>NC_090445.1:1080489777-1081719277 GCF_031143425.1 Pleurodeles waltl | reverse complement strand
GGCCCAGGGGACGCCACTGCCACCAGGCCATGGCTCCACCCATAAATTCGGTGACCGACCGTCGGCACCGAAAAAGGCCCAAACAGTGCCGAGATCGTCCGACTCCGGTCGAGACACCGGCACGCAGCCTTCTCGGGACCGAGAAAGTGCTGGAGACAAGCATCGACACCGAGATGCCGGTGTAGACACGGCTTGACGCCGAGACAGCGGCCCCGAAGAAGATCGGCGCACACAGGTTTCGGCCCCGAAAACGAAAAAAGTCACCTCGGAGCCGAAAAAGGACGCAGACAGGGTTTCGGGCCCGAAACAAACTGCAACCGACCCAGCTTCAGGCTCTTATACAGAAGAGCACTCGGTAACCTCCCAAATGCAAAAGCATAGGTTTGAGGAAGAGCTACAATCAACTGATGTGGACCATACGCAAAAGCGTATTTTCATACAGCAGGGGACAGGAAAAATAAGCACCCTTCCCCCTATTAGAAGAAAGAGAAGGTTGGAGTTCCAAACTGAACAGACACCACAACCAAAAGTGGTGAAAAGAGTTACCCCACCACCCTCTCCTCCGCCCGTGATTAACGTCTCACCAGCACAAACTCCATCACACTCCCCAGCTCACACCACCATAAGCCAGGGTGACCAAGATCAAGACGCATGGGACCTATACGACGCCCCAGTGTCAGATAACAGTCCGGAGGCATACCCTACGAAGCCATCTCCACCAGAGGACAGCACCGCGTATTCTCAAGTGGTGGCTAGAGCAGCACAATTTCACAACGTAAGCCTCCACTCAGAACAGGTCGAGGATGATTTTTTATTCAACACACTCTCCTCCACCCACAGCTCATACCAAAGCCTGCCTATGCTCCCTGGTATGCTCCGGCACGCAAAAGAAATCTTTAAGGAGCCGGTCAAAAGTAGGGCAATCACACCAAGGGTGGAAAAAAAGTATAAGGCGCCTCCTACAGACCCGGTTTTCATCACTACACAGCTGCCACCAGACTCTGTCATTGTAGGAGCAGCTAGGAAAAGGGCCAACTCCCACACATCTGGAGATGCACCACCCCCAGATAAAGAAAGCCGCAAGTTCGATGCAGCTGGTAAGAGTCGCAGCACAAGCTGCAAACCAGTGGCGCATCGCGAACTCCCAGGCACTACTTGCGCGCTATGACAGAGCCCATTGGGACGAGATGCAACATCTCATTGAACATCTGCCCAAGGACTTACAAAATAGGGCAAAACAAGTGGTTGAGGAGGGACAGACCATTTCCAACAACCAGATCCGCTCCTCCATGGACGCTGCAGATACAGCTGCACGGACAATTAATACATCTGTAACTATCAGAAGGCATGCATGGCTCCGAACGTCTGGATTTAAACCAGAGATTCAACAAGCAGTTCTCAATATGCCTTTTAACAAAAAAGAACTGTTTGGTCCAGAAGTGGACACAGCGATTGAGAAACTCAAAAAAGATACGGACACTGCCAAAGCCATGGGCGCACTCTACTCCCCGCAGAGCAGAGGGAATTACAGCACATTCCGTAAAACACCCTTTAGAGGGGGTTTTCGGGGTCAGAGCACACAAGCCAGCACCTCACAAGCAACACCGTCCAGTTACCAGGGACAGTATAGAGGAGGTTTTCGGGGACAATATAGAGGAGGGCAATTCCCTAGGAATAGAGGAAGATTTCAGAGCCCCAAAACCCCTACTACTAAACAGTGACTCACATGTCACTCACCCCCTCCACACAACACCAGTGGGGGGAAGAATAAGTCATTATTACAAAGCATGGGAGGAAATCATTACAGACACTTGGGTTCTAGCAATTATCCAACATGGTTATTGCATAGAATTTCTACAATTCCCTCCAAACATACCACCAAAAGCACAAAATTTGACAAAACATCATTCCAATCTCCTGGAGATAGAAGTGCAGGCACTATTGCAAAAGAATGCAATCGAATTAGTGCCAAACACACAAATAAACACAGGAGTTTACTCACTGTACTTTCTGATACCAAAGAAGGACAAAACGCTGAGACCAATCCTAGACCTCAGAGTAGTGAACACTTTCATCAAATCAGACCACTTTCACATGGTCACACTACAAGAAGTATTGCCATTGCTAAAACTACACGACTACATGGCAACTTTAGACCTCAAGGATGCTTATTTCCATATACCAATACACCCATCGCACAGGAAATACCTAAGGTTTGTATTCAAGGGAATACATTACCAATTCAAGGTACTGCCTTTCGGATTAACAACCGCACCAAGAGTCTTTACCAAATGTCTAGCGGTAGTCGCTGCACACATAAGAAGGCAGCAAATACATGTGTTCCCATATCTAGACGACTGGCTAATCAAGGCCCATTCGTTAATAGAGTGCTCAAATCACACAAATCATATCATACAAACCCTCTTCAAACTAGGGTTCACCGTCAACTTCACAAAATCCAAAATTCTGCCGCGCAAGGTACAACAATACCTAGGAGCCATAATAGACACATCAAAAGGAGTAGCCACTCCAAGTCCACAAAGAATTCAAAATTTCAACACCATCATACAACGCATGTATCCAACACAAAGGATACAAGCAAAGATGGTAATACAACTCCTAGGCATGATGTCTTCATGCATAGCCATTGTCCCAAACGCAAGACTGCACATGAGGCCCTTACAACAGTGCCTAGCATCACAATGGTCACAAGCACAGGGTCACCTTCTAGATCTGGTGTTAATAGACCGCCAAACTTACCTCTCGCTTCTGTGGTGGAACAACATAAATTTAAACAAAGGGCGGCCTTTCCAAGACCCAGTGCCACAATACGTAATAACAGATGCTTCCATGACAGGGTGGGGAGCACACCTCGATCAACACAGCATACAAGGACAATGGAACGTACATCAAACAAAACTGCATATAAATCACCTAGAACTTCTAGCAGTTTTTCAAGCACTAAAAGCTTTCCAACCAATAATAGTTCACAAATACATTCTCGTCAAAACAGACAACATGACAACAATGTATTATCTAAACAAGCAAGGGGGGACGCACTCCACGCAGTTAAGCCTGCTAGCACAAAACATTTGGTGTTGGGCAATTCACAACCAAATTCGCCTAATAGCACAATTTATACCAGGGATCCAAAATCAACTCGCAGACAATCTCTCTCGAGATCACCAACAGGTCCACGAATGGGAAATTCACCCCCAAATTCTGAACACTTATTTCAAACTCTGGGGAACACCTCAGATAGACTTGTTTGCGACAAAGGAGAACGCAAAATGCCAAAACTTCGCATCCAGATACCCACACAAACAGTCCCAAGGCAATGCCCTATGGATGAACTGGTCAGGGATATTTGCTTACGCTTTTCCTCCTCTCCCTCTCCTTCCTTACCTGGTAAACAAACTCAGTCAAAACAAACTCAAACTCATATTAATAGCACCAACTTGGGCAAGGCAACCCTGGTACACAACGCTGCTAGACCTATCAGTAGTACCCTGCATCAAATTGCCCAACAGGCCAGATCTGTTGACACAACACAACCAAAAGATCAGACATCCAGATCCAGCATCGCTGAATCTAGCAATCTGGCTCCTGAAATCCTAGAATTCGGGCACTTACAACTTACCCAAGAATGTATGGAAGTCATAAAACAAGCCAGAAGGCCATCCACCAGGCACTGCTATGCAAGTAAATGGAAGAGGTTTGTTTGCTACTGCCATATTAATCAAATACAACCATTACACACAACTCCAGAACATGTAGTGGGTTACTTGCTTCACTTACAAAAATCTAACCTGGCTTTCTCTTCCATTAAAATACACCTTGCAGCAATATCTGCATACCTGCAGACTACCTATTCAACTTCCCTATATAAGATACCAGTCATTAAAGCATTCATGGAGGGCCTTAGGAGAATTATACCACCAAGAACACCACCTGTTCCTTCATGGAACCTAAATGTTGTCCTAACTAGACTTATGGGTCCACCTTTTGAACCCATGCACTCCTGCGAAATACAGTTCCTAACCTGGAAGGTGGCATTTCTCATCGCCATTACTTCCCTAAGAAGAGTAAGCGAGATTCAGGCGTTTACAATACAGGAACCTTTTATACAACTACACAAGAATAAGGTCGTCCTAAGGACCAATCCTAAATTTTTGCCAAAGGTTATTTCACCGTTCCATCTAAATCAAACAGTGGAACTTCCAGTGTTCTTTCCACAGCCAGATACCGTAGCTGAAAGGGCACTACATACATTAGATGTCAAAAGAGCATTGATGTATTACATTGACAGAACAAAGAACATCAGAAAGACTAAACAACTATTTATTGCATTTCAAAAACCTCATGCAGGAAACCCAATATCAAAACAAGGTATAGCCAGATGGATAGTTAAATGCATCCAAATCTGCTACCTTAAAGCTAAACGACAGCTGCCCATTACACCAAGGGCACACTCAACCAGAAAGAAAGGTGCTACCATGGACTTTCTAGGAAACATCCCAATGCAAGAAATATGTAAGGCAGCCACATGGTCTATGCCTCACACATTCACCAAGCACTACTGTGTAGACGTGTTATCCGCACAACAAGCCACAGTAGGTCAAGCCGTATTAAGAACATTATTTCAGACTACTTCCACTCCTACAGGCTGATCCACCGCTTTTGGGGAGATAACTGCTTACTAGTCTATGCAAAACATGCGTATCTACAGCGACAGATGCCATCGAACTGAAAATGTCACTTACCCAGTGTACATCTGTTCGTGGCATCAGTCGCAGTAGATTCGCATGTGCCCACCCGCCTCCCCGGGAGCCTGTAGCAGTTTGGAAGTTACCTTCAACTATTTGTATATGTATCATCTCAACCTTAAATAGGTGCATACTTAGTCACTCCATTGCATGGGCACTATTACTACAATTCAACTCCTACCTCACCCTCTGCGGGGAAAAACAATCGAAGATGGAGTCGACGCCCATGCGTAATGGAGACAAAAGGAGGAGTCACTCGGTCCCGTGACTCGAAAGACTTCTTCGAAGAAAAACAACTTGTAACACTCCGGCCCAACACCAGATGGCGAGCTATTGCAAAACATGCAAATCTACTGCGACTGATGCCACGAACAGATGTACACTGGGTAAGTGACATTTTCATTATCCAGTATTGGTATCTTTCATAGATTCACATGCGACCCACCCTCCTCCCCTTAGACGCTCGCATTTCCTCTCAGGTTAGAATCTTTTCACTCTAGTGCTGGAAAATCTGAGGAAAGGAGCTTCTCTGGAGAGTGTTCTAGAGGGTGCCTGATTGGCCAGCAGGCAGGTTTAGGTCCTATTCACAAAAGGACTTGGATAGGCTATATGAGTGGCTGGCATTTCCATTATAGCCTATTGGAAAAAAATATTTATTTGTTAATTTTTGCTATTTTTTTTACTGTGGGACTCCCACTTCGGGGATGATTCAAGCATGTGAATTTATGAAAGATACCAATACTGGATAACTGTAGTTACAAATTAGTAACTTGTTTTCTTCTTTTGCTCACCATGCCACACCAGTTTGGGCCCAGCCATATGCAAATCAGTCTTGACTCTGTTCCTCATGGGAACAGTCCAGCCCGAACTGCCAGGCCAGGTCCTCCCTGGACCAGAAACAAGCATCCTGGGACCCGTTTCAGGGTATCACCCTTCATCAGCCAGGCTAGCTTGAATCCAGTGGCACAGTGAGCAAGCGACCCACGTCTGGGCATACCCATCCCACTTAGGGCAACTTTAGCAACACAAAAGGAGGATGGACGGAGTGCTGGACAATGCAAACTTCCACCCCCAGTCACAGATCTGAGTTTAATCCATCGTTCTTTTGCTCAGTATGCCACCCCAGTTTAGTTTGGACCCAGCCATATGCAAATCAGCCTTGACCCTGTTCCTCATGAGAACAGTCCAACCGAACTGCCAGGCCAGCTCTTCCTTCCCCATCTCTTTATTTTTTGTTAATTTGGGCTTTGCATTTTGAAGAGCATGGTAGTTGTAATTTGCTGCTGTTGTGCTGCTCTTATCTTTAAAAAAAAAAAAAAAAAAAAAAAAAAATCTGCCATATTGGAACAGTAAATTAAAACAAAATGGCTGAATGTCATGCATAAGTTGGAATGCTTAGTATTGCTCGATCTTCTTTGCATCATGACCCATATGTTCACATGCATGATGCAAAAATATGCATGTATCATTATTTTTTTGTATTATTTTTGCCAGTGCTGCACAGTAAGGGCAAAAAAACAATGGCAAATTTGCCACTTATTGGCTATGCTACTATTTGGTCTCTTTTAATTGTAAGGTAGCTGATCAGCCTGCTTATGTGTAAAATACACTGTGTTCCATTTAAGCAAGAAATGCATTTGAGTCAACTTACTTGCATCTTGAAACTATTAATGCAATTTTGCACTCCGGAGTTAAATGTAGTTCCTTTGTCTTTCTGCACTGTCATCGCCAGTTATAAGGTATTGCAAATTATCTACACACTGTATGCTAGATTTTCACACACTTTGGAGGGTATCCTATATTATTGTAGTAGATAGTTTAAAATCCTGTGTCTCCATCCCTCTCATCCATGCTGCAAGGGTTGATGATTCTGAGGCATTTCACTGCTACTGTTGAGCTCTTTTCCCGTTTGTCAGTGCAAGTACGATTTAAAAATGTGTATTGTCAACTCGGGTTTTCTGTCATTGGGCCGGTTTTGAGCCGGTCTCTAGTCTGTATCTCGATACCTTAAATAAAAGTGCTAGAACTTCTTCCTAGTGCAAAGCTTGGGGCTTACCCAATGTGTGTGAAGTCCCTCTTCACTGACTACATCGCTTGAATGCTAGTCTCATCAGTCTCGTTCTTTATCTCTAGTTCAGTCCTTGATAAGTGTTTGGATTCTGTTAGCCAGAACGTTGCACTTGTCAGTTTCTCTCTGGGGCTGTGGAGAGCTTCACCCATTTTTCACCTACTACTCTTCTTATGTCTCCATCTTCATTTACATGCTGCCTTTGCAGGCTATTCGGCAAGTAAATGATTATGGTTGGTATGTCTGCACAAACCACTGTGTAGGAAACTGGGTTTTTGTTGCAGTTGTCCACTCACAAACTCTCTTGGTCCCATTTTTAGCTACTTGACGCTGCTTTAAAAAAAAACTTCGGTATGAAATTGTAATTTACTTCCTAGTGCAGCGTTCAGGGTTTTAATGGCTTATTCATGTGGTGGACCAAATAAGCCTTGCAACTTTATGGTGTATTGGATGTTGTAGGAAACTGTACTTATCATTACAGATGTACCCCATACTTTTTGCCCTCTTTTAGAGCTAGATGCTCATTTTTCAACTGACACTGGACTAAGGCCTGCCAACCAGACCTCTGTGCCAGTGCTGTTTCCTTAAAACAATTTGATGTCTAATTTTAACACACTTAGCAAAGTTCTTTAACACCCATTCTTGGAAAGTACCCTCTTTTCGGCATGGTTACCTCCACTTTGTGCCTGCTGTCAGTGTGTTTTGACGGTGTTCACTGGGATCCTGCTAACCAGGACCCACAAGACTCTGCTCTCTCCCTCTAAATTTGGTTGTTCCTGACTTAGTACACCCCACAGTTGGCATACTGGTGCCTCTATGTAAGTCCCTAGTATATGGTAGCTAGGAACCCAGGGCATTGGGGGCACCAGGAGTTCTGACTTCCTGCTGCTTTACCAGCTCAAGCCCAGGAAGGCAGAACAAAGGATGTCCTTTGGGAGAGGTCACCCTCTCCCTTTGGAAATAGTTACATGGCTTGGGAGGGTTGCCTCCCCAAGCCACCGGTATGCTTTGAAGGGCATATCTGGTGCCCTCCTTGCATAAACCAGTGTTCACCCATCCAGGGACCCTGAGTCCCTGCTCTGGCAGGAATCTAGGCAATGGAAAGGGGAGTGACCACTCCCCTGACTATCACCACCCCAGGTTGGTGCCCAGGGCAGCTCCAGATGGCCACTTGATTCTGCCATCTTGATTTCAAAGTGGGCAGAGTCATATGGGAGCATCTGAGTGGCCATGTCAGACAGGTGACGTAACAGGTGGTCACGCTGCTAGGTGAACAGTCCCCCTTTCTGCGCGATTTAGGGTCTCCGTCCAGGGTAGGTCTTCAGATTCAGCATGCAGGATTCCAGCAGGGCTCCTCTGCATTGTTTACTTCATCTTCTGGCCACTGGGACTGCAACTGGACCCTTCAGGAACAGACAGTCTGCAACTCCAGCTACGACTCTTCTTTTCAACATTGTTTCTCCAGCAACTGCAACATTTCCCTGGCTGTGTGTCCTCTGAGGGTGATGAGTAGTCAGCCTGCACAAGACGGAATCTACCATGGAGTGAAGGAGTCACCCTCCTGGACCCGCAGGCACCCACTGCAACGATGTCCACTGCATGGAAAACTTCTCTGTCAAAACTGCGTGGATCCTGCAAAACAGGAGGTGGTCTAGATTGGTCCCCTTGGTCATCTCTACCTGCTGTCCAACTTGGGAGGCTGTAAACCCTTGCCTTTCCTTGCAGGAACAGTACCCCTATGCACCACGACTCTTTCAGCTACCAAGGCTTGTTGGCTTTTCTTCCAAGGTATCTTCCGGCTCCGTGTAGCCCCGGCCTCCAGCACTCTTCCCTGCAAAGCAGTCTCCTGCTCCAGTGACATAGGACTTCTCTTCAGGCGTGCTGAGTGGGCCTCACGGCAACTCCTATACCTGCTGCCTGTGAGTTGCCTGTGGGGGCTGCCTCCTTGTCTTCCAACTCTCCTCACTGCTGAGGGTTGCCTGGGACTTCTTCTTGGGTTGAGTCCCCCTGGACCTTTCTGGTTCCCGGCGGCTCTGCAACTCTTCATCTGCGAATGTTGCCTTTTTCAAGGCTTGTTGGTGGGTTTTTCCACACCACTGATCGACCAACTCTTTCTACGACGTGGGACATTGTCTGCATCACTTCTGGGACTCTTCTTCCGCTCCTGTGCTGCATAGCTGACTCCTTGTCTTCTCCATCGACCTTGTCCTGTATCTCCAGAAGGGTGGGTAGGGACTTCAGACCCAACCAGACACTCCAACTCGAATTGGACTTGGTCCCCTTCATTTGCAGGTCCTCTTCTATCATGATCCACCTTTTGGTTTCTTTCAGTCTTGCACAGTCCTTTTCCAAAGTTTACCTGTCGGTTTGGGAAAAAAAGCTTCTTCTTCTTCTCCTGGTCGCTGGGGGGGCACCCTGGTACTTACCTTTTTGGGTCCTAATTCCTCCAGCTCCCCTCTACAGATTCCACTTCATTGGGTTGGGGACTGACTTTCACATTCGACTTGCTTAGTATATGGTTTGGTCTCCCCCCTAGGGTCTCCATTTTATTTTGCTATTTCACTGTTTTCGGTTGTTTCCTATGCCAATTCCTGACTTCTAATGTGTATATAATAGTGTCCTGATAGTGGAGTATTGCCTAAACAATATTTTAGTATGTGTTACCGTAATAAATTACCTTTATTTTTGTAAAAGTGTGTGGTTCTTTAATGTGTGTGAGTGCTGTGTGACTACAGGGGTATTGCATGAACTTTGCATGTCTCCTGGATAAGTTTTGGCTGCTCATCCACATCTACCTCTAGAGAGCCCTGGCTTCCTAGACCCTGCCTACATCTCACCAATAGGGATACCTGGACCTGGTATAAGGTGTTAATACCATAGGTGCTCACCACACACCAGGCCATCTTCCTACACCCATATAAGTCACTAGTAAATGGTACCCCTAGTACCTAGGGCATGGGTACTAAAGAGGGTCCCTTAGGACTACAGTATATCTTATGCCACCCTAAGGGACTCCCACTCAAGTTCCACACAGACTTCCACTGCAGGCTGCGCGACATGGTGCAAACATGTCATGTGGAAACATGACATGGAACAGTCCTGCGTGCGTTGCCAAAGTTGCTGCATTTAATAGAGGTAAGTCACCCCCTACAGCAGGCCTTTGTGCGCCAAGGCAGGGTGCATTATTTTTTATATGAGGACATATCTACATGAGCAGATATGTCCCTGTGATTTGTAGTATTATTTCTAGATTTTACAAGTGAACAGGGAAGCCCTCTTAAGGTATGTACTGGACACTGATCAGAACAGGTTATTCAGTGACATAATAGCTTCAATTAAACATGGTATTTGATATTGAGCACTTTGTTTTAATAAACCCACACTGATTCCAGTGTGGGGTTTATTAATACATGCACCCACAGGGTACTTTTGATGTACCCCTGAACCCTGCTAGCCCTCTAGTGTGCTGACTGACTGGTCTAGTCCAGCTTGCCACCACAGTACCATTTCTGACCCCCTAGGCAGTGAGCCTCACTCGGAGGTCAGAAACTGTGCCTGCCTGGGCATGAGTTGTTCATGTCAAGCCACGAATCTTCAAAGATCACACACCTTTGATATGCGAGCCTGACTTCCCCCAGCCCAAGAGGGTGCTATCCCCCTGCCTTGAGGCCCATTTGGCACCTGGACAGGTGGGAAGTTAGCTATGCTAGGAGACAGGTTACTTCTCCAGGCTAGTCACAACCCTAAGGTGGCTACCTGAATAACACAAAAATTAGGATTTCATGATCTTTGTTGTGGTGACACTAGAAACTCTGAGACGGCGTAATGCCCACTTCTCACAGGTGAGGTCATCTAGGGGGTCTAGTGGCTCCAGGCCCTTAACTCCCCTTAATACCCCTAAATGGAGTATTCACATGGCCCCCTGACATCAGGAGATTATATTTGTCTGCTTGAAGAAGAAAGGAGGACAAAGAGCCCATGACACTATAACTGAGGAGCAGCATCGGACATGGTGCCAACCCTGCCAGCCTGCCTCCAACAGTTGCACAAGCCCGGCTCTTCCAGAAAGCAGTATCATCTCCAAAAGCTGTGGAGGAGTGACCGACTTCAACTGGCCAGCAACAAATCCCTTGGACCAGAGGAGCTGCTTCCCTACATGTTTGCGGACACCAAAAGGACAGAAATAAGAGCCTCTGCCAGCGCAACACCGAAGAAAGCCTCACTGCACACAACCCCACTTTCCCCCAGCCTAAGTTGTCATGAACAGACTGTGCCCCTTAGGCACAGAGACCATCAAGCACTGAGCCCCATCTTGGGTTTGGCCAGACTGCCTCCATGCCCTAGTGCCACCTGAGGTGACCTGTTGGTGCTGGCTGAACCTTCCCCCATACTTACCTTACCTCCAGAAGATGTATCCTTTAAGTTGCTGCTTGGTACCCGTATGCAGTGTGTGTTTTTTCCATAGGATAACATTACTGCGTTATTCAATACAAGTGTATTTTCAGTATTCTTAAACTGCTTACTTAAAAAGTACTAACCTAATAACGAAGTTCTTGGTATTAAAAAAAAAAATAAAAAAATACATCCATATTATTTTTCTAAATTGGTCTTGGGTTTCTTCAGTGTGTGTTCCATTTATTGGCTCTCTGTGTTCAGCAAATGCCTACACTGACCTCTGATAAGCCTACATTTTTCACCCACACTACCAGAAAAGAAAGTTTAGGGTTATTATTTTTGACTCTACCTACCAACAAGGTTCGTCTGTACTATCTGCATAATGTGCTCCTACATTGGCCCACTGCATAGATAGCCAGCTTCCGAAATCTACCTACTTTCTATTCTTTCTTTCAGGAGCGCTTGCTAAAATGGGACTTATACAGGGATATCTGTTTCCTTTATGTTAGTGTGTATACTCACACATTCGCAGATTTTTATAAAATTGCTTCTTAAAATGATACAATATACACATTTTTTTACAGAGTTGTGTGAGCATTTTCCTTCTCTGTTGCGGAAGGGTCTGAGTACTATGTTGGGTTTGTGTGTTACCCAGATTAGCAATTGGTGTGGGATATTCTCTGACACTTGTTGTTTCACTAACAGTTTTTATCATTGTGTATCATAGATGCAGTTCCGCCTCCTCGCTTTTACAGCATCCTATTGCCAGAATCATCAGAGGGTGATCTCACTCGACTAGATAGCACGGTATGTACTGACTTCTCTTGTTCTCTGATGTAGAAATCCTAACGTTAGGGAAGCAGAGGTTTGTGATGGTGATGGGTTAATAGCATGTTCTTGTTTCTTGCTGTCTTCATCTTTTAATTCTGTTGCTGCTGTTAGAAATAAGGTCTCTAGTTGGCAGTAGTTTTCACCCTGTCCAAGTAGGGACCCTCGCTCTAGTCAGTGTAAGGGAGTCACACAGCTAAGCTAACCCCTGCTCACACCCATGATAGCTTGGCACGAGCAGTCATGCTTATCTCTGAGGCAATGTGTAAAGTGTACACACTCGCACACCCACATGCGCTCAGTCCCACATGCGCTCAGTCCCACATGCGCTCAGTCCCACATGCGCTCAGTCCCACATGCGCTCAGTCCCACATACGCTCAGTCCCACATGCGCTCAGTCCCACATGCGCTCAGTCCCACATGCGCTCAATCCCTCGCGCGCTCAATCCCTCGTACTCGCATGCTCAATCCCTTGCACGCGCTCTCACTGAGTAAAACAAAATCAAAATAATAACCAACGTTCACAAGCACAGATAAGAATTTTCAAAGATGAAATCTTAGTCTAGCGTTTAGACACACAGTTGCTCCAACTGGGGCTATCACGATGTCTTGACAGTCATTCCCAACCGTTTGCTGTTTGCGAGGGAGTGCAAGCTGGTCACGGAATTGCACGAATGAACACCAGGTAGAGTACCTTGGAAAACCAGGAAACGGACGGTGCATGGAGTCGGGGAGATGAAGGACCACTTGTGCAGCAACAGTTCCTTACTGCTACTGGGAAGGCGAGCTGTCTGTTTCTTACAGTTGTAGGGGATGATGATGCAGCATTCGTGACGAGGCGTCTGTTCCTCACTTCAAGGTTGTGGAATCACATTTTACAGTTCTTAGGTGTGCTATGCCTGGTGGCCCCTGTGATACACAATGACAATCTCTGTACAGGCCTATCATTAAATAAAGAGGCCTACAAATGTAATTCGCTACTGCTAGGAACGCATTATGTTGCAAGGCTTGCTCTCCGAACAGCCATCATGAAATATCATCGTCATTGCATGCTAGCTGAAGCAATCTCCCTTCTGGAAGGTACCAGTCTGAGTACGTAATGTTCCCAGGTTCTGTCACAAGATGGACCATGTGATATTAGGCACGTAGGCCACCTTGTGTAAAATCCTTTTCTATGCTTTTTGTTACTATATATGGTATGATAGGAAAAATTACCTTCAGACATAATGGAGAAATAGCCATACGTCAATCATACGTCAATGCCAAAGAACCAATAATACGCTGAATTATGTTTGTGGTTTAATACTATAAAAGATCATGTATTACTTCCTTGTATTGGTCTGCTCCTGTACATTAGTACAGAGCATCCTCCATGTACATGTCTTTCTATTTCTATCGCTAATCAATCCTTTATGTTTATCTAGAAGAGCTGGCTAACGGTCGTTTGTATCTGGATGGGTGTTGAATAATTAGGCTTCTACAAGGTGTGGTTAGTGAACTCAGGAGGTCCAGACGTGAGGTATGACTTTGCGGTGTCAGTCACACTACGGGGCCACAGGTGCTGCGGCAGTCCGGTGTCATGGACGTCAGTGAGATGACCCTCAGGACTCATGCTGTAGCGGGTCTTAGGAGGCTCTGACGTTGTCTGGCTTGTGGCGTTGGTCGCAGTTGATGCATTCGGCGGGGACCACAGCTCCAGTGCAGACAGCGGCACAGAGTCTGACGGCAGCGCCGGTTCCGAAGTTGTTCCAGAATCTGTGCTTCTTTTAGTAGGCTGGCACAATTTATGGTGTGGCACCCTATACTGAGTCCAGGCAACGCTTAGTGATGGTGAATAGGTGCCCCAATAGCAAAAGCTTTCTAAGGGTAGCTGAGGCAAGCAGCTGAAGCTTATCCGGGAGGAATGTAAAGCACTTTCAATACCTCAGCAGTCAGACGGTAACTCACTCGCAAGAAAGAACAACACAAGTGTTAAAAATAAAGACTTCTTTATTACAGCACTACTACTAGACTAGCATTGGTATAGCTACCTTTGGATAGATCTACACACAGTATATACACAAATAACCAAAAGAGTAGCATAAAATGTTCAGGGCTCTAGGTGAGGGCTAAACTATATACTAAATAAGTGGGATACGAAATAGTCAACCTAACCAAGGTAAGGTGGTAGATGAAAACACCGCAAGTATGGTAAGTGTTCAGAGTGACCATCTGCAAGGTAGTTACCTACCCTTTTGCCTAACACAGGGAGTAGTGGTTGGAGTTTGTGATTCAGGACCCTTGCCACTGGACCCCGAGAAAATTAACAGACAAGAGGAAGGTTGCAAGTTGCAGAGTGCTCTCACTCGAGAATACCCAGAAGACAGGAGTACCTGCACCAGGGGACCAGGATGCAGAGGGGAGAAGGTACTCTCTGAAGTCAGTAGAAGCCTCAGATTGTCCAGCTGCTGTCATTACACGTGGACCAGGCTGGAGGAACCCATGGACAAATCCCAGGCGTGAACGACCTGAAAAGGAAGGTGACAGACTCCAGCATTCTTGGAGATGTCCAGATGGTGCAGGTAGCAATGCTTACCCTCCTAGAGATGAAGTTCCTGTAAGTCGGTGGAGGAAGGCCAGCTGTGGGGTCCCAGAGCTGCAGATGATCATAGGAGTTGCTTACGTGCTGTCCCTAGATGGTCACCAGATTGCAGGAGGGTCAGTGACCAGCCAGGCCACCAACAAGCACTGTCAAATGCTAGCAGGCGCTGAAGAGGTATTTGCTGAGATTTGGGGGTCAGCATGGTTCAGGAGACTATTCCCTTGAGAGGAGAATCAGGGTGGGCCCTCAGCACGCAGCAAGGCCCACAGAAGTCGGAGCCCCCACGAGTGACCCACAGTTGATAGACACATGTAGAGTCACAAGGAGGCCTCAGCAACAAAACAGAAGCTTCACATCACAGGAGTTGCAGGCCAGGGGCTGGTATTCGAGTTGCAGAGTGCTGGAGGCCAGAGCTTCTTGGCATCTGAAGATCTCCTGGAGGAAGACTCAACAAGCCTTGGCAAGTGCAACAGTCGTGGTGCTCCAGGGTTCCAGTCCAGTGGCAGGAGCAGGGGCCCACAGTCTCCCAAGTTGGTCAGGTGTCAAGCAGTCTACCTGGCAGAGTTCTGTGCACCTCCCTAGGGGTTGAACTGGAAAGGCGGGTGGTCACTCCCTTGTCCTTTTTGTAGCTCTGTGCCAGTGCGGGAAGCAGGGGTTCCTGAACAGGTGCAAACAGGATTCTGCAAGGAGGGCATCAAATGTGCAGTTCAAAGCAGTTTGGTGGCACTCGAGGCCACCCAACCCACCCCAACCCACCCCAGCCCTTAGACATCTAATGCACAGAAGGAGGTGGTCACACCTCTCCCTTGCAAGAAATTTTGTTAGGTCTCTCCAGCCTGAGCTAGGTTCACTAGCAGGAGGACAGAACAATGTCTGCGGTCAGCAACAGTGTGGGCTGGCAGCTTGTCCCCGTAAGACTGCACAGGCAGAATTGGGGAATTCTCTAAGGAATCCCTACAGTACATGGTATGCATCTAGCACTAGAATCGGTACAGTTGCATGATTACAACATGTTTGATACCAAACATGCCTAGTTTCGGAGAAGTCATTATGTTGTTGGACCACTCGTGCTGACCAGTGTCCACTACATACCTTAAAATGGCTTCCCCGCACTTACAAAGCCCAGGGAGTAGAGTCTTGGATTTGTACGGGTACCCTGCTCAAGCAGGAGTACTCTCACACTTAGGGACATGCACCCTGCCCTTGGGGTGAAGGGCCTAACAGAGGGGTGACTTAATGTCCAAGTGCAGTGACCAGGATGTAATGCAAGCATTATATCTGAAGTGAAAATATGCATGCACCATTTCACTAAGGCTGCAATGGCAGACCTGCAGAGACAGTTTGCATGGGCCCCCATGGGTGTCACAATACATGCTGCCGCCCATTGAGGGGGACATCTGGTGTACCAGTGCCCTGGGGATCTACGTACCTTATACTCTGGACTTACATAGGTGCACTGTATGCCAATTGTGGGTGTAAAAAGTTACCAAGTAATCAAATTTAGGGGAGAGCACACTGGCACTGGGTCCCTGGTTAGCAGGATCCCAGTGCACTACAGTCCAAAACATACTGACAACAGGCAAAAAAGTTGAGGGAGGGGTACTACAACCAGAACCCCACTTAGTACACTTGTTTCTTCTTGGTTACATCAAAACTCGCTTCCAAGGACCCAGGGACTTGATTTGGCACCACTTGGCAAGTAAGGACTCTCCGCAAGTGAACCCTGGTACTGGCAGATGAAGTCCTACATGTTCCTGAGACTTCTTAACAGGAGGCAAGCTGTCCATACCCTTAGCGAACCTTTGGAAGCAGGATGTAGTAAGTCCTGTCCTTTCGCTCCCATGACAGAAGCAGCAGGCCAGCATAGAAAAGCAAGAGGCAGAATCAGTCCCTTCTACAGCATCCAGCATTCCTACCTGGCAGAATGTCCTCAGTCCAGAAGGATTCTAACTTTGTGTTGTCAGAGGTCTGGTACTTATACCCATTTTTGTCTTTGAAGTAGACAGTTTTCAAAGGGAAGTCTTAGTGTACAAGACCCTGCCGTTCCCTGCCCTTGCCCCAGACATACTCCAGGGGGGTTTGAGACTTCTTTGTTATGACAGGCACAGCCCTATTCAGGTGCAAGTGTCAGCTCTTCTCACCACTCAAGCTCAGGAAGATCCATCAGGAAATACAGGTCACACCTCAGCTCTTTTTGACTGTAGAGTGAATTCACAAACAGCCCAATTATCATCCTGACCCAGATGTATATTCCACAGAAAGGCTGGGGCACAGAAGGGTTCAGCAAGAATATGCCCACTTTCTAAAAGTGGCATTTTCAAACTTAAAATTCAAAAACCAACCTCAACAAAGTTGTATTTTTTAATTGTGAGTTCAGAGACCACAAACCGCCATATATCTATCTGCTCAATGGGAAATTATACTTAAAATGTCAAGGCAATCCTCGTGCTACCCTATGGGAGAGATGGTCCTTGCAGTAGTGAAAACTGAATTTAGCAGTATTTCACTATCAGGACAATGTAAAACCCACCAGTAAATGTCTTACCTTTTAAATACCCTGCACCCTGCCCCTGGGGCTGCCTTTTGGTCAAGTTAATGGGTGATTTACATGTAGAAAAAAGGAAGGCTTGGGCCTGGCAAGTGTGTGCACTTGCCAGGTAGAAGTAACAGTTAATAACTCCAGACACAGCAATGGCAGGTCTGAGACACATTTACCGGGCTACACATGTGGGTGACACAATCAGTGCTACAGGCCCACTGGTAGCATTTCATTTACAGGCCATGGGTGCACATGGTGCACTATACTAGGGACTTACTAGTAAATCAAATATGCTAATCATGGATAAAACCATCACCAATTGTAGGAAGTTGGCTCTGTATTCACTATTTCAAAGTAAGTAATAGTATGAACAGAGTCCAAGGGTTCCCCTTAGAGGTAAGATAGTGGCAAAAAGAGATAGAGCATTAGTATTATTTTGTGGTAGTGTGGTCGAGCAGTAGGCTTATCAAATGAGTAGTGTTAAGCATTTGTTGTACATACACGAGCAATAAATGAGGAACACACACTCAAAGACAATTCCAGGCCAATATGTTTTTGTATAGAAACATATCTTTTCTTAGTTTATTTTAAGAACCACAGGTTCAAGATTTACATGTAATACTTCAAATGAAAGGTATTGCAGGTAGGTACTTTAGGAACTTTGAATTAGCAAAATAGCATATACACTTTTCACATAAATCACATATAGCTATTTTAAAACTAGACACAGTGCAATTTTCAACAGTTCCTGGGGGAGTAAGAGTTTGCTAGTTTTTGCAGGTAAGTAAACCACCTACAGGGTTCAAGTTTGGGTCCAAGGTAGCCCACCGTTGGGGGTTCAGAGCAACCCCAAAGTTACCACACCAGCTGCTCAGGGCTGGTCAGGTGCAGAGGTCAAAGTGGTGCCCAAAACGCATAGGCTTCAATGGAGAAGGGGGTTCCCCGGTTCCAGACTGCCAGCAGGTAAGTACCCGCGTCTTCGGAGGGCAGACCAGGGGTGTTTTGTAGGGCACCGGGGGGGGGGGACACAAGTCCACACAGAAAGTACACCCTCAGCGGCCGGGTGCAGTGTGCAAACAAGCATCGGGTTTTCAATTGAAATCAATGGGAGAGCAAGGGGTCTCTTCAGCGATGCATGCAAGGGGGGGGGGGGGGCTCCTTGGGGTAGCCACCACCTGGGCAAGGGAGAGGGCCTCCTGGGGGTCACTCCTGCACTGGAGTTTGGATCCTTCAGGTCCTGGGGACTGCGGGTGCAGAGTCCTTCCCAGGCGTCGGATCTTAGAAGCAGGCAGTCGCGGTCAGGGGGAGCCTCGGGATTCCCTCTGCAGGCGTCGCTGTGGAGGCTCAGGGGGGGCAACTCTGGTTACTCACGGTCTTTCAGTCGCCGGGGAGTCCTCTCTGAAGTAATTGCACCCGACGCCCCCGGCTCGACTTATGGAGAACAGAGTGTCAAGTCTCACGCTTCCGGCGGGAAACGCAAGTTGTTTCAAAGTTGCTTCTTTGTAGCAAAGTCGCAGTCTTGGGTGAACAGAGCCGCTGTCCTCAGGAGTTTTTGGTCCTTCTAGATGCAGGGCAGTCCTCTGAGGCTTCAGAGGTTGCTGGTCCCTGTGGAAAGCGTCGCTGGAGCAGTGTCTTTGGAAGTGGGGAGACAGGCCGGTAGGGCTGGGGCCAAAGCAGTTGGTGTCTCCGTCTTCTCTGCAGGGTTTTTCAGCCTAGCAGTCCTCTTCTTCTTAGGTTGCAGGAATCTGAGTTCCTAGGTTCTGGGGAGCCCTTAAATACTAAATTTTAAGGGTGTGTTTAGGTCTTGGGGGTTAGTAGCCAATGGCTACTAGCCCTGAGGGTGAGTACACCCTCTTTGTGCCTCCTCCCTGAGGGGAGGGGGGCACATCCCTAATCCTATTGGGGGAATCCTCCATCTGCAAGATGGAGGATTTCTAAAAGTCAGTCACCTCAGCTCAGGACACCTTAGGGGCTGTCCTGACTGGCCAGTGACTCCTTGTTTTTCTCATTATCTCCTCCGGCCTTGCCGCCAAAAGTGGGGCCGTGGCCGGAGGGGGCGGGCAACTCCACTAGCTGGAGTGCCCTGTGGTGCTGTAACAAAGGGGGTGAGCCTTTGAGGCTCACCGCCAGGTGTTACAGTTCCTGCAGGGGGAGGTGTGAAGCACCTCCACCCAGTACAGGCTTTGTTACTAGCCACAGAGTGACAAAGGCACTCTCCCCATGTGGCCAGCAACATGTCTGGTGTGTGGCAGGCTGCTAAAACTAGTCAGCCTACACGGATAGTCGGTTAAGGTTTCAGGGGGCACCTCTAAGGTGCCCTCTGGGGTGTATGTTACAATAAAATGTACAGTGGCATCAGTGTGCATTTATTGTGCTGAGAAGTTTGATACCAAACTTCCCAGTTTTCAGTGAAGCCATTATGGTGCTGTGGAGTTCGTGCATGACAGACTCCCAGCCCATATACTCTTATAGCTACCCTGCACTTACAATGTCTAAGGTTTTGCTTAGACACTGTATGGGCATAGTGCTCATGCACTTATGCCGTTACCTATGATATAGGTCACCCTGTCTTAGGGCTGTAAGTCCTGCTAGAGGGGTGACTTATCTATACTGCATAGGCAGTGTGAGGTTGGCATGGCACCCTGAGGGGAGTGCCATGTCGACTTAGTCTTTTTATCCCCATTAGCACACACACGCTGGCAAGCAGTGTCTGTGCTGAGTGAGGGGTCCCCAGGGTGGCATAATATATGCTGCAGCCCTTAGAGACCTTCCCTGGCATCAGGGCCCTTGGTACCAGTTACAAGGGACTTACCTGGATGCCAGGGTGTGCCAATTGTGGAAACAAAAGTACAGGTTAGGGAAAGAACACTGGTGCTGGGGCCTGGTTAGCAGGTCTCAGCACACTTTCAAATCAAAACTTAGCATCAGCAAAGGCAAATAGTCAGGGGGTAACCATGCCAAGGAGGTGTTTCCTTACACCAATACAATTTAGACAGAGCACTTGCACTTTGACATTGGTCAGCATTGGTAAAGTGATCAAAGTCTCGAAGCCAGCAAAAATTAAATTCAGCGCAGGATCATCAACAGGAGGTCAGAAGCGAAACGTTTGGGGATAATCCTGCAAAAAGGGCTATTTCCAACAGCTACATTATGGGATTCTTTCTGATATTCAGTCTATGAAAAAGTAGTTTAATAAGACCAACCTCTGAGAATTGGAGCCTGAAACAGTGAGAGCTGTGTTAAAAAGGCCAAACAAACACATTACATAGAGTTTCTGATCCACCCGGCAATCTGTCCTGGAGTGAAAGTGTTGCTTTTGTGACTATGCATCGATATCCAGGTAGCAACCCTGTAATTTCTTAGAGTAGAACCTGTCTCATTACAGCTGGAGATGCTGCCTGTAGGAAGTTGGCTCTGTATGTACTATTTCAAAGTAAGAAATAGCATGCACAGTCCAAGGGTTCCCCTTAGAGGTAAGATAGTGGCAAAAAGAGATAATTCTAATGCTCTATTTTGTGGTAGTGTGGTCGAGCAGTAGGCTTATCAGAGGGTAGTGTTAAGCATTTGTTGTACACCCACAGGCAATAAATGAGGAACACACACTCAAAGACAATTCCAGGCCAATAGGTTTTTATATAGAAAAATATATTTTCTTAGTTTATTTTAAGAACCACAGGTTCAAGATTTACACACAATACTTAAAATGAAAGGTATTTCACTTAGGAACTTTGAATTAGCAAAATAGCATATACAGTTTTCACACAAATGGAATAAGCTATTTTAAAACTAGACACTGCAATTTTCAACAGTTCCTGGGGGAGGTAAGTGTTTGTTAGTTTTGCAGGTAAGTAAACCACCTACAGGGTTCAAAGTTGGGTCCAAAGTAGCCCACCGTTGGGGGTTCAGAGCAACCCCAAAGTTACCACACCAGCAGCTCGGGCCGGTCAGGTGCAGAGGTCAAAGTGGTGCCCAAAACGCATAGGCTTCAATGGAGAAGGGGGTGCCCGGTTCCAGTCTGCCAGCAGGTAAGTACCCGCGTCTTCGGAGGGCAGACCAGGGGGGTTTTGTAGGGCACCGGGGGGACACAAGTCAGCACAAAAAGTACACCCTCAGCGGCACAGGGGCAGCCGGGTGCAGAGTGCAAACAGGCGTCGGGTTTGCAATGGAGTTCAATGGGAGACCCAGGGGTCTCTTCAGCGAAGCAGGCAAGGGGGGGGTGGAGGGGGACTCCTCGGGGAAGCCACCACCTGGGCAAGGGAGAGGGCCACCTGGGGGTCGCTTCTGCACTGGAGGTCGGATCCTTCAGGTCCTGGGGGCTGCGGGTGCAGTGTCTTTACCAGGCGTCGGGTTCTTTGAAGCAGGCAGTCACGGTCAGGGGGAGCCTCTCGATTCCCTCTGCAGGCGTCGCTGTGGGGGTTCAGGGGGGTCAACTCTGGCTACTCATGGGCTCGCAGTCGCCGGGTAGTCCTCCCTGTAGTGTTTCTCCACAAGTCGAGCCGGGGCCGTCGGGTGCAGAGTGCAAAGTCTCACGCTTCCGGTGGGAAACGTGTGTTCTTTAAAAGTTGCTTCTTTGTTGCAAAGGTGTTTCTTCTTTGGAGCAGAGCCCCTGTCCTCTGGAGTTCTTGGTCCTTTTAGATGCAGGGTAGTCCTCTGAGGCTTCAGAGGTCGCTGGACCCTGTGGAACGTGTCGTTGTTGCAGTTTTTCTTCAAGTGGGGAGACAGGCCGGTAGAACTGGGGCCAAAGCAGTTGGTGTCTCTGTCTTCTCTGCAGGGCTTTCAGGTCAGCAGTCCTTCTTCGTCTTAGGGTGCAGGAATCTAGTTACCTAGGTTCTGGGAACCCCTAAATACTCGATTTAGGGTGTGTTTAGGTCTGGGGGGTTAATAGCCAATGGCTACTAGCCCGGAGGGTGGCTACACCCTCTTTGTGCCTCCACCCTGAGGGGAGGGGGGCACATTCCTAATCCTATTGGGGGAATCCTCCATCTGCAAGATGGAGGATTTCTAAAAGTTAGTCACCTCAGCTCAGGACACCTTAGGGGCTGTCTTGACTGGCCAGTGACTCCTCCTTTTTTTTTTCTCATTATCTCCTCCGGCCTTGCCGCCAAAAGTGGGGCCGTGGCCGGAGGGGTCGCGCAACTCCACTAGCTGGAGTCCCTGGGGTGCTGTAACAAAGGGGGTGAGCCTTTGAGGCTCACCGCCAGGTGTTAAAGCCTGTACTGGGTGGAGGTGCTTCTCACCTCCCCTTGCAGGAACTGTGTTACTAGCCACAGAGTGACAAAAGCACTCTCCCCATGTGGCCAGCAACATGTCTGGTGTGTGGCAGGCTGCTAAAACTAGTCAGCCCACACTGGAAGTCGGGTATGGTTTCAGGGGGCATCTCTAAGATGCCCATTGGGGTGTATTTCACAATAAAATGTACACTGGCATCAGTGTGCATTTATTGTGCTGAGAAGTTTGATACCAAACTTCCCAGTTTTCAGTGTAGCCATTATGGTGCTGTGGAGTTCGTATACTCTTATGGCTACCCTGCACTTACAATGTCTAAGGTTTTGCTTAGACACTGTAGGGGCATTGTGCTCATGCACCTATGCCCTCACCTATGGTATAGTGCACCCTGCCTTAGGGCTGTAAGGCCTGCTAGATGGGTGACTTATCTATAGGCAGTGTGAGGTTGGCATGGCACCCTGAGGGGAGTGCCATGTCGACTTAGTCATTTTCTCCCCACCAGCACACACAAGCTGGCAAGCAGTGTGTCTGTGCTGAGTGAGGGGTCTCCAGGGTGGCATAAGACATGCTGCAGCCCTTAGAGACCTTCCCTGGCATCAGGGCCCTTGGTAGCAGGGGTACCAGTTACAAGGGACTTTCCTGGATGCCAGGGTGTGCCAATTGTGATAATAAAGGTACAGTTTAGGGAAATAACACTGGTGCTGGGGCCTGGTTAACAGGCCTCAGCACACTTTCAAATCATAACTTGGCATCAGCAAAGGCAAAAAGTCAGGGGGTAACCATGCCAAGGAGGCATTTCCTTACACTGCCTATACAAGCTTATGAATGCCGTGTTTACTGTTAATGGCAGGTTATACAAGAAACTATCTTTGTAGCAATCCTCTGTTTAAAGCAAGCCAGTCTGAGCAAATAGCTCCATATTTTACAAAAGCTGTTTGTTTACAGAACTCTATGGTTTTTCCTAAATACCTTCGTGATCTTTTAAATTCTATAGTATTAAAGAGACCTTACTTCAAGACTAAAATGATTTGTGATGATGGTTGATAATAAAATATTCTGGTTAAAGAGGAAGTCCTTGGTAGGAAAGTGAGAAAAGTCCTTAAAGAGTTTGCTTTGGATGTGCAGGGGACGGAGTCTGGTTTTATATATACTGTATAGTACAGCATTCATCATGCCTATATGGTCAAAGTTAATCTGCTTGAAACAAACTGGAGTGTCTTTACCCAATTGTAAATATTTTGTGATTCAAATATCACATTTCTTAATGTTGGGTAAGTCAAATCTGTTTTCTCCTGTGATGTGATGGCTGGATTCTGTACTCCTTTCCCATCCATTGTAGAAGTGGCAAAACATTTGGGAGTCCAATTTAATAACCCACTTTCTTTCCTCCCAAAATTACTATCAATGGCCGGTACGTGTTTTTTTTCATTGATTAAGTGTTTAAAATAATCCTTGACTTCCTCCCCCTAGCCTCAAGGAAAACAGTGACTGTTGCTCATGTAATTTCCAGGCTTGACTATTGCAACAGCTTTCGTGCAGGGAGTTCAAAGGGACTGTTCCATAAACCCCAGATGGTTCAAAATTTGGCTGCCAGACTGGTGCATAAACTCATTAGATATAGCTCAATGTCTAAAGCACTTGGGGAGTTGCATTGGCTATAGATTCATAAGTCTTAATTTAGATTCTCGTTGTGTTCTGCAAGGTTTTTCATGTTACAGGCCCTACACATCTATGTGATAGGCTGTGCCATTATAGTACTCAGTGGTCTCTTAGATCTTCTAATGCCAATCTGTTACAACCTCCTTCTCAGTCTTAAATCCTTAAGAGGCAAGTTGTTTATAGTCCTATGATTAAAAGCCTGGAACCAACTTCCAGGACTGCTTTGGTTTGTAGAGACCAAATCCAGTTTTAAGAAGAATTTGAAGACTTAGCTCTTTCTTTCTCTGGAAACTCTGTGCCACTCTTTAATATAGTTGTGTGCAGGCCTTTAGACTGGTTTCATCCCCTCCTGCATTTCCTCTTAGTGGCTCCTGTGTTTTGTACTTTTCTTGTATTTTGTTTTTAATTGAGGAATGGTGTTTGACTTGGTGTTAGGATGCTATTGTTTGAGTGATACTACATTTTAAAAGTGCCATATTCATAATTTCATTGCCCTGGATGCGTTGTAGTCCAGCATAGAGGTATTTATAAGACAACTCTTCTTTTACAATTATCAGTATTATCTTGTGCATGTTTTTTTGACCAGGTTCATTTTAAGAACAAGAAGGCATCATTTTCATAATTCTCTGTTCAGTCTGGTCCACAACTTGTAAAAAAAAATAAAAAAATGTATGATTTAAAAAACAGTTGCAATAATGTATTGGCTAGTAAAGCCCTTCATACTGCTATTTTACCATCAAGACAAGGCCAATTTCTCAGTTACATTTAAACCAATTGGTTCTAATGTTCATAATTCAATTATATATCTTGACTCAAGGTTCCCTAGCACCGCTGGTCTATCAGCTACCCTCAGTTTCTTGGAGACCTGGTTTATTAGAAAAAAACACACACACACAGACCCACACACACACACACACACACAGACCCACACACACAGACCCACACACACACACACACACCCACCCACACAGACCCAGACTTTTGAATGGAACATTATGTATATATTCTTTTTTCGGTCTCACTCTCCACAAGATGCAGTGCATCACATTTTGCAAGACTGGAGATTGACAGAAGTAAATTTATTTGCAACCCTGACAACAAAAAATTGCATGTTATACATCAAGGTACCCACAGGTTGGCGCACTGTCGAACAGTTGGTGCTGGGCATACCAACTAAATTCCATAGATTTCCATTTTGATAGGGTTTAGTTGTACTGGTTAGATAAAATTGAGGTAACTTTAATTTAGAACACAGTGAAATTCAACATTACAGCCCTCTTGTTAAAGGTAGTCATAGGAAAGTGCCATCTTTCTGGCATAGTTACTCTACTTTTTGTCTGGTGTCAGTGTGCTTGGACTGTAGTTCACTGGGATCCCAGTGGCAGTGCTCTCTCCCCCCAAATGTATTGGTTTACTTCTCACATCCACAGTTAACATACTGGTGTACCCATGTAAGTCCCTCGTATATGGTACCATGTGGTAACTAGGGCATGGGTACACCAGGGGTCCCCTGTGGGCTGCAGCATGTATTATGCCACCCATAGGACCCAATGCAAACTGTGACTGCAGATCTGCTATTGCAGCCTGCATGAAAGGGTGCATGCACTAGTTCACTGCCAAACCTAACCACTGCACTTAGACATTATAAGTCACCCCTCTGGTAGGCCCTTCAGCCAAAGGGCAGGGTGCATGCCTCTAAGTGTGAGGGTTCCTCTGCATGAGCACCAGTGCTGGAAAAGAAGGTACCAGGTACCTTCTATGACCACACTGGACAACACCATGACGATTCTGGAGAGAACCTTGAACCTGCAGGGAGCAGTGCTGGTAGCACAAGAGGGGGTTGTAGTAGGCCCACTTTTCCTCCCCCTGGGGTGGTCAACAAGGTTTCCAAGAGGAGTAGATCCTCCTCACCGCCCCATGCCTCAGCTTCTACTGCTGGGTCCATTCACTCTAGTTCAGAAGAAGGATCCTTAGCTAGGGGATTCAGCTCGTTGAGACTTGAAAAAACAAAGCTCAAGTTTAAAAAAAACAGCAGCTAGCTTTTGAGAGAGAGGGGTTAGAGATGGAGAGGGAAATAAAGAATTTGTGGTTGGAACCCCATGGTGGCAGCATTTGAGAGTCCAGGGTCAGGGAAGATACCTTTAATTCCATGAATCTCAGCAGGTTAGTCCCTCGTTACAAATATAGGGATGATAGCCACAAGTGGATTACTGCTTTGGAGAGGACCTAAAAAGTCCAGAAGATCCTTCAGATGCAGTGGGCAGCTATCAAAGGTAGAGATAAACTGTTAACAGTAAGGGAAGAGGATGCCAACTACCAAGTCTTGAGAGGCTCTGATTGATGTGTTTGGGCTCACAGCTGAGAAGTAGAAGATGACTTTTAGGGAAACTCAGATGGAGTCCTCTCAAGACAGGTTAGATTTTATTGACTCTGCAGTTAAGGCACTGGGAGGCTGGTTTCATGGTAGAAATGTGTGTGACTATGAAGTGCTGTACACTTGCCTTGAGATCATCCTTAACAATTGTGGTGGACTCTGGTCTCGCCTCTCCCCAAGAATTGTGAAAGGCGGCAGACAAATGGTTTCGCACCAGGGTGCGTAAGAAATCCCACGGTGGGGGTGACCAAAAGAAGAATTTTTTCAAGTCTCAGGAAGAGGATGGGGGCAAATCTAAAGAGAAGGGTCTACAGGTCTACAAAATTCTTCTGGGGGTGGGTCCAAGTCCTCTTCCAACAAGAAACCTTGGTGCTTTTTGTGTGAGGAAAAAGGCCATAGGAGAGGGAATAGCAACTGCCCCAGGAAAAGCACAAAGAATAGAACTTCTACCACTCCTATAGTGTCCCTAGCAATAGCACTTGTAGTAGAACTTCAACCAAGGGTGTAGCAGGTTTCACCTTGGGTACTGCACTGGACTCTGGCCTAGTCAGAGAAACTATTGAGGCTGTCCTAATATCAGAGGGTGGCATTGATCTTGCCACTCTGGCCTCCTAATATGAGGAAATACAGGCAGTACCCCCTCATAAATAGTATTGAGGTAGAAGCTTACAGGGACATAGGTGCAAGTATCACCAAGGTGACTGAAAAACTGGTGTCTCCTGAGCAAATCTTATTTGGTCACAATTACTAAGACACCTTTGCTGATCATATCACTAAGCGGTACCCTATGGCAGTTGTTAACAGTAGCTTGGGTGGGCAGTTTACTAGCCATAAAAAGCTGTAGTATCCTCTTCAAATCACTGCCCACTAGACATTCTACAGATATAGAAGAACTCAGCCTGGGCTTGGGTGGAGTTAGAGGCCCATGCAGCAATGCTGAACATACCTCCTAATGTCTGTGACTACTAGAGCACAGGCCAAGAAACATGGAGAATAAGGAGCTTTGGAGCCTGAAACTATGGACCAACCAGCTCCCAAGAAGAGAGGTAGGAAGGATAAGAAATTACACTGTCCAAAATTAATGTGAGGACCAGTCTCTTCAGGGAGATGATCTTGTCCCTTGTGAGGGTCCCACACCAGTGGAGCTTGGGCCAGACACAGTGTTCTTGGGTGCCGGTGGATGCTCCACGGAGAAATTGAGTTTGGAACAGAAATATTGTCCCTCTCAAAGGCCTTAGACAGCAAGCTGCTACAGAAGAGTCGGGGATGTCATTGGATCCCACAGAATCTACTGAGAAAATGTACTCTTATTCTGAGGCTCTTGACACCAATCCTGGTGCCACCAGGAGATTGGTCATAGCCCAGAAGTTTTGAGAGTTCTTATTTACACTAGCTCATGACATTACCCTTGCAGGACACTTTGGACAAAGTAAGACTTAAGACAGGCTTGTTTCACACTTTTGCTGACCCCACATGTCTGAAGACACCAAAGAGTTTTGTTGCTCCTGTGTCATCAGCAAGTCAGGTGGCACTACAAAGGCCTCCTTAATCCCACTACCTGTGGTTGGGGTTCCCTTTGAGAAGGTAGGGGATTGACACTGTTGGTTCCCTTGATCCTCCTACAGCATCTGGGAACAGATTTATTCTGGTGGTGGTGGACCTTGATACCAGGTACACAGGCCATTTCCCTTAGGATCGCTACAGCCCCAGCAGTGGCCAAGACTCTTTTCCAGGCCGAGCTTCCCTAAGCAGGTTGTATCCTACAGAAGTGAAAACTTCATGTCTGGATACCTCAAAGCAATGTGTAAGGATTGTGGTGTAACCTACAAATTCACCGCTCCTTATAATCCACAAGGATATGGATTGGTTGAAAGATTCGACAAATCTGTTAAAGGTATGATCATGGGTCTCTGAGGAAGAACTAATAAGGTGATGGATGCCCTTTTGCCTTGCCTTCTTTTTGCCTATAGAGAGGTTCCACAAAAGAGTGGGATACAGTCCATTTGAAATTTTGTTTTGACATCCAGGTAGGAATCCTCTTAGTCCTGTAAAGGAGGTATGGGATCAACCTCTCAAACAGTACGTAGTTGAATATGTGCTAGGCCTGCGTTCTCACATGGCAGAGTACATGAAGGCTTCCAAAAACCTTGAGGTCAGGAGCTCCAAAGCAATGGCATGACCAAAAGGCTGGGCTGACTGTTTACCAGAAAGGTCAGAAAGTGTGGGTTCTGGAGCCTGTGGCTCCAAGGGCACTCCAAGACAAGTGGATTGGTCTACACACAATTATGAAGAAAAAGTGTGAGGGCACCTATCTGGTTGACCTGGGCACTCCAAGAAGCCCCCACAGAGTGCTTGTGCGAAACGACTTAAACCTTACTAAGTCGGGCCGACATGAGCTTGCTCACGTCTACTGAGGAGGAACAGGAAGCAGAGAGTGATCCTCACGCTGATCTTCTCTCCCACAACCCTATTGACGGTTCAGTGGATGGGGTGGTCTTTGCAGATTGCCTCTCTGACCAACAAGCCGACTGCAGTTAAGTACTCAGTCAGTTTTCTGAACTTTTTTTTTTTTCCCCCAAGACACCCAGTCAGGCAACCTGGTGTGCCCATGATGTGGACACAGGTGATAGTCTACCTGTTGAGAGTAAAATCTACAGCCAGCATGACCTTGTCAGATTGCATCAGGGAAGAAGTCCAAAATATGCTGAAGTTAGGGGTTATTGAGCACTCGGACAGCCTTTGGGCTATTCCAGTAGTACTTGTGCCAAAGCCCCATTCCTTGGGTGGAAAGTGAGAGAGAAGGTTTTGTGTAGACTACAGGGGCCTCAATGACAATGAAGTCACTAAGACCTATTATGCCCATCCTATTCCAAGGGCAGATGAGCTGATTGATACCTTAGCTGCAGCCAAGTATCTCAGCACTTTTGATTTAGCTGAAGATTTGGCAGATCAGTTTGACTGATGCTGCTAAGCCTAAAACAGCATTTCCAGTCCTTGGGACATTCACTTCACAGTGGTGCCCTTTGGTCTGAAAATGCACCTGCCACATTTGAGGTTGGTGAATCAAGTTCTGGAAGACTTTAATGCAGCATATCTTGATGATATTGTGGTCTTTAGCTCCCCCTGGCAGGATCACCTGGTCCACCTCAGTAGCGTACTTGAGGCCCTGAAACAGGCAGGTCTCGCTATCAAGGCTACATAATTCCAGCTGGGGCAGCACAAAGTGGTTTACAAGGGCCACCTGGTAGGCGGAGGCCAAGGTCAGCCTCTATAGAGCAAAATCGAAATCATTATGGATTGGTTTGCTCCAACTGCGCAGACTCCGGTCAGAGCCTTTCTAGGACTTATTAGGTATTACAGGAGATTTGTAGAAGGGTATGGCCCCACTATGACCTGTAGCTTTAATCAACAGAAAGGTGACCCCCCAGAGAAAAGTGCTGGTCAGCTATTGAGAGGGGGGCCTTTGCTGTGGTCTAGGCCTTGAAGCGGAGGTCATACCTGTTTAGCACTCACTCCATTGTTCAAGCAGATCACAAGCCCCTCATGTGGCTTAAACAGATGAAAGGTGGAATTTGAAAACTGTTGAGGTGGTCGTTTTCCCTACGGGGGTTGGCCTTTTTCAGTTAAACATAGATCTGGGAGTAACCATGCAAATGCAGATGGATTTTCCAGATATTTCCACTTACAAAGTGAAAACTTGCCTGGATAAGGCTAGTTTTATCCTCTTTCGTTTTGGGGCCAGGGATTATGCAGGAAAGTTAGATCTTTCTGTCAAATTTACCATCACTTTTTGCCTGGTGTAACGGTGTTTAGACTGCAGTGCACTGGGGTCCTGCAAATCAGGACCTCATTGTCTGTGCTCCCTGTAGGAGGTTGCCTCAGTTTGCAGTCTACACCTATGATGTGGCACCCTACACTGAGTCCAGGCAACATTAGTGATAGTGACTAGGTGTCCAGATAGCAAAATCTCTCTAGGGATAGCTGAGGTGAGCAGCCAAAGCTTATCCAGAAGATATGTAAAGCACCTGAATACCATAGTAGTCAGACAGTAACTCGCTTATAAAGAACCATACAAGTTGCAAAAATAAATTATTCTTTATTACAGCACTATTTCTAGACTACCATTGGTATTTCTCTCTTTAGAGATATCTACACACAATATGTACTCAAAATAACCAACAGAAATAACATAAAATATACAAGGCTCTAGAGGTTGGGGTGGTGGGATGCAAATCATATACTAAAAGTGGAATGCCAAATAGTGAACCCAACCATGGGAGTAGTTGAAACCACCTGCAGTAAGTATAGTAAGTGTCCCCAGCAACCAGGTGCAAGGGAGTTACTTAGCCAGTCGTCCCATAGGCTAACACGGTGTTGGAAAATGCCCTCTTTCTTGGCATGGTAACCCCCATTTTCTACTTGTTGTCAGTGTTCACTGGGATCCTGCTAACCAGGACCCCAGTGATTTTGCGCTCTCCCTTCTAATTTGGTAACTGTACCTTTTTCTTCCCACAATAGGCAGACTGGTCCCACCCCTGTAAGTCACTAGTATATGGTATCTAGGTACCCAGGACATTAGGGTATTAGGGGATCCCTGTGGCTGCAGCAGTTATTCTTCCACCATAGGGAGCCCATGCAAAGGGTTCAGCAGACCTGGCATTGCAGTCTGTGTGAAACGGGTGCATGCACCCCTTTTCACTACAGGTCACTGCACAAGGTCACTAAGTCACCCTTATGGCAGGCCCTCTCAGCCCAGGGGGTAGGTACCTGTGTGTGATGCACCCCTGCATTAGCAGAGGTGCCCCCACAAACTCCAGGCCTATTTTCCTAGACTTTGTGAGTGCGGACTACCTATGTCCAGCTACATAATCGTAACTCCGAACCTGGGCATGTTTGGTATCAAACTTACTGAATCATACCACTATACTGTTGCAAGTATTGAAGTATAATTCTGTGCACTTTGGGGGCTCCTTAGAGGACCCCCAAGCATTGCTACAGGATTTTCAGGGCAGCTCAACCTGCTGTCACCCCTCGGACAGGTTTCTGCCCTCCTGCTGCTTGAACTGATCATGCCCAGAAAGGCAGAACATATGATTTCCTTTGGGAGAGGGAGGTAACACCCCCTCCCTTTGGAAATCGGTTTGACTGGCTTGGGAGGGGTAGCTTCCCCAAGCCACTGGTATGCTTTGAAGAGCACATTTGGCACCCTCCTTGCATAAACCAGTCTACACCGTTTCAGAAAGAGGGAGGTAATAATCTCTTCCTTTGGAAATAGATGTGGCTGGCTTGGGAGGGGTAGCCTCCCCAAGCCACTGGTTTATTTTGAAGGGCACATTTGGTGTCCTCCTTGCATTTGGTGCTCTGCTGCAAAACTGGACAATGAAAATGGGAGTGACCACTCTTCTGTCCATCACCACCCAGGGGTGGTGCTCAGATCTCCTCCAGAGGGTCCTTGGGTTCTGCCACCTTGTTTCCAAGGTTGGCAGGGAACTCTGGGAGCATCTGAGTGGACAGTGTAGGAGGCTTGCCTGGTCTGTAGTGGGTACCTAATGTACTTAGACGTTATACCAGGTCCGGTTATCCCTTATTAGTGATATGTAGGAAGTGTTCTAGCAGCTTAGGCTGTCTAGAAGTAGCTGTAGCGGAGCAGCCAAGGCTGAACTAGGAGACATGCAAAGCTCCTGCAATACCACTATAGTTACACACTACTTATACACAATAAAAGACAATACTCTGTGTTACCAAAATAAAGGTGCTTTATTTTAGTAACACAAGGCCAAAAATATCTTAGTCAATACTCCTGGAGGTTAGTATTATACACAATATATACACCAGTAACCAAAATCAGGTAAGTAAACAGTCATAGAATAGTGCAAACAGTAGAAAGTACAACCAATTCCAATGGGCCTAGGGGGCAACACAAACCATATACTAAAATAGTGGAATGCGAATGTCGAATTCCCCCCTAGGCAATTGTAGTGTGTAGAGGGAAGCTGGGAGTGTATGAAACCACCAAAGGTAAGAAAAGTACCCAACCCCAGAACCCAGGAAAGCAGGAGTAAAGTACAGCAAGTTCCTCTGCAACCTCCACTTTGACTTCTGGCCACTGGAACTGCAACCGGGCCCTCTAGGAACTGAAAACGCTGCAATCAACGAAAAGGCTCTTCTGCAACTTTGTTTCCTGGCTCCTGCCAGCTTTGCAACATTTCCTCAGCTGTGCATCCTCAGAAGACAGCAAGTCTTCAGCCTGCACAAGAAGATGGAATCTCCCTTGGAGTGAAGGCCACTGGCTGCATGGATCTCCCCTCATTTTAAGCTGTGTGGATCCTGCATCATGGGTGTTGGTCAGGAGTAGTCCTCTTGGTCCTCTCTGCCAGCTGTCCAACTTTGATGGAGGTAAGCACTTGCCTTCCCATGCTGGACAGTACCCCTTTGCACCGTGTCTTACATCTGCCAAGGCTTGTTTGCATCTCCTCCAAGGGATCTTTAGACGACGCATAGCTCCAGTCCACAGTACTCCTTTTTGCGACTCTCAGCCCTCTACGTGGTTCTCCTTCGACGTGGGATCCCTTTCTGTAGTGCTGCGTGGGCTCCTTCTGCAATGTCTGTGTCCCCGTCCTGTGGGACTCCTGTGCGTGCTGCCTCTGCTTCTGTGGGTCCTCTGTGTCGCTGAGGTTCCTCTCTCACTCCCCCTCCTGGGTTGAGTCCTCCTGGGCCTTGCTGGTCCCCAGCAGCACCACTTTTCAGCTAATTTCGAATTTGCCTTTGCTTAGGGTTGTTGGTGGAAATTATGTACCGATACCCATCTGCAATCCTCACTCCAGCGTGGGACACCATATGCATCCAACAGGAACTCTTCTCCGGCTCCAGGGCTGCAGTCCTGACCTTTTTCTTCCTCACCGTCGACCAACTCCTGCAAGCACAGCTGGACTCCCAAGTGATTTTTGGACTTGGTCCCCTCTCTCCACATGTCTTCTCTGGGAATCCACTGCTGGTTTCTTGTCTGGCTGTCTTTTATTTTCCTTCCTTTTGGGTGGTTTGGGGAAATTCCAGTGATTTACTACTGCTTTCCTGGTCACTGGAGGGTATTGTGTAGTCTTCATCTTTGGTTTTCTAGTACCCCCAGCTCCCATTACACTTAGCTATGAGGGTCCTGTGTCTGCATTCCATTTTTTTAGTATATGGTTTGGGCTCCCCGTAGGGTCACTACTAGTTATCTACATTTGCACTCTTTTCTAACCTTTTCAATTCCTATTTCTGATTACTAGTGTACATATTTGGTGTGTTTACTTACCTCCTAAGACAGTACTGCCTTTTTAGTAATTTTTGTATTGTCACTAAAGTACCTTTATTTTTGTAACACTGTGGTTTCTTTCATGTGTGTAAGTGCTATGTGACTACAGGTGGTATTGCATGAACTTTGCATGTCTCCTAGATAAGCCTTGGCTGCTCATCCACAGCTAGAGCCTGGCTTCTAGACACTTCCTTCACTAAGAGGGGATAACTGAACCTGGTGTAAGGTTTAAGTACCTTGGGTACCCACCGTGCCAGCTTCCTACATAGGGGGAGTAGTGGTTGGAGTTTGTGCGATTCCGGACCCTTCCCAGTGGACTCCGAGGAAACCAGCAGACAAGAGGACGGTTGGGGAGTGGCCCACCCCAGAATACCCAGAAGACAGGAGTACCTATACCACAGACCTTGATGCAGAGGGAAGAAGGGACTCTATTCGAAGTCAGTTGAAGTCTCAGATTGTCCAGTTGCTGTCATGACCCGTGGACAAGACCGGTGAAACCCAAGGGTGTGTTCTGGATGTGAAGGACCTGAAAAGGAAGGGGACAGAGTCCAGCACCCTTGGAGGTGCTGGTGGCAATGCCCACCCTCCTAGAGGTGAAGTTCCTGCAAGTCGGTGGAATAAGTCCAGCTTGCGGTGTCCAGGAGCTGCAGAAGATCCCAGGATTCACCTACGGTCTGTCCCTCGATGGTCGCTGGATTGCAGGAAGGTCAGGGACCAGTCAGGTCACCAACCAGCACTGGCAAATGCAAGGAGGAGCTGAAGCGGTATTTCCAGAGTTTTGGGGACCAGCAAGGTCCAGGAGACTCTACACTTAAGGGGGAGTCCGGGCTGGCCCTCAGTACGGAGGAAGGCCAGCTGAAGTCATTGGAGCCCCCACGTGTGACCCAAAAACAGTGGACGCAGGGAATCACAAGGAGGCCTCACCTGCACAACAAAACAGATGTCCCACATCGCATGAGTTTTGTGGACAGAGGCTGATCTCACTGACACCAAGCGAAAAGTGACGGTAACTATGAACGAAATATACTACTTTCCTACATGTCACGCAGCCTGCAGTGCAGTCTACATTTAGTTTGTATGGTGGCCCCTTTGGTTGGCATAATGCCTTCTGCAGCCCTTAGGTGACCCTGATTAGTACCAATGTCCTAGGTACCATTGGTACCATTTACTAGTGACTTGCAGGAGGTGCTAAATTGTGCGACATTTTTAACTCTATTAGACCATTTTACCTTGTTTTAGGGAAAGACCACCTGCTTTGTGGGGCTGGTTAGCAGAGGCCCATTGCACCTTCAGTCCTAGTACTCTGTACTAGGACAAAAAGAAGGGGTGACCTTGTCAGAAAGAGCAGTTTTCTGCACCTCTGTGCAGCTCCACAGTTTCTTACAATAAAATTCTCTATGCAACTCCACTTTACAACACTGCTATACTGTATGTCACTCTGACACTTTAATTTTGTCTACATCCTTTCACTCCACTGTTCAACACTACTATATTGTATGCCACTGTGCAGCACTCTACTCTACAATACTCTAGTCACTATATAACACCGTATGCAAGTTGGTATGCCACTGCAGCCAAGTTTACTCTAACTCAGTACTCCATTCTACTCCGCAGCATTCAGTGCTGTTTTACTACACTGTTCTACTATACCACACTCTACAAAACTGTACTGTACACCACTCCACTCTTCAAACATCAACTAAATTGGATGCCACTCTACTCTGCTGTAGCCTAAATCACTTACCAATACTATTACACCCCACTACACTATTGTAAAACACATTACTTCAATTTATACTTTACTCAACTGTACACTACTCTACTCCATGCCACTACAAACTTCGACATGCCACTCCACCCTGAGATTTTACCCCACTCTGCACTACCACACTCCAATGTGCTCCACTGTACCTTGCTTTATTCTACTCTAACTACTCCGCTTTATGCCACTTCACTGTATGACACTCTATTCTACTGTATGCAGCTCCACTCTGTAACATAGTACTGTACTCTGACACTCTATTCCCATCCACTTTATTCCACAGTACTACATGTATGACTGTTGTCTATGCACCACTCAGCCTTTCTCTGATACACCACTCCACCCTCCTCAACTGTAACCTTCGACTCTAGAATTGACTATACTCTACTCTTACACCTTACTTCACCCTTCTCTAAACACTACTCTGACAGTCAACAACACCCTATTTGACTGTACAACTTGCTGCTCCGGTCTATATTTGACTCCCCTATAATGAGACACCATACCAGTAGAAAATAACTTTTGTACACTGTGCAATGCACTAATATACTCTATTGAGCGCCATTCGATACCAGACTATAATGCTTCAGTGTGACAGACTTTACAAAACTCTCCACTGTAGTGTTTGACACTCCACATAACTGCTCAGTACTGTCTACACTGTACTCTGATTTGAAACATATTTTGATTAAACATTATTTTTTTTAAAAAGGAAATTCACTTAAAAATAAACTTGGGCTAAAGCTAGTTATAGTTAGGAAAACTTAAGTTGGAGAAATTTGGCTGTAGATAAACATTTTTGGCCTACTCCTACCATCTACTGTTGGGTCCGAATGTGTGCAAGTTTTTTTTTTTCTTAGAAGTCTTTCAAGTCACAAGATAGTGACTCCTCCTTTTGGTAATAATGTGCATGGGCATCAACTCCATTGTTGGATTTTTCTCTCTTCTATAGAGTTTGGATGTGCGCTTTGATTTGATACCACTGCTGTGCTCTTTTTGGTCCACATACTGCCTTCCCCACCATTGGTATTGTCTTTGTTTACCTTCCTATTTTCTCTTGCTCATTAACTGATAAAGATTTCGATCGAGTCGGGTTCATCTCGACCGCAGCCCCTCCAGGGCCCTGCCCTTTGCGCCTCTCAAGAATGTCTCTTTGGTAATGGAATGGATGCTCTTCCGTTATTGTCCTTGCTCCCACACAAAGTATCCTTGACCGACTTACATCAAGTCTTCAAACTCTGTCAGCTCTAGGAATGTGCCCCTTTTTGACATGGTCACCCACACTTTTTTCCTGGTAATTGATGCACCTTTGATTGAATGTGCTCTGGGTTCCTGGTAACTAGGTCCCTAGTGCCAGATCTTTCCCTAAAAACTGTGCTGTTGTTCCCCAATTGGCAATACCTTTGCATCCCCCTGTAAGTCCCTAGTAAATGTTACCCTTCGTACCTAGGGTAGGGTACTGTAGAGGGTCTCCAAGAGATGCAGCATGTATTGTGCCACCCTCAGGGACCCCTCACCCAGCACATGCAGATTGTCACTGCAGGCTGCGTGTCTTGGTGCAACTAAAAGTGAAAACATGACATTGCCCACAGCTGTGCCATGTCCCCTAACACTGCATGCAATATCTTTGTCACCCCCCCAGCAGGACTTAGTCGTAAGGCAGGGTGCATTATTTTACTTGTGTGGGCACATCTGCAAGAGCAGATATGACCTTACCATGTCTGTCGATTCCTATTCATAGTAAGTGAACAGGGAATCTCTTAAGTACATGTGCTGGACACTGGTCAATACAAGTTCCCCAGCTACATGATGGCTTCACTGAAACTAGGGATGTTTGATATCAAACGTCTCTTATTGATAAACCCTCATTAATTCAAGTGATTACTTTTTTTTTTTCTTTTTTTTTTAAATACATGCCTCCAGAGGGCACCGTAGAGGTCCCTAACAACCCCCCACCCTCCTCCCCTGAAAAACCTGTGTGCTGGCTGACTAGTTCTAATTAGCCTGCCATCACCAGACACGGTTCTGAACCCCAAAAGTGAACCCCTTTGCTGTCTGCCTGAAAGGGACAAAGACTTCTCTGGCAAGGGTGTTAGTACACCCCTCCAAAGAGAACCTGCAAATCTGCATTCCAAGGACGGGGGCTTCAAAGATGCCCTTCAAATGTAGCTCTGTCTTCCCTCAGAGGATGTCAAACCCCACCATACCCTTCGGCCCAGGGCCCATTTGGCAGCTGGACAGGTGGGAAAATGAGTTGTCAGAGAGGTGTACCCACCTCTCTGGTCAATCCCACCCCTAAGGTGCGCTGCTTAATGTGAACACAACTTATGAGTCTTCCACCTTGGTGATGGTAGAACAAGGAACTCGAACAGGTCTATGCTCATTTCCCACAAGAAGTGGTCATATAGGGGGTAAAATGACCCCCCAGGGTAAGCAGCCCATTGGTTACATTCCTACACTCCCCTAAGTACCCCTAAATGCAGGAAATCAGATCCCTGCGAACCTGAAGTACACCCCAGAGATGCAAAATGCAAGTATGGAAGATCACCAACTGACTCGGCACCACCCCTTCCAACCTACATACCTACCTACCTACCTACTGACTTAGACAATTGCCAGAAAGAAGCCTCGTCCTCAAAGTGCTGAAACCTCCAAAGGCCTGGGAAGATTTCCAGCCTTCACCCCAGCACCAGGAATACCCATGGAGCAGGGGAGTGGCTTCCCTGCACCTTTGCAGGCATCCTAGAAACATTGAAGAGGACTAAGGACCACCAAAACCGGACGCCGGACAGCACCACTGAACCCATGCCGCCCAGCCTGAGTTGAAGTGGGCCAATGGTAACAGTGTGGTCCCCAGCCTCTCCAGAGACAGTTGATTGTGGTTTTCCCCACTGTGACCTTCACACCGATGTCTGCAGCCTCTTTGTGCAGGCCCTCCTCAACTGTGACTGCCTCTGGTGCCAACAACCTGATGGTCCACTGTCTGCACCCAGACTCCCAGGACCGAAGAGGACAGGAGCATTGGTGTCCCTGCGTCAACCAAGCTTGTGAGACTTGACCCCACTTACTGATTCAGCTGGTCTGGTCTCCCAGCCCACGGCAGTGGCCTGTTTCTGTGGGCCACCTCTGTAGGAAAGTGCCGCTTTTGGCATGGTTAACCCCTACCCCAATTTGTGCCTGATACCTTATGCTAACTTGACTGTGTGTGTGCTGGGGATCCTGCTCACCGGACCTCAGCACCTGTGTTCTTTCCCCAAACTGTACAATTGCTTTCACAATTGGCACACAACTAAATCCCTTGTAAGAGGTACCAGTGGTACGAAGAGCCCTGTAGCCCTAAGGGCTGCAGCATGTGTTGTGCCACCCTGAGGGACCTCTCACCAAACACATGCACACTGCCATTGCAGATTGTGGGTGTTGGTAGGGAGAAAAAAAGGTAAAGTTGACATGGTATCCCTTTCTGGGTGCCATACCCACAAACTACGGCCTGTGGCATAGGTAAGTCACCCTTCTAGCAGCCCCTGCAGCCCTGAGGCAGGGTGCACTATACCTCACGTGAGGGCTTGACTCCATGAGCAATATTCCCCTACATTGTCTAAATCCGTTGTTAGACATTGTAAGTGCAGTGTGGCCATATTGATGACTTGGGCTGGGAGTTTGTCATTATGATGGCTTCACTGAAGATTTGGAAGTTTGATATTAAAATTCTCAGCTCAATAAAGCCACACTGATACCAGTGTTGGATTTATTGAAAAATGCCCACACAGGCCATCTTAGAGATGCCAATGAGAAGGCCGTTGCAAGCCAACCACAAGCACCAGCTCTGGTAAATAGTAACTCATCCGATTTTAATGCTATTGATTGACTAAACGTAAACTTTCATGCTGAAATTCCAATAGAAGCCTGTATGAGAAAGAATGGTGTGTTGCTTGGGATTGCTGACTGTGGGACAGGGGAGGCAGCTCAGAGTAACAGGTCTAACACTCAGGAGAATTGTTCTAGGCTATCTATCATGTCTTGGAACTTGACAGGGCTGAGTAGTACATTAATATATCCCGCGTGGGTGGCTTACGTTAATAAACCAGATATATGCATTTTCCAGGATACCTGGGCATTGACCCTAGTCTCCTTGGATGGTTTTCTATCTGATCATGTAGAGGCCCAACCTGCTGCTGCTGCTGCTGCTGCTGGCAATGGTCTGGCTAAGGGTGGCCTCCTGATATTAATAAACAAAACTTTGCAGTGAATTCCCTCAGCTTTAAAAATACTCCCCAGACCTGTTAGGCATTCAGTTTGACTTTAAGCAAGGTTTTAGAATAGCTATAATCGATATGTATGCTTGATCAGTGCCACAGGGGTGTGGAGGCTCAGACCCTGGCTCAGCTTACAGATACATTACACCACTCTAGAAGTTTAGTGGTCGCTGGTGATGTTAATTGCTTCTTTGAACCATCCCCTTATAGTAACGATTTGACCGCAGACGATGATGAGCACTGGGTTATCCCCGATTGATGGGTAAACAACTGTTTATTCATTTGCGTGCTGCCCTTGAGCTAACAGCACTCTCTCTCAAGCAAGGGCTTAGGTCCTTTAAAGGGCATACCCTCTCTGATCAGCACAGTGCTTTTAACTTTAAGCGCGGCCAGCAGACCAGCATTATCGATTACTTTTTACTTGATGTTAGATTGTGGCCCATGTTTGAGGACATGAAGGTTGACTTCTGCCATGATAGCGATCATAATTCCCTACTCCTTACCCGGCGTAGTGAAGTATTTGAGAACTCAAAATAATCATCCACCCTGGTGCCTGAGCCATTACTGACCAATGATTATAAACGTGTTACCTGGCGGAAGGTGATGGCAAACCCCTTTCTGTGCAAGGAGATCTACAAATTGTTTATTGATGCATTATCTCTATGAGGATTCTGAAATGTAAAATATTCCAATTCTGGACTTTCACGAGACCCTGTTTTTTAAACTACAAGTTATATTTTTATAGCAAGACTACTACCAAGAGGATTAGCATCTACACATACTAAAAATAAGTGGTTCAACAAAGACTTTCTAAAGGCTAAATCATCACTAAAGACAGCGGTCGTGTCTCGCTCACAGGGGTGGATTAGAGACAGAACTGCCTATAACAAAGCGCTAGTACAGGTGAAGAAAAATTGGGGTGATACTGTTTGGCAGAACTTGCTTGAAGCAACCAATTCAAATGACAGTAGGTCCTTCTGGAAGTTACTCTCCCAAAATTACGAGAAAGGCAGATACAATCATTATTACATCCAACCAGAGTGTTGGGTTGACCACTTTTCCGACCTTTATGCATGGCACAACAGTGAAATCAGTGGCAAATGTTTCCTCTCAAGGCAGATTGAACGAACCCCGTGTCAGGTGGGCTTGAGGTGGGCCATAGCAGTCCTGATGACCGCATTGTTTTCTCCCTGGGAGAAACTAGCACTGCAATTGCTTCCCTGAAATCCTTCAAAGCCCCTGGCCCTGATAAAATACCTAGTGATTTATATAAATCTGAGGCAAAAGTCTGGAGTAGTTAGCATTGGATAACATTTATGTATCGCAGCAAGTGGCCCTATCCCTGCTACATGGAAGGGTGCTGAAATTGTACCTATCCACAAAAAGGGTGAAGTGAGCTCCCCTGCTAACTATAGACCTAACAGCCTTATTGACAATCTACAAAAAAAATTGCAAAACAGGTCTTGGATAGGCTTCTAGAGCTGGTAGGGGACAATCATGTTTTGTACTATCTCCAAGGGGGGGGGGGGTTGGGGGGTGTTATAGGCCCAAAACAAGAACTGTAGACCAAGTCTTCCTGTTGGCTCTTTTAAATTGGAAATATGTAACACTTGTCAAACAAAGTCTGTATGTTGCTTTCATGGATCTTCGGTCTGCTTTTGATTTGGTTACCAGACGGAAACTATGGGAGGCTTTAGATAAAGTGGGTATACCCAGGAACTTAATTCACCTCCTAGTGCGGCTCCATGAAGGTACATATGCCCAAGTGAGAAGGGGCAAACGGGGGAATTAAATGATCACATCCCCATTCAGCAGGGGTTCGGCAAGGTTGCGTTCTGGCAGCCTTGCTATTCACTTTGTACATAAATGGGGTGGTGCAAGCCTTGTCTTCTTGCCAGAACGATGCCCCCTCTTTAAATGCTAAAATAAAATCCTATATTACTCTTTGCGGATGATTCCCTCCTCATTTCTAAAACTCCGAAAGGTCTACAGATCCTTATCGATAGGTTTACAGACTTTTGTGCAGATCATGGACTCGAATTGAATGTTAGCAAAACCAAATCAATGGTGGTTAGTCCTGGGCCACCAAAGAGATGCACAATTTCTACAGATGGTGTCCCTTTGGACAGGGTTGGTACCATAGACTATCTTGGTGTTAGGATTACAAATAATGTTAAACGGGAGAATCACATAAGTAGCAGCGCTTTTACCTTGCAACATAGTTCAGGTGCCATTTTGCGGTTGTACAAGAGCACCGATGCAAGAGCTGTATCCCCTGCCTTGAAGATTTATACAGCTTAAGTACCTATAGAAGCTCTTTTAAATAGACCTAATGTAGCTTATGACCCATGGTTTAAGAATGTGTCTAATTGGTTCTGTATCTTGGTTCTTTGGCGCTTTTGGGAGAATCCTCTGGGATTAAGGAAAGCCCAAATGCTATATATGAAATCAGTTTATTGGGCTTATGCTAGTAGGAATCATCTTTTCACTACAACTCATGGACGACTGACCAATCAGTGTCTCAACCTTAAGTGGTATCCTCAACATGAGCCCTTCCTAGATATTATCCTTGATCCCCTTGCAAGCGCCTATACATTTGTTTTTGCTACAGGTGCTTGCCACTAATGTCCTTGACAAGTTGCTGGAGGGCAACACCTGTATCGAACACATGCCCGGCTTGTGGTGTAGATCCTGAGACCGATAAACGTTTTTTTTGTTGCTTTTTTGCACAGCTTATGTTCTCCCTCGACTTAAATGGATAATACCCATCTGCTCGAAACGTGGGCACTCGACAATGTGCTACTGCTTTTAGGATCCTAAAAAGTGATACTTCTGCTATAGTGCTAGCAGTTGGCAAGTTCCTTGTGGCTGCATGGCATATACACACTTTTTTTTTTTTTTTTTTAACACACAGCTAGGCTACATGTTTGCCGCATGAATACGTCGATATTGTAATACCTACAAAGAGAGAGAGACTTCCTAATCAATTATCAAGATCTGTAACGTTTGAGGTCCCATATAGTATTCATTTTTAAACTAGCGTATTCTCAGGGCCCAGGAGCCAAGCAGCAAAGGGTGCCCAAATTCTAGTGCCCTTTTTCCCGGCTGTGACTCCTTTTAATTCATACAGGCTGTTTTCCAAATGAGAAATAAATAAAAGCCGTGAGAACCATTGATTAAACCGTGGGAATCTACATCCCGCCAATAAGATGCTACACAGCTACGTAATACAGGCATTGCTATGAACAAAAAGTATCTATCTCGATTCTTACAGACTGAATAATCAACCCCCATTAAAACCATTTGAGGTGTCAGACTGCCTGTTTCAAAATTTTATTCAAGATATCAGATATGCTGGTAATCAAGCTTGACAATTTTACACACTCAAAAACCATATGGCAAAGATCTGCTTTCGGGCTACCACAACGCGGGCATGTAATACCAGCAATCTTACCCCAGCTCGCAATCTTATCCGGTGTAGAATATAGATTGTACAATACCATAAAATGCTGAGCTTGAGGGCCCGCAGACAGTAAAACAGTCAGTGCCATTTCCATTGACTCACAAACCTCTGCCTCTTTGGCTCCAACCCGCCCTTCCCACTTTTTACAAGTAAAACCAGATCATCCTGTATTGCATTTAAAAGAAGTGGATACAAATTCTTAATACCGCAACTAGTGGGGTGTCCCGAAACCTCCATCAGCTTAATCTTGTCTATGCACAGGCCTTGAGTCATACCGGTTGATAGAAAAGCCCTGATCTGTATAAATTTAAAAAAATCTTTTTTCCAGAGCAAATTCTGCGCTTAGGTCTTCAAATGATTTAAAGCAGCTGCCAGAAAGGAAAAGTCCCCAACTTTATGGATACTGCGACCCCCCCCCCCCCATTTCAAACAATAATGGTCTTTAAAGATCGCTGGAAATATTGGGGTATTCCACAAAGGGGTATAGTAGCATACTTTTCCTATGCCTATCTTGCGTGTGACCGGAGTCCAAACCTTAAATGCGGAGTAGATTATCTTAAATTTACAATTTTTTATAATAGCTAGGTTACAAAATCCGCAAGAAAACTGCATCTGCTTCTTTACACAGGATCAGGGTATATATTGAAGGGAGAGTATCTTGCCTGGATCTATCCGTGATATAGAGTGTCTGTGCATACTGCAGTACTGCCGCCAGATAATAGTTTACAGTTTGGGATTGCCCGCCACCCTTTCTCTCTTGGAAGCGTCATAAAGTGGAAAGCCCGGCGTGGTTTCGTATAGGACCATATAAAACTATTAACCAGTCCTATTAGTTTAAACCACTCCTGCCCAATCTCTAGCGGGATTGTTCTAAAAAGATAGAGTACTTTGGGTAAAAACACCATTTTAATCACATTGCACCGTCCCATGAGTGATAAATGTAGGTTATTAATGCGAGCAATATCTTTCCTAGTCTTACTTAGAACTGGGGCTAGGTTTGTTTTCACTAATTCGTCAAGATTTGCTATCAATCTAACACCTAGATATTGAACCTGTCTTTACACGCTCATCCTTAAAGTCTTCTGATTCATTCACCAAAATTTGACATTTGCTTTTATTCAACAGATAGCCAGACCTTTTCCCAAACTGTAGGGCTTCCTGCTCTATTTCCAATATAGCAGTCCTAGGATCAGTAGTAACCACCGCAATATCGTCTGCATATACTAAGATCTTAGTGCACCCCACTTTCAATGAGACTGGAATGATCCGATTATTGCTAATCAATCTCCTGATCAAGGGGTCAATGTATAGCGCGAAGAGCAATGGTGAACACGGACAGCCTTGTCACGTACCTCTCTGGATACTGATTGAAGCTGACTTCAGCCCGGCAACTTGTAATGTAGCCGTTGGTTTGTGATAGAGCTGTTGAATTGCTTTAACAAACCCAGGACCGACGTTATTTTTGCGCAAGACAGCCCATAGAAGGGGCCAGTGAACCCGATCAAACGCTTTTTCTGCATACAGCAGAATTACTGCCATAGGAAGCTTGACCGTAGCACTAGCATCAAGTAGCGCAATAACCCGTCTTATGTGATCCGCTGTGCTCTTCCCTGGAATAAAGCCATGCTGCCATGGAGATACTAAACCAGAAATTACCGAGCTCAGTCGGCTGGCAAGTATTTTAACATAAATTTTGGCATCTCTGTTAATTAACAAAATCAGGCGATATGAGCCGGGAAGGCAGGGTTGCTTGTCCTTTTTCAGAAAGACTATCATCTTGCCCCCCCCCCCCTCTCGATAAATAGGCTAGACAGCTGGTTACGTATCGCCACAAAAAAGACCTTATAAAATTCTAGTGGAATTAAATCGCCCCTGCCGCCTTCCAACTTGCCAGAGCACGAGTTGCTGTATCCAATTCTTTGAGTGTCACGGGTGGTTGCAAAGCTACCTTATCTTCCTCTCTCAGTTGACCTAATATCTCATTGCCCATAATACCAAGCCCCTCCTTTTCTTGGGACTGTTCTTCCTGACTATATAGTTTTTGATAAAAAACTGTCTAAGGGCTTCTAGAATCTCTGGGCCATTATGAACGAACTGCCCATCCTCATTCATTAAACTTTTAATGTTCCCAGAAACCTGCTTCTGTCTTATTTTTAAGGCTAGCTGTTGGCCGACTTTCCCACTATACTCATAACATTCCTGACGATGCGCCAAAAAGTTTGCAGCAACCCTTTCCATAAAAATCTTAGTGGCTTCTGCCTTAATATTTACATCACACAAAATGTCAGAGGTCTCTTCTTCACTACCGATCGCCTCCCCTAATCGTTGCTCCGCTATCACCAGCTTTCTGTATTAGTTTTAATTTGATCCATGCGTATTTTCTCCTTACTTATCCCATAGCTCAAAGTTTCTCCTCTGACAGCTGCCTTAAATGTGTCCCATACTGTCTGACGGGAAGCAGAGCCCTGGTTTATCTTAAATTCTGGAATCCATTCCTTCATTTTTTGGATATAACCTGGATCAGCTAATAATGCCCTATCAAATGTCCAAGATCTAGGCTGCGGGCCCTTTCTCCCTTTCTCCCAATCTCTATAGCAAATACCAATGGGTTATGATCTGATATGATTCTAGGGAGCCTATCAACCCTTATTTGCTCTTGCAAAGATGCTGTCACAAAAAAATAGTCTAACCTGACTAATTTCTTATGCGGAGCAGAGAAGAAAGTGAATCCTGGATCCTGCGGTCAACACTGCTGCCAAGCGTCAATCAAGCCATAATTGATAGCCAATGACTGAAGCGCCCTAAAATTTTTATTTTTTCTACCCAGGTACAGCATTTGTTCCTGAAAGGGTTCTTTATTATCTAGATGTATATTAAAATCCCCGCACATTATAACCGGCGCTGCCCATGCCGTAAGTTCTAAGCAAATTGATTCCAATATCGCCGGATCGTCTGTTTGATCCATAAATGGAACATGTAGTAAACCTTAACCCTCTAACCGAGCATTCCAACAGGGCCAACCTGCCTAGCTTGTCAGCAAATTGTTTATGTATAACCAAAGATCTGATTCGAGTTAATATAGCAACCCCTCTGGTGGTTGTATTTTGAAGTGTAAATACCACTAAACTCCGCCCATGAAACTCAATTAGCTGCTTTTGTGCGCCTGCGATATGTCTCCTGCATACAAATAATATCAACATTCCAAGACTTGAAAACCTCTCCTACAAGCTGTTGCTTTTTGCCATTATTGAGCCCACAGACATTTACTGTGGCAATGCGTAATTCACTCTCCTGCCCCATTTTTATGCATGTTGTTCCTCCTGGTTCCCCTGAACGCACCTTTCAGCTTTGCTACTTCCACCACCTGAACCCTTTTCAGCTGACGATCAACATCACCACTCTCCCTGCTGTGTCCTATTATCCCCTCTATCCTTTCCACCCACCCTGCCCCTTCCTTGTCTGACCCATCCCCTACCCCTACAAATGGTATCGCCAGGCTTCTGAGCCCGTATGATGGAATTTGCCAGTCCTGTTAGCCCACCCATACTTGAATAATCTACCCAAATTCATGCCTCACAAAACCTTCCACGCAGCCCCTCTTCTCCACCCTCCTAACCAGTGCCCTCTACAGAAAAACACAAAAAAACACGAATGAAAAATTAGGGAGAGGGGAGGTGCCTACCCCAATCATTACCACATATGCTTACATATAAATGACTTAATTTTGAGACAAGCTATCCCCCCCCCTCCCCCACCCTTACGTTTTTACCACTTTTCAATTGCTGTACATATTCCCCTGCTTTGACTTCTGAGAGAAAAAATCTTGTGGTTGCTTTATAAATAACTTTTAGACGCGCAGGGCTCAACAGGTAGGCTTCCGCCCCCAACTCTTGAAACTGAACAATCATCTGCCTGAGTCACCATCGTCTCTCTACTGTGGCATGTGCAAAGTCTGGCCTGGTAAAGAACGATACACCTTCCACAGTCATCTTTGAGTTGGGGCGAAACCTTTCAAACACCGCCTGCCTCAATAAAACATTTCCAAAGTACACTATAATAGCCGGTGGATAACTCTGGTCTGTACTAGTAGTAGTCAATGTCTGCTTCTTTCTCATTAACTGGAATCGATGTGCTCTCTGGATCTCCTTTTCCCAGTCCCACACAGTAAGATCTGGGAATGCTTTCTTGAAGAGTGAAACTACATAGGCCCTGGTATCCTGCCCCTCGAGGCCCTCAGCTATACCCAGAACCCTCAAATTATTCCACCGCTGGCGGTTTTCAGCATCTTTTAGTTTCCATTGGATGTCCGAGATCTGTTGCCCTTGTGTCGCCGTCTGCGCTGTTGCTGCTCTAACTTCGGTCTCCAGCTCCTCAGTACGAGTCTCCATCGAGGCAATAAGTGTGCCAATATCCTGGCAGGATTTAACCACTTTTTTGATGGATAGTTGTAACTGTCTCTTTGCCAATTTCACTTTCCTGCTCTCCTTCTGGGCCTGCTCATGATTATGAACCATTGTCCGGTAAATAAGATCCAACAAAGGGGTCTTGGCAGGGCCATCTATAGGAGGGGGCCCTGAAGTGTTGCCAGCCATATCTACTTTCAGGAAAGCCTGTTGGGTGTCCGTATAGTCCCACTGCATTTCACAAACCTCCTTGAGGATTAGGCGGGTCTCCCCTGAACTTAGCCCCGAGTTGTACCTAGCACCAGTCTGTTCCAATGATTTTCTTCTACATGTTAGGTGATTAGATGCCCAGATACTTGCTACGGAGCGAACTTCAATGTCTGAGTCTGTTATTGGAATTTCCTCGTCTAGATCTGAACCTCTAGATTGATCAGACATGGAAAAAAGCTTTCTGCTGTATCAAACAGCCCCTGATCACTGTTTGCTGGTTTCGCCTCTTCCCCCTCGGGGCTGGGGTGAGAGTGTCACATATCGCTAAGTCTTTGACCATATCCTCAGCCTGTTGTGAGCGCCTCCTTCATTAAGGTGTGAGATTGTGCATTACATTTCCCTGGGTTAGGCTCCTGAAACCCATCCTTTAGCTCCTGCTTAGATGCTTTCTCATCCCCAAACGAGGGGGGACCCGCCACCTCCTCCGATGTTTCTTGGGCTTGTACTGTTAATCTCTGGGCTGGCTGGATCTGTCCCCCCGCATCACATATAGAGATAGGTACTTCAAAAGATATAGCTGCTACAGATACCTGCCCTCCATCGGCTCCTGGCACGCTGGATTGTAGGTCAGGTACTACCTTCTCCGGGGGCATCTGTTTGGTCTTCATAATGCTGGCAAACATTGTTGGAACAGAGTTCCTTGCGTCCTTTTCCGTGCCAGATATCCTCTGCTGGGGCCCTTTCCCGTGAGGGTTGCTGTGCTCCTTCGAGCCGAGGGCCGGATGTCTTTTTTTCCCTTTTGGCTCCCCCTGGGTCTGGATTCTGCTGTGCCCATAAGGAGCGGGGAGCCCTGATAGGCTTTGGCACCATCAGGATGCTCCAACCGCCGAACACTGTCCCCAGGAAATAGCGAGGTCGCACTCAATCGATAAAGAAGAGCGCGGCTCCAGGGCACATGCAGCGCTCAATTCCTCCTGCGGCCCCCTCTGCAGCTTGTCCACGTGGCCTTAATCTTTGTAGAAGCCACCAAGAGGCTGTGCAGCGCCTGCAGTGGTCCGGGCTGCAGGCGTGCGGTATCCGCGGCTCTCGCGGCGGGTGTGGAAGAGCTGCCTTCAAATGAGGGATGGGCTAGAGCGGTTGTGGCGATCAGCCAGGAAATCCGTCCGCCATCTTGGATTCCCCCCCCCCCCGACTACGCACTCGTTTTTTTTTTTAAAAGACTGCAAATGAATTTTGTTAACAAATTGTGCTAATCTCTTATGTATGGTGCACAAATGTTGTTTTCTGTTTTTAACTCTAATGAATTATGCTATCAAGTATGGAATTATGTACGTTTAGAGCACTGGGTTCGGGGTCAGTCTTATTTCCCTTGTTTGTGTTTTATCTTGGTTTTTAATTCATTGTATTTATTATTGTCATTACGTGTGCTTCTTGTTGGTTGCTGTGATGGTTTAATGACTGAATAAAGCTGTGCCAACCTACCCACTAACAGACAAGTTTTTCACCGTATGGGGTGAAAGCCTTTGTGCTCTCTGTGGTCCGGAACAAAGCCTGCTCTTGTTAGAGGTGCTTCACACCTTCCCCCTGCAGGAACTTGGCGGTGAGCCTCAAAGGCTCCTGCAGAAAGTTACACTGCCCCAGGGCACTCAACTTAGTGGAGATGCCTGGCCCCGGACCAAGCCCCACTTTTGGCAGTAGGTCTGGCAGGAAAATGAATAAAAACCAGGAGGTGTGCCCACCCCTTCTAGGACCACCCTTAAGGTGCCCACAGCTGAGGTGAACCCCTTCCTGGCAGAATCCTTCATCTTGATATGGAGGATGTTAGCCGATAGGGTTAGGAATGTGCACCCTCCCCAAAGGGAATGGGCACAGGAAGAGTGTAGCCACCCTCAGCGTCAGTAGCCATTGGGCACTATCCTCTGACCCCTGTAACGCCCCTACATACAGTGTTTAGGAGCACCCCTGAACCCTGCCCTTCAGATTTCTGGTGATATGAAAGGATGACTGAAGAGCTACTCCAGCACAGAAGGCTCCAGACGACAACTGACTTGGACCCAGCCTGTCTGCAGCTTCAAGACTCCTGCTACAAAAAGGCAACTCATCCTGCAGGACCAGCAACCTATACAAACCCCCAGAGGACTGCCCTCCTACCCACGGACCATATCTCCTGAGGACAGCTGCCCTGTCCACAAACAAAGCTCCAAGAAGCACTCCAGAACTGCCCTGGATCTGCAAGTCCTGCCCACTCTGCACCCGACAGCCAGTGTCCAAGTGGCCTACTAGTCCAGAGAAGGTCACCTCCAAGTGCATCCTGGGTTAACCCCTCCTGACCAACACGATGACGCCTTCAGCCTAAATTCAGAGGACCCCTCTGACTGCGACTGGCTCCAGTGAAGATTTCCTGACACCTAAAGGTACCCCTGCAACTTCAGCCCCCTGGCCTTGGAACCTAAAAGACCAGCAACGTCCAGTGGTCTTCCTACTTACCTGTCCAGTCATTGGCATTCTTCAGCTGACTCCCTGGACCAAGCCTGCAGCAACTTTGTGAGCCCCAGGGTTGAAAAGCATTGAGCAGCTGTGCTGTTTGCACCCGGCCACCCCCATGCTTCTGAGGGTGTGTGTTTGGTGCTGACTTGTGCACCCTGTGCTGATCTAAGCTCCAGAGGTCTGTGCCTTGAAGTCACCGGTTCTTACCTGCAAGCTATTTCTTTGAGTGCCCCCAGTCTCCTTAGTCGCCCAACACCAATGTTTGTTTCAGCACCCGGCCCGCTCCCTGTTGCTGGTGTTGCACCCTTGGTGTCGTCCTAAACCTTGCCCTGTGGACACCTTAACCCCCGAAGACTGATATTGTAAGTCGAGTACTTATCTGCAAATTGTGTTAATTTTCCTCCCATAGGACTCCATTGCTTTTAAAGAAAATTTGCACTGTGTCCACTTTTGAAATTGAAATGTATTGGTTACATGTAAACAAAGTGCATTTCAAGTGATATATTCTTGAAACTGTACTTAACCTGCAATAGAGATTCTTTTGGTTCTAGAAATAAAGTAACAAAGTATATTTTTGATACATAAAACATTTGCCTGGAGTTAGTCTTTGAGTGTGTGCCTCATTTCTTGACTGTGTGTGTATAACAAATGCTTAGCGCTACCATCTGATAACCCTAACTGCTCACCACACTACCACAAAAGAGAGCATTAGTATTATTTACTTTAGCCTCTAAAGCCTCTTGGGATCCACTAGACTCTGTGCACACTACACCTTTTTTGGAATAGTATAATCAGAGGCAGCTTCCTACACACTCCACCTTCACTGATGGCAGAAACCTGACGGTCCAAGAAACCTCTGCACCTGGATTTCCTGGACAGAGGATAAGAGGACTGAATCCCTAGCCCTAAACTTGTCGCCGTACAACACCTGGGCTTCCCTGTTCTGCCCGGTGTGGCCTTGACCGTTGCCCAGTACTTAACTCAAGTCCAGGAGATTGGTCCTGTATGTCTCTGTACTATACCTGTTTGCCGTAGTTGTTTTTCCTCTATATGGTAGCATTGCAATTTTAAAGAATGACTGCCGACTTTTCTGAACTAAACTTTCTTGCAAAATATACTTACCTGATCGTATTGATTCTGGTGCCTAAAGATACTTGTTGTTTTTTTAAATTGGTGTGGATCTCCTTCTCGAGTCGTCTCATTTATTAACTGTGGGGCTCATTAGGAGTTTGATGGTCCGACCATCAGACCTCCAAACCCAAGAGGATGGGGCTGCCATTGTACCAGTAGCCTCACCCCTTGCCGTATTACTATGTTGCCACCGGGCTGACTGGCGGAAACGGTGCCACGGCATTGGCCTCAACGCCATTAAGGGAGCCGAGGCCAATGCGGTCACACAACAGCACCCTCGGAAAATGTGCACTATCTATAGTGCAGCATTCTGAAGGCGCTGGCAGGGGTCCCCTGAAGTGCCATGCAGTAGGCATGGGCAGTGCTGGCCCGCCTGTGGCCCCAGCACTGGCTTTCTGCCTGCCTTTCCATGACGGTGAAACCTCTAAGGAAAGGCTGGAGGAAACTGGACTTGTGATCGGTATGGCGGTGCTGCAATGGGCACTGCTTTGGCTGACCATGACTGCGACCGCCGCCACTCCGTTAGGATCTGAGAGTTATAATCAGGTCAGACCGCCGGGAGTGAGGCAGTGAGACTGCCACCGCAAGTTTGGTGGTCTTAAGATTGCAAAACTAGTAATGAGGCCCTGTCTGTGTTTGCAGATGTCTAACACTCCTCTCTGATAAGCCTAAGGCTGCTCGACCACACTATCCCCTAAAAGAGCACCTTGCAATTGCTAGAGCAAGCCTTTCTCACTAGTAAGGAAACCGCTGAACTCTTTGAACGTTATACCTCATTTTGGTGTACCATATAAAGTGCCAGGTTCCTACACTCACTGGAACACAGAGAAGCTGAGTTCTTCTGCTTGATGAACACTCATTGCAACCGTGTGCAAATCAGCTCATGATGTTGTGGAGGAACATGAAGGAGACACCTGTACTTTTTTGTGTTGGTGACGTCAACAGAGAGCAACAACCTTATCTGTTGGTTGCAGAAGAAGAGGCCTTCTCCATCGAGGGCAGCTCTGGAGGGGACCTCGATCTACTTGGAGAATGAGAACCTCCTACCTACTCAAGTTAATGTTTGATACTGCCCATCTTCCTCAACACCATATGGAACAGTCTTCATCTAAAAGACATTCAGCCTTTAGGGACCATCATCCAGGGGCACTGTCCCCCACTGCCTTCCGGCCATGGTGGGCACCAATCAACTACTTCGAATACCCCATCGACTTGGTGCCGGAAAAACATTCCACGTCGACTGCTACGGCACCAACCATCTCAGTAATGGACTGCCCGTCAGCCCTTCCTGATCCTCAGCACAGGGTTTCTCTGCATCAACACTGAGCAGACCTTAGGTCCCAAAACGGCATCCACTTTCAAAACCAAACAGCTCTAAGCCGATCTCAAATGCTGAATCCGGCACTGCAGTGGAGCCTGCAAGAACAGTTGGACAAAAAAAAAAAAAAAAGAGTCAAATTATCAATCCCCATATGGGCCGCATCCTTGCTCACCCTTTCACAGCTGCGACTCGCTGTCCTTTCAAGAGGCTCTGAATGCTCCAGCCATTTCAAGAGGCCCTGGATGCTCCAGTCCCTCCCAAGATGCACAAGAAGGCAGTGAAGAATACTAGCAACAAGAATAAATATATTTTCCTTTTTGTGCTTCACTTCCTTCTGAATTGTTCTTTAAAGATTCAAAGCATACCTTTCTATTAACCTTATTAAACTTTGAAAACCATTATGCAGTCATTCTCGGTCTCACTGTAGTAAAAAAAAACAATATCATTCACAATTTAAAAAACAGCAATTGCATATATTAAAAGCACATTCTGTAAATACCGCAATCTGTTATATTCATATTACATTCAAATACATAAATCATTTTCTATTAAGACCAATTCGCTATTAACTCTGTCAACATGAAGTTTTATTAAGAATAGTTATGGTTCATGTAGGAGGCTGGCTCAGCTGGCTGGCTCAGCCTACGGTGTACACCTATGGTGAGGCACTCTAGTCTGAGTCGACGCAACCCTTAGTGATAGTGAGTAGGTGTCCAGATAGCAAAAGCTCTCTAGGGCTAGCTGTGGTGAGCAGCTAAAGCTTATCTAGGAGGAATGTAAAGCACTTGCAATACCACAATAGTCAGTAACCAGTCACAGGAAAGAACCACGCCAGGTGTTGCAAAAATAAGTTTCTTCATTACAGCATTAAAGCTATGCTAACCTTGATATATCTGCTCTTGAAAATAACACACAAAAATATACACTTGGCACTGAGTGGGAAAATAATAAAATTACATGGGACCCATTTTGGGGGGGGGTTGTGGGGCGGGAATCAATAGAGGTGCCCAACCAAGGTAAGTGTGTACTTACAAAGCCCAGGGAATGGAGTCTGGTGTTTGTGGGAGGGCCCTGCTCATGCAGGAGTACCCTCACACTTAGGGACTTGCATGTTTCCCTTTGGCTGAAGGGCCTATCAGAGAGGGGTAGTTTACAATGTCCAAATGCAGTGATTGTGATATAAGGCAAGCCTTGTATCTGAAGTGAAAAGTGCATGCACCATTTTATGCAGGCTGCAATGGCAGGCCTGCAGACACAGTTTGCATAGTCTCCCATGGGTGGCATAGTACATGCCTTAGCCCATGGGGGACCCCTGGTGCACCAATACCCTGTACCGAAGTACCATATACTGGGGAATTACATCGGTGCACCAGTATGCCAATTGTGGGGTGTAAAGGTTTACAACAACCACATTTAGAGGAGAGAGCACAGTCACCGGGGTCTTGATTAGCAGGATCCCAGTGTACTACAGTCTAAACACTGACACCAGGCAAGAAGTGGCAGGGTACTACAACCAGAACCCAGCTTCCTACAGTTCCCACCACCGTCATCAGGACACACCATTTAAAAAAATAAAATAAAAAATAACACTTATCTTATGATTGATTTCTTGTGACTTGCATTTGTGCATTCCGGATACCTCATTTTCATCAGAGACTTGAAGGGTTACCATCCTAATCCTTAATATTTACCCAGTCTTCCTAAATCTGAGCTGAATTTTCTTTTCCTCACTTTCTCCACACCTGAAGGCTCATGTTAAACTTGCTGCAGAACATTTCAGCCGGATTGTTCAGTTCAGAAGCCGATGTCCTCCGTTTCCTGCTCTAAATACTGCAGAGATCCTTGTTTAAATTATGGCAGCCCGTTTTTGCCAAATTCTTGATACTTTAAAGAGTTGTCATGATCTGAGCCTAATGTTACCCACTCCAGTTGCCCAAGGGCTCCCATTATATTCTTAGATGGAGTCCCTCAATCCTCAGATCAGTACTGGAATTGCAAGAAGACCCAGCAAAGAGTGGCAGCATCAAGACTGGACTGCACCTGCTACACCCAAGGGATCTGTAATGAGGTCTGTTCCTCTTGTGCCCAGTCATGGAAAAGAGCTGAAGCACAGAAGTGACTACAAAGGTTCGGTGGCTAGACCTCCGTGTTAAGCAATAGGACTACAAAATCCTGTCTGACGCGGTTTGCTGAAGTGCAGCCTAGTAGACAGTCTTGACCATCACAAGGTGCCCCCAAGATTTTTGGACCTGTGACCAAAGTCACAGTGGACTTTGAACCCCAGATAAGAAAAATTATCTTACCTATATGGAGCTGTTACAACTGCTGTAAGCAAGAGACCGGTTTATCAGTTTTGGCTGGACCTGCTCTGAACTCTCCTGGTGCATCACGGGAGAAGACCAGAGACCATGCCTGGCGCCTGTGGATATCAGGTTGGCAGTAGGAGCACTCACTACATATCTTCAGCATCCTGTGTTCCCCACAGTGGAAAAGAATACAATTACAGAGAGGACTCTTAGAATGCCTAACCTGACCCGTATCAATCTCCCTGGATGTAAGTGGACCCTGTGAATGGCTCCCAACCCCATTGTGGCATGTCTAAGTGAAGGTTAGGTTACGTTCTAGGCCATATTTACCATTTTTATATAATTCAAGTTCCCGCAGCCATTTTTCTAAACATTAGTCATTAAAAAGACACCAGTAATAGTGACCAGAATGAACAGATAGTAAACAATACAGGTATTATTTTATCCACTTTCATGGTACAAAGCCAAACCTAGAACAGTTGACCACCTTTGGATATCGCCCATATCCCAAAATGATATTGGGCAGGAAAATGACCCATTGACTAGAACATACAATCTGAATTATTTGCTGGGTTCAGAGTAACCTATGAACGTACATCACTTGGAACTCCTATGAATGTTTTAACCCTAAAAGAACTGTTGAAGTTTAGTTTGCAGTGCTTTGAACCATGTTCGGTGGGATACCTTTTCTCAATTCCATTTCCAAATTGATACTTCTTGATAATTAGTGAAAATAATGCAGTTTATAACATATGTGCTGCAAAAGTTACTTGGCCTAAAATACAATCTTCCCTAATTGATAGTGTGTTCCACATCAAATGTATTGTTCCCAAATTCCCCATCAGCAAAGGTGATTGAGCTAGTGAGCTGCTTTCAGCTGTTCCTGACACTACTTGAGGTTGATTTTGACCCTAAGAGGAATCTGGGCTTATTGGTAATGTGGGTGGGATCAGGTATGCAGATGTTCCTATTCTGATGCTTTGTATGTTATTTCAATGTTTTTAGTGGTTTGGGAGGAATAAGCAAAGCATTTAAACCTAGAAAAGTTACCAAACTGCAAAGCTCATCTTATAGGTGAATAACTTCTTAATGTCCCGAGTGGCTTCTCTTAGTGTGTTTGCTGACCAATACCTGTTGTTTCCTTACTTGACATCAGTTTATGGACAGTATCTGGTAGGCAGCAGTAATGAAGAAAGCTGTGAGTTGGCATAGCCTGTTGTCTATACTGACGAGAAATGTGTACTCACTCTTAACTCCTATGTGGAGTTAGTGTGTGCTCCAGTACTGACCATTTGAGGAAGGGCTTCCTTTGTCCTATGAAGGAAGGAGTGATTGTGGAGAGAGGATAATGTACTATGATGACTAAAGAGGTCTATAGATAAGAGCAACCTTAGCTTTTTTATTGTGTATCTGTGATATTTATTGTCATAAGTTATTCTCCGTTTTCACTTGCAGGTTTGCGAGGTCCTCTTCTCTAGAACTGTGAAGTATGATGAGCTGTACTCTTCGCTCATCTCTCTCCTGGCAGCTGGATCCCATTTCGATACTCTACGAAGAAAGGAAAACAAAAACATAACACCTCTGGTAAGAGATCACTGGAACAGTGGGACATGGGGAACTCCCTGCGTGGGTGATGCTGCTAAACAAGGAAGTTGGCGAGCATTGCTGAGTCACAGCACTTAAATGTCTATTCTATAAGGTATGAGGGTGAGGTTCTGACCAAGAGTATTGTTAAATCATTTGAAAGGAATCCCGGTGCTGCTGTTAAGCAGTGAAAATGAGATTGAGTGCGCTGAATGTCATCACCCAAGTATTTCATTGATGTGATGTCTCAGTGCTGGTTGAGATTGTGATGAGGATGTACAAGATGTATGACCCTGTGATGCTGAGCTAAGTCAGATAACTGACACAAATATAGTCTGATGCAAGAGGAGAAATTTGTGGCCCTGGGATACAATATTTGAGGACAGATTCTGGTGACTGGGTGATGGTGGAGGGAATTGGTGCATAAGTATGTAATGACAAGAAGCCTGTGATCCAGTAAATTAATGATTAACTCATAGCTGGACGTGTTAGGGTAATTTTTAATTTGTCTATATCCATTATTGCTTTACTCCACAAAAATAATTTATTAGCATCAACGACTATGAATGACAGCTGCCCCTGACCTAGAGTATAGATATTTGAGTGTAAACAAATTGCTTGTCTGTGCCTGTGCATTACATCCAGGGGCAATCAGCTTGTATCAGAACTTAAGGAATGTATAACAGGAGGCTTTATTTTAGGACATTTACATTGGGATTGGCAGTATTCATATCGCATGAATCTTATTGATGGTAAGTAAATGTTCGATGGCATATGTTGCTGCAGATACACATGTGTGGCACAGTCCGCTGCCTGGTGTTGGGCTCGGAGTATTACAAGTTGTTTTTCTTCGAAGAAGTCTTTTTTGGTCACGGGACCGAAGGACTCCTCCCTCCTCGGCTCCATTGCGCATGGGCGTCGACTCCATCTTAGATTGTTTTTTTCCGCTGTCAGGTTCGGACGTATTCCTTTTCGCTCCGTGTTTCGGTTCGGAAAGTTAGTCAGAATCTCGGAAGAAAGCGTCGGTATTGTTCCGTTCGGTATCGGGATAGTTAGGTACATCGACACCGATCATCGGAAGACTTTGGGGTAGTTTCGATCCCCCACCGGGGCCTGGTCGGCCCGACCGCGTGCGACATCGAAGCCGATGGAACGGACCCCGTTTCGTTTCTGCCCAAAATGTCACAGTAAGTATCCTTATACAGATCAGCACTTGGTCTGTAACTTGTGCTTGTCCCCCGAGCACAAGGAGGATACCTGTGAAGCCTGTCGAGCCTTCCGGTCCAGAAAAACACTCCGGTACCGAAGAGCCAGGCGTCAACAAATGGCGTCCACGTCGACAAAACAACGTTTCGACGAGGAAGAGGAAACATTCTCGGTTCCGGAATCAGAATCCGGAGACTCCGACGTCGAACAACAGCAACAAACTGTGAGTAAGACGTCGAAAAGTAAATCCATCGACAAACCGAAAGCCCAGGGGACGCCACTGCCAACAGGCCATGGCTCAACCCATAAAACAGGCGACCCGTCGAAGGCGCCGAAAAAGGGCACGCCCATAGCGAAGACACCCGACTCCGGTCGAGGGACCGCCATGGAGCAACCTCGGAGCCGAGAAAGCGGCTCCGAGAGACAAAAACAAGATACCGGCACCGAAAAACATCGGCACCGAGAATCCATGCCGAAAGGAACAAAAATTCTGTCGGTGCCGAAACCGAAAAAAGATTCTCTCTCGGCGCCGAAAAATACCACACCTTCATCCTACTCAGAGGAACAAGGAATAAGTGGCCAAATGCACAGATTTGGACAAGAGCTCCAAAGTGTAGAATCAGACTACACACAAAAGAGACTGTACATCCAGCACGACACAGGGAAGATATCAACCCTTCCCCCAATCATGAGGAAAAGAAGGATCGAACTTCCAAAGGATGACGCACAACCACAAGTCAAAGTGGTTAAAAAAGTCACGCCTCCGCCCTCTCCACCACAGGCATCGCCGGCACAAACACCGCCACAAATGCACTCACCAGCGCAAACTACCATAAGTCATGACGATCAGGATCAAGACGCTTGGGACCTGTATGACACCCCAGTGCCGGACAATGATCCCGAGTCATACCCCACAAAGCCGTCACCGCCAGCAGACAGTACCTCATACTCGCAACTGGTGGCTAGGGCAGCAGAATTCCACAATGTCCAACTGCATTCCGATCCTATAGAGGATGATTTTTTATTTAACACCCTCTCGGCTACACACAGCCAATATCAATGTCTCCCAATGCTACCAGGGATGTTACGGCACGCAAAACAAATTTTTGAAGAGCCCGTAAAATCAAGAGCCATCACCCCAAGGGTGGATAAGAAATACAAACCACCACCCACAGACCCAGTGTTTATTACTTCGCAGTTACCACCTGACTCCGTGGTAGTAGGGGCAGCTCGCAAGAGAGCAAATTCACATACATCTGGCGACGCCCCACCTCCGGACAAAGAAAGCCGAAAATTTGATGCGGCAGGGAAAAGAGTAGCATCACAGGCAGCCAACCAGTGGCGCATCGCAAATTCACAAGCGCTGCTGGCCAGATATGACCGAGCACACTGGGACGAGATGCAACTTCTCGTAGACCATCTTCCCCAGGAATACCAAAAAAGGGCGCAGCAAATAGTGGAAGAGGGACAAACGATCTCAAACAATCAAATCCGCTCTTCACTAGACGCAGCCGATACTGCAGCAAGAACAGTCAACACTGCTGTCACCATAAGGAGACACGCTTGGCTACGCACTTCAGGCTTCAAACCTGAAATCCAGCAGGCTGTCCTTAATATGCCCTTCAACGAGAAATAACTTTTTGGCTCTGAAGTGGATACAGCCATTGAAAAACTTAAAAAGGACACAGACACGGCCATGGCCATGGGCGCACTCTACTCCCCGCAGAGCAGAGGCTCTTTCAGAAAAACTCCCTTTAGAGGGGGGTTTCGTGGCCAACCCACAGACACCACCAGCCAACAAACAAGAACCACACCATATCAGGGTTCCTTCCAAAGGGGAGGTTTCAGGGGATATCGGGGGGGTCAATTCCCAAGGAGTAGGGGAAGATTCCAGACTCCAAAAACACCTCCACCTAAACAGTGACTTTCAAGTCACGCAACCCCTTCACTCAACACCAGTGGGGGGAAGACTAAGCCAATTCTACCAATCTTGGCAACAGATTACAACAGACAATTGGGTATTAGCAATAATCCAACATGGCTATTGCATAGAATTCCACAACTTCCCACCAAACATCCCCCCCAAAACACGCAAAATGTCACCACAACATTTAGAACTTTTAGGACTAGAAGTTCAAGCACTACTGCAAAAGGATGCAATAGAGTTAGTACCAGTACAACAAAAAAACACAGGAGTTTACTCCCTGTACTTTCTAATTCCAAAAAAAGACAAAACATTAAGACCAATATTAGATCTCAGGACACTAAATACCTACATCATATCGGACCATTTTCACATGGTCACACTACAAGACATCATTCCACTGCTCAAACAGCAAGATTACATGACCACATTAGACCTAAAGGATGCGTACTTTCATATACCAATACACCCTTCTCACAGAAAGTACCTACGGTTCGTATTCAAAGGAATACATTACCAATTCAAGGTGTTGCCATTCGGAATAACAACTGCACCAAGAGTGTTCACAAAATGTCTAGCAGTAGTAGCAGCACACATCAGGAGACAACAGATACATGTGTTCCCTTACCTAGACGATTGGCTAATCAAGACCAACACAGTAAAAAAATGCGCAAACGACACCACATTTGTCATACAAACCCTTCACAAACTGGGGTTTTCCATCAACTATACAAAATCACACCTAGAACCGTGTCAAACACAACAATATCTAGGAGCAACCATCAACACATCAAAAGGAATTGCCACTCCAAGTCCACAAAGAGTGCAGGCATTCCACAAGGTAATAAGTGCTATGTTTCCAAACCAAAAGATACAAGCAAAACATGTGCTAAAACTTCTAGGCATGATGTCATCATGCATAGCCATTGTCCCAAACGCAAGACTACACATGCGACCCTTACAACAGTGTCTAGCATCACAATGGTCACAGGCACAGGGTCAACTTCAAAATCTGGTGTTGGTAGACCGCCAAACATACCTCTCGCTTCTATGGTGGAACAGCAAAATTTAAACAAAGGGCGGACATTTCAGGACCCAGTGCCTCAATACGTTATAACAACAGATGCTTCCATGACAGGGTGGGGAGCACACCTCAATCACCACAGCATTCAAGGACAATGGGATATACACGAAACAAAATTTCATATCAATTACCTAGAACTGTTAGCAGTATTTCTAGCGTTAAAAGCCTTCCAACCCATAATAACACACAAATACATTCTTGTCAAAACAGACAACATGACAACAATGTATTATTTAAACAAACAAGGAGGAACACACTCAACACAATTGTGCCTCCTAACACAAAGAATTTGGCAGTGGGCGATTCACAACAACATTCGCCTAATAGCACAATTTATTCCAGGAATACAAAACCAACTAGCAGACAACCTTTCGCGAGACCACCAACAAGTCCACAAATGGGAAATTCACCCCCAAGTTCTGAACAAGTACTTTCAAATTTGGGGAACACCCCAGATAGATTTGTTCGCAACAAAAGAAAACTCAAAATGCCAAAACTTCGCATCCAGGTACCCACACCGCGAATCACAAGGCAATGCTCTATGGATGAGTTGGTCAGGGATATTTGCGTACGCTTTTCCCCCTCTCCCTCTCCTTCCATATCTAGTAAACAAGTTGAGTCAAAACCAACTCAAACTCATACTGATAGCACCCACATGGGCAAGACAACCTTGGTATACAACTCTACTAGACCTTTCACTAGTACCGCATGTCAAACTACCCAACAGGCCAGATCTGTTAACACAACACAAACAACAGATCAGGCATCCAAACCCAGCATCATTGAATCTGGCAATTTGGCTCCTGAAATCCTAGAATTCGGACACTTAGACCTCACACAAGAATGCATGGAGGTCATAAAACAAGCTAGAAAACCTTCCACTAGACACTGCTATGCATCTAAGTGGAAAAGATTTGTTTACTACTGCCATTCCAATCAAATACAACCATTACATGCCTCTACTAAAGACATAGTAGGATACTTACTACATTTGCAAAAAGCAAATCTCGCTTTTTCATCTATAAAAATACACCTCGCAGCAATATCTGCTTACCTACAAACTACTCATTCATCGTCTCTATTTAGAATACCAGTTATTAAAGCATTCATGGAAGGGCTAAAAAGAATTATACCACCAAGAACACCACCAGTTCCTTCATGGAATCTTAACATCGTCTTAACAAGACTCATGGGTCCACCTTTCGAACCCATGCATTCCTGTGAAATGCAATATCTAACCTGGAAGGTCGCATTTCTCATTGCAATCACATCCCTCAGAAGAGTAAGTAAAATACAGGCATTTACCATACAAGAACCATTTATTCAAATACACAACAATAAAATAGCTCTAAGAACAAATCCAAAATTTCTGCCAAAAGTAATCTCACCATTCCATTTAAATCAAACAGTAGAATTGCCAGTGTTCTTCCCACAACCAAATTCTGTGGCTGAAAGGGCACTACATACATTAGACATCAAAAGAGCACTAATGTATTACATTGACAGAACAAAGCTAATCAGGAAAACAAAACAACTGTTCATAGCTGTAGGAAGTTGGCTCTGTATGTGCTATTTCAAAGTAAGGAATAGCATGCACAGAGTCCTAGGGTTCCCCTTAGAGGTAAGATAGTGGCAAAAAGAGATAATACTAATGCTCTATTTTGTGGTAGTGTGGTCGAGCAGTAGGCTTATCCAAGGAGTAGTGTTAAGCATTTGTTGTACATACACATAGACAATAAATGAGGTACACACACTCAGAGACAAATCCAGCCAATAGGTTTTTGTATAGAAAAATATCTTTTCTTAGTTTATTTTAAGAACCACAGGTTCAAATTCTACATGTAATATCTCATTCGAAAGGTATTGCAGGTAAGTACTTTAGGAACTTCAAATCATCAAAATTGCATGTATACTTTTCAAGTTATTCACAAGTAGCTGTTTTAAAAGTGGACACTTAGTGCAATTTTCACAGTTCCTAGGGGAGGTAAGTATTTGTTAGGTTAACCAGGTAAGTAAGACACTTACAGGGCTTAGTTCTTGGTCCAAGGTAGCCCACCGTTGGGGGTTCAGAGCAACCCCAAAGTCACCACACCAGCAGCCCAGGGCCGGTCAGGTGCAGAGTTCAAAGTGGTGCCCAAAACGCATAGGCTAGAATGGAGAGAAGGGGGTGCCCCGGTTCCGGTCTGCTTGCAGGTAAGTACCCGCGTCTTCGGAGGGCAGACCAGGGGGGTTTTGTAGGGCACCGGGGGGGACACAAGTCCACACAGAAATTTCACCCTCAGCGGCGCGGGGGCGGCCGGGTGCAGTGTAGAAACAAACGTCGGGTTCGCAATGTTAGTCTATGAGAGATCTCGGGATCTCTTCAGCGCTGCAGGCAGGCAAGGGGGGGATTCCTCGGGGAAACCTCCACTTGGACAAGGGAGAGGGACTCCTGGGGGTCACTTCTCCAGTGAAAGTCCGGTCCTTCAGGTCCTGGGGGCTGCGGGTGCAGGGTCTCTCCCAGACATCGGGGCTTTAGGTTCAAAGAGTCGCGGTCAGGGGAAGCCTCGGGATTCCCTCTGCAGGCGGCGCTGTGGGGGCTCAGGGGGGACAGGTTTTGGTACTCACAGTATCAGAGTAGTCCTGGGGTCCCGCCTGAGGTGTCGGATCTCCACCAGCCGAGTCGGGGTCGCCGGGTGCAGTGTTGCAAGTCTCACGCTTCTTGCGGGGAGCTTGCAGGGTTCTTTAAAGCTGCTGGAAACAAAGTTGCAGCTTTTCTTGGAGCAGGTCCGCTGTCCTCGGGAGTTTCTTGTCTTTTCGAAGCAGGGGCAGTCCTCAGAGGATGTCGAGGTCGCTGGTCCCTTTGGAAGGCGTCGCTGGAGCAGGATCTTTGGAAGGCAGGAGACAGGCCGGTGAGTTTCTGGAGCCAAGGCAGTTGTCGTCTTCTGGTCTTCCGCTGCAGGGGTTTTCAGCTGGGCAGTCCTTCTTCTTGTAGTTGCAGGAATCTAATTTTCTAGGGTTCAGGGTAGCCCTTAAATACTAAATTTAAGGGCGTGTTTAGGTCTGGGGGGTTAGTAGCCAATGGCTACCAGCCCTGAGGGTGGGTACACCCTCTTTGTGCCTCCTCCCAAGGGGAGGGGGTCACAATCCTAACCCTATTGGGGGAATCCTCCATCTGCAAGATGGAGGATTTCTAAAAGTTAGTCACTTCAGCTCAGGACACCTTAGGGGCTGTCCTGACTGGCCAGTGACTCCTCCTTGTTTTTCTCATTATTTTCTCCGGCCTTGCCGCCAAAAGTGGGGCCTGGCCGGAGGGGGCGGGCAACTCCACTAGCTGGAGTGTCCTGCTGGGTTGGCACAAAGGAGGTGAGCCTTTGAGGCTCACCGCCAGGTGTGACAATTCCTGCCTGGGGGAGGTGTTAGCATCTCCACCCAGTGCAGGCTTTGTTACTGGCCTCAGAGTGACAAAGGCACTCTCCCCATGGGGCCAGCAACATGTCTCGGTTTGTGGCAGGCTGCTAAAACTAGTCAGCCTACACAGATAGTCGGTTAAGTTTCAGGGGGCACCTCTAAGGTGCCCTCTGGGGTGTATTTTACAATAAAATGTACACTGGCATCAGTGTGCATTTATTGTGCTGAGAAGTTTGATACCAAACTTCCCAGTTTTCAGTGTAGCCATTATGGTGCTGTGGAGTTCGTGTTTGACAGACTCCCAGACATATACTCTTATGGCTACCCTGCACTTACAATGTCTAAGGTTTTGTTTAGACACTGTAGGGGTACCATGCTCATGCACTGGTACCCTCACCTATGGTATAGTGCACCCTGCCTTAGGGCTGTAAGGCCTGCTAGAGGGGTGTCTTACCTATACTGCATAGGCAGTGAGAGGCTGGCATGGCACCCTGAGGGGAGTGCCATGTCGACTTACTCATTTTGTCCTCACCAGCACACACAAGCTGGCAAGCAGTGTGTCTGTGCTGAGTGAGGGGTCTCCAGGGTGGCATAAGACATGCTGCAGCCCTTAGAGACCTTCCTTGGCATCAGGGCCCTTGGTACTAGAAGTACCAGTTACAAGGGACTTATCTGGATGCCAGGGTCTGCCAATTGTGGATACAAAAGTACAGGTTAGGGAAAGAACACTGGTGCTGGGGCCTGGTTAGCAGGCCTCAGCACACTTTCAATTGTAAACATAGCATCAGCAAAGGCAAAAAGTCGGGGGGCAACCATGCCAAGGAGGCATTTCCTTACAATAGCTTTTCAAAAACCACACATAGGAAATCCAATCTCTAAACAAGGCATTGCTAGATGGATAGTCAGATGCATTCAAACATGCTATCTTAAAGCCAAAAGAGAATTGCCTATTACACCAAAGGCACACTCAACCAGAAAGAAAGGTGCTACAATGGCCTTTCTAGGAAACATTCCTATGAGCGAAATATGTAAGGCTGCAACCTGGTCTACGCCTCACACGTTTACTAAACACTACTGTGTAGACGTACTAAATGCACAACAAGCTACAGTGGGCCAAGCTGTACGAAGAACATTATTCCAAACTACTTCAACTCCTACAGGCTAAACTACCGCTTTTAGGGGAGGTAACTGCTTTATAATCTATGCCACACATGTGTATCTGCAGCAACATATGCCATCGAACTGAAAATGTCACTTACCCAGTGTACATCTGTTCGTGGCATTAGTCGCTGCAGATTCACATGTACCCTCCCACCTCCCCGGGAAGCCTGTAGCCGTTTAGAAGTAGATCATAAATCTTAAACATCTGAACATTTGTAAATAATTATTAGAAACTCTTAACGTACATACATATTCACTCCATTGCATGGGCACTATTTATACCAAACAACTCCATCCTCACCCTCTGCGGGGAAAACAATCTAAGATGGAGTCGACGCCCATGCGCAATGGAGCCGAGGAGGGAGGAGTCCTTCGGTCCCGTGACCAAAAAAGACTTCTTCGAAGAAAAAAAACTTGTAATACTCCGAGCCCAACACCAGGCAGCGGACTGTGCCACACATGTGAATCTGCAGCGACTAATGCCACGAACAGATGTACACTGGGTAAGTGACATTTTCAATATAAAACTACAACGCTCCCATAGCCCCTCTTGTGCTTGTGAGATTATATATACATATGTTCGATGGCATGTGTAGCTGCAGATACACATGCTGTGCACAGTCCGCTGTCTGGTGTTGGGCTCGGAGTGTTACAAGTTGTTTTTCTTCGAAGAAGTCTTTTCGAGTCACGAGACCGAGGGACTCCTCCCACTTAGATTCCATTGCGCATGGGCGTCGACTCCAGCTTAGATTGTTTTTTTTCCGCCATCGGGTTCGGACGTGTTCCTTTTCGCTCTGTGTTTCGGATCGGAAAGTTAGTTAGAATCTCGGAAAAAAACATCGGTATTGTTTGCGTTCGGTATCGGGTTAGTTAGGACAAATCGACACCGAATTTTGAAGAGCTCCGGTGGCCCTTCGGGGTTTTTTTAATCCCCCGTCGGGGCCTGGTCGGCCTGGCCACGTGCGGCTTCAAGGCTGATGGAACGGACCCCATTCCGGTTCTGCCCAAAATGCTATCACAAGTATCCGTATACGGATCACCATCTGGTCTGTAACTTGTGCTTGTCCCCCGAGCACAAGGAGGATACTTGTGAAGCCTGTCGAGCGTTTCGGTCGAGGAAGACGCTGAGAGACCGAAGAGCCAGGAGACTACAAATGGCGTCCACGCCGACAGGTCAAGATCGTTTCGAGGAGGAAGAAGAAGCTTTCTCCGTCCGTGAGTCGGATTCGGAAGAACTCGACGCCAAAGAAACAACCAAAACCGTGAGTAAGACGTCGAAAATCAAGACTCACGAGAAGTCTACAAAAGCCCAGGGGACGCCACCGCCAACAGGCCATGGCTTAACCCGAAAAATAGGTGACCCATCCAAGGCACCGAAAAAGGGCATGCTGGTGTCGAAGTCATCCGACTCCGGTCGAGATACCGCCACACAGCAACCTCGGAGCCGAGACGGCGGCTCCGAGAAACTTCGGCACAGAGACAGCGGCACCAAAGAATTTCGGCACCGAGACACGCCGAAAACAAAGAAGGTTTCTTCGGAGCCTAAAAAGACTTCCGAAAAGGTTTCGGTTCCGAAACAGCCAGCCTCTGACCCGAAAACTAGTTCCTATACAGAGGAACAAGGACTAACCTCCCAATTACATCGATTTGGAGAGGAGCTTCAATCTGCAGAGCCTGACTACACACAAAGAAGGCTTCATATTCATGAGGACACAGGGAAGATAACCACTCTTCCCCCAATCAAAATAAAAAGGAAACTTGCCTTTCAACAAAAGGACAAGCAACCACAGGCAAAGGTGGCAAAGAAAACAACCCCACCACCGTCTCCACCACCATCAATACATGCATCACCAGCAACAACTCCACCACTGATGCACTCACCAGCTCATACCACAATGAGTCAGGATGATCCCGATGCATGGGACATCTACGATGCTCCAGTGTCTGACAATAGCCCAGACTCTTATCCTACAAAACCGTCACCACCTGAGGACAGTACATCCTATACAGAGGTGGTCGCAAGGGCAGCCGAATTCCACAATGTCTCACTACATTCGGAACCTATTGAGGATGACTTTCTCTTTAACACCCTGTCCTCCACCCATAGCCAGTATCAAAGCCTTCCCATGCTCCCAGGAATGCTAAGGCACTCAAAACAAATATTTCAGGAGCCAGTTAAAGGCAGAGCCATAACTCCCAAGGGTGGAGAAAAAAATATAAGGCACCTCCCACAGAGCCAATATTTATTACAACACAACTAACACCGGACTCAGTAGTTGTGGGGGCAGCTCGTAAAAGAGCCAACTCTCATACATCAGGCGACGCACCACCTCCAGACAAGGAGAGCCGCAAAAAGAGTTGCAGCATAAGTAGCAAATCAGTGGCGTATCGCAAACTCCCAAGCACTCTTGGCAAGATACGACAGGGCTCATTGGGATGAAATGCAACATTTCATCGAACACCTTCCCAAAGAGTTCCAAAAAAGAGCGCAACAAGTGGTGGAAGAGGGACAAAGTATCTCGAACAATCAGATACGGTCTTCCATGGATGCAGCCGATACAGCTGCAAGGACAATAAACACTGCAGTCACAATACGGAGGCACGCTTGGCTGCGCACTTCTGGGTTCAAACCCGAAATCCAACAGGCTGTGCTCAATATGCCGTTTAATGAACAGCAATTGTTTGGGCCGGAGGTAGACACTGCCATTGAAAAACTAAAAAAGGACACCGATACAGCCAAAGCCATGGGCGCACTCTACTCCCCGCAGAGCAGAGGCACATTTCGGAAGACACCTTTTAGGGGAGGGTTTCGGGGTCAACCCACAGAAACCAACACTTCACAGACAAGACCACCTACCTACCAGGGTCAATATCAAAGGGGAGGTTTTCGGGGACAATGTAGAGGAGGCCAATTCCCAAGAAGTCGGGGAAAATTTCAAGGTCTCAAAACCCCTCAAACTAAACAGTGACTCACAAGTCACACAACCCCATCACACAACACCAGTGGGGGGAAGACTAAGCCAATTCTACAAATCTTGGGAAGAAATAACAACAGACACTTGGTGCAAAGAAATGGCTCCCTGTTGCAGTTACCCCCCACTTTTTGCCTGATACTGATGCTGACTTGACTGAGAAGTGTGCTGGGACCCTGCTAACCAGGCCCCAGCACCAGTGTTCTTTCACCTAAAATGTGCTTTTGATTCCACAATTGGCACACCCTGGCATCCAGGTAAGTCCCTTGTAACTGGTACCCCTGGTACCAAGGGCCCTGATGCCAGGGAAGGTCTCTAAGGGCTGCAGCATATCTTATGCCACCCTGGGGACCCCTCACTCAGCACAGACACACTGCTTGCCAGCTTGTGTGTGCTGATGAGAACAAAACGAGTAAGTCGACATGGCACTCCCCTCAGGGTGCCATGCCAACCTCACACTACCTATGCAGTATAGATAAGTCACCCCTCTAGTAGGCCTTACAGCCCTAAGGCAGGGTGCACTATACCACAGGTGAGGGCATATGTGCCTGAGCACTATGCCCCTACAGTGTCTAAGCAAAACCTTAGACATTATAAGTGCAGGGTAGCCATAAGAGCATATGGGCTGGGAGTCTGTCAAAAACGAACTCCACAGCTCCATAATGGCTACACTGAAAACTGGGAAGTTTGGTATCAAACTTCTCAGCACAATAAATGCACACTGATGCCAGTGTTGGATTTATTAAAAAATGCACCCAGAGGGCATCTTAGAGATGCCCCCTGTATTTTACCCAATTGTTCAGTGCAGGACTGACTGGTCTCTGCCAGCCTGCCGCTGAGAGACGAGTTTCTGACCCCATGTGGTGAGGCCCTTTGTGCTCTCTGGGGACAGAAACAAAAGCCTGCTCTGGGTGGAGGTGCTTCACACCTCCCCCCTGCAGGAACTGTAACACCTAGCAGTGAGCCTCAAAGGCTCAGGCTTCGTGTTACAATGCCCCAGGGCACTCCAGCTAGTGGAGATGCCCGCCCCCTGGACCCTGCCCCCACTTTTGGCGGCAAGTCCAGGAGAGATAATGAGAAAAACAAGGAGTCGTCACTGGCCAGTCAGGACAGCCCCTAAGGTGTCCTGAGCTGAGGTGACTCTGACTTTTAGAAATCCTCCATCTTGTAGAAGGAGGATTCCCCCAAAAGGGATAGGAATGTGACCCCCTCCCCTTGGGAGGAGGCACAAAGAGGGTGTACCCACCCTCAGGGCTAGTAGCCATTGGCTACTAACCCCCCAGACCTAAACACGCCCTTAAATTTAGTATTTAAGGGCTCCCCTGAACCTAAGAATTTAGATTCCTGCAACTACAAGAAGGACTGCCGAGCTGAAAGACCCCTGCAGAGGAAGACCAGAAGACACCAACTGCCTTGGCCCCAGACTTACCGGCCTGTCTCCTGCCTTCCAAAGAACCTGCTCCAGCGACGCTTTCCAAGGGACCAGCGACCTCTGAATCCTCTGAGGACTGCCCTGCTTCGAAAAAGACAAGAAACTCCCGAGGACAGCGGCACTGCTCCAAAAGAACTGCAACTTTGTTACAAGGAGCAGATTTAAATACCCCTGCAATTCCCCGCAAGAAGCGTGAGACTTGCAACACTGCACCTGGCGACCCCGACTCGACTGGTGGAGAACAACCAACTCAGGGAGGACCCTCCGGCGACTCTACGACTGTGAGTAACCAAAGTTGTCCCCCCTGAGCCCCCACAGCGACGCCTGCAGAGGGAATCCCCAGGCTCCCCCTGACCGCGACTGTCTGAACTCCATTTCCCGACGGCTGGAAAAGGCCCTGCACCCGCAGCCCCCAGCCCCTAAAGAAACGGAACTTCTGTGCAGGAGTGACCCCCAGGAGGCCCTCTCCCTTGCCCAGGTGGTGGCTACCCCGAGGAGCCCCCCCCTTGCCTGCCTGCATCGCTGAAGAGACCCCTTCGTCTCCCATTGAAACCTGAAGGAAACCCGACGCGTGTCTGCACACTGCACCCGGCCGCCCCCGCGCTGCTGAGGGTGTACTTTCTGTGCTACTTTGTGTCCCCCCCCTGGTCTGCCCTCCGAAGACGCGGGTACTTACCTGCTGGCAGACTGGAACCGGGGCACCCCCTTCTCTCCATTATAGCCTATGTTTTTTGGGCACCTCTTTGACCTTTGCCCCTGACCGGCCCTGAGCTGCTGGTGTGATAACTTTGGGGTTGCTCTGAACCCCCAACGGTGGGCTACCTTGGACCAAAAACTGTAACCTGTAAGTGCCTTACTTACCTGTTGAAACTAACAATAACTTACCTCCCCCAGGACCTGTGAAAATTGCACTAAGTGTCCACTTTTAAAACAGCTTATTGTGTTTTATGTGAAAAGTATACATGCTAAAGTAATGATTCAAAGTTCCTAGAGTACTTACCTGCAATACCTTTCAAAAGAGCTATTACATGTAAAATTTGAACCTGTGGTTCTTAAAATAAACTAAGAAAATATATTTTTCTATAACAAAACCTATTGGCTGGATTTGTCTCTGAGTGTGTGTACCTCATTTATTGTCTATGTGTATGTACAACAAATGCTTAACACTACTCCTTGGATAAGCCTACTGCTCGACCACACTACCACAAAATAGAGCATTAGTATTATCTCTTTTTACCACTATTTTACCTCTAAGGGGAACCCTTGGACTCTGTGCATGCTATTCCTTACTTTGAAATAGCACATACAGAGCCAACTTCCTACACTTGGGTCTTAGCAATTATCCAACATGGCTATTGCATAGAATTTCACAAATTCCCTCCAAAAGTCCCACCGAAAACACACAATATGTCAAAACAGCATATAGATCTTCTAGGACTAGAAGTTCAAGCATTACTACAAAAGGACGCAATAGAATTAGTACCAAGCCTACAAAAAAACACAGGAGTTTACTCGCTGTACTTTCTAATACCAAAGAAGGACAAAACTCTGAGACCAATACTAGATCTCAGAACACTAAATACCTACATCAAATCAGACCACTTTCACATGGTCACATTACAAGACGTAATCCCACTGCTCAAACAGCAAGACTACATGACAACATTAGACCTAAAGGATGCGTATTTCCACATACCAATACATCCTTCCCACAGGAAATACCTAAGGTTCATATTCAAAGGAATACATTACCAATTCAAAGTTTTGCCATTTGGAATAACAACTGCGCCAAGAGTCTGTACAAAATGCCTGGCAGTAGTAGCTGCACATATCAGAAGGCAGCAGATACACGTGTTCCCTTACTTAGACGACTGGTTAATCAAGACCAACACGCTAACAAGGTGTTCACGTCACACAAAGTATGTCATACAGACCCTTCACAAGCTGGGTTTCTCCAACTATGCAAAGTCACACCTTTTGCCGTGTCAAACACAGCAATACTTAGGAGCGACAATCAACACAACAGAAGGGATAGCCACTCCAAGTCCACAAAGGGTTCAAACATTTCACAAGGTGATACAGGCCATGTATCCAACACAAAAGATACAAGCAAAAATGGTATTAAAACTCCTAGGCATGATGTCCTCATGCATAGCCATTGTCCCAAACGCAAGATTGCACATGCGGCCCCTACAACAATGCATAGCATCACAATGGTCACATGCACAGGGTCAACTTCTAGATCTGGTGTTGATAGACCGCCAAACATACATCTCGCTTCTATGGTGGAACAGTACAAATTTAAACAAAGGGCGGCCTTTCCAAGACCCAGTGCCACAATACGTCATAACAACGGATGCTTCCATGACAGGGTGGGGAGCACACCTCAATCAACACAGCATCCAAGGACAATGGGACATACATCAAAGGAAGTTTCACATAAATCACTTAGAACTGTTAGCAGTATTTCTAGCGTTGAAAGCATTTCAACCCATGATAACCCACAAATACATTCTTGTCAAAACAGACAACATGACAACAATGTATTATTTAAACAAACAGGGGGGGGACACACTCGACACAGTTGTGTCTCCTAACACAAAAAATATGGCATTGGGCAATTCACAACCACGTTCGCCTAATAGCACAATTTATTCCAGGGATCCAAAACCAGCTAGCAGACAATCTCTCTCGGGATCACCAACAAACCACGAATGGGAAATTCACCCCCAAATACTGAACACTTACTTTCAAATTTGGGGAACTCCTCAAATAGATCTATTTGCAACAAAAGAAAACTCAAAATGCCAAAACTTCGCATCCAGGTACCCACACCATCAATCCCAAGGCAATGCTCTATGGATGAATTGGTCAGGGATATTTGCGTACGCTTTTCCCCCTCTCCCTCTCCTTCCATATCTAGTAAACCGATTGAGTCAAAACAAACTCAAACTCATACTAATAGCACCAACATGGGCAAGACAACCTTGGTATACAACACTACTAGACCTGTCAGTAGTGCCTCATGTCAAACTACCCAACAGACCAGATCTGTTGACACAGCACAGACAACAAATCAGGCATCCAAACCCAGCGTCGCTGAATCTAGCAATTTGGCTCCTGAAATCCTAGAATTTGGACACTTAAACCTCACACAAGAATGTATGGAGGTCATTAAACAAGCTAGAAGGCCATCCACTAGGCACTGCTATGCAAATAAATGGAAAAGATTTGTTTGCTACTGCCATAACAATCAAATTCAACCATTACATGCATCTCCAACGGATGTAGTAGGATACTTACTACATCTGCAGAAATCAAATCTGGCCTTCTCTTCCATTAAGATACATCTCGCAGCAATATCTGCATACCTGCAGATTACTCATTCAACTTCACTGTTTAGAATACCTGTCATTAAAGCATTCATGGAGGGACTAAAAAGAATTATACCACCAAGAACACCACCTGTTCCTTCATGGAACCTCAACATTGTCTTAACAAGACTCATGGGTCCACCTTTTGAACCCATGCATTCTTGCGAAATACAATACCTAACATGGAAGGTTGCATTTCTCGTTGCCATTACATCTCTAAGAAGAGTAAGCGAAATTCAAGCGTTTACTATACAGGAACCTTTTATTCAAATACACAAAAATAAGGTAGTTCTAAGAACTAATCCTAAATTTTTACCAAAAGTTATTTCACCGTTCCACTTCAATCAAACAGTAGAACTACCAGTGTTCTTTCCACAGCTAGACTCAGTAGCTGAAAGGGCACTACATACATTAGACATCAGAAGAGCACTAATGTACTACATTGACAGAACAAAACTAATTAGGAAAACCAAACAACTGTTTATTGCATTTCAAAAACCTCATACAGGAAACCCAATATCAAAACAAGGTATAGCCAGATGGATAGTTAAGTGTATCCAAACCTGCTACCATAAAGCAAAGAGAGAGCTGCCCATTACACCAAAGGCACACTCAACCAGAAAGAAAGGTGCTACCATGGCCTTCCTAGGAAATATTCCAATGAACGAAATATGTAAGGCAGCCACATGGTCTACGCCTCACACATTTACTAAGCACTACTGTGTAGACGTGCTATCCGCACAACAAGCCACAGTAGGTCAATCCGTACTAAGAACTTTATTTCAAACTACTTCCACTCCTACAGGCTGAGCCACCGCTTTTGGGGAGATAACTGCTTACTAGTCAATGCACAGCATGTGTATCTGCAGCTACACATGCCACCGAACTGAAAATGTCACTTACCCAGTGTACATCTGTTCGTGGCATTAGTCGCTGCAGATTCACATGCGCCCACCCGCCTCCCCGGGAGCCTGTAGCCGTTTGGAAGTAATCTTCAACATTTGTACATTTGTAAATATATTACTTAAACTTTATTTGGTACATACTTATTCATTCCATTGCATGGGCACTATTACTAACATACACAACTCCTACCTCACCCTCTGCGGGGAAAACAATCTAAGATGGAGTCGACGCCCATGCGCAATGGAAACAAAGGAGGAGGAGTCCCTCGGTCTCGTGACTCGAAGACTTCTTCGAAGAAAAACAACTTGTAACACTCCAGCGACTAATGCCACGAACAGATGTACACTGGGTAAGTGACAGTTTCAATATATATATATATATATATATATATATATATATATATGTGTGTGTGTGTATATATATATATATATATATATGTGTGTGTGTGTGTGTGTGTGTGTGTGTATATATATATATATATATATATATATATATATATATATATATATGTATGTGTTCGATGGCATGTGTAGCTGCAGATACACATGCTGTTCACATTCCGCCATCTAGTGTTGGGCTCGGAGTGTTACAAGTTGTTTTTCTTTGAAGAAGTCTTTTCGAGTCTCGAGATCGACGGACTCCTCCCCTTTCGGCTCCATTGCGCATGGGCGTCGACTCCATCTTAGATTGTTTTTTTTCCGCCATCGGGTTCGGACGTGTTCCTTTTCGCTCCGTGTTTTGGGTCGGAAAGTTAGTTAGAATCTCGGAAAACTCGTCGTATTGTTTGCGTTCGGTAACAGGTTAGTTACAACAGATCGACACTGACTTTGGAAGAGCTCTGGTGGCCCTTCGGGGTTTTTTCGATCCCCCGTCAGGGCCTGGTTGGCCCGGCCACGTGTCTCTTCAAGGCTGATGGAACGGACCCCATTCTGCTTCTGCCCAAAATGTCACAACAAGTATCCGTATACAGATCAGCATCTGGTCTGTAACTTGTGTTTGTCTCCAGAGCACAAGGAAGATACTTGTGAAGCCTGTCGAGCGTTTCGGTCGAGGAAGACATTAAGAGACCGAAGAACGAGAAGACTGCAGATGGCGTCGGCGCCGACAGGACAAGGGCGTTACGAGGAGGAAGAAGAAACCTTCTCCATTCAGGACTCAAGCTCAGACGAGCTTGATCCCGAAGAAACGCCGAAAACCGTGAGTAAGACATTGAAACATAAAACTCACGAGAAGACCACAAAAGCCCAGGGGACGCCACTGCCAACAGGCCATGGCTTAACCCGAAAAATAGGTGACCGATCATCAGCACCGAAAAAGGGCACGCTTGTGTCGAAGTCATCCGACTCCGGTCGAGATACCGGCACACAGCAATCTCGGGCCCGAGACAGCGGCTCCGAGCAAGTTCGGCACCGAGACAGTGGCACCGAAATGGGTCGGCACCGAGACACCAGGACGCCGAAAATAAAGGTTTCGTCGGAGCCCAAAAAGGCGACCGAAAAGGTTTTGATTCCGAAACACCCAGCCTCGGAACCGGAAACAGGTTCCTACACAGAGGAACAGGGGTTGTCCTCCCGAATGCAAGGACATAAGTTCGGACAAGAACTTGAATCAATAGAGCCAGACTACACTCAAAGGAGGCTCCACATTCAAAAGGACACAGGGAAGATAAGCACTCTTCCCCCAATTAAAATGAAAAGAAGACTTGCCTTTCAAGAAAAGGACAAGCAGCCACAGGCAAAGGTGGCAAGACAAACATCTCCACCACCATCAATGCACACATCACCGGTAGCCACTCCACCATTGATGCAATCCCCGACTCATACTGCAATGAGTCAAGATGATCCCGACGCATGGGACCTTTATGATGCTCCGGTATCAGATAACAGCCCAGACTGTTACCCTGCGAGACCGTCACCACCTGAAGACAGTACATCCTACACGCAGGTGGTCTCAAGGGCAGCTACTTTCCATAACGTCACCTTGCATGCAGAACCGATTGAGGATGACTTTTTGTTTAATACACTATCCTCCACTCATAGCCAATACCAAAGCTTACCTATGCTCCCTGGAATGCTAAAACACTCCAAACAAGTATTTCAGGATCCTGTGAAAGGCAGGGCAATAACTCCAAGGGTGGAGAAAAAGTACAAGCCACCGCCAACAGACCCTGTTTATATTACGCAGCAATTAACACCAGACTGTGGTTGTTGGGGCAGCTCGCAAGAGAGCAAACTCTCACACCTCGGGAGACGCTCCACCTCCAGACAAGGAGAGTCGCAAATTCGATGCTGTAGGGAAAAGGGTTGCAGCACAAGCAGCAAACCAATGGCGCATTGCCAACTCACAAGCACTTCTGGCAAGATATGATAGAGCTCATTGGGACGAAATGCAGCATTTCATAGAACACTTACCCAAAGAGTTTCAGAAAAGGGCACAACAAGTGGTGGAGGAAGGACAAAGTATCTCAAATAATCAGATACGGTCAGCAATGGATGCAGCTGATACAGCTGCAAGGACTGTAAATACTGCAGTAACAATAAGGCGACACGCATGGTTGCGTACGTCAGGATTGAAGCCTGAAATACAAGCCGTGCTGAATATGCCCTTTAATGAACAGCAGTTGTTTGGGCCAGAGGTGGACACTGCTATTGAGAAACTTAAAGACACGATACGGCAAAAGCCATGGGCGCACTCTACTCCCCACAGAGCAGAGGCACATTTCGCAAGACACAATTTAGGGGGGGGTTTCGAGGTCAACCCACAGAAGCCACAACCTCACTAGCAAGGCCCACTTACCAAAGCCAATATCAGCGGGGAAGTTTTCGGGGACAATATAGAGGGGGACAATTCCAAAAAAATTGAGGGAAGTTCCAAAGTCCCAAAACTCCTCAAAACAAGCAGTGACTTCCACATCACAAATCCCCAACACATAACACCTGTGGGGGGAGACTAACCAAGTTTTTCAAACATTGGGAGGAAATAACAACAGACACTTGGGTCCTAGCAATTATCCAGCATGGTTATTGCATAGAATTGATCAAATTCCCTCCAAACGTCCCACCGAAAACACACAATGTCAAAAGAACACATGGATCTTCTAGGACTAGAGGTCCAAGCGTTGCTACAAAAAGGAGCAATAGAATTAGTACCAATTCAACAGAAAGGAACAGGAGTTTACTCTCTGTACTTTCTTATACCCAAAAAGGACAAGACTCTAAGACCTATATTAGATCTCAGAACATTAAATACCTACATCAAATCAGATCACTTTCACATGGTGACATTACAGGACGTAATCCCACTGCTCAAACAACAAGACTACATGACAACACTAGACCTAAAGGATGCATATTTCCATATACCGATACATCCTTCACACAGAAAGTACTTAAGGTTTGTATTCCAAGGGGTACAATACCAATTCAAGGTGTTGCCATTCGGTATAACAACTGCGCCAAGAGTTTTTACAAAATGCCTGGCAGTCGTAGCTGCACATATCAGAAGGCAGCAAATACATGTGTTCCCGTACCTAGACGATTGGTTAATCAAAACCAACACGCTAGAACGGTGTTCACAACACACAAAGTATGTCATAGAAACCCTCCACAAACTAGGTTTCTCAATCAACTACACAAAGTCGCACCTTCAGCCGTGTCAAACACAGCAGTACTTAGGGGCGACAATCAACACAGCAAAAGGGATTGCCACTCCAAGCCCACAAAGGGTACAGGCATTTCACAATGTAATACAGGCCGTGTATCCAAAACAAAGAATACAAGTCAAAATGGTGATGAAACTCCTAGGCATGATGTCCTCATGCATAGCCATTGTCCCAAACGGAAGGTTGCACATGCGGCCCTTACAACAGTGCCTAGCATCACAGTGGTCTCAGGCACAGGGTCAACTTCTAGATCTAGTGTTGATAGACCGCCAAACATACACCTCGCTTCAATGGTGGAACAATATAAATTTAAACCAGGGGCGGCCTTTCCAAGACCCAGTGCCACAATATGTAATAACGACAGATGCCTCCATGATAGGGTGGGGAGCACACCTCAATCAACACAGCATCCAGGGACAATGGGACACTCAGCAAAAACTGTTTCACATAAATCACTTAGAACTACTGGCAGTATTTCTAGCGTTAAAGGCATTTCAACCCATAATAAGCCACAAACACATTCTTGTCAAAACAGACATGACAACGATGTATTACCTAAACAAACAGGGAGGAACACACTCAACACAGTTGTGTCTCCTGGCACAGAGAATATGGCATTGGGCGATTCACAACCACATTCGCCTAATAGCACAATTTATTCCAGGGATTCAGAATTAATTAGCAGACAATCTCTCTCGGGATCACCAACAGATCCACGAATGGGAGATTCACCCCCAAATACTGAACACTTACTTCCAAAGTTGGGGAACACCACAAATAGATCTATTTGCAACAAAAGAAAAGGCAAAATGCTGAAACTTCGCATCCAGGTACCCACAAGACCAGTCTCAGGGAATGCGTTATGGATGAGTTGGTCAGGGATATTTGCATACGTTTTTCCCGCTCTCCCACTCCTTCCATATCTGGTAAACAAGTTGAGTCAAAACAAACTCAGACTAATACTAATAGCGCCAACTTGGGCAAGACAACCTTGGTACACAACACTACTAGACCTCTCAGTAGTGCCTCATGTCAAACTACCAAACAGACCAGATCTGTTAACTCAACACAAACAACAGATCAGACACCCAAATCCAGCATCGCTGAATCTAGCAATTTGGCTCCTGAAGTCCTAGAGTTCGGACACTTAGACCTTACACAGGAATGTATGGAAGTCATAAAACAAGCTAGGAAACCTACCACTAGACATTGCTATGCAAATAAGTGGAAAAGATTTGTTTATTACTGCCATAATAATCAAATTCAACCCTTACACGCATCTGCCAAAGACATCGTAAGATACTTACTACATTTGCAAAAGTCAAAGCTAGCTTTTTCTTCCATTAAGATACATCTTACCGCAATTTCAGCTTACCTGCAAATTACGCACTCAACTTCACTATTTAGGATACCAGTCATAAAAGCGTTTATGGAAGGCCTAAAGAGAATTATACCACCAAGAACACCACCAGTTCCTTCATGGAACCTCAACATTGTCTTAACACGACTCATGGGTCCACCCTTTGAGCCCATGCACTCTTGTGAAATGCAATACTTAACATGGAAAGTTGCATTTCTAATTGCCATCACATCTCTAAGAAGAGTAAGTGAGATTCAAGCATTTACCATACAAGAACCATTTATTCAAATACACGAGCATAAAGTAGTTCTACGGACAAATCCTAAATTTTTACCAAAAGTCATATCACCGTTCCACTTGAATCAAACAGTAGAATTAACAGTGTTCTTCCCACAGCCAGATTCTGTAGCTGAAAGAGCACTACATACATTAGACATCAAAAGAGCGTTAATGTACTACATTGACAGACAAAACAAATTCGGAAAACAAAACAATTATTTGTTGCTTTCCAAAAACCTCATCCGATTTCCAAACAAGGCATTGCTAGATGGATAGTTAAATGCATTCAAACTTGCTATCTCAAAGCAAAAAGAGAACTGCCTATTACACCAAAGGCACACTCGACTAGAAAGAAAGGTGCTACCATGGCCTTTCTAGGAAATATTCCAATGACTGAAATATGTAAGGCAGCCACATGGTCTACGCCTCATACTTTTACCAAACACTACTGCGTGGATGTGTTAACAGCACAACAAGCCACAGTAGGCCAAGCAGTATTACGAACTTTGTTTCAAACAACTTCAACTCCTACAGGCTGAACCACCGCTTTTGGGGAGATAACTGCTCTAGTCTATGCACAGCAGGTGTATCTGCAGCTACACATGCCATCGAATGGAAAATGTCACTTACCCAGTGTAAATCTGTTCGTGGCATGAGTCGCTGCAGATTCACATGCGCCCAACCGCCTCCCCGGGAGCCTGTAGCCGTTTCGAAGTTGATCTTGAACATTTGCAAATTTCTAAATATATCACTTTAAACTACATTATGTACATACATATTCAATCCATTGCATGGGCACTTACTATAATACACAACTCCTACCTCACCCTCTGCGGGGAAAACAATCTAAGATGGAGTCGACGCCCATGCGCAATGGAGCCGAAAGGGGAGGCGTCCCTCGATCTCGTGACTCGAAAAGACTTCTTCGAAGAAAAACATCTTGTAACACTCCAAGCCCAACACTAGATGGCGGGATGTGCACAGCATGTGAATCTGCAGCGACTCATGCCACCAACCGATGTACACTGGGTAAGTGACATTTTCCATATATGTGTGTGTGAGTGTATATGTATATATGTATGTGTGTATATATATATATATATATATGTATGTATGTATGTGAGTGTATATGGATATATGTGTGTGTGTATATGTATATATGTTCGAAGGCATGTGTAGCTGCAGATACACATGTTATGCATAGCTCTTCCGACATCTAGTGTTGGGCTCAGAGTGTTAGAAAATACTTTTTCAAAGAAAAACATCTTGTGAGTCACGGGATCGAGTGACTCCTCTTCTCGGTTACAGTGCGCATGGGCATTGTAGGAAGTTGGCTCTATCTCTTACTTTGAGATAGTATATACAGTGTGCACAGTCCAAGGGTTCCCCTTAGAGGTAAGATAGTGGCAAAATTAGATAATTCTAATGCTCTATTTTGTGGTAGTGTGGTCGAGCAGCAGGCTTATTGGAGGGTAGTGTTAAGCATTTGTTGTACACACACAGGGAGTAAATGAGGAACACACACTCAGACTTAACTCCAGGCCAATAGTTTTTATATAGAAAAATATATTTTCTTAATTTATTTTTAGAACTACAAGTTCAAGATTTGAAGTAAATACATAAAATGCAAGGTACTCCACACAGTTAGGTTGAGAACTTTGAATTAGAGCAATAACCTATACAGTTTGTTAAAATGGCAATAAGCTATTTTAAAAGTAGACACGGTGCAAAAATCAACAGTTCCTGGGGAGGTAAGTATTGGTTAGATCGTGAGGTAAGTAAGACACGTACAAGTCTCAGTTCCTGGGCATAGGCAGCCCAATGTTGGGGGTTCAAGGCAACCCCAAAGTTACCACACCAGCAGCTCAAGGCCGGTCAGGTGCAGTGGTCAAAGAGGTGCCCAAAACACGTAGGCTCCCATGGGGAACAGGGGTGCTCTGGTTCCAGTCTGCCAGCAGGTAAGTACCCGTGTCCTTGGGGGGGAGTGGAGTGGGGGTGCAGACCAGGGGTTTTTGTAGAGCACTGGGGGCGGCACAAGTAGGCACACAAAACACACCCTCCGCTGCACAGGGGCGGCCGGGTGCAGTGTGCACAGCAGGTGTCTGGTTTTGTATTGGATTCAATGGAGAGACCCGGGGGTCACTCTAGCGGTGCAGGCAGGGCACAGGGGGGCTTCTCGGGCCAGCCCCCACCTGGGCTAGGCAGAGGGTCGCCTGGGGTTCACTCTTGCACTGAGGTTCGGTTGCTTCAGGTCCTGGGGGCTGCGGATGCAGTGCTTGGTCCAGGCGTCGGGTCCCTTGTTACAGGCAGTCGCGGTCAGGGGGAGCCTCTGGATTCTCTCTGCAGGTGTCGCTGTGGGGGCTCAGGGGGGTCGTCTTGGGCTACTCACAGGGTCGCAGTCGCCGGGAAGTCCTCCCTGTGGTGTTTGTTCTCTGGATCTCGAGCCGGGGGCATCGGGTGCAGTGTGTGAAGTCCCATGCTTCCGGCGGGAAACGTGAAGTCTTTAAAGTTGTAGAAAAGTTGCACGTTTGTTGCAGATTGTTGAGCAGAGCCGCTGCTCACAGGAGTTTCTTGGTTCTGGGGGTCAGGGCAGTCCTCTGAGGCTTCAGAGGTCGCTGGTCCCTGTTGGATGCGTCTCTGGTTGTAGGTTTTCAACTCTGGAGACAGGCCGGTAGGGCTGAGGCCAAAGCAGTTGTCGTCGTATGTCGTCTCTGCCGGCTTGTAGGTCAGCAGTCCTTCTTCTTTGGTTCAGATTGCAGGAATCTGATTTCCTGGGTTCTGGGGTGCCCCTAAATACTAGATTTAGGGGTGTGTTCAGGTCTGGGAGGGCAGTAGCCAATGGCTACTGTCCTGGAGGGTGGCTACACCCTCTTTGTGCCTCCTCCCTGTTGGGAGGGGGGCACTTCCCTAATCCTATTGGGGGAATCCTCCAAAACTAATATGGAGGATTTCTAAAGGCAGGGGGTCACCTCAGCTCAGGACACCTTAGGGGCTGTCCTGACCGGGGGTGACTCCTCCTTGTTTTTCTCATTATCCCCTCCAGCCTTGCCGCCAAAAGTGAGGGCAGTGGCCAGAGGGGCGGGCATCCCCACTAGCTGGGATGCCCTGGGGTGCCTTAACAAAAGGGGTGAGCATTTGAGGCTCACCGCCAGGTGTTACAGTTCCTGCGGGGGGAGGTGAGAAGCACCTTCACCCAGTACAGGCTTTGTTCCTGGCCACAGAGTGACAAAGGCACTCTCCCCTTGTGGGCATCGACATGTCTGGTGTGTGGCAGGCTGGCAGAAACTGGTCCGTCTACACTAAAAGTCCAATTGGTATTCAGGGGGCATCTCTAAGATGCCCTGTGGGTGTATGTTAAAATAAATTGCACCCTGCCATTAGTGTCCATTTATCGTGCTGAGAAGTTTGATACCAAACTTCCCAGATTGCAATGTAGCCATCATGGAACAGTGGAGGTCTAACTGACAGACTCCTAGACCATATACTCTTATGGCTACCCTGCACTTACAATGTCTAAGGTTTTGCTTAGATACTGTAGTGGCATAGTGCTCATGCACGTATGCCCTCACCTGTGGTATAGTGCACCCTGCCTTAGAGCTGTAAGGCCTGCTAGAGGGGTGACTTACCAATGCCACAGGTAGTGTGAGGTTGGTATGGCACTCTGAGGGGAGTGCCATGTCGACCTAGTCATTTTCTCCCCATAAGCACACACAAGCTGTGAGGCAGTGTGCATGTGCTAAGTGAGGGGTCCCCAGAGTGGCATAAGACATGCTGCATCCCTTAGAAGCCTTCCCTGGCATCAGGGCCCTTGGTACCAGGGGTACCAGTTACAAGCGACTTATCTGAGTGCCAGGGCTGTGCTAATTGTGGAAGCAAAGGTACAGTTTAGGGAAAGAACACTGGTTCTGGGGACTGGATAGCAGGGTCCAGCACACTTTCAATCAAAACTTAGCATCAGCAAAGGCAAAAAGTTAGGGGGTAACCATGCCAAGGAGGCATTTCCTTACAGATGCAGTCAGTGCATTTTTCAATAAATCCACTGGCATCAGTGTGGGTTTATTGTGCTGAGAAGTTTGATACCATACTTCTCAGTGTTCATTGTAGCCATTATGGTGCTGTGGAGTTCGTAATGACAAACTCCCAGACCGTATACTCAGAATGGCTAACTTACAATGTCTAAGAATTGACTTACACACTGTAGGGGCAATAGTGATCCTGCAGCTATGCCTCACCTGTGGTATAGTGCACCCTGCCTTAGGGCTGTAAGGCCTGCTAGAGGGGTGACTTACCTATGCCACAGGCAGTGGTTTGGTGGGCATGGCACTCTGATGGGAGTGCCATGTCGACATTCTTTTCTCCCCACTAGCACACAGAAGCTGCAAAGCAGTGTGCATGTACTGAGTGGGGGCTCCCTTAGGGTGCCATAATACATGCTGCAGCTCTTTAGGGACCTTCCTTGGCCACAGGGCCCTTGGTTCCAGCAGTACCTTTTTACAAGGGTCTTAACAGTGTGCCAGGCTTGGGTAACAAAGGTACAGTTTTAGGGATAGAACACTGGTGCTGGGGCCTGGTTAGCAGGGTCCCAGCACACTTCCAATCAAAGCTGACATCAGCACTCGGCAAAAAGTGGGGCATGTCACCTCGTTTTTCAACTGTTTTTCTCTTTCACAGATCAGCAATGAAATTTAAATGTTGAATATTAGCTAGTTTAGCTAAAAGATTTCAAAATTTCTTGCAAATTTGTTAAAAGGTGCCAAAGTTATTAGCATTTAAAAAACTCTATGTATCGAAAGTGCAGCTGAACAATCACTACAAAGACACTGATAAAATTTGTCTATAGCATGTATGGCTGTAGATACCTATGCTTTACGTACTCCCACCATGTACTGTTAGACCTGAACACTAGCAACTTCTTCAAACACGTTTTGAATCTCAAGAATTGATGTGACCCCACCTGTGGTCCACAGTGTACCAATGCAACTGCCCCATTTAAGATTTTCTTCTGCTATTGGGGTTCAACATTCAAATGTCAGCACCGTGACAGACATTCCTTGTTTGTATTCTTCAGGCCCGTATGTTTGGACTCGGAGTTTGACAGTGTATTCTTGAAATCTGCCAAGAGAACTTCTTAACAGTGTGAAGCTCTTTGATAGGTGCTTAGATACCCACGAGCTGCAATGAACTCCAACTGGGAATGGCTGTTTACCAATGACTTAACATTTCAAGTCATATCTTGATGAATGTTTCAGAATGGTAAGGTATGCAGACCCTTCAGTTTCATCCATTTTGCAATGCAAGTACCCCTCCTCTGACCAACATGGAGTATGTAATCTCTGCCTTTCGCCATACCACTACAAGGGCTCAAGTGATGCCTGTTTTGCTTTGTCACAAAAAACACTGGTACAGAAAGGAGAGGCATTGGACTCATAATAAAATTAAGCACCATGCATTGCCAGAGACCACTGACATCTGTGGCTCCGAAGACCTCCTTGTGACTGACAAATAGCAAGCAGTACCATGCGACACTCCAGCTGCATGTAGGGTCCTCAGAAGCCCCTGACATCAAGGAAGAAGTTGTGAAGGAACACCTTCCTCAGGTCCAAAAAATAAATAGCAGGGATCCAGTGGCTGTTTCAGATGCACATGCTCTCCATACTCCGATTTATTGTGGTGCCTAGACATTTATAACTTGTTTTTCTTTCAAAGAGGTTTGAGCCACAAGACTGTTATGACTCTACCCAAAGTTAATACAGGGAGTGCAGAATTATTAGGCAAGTTGTATTTTTGAGGATTAATTTTATTATTGAACAACAACCATGTTCTCAATGAACCCAAAAAACTCATTAATATCAAAACTGAATATTTTTGGAAGTAGTTTTTAGTTTGTTTTTAGTTTTAGCTATGTTAGGGGGATATCTGTGTGTGCAGGTGACTATCACTGTGCATAATTATTAGGCAACTTAACAAAAAAAAATATATACCCATTTCAATTATTTATCATTACCAGTGAAACCAATATAACATCTCAACATTCACAAATATACATTTCTGACATTCAAAAACAAAACAAAAACAAATCAGTGACCAATATAGCCACCTTTCTTTGCAAGGACACTCAAAAGCCTGCCATCCATGGATTCTGTCAGTGTTTTGATCTGTTCAACATCAACATTGCGTGCAGCAGCAACCACAGCCTCCCAGACACTGTTCAGAGAGGTGTACTGTTTTCCCTCCTTGTAAATCTCACATTTGATGATGGACCACAGGTTCTCAATTAGATTCAGATCAGGTGAACAAGGAGGCCATGTCATTAGATTTCCTTCTTTTATACCCTTTCTTGCCAGCCACGCTGTGGAGTACTTGGACGCGTGTGATGGAGCATTGTCCTGCATGAAAATCATGTTTTTCTTGAAGGATGCAGACTTCTTCCTGTACCACTGCTTGAAGAAGGTGTCTTCCAGGAACTGGCAGTAGGACTGGGAGTTGAGCTTGACTCCATCCTCAACCCGAAAAGGCCCCACAAGCTCATCTTTGATGATACCAGCCCAAACCAGTACTCCACCTCCACCTTGCTGGCATCTGAGTCGGACTGGAGCTCTCTGCCCTTTACCAATCCAGCCACGGGCCCATCCATCTGGCCCATCAAGACTCACTCTCATTTCATCAGTCCATAAAACCTTAGAAAAATCAGTCTTGAGATATTTCTTGGCCCAGTCTTGACGTTTCAGCTTGTGTGTCTTGTTCAGTGGTGGTCGTCTTTCAGCCTTTCTTACCTTGGCCATGTCTCTGAGTATTGCACACCTTGTGCTTTTGGGCACTCCAGTGATGTTGCAGCTCTGAAATATGGCCAAACTGGTGGCAAGTGGCATCGTGGCAGCTGCACGCTTGACTTTTCTCAGTTCATGGGCAGTTATTTTGCGCCTTGGTTTTTCCACACGCTTCTTGCGACCCTGTTGACTATTTTGAATGAAACGCTTGATTGTTCGATGATCACGCTTCAGAAGCTTTGCAATTTTAAGAGTGCTGCATCCCTCTGCAAGATATCTCACTATTTTTGACTTTTCTGAGCCTGTCAAGTCCTTCTTTTGACCCATTTTGCCAAAGGAAAGGAAGTTGCCTAATAATTATGCACACCTGATATAGGGTGTTGATGTCATTAGACCACACCCCTTCTCATTACAGAGATGCACATCACCTAATATGCTTAATTGGTAGTAGGCTTTCTAGCCTATACAGCTTGGAGTAAGTCAACATGCATAAAGAAGATGATGTGGTCAAAATACTCATTTGCCTAATAATTCTGCACTCCCTGTAATGTCCCAGTATACTGGCTTTACATCTGGGACAGAAGTAGAATGAAGCACATTCAGGGCCATCTCCTCCTCCTAAGTGCACATCGACTAAGGCAGAGTAACTATACTCGGAGATTAAAGCCTGTAGGCAAGTGGCACAAATCTGAGGTTGTCCTCTCCAGCTGGAGGCCCTCCCCTCAAGAGACTCGGTTGGGTAAGTAAGGCCTCACCATTTTTTGGCTTTGAGGCCCTGAAAATGCACACCCTGTATCGCAGTTGCCACCACATCAGCCCCAAGCTGCTGATGTGGTCCGAGACTGTTTGGACTCTTAGTCTGTCAGAAGCTCCCCAACAATTAGCATCAAACCTAGTGCCAAAGCCATCCTCAGTTCCAAGATCAGACACCACAGAGTGATTCAGCTTCATGTAACTGGAAGATGTCTTGGGTGAGAAACAGAAGAATGTTATCATTGAGCAAATACACAGGCAAGATACTGGACAAACCTTTGACTTCAAAGGTTCAGACCTCAGTCGCCAGCCTATACTATCCTCAAGCTCCCCCCTGCTCCCTCACAAGCATCATCCGCAGCTCCTCCTCGACCTCTGCCATCACACTGTCTTCCACCTGAGCCACATGAGACAGACTCAGACCTAGGCAATCCCTACTATCCACAGGGCTCCTGTGATGAGCCTTTTAGGGCACATCAGGGCGCTAACGGAAAGATTAGGCAGTAGACTCACAAGATAGCTTGTTAGGGTAAGGCTCTAAATAGCAGTTATCCCCTCCAGATGGTGTTGCTGCATATCATGGAGTAATTCAAAGGGCTCACAACACCTAATAGAATTACATACTGTGGCTGAAGAGGATGAATTTCCTGTTGAAACTCTCTGAAACGGAACTCACAGGTTACCTGCCAAAGCTCAAGGGTAGGCTAAAGTCTGTTAGTGGTAACTTTAGGGAGCCAGTGAAAGCCAAGATGGTCACTCTACATGTGAAGAATAAATAATAAGCATGCCGCAGACAATCTGTCTCATATTTGGGACCAACTTGTCCCAGGCTCATTTGTGTTGCACCCTGGCTTTTTAAGTACCTCTGCACAGGCCAAAGGAGATGCTTTGCCACCGGGCAAGGAGTCCAAGAAAATTGGTGGTGTGGGAAGTGCGTGGGACAGCCACTCACTGGTGAATTGCTATCTCGGTGGGCCTGTTCTTCAGGTAGGACTGCTACCACTAGGAGGAAATGGAGGGGCTAGTGTAGCATCTACCTGTAAAAAGAGGGCACAAGTTGGTTGCTGTGGACAAGACATTAGCAGTTTGTATATTAGATGATCCCTCGACGCACACACAGCCGTCAGAGATATCAATACAAACACCCTCCTCGACAGGCACAGCACCTCTCAAACGATCAGGAACACTGTTCTGAACCTCAGGTTGACAAGATGCTCATAACATTGAAAAGGACACAGACATACCCTAATCTGTGACCAAATTGCAGTCCACCAGTCCTAAATCTGCTTTTCACAAGCATCAAGTCAAATTGGATTGCTCAGCTCGAAGATCCCCGTATGTAGAAAGCTGGCTCTTTATATAGTGGACTAAAAAGAGGCACAATATGGAAAGAGTTCAGACAAACTCCAGAGGAACTACAGGGGCATAAATGACTCCCCAAATGCTCTTTTGTGGTAGTGTGGGGGAGCAGTTATGCATTTCAGAGGGTAGAGTTAAGCATGTATTGCACAGAGGTAGTAAACGAGATACATATTCAAAGAAATCTGACATCCATTTATAAAAATAACACATATATGAATTGTGACAGTACTTTTCGAGTTATGAATTTTTATAGTTTTCAAAAGTTGATAGTGCACCTTTTGAAGCAGTAATGTTATCCTATGGGGGAAAAACATATATACTATGTATGAGTACTTAGCAGAGACTTACAGGACCCATCTTTTGGAGTTAAGGTAAGTAAGAAGCAGGGTCCAAAGCACCTCCGACAGGTCACTTGGGAGGCACTGGGACATCCGGGTGCAGAGGTGCTTTTCAGCGTTGGGTGCCCCAATGTTTTCTATGGGAAAATAAAGATATACTGCATTAAGACACTTAACAACCTACAGGGCTGTTCTCTCTGCAGTTAAGGTAAGTATGGGGCAAGTTCCAAAAAAGTACCAGCAGGCACTGAGGCGTCTGGGTGCAGAGGTGCTTTTCAGCCTCTGGTGCCCTAATGTTATCCTACGGGAAAGGTACAGACCTTGCATATGGTACTTAGCAACAACTTACAGGACTGTTCTTCCGTACTTGAAGGGAATATGAGCAACATGCCTTCAGCGTAGCTAATTTCCCCGCCTGCCCAGGTGCCAGATGCCCTCTGGTGCAAGGTGGTCGACATCTTTCTCTGAGGAAGGCCAGATTTGCATACCAAAGGCCTCCTGCTTTGGATTGCAGATATACAGATTATCCTGTTGGGAGGGGTGTGTAACACTCCTGCCAGTGCAGGGTTCTTTCTGGCCTTCAGAGAGCAAATGCTCTCACCCTTGGGGGTCAGAATCTCGTTTGTTGGTGGCAGGCTGGTTAGAACTAGTCGTTGAGCCCACCAGCAGTTTGTAGGTTTTCAGGGGGCACCTGTGAGGTGCCCTCTGTGTGCATGTATTAATAAATCATAACTGCAATCAGTGAGGGTTTTTTTTTTTTTAAATAAAAGATGTTTGATACCCAACATCCCTAGTTTCAGTAAAGTCATCATGTAGCTGGGGAACTCAGATTGACCAGCATATGTATTTAAAATGGCTTCCCTTTGTACTTACTAGGTCTAACAATTGACAGACCTAGCAGGGTATATCTGCTCTTCCGGATATGCCCACACACACAAAATAATGTACCCTGCCTTAGTGGTGTGGGCCTTTTGTATGGGGTAACTTACAAATATTACATGCAGTGCTTTAGGGGACATGTCACACAGGGTGTGTGCCATGTCGTGTTTTCACTTTTGGGACCACCTTATCACTCAGCCTGCAGTGGCAGTCTGCATGAGGTTGGTGCTTTGTCCCTTAGAGTGGCACAAGTTATGTTGCAGCTCTTAGGCACCCTCTTTAGTACCTAGGCACCAGAGATACCATTTACTTAGGACTTACAGAGGTGGCTAAAGAGTTTGCCACTTGGGGATCAAGTGACCAGGTGTCTTATTTTGGGAAAGGAACAGTGCCACTGGGGCCATAACAGTAATACCCAAATTCCTTTCAGGAGCCACATAAGCTCAATTTCTTCCATAGATGGACCTTTAGAGGGAATAGTCATATGAAAGGCAGAGATGGCTCTGCAAAGGTGCTTTCTCTGCTACAGAATAGTGTCTCCTCTTTCTCCCGATCCCATGATGCCTGCTAGGGGGAACCTGAAGCACTTTGTTCCACAGTTGCAACACATTACTTCAGATCAATTGGTCCACTCAATTGTGAGGGAAATGTACTGTTTTGAATTCCACACTGTCGCTCCCAACTTCCTGCCCTGTTGCTATATACTAAGCTCAGACTACCTCTACCATCTGCCGGAAGATGTTCAGGGGATTCAACAGAAGACCACGCAATAAAACGAATACCGCCATACTAATGTGATCCAGAGTGTATTGCCTTTCATTAAACAGGTTTATCTTTTCCAAACACTTTCACATGGTCACTCAGCAAGATGTCATCCTGCTGCTTTGCCAAAGTGACTTCATGTCAGAGCTTGATTTGAAAGGTGCATTCTTTCACATCCTCTTGACCCAGTACCTTCGATTCATGGTCAGTGAACACTACAAGCTCAAGTTGCCACTGTGGCTAGTGTCTAGTGGTAGTTGTAGCGCACTTGTGCAATATTGCCATTTGTGTCTTCCCTTACTTTCACTCTTGCCTGATCAAGAGCACCAATATCTAGTACACACTCAAACATCAGTGCCTCTACTTCACAGCCTAAACTATATCATCAATGGAAAACAATTGCTTCTCCGGTCTGGGAACGGTGGTCCCTGCTTAATAAATATTGTAATATACCCCAGGTTGTATATGCACCAGTGGAAGGAACTGCCTCTATTTGTTTAGTCACTCTCCAGTTTTTTGACGGATGCTGCTGGCTTTTCGACTGAGTGCACTGAGGCCTGCTAACCAGGCCTCAGTGCCCTGACCTAAAAAGTGGATGTTGATTTTGATGATACCCAATCACAAATGGGCAACTTAACTGCAAGTCCCTAGAATATGGTACCCTAATACCAAGGGCATGTAATTTAGAGGGGTACCTCAGAGCCTGCAGCACTGGTTTTGCAACCCTATAGATCCCCCAAGTAAGATGAGGCCACAGTCGTCACTGCACTCGTAGAGCAGTCCTGCACTTCTAACCGGACTTTACCATTGAAAGCATTGCCAAAGCCACCACTTCCTCTGTGTAAGTCACCCCTCTGGCAGGCCTAACTCATACTAAGGAAGGGTGTAACATGTCACAGGTAGGACATGTACTTCACATATCCTGACAGTAAACCTGCAAAACTAGCGTTTTTACTTTGGAAAGACTTGGCTGCCCAATTGGTGAGTACAGGAATACCTACTGACCCTTCAGCTTTGCTAACACCTCAACATTGTGATCAATGTGGGCACTCCAAAGTATCAAACAGCTCCTTACATTACGTCAAATTTGTATCTTAAGTCAAAATTAATGTAACTTATTACAGAGTGCAGCTTTAGTAATTAAAATTACTGTGACCAGTACACACATGCTGTCTGTTCCACTGGACAGCTTTCTGCCGTCCTTGAGAGACGTGCCAGTAACTCTCATGAAGGAGAGCATTGAGTGATTTTAGGCCTGGGAGGGTGTTGCCTTCCTCCAGCAGGAAGCCACTTTGGTGTTAGTCCCAAAAGGCAGATGTCAAAGGGTAAGCCACCTTTGAAGGGCAAATGTATCACACTTGTAAGGAGTGCTGCTTCATTGTTAACATAGATGGACTGGTTTGGGGATCAGAGAGTGGAAACCAGTTGTCAAACTGGTTTCCCTAGGGATGTGTAGCTCTGAGGTAGCCACACTCCGGTGGTTGGCTAGTGATGTCTGGACACCAAATGTCTCTCACCATCTTAGGAGTGGGCAGAATGCTACATCCTGGAATAGCCAGATGCCACACTCCACAGTAAGTGATCACCAGGTGGGAGGTAACTTGGAAGCTCTTCCCTGAGGGCACTTTGCGAGCATAAAGGGGCACCTTTGACCCTGAGACCTCACATCTTGACCGACTTGGAAGAACTGAAGGAGGGACTGCCTTGTTGCCCTGAGGGACCAGCAAAGAGAGGTTGCATCAGCAAAAACTATCCCTGGTGGCTAGCAAAGGGAGGTACTGTGCCTGATATATCCTCATCAGGGAGAAGCTGTCTCCAGAGCCCAGTCAAGCCAAGAGAAATCCAAGGGGCAACTGACTGGCCACCTGTTTGCAGCACAGGGACACAACAGCTGAAGAAGCCTGCTGGGGCAAGTTGGTAGTCCCAAGTCTTTAAGCCACTACCACTGCTGCCGTACAGCGCTGAGTACCAAGACCTGGAGCACAGAATTTCACCAGAATTCGCTGAGTCTAGGAGCACCGTTGGAGAGCTGTTGGTACCCTCAGAAGGAAAGTAATTGATGCAGGACGGATTGCCTGTGGACGTGACAAGGGAAGACTGGTGGTCCAGTGGTGATTGAACTTCGTACAGACCGGAGTGGACTTTGTGGGGGCATCGACACTGCAACCAGGACCCCCCCCATCATTTTTGTGAACAGAGGAATCTCTGCAGGAAGACCCTGTAGGAAAGTGCCCCTTTTGGCATGGTTACCTCTACACCCTGTGTTGTCTGTTAATTCCCTCCAATCTCCCCCCCTCCCCCCCCCCCCCCAAAAAAAAATAATAATAATAATTGGGCAACTCTTGGCGATGAGCCTCAAAGGCTAAGGCCTCCTGTTAAATTTCCCCAGGGCACTCCAGCTAGTGGACATTTACCCCCCTTGCCCCCACCCAGCCCCACTTTTTGACGCAGGTCTGGTGGGAACATTGGGAAAAACTGAGTGCCCACTTCAGCTAAGCCACCCATAAGGGTGTCCAAAGCTGAAATAATCCCCCCTCCACCCCCCCTCCCTCCCCTGCAGAATCCTCCTTATTTTGGAGAAGAGTGACAAATAGCGTTAAGAATGTGTCCCACTTTCTTAAAGGGAATGAGGACAGGAAGGGTGAAACCAACTTTCTGGGACAGTAGCGATTGGCTACTGCCCTCTGACCCATTGTACCATCACTACAGCTAGTATTTAGGTGCTCCCCTGTACCTTGCTCTTCAGATTCTTGGCAACCTCCAGAAGGATGACTGAAGAGCCAACGCCAACAGTGAAGGCTCCACACAACAACTGACTAGGCCCCAGCCCCTCCTGCTTGTCTACAGCTTTAAGACTCCTGGTACAAAAAGGTGACGCATCTGCAGCACCAGCGACCCCTGCAAACCCCAATAGGACTGCTTGCCCAGCAGAAGGCCAAGAACTCCCTAGAACAGCGGCCCTATCCACAAGAAACATCCAAGGATGACTCCAGAACTGCATCTAATGCCCACTGCATGTCTAGGTGGCCCACTGATTCAGAGAAGGTCTCCAGGCGATTCTCACCGCAAGTCCACCCTGGGTTGCCCCCTCCTGGCTAACACGACGATGCCTGCAGTGTAAATCCTTTGGACACCCCTGCCTGCAACCGGATGTGCTGAACATTCCCGACACCTAAAGGTACCCCTCCACCCGCAGCCCCCTGTCCTTGGCGAATCCTACCGTTGGTCCTGCAACATCCAGTGGGCACCTCTCCTACCTGTCCAGCCTTTGGTTTTCTGCAACTGACCCCTTGGACCTAGCCTTCAGCATCTCTGTGACCCCTGGGATTTCCCCATTGAAAAGCATTGTCCCCTGAAGTCACGGGTACGTACCTACAACCGGTTTTCTTCCAAGTGCCCCCAATCCTCAATTTTCCATTGAAAACCCGACACCAACTATGACCTCTGCACTCGGCCGGCCCTCTGTTGCTGGTAGTGTTCTTGAACTTTGACCTGTGGGCATCCTAACTCCCGAAGACTGGGATCGTTAGTTGAGTACTTACCTGTGCTAACACTATCTCCACTAGGACTGTATTTGTTCCTATGAGAAATTGCACAGTCTACTTTTGAAACTGAGTAGTGTTACTTGTAAACTGTTTCACCTGCAAAATCCGAGCAAAAATCTTTTGATACACAAGCTGGATACAAACTGACAACTCTACTTACCTGCAAATAAGATCATTTTGTTTCTAGAAGTAAAGTAAGACAATATTTTGTGCTGTATAAAAACATTGGCCTGGAGTTGAGTGTGTCCCTCATTTCATTGACTGTGTGTGTAAGAAATGTCTCCTTGGCATGATTACCCCCTGGCTTTTTGCTGATGCCAGTTATGATTGAAAGTGTGCTGGGACCCTGCTAACCAGGCCCTAACACCAGTGTTCTTTCCCTAAAGTGTACCCTTGTTCCCATAATTGGCACAGCCCTGGCACTCAGATATGTCCCTTGTAAATGGTACCACTGGGACCAAGGGCCCTGATGCCAGGGAATGTATCTAAGGGTTGCACCATGTCTTATGCCACCCTAGGGACGCCTCACTCAGCACAGACACACTGAGGGCATCTTAGAGATACCCCTGAATACCAGTCCGACTTCTGGTGCTAGGCTGACCAGTTTCTGCCAGCCTGCCACAACCAGACGAGTTGCTGGCCACATGGGGAGAATGCCTTTGTCACTCTGTGGCCAGGAACAAAGCCTGTACTGGGTGGAGGTGCTTCCCATCTCAGAATAATAAACCCACACAGATGCCAGTGTTGGATTTATTAAACAATGCACACAGAGGGCATCTTAGAGATGCCCCCTGTATTTTACCCAATTGTTCAGTGCAGGACTGACTGGTCTGTGCCAGCCTGCTGCTTAGACGAGATTCTGACCCCAAGTGGTGAGGGCCTTTGTGCTCTCTGAGGACAGAAACAAAAGCCTGCTCTGGGTGGAGGTGCTTCACACCTCCCCCCTGCAGGAACTGTAACACCTAGCAGTGAGCCTCAAAGGCTCAGGCTTCGTGTTACAATGCCCCAGGGCACTCCAGCTAGTGGAGATGCCCGCCCCTGGACACAGCCCCCACTTTTGGCAGCAAGTCCAGAGGAGATAATGAGAAAAGCAAGGAGTCGTAACCCACCAGTCAGGACAGCCCCTAAGGTGTCCTGAGCAGAGGTGAACCCTGCCTTTAGAAATCCTCCATCTTGATTTTGGAGGATTCCCCCAATAGGAATAGGGACGTGCCCCCCTCCCCTCAGGGAGGAGGCACAAAGAGGGTGTAGCCACCCTCAAGGACAGTAGCCATTGGCTACTGCCCTCCCAGACTGAAACACACCCCTAAATTCAGAATTTAGGGGCTCCCCAGAACCTAGGAAACTAGATTCCTGCAACCTAAGACGAAGGACTGCTGAGCTGAAAAACCTGCAGAGAAGACAGACACCAACTGCTTTGGCCCCAGCTCTACTGGCCTGTCTCCCCCCCCCTTCAAAACAACTGCTACAGCGACGCGTTCCACAGGGCGCAGCGACCTCTGAAGCCTCAGAGGACTACCCTGCATCTAAAAGGACCAAGAACTCCCGAGGACAGCGGCTCTGCTCCAAGAAAGAAGCATCTTAGCAACAAAGAAGCAACTTTGAAAGAACACTCATTTCCTGCCGGAAGCGGGAGACTTTGCACTCTGCACCCAATGCCCCCGGCTCGACTTGTGGAGAACCAACACTACAGGGAGGACTCCCCAGCGACTGCGAGCCCGTGAGTAGCCAGAGTTGAGCCCCCACAGCAACGCCTGCTGAGGGAATCCAGAGGCTCCCCCATGACCGCGACTGCCTGCGTCTAAGAACCTGACACCTGGTAAGGACACTGCACCCGCAGCCCCCAGGACTTGAAGGATCTGACCTCCAATGCAGGAGTGACCCCCAGGTGGCCCTCTCCCTTGCCAAGGTGGTGGCTACCCCGAGGAGCCCCCCCCTTGCCTGCCTGCATGGCTGAAGAAACCCCTAGGTCTCCCATTGGACTACATTGCAAACTCGACGCCTGTTTGCACACTGCACCCGGCCACCCCCGTGCCGCTGAGGGTGTACTTTGTTCTGACTTGTCCCCCCCCCTGGTGCCCTACAAAACCCCTGTGGTCTGCCCTCCGAAGACGCGGGTACTTACCTGCTGGCAGACTGGAACCGGGGCACCCCCTTCTCCATTGAAGCCTATGCGTTTTGGGCACCACTTTGACCTCTGCACCTGACTGGCCCTGAGCTGCTGGTGTGGTAACTTTGGGGTTGTTCTGAACCCCCAACGGTGGGCTACCTTGGACCCAACTTTGAACCCTGTAGGTGGTTTACTTACCTGCAAAACTAACAAACACTTACCTACCCCAGGAACTGTTGAAAATTGCACTGTGTCCAGTTTTAAAATAGCTTATTGCCATTTGTGTGAAAACTGTATATGCTATTTTGCTAATTCAAAGTTCCAAAGTGAAATACCTTTCATTTAAAGTATTGTTTGTAAATCTTGAACCTGTGGTTCTTAAAATAAACTAAGAAAATATATTTTTCTATATAAAAACCTATTGGCCTTGAATTGTCTGAGTGTGTGTTCCCCATTTATTGCCTCTGTGTGTACAACAAATGCTTAACACTACCCTCTGATAAGCCTACTGCTCGACGACACTACCACAAAATAGAGCATTAGAATTCTCTTTTTGCCACTATCTTACCTCTAAGGGGGAACCCTTGGACTCTGTGCATGCTATTTCGTACTTTGAAATAGTACATACAGAGCCAACTTCCTACAGTATGCTTTTCCTCTAATCCCTCTCCTCGCAAGAGTGATCAGGAAGATGAAGTCGGAACCCTGCCAGCTGATCCTAATAGCTCCAGTGTGGCCGCGTCAACCGTGCTTCACGTAGTTGCTTCTCCTGTCGGCCAGTCCGCCCATCAGACTCAGACCAATTCCGCAGCTGCTTACCATCAATCGGGGGCAAGTGAGGCACCCGGACCCCAAGTGCCTCAGTTTATACTCATGGCTCCTGAATAAAATGAAGTTGGCCATCTAGATCTACCGACTGAGTGCAGAGAACTGCTAGCTAACACACGTGCAGCTAGCACCAACAAATCTTACCGACTAAAATGGAAACTATTTTGTGTATGGTGCGAAACCCAAAATATGCACCCTCTCTCCTCCGCACCGGCGGCAGTGTTGCCAGATTTCTTACAGCTGGTACGTTCCAGTCTGGCCCATTCCTCAATTAGTCCGTTTAGCGGCCATCTCCAGATACAGAAGAGTACCAGGTAAAAACCGTCCTTATGTTCTCTCAGATCGGTAAAGCAATTCCCTATAGGTCTCTTCAGAGCTTTTCCTCCAGTAAAGCTTCTCCGCCGGCATGGCAACTTAACATCGTCCTTGGCCAGCTTAGGAAGGAGCCTTTTGAGCCTATCCACAGGGTAGACATCAAGTACCTCACTTGGAAAGTGGCTGTCCTTCTCGCCCTTACTTCGGCGTGCAGAGTTCAAGCTTTCACTATACAAGAACCTTTTTTGCAGTTCAAACAAGATGGTCATCCTGCGCACCATCCTAAATTCGTTCCTAAAGTACCTTCGGAATCCCATATCAACGAGCCAGTTGTGCTCAAAACTTTCTTCCCGAACCCGCAAACTACTGCGTAAAGAATTCTCAATTCACTTGACCTTAAAAGGTTAATAAAATTCTATCTGGACAGAACAAAGTCGTTCAGACAGTCCACTCAGTTATCTGTATTATTCAGTGCCTCTAGAAAAGGTCACTCTAACGAAAAAGACCATATCCCGATGGATTAAAGACTCCATCATATTCTGCCATCAGAAAGCATTAAGGCAATTGCACACAAGCGTAAGGGCACATTCTACCAGAGCTATATCTGCGTCCTGTGCGCTGTTTGCTGGTGTATCAATTAAAGACATCTGTTGTGCTACGACATGGAGGACAACTCACACCTTCATGCAGCATTACTTCTTGGACACAGAGTCACTTTGGGATGTAGTCGTTGGTCAAGCGGTCCTTCGAAACCTTTTTCAATGAAGGTGAGCTAAATCATTATTTGACTCCATCCACTTGTTTTCTTTTGTATCACATTTTCTTTATAATAATGCTGTAGATCATAGCAAGAAGTGTATGTGCATATTATCATGCCAGTTCGCATTTCAGAGTGCTATGCTGCTACCTATAAGACGAAAATGTGTTATACACTGCTTACTATTCTGATTCAAGCATGTGAATCTATGAAAGTTTCAAAACTGGAGTAAGAAAAAGTTACTTACCTGTAACTGTAGTTCTCCAGTATTAAAAACTTTCATAGATTCACATGTGACCCACCCTTCCTCCCCTGAGGAGATCACCTTCATTTTCCTCAGTCCTAGATCCATTATTGCCCTTGTGCTTGGAAAATCTGAGGGAAATCAGCTCCTCACTGGAGGGTTCTAGAGGGTGGTGAGAGCTGATTGGTTGTCTCTTAAGTTTGGTCCTTTTTTTAATAAAATGACTAAGATGTTACTAAATTAAGAGGCCTAGTGCCTCTAAGCTTCATATGCAATTGAGAATGTTTTTTTTATTACACCGGGGAGTTTCCAATACTAGAGAACTACAGTTACAGGTAAGTAACTTGTTCGTTCTTCACAGACAGCTACAAGATCACACAGAAGGGCACGGAGTGGATCTTAGGTTGGTAACGACCATGGTTCAGCACACTACGACCCTGGCGGTCGGTGATAAAGTGGTGGTAATACCGCCAACAGGCTATCAGTAAGTACCGCCAAATTATGACCATGGCAGTGATATCTCCGATAGACAGCCAATGTTCCATATCGACCGCCAGGGCAGAAACAACAGTGCTTTGGTGGAAAGCCACAGCTTCTTGCTCATTAGGCTTTTTCTGGACCTGATTATGCTGGCCACCATCAACACTAATGCGTCTCGTTGGGTCGGGTGGGGAGCTCACCTCATCAAGCTGACTTTCCAAGGCACCTGCACCCTCAACACCAGGAAAGTCAAACGAACTTTCTAGAGCAACAAGCCATCAAACTTGCCTTGAAAGTATTTTGTCATTTTGGCAGAGAAATTCTACATTCGGAAGCAGGACACCACTCACTCTCCACAGCAGTCAGCATTAGCTCGGGGGTTTTGGCACTGCACAGTCCAAAGCCACATTCTCCTCTTGGTGGAGCATTTGCCAGGATTGTAGAAGAACTTTGCAAACCTGCTTTGTCTGATGCATCAACAATTCCACAAGTGGGAACTCCACCCACAAGCCCTACGTAAGTATTTTCAGTGGTGAAAGATGTCAACAATAGACATGTTTGCCACTCCCAAAAATGGAAAATGCTATAATTTTGCCTCCAGATATTCACAGTCCATGAGCAATGCACAATGGATGAGCTGGCCAGGCATATTTGCTACACGATTCTGCCTTCACCCTTCATTCCCTGTGGTCCTGAGTCAAGTGTGTGACTCATCGTATTGGTCTCAAACTGGGTGAGACAGTTCTGGTACGTAATACTCCTAGAGAGGTCAAGAATCTCCCGCACACACACCAGACCTTGTCAGTCAGCGTTAGGGTCAGCTCAGACATCCAGATCCCAGAGAGCATGAACCTCACAGTCTGGTACCAGAGTACTGCATTTAGCAACACCTTGACCCTCAAGATTTTTGTGCAGGGCATAGCCTCTTACCTCTTACACATACAAATCAGGCAATGCCAGCACAGCATACCTTCAAAGCACAGCACAACTCTTTCCAAAATGCCAGTCATTAAGGCTCTTTCGGAGGGTGTCACAATTGTCTAGAACATTAATGTGGTTTTCATGTGACTCATGGGTCTTCCTTTTGATCGCCTGAACCCATGTCAACTACAGTCCTTATCTTGAAAGGTGCCTTTAATTGCAACCACCTCTCTCGTATGTTTTAGGAGCTCTGTGGTCTTAGTCCAAGAATAATTTATCTACATTCACAAAAATAGGTTGGCACTTTTCACCATTAGCAGATTTCTGTCCAAGGACACTTATTGGAAAATTATACTGTGCCACAATGCGTAACACTATCTGCTAACTTGACATGGGGGCACCTGGGGAAGGGCCAATATAACAAAGTGGCATCTATTTCTATATGTTTATCTCTACTAGATGGGTGGTTGCATCAGCTCTTAAGACAAGTTCTAAGATTAAAATTGTTGTACGGTTTTTAATTTCTAGTAAATTGATAGTTGAGATTTGCACTTAACTTTTTCTTGAATATGGGCGAGAGAGCTACAGTCTTGAGAATCTAGGTTGATTGCCCTTTCTGTTTATCCGGGGTATTAACAAAGCAACTCTTACCTAAAACAACGTGTTTGTCAGGTTCAAAGTTTGATTTGAGCTTACCAATGTATCTATATGCATGTCCTTTTAAAAAAAAATTTTTTATTTATTTTTAATAAAGCTGTCCATGCACTTATATTTTTTCATTCTCCAAGTAGACTGTGTTCTTCTCCCCTGAATGTAAAAAGTTGAAATTGTGAGTTGTAATGTTATATACTTGTTAGCATGTATAAATTAACCTAGAAGAGAAACCACATTTTTTTTTTATCCTCTTAAGTGGTTCAGATTTTCATACAATTAGCATGTCATCACAATTTGCAAAGTTAAAATTTTTTAATTAAAAATAAAATTACCTAGTTGCACACTTTTAAAGGATTTTAATGTCTGGGTCCACCTGTTAATTTTAAAAACGTACGGTGATGTTGTTAAAAAGTGTTATTTTCTCCAGCATCTTCAGGTCTACATGTTTGAGCCAATTACCTTGCCCTTTTAAGTCAATGGCTTTCCCCAGGACCAAGTTGAGATCCCTAAAAGTACCTCTTTCAGGTTCTCTTGTCACACTCTACTAACGGTGTGTGTTTCAAATGATGTGACATTTACTCAAGGCGTGTTGCAAATACCAAAGCCATCCTGATTTGTTTTCTCAGTATGGTATTTGCCAGCTCCTCACCTGGCTCCACAGGGTATTAGAAGTAGACTGACATTGTTGTCTGACTTTTGACAAAGATCTCGACCCAATATTCACCTGTTCGGCTCCTCTACACACTGGATGTTATGAATTTTAATGAAGATCTCTTGACAGAAGAAAAAAGTTACTTACTTATAACAGTTCTTTGGAAACGGTAGCTTCAATAATATCATAAACAAACAGAGCCCTCCTCCCCAGTGAATTCATGGGAATGGAAGCAAGGGTTTACTCACAAGGCCTTATTTGTTGTTTATTTTTTATTACTATTTTTCACAAAACTATCAACATGAAATAGATAAAATGAACTCCCTACTCTGCATGCAGGGATTGTGCGTCCCAACAGCAGCCTTAAAGTGACATAGCAGTTTTTCCCCTATGCTAGTCTGTATACTTATGACAACAATTCACTCCCAGAATTCAATGCTTGGATTCTAAGCCTTTATAGTTTTATTACACGGGCTCAGTAGCTCAGTCAATTTCTTAGCCATACCATGCATTTTAGCTTATAGGGAGAAGAAGTAATAGGTTTTGCAGTTTACAACTTTTACTGTTTGTAATGTTACCTTAATTTGTTTGTATGATTTCCAGAGTTAATGCATACAATCCTAAACATACTCTTGTATGTTACCATGAGTATTACGATCTCCAAAGTTAGAAAATATATGCAGAGTTAAATATGCTATTTATCACCTTTAAGTGTGTGAAACGGCCAGATTAACAAGAGGCTGAGCTTATTGAGATAGAACGCCTCTCCCCTATCTCAACAATGTTAATAGCATATTTTATTCTCCACATCAACCTGTATGGTTTATGCCGCAATATTTTTCATTTGTACTTGTTTCAGCAAAATATGTTTTTCCTAAAACATGATCCAAAGAGTTAAATATGTGAAGTACAGTGCAGTAAATTCACATTGAAGAGACCTAGTCACTATAAGCAGAGATGATTCCCTGTGTACAGCAGATGTTAATGGGAGTCTGAGGAAGTCAAACATGTTTTCCTCATATTAGTTTTGCTGTACTGTGGAATTTGAAGTTTGCACTATTGTAATAGTATTTATTTGAACAGTTGCTTAAAATAATGGTGTTGGCCCACATGTTGCTGTGCCATGGTGTGTATTTGTATATCTATTACACACACGTATACACGTTAACAGATGTTCTGTTTTCTTATCATTGATGCAGGAAGCATGTTCCCGTCAGTATTACTTTCTGGTACTGTGGAGGATTCTGGGCATTTTGCCCCCGTCCAAGAGCTACATTAAGCAGTTGGCCACAAACACACCTGACCTGAGTGAATGTGACATTCTGCACACTTTGCGATGGTCTGCACGCATGCGTCTTCCTTCCTATGTGCAGTGGATTAAGGTAAGGGCTACAGAGATACGTCATAAGGGAATGCCTCCTGAATTTCAAATGTCAAATAAAAACCATATATATCAAGAACAGTCCCTGCATTCCATCCTGACCTTCGCCTGACTAGATCAGTGCTAAACTGCGGGCGCAGGACCCGCCAATATTCAACACCGTTTCCAAACACAGTAAGCCGGCACTCCAAACAGCTGTCATCTCCATCTTGGAAACTGTGTTGAATTTTTTATATAGATATATATATATAGATAGATATATATATAGATAGATATATATATATAGATATATAGATATAGATACTGGAAGATGCAGGATCACAAGAAAACAGCCAGCCAGGTCAAAAATCTGGATCCCAAAGGATACAAAGAGCCACAAGAAAATGTAATATCCAAGAAAGAAGTGACTCAAACAGATGATCTCACTAAAGAACAAAAATATATTTCTACTACAATGTTTCAGCTTCCGCCTTCCTCAGGTAGTACAAGATGGTTTGCTCAGTGGCTGCACAGCTGACACTGGTGGATTTTCAAAAAGCATCATGAGTGAAGATTACAATTGGAATGTGGAATCAGTGCAGTCCTGAGAACTCTTCAGATATGCAGAAATCAAGTGGTATTGTCAGTGATGTTCAGTCCATCTGGATGCAGTGATTTTAAACGGTACATCCAGAAATGTTCTCTGATGTCCAGTAGTTCTTCCTGTGGAACATGTTTTGAAGGAAGAACTACTGGACATCAGAGAAAATTTCTGGATGTACCGTTTAAAATCACGGCATCCAGATGGACTGAACATCACGGACAATACCACTTGATTTCTGCATATCTGAAGAGTTCTCAGGACTGCACTGATTCCACATTCCAATTGGAATCTTCACTCATGATGCTTTTTGAAAATCCACCAGTGTCAGCTGTGCAGCCACTGAGCAAACCATCGTGTACTACCTGAGGAAGGCGGAAGCTGAAACGTTGTAGTAGAAATATATTTTTGTTCTTTAGTGAGATAATCTGTTTGAGTCACTTCTTTCATATATATATATATATATATATATATATATATATATGTGTGTGTGTGTGTATATATGTGTGTAGCTGCAGATAGACATGTCATGTATATCCCTTCCGAAATCTAGTGTTGAGCTAGGAGTGTCACAAGTTGTTTTTCTTCAAAGAAGTCTTTGCGGAGTCACCGGATCGAGTGACTCCTCTCGGTCCCATTGCACGTGGACATTGACTCCATTGTTAGATTGTTTTCATTCCGCGGTCAGGTTCGGACGTATTTCCTCAGTCCAAGATTTTGATTTGGAAACCCTCAGAAAACCTTCTTATTCGTTGGTATTGTTTTGATTGTGTTTCCCATCTAGCATCGAACCGGTAGTACCGTCGGAACCTTCTTTTTCGCCCTTTGGGGCGCGTGCACCCAACTCGGGCCTCTTCGGGCCTACCCCGTGGAAAGCCTGATGGATCAGACTCCATTCAGATTCTGTCCTCTGTGCCATGCGCAGTACCCCTATACAGACCAGCACTTGGTTTGTAATTTGTGCCTTTCTCCAGACCATCGGGAGGAAGATTGTGGGGCATGTCGATCATTTTGATCAAAGTCCCTCAGAGCGGGAAGCTAGAAGATTCAAAATGGCGTCAAAAAGCAGTGAACATCTCGACGTCGCTGAAGAAGAGCAGGCGCAGCCATCGGTCTCCATCCGAGACACAGATTCCGAACAAGAGTCTGAAGACGACAGACCCATCACAGCTGGACAGTATGTGAGTACGTCTGACCCTACACCCCTGCAGCAAAACATTTCAAGGCCTTGGGTAAGCCACAGCCAGAAGGCCATGGTTCGGCCCGAAAAAAGAATGTTGGTGACTGTCCTTCGGGGTCGGTGCCGAAAAGGTCACTCCTCCATATACTTCGGAGTCGAGTAAATCTGTTAAAGGCTCAGTTTCGGACTCTAGTGTAAAAGCCCATTCTTCGGAGCCAAAAATTCGTCAATCAGCCTCAGAGCCGAGACCTTCCACTACCTTTTCGGGACCAAAAAAAACAAACGTCAGAGCCGAAAAAATCCACATATACAGAGGAACAAGGACTTTAAAAAAATTGAGAGAATCTCATAAAACCTCTGAGGAAGAGCCTGACATTGAGCCAATTTTACAAATCATGGGTGAGAGACAAGACAGAATAGACAGGAAGAATTGTCACTGCACCTCCTTTAAAAACAAAAAGAAAGCTGGCTTTCCAAGAGGAACTGGACTCTGTACAGCCACCAGCAAAGATGCAAAAACAAAAGAAACCAATACCTCTTCATACTTCTCCTCCTCATTCTCCACAATTATTTCTCACCGCACAACAGCCCACCACCAATGCCTCTCCAACACATTCGTTATATTCCCAAGGAGGTACGGCAGACCCATGGGATCTTCATGACCCTGATCCCATCCCAGATAATGACCCAGATACTTACCAATCAAAACCTTCTCCACCAGAAGATACCACTGCATACAACCAAGTCATATCCAGGGCAGCAGCTTATCATGGGGTAACCATGCATTCAGAGCCATTGGAAGAAGATTTCTTATTTAATACACAAGTACCAGTGTCTCACAATGTTACCAGGCATGGTTAAACACGCAAACCAAATTTTTAGCGAGACTGTAAAATCTATGATCATCACACCTAGAATCAATAAAAAGTATAAGCCTGCACCCTCTGATTCAGATTACATTACTCACCAGGTCCCTCCAGACTCAGTGGTAGCCAGTGCAGCAAGAAAGAGGGTAAATAGGCATACTTCAGGAGATGCACCTCCTGATAAGTAGAGCAGAAAATGTGACTCAGCAGGGAAAAGAATTGCTACACAGGCAGCAAATCAGGGGAGAATTGCAAATTATCAGGCACTTCTAGCCCGGTATGATAGGGCCCATTGGGATGAAATGCAGGATATTATACAGCATCTCCCAAAAGAGCACCAGAAGAGGGCACAGCAAGTAGTAGAAGAGGGGCAAGCGATTAGCAATAATCAGATAAGATCTGACCTTGATGCTGCTGATACAGCTGCAAGGAGCGTAAACCCTGCCATCACAATCAGAAGACATGCATGCCTGCGCTCGTCTTGTTTTAAACCAGAAATTCAACAGGCTGTACTTCACATGCCTTTTGATAAAAAGCACCTCTTTGGCCCAGAAGTGGACACCACTATTGAACAACTGAGGAAGGACTCAGATACTGGGAAAGCAATGGGCGCTTTGTACACCACCCCATATAGAGGTTCATTTTGCAGGCCACCGTTTTGAGGAGGTTTTATTGCCTAGAATTGATATCCAACCCTCCAGACATTCCGCCAAGATACCACAAGTTGTCCCCCGAACATACAGTTCTGTTACAACAAGAAGTACAATCTCTACTGTTCAAACAAGCAATAGAATTGGTTCCTGGTTCCACAGTCCCAACAAGGATAAAGAGTATAGTCACTATAGTTCTTAATTCCCAAAATAATGGCACCCTCGGACCCATATTAGACCTGAGGCCCCTCAGTCTATACATCTTGTCAGAGCATTCTCACATGGTAACTCTGCAAGATGTTATTCCACTACTGCAAAAAACAAGACTTTGACTGCTCTAGACCTCAAGAAAGCATATTTCCACATACCCATTCACCCAGAACACAGAAAATACCTCAGGTTTGTCATAACAGGAAAACACTACCAGTTCAAAGTGTTGCCATTTGGCATAACAGCTCCAAGGGTGTTCACAAAGTGTCTAGCAGTAGAAGCAGCATACTTAAGAAGACAACACATCCATATCTTTCCATATCTCGACGATTGGCTAATAAAATCAAACAATCTTACACAATGCCAAAAACATACTCGTTATGTGATAGAAACTCTGCACACACTAGTGTTTTCTATAAACTACCAAAAGTCACACCTTCAACCAGTACAAGTACCTAGGTGCTATCCTAAATACTCAACTAGCTTTAGCGTTTCCAAATATTCAAAGGATACAAGCTTTCCAAAATGTAATACCACTTGTAGGAAGTTGGCTCTGTATGTGCTATTTCAAAGTAAGGAATAGCATGCACAGAGTCCAAGGGTTCCCCTTAGAGGTAAAATAGTGGTAAAAAGAGATAATACTAATGCTCTATTTTGTGGTAGTGTGGTCGAGCAGTAGGCTTATCCAAGGAGTAGTGTTAAGCATTTGTTGTACATACACATAGACAATAAATGAGGTACACACACTCAGAGACAAATCCAGCCAATAGGTTTTGTTATAGAAAAATATATTTTCTTAGTTTATTTTAAGAACCACAGGTTCAAATTTTACATGTAATAGCTCTTTTGAAAGGTATTGCAGGTAAGTACTCTAGGAACTTTGAATCATTACTTTAGCATGTATACTTTTCACATAAAACACAATAAGCTGTTTTAAAAGTGGACACTTAGTGCAATTTTCACAGTTCCTGGGGGAGGTAAGTTTTTGTTAGTTTTACCAGGTAAGTAAGACACTTACAGGGTTCAGTTCTTGGTCCAAGGTAGCCCACCGTTGGGGGTTCAGAGCAACCCCAAGGTCACCACACCAGCAGCTCAGGGCCGGTCAGGTGCAGAGTTCAAAGTGGTGCCCAAAACGCATAGGCTGCAATGGAGAGAAGGGGGGTGCCCCGGTTCCGGTCTGCTTGCAAGTAAGTACCCGCGTCTTCGGAGGGCAGACCAGGGGGGGTTTTGTAGGGCACCGGGGGGGACACAAGTCCACACAGAAATTTCACCCTCAGCAGCGCGGGGGCGGCCGGGTGCAGTGTAGAAACAAGCGTCGGGTTCGCAATGTTAGTCAAGGAGAGATCAACGGATCTCTTCAGCGCTGCAGGCAGGCAAGGGGGGCTTCCTCGGGGAAACCTCCACTTGGGCAATGGGAGAGGGACTCCTGGGGGGTCACTTCTGCAGTGAAAGTCCGGTCCTTCAGGTCCTGGGGGCTGCGGGTGCAGGGTCTTTTCCAGGCGTCGGGCCTTAGGTTTCAGAGAGTCGCGGTCAGGGGAAGCCTCGGGATTCCCTCTGCAGGCGGCGCTGTGGGGGCTCAGGGGGGACAGGTTTTGGTACTCAGTCGGAGAGTAGTCCGGGGGTCCTCCCTGAGGTGTTGGTTCTCCACCAGCCGAGTCGGGGTCGCCGGGTGCAGTGTTGCAAGTCTCACGCTTCTTGCGGGGAGTTGCAGGGTTCTTTAAAGCTGCTTCTGGAAACAAAGTTGCAGTCTTTTTGGAGCAGGTCCGCTGTCCTCGGGAGTTTCTTGTCTTTTTCGAAGCAGGGCAGTCCTCAGAGGATTCAGAGGTCGCTGGTCCCTTGGAAGGCGTCGCTGGAGCAGAGTTCTTTGGAAGGCAGGAGACAGGCCGGTGAGTTTCTGGTGCCAAGGCAGTCGTCGTCTTCTGGTCTTCCTCTGCAGGGGTTTTCAGCTAGGCAGTCCTTCTTGTAGTTTGCAGGAATCTAATTTTCTAGGGTTCAGGGTAGCCCTTAAATACTAAATTTAAGGGCGTGTTTAGGTCTGGGGGGTTAGTAGCCAATGGCTACTAGCCCTGAGGGTGGGTACACCCTCTTTGTGCCTCCTCCCAAGGGGAGGGGGTCACAATCCTAACCCTATTGGGGGAATCCTCCATCTGCAAGATGGAGGATTTCTAAAAGTTAGTCACCTCAGCTCAGGACACCTTAGGGGCTGTCCTGACTGGTCAGTGACTCCTCCTTGTTATTCTCATTATTTTCTCCGGCCTTGCCGCCAAAAGTGGGGGCCGGGACCGGAGGGGGCGGGCAACTCCACTAGCTGGAGTGTCCTGCGGTGCTGTGACAAAGGGGTGAGCCTTTGAGGCTCACCGCCAGGTGTTACAGCTCCTGCCTGGGGGAGGTGTTAGCATCTCCACCCAGTGCAGGCTTTGTTACTGGCCTCAGAGTGACAAAGGCACTCTCCCCATGGGGCCAGCAACATGTCTCTAGTGTGGCAGGCTGCTGGAACTAGTCAGCCTACACAGATAGTCGGTTAAGTTTCAGGGGGCACCTCTAAGGTGCCCTCTGGGGTGTATTTTGCAATAAAATGTACACTGGCATCAGTGGGCATTTATTGTGCTGAGAAGTTTGATACCAAACTTCCCAGTTTTCAGTGTAGCCATTATGGTGCTGTGGAGTTCGTGTAAAACAGACTCCCAGACCATATACTCTTATGGCTACCCTGCACTTACAATGTCTAAGGTTTTGCTTAGACACTGTAGGGGTACAGTGCTCATGCACTGGTACCCTCACCTATGGTATAGTGCACCCTGCCTTAGGGCTGTAAGGCCTGCTAGAGGGGTGTCTTACCTATACTGCATAGGCAGTGAGAGGCTGGCATGGCACCCTGAGGGGAGTGTCATGTCGACTTACTTGTTTTGTTCTCACTAGCACACACAAGCTGGCAAGCAGGGTGTCTGTGCTGAGGGAGAGGTCTCCAGGGTGGCATAAGACATGCTGCAGCCCTTAGAGACCTTCCTTGGCATCAGGGCCCTTGGTACTAGAAGTACCAGTTACAAGGGACTTATCTGGATGCCAGGGTCTGCCAATTGTGGATACAAAAGTACAGGTTAGGGAAAGAACACTGGTGCTGGGGCCTGGTTAGCAGGCCTCAGCACACTTTCAATTGTAAACATAGCATCAGCAAAGGCAAAAAGTCAGGGGGCAACCATGCCAAGGAGGCATTTCCTTACACAACCCCCCCCCCCAAACGAAAGAGGATGAGACTAACCTTTCCCAAAAGAACTTCATTTTCTAAGTGGAAGAACCTGGAAAGGCCATCTGCATTGGCATGGGCAGTCCCAGGTCTGTGTTCCACTATAAAGTCCATTCCCTGTAGGGAGATGGACCACCTCAACAGTTTAGGATTTTCACCTTTCATTTGCATCAGCCATTTGAGAGGTCTGTGGTCAGTTTGAACTAGGAAGTGAGTCCCAAAGAGGTATGGTCTCAGCTTCTTCAGAGACCAAACCACAGCAAAGGCCTCCCTCTCAATGGCACTCCAACGCTGCTCCCTGGGGAGTAACCTCCTGCTAATGAAAGCAACAGGCTGGTCAAGGCCATCATCATTTGTTTGGGACAAAACTGCCCCTATCCCATGTTCAGAGGCATCAGTCTGCACAATGAACTGCTTAGAATAATCTGGAGCTTTTAGAACTGGTGCTGAGCACACTGCTTGTTTCAGGGTGTCAAAGGCCTGTTGGCATTCCACAGTCCAGTTCACTTTCTTGGGCATTTTCTTGGAGGTGAGTTCAGTGAGGGCTGTCACAATGGATCCATATCCCTTCACAAACCTCCGGTAATACCCAGTCAAGCCAAGGAATGCCCTGACTTGAGTCTGGGTTTTTGGAGCTACCCAGTCCAGAATAGTCTGGATCTTGGGTTGGAGTGGCTGAACTTGGCCTCCACCTACAAGGTGGCCCAAGTAAACCACAGTTCCCTGCCCTATCTGGCATTTGGATGCCTTGATAGACAGGCCTGCAGATTGCAGAGCCTTCAAAACCTTCTTCAGGTGGACCAGGTGATCCTGCCAGGTGGAGCTAAAGACAGCAATATCATCAAGATAAGCTGTGCTAAAGGACTCCAAGCCAGCAAGGACTTGATTCACCAACCTTTGGAAGGTGGCAGGGGCATTCTTTAAACCAAAGGGCATAACAGTAAACTGATAATGCCCATCAGGTGTGGAGAATGCTGTTTTCTCTTTTGCTCCAGGTGCCATTTTTATTTGCCAGTACCCTGCTGTCAAGTCAAAGGTACTTAGGAATTTGGCAGCACCTAATTTATCTATGAGCTCATCAGCTCTAGGAATTGGATGAGCATCTGTCTTGGTGACAGAATTGAGCCCTCTGTAGTCCACACAAAACCTCATCTCTTTCTTTCCATCTTTGGTGTGAGGTTTGGGGACTAAGACCACTGGGCTAGCCCAGGGGCTGTCAGAGCGCTCAATTACTCCCAATTCCAGCATCTTGTGGACTTCCACCTTGATGCTTTCCTTAACATGGTCAGACTGTCTAAAGATTTTGTTTTTGACAGGCATGCTGTCTCCTGTGTCCACATCATGGGTACACAGGTGTGTCTGACCAGGGGTTAAGGAGAAGAGTTCAGGAAACTGTTGTAGGACTCTCCTACAATCAGCTTGCTGTTGGCCAGAGAGGGTGTCTGAGTAGATCACTCCATCTACTGAGCCATCTTTTGGGTCTGATGACAGAAGATCAGGGAGAGGTTCACTCTCTGCCTCCTGATCCTCATCTGTTACCATCAACAGATTTACATCAGCCCTGTCATGCAAGAGCTTAAGGCGGTTCACATGGATCACCCTCTTGGGGCTCCTGCTTGTGCCCAGGTCCACCAGGTAGGTGACCTGACTCTTCCTTTCTAGCACTGGGCAAGGGCCACTCCATTTGTCCTGGAGTGCCCTGGGAGCCACAGGCTCCAGAACCCAGATTTTCTGCCCTGGTTGGAACTCAACTAGTGCAGCCTTTTGGTCATACCAAAACTTCTGGAGCTGTTGGCTGGCCTCAAGGTTTTTGGTTGCCTTTTCCATGTACTCTGCCATTCTAGAGCGAAGGCCAAGTACATAGTCCACTATGTCTTGTTTAGGCTCATGAAGAGGTCTCTCCCAGCCTTCTTTAACAAGAGCAAGTGGTCCCCTTACAGGGTGACCAAACAGAAGTTCAAAGGGTGAGAATCCTACTCCCTTCTGTGGCACCTCTCTGTAAGCGAAAAGCAGGCATGGCAAGAGGACATCCCATCTCCTTTTGAGTTTTTCTGGGAGCCCCATGATCATGCCTTTTAATGTCTTGTTGAATCTCTCAACTAAGCCATTAGTTTGTGGATGGTATGGGGTAGTGAATTTGTAAGTCACTCCACACTCATTCCACATGTGTTTTAGGTATGCTGACATGAAGTTGGTACCTCTGTCAGACACCACCTCCTTAGGGAAACCCACTCTGGTAAAGATACCAATGAGGGCCTTGGCTACTGCAGGGGCAGTAGTCGACCTAAGGGGAATAGCTTCAGGATACCTAGTAGCATGATCCACTACTACTAGGATGTACATATTTCCTGAGGCTGTGGGAGGTTCCAGTGGACCAACTATGTCCACACCCACTCTTTCAAAGGGGACCCCCACCACTGGAAGTGGAATGAGGGGGGCCTTTGGGTGCCCACCTGTCTTACCACTGGATTGACAGGTGGGGCAGGAGAGGCAAAACTCCTTAACCTTCTGGGACATATTGGGCCAGTAGAAGTGGTTGACTAACCTCTCCCACGTCTTGGTTTGTCCCAAATGCCCAGCAAGGGGAATATCATGGGCCAAGGTCAGAATAAACTCTCTGAAACCCTGAGGCACTACCACTCTCCTAGTGGCACCAGGTTTGGGGTCTCTGGCCTCAGTGTACAGGAGTCCATCTTCCCAATAGACCCTATGTGTTACATTTTTCTTGCCCTTGGACTCTTCAGCAGCTTGCTGCCTAAGGCCTTCAAGAGAGGGACAGGTTTCTTGTCCCTTACACAGCTCCTCCCTTGAGGGTCCCCCTGGGCCTAAGAGCTCAACCTGATAAGGTTCAAGCTCCAAAGGCTCAGTTCCCTCAGAGGGCAGAACTTCTTCCTGAGAAGAGAGGTTCTCTTTTTCTGACTGTGTTGCAGTTGGTTTCCCAACTGACTTTCCTTTTCTCTTGGTAGGCTGGGCCATTTTTCCAGACTCCAGCTCTACTTTTTCACCCTGTGCCTTGCATTGTGCTCTTGTTTTTACACACACCAGTTCAGGGATACCCAGCATGGCTGCATGGGTTTTTAGTTCTACCTCAGCCCATGCTGAGGACTCCAGATCATTTCCAAGCAGACAGTCTACTGGGATGTTTGAGGAGACCACCACCTGTTTCAGGCCATTGACCCCTCCCCATTCTAAAGTTACCATTGCCATGGGATGTGCTTTAGTTTGATTGTCAGCATTGGTGACTGTATAAGTTTTTCCAGTCAGGTATTGGCCAGGGGAAACCAGTTTCTCTGTCACCATGGTGACACTGGCACCTGTATCCCTCAGGCCCTCTACACTTGTCCCATTAATAAAGAGTTGCTGCCTGTATTTTTGCATGTTAGGAGGCCAGGCAGCTAGTGTGGCTAAATCCACCCCACCCTCAGAGACTAGAGTAGCTTCAGTGTGGACCCTGATTTGCTCTGGGCACACTGTTGATCCCACTTGGAGACTAGCCATTCCAGTGTTACCTGGATTGGAGTTTGGAGTGGAACTTTTCTTGGGACAGGCCTTGTCTCCAGTTTGGTGTCCAGACTGACTACAGTTTGGACACCAGGTCTTTTTGGGATCAAAGTTTTTACCCTTGTACCCAGGATTGTTTTGTGAAGAGGCTCTGGGCCCACCCTCCTGTGCAGGTTTTTGGGGGCCTTTAGAAGACTCTTGACTATTTTTGTTTTTGGCTGTCTCACCACCTTTCCCCTGGGGAGGTTTTGTGACCCCTTTCTTTTGGTCACCCCCTGTGGAAGTTTTGGACACCCTAGTCTTGACCCAATGGTCCGCCTTCTTTCCCAATTCTTGGGGAGAAATTGGTCCTAGGTCTACCAGATGCTGATGCAGTTTATCATTGAAACAATTACTTAACAGGTGTTCTTTCACAAATAAATTGTACAGCCCATCATAATTACTTACACCACTGCCTTGAATCCAACCATCTAGTGTTTTTACTGAGTAGTCTACAAAGTCAACCCAGGTCTGGCTCGAGGATTTTTGAGCCCCCCTGAATCTAATCCTATACTCCTCAGTGGAGAATCCAAAGCCCTCAATCAGGGTACCCTTCATGAGGTCATAAGATTCTGCATCTTGTCCAGAGAGTGTGAGGAGTCTATCCCTACACTTTCCTGTGAACATTTCCCAAAGGAGAGCACCCCAGTGAGATCTGTTCACTTTTCTGGTTACACAAGCCCTCTCAAAAGCTGTGAACCATTTGGTGATGTCATCACCATCTTCATATTTAGTTACAATCCCTTTGGGGATTTTCAACATGTCAGGAGAATCTCTGACCCTATTTATGTTGCTGCCACCATTGATGGGTCCTAGGCCCATCTCTTGTCTTTCCCTCTCTATGGCTAGGATCTGTCTTTCCAAAGCCAGTCTTTTGGCCATCCTGGCTAACTGGATGTCCTCTTCACTGGAGTTATCCTCAGTGATTTCAGAGGTGTTGGTCTCTCCTGTGAGGGAACCAGCATCTCTGACTATTATTTTTGGAGTCAGGGTTTGAGAGACCCTGTTCTCCCTAGATAGGACTGGTAGGGGGGAATTTTCCTCCAAGTCACTATCCTCTTCCTCTGAGTTGCCACCCTCAGAGGGGTTGGCCTTTTCAAACTCTGCCAAAAGCTCCTGGAGCTGTATTTTGGTAGGTTTGGGGCCCATTGTTATTTTCTTTATTTTACAGAGTGACCTTAGCTCCCTCATCTTAAGATGGAGGTAAGGTGTGGTGTCGAGTTCCACCACAGTCACATCTGTGCTAGACATTTTGCTTCTAAAAGTTGGAATACTTTTTAAGAATCTACAACTGGTTCTAGAATCTAATTCAAACTTTTACAAACTTTTAAACTCTAAAAGAAATGCTAAACAGGATCTAACACAAGGCCCTAGCAGGTCTTTTAAGAATTTAGAAAACTTTTCAAATTGCAAAAATCAATTTCTAATGACAATTTTGGAATTTGTCGTGTGATCAGGTATTGGCCGAGTAGTCCAGCAAATGCAAAGTCTTGTACCCCACCGCTGATCCACCAATGTAGGAAGTTGGCTCTGTATGTGCTATTTCAAAGTAAGGAATAGCATGCACAGAGTCCAAGGGTTCCCCTTAGAGGTAAAATAGTGGTAAAAAGAGATAATACTAATGCTCTATTTTGTGGTAGTGTGGTCGAGCAGTAGGCTTATCCAAGGAGTAGTGTTAAGCATTTGTTGTACATACACATAGACAATAAATGAGGTACACACACTCAGAGACAAATCCAGCCAATAGGTTTTGTTATAGAAAAATATATTTTCTTAGTTTATTTTAAGAACCACAGGTTCAAATTTAACATGTAATATCTTGTTTGAAAGGTATTGCAGGTAAGTACATTAGGAACTTTGAATCATTTCAATTGCATGTATACTTTTCAAGTTATTCACAAATAGCTATTTAAAAAGTGGACACAGTGCAATTTTCGCAGTTCCTGGGGGAGGTAAGTTTTTGTTAGTTTTACCAGGTAAGTAAGACACTTACAGGGTTCAGTTCTTGGTCCAAGGTAGCCCACCGTTGGGGGTTCAGAGCAACCCCAAGGTCACCACACCAGCAGCTCAGGGCCGGTCAGGTGCAGAGTTCAAAGTGGTGCCCAAAACGCATAGGCTGCAATGGAGAGAAGGGGGGTGCCCCGGTTCCGGTCTGCTTGCAAGTAAGTACCCGCGTCTTCGGAGGGCAGACCAGGGGGGGTTTTGTAGGGCACCGGGGGGGACACAAGTCCACACAGAAATTTCACCCTCAGCAGCGCGGGGGCGGCCGGGTGCAGTGTAGAAACAAGCGTCGGGTTCGCAATGTTAGTCAATGAGAGATCAACGGATCTCTTCAGCGCTGCAGGCAGGCAAGGGGGGCTTCCTCGGGGAAACCTCCACTTGGGCAAGGGAGAGGGACTCCTGGGGGTCACTTCTGCAGTGAAAGTCCGGTCCTTCAGGTCCTGGGGGCTGCGGGTGCAGGGTCTTTTCCAGGCGTCGGGACTTAGGTTTCAGAGAGTCGCGGTCAGGGGAAGCCTCGGGATTCCCTCTGCAGGCGGCGCTGTGGGGGCTCAGGGGGGACAGGTTTTGGTACTCAGTCGGAGAGTAGTCCGGGGGTCCTCCCTGAGGTGTTGGTTCTCCACCAGCCGAGTCGGGGTCGCCGGGTGCAGTGTTGCAAGTCTCACGCTTCTTGCTGGGAGTTGCAGGGTTCTTTAAAGCTGCTTCTGGAAACAAAGTTGCAGTCTTTTTGGAGCAGGTCCGCTGTCCTCGGGAGTTTCTTGTCTTTTTCGAAGCAGGGCAGTCCTCAGAGGATTCAGAGGTCGCTGGTCCCTTGGAAGGCGTCGCTGGAGCAGAGTTCTTTGGAAGGCAGGAGACAGGCCGGTGAGTTTCTGGAGCCAAGGCAGTCGTCGTCTTCTGGTCTTCCTCTGCAGGGGTTTTCAGCTAGGCAGTCCTTCTTCTTGTAGTTTGCAGGAATCTAATTTTCTAGGGTTCAGGGTAGCCCTTAAATACTAAATTTAAGGGCGTGTTTAGGTCTGGGGGGTTAGTAGCCAATGGCTACTAGCCCTGAGGGTGGGTACACCCTCTTTGTGCCTCCTCCCAAGGGGAGGGGGTCACAATCCTAACCCTATTGGGGGAATCCTCCATCTGCAAGATGGAGGATTTCTAAAAGTTAGAGTCACCTCAGCTCAGGACACCTTAGGGGCTGTCCTGACTGGTCAGTGACTCCTCCTTGTTATTCTCATTATTTTCTCCGGCCTTGCCGCCAAAAGTGGGGGCCGGGGCCGGAGGGGGCGGGCAACTCCACTAGCTGGAGTGTCCTGCGGTGCTGTGACAAAGGGGTGAGCCTTTGAGGCTCACCGCCAGGTGTTACAGCTCCTGCCTGGGGGAGGTGTTAGCATCTCCACCCAGTGCAGGCTTTGTTACTGGCCTCAGAGTGACAAAGGCACTCTCCCCATGGGGCCAGCAACATGTCTCTAGTGTGGCAGGCTGCTGGAACTAGTCAGCCTACACAGATAGTCGGTTAAGTTTCAGGGGGCACCTCTAAGGTGCCCTCTGGGGTGTATTTTGCAATAAAATGTACACTGGCATCAGTGGGCATTTATTGTGCTGAGAAGTTTGATACCAAACTTCCCAGTTTTCAGTGTAGCCATTATGGTGCTGTGGAGTTCGTGTAAAACAGACTCCCAGACCATATACTCTTATGGCTACCCTGCACTTACAATGTCTAAGGTTTTGCTTAGACACTGTAGGGGTACAGTGCTCATGCACTGGTACCCTCACCTATGGTATAGTGCACCCTGCCTTAGGGCTGTAAGGCCTGCTAGAGGGGTGACTGACCTATACTTGCATAGGCAGTGAGAGGCTGGCATGGCACCCTGAGGGGAGTGCCATGTCGACTTACTCGTTTTGTTCTCACTAGCACACACAAGCTGGCAAGCAGTGTATCTGTGCTGAATGAGAGGTCTCCAGGGTGGCATAAGACATGCTGCAGCCCTTAGAGACCTTCCTTGGCATCAGGGCCCTTGGTACTAGAAGTACCAGTTACAAGGGACTTATCTGGATGCCAGGGTCTGCCAATTGTGGATACAAAAGTACAGGTTAGGGAAAGAACACTGGTGCTGGGGCCTGGTTAGCAGGCCTCAGCACACTTTCAATTGTAAACATAGCATCAGCAAAGGCAAAAAGTCAGGGGGCAACCATGCCAAGGAGGCATTTCCTTACACCACTCATACAGCCAAATCGACAATACACTAAGATTTATCATCAAGATTCTAGGAATGATGGCATCTTGCATAGCAATAGTCCCACATGCAAGATTAAACATGAGGCCCTTACAAAAGTGCCTTGCACAACAATGGTCGCAAGCACACGGTCCACTCCGCTGATTGACCGCCAAACACATATGTCCGTTCAATGGTGGAATCGCAGCAATTTAATAAAGGGGCGGTTGTTTCAAGACCCTGTGCCTTCGACCATAATTACAACAGATGCATCAATGATTGGTTGGGGAGCTCACCTAAACAATCAGACCATTCAATGGCAATGGGATGTCAAACAGAAATAACAACACATAAATCACTTAGAATTATTAGCTGTGTTCCTTGCCCTAAAAGCATTTCAACCTCTTCTCAAACAGAAGAATGTTCTCATAAAAACATAACAACCATGTATTATCTCAACAAACGGGAACACATTCATCTCAGCTGTCCCTTCTATCCCAAACAATTTGGAAATGGGCAATTCACAATCACATTCATCTATTAGCACAATACATTCCAGGAATAGACAATCAGTTGGCAGATCTCCTCAGCAGAAATCACAAGCAGACACCCGAATGGGAGATTCACTCCCAAGTACTTTCAAAAGTTGGGAACGCCAGACATAGATCTATTTGCAACAAGCGAAAACGCAAAATGCCAAAACTTTGTATCCAGACACCCACATTCCTTATCCAAGAGCAATACTCTATGGATCAATTGGTCAGGGATATTTGCTTAAGCTTTCCCCCCTTCTCCTTCCCTTTCTAGTCAACAAATTACCTCAAACGTCACTCAACATGATACTAATAGCACCAACATGGGCACGCCAGCCTTAGTACACAACACTATTAGACCTATCTGTAGTACCTCACTCCAAACTCCCAAACAAACTAGATGTGTTAACACAAAACAAAGGTCAAATCAGGCTTCCAAACCCCAATGCTCTCAATCTCAATTTGACTTCTGAAGTCATTGAATTTGTTTATTTATATCTTCTATCAGAATGTATGGAAGTAATTAAAAAAGCATGAAAACCTACTACTAGACAGTGCTATGCAAACAAGTGGAAAAGATTTGCCTACTATTGTCAGTCTAAGACCATAGATCCACTTACAGCATCTATACAAGATATTGTATGCTATTTACTTCATTTACAGAAATCAAACTTGTCTTTTTCATCCATAAAAATACACCTTACTGCAATATCTGCGTACTTATAAACTATTCAACATACTCTTTATTCAGAGTTCCTCTTATCGAAGCCTTCATGGAAGGATTAAAACCCATCATTCCACCCAGAACACCACCTGTTCCATCATGGAATTTAAATATTGAACTTACCAGACTCATGGGACCACCTTTTGAACCCATGCACTCTTGCCGAATTCAATTTTTAACATGGAAGGTCGCCTTCCTTGTGGCTATTACTACTTTAAGAGTTAGTGAAATACCAGCATTCACTCTTGAACCTTTTTTCCAAGTGCACAAACATAAGGGTGTACTAAGAACAAATCCAAAATTTCTACTACCAAAAGTAGTGTCTCCTTTTCACATCAAGCAAACAGCGGACTTGCCAGTCTTCTTTCCACAGTCAGATTATGTGGCAGAAAGAGCTCTTCATACCCTAGATCTTAAAAGAGCTCTTATGTACTACATAGACAGAACTAAAGGTTTTTGAAAAACAAAACAACTTTCCAACAACCACATACAGGCAATCATATATTAAAACAAGGTATTGCAAGATGGATATATTAGATGTATACAAACATGTTATATCAAAGCAGAAAGACAACTTTTTATCACTCCTAAAGCACATTCTACAAGAAAGAAGGGTGCAACAATGGCTTTTTCTTTTAGGAAACATACCAGTGGTTGACATATGTAAAGCAGCTACATGGTCAACCCCTCATATATTTACAAAACACTACTGTGTTGATGCATTCTGACAGCAACAAGCCACTGTAGGCCAAGCTGTCTTAAAGACATTATTCCAAACAACATCAACTCCTACAGGCTAGCCACCGCTTTTTGGGAGGACTAACTGCTTTGTAGTCTATGCATAGCATGTGTATCTGCAGCTACACATGCCATCAAACGGAAAATGTCACTTACCTAGTGTACATCTGTTCGTGGCATGTAGTGCTGCAGATTCACATGCAGCCTCCCTCCTCCCCGGAAGCCTGTAGTCGTTTAAGTTGCTAACATTTGTACATATGTATATACATTTACATTAGCAGATGTTTTATTTTCTATACTCACTCCTTTCTTCACCCTCTGTGGGAAAACAGTCTAACAATGAGTCGATGACCATGCTCAATGGAACCGAAAGGAGTCACTCGATCCATGACTCCGAAAAGACTTTTTTTTAAAGAAAAACAACTTGTAACACTCGGAGCCCAACACTAGATGTCTGAAGGGATATGCATAGCATGTGAATCTTCAGCACGACATCCCATGAACAGATGTGCACTGGGTAAGTGACATTTTCCCTGTGTGTGTGTGTGTATGTATGTATATGTGTGTGTGTGTGTGTGTGTGTATATATATATATATATATATATATATATATATATATATATGTATGTATGTTTGATGGCATGTGTAGCTGCAGATACACATGCTCTGCATTATCCTGCCATCTAGTGTTGGGCTTGGAGTGTTACAAGTTGTTTTTCTTCGAAGAAGTCTTTTCGAGTCACGAGACAGAGGGACTACTCCCCTTTCGGCTCCATTGCGTATGACCGTTGACTCCATCTTAGATTGTTTTCTTTCCGCCATAGGGTTCGGACGTGTTCCTCTTCGCTCCGTGTTTCGGTTCGGAAAAGTTAGTTAACAATCGGAAAATTTGACGGTATTGTTTGCGCTCAGTATCGGGTTAGTAATAGCACATCGACACAGAAGAAAAGAAGAGCTCCGGTAGCCCTTTGGGGCTTCCACTCCCCGGCGGGGCCTGGTCGGCCCGACCGCGTGCATCTTCAAGGCTCATGGAACGGTCCCCATTCCGCCTCTGCCCCGAATGCCACGCTAAGTATCCTTATACAGACCAGCATTTGGTCTGTAATTTGTGTTTGTCCCCCGAACACAAAGAGGATACCTGCGAGGCCTGTCGGGCATTTCGGTCGAAGAAGACGCTACGGGACCGGAGAGCTCGAAGGCTTCAAATGGCGTTGATGCCGGCTGGACACCTCGACGTCGAAGAAGAGGAGACATTCTCCATTCCTGATTCGGACGAGCCCGAGAGTGAGCAGCCGGCGAGGCAACAAACCGTGAGTAAAACAGCCCCGGCCAAAACTCACTCAAAAATTATGAAAGCCCAGGGGACGCCACCGCTAACAGGCCATGGCTTTACCCGTAAGCACGGTGACCAAGCATCGGCACCGAAAAAGGGCACACACCAGCCGAAGACATCTGACACCGGTCGAGATACCGGCACAGAGTACACTCGACACCGAGATACCGGGTCCGACCAAACTCGACACCGAGATACCGGGTCCGACCAAACTCGGCACTGAGATACCGGCTCCGACCAAACTCGGCACTGAGATACCGGCTCCGACCAAACTCGGCACTGAGATACCGGCTCCGACCAAACTCGGCACTGAGATACCGGCTCCGACCAAACTCGGCACTGAGATACCGGCTCCGACCAAACTCGGCACTGAGATACCGGCTCCGACCAAACTCGGCACTGAGATACCGGCTCCGACCAAACTCGGCACTGAGATACCGGCACTCGAAAACTAAAAAAGTTGCTTCGGAGCCGAAAAAGACTGCTGAAAAGGTTTTGGTGCCGAAACATCCAGCCTCGGAGCTGAAACAAAGCTCCTATTCCAACGAACAAGGCCTTTCCTCACAACTACAAGGCCACAAGTTTGGACAAGAACTAGAGATGGGAGAGCCGGACTATACACAGAGGAGGCTCCATATACAGAAGGACACAGGGAAAATAAGAACTCTTCCCCCAATTAAAATGAAGCGGAAACTCGCTTTTCATGAAACGGAAAAGCAGCCAAAAGCAAAGGTGGCTAAAGAAAAAAACACCACCACGTTTTTCACCACAGCCATCGCCACCGCACTCGCCACAACTGTCCCCAATTGCAACACCCCCAATGATGCAATCACCAACGCACACAGGGATGAGCCAAGATGACCCAGATGCATGGGATCTGTACGATGCACCAGTATCTGATAATAGTCCGGATTGCTACCTGGCAAGACCATCACCACCAGAAGACAGTACTGCTTACATGCAGGTGGTTTCCAGGGCAGCTACTTTTCATAACGTAGCACTGCATTCCGAACCTATAGAGGATGACTTCTTATTCAATACCCTGTCATCAACACATAGCCAATACCAAAGTTTGCCTATGTTACCAGGCATGTTAAAACACGCTAAACAGGTGTTTCAAGACCCAGTAAAAGGCAGAGCCATCACACCTAGGGTGGAGAAGAAGTACAAACCTCCCCCTACAGACCCTGTGTACATTACGCAACAGCTAACTCCTGACTCAGTGGTAGTAGGAGCAGCCCGAAAAAGGGCAAACTCAGACTTCTTGGGATGCACCACCACCCGACAAAGAAAGTCGAAAGTTCGATGCCGCGGGGAAAAGGGTGGCAGCACAGGCAGCCAATCAATGGCGAATTGCCAATTCGCAGGCGTTATTGGCAAGATACGACAGGGCACATTGGGACGCAATGCAACATTTCATTGAACACCTTCCCAAAGAGTTTCAGAAGCGTGCCCCACAGGTTATAGAGGAGGGCCAAAGTATCTCCAACAACCAAATAAGATCGGCTATGGACTCAGCAGACACAGCCGCCAGAACAGTGAACACGGCGGTCACCATTCGGAGACCTGCATGGCTACGCACCTCTGGATTTAAGCCAGAGATCCAGCAGGCTGTGCTGAATATGCCTTTTAATGGACAACAATTGTTTGGGCCGGAGGTGGATGCAGCTATAGAAAAGCTAAAGAAGGACACTGACACGGCCAAAGCCATGGGCGCGCTCTACTCTCCACACAGCAGAGGCACCTTTAGGAAGCCACACTTTATAGGGGGGTTTTGGGCCCAAAGCACAGAGACTTCTACCTCACAGGCCAGACCCACATACCAGGGCCAATACCAAAGAGGAGGCTTTCGTGGACAATATAGGGGTGGACAGTTCCCTAAAACAAGAGGGAAATTCCAAAGCCCAAAAACCCCACTAACTAAACAGTGACTCCGTCACAAATCCCCAATACATAACACCAGTTGGGGGGAGACTCACAGATTATTAAAAAAAATTGGGAAAACATAACTACGGACTCGTGGGTCCTAGCCATTATCCAACATGGTTATTGCATAGAATTCCTACAATTACCACCATATGTGCCTCCAAAAGCACACATGTCCAAACAGCACTTGGATCTATTACAACTAGAAGTCCAAGCGTTGTTACAAAAAGATGCAATAGAACTAGTACCCAAACATCAGAAAGGAACAGGTGTTTATTCCCTGTATTTTCTAATACCAAAAAAGGACAAAACACTGAGACCCATCTTAGATCTCAGAACACTAAATCTTTACATCAAATCTGATCACTTTCACATGGTGACACTTCAAGACGTGATTCCCTTGCTCAAACAACAGGACTACATGTCAACATTAGATCTCAAGGATGCTTACTTCCACATACCCATACATCCTTCCCACTGGAAATACTTAAGGTTTGTAATCCAAGGAGTACATTACCAAGTCAGTGTTACGGTTCGGGATAACAACAGCACCAAGAGTATTCACAAAATGCCTTGTGGTAGTAGCTGCACATATCAGGAAACAGCACATACACGTATTCCCTTACCTAGACGATTGGTTAATAAAAACCAGCACTCAGAAACCGTGTCTTCAACACACAAAATACATCATAGAAACCCTTCACAAGCTAGGGTTCTCAATAAACTACCAAAAATCACATTTACAACTGTGTCAAATACAACAATACTTAGGAGCAACAATCAACACACAAACAGGGATTGCCACTCCAAGTCCACAAAGGGTACAAGCATTCCAAACCGTAATACTAAACATGCACCCAAACCAACACTATCAAGTGAGGTTTGTGATGAAACTTCTAGGCATGATGTCTTCATGCATAGCCATTGTCCCAAATGCAAGACTACACATGCAGCCCTTGCAACAGTGCCTAGCAACACAATGGACAAAAGCACAGGGTCAACTACAAGATCTAGTGTTGATAGACCGCCAAACACACTCCTCGCTTCAATGGTGGAATCCTATAAATTTAAACCAAGGGCGGCCATTCCAAGACCCTGTGCCTCAATACGTCATCACAACAGATGCTTCCATGGTAGGGTGGGGAGCACACCTCAACCAGCACAGCATCCAGGGACAATGGGACGCACAAAAAAGCCAGCTTCATATAAATCAACTAGAACTACTAGCAGTGTTTCTAGCATTGAAAGCATTTCAACCGTTAACAGCCCACAAACACATTCTTGTCAAAACAGACAACATGACAACAATGTATTACCTAAACAAACAGGGAGGGACACACATCACAGCTGTGTCTCTTAGCACAAAAGATTTGGCATTGGGTGATTCACAATCACATTCGCCTAATAGCACAGTACATCCCAGGAATTCAAAACCAGTTAGCCGACAATCTCAGTCGATCACCAACAAATCCACGAATGGGAAATTCATCCCCCGAAAATACAAACTTACTTTCAAAACTGGGGAACACCACGGATAGACCTATTCGCAACAAAAGAAAATGCAAAATGCCAAAACTTTGCGTCCAGGTACCCACACCCTCACGCCAAGGGCAATGCATTATGGATGAGTTGGTCCGGGATATTTGTTTACGCTTTTCCCCCTCTTCCACTACTTCCGTATCTAGTAAACAAATTGAGTCAAAACAAACTCAAACTAATACTAGTAGCACCAACTTGGGCTCACCAACCATGGTACACAACACTACTAGATCTGTCAGTAGTACCTCATATCAAACTACCAAACAGACCAGATCTGTTAACTCAACACAAACAACAGATCAGACACCCGAATCCAGCATCGCTCAATCTAGCAATCTGGCTCCTGAAGTCTTACAATTCGGACATTTAAATCTTACACAAGATTGTATGGAAGTCATTAAACAAGCGAGAAACCCTACAACAAGACTTTGTTACGTAAACAAATGGAAAAGATTTGTTTGCTACTGCCGCACTAATCAAATTCAACCACTACATGCCTCCACAAAGGACATTGTAAGCTACTTATTACACTTACAAAAGTCTAATCTAGCATTCTCTTCATTAAAATCCATCTCACTGCAATATCTGCCCATCTGCAGATTACACATACAACATCACTTTTTAGAATCCCAGTCATTGAAGCATTTATGGAGGGACTAAAAAGAATCATACCCCCAAGGACACCACCAGCACCTTCGTGGAACCTTAATATTGTATTAGCACGACTCATGGGCCCCCCATTCAAACCCATGCATTCTTGTGAAATGCAGTATCTGACTTGGAAAGTAGCCTTCCTAATAGCTATCATCACTTAGAAGAGTAAGTGAAATACAAGCATTTACTATTCAAGAACCCTTTATACAAATACATAATCATAAAGTGGTTCTCTGTACAAATCCAAAATTCTTACCAAAGGTCATATCACCATTCCACCTGAACCATACTGTGGAACTCCCAGTCTTCTTTCCGCAACCAGACTCAGTAGCCGAAAGAGCCTTGCATACATTAGACATAAAAAGAGCACTAATGTATTATATTGACAGAACAAAACAATTTCGGAAAACAAAACAATTGTTTGTAGCCTTCCAAAAACCTCATGCAGGTAATCCTATATCCAAACAAGGCATCACCAGATGGATAGTTAAATGTATTCAAACTTGCTATATTCAAGCAAAAAGAGAATTACCTATTACACCAAGAGCACATTCCACTAGGAAAAAAGGCGCCACAATGGCTTTTCTTGGGAATATACCTATGGCAGAAATTTGTAAGGCAGCCACCTGGTCTACGCCTCATACATTTACTAAGCACTACTGTTTAGATGTGTTGGCAACACAACAAGCCACAGTAGGACAGGCTGTATTAAGAACATTATTTCAGACAACTTCAACTCCTACAGGATGAACCACCGCTTTTTGGGGAGATTACTGCTGGGTAGTCTAGGCACAACATGTGTATCTGCAGCTACACATGCCACCGAACGGAAAATGTAACTTACCCAGTGTACATCTGTTCGTGGCATGAGACGCTGCAGATTCACATGCCCCCCTCCCACCTCCCTAGTAGCCTGTAGCAGTTTTTTAGTTGAATGAAAATAGTAAATTTGTAAATAAATATTAGTTTAATACACATTAAGTACATACAGAACTACTCTATTGGATGGGCACATCAACTATACTCTCAACTCCTACCTCACCCTCTGCGGGGAAAACAATCTAAGATGGAGTAGACGCCCATACGCAATGGAGCCGAAAGGGAGGAGCCACTCGGTCTTGTGACTCGAAAATACTTCTTCGAAGAAAAACAACTTGTAACACTCAGAGCCCAACACTAGATGGCAGGATAATGCACAGCATGTGAATCTGCAGCGTCTCATGCCACGAACAGATGTACACTGGGTAAGTGACATTTTCCATATAGTGTTTATTTGGTTTAGAAGTAATCCATAAAAACATAAGTAAAACCGTAGGAATGAAAGTACATAACATAATTAAGTCACATTCATAGTCAATAACCATCCTGGCTATAATTCATAATCTGAAAGGTATTGTGCTGTACCTGGAAAATCAATACAAGTTGAGGTACCTCCTAATACTACTAAATTCATACGAAGAAGACTGAGTACAACAATATTCCCATAAACCTTATAAAATGAGGCTCAGTGCAAGTGTAGCTCGCATGCCAGCTAACAATTTACAATACTAGTCAAAATCAAGATCAAGAAGAATGCATTAGCTTTAGGTAATTGTAAGATAAAATAGCATTGAGCAGAGTTCAATCACAACTGGTTGATTAAAGTGGTGTGCAATAAAAATATAAAGGAGTCATGTTTACGCCTAAACACTGTGTTCCTAAAGAGTTTTATCAGGTATAAGGATGTTCAACCAACATTACTCAAGACACTTGTAAAATAGATGTTAAGCTCAAAAATCTATTTGGACCTACAAAAATAATCATAAAACATTTAAAATGTAAGACAGTAAAATGACATACTTAATGTGTCCCTCCAAACGACTTGTCATGCTTCAAACTTTTACATCCCAGTTGTCAAACATACAGTAAGTGACTGACTAAATGTCAAAACCAACCATTCTGTGTTGTCATTTTTGCTATTCAAATAGCATCCTTTAAGTGTACTGTAGATAAAGTGTGACATTTTAGGCTAATCGAAGTCTTACTTAATCTGGTGTAAGAGGGGAAAAAGAACATAGTGTTCTCCTGGCTCAGTGCTTGCCTCATAAGAAGGACTTGAAGTTTGACTGTGTAAATCATTCCATCTGCTTCTATACTTTTTTACATGCAAGATTACATGCCCATGTTCTTAAAAGATCGATCTGGCTTGTGGTTCATTTCTATCCTAGAATAGTTCGAAGTCTAGGGACCTCTTGATTTAGAGACCGACATTGGGGATATCCCCGGCTTCATGCATTCCTAGCCTATACTTCAGGTTTTAATATGCCTGAACCGTGGTTATCCTGTACTTTTGTGAATGATTGCCTAAGAGGTATTGGGGAATTACCAGCCTTTACCCTAAAGGGTAGACAATGGTTTAAGAGCTGTCACACGCACGAGAGGGACCATATATTGTTGGTAAATAATTAGACCAAGTACCACATATACTACATACATGATTTCTACTTTCACAACCAATGGAATTTATAGATTTACAGATTTACAGATTCTTATATAGGGCCACACACTTATTAAACCTTTCTAGCACCATAATCCCTTTAAGTAGACCTTAAAGTAGGCTTTCTAAGGTCCCGATTTTATTGTAAATTTTCAGGATTGCATTGCCTTTATAGATCACTTACGTGGTTGTCATAAGTGAAGCATACCACTCAGCCCACTCTTTGTTCCAGGGTGTTGAATGCCTAAAGCCACCCCACCAAACGTATTTTATTAATCTCTTCTGGACCTTGGAGAATTCTGGCCTGGTGTGTGGTGGACACCTATGGTGTTTACACCTTATACCAGGTCCAGACAGCCCCTTTCAGTTAGTGATAGTGACTAGAGAGCCGGTGCTCTCAAGTGGTAGCTGTGATGAGCAGCCAAGACTTCTGTAGGAGGACTGTAAAGTGCTTGCAATACAACGGCAGTCACACAGCAATTTATCACTCAAAGGAACCACACAGTGTTACAAAAATAAAGGTACTTTATTGCAGTGGCACTGAACTAGATCACTAATACAATCCCCTAACCGGAGGTAATTACACACTAAATATACACATTAAATATTAGGAGTTAGCATAAAGGAACAAGCATTGGCAAGAAATAGTAGAAAATAGCTAGGGCCCTACGGGGGGGGGGAGGGCAAACTATATACTAAAATAGTGGAATGCGAAGTGAGGTCCCCCACCCAAGGATGTGGAGTAGTTAATGGAGCTGGGAGAAGTCTGGACCCCAAGAGATGAGTACCTAGGATAGCAAAGGTAAGTTACGTGGTCTTCCCAAAGGCTAACCAGGGAACTTGGAAAAGGACAACTGAAAGACCCGGACCTGTCAAGTGGAACCCAACAGTGGATTCCAGAAGACGGGACCGGCAAAAGAGGGGGGCAGAGTCCAGTCCACACAGAAGTGTCCAAGTGGGGTAGGACCCACTACCTACCCTTCTGTGGATGAAGATCCGGGTCGACAAGGGAAGATGATCAGCTGTGGAGCCCAGGAGCTGCAGGGGAGTCAGTGGAGTCATGCAGATGATGTGCCAGTCGGGTCGCAGATGGTCACTGGTCTGGAGGACCACCAACATGCCTTGGCAAATGCAAATATGTTCAGAAGAGGATTTCCAGAGAAGAGGCCCAGCAAGGTCCAGTGGACTCTACCTTGGGAGGGGAGTCTGAGGTCGCCCCCAGCAGTCAGGAGAGCCAAAAGCAGTCGCAGCCCCCATAGGCAACCCACTAGCAGCGGGCACAGTAAGTTGCAGTGTGGCCCACTCAGCATGCCTGAAGAGGAGTCCCTCATCGCTGGAGCAGCAGAGGACACTGTCCTAACAAGGATGAAGTGCTGGGGCTACTTGGAGCCTGAAGATCCCTTGGAGCAAGTGTCAACAAGCCTTGGTTTTTGCAAGAGTTGCAATGTACAGGGGTTCTGTCCGGCAAGGCGAGGCAAGGTCTTAGTCTCCCAAGTTGGACAGCAGGTAGAGTGGACCAAGAGGACCACTCAGAACCAAAACCTGTATTGGAGATTCTTTCTGGAGCAGGATGGCAGAAGTCCCAGGAGCTGTTCGCCGTTGCCCTGGGTGCCTGTGAACGTAGGGGATTGACTCCTTCACTCCAAGGGAGATTCCTTCTTGCTTCTTTGGTGCATCTGAAGTTTTGCCGACCCCAGAGGATGCACAGCCGTGGAAATGTTGCAATTACTTGAAGGAGCCGAAGAAACAATGTTGCAAGGCAACATCTATGAAGTTGCAGGCTTGTTTGGTTCCTGTGAAGTCCAGCAGCAGTTCCGGTGGCCAGAAGAAGAAGAGGTTGATGCAGAGGAGTCATGGTGGAGTCTTGCACGCCAAATCTGGGGACCCACCCACAAGGGAGTCCCAAAATAGCCTTATCAGAGGGCTTGGTCACTCTGCAGGATGACCACCTAGCAGAGGGATTCACTGGCGTCATAAATCTGCCCTGACCAACGAGATGCTCTTAGGGGTCTCTGCACATCTTGTTTCCAAGATAGAATTAAGTGGATACCTGGAGATCTGGCACCACCCCTGTGATGGTGCTGAACAGGAGTGGTCACTCCCCTTTCCTTTGTATAGTTTTGCACCAGAGCACGGACCAGGGAGTCCCTGGATTGGTGCAAACCGGATTATGCAATGAGGGCAACAAGTGAGCCCTTCAAAGCAAACCAGTGGCATGGGGAGGCTACCCCTCCGCAGCCTTGTAACACCGGTTTCCAAGGGAGAGGGTGTTGCCTCCCTCTCCCACAGGAAATCCTGAGCTGGTCAAGCAGCGGGAAGGCAGGAACCTGTCTGAGGGGCTGCAGGAGTGTGGGCTGCTGCATACCCTGGAAGACTGGTAGGAGCAATACTGGGAGGTCCTCTAAGGAGCGCCCATAGTGCATGGAATAATGCCACCAATACTGGCATTAGTATTTGGGTATGATTCCGACATGTTTGATAACAAACATGTCTAGGTTCAGAGTTACCATTATGTAGCTGGACCAAAGATAGACCTGTATCCAGTACACAAGTAAAATGGCTTCCGTGCACTTAAAAAGTCCAGTGCATTGGAACTGGAGCTTGTTGGTGCACCTCTGCACATGCACCCTTCCCTCTGGGCTGAAAGGTCCTACCATAGGGGTGACTTGCAGTGACCAGCATGGAAAGGATGCATGCATCTTTTAGTGCAGGCTGCAGTGGCAAGCCTGCAGACATATTAGTTTGCATGGGCTCCCATAGGTGGGATAATCCATGCTGCAGCCCATGGGGGGGCCGGTGGTGTACCAGTGCCCTGGATACCCAAGTAACGTATACTAGAGCCGTTACAGGGGTACACCAGTGTGTCAATTGTAGGGTGTAGAGGATACCAAAGCAACCAAATTGAGAGGTGACAGCACAATCACTGGGGTCCTGGTTAGCAGGATCCCAGTGAAAACAGTTTACCCCCACTTTTTGCCTGTTTTATCATTGTGTTTAACCATGCCAAAAAGAGTGACTTTCCTACAGACCCTATTGAGACTGACAGTAGGGTATTTGTGGTCTCAAGTGAACTCTTCTTAGAAACGCTAAGCAGTCCCAGCTACAATGCAAGTTCACAAAGCAACAGTCTTGATACTGCATTTCCTGAAAAATGTAGGTGTGCTATCTAGAGACATTCAAGTTGTGTGAATGATACTTCCCCTATTGTTTCGTGCAACTTCACTCCATTTAAACAATTTAGCTCTTGTGTGATATGTGGGAGGCTGGCTCAGTTTGTGGTGTGGCACCCTATACTGAGTTCAGGCAACCCTTAGTGATAGTGTTTTGGTGCTTAGATAACCAAAGATTTCTAGGGGTATCTGTGGATAGCAGCTGAGGCTTAGAGAGGTGTGTAAAGCACTTACAGTGCCACTCAGTCATGTTCACACAAATAACCACACCAAGTGTTAGTGTTATAATAAAGAATATTTTTTTTCTAACGCTATCCTACCATTTGTATATCTTCACCTGTAGATATCTACACACACAAAATATACTTGGAAACAAACAAAGAACATAGAAATACATGGAGCCCTATGGGGAGACCGAACCCTATACTAAGAAAGTGGTATAAGAAAGGAGGTTCCTAACCAAGGGAAGTGTTAGGATCCCAGGGGCTGTGTGAGTAAGGAATCACCCAAGCTAAGTAATAGAAATCCCTCCGGGTGCCCGTGTACAGAGGTGTTATCTAGCCTGGTGTCCCATAGCCTAACAAAGGACCATCACAGTTGGATTTTGCAGGATTCAAGACCCTTCCCAGAGACACCGGAGTAAACCAGCTGGCACAAGGAAGGTTTGATAGTGATCCCACCTGCGAATGCCCACGAAAATGGAGTACCTATACCAGGGAGCTCAGGTGCATGGGTGCATAGGGGTGAAGTGAATGTTGGAAACCTTTCTTGGAATGAATGAGAGACTGGTTTGTGAAGCTGCTGTGACCCATTGACAAGGTCGGTAGAACCCAAGGACAGATTTCAGACACAAAGAATCTTAAAAAGAATGGGGCGGTGTCCAATCCACTCGCAGATACGATATGCAGGCAGGCAGTGCACACCCTCCTTGGGGAGAAGTTCATGCAGGTTGGTGAAGGAAGAATTTCCACAAGCTGTCCCATGTTGGTCACTGGACTGCAGAGGGGCCAGTGGTCAGCAGAACCAACGACCATTGGCAAAAGCAGGAAGCAGCTGCAGGGAAGTTTGCAGGACTTTGGTGACCAGCAAAGTCCAAAGTACTTGACCCTGGGGTTGGGGGGGGTGAAGTCTGGGCTGCCCCTCAGCTTGAATCGTTGGAGCCCCCTCAATGACCTACTGGCAGCAGGCACAGGGAGGCCTCAGCAGCACAACAAAGGAGTCCCACTCTGCAGGAGTTGCAGGGTGGATGCTTTTCTTGTAGTTGCAAGGTGCTGCATACTGGGGCTTCTTGGAGCTCGAAGGCCTTCTGGAGGAAGTCAGCAAGCCTTTGTAACAGCAACTGCCGTGGTGCAAAGCGGTTCCGACCAAGTGGCTCCTACAAAGACCCACCATCTCCCAAGTTGGATAAAAGACAAGTTGGACCTGGAGAGGGCCACAGAACCACCTGTATAGCAGAGCCTACTGAAGTTTGTGGGAAAGCAGGATCCACCAGCCGATCGTTGTTGTTTGTGGATGCAGGGGAGTGATTCCTTCACTCCAAGGGAAAGTCCTTGCTGCAAACAGAGTCCTTGTGACCGTGGAGGATGCACAGCCACGGATGTTGCAGAAATCTTGCAGGAGCTGGAGAAACAATTTTGCAGTGGGAGCCATCCGAACTGGATACAGTCTTGCTTCAGTTTCTATGGTAGACAAGCAGCGGTTCCGGAGGGCAGGTTGCAGAAGTGTTACAAAGAGTTCCTTGAAGAGTCTTGCTTGACGAATCTAGGGACCCACCCTCGGGCTGGACCTTAAATAACCCTAAAAGGGGGTTGGACAGTATCTGCAGTGACCCACCTATCCGAGGTGGCCAGGAAAGTCATGTAGCTGGCCTAACCAGTCAGATGCATGCAGGGGTCTCTGATCATCATGTACCCAAGATAGCAGAGTGAAGCGGGCACCTGTCAGAGCTCTGTGCACCTCCCTCGATGAGGGGTTGGACAGAGGGGTGGTCACTCCCCTGTCCTTTTGTGGTTTTGTGACAGAGCAGGAACCGGGGATGCCCTTCAAAGCAGTCTGGTGGCACTGAGACACACCTAATTCTAAAGGAGAGGTCACACAACCTTCCTACAGGAAACTGTTTATTCTGCCTTTCCCGACTAAAGTTAGGCTCATCAGCAGAAGGGCAGAGCTATATCTGGGATCGGCAGCAGCACAGGCTGGCATGCAGACCCTGCAAGGCTGTACAGTCAGATCTGGGGGATCCCCTAAGGAACCCCAGAGTACATGGTGTTATGCTGCTAATACTGTAATCGATGTATTTGCAGGACTTCAACATGTTTGATACAAAACATGCCTAGGTTTGGTGAAGCCATTATGAAGTTGGACTATTCGTGTTGACCAGTGTCCACTGCACACCTCAACATGGCTTCTCCACGCTTACAAAGCCTAGGGAATAGAGTCTGGGGTCTGTAGGGTCACCTCTGCTCATGCATGGGTGCCCTCACCCTCAGGACCATGCACCCCGCCCTTGGATAGGAGGGCCTACCGTCGGGGTGACTTAATGTCAGGACAGTGACCACGATATAAAGCAAGCCTTGTATCTAAAGTGAAAGGTGCATCCACCATTTCACACAGGTTGCAGTGGCAGGCCTGCAGACCCAGTTTGCATGGGCTTCTCTGTGTGGCATAATACATGCTGTAGCCCAGGTGTGAACCCTGGTCTACCAGTACCATGGATACCTAAGTACCATGTACCAGGGACATACATGGGTGCATCAGTATGCCAATTGTAGAGTGTAAAAGGTACCATACAACCAAATTTAGGGGAGAGAACAGAGACCCTGGGTTCCTGATTAGCAGAATTCCCAGTGTACTACAGTCTAAATGCACTGACACGAGGCAAAAAGGTGGGGTAACTATGTTAGAAAGATGCTGCTTTTTTACATGCTAAACACTAAGTACGTACTCCAGCTGTTCTATTTGCATGCTTAGTTGTATTGTCACTTCCTTTGCACATATCAGCCTTCTTGGTCTCCTGTTACAGCGGCACTGTATTTGCAGTGTGAACCTTTTCTAGATTTACTTGCTTTGCATTATTTGACACCTAATGGCTGAGTCCATATAGGGTACTTGGTTTAAAGTTTTTTTTTGTTTTTTTGTTTTTTCCTTTGGGAATCTACCGTAAGTGAGTAAATGTGCCTTGGGATGAAATCATGTATAAACCTGCTGTGCTCCAGTTCATCATCGCCTCCTTTTTCATGTTTTTTTCCATTGTGTGGTTTGGAAGAGAACATGGGATGTTTCTATTGGCCAGAATCTAAGAACAATGTGTGAATTGAGGGTGAAAATTGTACTTGGAAGCCAGAAGATGCCTAAAGTTTTTTGACTTTGAGGGAAAACATATTCATAGCATGTGGGGCAGTAGATAGACATGAAATGCACATTAAGTGACGGAAGATTGCTTGCAATAAGTATAACCAGTGGTAAAGCTTGGTGTAACAATTTCGTTTCTGCCCATTGTAGGAAAATGCCATTGTTGGCACGGTCACACCCCACGTTTTGCCATTACAAACTCCACAGCACCATAAAGGCTACACTGAATACTGGGAAGCCTGGTAAAAATCTTATAAGCACAATAAACCTACACTAATGCCAGTGTGGGTTTTATTGAAAAATGCACACAGAGGGCGTCTTAGCGATGCCCCCTGTATGTTAGCACAACTGCTAGTGCAAGGCTGACGGTCTGCGCCAGCCTGTCACTTCCAGATGAGTTTCTGACCGCATGGGTGAGTACCTTTATGCACTCTGTGGTCAGAAACAAAGCCTGTTCTGGGTGGAGGTACTTCACACCTCCCCCTGCAGGAACTGTAACACCTTGCAGTGAGCCTCAAACGTTCGAACCTGGTGTTACAGTGCCCCAGGGTACTCAAGCTAGTGGAGATGACCGCCCCCCAGATGAGCCCCCACTTTTGGCGGCAAGTCCAGAGGGATAATGAGAAAAACAAAGAGTCACCCCCTCAGCCAGGACCACCCCTAAGGTGCCCAGAGCTGAAGTGACCCCCTCTTTGAGAAAACCTCGAACTTGCTTTGGAGGATTAGGACCAATAGGGACAGGTATGTGGACACAAGGAGGGTGTAGCCACCCTCAAGGACACCCCATTGGCTACTGCCCTCTGACCCTAACCCCCCCACCCCCCCCCAATTTAGTATTTAGGGTGACCCCCAAACCCAGCGCTTCAGATTCCTGACGACCTCAAGAAAGGTCTGCTGAGCTGAAAACCCCACAGAGAAGAGGAGACAACAACTGAATTGGCCCCAGCCCTACCGGCCCGTCTCCTGCTTCGAAAAGCTGCAAGAAAAGAAGGAATGCGTTCTGCCGGACTAGCAATCCCTGAAAAGCCTCTAGGGGACTGCCTGCATCACCGAGGACCAAGAAACTCCAGTGGACAGCAGACATGTCCAAAAAGAAGACCAAGAAACTAACTTTAAAGGGGCTCTCACCTCACTCCAGAAGCCTGAGACCAACTACTCTGCACTCAGCGCCCCCAGCCTGTGTCTAGAGAAACCAGCTATCCAGAAAGGACCCTCAGATGACTCAAACGACTTGTCCACCCTGAGCTGACCTCTCTGCATCCCCACGACAACTCCTGCAGAGGAAATCCTGAGGACCCCACCTGACCGCGACTGCCTCGGATGAAGATATCCGTCGCCTGGGGAAGCACTGCACCTGCAGCCCCCAGGCCCGAGAGAAACTGACCACCAGTGCAGCAATGACCAGCAGGCGGCCCTCACCCTTGCCCAGTTGGTGGCTTGCCCAAGAGGCCCCCATGGGCCCTCCCTGCAGCACCTAAGTGACCCCCGGGTCCCTCCATGAGAGTTCTATTGAGAACCCTACTCACTGTTTGCACACTGAGGGTGTGTTTTTTGTGCCTACTTGGGGCCCCTCCAGTGCTCCTCCTGGTCTGCCCTCTGACAACACCGGTTCTTAACTGCAAGCAGACCGTAACCAGAGTACCCCCTGTCTCCATAGTGGCCCATGTTATTTTGGCTCCTGTTTGACCTCTGCCCCTAACCGTCCCAGTGTTGCTGGTCCTGGGTGTGTGGGGTTATCTTGAACCCCCTACGGTGGGCTACCTATGCCCAGGAGACTGAACCCGTAAGTTTGTTACTTACCTCCAAAACTGTACTTTACTTACCCACCCCTCACCCCCAGAACTGTTGAAAATTGCAGTGTCCACTTTTAAAATAGCTTTCTGCCTTTTAAAAGAAAACTGTACATTGTTGATTCCATTCAAAGTTCTAAGTATTACTCTGTAAAGTACCTTTCATTTAAGTACTTACCTGCTAAATGAATATTGTGGTTCTAGAAATTAACAAAAGAATATTTTTCTATGTAAAAACCTATTGGTCTGGAGTTAAGTCATTGAGTGTGTTTCTTCTATTGCTTGTATGTGTACAGCAAATGCTTAACACTACCCTCTCATAAGCCTAACTGCTCGACCACACTACCACAAATAGAACGTTAGAGAGCCATAGAATACAGAGCCAGCTTCCTACACCCATGTAATCTGCCTAGATTTTTTGCTTTTTGATCACCTGGGTTTTGGCCTTTTTTCTGTGGTTGAGCCTCAACCCACAGCTCGCCAACAGTAAACACGAAGTAAATGGACTGCACATGTTTACTGCCAGTGTTCCAATTTTAAGATAAGACCACTATATTGCAGCAAGGGGAAGGGGTGCACTTGGCTGATTATACGAGAGCATGTGTGAAAACATGTGAGCTGCACTTGTGAGTACCATAGTACTGTACAAGTCGTGATGTTGACTGAAAGTACACGGAGTACCTGCTAACTAGGTCCTTAGTGCAAGATCTTTCTCAAAACTGCACAGTTGTTTTTCCAAGAGGCTAAACCTTTAGCACCCTATATAAGTCCTTAGTAAATGGCAGCAAGCCCAGTCCACTCACTAGGGAACGCCTGGACCCTTAACACAGTATTCACATACCACATAAAGGGCCAGTTTCCTGCAGGGGGAACTAAGGGCTGCAGCACGAATTGTGCAACCCTAAAGGACTCCTCACTAAGCACATGGCAGACTGCCATTGCAGGCTGCGTGTCTTAGGCGCAGACCAAAGTTAAAACACAACATAGGGGACATGGCACACAGGCTGTGTGCTAACACTGCATGCAATATATGCAAGTCACCCATCTAGCAGGCCTTATCCCCCTAAGGCAGTCTGAGTTCTATTACATGTGAGAGCATGTCTACGCCTTGTAGGCAGCTTGGTTCTGGTAGCAGTCCGCCATCTTGCTTGTGGTGGAATTTAGGGACCTTTGGACAGCATGATGGCCACTCACCACAGGAAGTGGTCATCCAGGGGCTGTAGTGATCCCAAGGGTAAGTAGTCCTTTAGTTACTACCCTTCACTCCCCTTAGTGCCCCTAAATGGAGTATTTAGGGGACCTTCTGATACCAGATCCTCAGATCTTCGTCATCCAAACAAGAAGTGGATGAGATGCCTCCTGAACCCGAGATCCGAGGACCACGCCTGGCTTGGCGCCAACCCGGTTAGCCTTCCTGCTGCACCCAACCCTCAAGGAGCAACTGACCTGTCTTGCCGCTGCAGCCTCCAAGAAACGGGCAGAGCTGCCAGTGCTTCACCAGGAGGAACTCCCTTGGAGTAGAGGAGCTGCTCCCTTGCATCCTCTGCACCCATCCGCTCCGGACCCAGAAGAGAACTAATGATGTCCCCACGTCTTCCCACCTCATGAGACCTGAGCCCACTTGTTGACTTGGTCGTAGTGAACCCCCCCAGTCCTTGCCTAGTGTTTCTGCACCCCTCCTCCTCCCAACCCCCCCATCCCCCCTTCCCTACGTAATCATAAGGAACTTCAGTGCTGGACCTGACGTCACAAGATACCCTGGCACCCACTCCCTACATTCCGAGGAAGAGTGGACAGATGGTGTCCTTGTGATTGAGGACCTCAAAGATAGAACACCCCTCCCTCCCGGGTTCCTATAGAATAACATTGGGCACCCGAGGCCTCTGCACCCGGTGCCTCCCAAAGTGACGTGTTGGTGCTGCTTTGGACCTTGCCCCATACTTAACTCTGGAAGAACAGTCCTGTAGGTCATCAAGTGCCCACATGCAGTACATGTTTTTCCCCCTTACAGTAACATTGGGCATCTGACGCTGAAAAGCACCTCTCCACCCGGTGCCCAAGTGCTTCCCGAAGTGGCCTGTTGGTGCTGCTTTCGACCTTGTCCTGTACTTATCTTAACTCCAGAAGATTCGTCCTGCAAGTTGTTGCTAAGAACCAGTATGCAGGCTATGTTTTGTACCCATAGGCTAACATTACCATTCCAAAAATTGCAGTTAAGTGCCAACTTTTGAAAGCTATAAAAATGTATAAATAAAAAAGTACCTGCCTGATTCCGTTGATCTTGGTATCAAAGTTTACATAAAAGTATGTCATTTTTATAAATTGGTGTTGGATTTCTTTGTGTGTTTTACAGCACGATTGTACCTCATTTTGGTCCATTATACAAAGAGCCAGTTTCCTACACCACTGTCCACCACATGTACTTAAAATGGCTTCCCTGTTCACTCACTGTCTAAGAATCGACAGACATAGAAGGGACATATCTGCTAATTGAGACATGTCCTCACATGCAATATAATGTATTCTTCCTTAGGGCTGTAAGTCCTGCTGTAGAGTTGACTTGCATATATTGCAGGCAGTGTTAGGAGACAAGGCACGCAGCTGCGTGCCATGTCATGTTTCCACTTTTAGCTGCACCGAGACACGCAACCGGCAATGGCATTCTGCCTGTGTTAGGTGAGGGGAGGGGGTCCCTGACGGTGGCACAGTACATGCTGCAGCCTTTTGGGATCCTCTATGTAACCTTCTCTGAGGTACTAGAGGCACCTCTTACTAGGGATTTATAAGGGTGCCAAACGTAATGCCAGTTGAGAACAAAGGTATTGTCTGTTGGGGGTGCATTTTTAGGTAAAGAGCTTTAGCACTGAGGTCCTGGTTAGCAGGGGCCCAGCGCACTATCAGTTAAAATTGCATTGAAGTAAGAAGTGGAGGTGACCATGTCAAAAAGGGGCCTTTTCCTAGATCTAGTTACACCCACGTTGCCTTGTGTATTCTTTTGTGTGGAAATACACTGCCAGATTGTTCAGGGCAGACACATCTGCAAGCCTTTCACTGTTTTTGTTAATTTCGCAAAGGCCATGGTTGCCTATGACTTTTTTGTACCTAGTTTTGTCGATTCCAATCTTGGCATTGAGGTCCCCCATTAGTATCTCTCTCTCAAGGCACTTCTCCAGGATGGATTGAAGTCTGTTGTAAAACTGTTTTTCTTCCTCTGTGCTTAGCAATGGAAAACATTAAAGTTGATCCTCTTTTTCTTTGTGCAGAAGGTATCTGTGATGATTGTGGGACAGTGGGCGTCCCATCCACTCACAGCTTTGTTGGCTGCTAGTGCTGGCATCGGTGCTACTCCCCAAGTGTGTGGTGCACTCTCTCCCTCATGTCCAGAATACATTAGCATTTGTCCTGGAGCCAGTTCTTTCTTTCCGGACTCTGTACATCAGTTCTCACTAATGCCAAGCAGGGCAAGGTTGTAATGTTTGATCTCTGCTGCCTCTTGGACTATTTTGCCTCTCGTACATGGTACTTACGTTCCATATCCTGATGGAGATGGTATTGGTCAAAAGCAGGTGGAGCGGCTTTGTGGCTTCCAGTTATTTCTAGCATTCTACATAAGGCATCATCGCTTTCTGTGAAGGCGATTTCTCTTTCTCCATGGCCTGGATGTTTTTGATTGAAATGTGTGTAGCTAGGATATTTTCACATTGTGGAGAAGCCAGCCCCACACATAGCTCTCCTTTCGCAGCTGGGCTTGGGACTGACCATGGAGGAGTTAATAAGGACTTCTTGGAGTAAGGACTGGACTTCTGCACCACGGATGAGAGAAGTACCATAGGAGAGAATGGAGAAAGGCTGGTTCAGGGAGACATTGGAACCAGCTCCCTGCAAAGATTTCCAACATAGAGGCCAAGAGTCCAACGGAAAAGCCTCCAGGAAACAAGCTTGATCTCAGTTCCTCAACACACTGTAGGGGCATATTGCTCGTGCAGCTATGCCCTCACCTGTGGTATAATGCACGCTGCCTTAGGGCTGTAAGGCCTGCTAGAGGGGTGACTTACCTATGCCACAGGCAGTATTTTGTGTGCATGGCATCCTGAGGGGGATGCCATGTCGACTTTCCCTTTTTCTCCCCACCAACACACACAATCTGCAATGGCATTGTGCATGTGTTAGGTGAGGGGTCCCTAAGGGTGGCACAACACATGCTGCAGCTCTTAGAGACCTTCCCTGGTCACAGGGCCCTTGGTACCACTGGTACCTTTTACAAGGGACTTATCTGTGTGCCAGAGGTGTTCCAATTGTGGAAACAATGGTAAATTTTTAGTGAAAGAACACTGGTGCTGGGGCCTGGTTAGCAGAGTCCCAGCACACTTCTCAGTCAAGTCAGCATCAATATCCGTCAAAAAGTGGGGGGTAAGTGCAACAGGGAGCCATTTTCCTACAGTCCATTTTTAAAATAGCTTATTGCCATTTTAACAAAAACTGTATGTTATTGCTCTAATTCAAAGTTCCTAACTTACCTATGTGGAGTAGCTTGCATTTTATGTATCTACTTCAAATCTTGAACTTGTGGTTCTAAAAATAAATTAAGAAAATATATTTTTCTATATAAAAACCTATTGGCCTGGAGTAAGTCTGATTGTGTTGCTCATTTATTGCCTGTGTGTGTACAACAAATGCTTAACACTATCCACTGATAAGCCTACTGCCTGACCACACTACCACAAAATAGAGCATTAGAATTATCTAATTTTGCCACTATCTTACCTCTGTGGGGAACCTTTGGACTCCGTGCACACTATCTCTCTTAATTTGAGATAGTATATACAGAGCCAACTTCCTACAAGGAGTCTCAGTCTTCTCCTACTTCGACTGGCTGTTGAAGGCGCCTTCGCCCCAGACTACAGCAAACCTCATGCACAAGTTGGGGTTCACTATAAACGTGACGATGTCACACCTGACTCCCTCTCAGACTCTCCCTTTCATTGGAGCTTATCCTCCAGACAAGCGAGTTCGACATTCAGGCTATGATTCCGATCTTTCAACCTCGGTCTTGGGTTTCGGTGAGACGGACTCTGAGGCTGCTGGGCCTCATGGCCTCCTGCATCCTGCTAGTAAAACCTGCCAGATGGCATATGTGGGCTCTGCAGTGGGACTTGAAGTTCCAGTGGGCGCAGCATCAGGGAAATGTCTCTGACATTGTCCAGATCTCGGAGGGGACTCTGAAAGACCTGCAGTGGTGGCTTTCGAATCCAAATTGGGTCAATGACCGATCCCTCTCCCTTTCCCAACCAGATCTCTCTATAGTGACAGATGCGTCACTTCTGGGTTGGGGAGGCCCCATGGGAGAGGCGGAGATCAGAGGCCTCTGGCGGAGTCAGGGCTCCACATAAATATGCTGGAGCTCCGGGCGATCAGGCTTGAGTTGAAAGCATTGCTTCCCTCTCTCAAAGGGAAAGTGGTGCAGGTGTTCATGGACAACACTACCACCATGTGGTACTCCAACAAACGTCGGGAGAGCCTTGGTTAGATCTGTTCGCCGCCGCAGAGAACGTGCAGTGTCAGCTTTTTTGCGTATTGGAGTTTCCAAGGCGGCACTCGCTTGGAGATGCTTTTCGTCTCGAGTACAGCTCCGTCCTCCTTTTCGCCTATCCCTCCTCTGCCCAGAGTTCTCAAGAAAATCAAGTACGATCAGGCCCAAGTTATCTTGGTGGCTCCTCCGGACTGGGTTAGAAGAGTGTGGTAGCCAGAGCTATTGAGCATGTCCATCGATCATCCACTCAGACTGCCTCTTTGGTCAGATCTTCTGTCGCAGCAACAGGGGACGGTTCTCCACCTGAACCTGTCCAACCTCCGCCTTCATGTATGGAGATTGAGCGGCAGCAGTTGACGGCATTTGCCCTTCCACCCAAAAGTCTGCAGTGTTATCTTGGCAGCCAGGCGTCCATCGGCTAAAACTGTATACGCCTGTCGGAATAAATTTGTGGCATGGTGTACCAACAAATCTGTTCGCCTTTATGCCCCTCTGTCAGAGGTTCTTCTGTTTATTCTTTCTTTAGCCCAGCAGGGCTCTGTTTTGGGCACCCTTAAAGGGTATTTATCTGCCATTTCCGCCTTTTTTAGGTTACCTGATCATCCCTCACTCTTTAAATCTCCTAATGTGAGTAGGTTCCTAAAATGGCTCACCCACTTATTTCCTCCCACTCCATTTATCAACCCTCCGTGGGATCTTAATCTTGTACTTAATTATTTGATGTGTACCCCCTTTGAGCCAATGCATAATTGTCCCTTGCGGCTCCTCACCTTGAAAACTATCTTTCTGGTCGCTATCACTTCTGCTCGCACAGTGGGTGAGCTTCAGGCCCTTTCTTCAAAACCTCCATACTTGTCTGTACACCCTGACAAAGTAGTGCTACGCACTAGAACTTCCTTCCTTCCCAAGGTGGTTACACCATTTCATGTAGGCCAGTCCATCACTTTGCCTACCTTCTACGCACCCCCACATCCTTCCCATGAGGAGGAGAGACTCCACTTTCTGGACCCAAAAAGAGCGTTGACTTTCTACCTCAATCGTACTAAAGATTTCCGGGTGGACGATCAATTCTTCGTTGGCTATGTGTTTGCGAAAAAAGGGAATGTGGTGCAAAAGCGTACCTTCTCTCGATGGGTGCTTCTTTGCATCAAAATGTGCTACGCTTTGGCTAAGAATCAACCTCCTGAAGGCTTGCGTGCTCATTCCTCCAGAGCAACTGCTGCTTCCACTGCGTTAGCACGCAGAGTTCCTGTCCTGGATATCTGTCAGGCAGCCATGTGGGCATCCTTGCACACGTTTGCTAAGCATTACTGCCTGGATAGTCAGGTCTGTCGAGACGACTACTTTGGTTGTTCGGTCCTGCAGGACTTTCTAGTATGATCCTGGTTCGCGGCCCACCACCGAGGATGGCATTGCTTGGGTATCTATTCTAAGGTAAGGAATCTGCAACTAGAAGTGTCTATCAGGTGTACAAGTTACTTACCTTTGGTAACCAGATATCTGGTAGAGCTATTCTAGTTTCAGATTCCTTACCGCCCACCCATCCTCCCCGCTTGCGAAGTGATTTCTAGGGACAAGGATTCTCCCTTTCAGGTCCTTAGCTCGGACGCACCAATCTGTGTTCTTAGCGGCTCTGCGCTCTGGCGTGGAAAGTCGTTAAAAGAAACTGATGTCACTGCGCGAGGGCAGCATTTATGTACTACTCCCAATGTCATCACGGCGACCATGACGCCTATTACACCTGCAGAGTCGACAGACGCCACCTACAGTCACGCAAGGGTATTGCTTGAAGAAAAATCTGCGGATCCAGTCTGACGCCTGGGGGAAAATTCGAAGGTAAAGAATCTGCAACTAGAATGTCTATACCAGATATTTTGTTACCGAAGGTAAGTAACTTGTACTTTTGATAGGTAATGTGCTGTGACTCTTCCTTCAGTAGGTAATGTGTATGGGCACCGCCTCCGTTAGATTATTTATTTATTTTTTTCTTTGTCTTCCGTTGGGTTCGGAAGTCCACCAAGAGGGCTGACTTAGTTCTGTCCTTAACAATTTATTTTGGGCTTTCAGTTTTGAATGCTGAGAAGTTGATACCATTTCTTTTCTCAACTGCTTTTCGTCTTGCATAGTTCCCATGTCATGACATCAGAGAATGCAGATTGAAAGGGAGTGATTGAACATACACCCTTCCAGCATTCCTCCCCACAATGCAATTCCAAATATCTGTGCTCTGACCAGGATGACATCTGCAACTTGTGCCTTTCTCCCAGCCACACCAGCACCACTTGCAAGTTTTGCCTTGCCTTCGTTGGCAGAAAACCTTATAGTATTGAAAGGAAAGCCTCTAGCATATTGTAGGAAGTTGGCTTTGTATATACTATTTCAAAGTAAGAAATAGTGTGCACAGAGTCCAAGGGTTCCCCTTAGAGGTAAGATAGTGGCAAAAAGAGATAATTGTAATGCTCTATTTTGCGGTAGTGTGGAGGAGCAGTAGGCTTATCAGAGGGTAGTGTTAAGCATCTGTTGTACACACACGCACAATAAATGAGGAACACACACTCAGACTTACTCCAGGCCAATAGGTTTTTATATAGAAAAATATATTTTCTTAGTTTATTTTTAAGAACCATAGGTTCAAGATTTACAAATAATACTTCAAATGAAAGGTATTTCACTCATGTATTCTAGGAACTTTTAATAATCACAATAGCGTGTACAGGTTTGACAAAAATGGCAATAAGCTATTTTAAAAGTGGACACTGTGCAAAAATCAACAGTTCCTGGGGGAGGTAAGTAATTAAGTTCACAGGTAAGTAAAACACTTACAGGGTTCAAAGTTGGGTCCAAGGTATCCCACCGTTGGGGGTTCAAGGCAATCCCAAAGTTACCACACCAGCAGCTCGGGGCCGGTCAGGTGCAGAGGTCAAAGAGGTGCCCAAAACACATAGGCTTCAATGGAAACAGGGGTGCCCCGGTTCCAATCTGCCAGCAGGCAAGTACCCGCGTCCTCGGAGGGCAGACCAGGGGGGTTTTGTAGGGCACTGGGGGGGGACACAAGCAGGCACAGAAAGTACACCCTCAGCGGCACAGGGGCGGCCGAGTGCATAGTGCAAACAGGCGTCAGGTTTTGTTTTGAAAGCAATGGGGAGACCCGGGAGTCTCTTCAACGATGCAGGTAGGCACGGGGGCTCCACGGGGTAGCCACCACCTGGGCTTGGCAGAGGGTCGCGTGGGGGCCACTCCTGCACTGGAGTTCGGTTCCTTCAGGTCCTGGGGTCTGAGGGTGCAGTGCTGGTTCCAGGCGTTGTGTTCCTTGTTACAGGCAGTCGCGGTCAGGGGGAGCCTCTGGATTTCCTCTGCAGGCGTCGCTGTTGGGGCTCTGGGTGGGGTGGCAACTCTGGCAACTCACGGGCTCGCAGTCGCCGGGGAGTTCTCCCTGAAGTGCTAGTTTTCCGCAGGTCGAGCCGGGGGCGTCGGGTGCAGAGTGGAAAGTCTCACGCTTCCAGGGAAAACGTGTGGTATTTAAAAGTTGCTGCTTTGTTGTAGAAAGTTGCAGTTTGTTGAACAGGGCCGCTGTTCTCGGGAGCTTCTTGGTCCTTTAGATGCAGGGCAGTCCTCTGAGGCTTCAGAGGTCGGTGGAAGTAGGGAGACAGGCTGGTGGGGCTGGGGCCAAGTCAGTTGTTGTCTCCGTCTTCACTGCAGGGCTTCAGGTCAGCAGTCCTCCTTCTTTAGGTTGCAGGAATCTGTCTTCTTTGGTTCTGGGAGCCCCTAAATACTGAATTTAGGGGTGTGTTTAGGTCTGGGAGGGCAGTAGCCAATGGCTACTGTCCTGGAGGGTGGCGACCTGAGGGGAGGGGGGCACATCCCTAATCCTATTGGGGGAATCCTCCAATCTCAAGATGGAGGATGTCTAAAGGCAGGGGTCACCTCAGCTCAGGGCACCTTAGGGGCAGTCCTGACTGGTGGGTGACTCCTTGTTTTTCTCATTATCTCCTCCAGCCTTGCAGCCAAAAGTGGGGGCAGTGGCCGGAGCGGCAGGCATCTCCACCAGCTGGGATGCCCGGGGCCGCTGTAACAAAAGGGGTGAGCCTTTGAGGCTCACTGCCAGGTGTTACAGTTCCTGCAGGGGGAGGTGTGAAGCACCTCCACCCAGTACAGGCTTTGTTCCTGGCCACAGAGTGACAAAGGCACTCTCCTCATGTGGCCAACAACTTGTCTGGTTTGTGGCAGCCTGGCAAGAACTGTCAACTTATACAAGAAGTCGGATTGGTATTCAGGGGGCATCTCTAGTATGCCCCCTGGGTGTATGTTACAATAAATCCCACACTGGCATGAGTGTGCATTTATTGTGCTGAGAAGTTTGATATCAAATTTCCCAGATTTCAGTGTAGCCATTATGGAACTGTGGAGTTCGTGTTTGACAGACTCCCAGACCATATACTCTACTGGCTACCCTGCACTTACAGTGTCTAAGGTTTTGCTTAAACACTGTAGGGGCATAGTGCTCATGCACATATGCCCTCACCTGTGGTATTGTGCACCCTGCCTTAGGACTGCTAGAGGGGTGACTTACTATGCCACAGGCAGTGTGAGGTTGGCATGGCACTCTGAGGGGAGGGCCATGTCGACTTAGTCTTTTTCTCCCCACCAGCACACACAAGCTGTGAAGCAGTGTGCATGTGCTGAGTGAGGGGTCTCCAGGGTGGCATAAGACATGCTGAAGCCCTTAGAGACCTTCCCTGGCATCAGGGCCCTTGTTACCAAGGGTACCAATTACAAGGGACTTATGAGTGCCAGGGTTGTGCCAGTTGTGGAGACAAAGGTACAATTTAGGGAAAGAACACTGGCGCTGGGACCTGGTTAGCAGGGTCCCAGCACACTTTCAATCAAAACTTAGCATCGGTAAAGGCAAAAAGTTAGGGGGTAACCATGCCAAGGAGGTATTTCCTTACATTCAGTGCACTTCTTCTTGGGTCCAGAGAATCTGTTTTCTGGTTGTGGGAGCTACCTACATACTCAGCTTAGGGGCATTTAGGGGTGTGTAGGGTAATAGGCAATGGGCTATTGTCCCTTGGGGTGCCTACCCCTCTATATGACCACTGCCATTGGGGAGTGGGCATATTCCTATCCTAGAAGACCTAGTTTCAATCAAGACCAAGATGGTGGAACTCTTCCTCGAGGGTCCACATAGGGTTGCCCATCTTATGGATGTGGCTAGCCCAGAGATAGTACATGCCCACTGACTAATTTATTTCCTGCCTCTCCTGGTGCCAAATAGACCTTCCTGGGGGGTGGGGGGGGCAGGGCCAGGTGCCTTAAAAGCTAGTGTCCTGGACATCATCTGCAAGCTTATACATAAGTGCAAATCAAATCGTCCTAAACCTACACTTAGCTGCTGTAGCAACTTACATACAAAGCACAGAACATCCATCTCTGTTTAGGGTTACACTAGTCAAGGCTTCATGGTGGGTATTGAGAGGGTCACCTCCCCACCCCCATTGATACTGCCTCCAGGTCCTTTATCAGTGGTAGCTTTCCTTGTGCCCATTTCTTCCCTCAGGCTTATTGACAAACTGCAGATCTTCAGTCTTAGAGTCCTTTATCCAGGTTCATAAAGATAGTGGCTCTTGGAACCAATCCCAAATCTCTCTTGAGGTGCTTTCCCTTCTCCATCTCAGTCAAAATACAAGCTCTGAGTCATGGTTCCGCAACCTGCCTTGGTAGCAGGAAGAGCATTACATATGCTCGACTTCAAAAGAGCTCTTATGTATTATATTGACAGAACCAAGCCTTTTCATAGGTCTAACTAGCTTATTTGTAGGCTTTGCAAAGTCTCGCAAAGGTGACCCGATCTCTAAATCTACATTAGTCAAGTAAATAGTCTGGTCCGTCCAAACCTGTCTAAAAGGACACTCATACCCAGGGCATGCTCCACCTGTAAGAAAAGGGAAACTATGTATTTCTTAAGCAACATATTGCTAGCAGACATCTCCAGTATTGCTAGCTGACATCTGCAGAGTGGCCACTTGGTCCACCCCACATATATTGACCACACAATTTGAGTAGACATACTGTCCCATCTACAGGCTAAGGGTGGCCAAACTGTCTTAATGACATAGTTTCAGACATCTACATTGAACACGTGCTACCCACTTTTTTTTTTTTTTAAAGTACTGATTGTGGGTCTCTGCAGAACACGTGTATCAACAGCCCCACATGCTTCAAACCGAAAATGTTATTCAGCGCATAAAAAGTAACTCAGCTGCTGTGCAGAAAGCAACCTATCATAAAGTCTATGCCTATGTGCATTCTCTACTAACAGAGGAGTAGCAGCACACCCTTTCGAACTCCAATACTAGATGTCCTGAGTACTCAAAGCATTGGAATCTACAGTACTACGTGCTACAAACTAATGATTACAGGGTAAGTAACATTTACCTTTTCATATGGGGAACAATCAGGTGGATCTTTTCACCAAACAAAAACCACTATGAAACATGATATTGACAGTCGAGATGCTAGCAGCCAATGTCTGACCTGTTGGCTTTACCAATGCTTTTTGCTTTTGGTCTTTGCTCTGTGTAAAGAATGTATTGTTTTCTACCTAGGAACATCTTGTGAAGCAGGGAATGAAAGCTGAAGAGGCTGCCTCACTCTCGGAAGTCACTTCTGCCAAATGCAGTTCTGTGAAGTATGATGTGGAGCTAGCGGAAGAATACATCGCTCGTCAGGTGATGACTGGCTTGGTAAACAGAAGTGTTACAGAAATGGCTTGTGTGATCCTCTTCTATGTGGAGGTCTTTGGGGTGGGGGTGTAAAGGGTGGTCTGGCAAGGCCTTTATAGGTCTATGGCAGAATTCTAAGGGGTGCAGCTGTTATTAGGAAGATAGTGTTGTCTTCATCCAGTAAGGCTCAGTAGAGGAGTATTGTGGGAATGGAAGTAATTCTTTGAGTTTGAAGGTTGTGGGACCAACCCCTTTGTACCTCTTGGGGTGAACACTTCAACAATTTTTACATTTGTTTAGTTTGGGGTGTCTTGTACTTTGATTGAGGTACACAGTTAAACAGACGAAAACCGATGCTTAAGGGTCCATTTCTGTTATTTTCAAGCTGGAGGTTGGTGGGAGGGGGAAGAGTGGTTTTTCGTACTGCTCCCAAATGTTGCAGTTTCAAGTGGCTGCTGTTGCTATTCTCTTGCTTCCCTATGGTTGCGTTCCGCATCTAATTCCATTTCCCTATTTGTGCAGATATCCTCATTCTGTGGAGTGGATTTTTACAGCTTTCTCAAGTTGCAAGAAGTGCCTAACTTGCAGTCTATCTACACTCTGGATGCTGTGATCTCAAAGGTGCAGGTGTCTCTGGATGAACACTTCTCCAAGACTGCAGCTGATACAGACCCACATAAGGCTTCAGAGATCACCAAAAACCTCCTTCCAGCCACCCTACAGCTCATAGACATCTATGCTGCCTTTACCAGGTGTGAAAATTGGGGAGGGTGTATTTGCTGTTGGTGGATGTGAGGGGGTAATTTGTCACCAAGCATAATACTTGCATTCACTGGGACGTGTTGGGGAAAGATGTGTTTACTGGACCACTGAGGAAGACCTGTTTAATGGTTGTGTGGAAAGGTCCTATCTTCTCACTGGATGATGAAAAAGATGCGATTTCTTGGTTTACTTACCCATCCTGTAGGTCCGTCAGTGCTTCCTGAAGTTTGTGGTTGGAAAGGAGCATTTTCAGTTCAGTGCTCCCCGTTATATTCAACACTGCCCCTCAGGTATTCATGAAAGTGATGGCAGTGGTAGCAGCGAACTTAGGTGGTCAGGAGTCCATTCTTCCCCTACCTCGAAGACTGGCTGATGAAGGTGGGGTCACATCAGCCTTTTGTCAACCACCTTCAGACTAAGATGAACCTCTTTCATCTTTGGGGTTTTACCATCAATGGGCCAAAGTCACACCGACTCCTCAGGCGTTCACCCTTCATCGGAGCTATTCTGAATGTTGTAGGAAACTGGATGTCTTTGCAGATGCCCCTTCCCCCTTTTTGACCCCTTCTAGAACTACTAAATGTTGATTTTCAACTCTTGGCAGTGCACTGAGGCCTGCTAAACAGGCCTCAGTGCCTTTGCTTTTTCCTTAAAACAAGGTATGCCTACTTATCAACTGACACAGGACTTAAGCACCCCTGTAAGTCCCTAGTAAATGGTACCAATAGGACATGGGTTTTAAAGAGGGGTTCCTAAGGGCTGCTGCATAACTTATGCCACCTAAGTAACCCACACACAAATTGCACACAGCCTGCCATTGCAGACTACGTGTCAGGGTGCACGCCCTTAATGAAAGCACATTGCACACACATTGTATGCCATGCCAAAGTCACTGCATGCATTATATGTAAGTCACCCCAACAGTGGGCCTTAACCCTAAGCAGGGTGCATTATAATAGATTTGAGGACATATCTGTGTTAGCAGATATGTCTCTATGATGCCTAGTTCTGCTCCCAGACATTGCAAGTGACTAGGCAGCCTTCCTAAAGCATGTAGTGGATGCTGGTCAGCATGAGTGATCCAGCTACATGATGGTGGCATGGAAAATAGTGGTCTTTGGTATCAAATACCTCATCTTCTTAAATCCATTCTGATGCCAATTTTTTCTTTATTATGGCATGCACCCTGAGGGTGCCTTAGAGGTGGCTCTGGAAACCTACAATTTCTCTAGTGTTCTGGCTAACTGGTTTCGACCAGCCTGCCACCACGGAGGAGTTTTTGACCCTCTAGAGGTGAGAACCTCTGCTCTCAGAGGTCAGAAACTGCATGCTCTGGCAGGTGTTATCACCTCTGCCAACTGGATGGCTAGTAACTCTTCCTACCAAAGCCAGGCACCTGCCCTTTGGGTGCCACCTTTGGTATGTGACCCCTAGCTTCCCCCTGACCTGGGAGAGGTAACCTCCTGTCCTGAGGCCCTTTTGGTACCAGTACTTCGAGAAGTAACCAGGATCTCCTGTGGAGTAGTGGAGATGCTTCCCTGCAGGCACCAAGGAAAACTTGAGGATTCTGGACTGCCAAAACTGGACAGCACCACTGCAACCCTGCCCTACCCCGAGTTGAAGTGGGCCAATGGTGCAAGCGTGCTCCCCAGAGCTGAAGCCCACCTTGGGTTTGCCAGCTTTAGACTTCCTGACGCCATCTGCATCCTCTTTATGCTGGCCTGCTCTACCGTGAGTGCCTCTGGTGACAAAAAACCAGATGCAGGAGGACACCCCTGCAACTGGCCTCCCCAGCCCAAGGAGAAGAGGACCAAAGGTGTCATCATGGCCCCGAATATTAGGAGACTGGATCTTCCACCCCCCCTCCCCCAGTTGGGTTCACCCGCACTGGCCCCCAGCTTGCACTTACTTCATAACCAGACTGATCTCCATTGAAATGAATGTGACACTCAACACTGTAACACCTCTCCACCCGGAATCCCCAGTGCCCCACTCTCGAGATGACCCATTTGTGTGGCCTTGGACCTTACCCTATACTCACCTCCAGTCTAGAAGAATAGTCTTGAAACTTGTTGCCATGTACCCGTGTGTAGTGTCGTTTTGTTCTCATATGATAACATTATGGTACCCAAGGTTGAAAAGCACCTCTGCACCTTGAATGCCTCAGTACCACCCTGAAGGGACATGTTGGTGCTGCTTTGGAATTTGCCCCATACTTACCTTAACTCCAGAAAAGCAGTCCTGTAAGTCATTAAGTGCCTGAATGCAGTATGTTTTTCCCTATAGGATAAAATTACCACTCCAGAAATTGCACTGCTAACTTTTGAAACATACACAATCATATCTCAAAGTAGTTATCTGATTTTCAGGATCATGGTATTGAAATTCAATAATTGTTTTTTTTTATAAATTGGTGTTGGATTTCTTTATTAAGTGTGTCTTGCTTACTGTGTCTGGAATAAGACAAGCATTGTCTTGATAAGTCATGGTACAAGTGTGTGTGGTCATGGTCTGAAACACAAATGGGTGAAGAGGCTTCGTTGCTAGTCACTGGAGACCATTAATGAGCCAGGCATAAACTAGACATTATAAGCCTCTGTAGGAAGTTGGCTCTGTATGTGCTATTTCAAAGTAAGGAATAGCATGCACAGAGTCCAAGGGTTCCCCTAAGAGGTAAAATAGTGGTAAAAAGAGATAATACTAATGCTCTATTTTGTGGTAGTGTGGTCGAGCAGTAGGCTTATCCAAGGAGTAGTGTTAAGCATTTGTTGTACATACACATAGACAATAAATTAGGTACACACACTCAGAGACAAATCCAGCCAATAGGTTTTGTTATAGAAAAATATCTTTTCTTAGTTTATTTTAAGAACCACAGGTTCAAATTTTACATGTAATATCTCATTTGAAAGGTATTGCAGGTAAGTACTCTAGGAACTTTGAATCATTACTTTAGCATGTATACTTTTTACATAAAACACAATAAGCTGTTTTAAAAGTGGACACAGTGCAATTTTTACAGTTCCTGAGGGAGGTAAGTTATTGTTAATTTTCACAGGTAAGTAAGTCACTTACAGGTTTTAGTTTTTGGTCCAAGGTAGCCCACCGTTGGGGGTTCAGAGCAACCCCAAAGTTATCACACCAGCAGCTCAGGGCCGGTCAGGTGCAAAGGTCAAAGAGGTGCCCAAAACACATAGGCTATAATGGAGAGAAGGGGGTGCCCCGGTTCCAGTCTGCCAGCAGGTAAGTACCCGCGTCTTCGGAGGGCAGACCAGGGGGGTTTTGTAGGGCACCGGGGGGGACAAGTCCACAAAGAAAGTACACCCTCAGCAGCGCGAAGGGGCCGGGTGCAGTGTGCAAACAAGCGTCGGGTTTCCTTTAGTTTTCAATGGGAGACCAAGGGGTCTCTTCAGCGATGCAGGCAGGCAAGGGGGGGGCTCCTCGGGGTAGCCACCACCTGGGCAAGGGAGAGGGCCTCCTGGGGGTCACTCCTGCACAGAAGTTCAGTTTCTTTAGGGGCTGGGGGCTGCGGGTGCAGGGTCTTTCCCAGCCGTCGGGAAATGGAGTTCAGACAGTCGCGGTCAGGGGGAGCCTGGGGATTCCCTCTGCAGGCGTCGCTGTGGGGGCTCAGGGGGGACAACTTTGGTTACTCACAGTCGTAGAGTCGCCGGAGGGTCCTCCCCGAGTTGGTTGTTCTCCACCAGTCGAGTCGGGGTCGCCGGGTGCAGTGTTGCAAGTCTCACGCTTCTTGCGGGGAGTTGCAGGGGTTTTTAAATCTGCTCCTTGTAACAAAGTTGCAGTTGTTTTGGAACAGTGCCGCTGTCCTCGGGAGTTTCTTGTCTTTTTCGAAGCAGGGCAGTCCTCAGAGGATTCAGAGGTCGGTGGTCCCTTGGAAAGCGTCGCTGGAGCAGGTTTCTTTGGAAGGCAGGAGACAGGCCGGTAAGTCTGGGGCCAAGGCAGTTGGTGTCTTCTGTTCTTCCTCTGCAGGGGTTTGTCAGCTCAGCAGTCCTTCTTGTAGTTGCAGGAATCTAAATCTTTAGGTTCAGGGAAGCCCTTAAATACTAAATTTAAGGGCGTGTTTAGGTCTGGGGGGTTAGTAGCCAATGGCTACTAGCCCTGAGGGTGGGTACACCCTCTTTGTGCCTCCTCCCAAGGGGAGGGGGTCACATCCCTAATCCTATTGGGGGAATCCTCCATCTGCAAGATGGAGGATTTCTAAAAGTTAGTCACCTCAGCTCAGGACACCTTAGGGGCTGTCCTGACTGGCCAGTGACTCCTCCTTGTTATTCTCATTATTTTCTCCGGCCTTGCTGCCAAAAGTGGGGGCCGGAGGGGGCGGGCAACTCCACTAGCTGGAGTGTCCTGCGGTGCTGTGACAAAGGGGTGAGCCTTTGAGGCTCACCGCCAGGTGTTACAGCTCCTGCCTGGGGGAGGTGTTAGCATCTCCACCCAGTGCAGGCTTTGTTACTGGCCTCATAGTGACAAAGGCACTCTCCCCATGGGGCCAGCAACATGTCTCTAATGTGGCAGGCTGCTGGAACCAGTCAGCCTACACAGATAGTCGGTTAGGTTTCAGGGGGCACCTCTAAGGTGCCCTCTGTGGTGTATTTTACAATAAAATGTACACTGGCATCAGTGTGCATTTATTGTGCTGAGAAGTTTGATACCAAACTTCCCAGTTTTCAGTGTAGCCATTATGGTGCTGTGGAGTTCGTGTAAAACAGACTCCCAGACCATATACTCTTATGGCTACCCTGCACTTACAATGTCTAAGGTTTTGCTTAGACACTGTAGGGGCACAGTGCTCATGCACTGGTGCCCTCACCTATGGTATAGTGCACCCTGCCTTAGGGCTGTAAGGCCTGCTAGAGGGGTGTCTTACCTATACTGCATAGGCAGTGAGAGGCTGGCATGGCACCCTGAGGGGAGTGCCATGTCGACTTACTCATTTTGTTCTCACTAGCACACACAAGCTGGTAAGCAGTGTGTCTGTGCTGAGTGAGGGGTCTCTAGGGTGGCATAATACATGCTGCAGCCCTTAGAGACCTTCCCTGGCATCAGGGCCCTTGGTACCAGGGGTACCAGTTACAAGGGACTTATTTGGGTGCCAGGGTGTGCCAATTGTGGAATCAAAAGTACAGGTTAGGGAAAGAACACTGGTGCTGGGGCCTGGTTAGCAGGCCTCAGCACACTTTCAATTCAAAACATAGCATCAGCAAAGGCAAAAAGTCAGGGGGTAACCATGCCAAGGAGGCATTTCCTTACACAACCCCCCCCCCCCCCCCCAAACGAAAGAGGATGAGACTAACCTTTCCCAAGAGAGTCTTCATTTTCTAAGTGGAAGAACCTGGAAAGGCCATCGGCATTGGCATGGGCAGTTCCAGGTCTGTGTTCCACTATAAAGTCCATTCCCTGTAGGGAGATGGACCACCTCAACAGTTTTGGATTTTCACCTTTCATTTGCATCAGCCATCTGAGAGGTCTGTGGTCAGTCTGAACTAGGAAGTGAGTACCAGAGAGGTATGGTCTCAGCTTCTTCAGGGACCAAACCACAGCAAAGGCCTCCCTCTCAATGGCACTCCAACGCTGCTCCCTGGGGAGTAACCTCCTGCTAATGAAAGCAACAGGCTGGTCAAGGCCATCATCATTTGTTTGGGACAAAACTGCCCCTATCCCATGTTCAGAGGCATCTGTTTGCACAATGAACTGCTTGGAGTAATCTGGAGCTTTTAGAACTGGTGCTGTGCACATAGCTTGCTTCAGGGTGTCAAAGGCCTGTTGGCATTCTACAGTCCAGTTTACTTTCTTGGGCATTTTCTTGGAGGTGAGTTCTGTGAGGGCTGTCACAATGGATCCATATCCCTTCACAAACCTCCTATAGTACCCAGTCAAGCCAAGGAATGCCCTGACTTGAGTCTGGGTTTTTGGAGCTGCCCAGTCCAGAATAGTCTGGATCTTAGGCTGGAGTGGGTCCCAAGTAAACCACAGTTCCCTGCCCTATCTGGCATTTGGATGCCTTGATAGAGAGGCCTGCAGATTGCAGAGCCTTCAAAACCTTCTTCAGGTGGACCAGGTGATCCTGCCAGGTGGAGCTGAAGACAGCAATATCATCAAGATAAGCTGCACTAAAGGATTCCAACCCAGCAAGGACTTGATTCACCAACCTTTGGAAGGTGGCAGGGGCATTCTTTAAACCAAAGGGCATAACAGTGAACTGATAATGCCCATCAGGTGTGGAGAATGCTGTCTTTTCTTTTGCTCCAGGGGCCATTTTGATTTGCCAGTACCCTGCTGTTAAGTCAAAGGTACTTAAGAATTTGGCAGCCCCTAATTTGTCTATTAGCTCATCAGCTCTAGGAATGGGGTGAGCATCTGTCTTGGTGACAGAGTTGAGACCTCTGTAGTCCACACAAAACCTCATCTCTCTCTTTCCTTCTTTGGTGTGAGGTTTGGGGACTAAGACCACTGGGCTAGCCCAGGGGCTGTCGGAGTACTCAATTACTCCCAATTCCAGCATCTTGTGGACTTCCACCTTGATGCTTTCCTTAACTTGGTCAGACTGTCTAAATATTTTGTTTTTGACAGGCATGCTGTCTCCTGTGTCCACATCATGGGTACACAGGTGTGTCTGACCAGGGGTTAGGGAAAAGAGTTCAGCAAACTGCTGCAGGACCTTCCTACAGTCAGACTGCTGTTGGCTAGAGAGGGTGTCTGAGTAGATCACTCCATCTACTGAGCCATCTTTAGGGTCTGATGAGAGGAGATCAGGGAGAGGCTCACTCTCAGCTTCCTGGTCCTCATCTGTTACCATCAACAGATTTACATCAGCCCTGTCATGGAAGAGCTTAAGGCGGTTCACATGGATCACCCTCTTGGGGCTCCTGCTTGTGCCCAGGTCCACCAGGTAGGTGACCTGACTCTTCCTTTCTAGTACTGGGTAAGGGCCACTCCATTTGTCCTGGAGTGCCCTGGGAGCCACAGGCTCCAGAACCCAGACTTTCTGCCCTGGTTGAAATTCAACCAGTGCAGCCTTTTGGTCATACCACAACTTCTGGAGTTGTTGGCTGGCCTCAAGGTTTTTACTTGCCTTTTCCATGTACTCTGCCATCCTTGAGCGAAGGCCAAGTACATAGTCCACTATGTCTTGTTTAGGCTCATGAAGAAGTCTCTCCCAGCCTTCTTTAACAAGAGCAAGTGGTCCCCTTACAGGGTGGCCAAACAGAAGTTCAAAGGGTGAGAATCCTACTCCCTTCTGAGGCACCTCTCTGTAAGCGAAAAGCAGACATGGCAGGAGGACATCCCATCTCCTTTTGAGTTTCTCTGGGAGCCCCATGATCATGCCCTTTAATGTCTTGTTGAATCTCTCAACAAGGCCATTAGTTTGTGGATGATATGGTGTAGTGAATTTATAAGTCACTCCACACTCATTCCACATGTGTTTTAGGTATGCTGACATAAAGTTGGTACCTCTGTCTGACACCACCTCCTTAGGGAAGCCCACTCTGGTAAAGATACCAATGAGGGCTTTGGCTACTGCAGGGGCAGTAGTCGACCTAAGGGGAATAGCTTCAGGATACCTAGTAGCATGATCCACTACTACCAGGGTGTACATATTTCCTGAGGCTGTGGGAGGTTCTAGTGGACCAACTATGTCCACACCCACTCTTTCAAAGGGGACCCCCACCACTGGAAGTGGAATGAGGGGGGCCTTTGGATGCCCACCTGTCTTACCACTGGCTTGACAGGTGGGGCAGGAGAGGCAAAACTCCTTAACCTTCTGGGACATATTGGGCCAGTAGAAGTGGTTGACTAACCTCTCCCACGTCTTGGTTTGTCCCAAATGCCCAGCAAGGGGAATATCATGGGCTAAGGTCAGAATAAACTCTCTGAAACCCTGAGGCACTACCACTCTCCTAGTGGCACCAGGTTTGGGATCTCTTGCCTCAGTGTACAGGAGTCCATCTTCCCAATAGACCCTATGTGTTCCATTTTTCTTGCCTTTGGACTCTTCAGCAGCTTGCTGCCTAAGGCCTTCAAGAGAGGGACAGGTTTCTTGTCCCTTACACAACTCTTCCCTTGAGGGTCCCCCTGGGCCTAAGAGCTCAACCTGATAAGGTTCCAGTTCCATAGGCTCAGTTCCCTCAGAGGGCAGAACTTCTTCCTGAGAAGAGAGGTTCTCTTTTTGGTGTTGTGTTGCAGCTGGTTTCCCAGCTGACTTTACTTTTCTCTTGGTAGGCTGGGCCATTTTTCCAGACTCCAGCTCTACTTTTTCACCCTGTGCCTTGCACTGTGCCCTAGTCTTGACACACACCAGTTCAGGGATACCCAGCATGGCTGCATGGGTTTTTAGTTCTACCTCAGCCCATGCTGAGGACTCCAGGTCGTTTCCAAGCAAACAGTCTACTGGGATATTTGAGGAGACCACCACCTGTTTCAGGCCATTGACCCCTCCCCACTCTAAAGATACCATTGCCATGGGATGTACTTTAGTTTGATTGTCAGCATTGGTGACTGGATAAGTTTGTCCAGTCAGGTACTGGCCAGGGGAAACCAGTTTCTCTGTCACCATGGTGACACTGGCACCTGTATCCCTCAGGCCCTTTACACTTGTCCCATTGATTAAGAGCTGCTGCCTGTATTTTTGCATGTTAGGGGGCCAGGCAGCCAGTGTGGCTAAATCCACCCCACCCTCAGAGACTAATGTAGCTTCAGTGTGACACCTGATTTGCTCTGGGCACACTGTTGATCCCACTTGGAGACTGGCCATTCCAGTTTTAGCTGGATGGGAGTTAGAAGTGGTATCTTTCTTGGGACAGGCCTTGTCTCCAGTTTGGTGTCCATACTGACTACAGCTACGACACCAGGCCTTTTTGGGATCAAAGTTTTTACCCTTGTACCCAGAATTGTTTTGTGAAGAGGCTCTGGGCCCACCCTCCTGTGCAGGTTTTTGGGGGCCTGTAGAAGACTCTTTACTATTTTTGTTTTTGGCTGTCTCACCACCTTTCCCCTGGGGAGGTTTTGTGACCCCTTTCTTTTGGTCACCCCCTGTGGAAGTTTTGGACACCCTAGTCTTGACCCAATGGTCCGCCTTCTTTCCCAATTCTTGGGGAGAAATTGGTCCTAGGTCCACCAGATGCTGATGCAGTTTATCATTGAAACAATTACTTAACAGGTGTTCTTTCACAAATAAATTGTACAGCCCATCATAATCACTTACACCACTGCCTTGAATCCAACCATCTAGTGTTTTTACTGAGTAGTCTACAAAGTCAACCCAGGTCTGGCTTGAGGATTTTTGAGCCCCCCTGAATCTAATCCTATACTCCTCTGTGGAGAATCCAAAGCCCTCAATCAGGGTACCCTTCATGAGGTCATAAGATTCTGCATCTTTTCCAGAGAGTGTGAGGAGTCTATCCCTACACTTTCCTGTGAACATTTCCCAAAGGAGAGCACCCCAGTGAGATCTGTTCACTTTTCTGGTTACACAAGCCCTCTCAAAAGCTGTGAACCATTTGGTGATGTCATCACCATCTTCATATTTTGTTACAATCCCTTTGGGGATTTTCAACATGTCAGGAGAATCTCTGACCCTATTTATGTTGCTGCCACCATTGATGGGTCCTAGGCCCATCTCTTGTCTTTCCCTTTCTATGGCTAGGATCTGTCTTTCCAAAGCCAATCTTTTGGCCATCCTGGCTAACTGGATGTCCTCTTCACTGGAGTTATCCTCAGTGATTTCAGAGGTGCTGGTCCCTCCTGTGAGGGAGCCAGCATCTCTGACTATTATTGTTGGAGTCAGGGCTTGAGAAGCCCTGTTCTCCCTAGATAGGACTGGTGGGGGGGAATCACCCTCCAAGTCACTATCATCATCCTCTGTGTTGCCATCCACAGAGGGGTTGGCTCGATCATACTCTGCCAACAGCTCCTGGAGCTGTAGTTTGGTAGGTCTGGAGCCCATTGTTATTTTTCTTATTGTACAGAGTGACCTTAGCTCTTTCATCTGGAGATGGAGGTAAGGTGTGGTGTCGAGTTCCACCACATTCATATCTGTACTAGACATTATTCTTCTAAAAGTTGGAATACTTTTTAAGAAACTAAAACTAGTTCTAGAATCTAATTCAAACTTTTGCCAAACTTTTAAACTTCTAAAAGCAATGCTAACAGGGACTAACACAAGGCCCTAGCAGGACTTTAAAGAATTTAGAAAAATTTCAAATTGCAAAAATCAATTTCTAATGACAATTTTTGGAATTTGTCGTGTGATCAGGTATTGGCTGAGTAGTCCAGCAAATGCAAAGTCTTGTACCCCACCGCTGATCCACCAATGTAGGAAGTTGGCTCTGTATGTGCTATTTCAAAGTAAGGAATAGCATGCACAGAGTCCAAGGGTTCCCCTTAGAGGTAAAATAGTGGTAAAAAGAGATAATACTAATGCTCTATTTTGTGGTAGTGTGGTCGAGCAGTAGGCTTATCCAAGGAGTAGTGTTAAGCATTTGTTGTACATACACATAGACAATAAATGAGGTACACACACTCAGAGACAAATCCAGCCAATAGGTTTTGTTATAGAAAAATATCTTTTCTTAGTTTATTTTAAGAACCACAGGTTCAAATTTTACATGTAATATCTCATTTGAAAGGTATTGCAGGTAAGTACTCTAGGAACTTTGAATCATTACTTTAGCATGTATACTTTTTACATAAAACACAATAAGCTGTTTTAAAAGTGGACACAGTGCAATTTTCACAGTTCCTGGGGGAGGTAAGTTATTGTTAATTTTCACAGGTAAGTAAGTCACTTACAGGTTTTAGTTTTTGGTCCAAGGTAGCCCACCGTTGGGGGTTCAGAGCAACCCCAAAGTTATCACACCAGCAGCTCAGGGCCGGTCAGGTGCAAAGGTCAAAGAGGTGCCCAAAACACATAGGCTATAATGGAGAGAAGGGGGTGCCCCGGTTCCAGTCTGCCAGCAGGTAAGTACCCGCGTCTTCGGAGGGCAGACCAGGGGGGTTTTGTAGGGCACCGGGGGGGACACAAGTCCACACAGAAAGTACACCCTCAGCAGCGTGGGGGCGGCCGGGTGCAGTGTGCAAACAAGCGTCGGGTTTCCTTTAGTTTTCAATGGGAGACCAAGGGGTCTCTTCAGCGATGCAGGCAAGGGGGGGGGGGGCTCCTCGGGGTAGGCACAACCTGGGCAAGGGAGAGGGCCTCCTGGGGGTCACTCCTGCACAGAAGTTCCGTTTCTTTAGGGGCTGGGGGCTGCGGGTGCAGGGTCTTTCCCAGCCGTCGGGAAATGGAGTTCAGACAGTCGCGGTCAGGGGGAGCCTGGGGATTCCCTCTGCAGGCGTCGCTGTGGGGGCTCAGGGGGGACAACTTTGGTTACTCAGTCGTAGAGTCGCCGGAGGGTCCTCCCTGAGTTGGTTGTTCTCCACCAGTCGAGTCGGGGTCGCCGGGTGCAGTGTCGCTTCTTGCGGGGAGGTGCAGGGGTCTTTAAATCAGCTCCTTGTAACAAAGTTGCAGTTCTTTTGGAGCAGTGCCGCTGTCCTCGGGAGTTTCTTGTCTTTTTCGAAGCAGGTCAGTCCTCAGAGGATTCAGAGGTCGCTGGTCCCTTGGAAAGCGTCGCTGGAGCAGGTTTCTTTGGAAGGCAGGAGACAGGCCGGTAAGTCTGGGGCCAAGGCAGTTGGTGTCTTCTGTTCTTCCTCTGCAGGGGTTTGTCAGCTCAGCAGTCCTTCTTCTTGTAGTTGCAGGAATCTAAATCTTTAGGTTCAGGGAAGCCCTTAAATACTAAATTTAAGGGCGTGTTTAGGTCTGGGGGTTTAGTAGCCAATGGCTACTAGCCCTGAGGGTGGGTACACCCTCTTTGTGCCTCCTCCCAAGGGGAGGGGGTCACATCCCTAATCCTATTGGGGGAATCCTCCATCTGCAAGATAGAGGATTTCTAAAAGTTAGTCACCTCAGCTCAGGACACCTTAGGGGCTGTCCTGACTGGCCAGTGACTCCTCCTTGTTATTCTCATTATTTTCTCCGGCCTTGCTGCCAAAAGTGGGGGCCGGGGCCGGAGGGGGCGGGCAACTCCACTAGCTGGAGTGTCCTGCGGTGCTGTGACAAAGGGGTGAGCCTTTGAGGCTCACCGCCAGGTGTTACAGCTCCTGCGTGGGGGAGGTGTTAGCATCTCCACCCAGTGCAGGCTTTGTTACTGGCCTCAGAGTGACAAAGGCACTCTCCCCATGGGGCCAACAACATGTCTCTAGTGTGGCAGGCTGCTGGAACCAGTCAGCCTACACAGATAGTCGGTTAGGTTTCAGGGGGCACCTCTAAGGTGCCCTCTGTGGTGTATTTTACAATAAAATGTACACTGGCATCAGTGTGCATTTATTGTGCTGAGAAGTTTGATACCAAACTTCCCAGTTTTCAGTGTAGCCATTATGGTGCTGTGGAGTTCGTGTTTGACAGACTCCCAGACCATATACTCTTATGGCTACCCTGCACTTACAATGTCTAAGGTTTTGTTTAGACACTGTAGGGGTACCATGCTCATGCACTGGTACCCTCACCTATGGTATAGTGCACCCTGCCTTAGGGCTGTAAGGCCTGCTAGAGGGGTGTCTTACCTATACTGCATAGGCAGTGAGAGGCTGGCATGGCACCCTGAGGGGAGTGCCATGTCGACTTACTCATTTTGTTCTCACTAGCACACACAAGCTGGTAAGCAGTGTGTCTGTGCTGAGTGAGGGGTCTCTAGGGTGGCATAATACATGCTGCAGCCCTTAGAGACCTTCCCTGGCATCAGGGCCCTTGGTACCAGGGGTACCAGTTACAAGGGACTTATTTGGGTGCCAGGGTGTGCCAATTGTGGAATCAAAAGTACAGGTTAGGGAAAGAACACTGGTGCTGGGGCCTGGTTAGCAGGCCTCAGCACACTTTCAATTCAAAACATAGCATCAGCAAAGGCAAAAAGTCAGGGGGTAACCATGCCAAGGAGGCATTTCCTTACAGCCTCTCTTATGGGTCCACAGATAAGGGACATTTACAATGACTATGGCAAGATTTCCTTTATGTTAGCAAGGGTGCAAGCTTTCCTCTGCACACTTCAACGAGAGATTCTGAGGAGACTAGTGTCTTCTCCTCATTCACTTGACCTCAAGGATTCCTGTATTGTCGGGTGAGCATTGAGGGGATTCCTATTGTTTGGCTGTCTAGAGAGCAGTGCCCCTGCTTCCCGCTGACTCTCTGCTTTCAGCTTTGCTGCTTAAAGGTTTACAATGTGGAGAGCGAGATGTGCCTTGGAGTTGCCTGTCTGAGGCACAGTGTGCAGTATCCTGCAGTGGTGAGGTTTCAGACAAGAAAAGGAGCATGTCACATGCTTACAGTTTCATCCTGTGGAACAGTAAAAGCCTTCAGCGCGTAGGTGCTGCGCTTCGTCTGCCCCCCCTCCTTAGAGATTTCCTTTTGGGCGTCTTACCTTTCCTCTCCCTCCCCTTTTCCTACTTTCACTAGCGCTTCATTTCCAGGTATCTGAGAACCGCTCAAACCACTCAAACACTCAAGAGCCTTGGTTCCTTCCTTCATGTGTAAATAAATACATATTTAATTATACAGACTAAGAGCCTGAATATACTTACTTGGAAGTAGCTCAAACAGGAAAAGTGAACATATAGATTTATGCAAGCGCAAAATAGAAAACTGTACATAATTGCAACCAATTATATTACAGCATAACTATGAATAGATGCTGAATCACCAACTGTAAATATAATACTTAATACTATACTAATAGTCCTTTTGACAGCTGTACTGTGAATTGAGATTGTATTGTGAAGCCTATAGAAACTATCAACTCAGATACAGTGATTTGCAGGAACTGTGTGTGTGTGTATATATATTTATATGTTCGATGGCATGTGTAGCTGCAGATACACATGCTGTGCATATCCCGCCATCTAGTGTTGGGCTCGGAGTGTTACAAGTTGTTTTTCTTCGAAGAAGTCTTTTCGAGTCACGAGATCGAGGGACTCCTCCCATTTCGGCTCCATTGCGCATGGGCGTCGACTCCATCTTAGATTGTTTTCTTTCCGCCATCGGGTTCGGACGTGTTCCTCTGCGCTCCGTGTTTCGGTTCGGAAAGTTAGTTAGATATCGGAAAATTTGACGGTATTGTTTGCGTTCGGTATCGGGTTAGTTATCACAGATCGACACCGAATTTTGAAGAGCTCCGGTGGCCCTTCAGGGTTTCGACTCTCCGGCGGGGCCTGGTCGGCCCGACCACGTGCGTCTACAAGACTAATGGAATGGACCCCATTCCGCTTCTGCTCCGAACGCCACAACAAGTATCCTTACACAGATCAACATTTGGTCTGTAGTTTGTGTTGTCTCCCGAACACAAAGAGGATACCTGTGAGGCCTGTCTAGCGTTTCGATCGAGGAAAACGCTGAGGGACCGAAGAGCGAGAAGACTTCAAATGGCCTCGGCGCCGTCAGGACACCAAGACTTGGAGGAAGAAGAAACCTTCTCCATTGCTGACTCGGACGAGGCCGAAACAGAACAGACGCCGAAAACCGTGAGTAAAACAGCCCCGGCCAAAACTCACGTTAAAATCATCAGAGCCCAGGGGACGCCTCTACCGGTAGGCCATGGCTTAACCCAAAAAATCGGTGACCGTCCATCGGCACCGAAAAAGGGCACACATGTGTCGAAGTCATCTGACTCCGGTCGAGATACCGGCACAGAAAAGACTTGGCCCGAGACACTGGGTCAGAACATTCTCGACATCAAGATATGGGCACCGAAATGACTCGGCACCGAGAGATTGGAACACAGAAACACAAAAAAGTGATTTCGGAGCCAAAAAAGACAGTGGAAAAGGTTTTGATCCCGAAACATCCGGCTTCGGAGCCGAAAACAAGTTCCTACACTGAGGAGCAAGGGCTTTCCACACAAATGCAAAGCCATAAATTCGGACTGGAGCTAGAGGCAGGGGAGCCAGATTATACACAGAGAAGGCTCCATATCCAAAAGGAGATAGGGAAAAAAAGAACTCTCCCTCCTATAAGGATGAAAAGGAAACTGGCTTTCCAAGAGAAGGATAAACCACCACAAGCAAAGGTGGCAAAACAATTAACTCCGCCACCATCACCTCAGCGCTCACCGCAATCCTCACCAATCGCTAGCCCAGCTATGGTGCAGTCTCCAACACACACAAGCATGAGCCAAGATGACCCAGATGCATGGGATCTTTATGATGTGCCTGTGTCAGATAACAGTCCTGACTGTTACCCAGCAAGACCATCACCACCTGAAGACAGTACGGCTTACACGCAGGTGGTGTCCTGAGCAGCTGCTTTTCACAACGTGACACTACACACTGAACCTATCGAAGATGAATTTTTATTTAATATTCTGTCGTCCACACATAGTCAGTACCAGAGTCTTCCAATGCTACTGGGAATGTTGAAACACGCAAAGCAAATATTTCAAGAACCCGTTAAAGGCAGGGCCATTACTCCTAGAGTGGAGAAAAAGTACAAGCCTCAACCAACAGACCCTATGTACATTACGCAGCAACTGACACCTGACTCAGTAGTAGCTGGCGCAGCACGTAAAAGGGCGAATTCACACACCTCCAGAGATGCACCACCACCCGACAAAGAAAGTTGCAAGTTCGACGCAGCGGGAAAAAGAGTGGCAGCACAAGCAGCCAATCAATGGCGCATTGCAAATTCACAGGCTCTGCTGTCAAGATATGACAGAGACCACTGGGATGAAACGCAACACTTTATTGAACATCTACCCACAGAATTCCAAAAACGTGCACAACAGGTGGTAGAAGAGGGCCAAAGTATCTCAAATAACCAGATACGTTCAGCAATGAACGCAGCAGACACAGCTGCAAAAACTGTAAATACAGCAGTGACAATTCAGAGACATGCATGGCTACGCACATTAGGATTCAAGCACGAAATCCAACAGGCTGTGCTTAATATGCCTTTTAATGGACAGCAGTTGTTTGGGCCGGAAGTGGACATTGCTATCGAGAAGTTGAAAAAAGATACAGATATGGCCAAGGCCATGGGCGCGCTCTACTCCCCACAGAGCAGAGGCACTTTTAGAAAGACACAATTTAGAGGGGGTTTTCGGGCTCAAACCACAGAACCCTCAACTTCACAAACCAGGCCCACATACCAAAGCCAGTATCAGAGAGGAGGCTTTTGAGGACAATACAGAGGGGGACAGTTCCCTAAGACTAGAGGGAAGTTCCAAAGTCCCAAGACCACTCAAAACAAACAGTGACTTCAGTGTCACAAATCCCCAACACGTAACACCAGTGGGGGGGGAGACTAACAGATTTTTACCAAAATTGGGAGGAAATAACAACGGACTTGTGGGCAAGGCTATTGCATAGAATTCCTACAATTACCACCAAATGTACCGCCAAAAACACACATGTCCAAACACATGGATCTATTACAGATAGAAGTCCAAGCCTTTTTACAAAAGATGCAATAGAACTAGTACCCAATCATCAAAAAGGGACAGGGGTTTACTCCCTGTACTTTCTCATACCCAAAAAGGACAAAACTCTAAGACCTTTATTAGATCTCAGAACACTAAATCTTTACATCAAATCAGATCACTTTCACATGGTGACACTGCCCCTTGCTCAGACCAGACTACATGACGACATTAGATCTCAAAGATGCGTACATCCATATACCCATACATCCTTCACACAGGAAATACTTAAGGTTTGTAATCAAAAGGAGTACATTACCAGTTCAAAGTGTTACCATTCGGAATAACAGCACCAAGGGTATTTACAAAATGCCTTGCAGTAGTAGCGGCACATATCAGAAGACAGCACATAAACGTATTCCTGTATCTAGACGATTGGTTAATCAAAACCAACACCCAGAAACAGTGACTTCACCACACTAAAAACGTTATAGAAACTCTTCACAAACTAGGGTTCTCACTAAACTACCACAAATCACACAGCCGTGTCAAATACAACAATACTTAGGAGCAACAATCAACACAAAAAAAGGGATTGCCACTCCCAAGTCCACAAAGGGTACAAGCATTCCAAAACGTAATTCAAAGCATGCACCCAAAACAAAAGTATCAGGTAAAACTAGTGATGAAACTACTAGGCATGATGTCCTCATGCATAGCCATTGTCCCAAACGCAAGATTACACATGCGGCCCTTACAACAGTGCCTAGCAACACAATGGACACAAGCACAGGGTCAACTTCAAGATCTAGTGTTGATAGACCGCCAAACACACACCTCGCTTCAATGGTGGAATCCTGTAAATTTAAACCAAGGGCGGCCTTTCCAAGACCCAGTGCCTCAATACATAATCACAACAGATGCTTCCATGGTAGGGTGGGGAGCACATCTCAACCAACACAGCATCCAGGGACAATGGGACATTCAGCAGAAACAACTTCACATAAATCAGCTAGAACTACTAGCAGTGTTTCTAGCATTAAAAGCATTTCAACCGCTAATATCCCACAAACACATTCTTGTCAAAACGGACAACATGACAACAATGTATTACTTAAACAGGGAGGCACACACTCATCACAACTGTGCCTCTTAGCACAGAAGATTTGGCATTGGGAGATTCACATAGGCGATACATCCCAGGAATTAATAACCAATTGGCCGACAATCTCAGTCGAGATCACCAACAGATCCATGAATGGGAGATTCATCCACAGATACTGCAAACCTACTTCCAAAAGTGGGGAACACCGCAAATAGACCTATTCGCCACAAAAGAAAACACAAAATGCCAAAACTTCGCATCCAGGTACCCACAGCCTCACTCCAAAGGCAATGCGTTATGGATGAGGTGGTCAGGGATATTTGCATACGCTTTTCCCCCTTTCCCACTCCTTCCGTATCTTGTAAACAAATTGATTCAAAACAAACTAAAACTAATACTAATAGCACCAACTTGGGCACGACAACCTTGGTACACAACATTACTAGACCTGTCAGTAGTGCCTCATATCAAACTACCAAACAGACCAGATCTGTTAACTCAACACAAACAGTGGTCAGACACCCGAATCCAGCAACGCTCAATCTAGTGATCTGGCTCCTGAAGTCTTAGAATTCGGACATCTAGACCTTACACAAGAATGTATGAAGGTCATCAAACAGGCTAGAAAACGTACTACAAGACATTGCTACGCAAATAAATGGAAACGATTTGTTTTACTGTCAAAATAATCAAATTCAACCATTACACGCGTCCGCAAAAGACATTGTAACCTACTTACTACAGTTACAAAAATCTAACTTAGCTTTTTCGTCCATTAAAATACATCTCACAGCAATTTCAGCATATCTGCAAATTACACATTCAACTTCACTATTTAGAATCCCAGTCATAAAAGCATTTATGGAGGGTCTAAAAAGGATCATTCCACCAAGAACACCACCAGTTACTTCGTGGAACCTCAATATTGTATTAACGCGACTCATGGGTCCACCATTCGAACCCATGCACTCTTGTGAAATGCAATACTTAACTTGGAAAGTAGCCTTTCTAATAGCTATCACATTCCTCAGAAGAGTGAGTGAAATACAAGCCTTTACCATACAAGAACCCTTTATACAAATACACAAACATAAAGTGGTTCTACGCACAAATCCCAAGTTTTTGCCAAACGTTATATCACTGTTCCACTTAAACCAAACTGTGGAACTCCCAGTGTTTTTTCTACAACCAGACTCTCTAGCTGAAAGAGCATTACATACATTAGACATAAAAAGAGCTCTAATGTACTACATTAATAGAACCAAACAGTTTAGCAAGACAAAACAATTGTTTGTAGCTTACCAAAAACCTCATACAGGGAATCCAATATCCAAACAAGGCATTGCCAGATGGATAGTTAAATGTATTCAAACCTGTTATGTTGAAGCTAAGAGAGAACTGCCTATTACCCCAAAGGCACACTCCATTAGGAAAAAAGGCGCCACAATGGCTTTTCTAGGGAATATACCTATGACGGAAATGTGTAAGGCAGCCACATGGTCTACACCTCATACACAGTAGTGTCTTGTGAATGTAGCTGTGTTAACAACACAACAAGCCACAGTAGGACAGGCTGTATTACGAACATTTCAGACAACTACAACTCCTACAGGCTAAGCCACCGCTTTTTGGGGAGATTACTGTTTATTAGTCTAGCACAGCATGTGTATCTGCAGCTACACATGCCATCGAACGGAAAATGCCACTTGCCCAGTGTACATCTGTTCGTGGCATGAGACTCTGCAGATTCACATGCGCCCTCCCACCTCCCCGGGAGCCTGTAGCCATTAGAAGTTGAATGAAAATTGTAAATTTGTAAATAAATACTTTGTTAATACACATTATGTACATACATACTTACTCCATTGCATGGGCACATTTAGTATATTCACAACTCCTACCTCATTCTCTGCGGGGAAAACAATCTAAGATGGAGTCTAAAGGGAGGAGTCCCTTGGTCTCGTGAATCGAAAAGACTTGTTAGAAGAAAAACAACTTGTAACATTCCGAGCCCAACACTAGATGGCAGGATAATGCACAGCATGTGAATCTGCAGCGTTTCATGCCACGAGATATATATGTATGTGTGTGTATATGTATATATATATGTGTGTGTGTGTGTGTGTGTGTGTGTGTGTGTATATATATATATATATATATATCATATTCTCCATTGATTTGTCCTGCAAGTAATCCTTATAGAGGCTAACTACTTCAATAAGCATGATAACTGTCACAACAGTAGTGTATAGAGTAAGTTAATTAATTTAGGAGGCTGGCTCAGCTTATGGTGTATACCTATGGTGTGGCACCTTATACTGAGTCCAGGCAACCCTTAGTGATGGTGAATAGGTGTCTAGATAGCAAGAGCTCTCTAGGGGTAGCTGAGGCAAGCAGCTAAAGCTTATCCAGGAGGAATGCAAAGCACTTGCAATCCCACAGTAGTCAGACAGTAGCTCACTCGCAAGAAAGAACCACACAAGTGTTGCAAAAATAAATTATTCTTAATTATAGGACTACTACTAGACTAGGATTAATATAGCTCCCTTTGAAGATGCACACATACAATATATATATATATATATTTATATATATATGCTCAATGGCATGTGTAGCTGCAGATACACATGCTGTGCATATACTTCTACCATCTAGTGTTGGGCTCAGAGTGTTCCAAGTTTTTCTTCGAAGAAGTGTTTTCGAGTCACGGGAATAGAGTGGTGACTCTTCTTCGGCTCCATTGCGCATGGGCATCGACTCCATGTTAGATTGTTTTCTTTCTGCCGTCGGGTTCGTACGGGTTTCCTTTCGCTCTGATAGTTCGATACGGAAAACGTTGAAAACGCTTTATTTTTTCGTCGGAATTGTATTGATCGCGTTACAACTTCTATTGACACTTCGGTACTGTTGGAACAGACATCTCTACTCGCCCTTCGGGGTGCGCGTGCCAACTCTGGCCTGGTTGGGCCGACTGCATGGAAGCCTCATGGATAAGACTCCTCTCCGATTCTGTCCTCGGTGCCACACCAAATTCCCTTATACAGACCAACACCTCATCTGTAATCTTTGCCTTTCCCCAGATCGGGAAGAAAATTGCGAGGCCTGCCGATCCTTCCAATCAAGAAAGACACTTCGGGACAGAAGAGCACGAAGGCTCGAGATGACGTCCAAAAGCTCCAAACATCTTGACGTCGAAGAGGAAGAGATCATGCACACATCAGTCTCTGTTCGCGGTTCTGACTCCGACCAGGAATCCAAGGAAGACAGACCGGTCACGGCAGGACAGCACGTGACTACGCCTGCCCCTGTACCATCCCAAAGACCGACATATAAGGCCTTGGGTATGCCACTGCCGGAAGGCCATGGCTCGACCCAAAAGAAGACACCCGGTGACCAAACCGCCAGTTCGGCACTAAAAAAGGCCACTCCGCCGAAACCATCGGAGTCTACGAAAGGCTCAGACTCGAGCAAACACTGCTCTTCGGAGTCAAAATTTCAAAAATCACTTTCGGAGCCAAGACCATCCACAACACCATCCTTTTTGATACAGAAAAAGCCAGCTTTGGAACCAAAAAGAGCAGGTTATACCGAGGATCATGGACTTTCTAAGACACTCAAAGAAAGCCATAAGACTTCTGAGAGGACACCCAAGTACAGCCAATACTTGAAGTGATTCATATCCACAAAGAAACTGGCAGAATATTAACAGCTCCTCCTTCAAAACCTAAGCGGAAATTAGCCTTTCAGGAGGAATTTGGACACTACACAGCTAAAGTGCCAAAGCCAAAGAGACCACCACCACCTCATTTTTCTCCTCCTCATTCTCTTCCTCACGCTCCACACCTGCATATCTCTCCTCCTACCAGTCCTACACCTATGCAGTCACCATCACATTCGTTTGACTCGCAACAAGATAATGTAGACCCATGGGATCTTTATGATCCAGATCCCATTCCCAAAAACGACCCAGACTGCTAGCCCTCTAAGCTGTCACCACCTGAGGGTAGTACAGGGTACAATCAAGTACTAGCTAGGGCTGCAGCATACCATAGTGTCACCATGCCCACTGAACCGTTGGAGGACAATTTTTTGTTTAATACACTCTCCTCCACACACACAACATACCAGTTGCTCCTGGGCATGCTAAAACATGCTGATGAAGTATTTAGCGAGCCTGTCAAAGCAAGAATAATAACTCCCAGGGTAGAGAAAAAATACAAGCCACCTCCCTCTGATCCTGTCTATATAACTCAGCAACTCCCTCCAGATGGATCACATCGCATCCAAACCAGCCTAGCAACAATACCAATGAGGTGGTTTTAAGAGCGCATATACAGGGCAGTACCCCAGAGGTAGAGGAAAATATCAAACACCTAAACAAGCCTCAAAACACACTAAACAGTGACTTGTTTCATTCCCTTCCATTCCACACATCCCCTGTGGGAGGAAGACTACAAAAGTTCCACACCAATTGGCAAAACATTACCACAGACAATTGGGTATTATCAATTATCCGCAATGGTTATTGCCTAGAATTGATACACACACCACCAAACATTCCGACCAAAACCACTCCGACCAAACTATCCACAGAACACATCAGTCTGTTACAGGAAGAAGTCAAATCTCTATTACTCAAACAAGCAGTAGAGCCAGTGCCACAAAATCAAGTAGGGACGGGAGTTTACTCACTGTACTTCCTGATTCCCAAAAAGGATGGCACCCTAAGGCCAATATTAGATCTCATGACCCTCAATCTTTACATCCTGTCAGAACACTTTCACATGGTAACTCTCCAGGATGTTATCCCACTACTCCAAAAACACGATTTCATGGCAACATTGGACCTCAGGGATGCGTATTTTCATATACCCATCCGCCTGGCGCACATATATCAAATATCTCAGGTTTGTCATTCAAGGAAAGCACTATCAGTTCAAAGTGTTACCCTTCGGAATAACAACAGCTCCAAGGGTATTCACAAAGTGCCTAGCAGTAGTCCCACCCTTTCTAAGAAGACAACATATACATGTCTTTCAATATCTAGACGATTGGCTGATAAAATCAAACAGTCATGCACAATGTCAAAACCATGCGCATTACGTAATACAAATCCTGCACGCGCTAGGGTTGTCAGTAAATTACCAAAAGTCACAACTACAACCTGCACAAATACAACAATATTTAGCGGCAATTCTAAATACTCAAAAAGCGCTAGCAAGTCCAAATACGCAAAGAATACAAGCATTCCAAAATATAATCACACAGATACACACAGGTCAACAGTACACTGTCAGATTTGTCATGAAACTATTAGGGGTGATGGCATCATGTATTGCAATTGTCCCACATGCAAGACTAAACCTGCGGCCCTTACAACAGTGCCTTGCACAACAGTGGTCACAGGCACATGGTCAACTTAACGATCTAGTGTTGATAAACCGCCAAACATACATATCCCTTCAGTGGTGGAATTCCACAAATCTAAGCAAAGGGCTGCCTTGCCAAGACCCTGTGCCTCAGACCATAATTACAATAGATGCATCAATGATTGGCTGGGGAGCTCACCTCAACAATCACAACATCCAAGGACAATAGGATGTCCAACACAGACAGCGACACATGGATCACTGAGTTGTTAGCTGTCTTCCTAGTCCTCAAAGCTTTTCAGCCTCTTCTCACTCAGAAGAATGTCCTGATCAAAACAGACATGACCACCATGTATTACCTAAACAAGCAAGGAGGAACACATTCGTTTCAACTCTCCCTCCTAGCTCAAAAACTTTGGAAATGGGCAATACACAACCAAATTAACCTGGTAGCACAATACATTCCCGGGATACACAACCAACTCGCAGATGTTCTCAGCAGAAATCATCAACAAACACACGAGTGGGAGATACACCCTCAAATACTTCAAAAATACTTTCAACAATGGGGAACACCAAAAATAGATCTGTTCGCCACCAGCGAAAACACAAAATGCCAAAGATTTGCATCCAGGCACCCACATCCCCTATCCAAGGGCAATGCTCTATGGATCAATTGGTCAGGAATGTGCTCTTCAGGAAAACTGCCGGAAAGCCATGGTACGGCCCGAAAAAAGACTGCTGTCGACCGTCCTTTGGGGTTGGCGCCGAAAAAGGCCACTCCTCCGTATACTTCGGAGTCGAGCAAATCTGTTAAAGGCACAGTTTTGGACTCCAGTAGAAGACTCAATTCTTCGGAGTCGAAAATTCGGCAGTTGGTTTTGGAGCCGAGACCTTCGACTACCTTTTTGGGACAGAAAAAACTACACACTTCGGAGCCCAAAAAAATCCTCATATACAGAGGAACAAGGACTTTTAAAAAAAAAAAAAAAAATTAAGGGAATCTCATAAGACTTCTGAGGAAGAGCCTGAGATTTAACCAATTTTACAAGTTATGGATGAGAGACAATCCAGAATACATATTCATAAGGAGACAGGAAGAATTATCACTGCACCTCTTAAAAACAAAAAGAAAGCTGGCTTTCCAAGAGGAACTGGACTCTGTACAGCCACCAAACACCAAACAAAAGCCACTACCTCACTGTAGGAAGTTGGCTCTGTATATACTATTTCAAAGTAAGAAATAGTGTGCAGAGAGTCCAAGGGTTCCCCTTAGAGGTAAGATAGTGCCAAAAAGAGATATATCTAATGCTCTATTTTGTGGTAGTGTGGTCGAGTAGTAGGCTTATCAGAGGGTAGTGTTTAAGCATTTGTTGTACACACACAGACAATACATGAGGAACAAACACTCAAAGACTTACTCCAGGCCAATAGGTTTTTATATAGAAAAATATTTTCTTAGTTTATTTTAAGAACCCCAGGTTCAAGATTTACAAGTAATACTTCAAATGAAAGGTATTTCACTTAGGTACTTTAGGAACTTTGAATAATCACAATAGCATGTACAGTTTTGGCAGAAATTGCAATAAGCTATTTTAAAAGTGGACACAGTGCAAAAATCAACAGTTCCTGGGGGAGGTAAGTAATTGTTAAGTTCACAGGTAAGTAAAACACTTACAGGGTTCAAAGTTGGGTCCAGGGTAGCCCACCATTGGGGGTTCAAGGCAACCCCAAAGTTACCACACCAGCAGCTCAGGGCTGGTCAGGTGCAGAGGTCAAAGAGGTGCCCAAAACACTTAGGCTTCAATGGAGAACAGGGGTGCCCCGGTTCCAGTCTGCCAGCAGTTAAGTACCCGCATCTTCGGAGGGCAGACCAGGAGGGTTTTGTAGGGCACCGGGAAGGGACACAGGCAGGCACAGAAAGTACACCCTCAGCGGCGCAGGGGCTGCCGGGTGCATAGTGCAAACAGGCGTCGGGTTTTGTATTGAAAGCAATAGGGAGACCCGAGGGTCTCTTCAACAATGCAGGCAGGCACGGGGGCTCCTCGGGGTAGCCACCACCTGGGCTAGGCAGAGGGTCGCCTGGGGGTCGCTCCTGCACTGGAGTTTGGTTCCTTCCAGTCCTGAGGGCCTCGGGTGCAGTACTGGTTCCAGGTGTTGGGTCCCATGTTACAGGCAGTCGCGGTCAGGGGGAGGTCGCTGGTCCCTGTTGGATGCGTTGATACTGCAGTTTTCTTCGAAGTTGGGAGACAGGCTGGTAGGGCTGGGGCCAAAGCAGTTGTCGTCTGTCTTCACTGCCGGGCTTCAGGTCAGCAGTCCTTCTTGTTAAGGTTGCAGGAATCTGGTTTCCTAGGTTCTGCGGGGGGCTAAATACTGAATTTAGGGGGGTGTTTAGGTCTGGGAGGGCAGTAGCCAATGGCTACTCTCCTTGAGGGTGGCTACACCCTCTTTGTGCCTTCTCGCTGAGGGGAGGGGGGCACATCACTAATCCTATTGGGGGAATCCTCCATCCACAAGATGGAGGATTTCTAAAAGTAAGAGTCACCTCAGCTCAGGACACCTTAGGGGCTGTCCTGACTGGTGGGTGACTCCTCCTTGTTTTTCTAATTATCTCCTCCAGCCTTGCTGCCAGAAGAGGGGGCAGTGGCCGGAGGGGCGGGCATCTCCACTAGCTGGGATGCCCTGTGGCGCTGTAACAAAAGGGGGGTGAGCCTTTGAGGCTCACCGCCAGGTGTTACAGTTCCTGCAGGGGGAGGTGAGAAGCACCTCCACCCAGTACAGGCTTTGTTCCTGGCCACAGAGTGACAAAGGCACTCTCCCCATGTGGCCAGTGTGCATTTATTGTGCTGAGAAGTTTGATACCAAACTTCCCAGTTTTCAGTGTAGCTATTATGGTGCTTTGGAGTTCGTGTTTGACAGACTCCCAGACCATATACTCTTATGGCTACCCTGCACTTACAATGTCTAAGGTTTTGCTTAGACACTGTACGGGGAATAGTGCTCATGCACATATACCCTCACCTGTGGTATAGTGCACCGTGCCTTAGGGCTGTAAGGCCTGCTAGAGGGGTGACTTACCCATGCCACACACAGTGTGAGGTTGGCATGGCACCCTAACGGCAGTTTTATGTGGAATTAGTCATTTTCTCCCCTCCTGCGCACACAAGCTGTGAAGCAGTGTGCATGTGCTGAGTGAGGGGTCCCCAGGGTAGCATAAGACATTCTGAAGCCCTTTGAAACCTTCCCTGGCATCAGGGCCCTTGGTACCAGGGGTACCAGTTACAAGGGACTTACCTGAATGCCAGGGTTGTGCCAGTTGTGGAGACTCATAACTCACATCAGCAAAGGCAAAAAGTCAGGGGGTAACCATGCCAAGGAGGCATTTCCTTACACTCACCATACTTCCCCTTCTCAATCTCCACAATTATCTCTTGCCTCACAACAGCCCACCACCACTGCCTTCTCCAACACATTCTTTTTTTTCACAAGGAGATACGGCAGACCCATGGGAGCTCTATGCCCCGATTCCATCCCATACAATGACCCAGACATTTACCCATCAAAACCTTCTCCAGAAGATATCAATGCATACACCCAAGTAATATCCAAGGCAGCAGCTTATTATGGAGTAACCATGCACTCTGAGCCATTAGAGGAAGACTTTTTATTGAATACACTGTCTTCTGCACATTCCAGGTACCAGTGTCTCCCATTGTTACCAGGAATGGTTAAACTTGCAGACCAAATTTTTAGCGAGCCTGTAAAAGCTAGGATTATCACCCCTAGAATTGATAAGAAATATAAGCCTGCACCTTCTGATGGATACAACTACCTGTGCATTCCTCACCTTATGAATTCTCCCATGCGCCAGCATCCGATGGAAAATCTTCTTCCCAGCTCTCCACGTCGACAAGGACGTCACAAGTGCACGGCTCCACACGACTCAGTCTGATGTCGCCGTGCCAATAAGAGGTCCTCGCTGGCGTGCTGACGTCCGTTACCTTTTTTCTGTGCCTTCTACACGAATGGTTTTCTCCTAGCTCTTGCACTGTTGAAGGTGTTCCATCTGGTTTCTGGTTACAATGTCTCCTCTTAGGAAGTAGGGATTTAAGTTGTGTTTAGAGTGCGGGGCCTCATGTCGGTCACTGACCATGATGATTGCCTTTGGTGTTTGAGCTCCGAAAGTGATGTTGAGGACTGTGTATTCTGCCAGAGCATGAATCCTAAGGCTCTGAAGGAGAGGGAGGCCAAACTTTTTGGCTAAGGCGAAGAAAGGACACAAGTCATCACAGGTCCTCTTCTCACAGTTCTTCAAAGAAGCGCAAGAGGCGTCGTCATGATACTCTGCGTTGTTTGTCTCGGAGCCGTTCAAGGGTTAGGTCTCCATCTCAGCGGCGACGTGGGAGGTTAGTCAGACTGTGACTCCACAACCATGGAGCCCCCCCAGCTTCTCCGGTGCTGTCGGTCTTCGAGGTGGTCGCACCTCCAGAGAGTCCTTGCTTTTCACCTGTGGCACAGGATTTGGATGCTCAACAAACGCAGGTGCAGCATGGAGACCAGCGGTATCCTGCTTTTCCGGCTCTGGGGTGCAGATCCAGTGGCATTTTTAAATGCCATGTTTTCTATGTTTAATGCTATGGCCCTTGCTGGTGCACCGGCTGGTCCCGCGGGTCCTTTAGCATTTCCGGTGGGCTCCCCGGCTCCTTAAAAGGTGGTGCCGTTTACGCCCTTCTATCCGGCTGAGGGTGCCGGTTTGGCACTGATGACCTTGCCTCGGAGACCTGCGTTTCCGCTGATGTCGCCTTTTAAACCTGTGGCGCCGATGTCATCACCCTTTCGGTCGACGCTGATGATGGAGCCTCTGGTGTCCGCGGCGCCGGTGGGATCTGCTCCGGCGCCGGATGGCTCTGGATTAGACCGTAGTAAACGTTCTTCTCCTGGGCTGCACCTTTCAGTTCTGATGCCGGTGTCATAGACGTCGGCTACTTCTATGTTGATGCCAAGGTTAGAGGCCAGGCTGCGGTCGCGTAGAAAAGCTTTCAGACTTTTGGAGGAAGAGGAGTACCAGAGGCAGTTGTTTGAAGAACGGGAGATTGTGGAGCCCTTGGGCTTGACTCGGCCAGTGGGCTAGACACTTCATCGGAAAGGGACCTTTCTTCACCAGGGAAGTTTACGGAGGAGGTGGCCTCTTTCCATACTGTGGTCAGTAAGGAGGCAAATTTTTTTGGGTCTTCCGTTGCCTGCTGCAGAGGTCAAAACAAATATCTTAACTGAGGTCCTGCTTCCCTCTTTTACTTTGGCCGATCCATTGCTTCAGTTTAATGATGCTATTACAGAGCCTATCTTAGAGGTATGGAGGAAGCCTGTGTTGTCACCAGCTGTCAACTGATCTGTGGCAAGGTGGTACAGGGTGGCGCCTGGGGATCCGGGATTCTTGTCAAAACATCCTACCCCGGAGTGTCTGGTTGTTCAGGCCTCCTGTTCCACACGGTCTGCCCCAGGCTCCTTCCCTGTGATTCCGTCGGACAGGGAATCCAAGAGGATGGAGCAGTCAGCAAAGAAAACTTTTTTGGCAGTATGGCCCTCAAGGCAGCAAATGCTACCTGTGTTTTGGGTAGCTATGTGCATGCCCTGATGGATTCAGCTAGGGCTATGGTTCCGAACCTGCCGCAGGAGGTGCAGGGACAATTTGGAGAAATTCTGTTGAATGCTCAGGCCGCAGCAAAGCAGATATTCCAGCCTGGTCTGGATTCTAGATTCGGTGGCCGGGGTGATGGGTACATCTATTGCTACCAGGAGGCATGCATGGTTGAGGTCCTCTGGCTTTTCGTCGGATGTACCGACTGCTCTCTTGGACTTGCCCTTTGATGGGGGAAAAACTTTTTGGTGCTAAAGCTGACTCTGCCTTACAGCTCTTTAAAGACCGTAGGGCCACAGCAAAGTCTTTGGGTCTGCAGGCTTCCACTACTACGCCTTTCAGGTCCTTTTGGAGGTTCAGGGGGTTTGGGTGTGGAGCGGTTTACTGTGGGAGACCCCAGCACACCAGCCTCCCTTATAGGTCCTTTAGAGAGCGGGGTAGGGTTCGGACAAGAGGGGCCACCGAGCAGCACCCTGCGTCCTCCTCTTCCTCTAGAGGACAACAACAAGGGAAGCAGCCCTAGTTTTCAGCCCATACTTCTCCTGTAGGGGGAAGATTGTCTTTTTCTCCACGATTGGGAGTTAATCGCATCAGACTCCTGTGTTCTGAACATTGTTTTGTTCAGAAGACCATCTCCTATTGTTGCAGCAGGAGGTTCAAATCCTGTTATCAAAAGGTGCAGTGGAGTTGGTTCTGGAGCAGGAAAGGGGCCAGGGTTGTTGTTCGAGGTATTTCCTGATTCCCAAGAAGGATGGTCGATTGAGACCAATCCTAGACCTGAGGATTTTGAACTGGTTCCTCAAACAGGAAAAATTCAAAATGCTGACTCTTGCAAAGGTACTTCTGGTGTTGAACAGAGAGGGTTGGATGGTGTCTGTCGACTTGCAGGATGCTTGCTTTCAGATCCCTATACTCGAGTCGCACAGGAAGTATCTCTGGTTTGTGGTGGGGTCGCAACACTACCACTTTGCGGTCCTTCCATTTGGTCTTACGTAAGCACGTCGAGTCTTCACAAAGCTGATGGCAGTGGTTGCAGCAAGTCTTGGAAGGAAGGGAATATCGGTATTCCCTTACCTAGGCGATTGGTTGATTAAAGCCAAGTCTCTATAGCTCGTGTTGTTCAGTTTGGGTTTTATGGTAAACATGCCCAGGTCTCACCTGGAGCCCTCTCAGCGCCTCCTGTTCATAGGGGCAGTACTGGATACAACGTTGAATCGGGCCTATCCTTCACCACAGCGGATTCAGGACATGCAGTTGTTGATTCCAGTGTTTCAAAATGGAGCAGTTGTTCCAGTCCTCAAGGTCCTATGCCTGCTCGGTCTGTTCGCTTCTTGCATTCTGTTGGTCACTCATGCACGTTGGCACATGAGAGCTCTCCAGTGGTGCAACCGCAGGCTGTGGTTTCAACACAGTGGAGATCTCAGAGTCTAACTATTTCCAGAGACGCTGCAGCGGATCTACTATGGTGGGCTGTGGATGGCAACCTTTCTCAAGGAAGGCTGTTTTCACTGCCGTCTTCGGTGACCACAGTCATGACGGATGCTTCCACTCTAGGGTGGGGAGCTCATCTGGGGGACCTGGAAATCAAGGGTCGTTGGTCTCCAGTGGAACAGACTTTTCATATCAATCTGTTAGAATTGCAGGTGATACGTCTGGCTCTCAACGCCTTCCTCCCATCCCTTCGTGGTCAATCAGTTCAGATCCTGGCGGGCAACACTACTGCGATGTGGTATATAAAAAAGCAGGGAGGAGTAGGGTCGTATCGTCTCTGCAGAGAGGCTCTGCGACTCTGGTCCTGGCTTTGGGACCATCAGATTTGCTTGGTAGTGAATCATCTGGCCGGAGTGCTCAACATACGTGCGGAGACACTGTCGACATTTATTGGCTGATCATGAGTGGCGTCTCCATCAGGATCTAGTCCTACACATCTTTCAGATGTGGGGTTCTCCAAGGATAGATCGGTTTGCCACTCGGGAGAACGCGCTCTGCCCGTCATTCTGCAGCGTCCAGTATACAGTGCAAGGAGCTTTGGGGGGAGGGGAGACAGGGGGGATGCGTTTCAGATCTCTTGGTGCAACCAGTTGCTTTCAGCATTTCCCCCCATACCCTTGGTTACTCGGGTTCTGAGGAAGATTTGCCAAGATCGGACTCAGGTCATTTTAATAGCCCTGGATTGGCCAAGAAGGGTGTGATACACAGACCTTCTCCAACTCTCACTGTGCTCTCAGGGCAGACCACCTCTCGCAGGGGCAGGTACACCCCCCCACCTCCAGAGCCTGCACCTTCATGCCTGTAGATTGAACTGGGAAACCTGAGTTCTTTCTCTCTCCCACCAGAGGTAGTGGATGTTATTCTATCGGCCAGGCGATACTCCACGTATGCTGCCAGGTGGGCAAAATTCGTGGCTTGGTGTGGAGAGAAGCAAATTGATCCTTTGAGGGCCCATCTGTCCGATGTTCTGTTGATTGCATTAGCTTTAGCACAGAAGGGTTGTGCAGTTGCTATTGTTAAGGGCTATTTGGCAGCACGGTCAGCCTTTCTTTGCCTCCCAGATCAGCCTTCCTGGTTTAAATCGCCTATTGTTATTAGGTTCTTAAAGGGTTTAACTAATAAGTTTCCTCCCACTCCTTTTCTTATGCCTCAGTGGGATCTGAATCTCGTTTTAAACTTTTTTTAATGGGGTCACCGTTCGAACCCATGCATTCTTGCCCGCTAGGGTTTCTAGTTCTTAAAGACGGTTTTTCTGATCGCTTTAACCTCTGCTAGGCGTGTTGGTGAGCTTCAGGCTCCTCCTGTTAAACCTCCCTTTACTTTATTTTTCCTGATAAAGTGGTGCTGAAAACCAGGGAAGCTTTCCTACCTAAAGTTGTCACTCCCTTCCATGTGGGGCAGACCATTACCCTTCCATCTTTCTACCCTCCTCCTCATCCCTCGAAGGAGGATGCGAGACTCCATCGTTTGGACCCCAGAAGGGCTCTCTGTTTTTATATTGAGAGGACGAAAGACTTTCGCTTAGAAGACCAGCTGTTCATGGGATATATTGGAAAGAGGAAGGGCAGAGCGGTCCATAAAAGAACAATCTCCAGGTGGGCCATTCTTTGTATCAAGGTTTGCTTCTCGTTGGCAAAGAAGGTTCCCCGTGAGGGTATTAGAGCCCATTCCACCAGGGTAAGTCTGCCACTTCGGCCCTGGCCAGAGGGGTTCCGGTGGTGGCAGCAACTTAGGCGTCTCTCCACACCTTCGCAAAGCATTACTGTTTGGACTATGGGGTTATGAGGGACGGCCATTTTGAACGATCTGTATTGCAGGATTTCTTGGTGTAAGCAGTCAGGCACCTACCTCAGAGTGCAGTACTGCTTTGGGACTCTATTCATAGAGGAATCCTCAGGTAGTTGTATCCATGAGAAGAACAAGTTACTTACCTTCGGTAATGCTTTTTCTGGTGAATACACTTGCTACCTGAGGATTCCTCAGTCCCACCACCTCCCTGTTGGCTGTCTGGTTATACTAAGATGTTTGTTTTTCAAGTGTATATAGATTTTGGTAATTATGTGTATATATAAATGATGGTTATAATTCTATTGCATCATTATGGTTTTATGTATATATGTATTCATTTGAGCTGTTGAGGTCGGTTTTCACCTGTTTGCCTCAATGGCACGTAAAAAATGGGTGAAACTGACGTCAGCACGCCAGGGAGGACCTCTTATTGGCACGGTGACTTTAGATTGTGATATTGACATGGAGAGCTGGGAAGAAGATTTTCCGTCGATTGCTGGCGCATGGGAGAATTCGTAAGGTGAGGAATTCACAGGTAGCTAGTGTACCCACCAGAAAAAGCATTACCGAAGGTAAGTAACTTGTTCTTCTGACCCAGATTACATCACCCACCAGGTCCCTCCAGACTCAGTGGTAGTCAGTGCAGCAAGAAAGAGGGTAAATAGCCAGTCTTCAGGAGATGCACCACCTCCTGATAAGGAGAGTAGAAAATTTGACGCAGCAGGGCAAAGAGTTGCCACACAAGCAGCAAATCAGTGGAGAATTGCAAATTCTCAGGCACTTCTAGCCAGGTATGATAGGGCCCATTGGGAGGAAATGCAGGATATTATATAGCATCTCCCAAAAGAGCACCAGAAAAGGGGCACAGCAAGTAGTAGAAGAGTGGAAAACAATTAGCAATAATCAGATAAGATCTGCGCTCGATGCTGCTGATACAGCTGCAAGGAGTATAAACATTAACAGCACAATCAGAAGACATGCATGGCTGCGCTCCTCTGGTTTTAAACCAGAAATTCAACTGCCTGCACTTAACATGCCTTTTGATAAGCACCTCTTTGGCCCAGAAGTGGACACCCCTATTGAAAAACAGAGGATGGACTCAGATACTGCGAAAGCAATGGGTGCTGTGTACACCACCCCATATAGAGGTTCCTTTCGCAGGCCACAGTTTCGAGGAGGTTTTAAACTACAATCCTCAGAGGCTTTCACCTCCCAAACAAAGCAACCACAACAAACCTAGTATCAACAAGATGGGGTTAGAGGATCCTATAGAGGTCAATACTTCAGGAATAGAGGTAAATTCCAAACCTCTAAACAAACAACACCACAACCTAAACTGTGACTTTCTTCCCTCCCTTCCACTCCACGCATCTCCCGTGGGGGGAAGACTACTGCAGTTCCACTATCATTGGCAAAATATCACCACAAACAACTGGGTATTATCAATTATCCGCAATGGCTATTGCCTAGAATTGATATCCACCCCTCCAAACATTCTGCCAAGATACCACAAGTTGTCCCCCAAGCATACAGTTCTGTTACAACAAGAAGTATTATCTCTACTGTTCAAACAAGCAGTAGAATTAGTTCCACAGTCCCAACAAGGAACAGGAGTATACTCACTATACTTCCTAATTCCCAAAAAAGATGGCACCCTCAGACCCATATTAGACCTCCGGCCCCTCAATCTATACATCCTGTCAGAGCATTTTCACATAACGCTGCAAAATGTTATTCCACTACTGCAAAAACAAGATTTCATGACTGCTCTAGATCTCAAAGATGCGTATTTCCACATACCCACCACCCAGCTCACAGAAATTTCCTCAGGTTTGTCATAGCAGGAAAACACTACCAGTTCAGTGTTGCATTTGGAATAACAGCTCCAAGAGTGCTTACAAAGTGTCTAGCAGTAGTAGCAGCTTACTTAAGACAACACATCCATGTGTTTCCATATCTAGACGATTGGCTAATAAAACCAAGCAATCTTACACAATGCCAAAAACACACGTAATGTGATAGAAACTCTGCACACACTAGGGTTCTCTCTAAACTACCAAAAGTCACACCTTCAACCAGCACAAGTACCACCGTACCTAGTTGCTATCCTAAATACTCAACTAGCTCTAGCCTATCCAAATATGCAAAGGATTAAAGCTTTCCAAAATCTAATACCACTCATACAGCCAAATCAACAATACACTGTAGGATTTATCATGAAGATTCTAGGAATGATGCCATCTTGCATAGCAATAGTCCCACATGCAAGACTAAACATGAGGCCCTTGAAGCAGTGCCTTGCACAACAATGGTCACAAGCACACGGTCAACTTCAAGATCTAGTGTTGATGGACCTCCAAGCACATATGTCCCTTTATGGTGGAATTGCAGCAATTTAATAAAGGGGCGGTCTTTTCAAGACCCTGTGCCTTAGACCATAATTACAACAGATGCATCAATGATTGGTTGGAGACCTCACCTAAACAATCCAATCATTCAAGGGCCATGGGATGTGAAAAACAACAGCTACACATAAACCACTTAGAAATATTAGCTGTGTTCCTTGCCCTAAAAGCATTTCAACCTCTTCACAAACAGAAGAATGTTCTCATAAATACAGACAACATGACAACCATGTATTATCTCAACAAACAGGGAGGGACACATTCATCTTAGTTGTCCCTTCTAGCCCAAACAATTTGGAAATGGGGAATTCACAATCAAATTCATTTACTAGCTCAATACATTCCAGGGATAGACAACCAGTTGGCAGATCTCCTCAGTAGAAATCACCAATGAACACACAAATGGGAGATTCACTCCCAAGTACTTCAAAGGTACTGTCAAAAGTGGGCAACACAAGACCTAGATCTATTCGCAACAAGCGAAAACGCAAAATTCCAAAGCTTTGCATCCAGACACCCACATCCCCTATCCAAGGGCAATGCTCTATGGATCAATTGGTCAGGGATATTTGCTTAAACTTTTCCCCCTCTCCCACTCCTTCCCTTTCTAGTAAGCAAACTACGTCAAACGTCACTCACCATGATACTCAAAGCACCACCATGGGCATGCCAGCATTGGTACAAAACACTACTAGACCTGTCTGTAGTACCTCACTCCAAACTCCTAAGCAGACCAGATTTGTTAACACAAAACAAAGGTCAAATCCGGCATCCAAACCCCAATGCTCTCAATCTAGCGATTTGGCTTCTGAAGTTATAGAATTTGATTATCTAAATCTTCCATCAGAATGTATGGAAGTAATTAAACAAGAACGTAAACCTACTACTAGACAGTGCTACGCAAACAAGTGGAAAAGATTTGTCTACTACTGTCAATCTAAAAACACTGACCCACTTACAGCATCTATACAAGATATTGTATGCTATTTACTTCATTTGCAGAAATCTAATTTGGCTTTCTCATCCATCAAGATACACCTTCGTGCAATATCTGCATACTTAAAGACTATTCAACATACTTCTGTATTTAGAGTTCCTGTTATTAAAGCCTTCAGGGAAGTATTAAAACACATTATTCCACCCAGAACACCACCTGTTCCATCATGGAATTGAATTGTTGTACTTGCCAGACTCATAGGACCACCTTTTTGAACCCATGCACTCTTCTCAAATTAAATTTTTAACATGGAAGATCGCCTTTCTTGTAGCTATTACTTCTTTAAGAAGAGTTAGTGAAATACAAGCATTCACTCTTGAAGAACCGTTTTTCTAAGTGCACAAACATAAGGTTGTACTTAAAACAAATCCAAAATTTCTACCAAAAGTAGTATCTCCATTTCACATCAATGAAACAGTGGAATTGCCAGTCTTTTTCAACAGCCAAACTCTGTGGCTGAAAGAGCTCGTCATACCCTAGATCTCAAAAGAGCTCTTATGTACTAAATAGACAGAACTAAAGATTTTAGGAAAAAAAGCAACATTCTGTTGCTTCCCAACAACCACATACAGGCAATCCTATATCAAAACAAGGTTTAGCAAGATGGATTGTTCGATCTATACAAACATGTTATATCAAAGCAAAGAGACAACTTTTGATTATTCCTAAAGCACATTCTACAAGAAAGAAAGGTGCGTCAATGGCTTTTTTAGGAAACATACCAATGGTTGATATGTGTAAAGTAGCTACATGGTTAACTCCTCATACATTTACAAAACACTACTTTGTTGATGTTTTCTCACAGTAACAAGCCACTGTAGGCCAAGCTGTCTTAAATATGCTATTTCAAACAACTTCAACTCCTAAAGGCTAGCCACCGCTTTTTGGGAGGACTAACTGCTTTGTACTCTATGCATAGCATGTGTATCTACAGCTACACGTACCATCAAGCGGAAAATGTCACTTACCCAGTGTACATCTTTTCGTGGCATGTAGTGCTGCAGATTCACTTGCAGAAGAGTGGGCTGGCAGCTACACCCCATAAGGCTGCACAGGCAGAACTGGGGATCCTTTAAGAAACCCCCAGAGTACATGCTGTCATGCAACTAACACTCGAATCGGTGTAGTTGCATAATTCCAACATCTTTTGATACCAAGCATGCCTAGGTTCGGAGAAGTCATTATGTAGTTGGAACACTTGTTGACCAATGTCCACCTTATGATGTCTTTCCCACACTTAGAGTTCAGTAAATGGCCTGTGGTCGGGGGGGGAGGGGGGACCCTCACATTTGTGGACATGCACCCTGCCCTTGGGCTGAAGGGTCTACCAGAGGTGGACTTAAAATGTCGAAGTACAGTGGGCAGGTTCGTGGTGAAAGGTGCATGCACCATTTCAAGCAGGCTGCAGTGGCCAGCCTGCAGTCAGTTTGAATGGGCTCCCATAGGTGGCATACTACATGCTACATCCCATGTGGTGTACCAATGCCTACGTACCATTAACTAGGGACTTACATGGGTGCACCAGTATGCCAATTGTGGGGTGTAAAGTTACCAGCAACCAAATTTAGGGGAGAGAGCAGTCAATGGTGTCCTGGTTAGCACTGATATCAGGCAAATGGGTGGTGTTAACCATGCCAGAAAGATGGCACTTTCCCTAAAATTACATTGCGTGTTCTCTTTGTGTGTATTAGGTATTCTCTCCAAGTAAGTCGCTGTGAGGAAATGCCTCCTTGGCATGGTTACCCCCTAACTTTTTGCCTTTGCTGATGCTAAGTTATGATTTGAAAGTGTGCTGGGACCCTGCTAACCAGGCCCCAGCACCAGTGTTCTTTCCCTAAACTGTACCTTTGTCTCCACAGTTGGCACAACCCTGGCACTCAGGTAAGTCCCTTGTAACTGGTAACCCTGGTATCAAGTGCCCTGATGACAGGCAAGGTCTCTAAGGGCTGCAGCAAGTCTTATGCCACCCTGGGAAACCCCTCACTCAGCACATGCACACAGCCTCACAGCTTGTGTGTGCTGGTGGGGAGAAGACTAAGTCGACATGGCACTCCCCTCAGAGTGCCATGCCAACCTCACACTGCCTGTGGCATAGGTAAGTCACCCCTCTAGCAGGCCTTACAGCCCTAAGGCAGGGTGCACTTTACCACAGGTGAGGGCATAAGTGCATGAGCACTATGCCCCTACAGTGTCTAAGCAAAATCTTAGACATTGAAAGTGCAGGGTAGCCATAAGAGTATATGGTCTGGCAATTTGTCAAACACAAACTCCACAGTTCCATAATGGCTACACTGAAAACTGGGAAGTTTGGTATCAAACTTCTCAGCAAAATAAATGCACACTGGTGCCAGTGTACAATGTATTGTAACATACACCCAGAGGGCATCTTAGAGATGCCCCCTGAATACCTACCTGATTTCTAGTGTAGGCTGACCAGTTTCTGCCAGCCTGCCACACACCAGACAAGTTGCTGGCCACATGGGGAGAGTGCCTTTGTCACTCTGTGGCCAGGAACAAAGCCTTTACTGGGTGGAGGTGCTTCTCACCTCCCCCTGCAGGAACTGAAACACCTGGCGGTGAGCCTCAAAGGCTCATGTCTGTTGTTGCAGCGCCCCAGGGCATCCCACCTAGTTGAGATGTCCGCCCCTCCGGACACAGCCCCCACTTTTGGCCGCAAGTCCAGAGGAGGTGAGAAAAATGAGTTGTCACCCACCAGTCAGGACAGCCCCTAAGGTGTCCTGAGCTGAGGTGACCCCCTGCCTTAGGAAATGCTCCATCTTGTTTTGGAGGATTCCCCCCAATAGGATTAGGGATGTGCCCCTTTCACCACAGGAAGGAGGCACTAAGAGGGTATAGCCACCCTCCAGGGCAGTAGCCATTGGCTACTGCCCCCCAGACCAAAACACACACCTAAATGCAGTATTTAGGGGTGACCCTGAACCCAAGAAATCAGATTCCTGCAACCTACAACAAGACAATGGACTGCTGACCTGAAAGCCCTGCAGCGACGACTGAGACAACTGACATGGCCCAGGCCCTACCGGCCTGTTTCCAGACTCAGAGAACTTGCAACTAGAACTAGAAATTTGGACTCAGCAGGTTGCAAAGTCTGCAGTACAGTGGCCACTTCAATGAAGGCAGCCAGTGCTAGGTCCTCTTGGGCAGCTGTGTCCAAGTCCTCTTGGCAGGGCTCAGCTGCATGGTAGACTGAATCCCAAAGACAAAAGGGAAGACTTCCTGGACATCATCGACGACAAGGAAATTGTCTTAAATCAAATTATCAGCACAGCTGTGGATTCCTCCCTCCTTGCCACACATGGCTATTGTCATGGAGTCCCCTTGCATAGGCATACTTGGCTCCAGCTAACTTATCTAAAACCGGATGTGCAACACTGCATCCAAAATTTGCCATTCCCATGAATCAAACTGTTTGGTAGCCATGCTGATGACAAAATGGCAAGAATAAACTGAAATGGACACATTTAAAGCTGTGGGTCTGGTGAAACCCAGGGAAAAGCACAAATTGTTCCAACCCTACCAGCGCCGGTTTTACTCCGAGGTTTCAAATTACTCATTGGCTTCCGAGTAGATCTCAACATCATCAGAGATCCTACAGCACACGCAGACGAGAGAACTCTCTGCCCAGCAGCCCACCCAAGGTGGTTAACATGAGCCACAAAACTGAGTCCTCCCTTCCCCTTCTGTTATCCACTCCAGTAGGAGGAACCATTGCACATTAGCGGGAAGAGTAGCAACGCATCACAACAGACTCCTGGGTTGTGAGTATTGTGAAGAATGGTACTCAGGTTTACCAGCCCACCACTGTCCATTCCACCCAAGCTGTCCACTTCCCACCTCAACTTATTCAGGACTGAAGTCAACATCCTTTTGCAAAAGAAGGTGGTGGAAGCCATCCCTCAGTCAACGGGGGACAGGCATTTTCTTCAGGTATTTCCTAGTACCAAAGAAAGACAAAAATAAATTCAGACCCATTATCAATCTGTCGCTAACAAGTGGATTCGGAAAAAGAAGTTTGGGGTGCTGGCTTAACATAAAAAATATCCCCAACTTCATCAGGGAGATTCTTTGCTTAATTGATCTTGACGATGCATACTTCCACATTCCCATTTTCAGGAAGCATTTGAAATTTCTCAGTTTCCTTGTGGAGCACAACCGTTACCAGTACACAGTTCTACCATTTGGCCTCAAGTTAGCACGCAGAACGTTCTCCAAGTGCATGGCTGTGGTGGCAGCCCATCTAAGAAAACACTGAATCTTCGTCTACCCCTATCTAGACGACTGGCTCAGAAAGGCATCCACTTCTCACGAAGCCCTGCTGCATTTCAATTGGACTTGCAAGCTCCTTCATCGGTTTGGACTTCACATCAACTTCAACAAGTTCATGTCAACACCAGTCCAGACGTTGCATTACTTAGGGGCCTACATTGACACCTTTCACCTACAGATGTGGCCGTCAGAAGAGTTACTTACATTTCTGAAGGATTGATAACTCATGGGGGTGCCGATGGCCTCCTGTGGCTTTCTCATTCCCAATGCTTGCCTCTCCAGGAGAGTCTAGAGGACCAGTGGGGCAAGCTGGTGGCCAACAGAGGACAGGATCATGCTTTCCTTGCATGTGATACAATCACTCAAGTGGTTGTGTTCTCCAAACAGACTTCTTCAAGGGATGCAGTTACACCAGCAGGTCCTGTCTCAAACCATTGAAGCATGCATTACTCCTCAGACAGATAAACTCCAGATTCGAGGCTCATGGCCTCAGAGAGAGAAGACATACCATATAAATCTCCTTGAGCTCCGCACAGTTCATCTGGCGCTCAAGGCCTTTCACCCATCATTCACAACAAGAGTCTGCTTGTTCAGACAGACAATATGACCGGCATGTACTACCTGAACAAGCAAGCGGGCCTCAGGTTCAGAGCCTTGCCAATAGAGGCCCAGAAAAGTTGTATATGGCTTTGGGCCAGGAACCTGAGGCAGCTCACCTCTCAGGTGTCCATAATGTTCAAGCAGATGCTCTCAGCAGAGCTCTTGCCGAATATCACGAGTGAGGTCTTGCATGAAGAAGTTGTTCAAAGTATCTTCCACTTGTGGGGCACCACTTCTATCGACCTGTTCGCCACAGTGGAAAACAGAAATGCAACGGTCTTCGCCTCCAGGTTTTACCATCTAGAGACACTGGGGAATGCCCTGTGGATCGATTGGTAGAGCAAAGTTCTTTCCACCGACTCCCCTGATCCAGACAGTCCTGATAAAGCTGTGCCAGGCCAAAGTCAGGATGATCCTAATTGCTCCATAGTGCCATGGCAGTGGTAGTTCCTGGACATTCTTCATCTGTCACAGCGTCCACATCACAAGCTGCCATGCAGGCCAGATCTACTACCAAAATTTGGAGGACAGATGGTACACCCCATTCTCTCTTCCTTGAATATGGTGGCATGGCTCCTGAGCTAGTGCAGTATGGATACTGGAACTTGCCACAACACTGCATGGAGATCCTCAAGGAGGCTGAGCAACCGTCCACTCGCTCCGCGTACACCTTTAAATGAGAGATTTTGCATCTTTGGTTTCTCTAAGAACCTGGACCTGACTTCTTGCCAAGAGTATGTGATTCTACCATACCGTCTACACTTGGTTAAATCTGGCTTGCAATTCTCTTTCATAAAGGTTCGTCTGGCAGCTCTTACTGCTTACAGGAAATGTCTGTCACAAACCTTTTTTTGTCTTTTTTTTTTTTTTTTTTCCTCCAAATCCTGATCATAAAGGATTTGTTAGAGGGGTTGAAGATTTTCCCTCCCTTTAGGTGTTCCTCGCCTCCCTGGGAACTCAATATAGTGCTTTCTGACCTTATGCAGGATCCCTTTGAACCTATCCATAAAGCTTCCAGACAACACCTTATGTTTAAGGTAGCTTTCCTGGTAGCATTAACATCAGCTCACCTGGTTAGCGAGATTTAAGCACTCTTTCTCATTAACGGTACGCTGTCTTTCATTCTGCCCAAAAATTCCTTCCTTAGGTAGTGTTGGACTTTTATGTAAACCAGACTCTCATTGCATTCATTCTTTCAGAATCCCTCTACTCCAGCAGAAAGATATCTCCATTCATTGGATGTTAAAAGGGTTCTGAAATTTTATCTCGATAAGAGATATCCATCAAACTGACAAATTATTTAATAACTATGGTCCCGTCTGCACCAATTGAGCCTCCTCCAAGCTATCCATCTCCAGATGGAAAGTTTCATGCATTGTGTTGTGCTACCAAGAAGTTCATAAATCACTAGCAGATAAGCCAATGGCTCACTCTACTAGGGCGAAGGCAGCTGCTGCTGCTTTATTATGCAATATCCTGATTCCATAAATTTGCAAAGCACTTATCTGGAAATCAGTACACACTTTCACCAAACACTACTGCCTAGACTGATGCTCGGGCAGTTGCTCAAGTAAGGCAGGCTTCCCTCAGAAATATGTTTGTGTAAACTATCTAAGTGACCCTCTGACTCCTCCACAGCGATATGTGGGGTTGTGCTTGCTACTCTGTTCAGTGCTTATGACTATACATGGAAATACCCTACGAGAGAAGGAATCATTTCTTACTTGTAACTTGTAGGAGAATTTCCATGGTAGGTCATAAGCAACCCACCCTCCTCTCTGGTTGAATGGATAGAGGTATCCTTGAAATCTTTGTCACACATTGCCTTCAAAAAGAACCAAAGCAACTACCACCTGCTGGGCATGATGGGATAGTGGTGGTCTCTGGGTTCTTAAAGGCACAGTTTCTATTTTAGCCATATAATGACAGCCTAGGAGTCTACTCTGCCCTGCTCTACCTCATTTCTGTCATACAAAACAGGTTTGTGAAGATGTATACTGTTTGCAAAACATCATAAGTTATACTAATTTTATATTATACTAATTTTATGTATTTATGTATTGACCCTTTTTGATTTTATGATGAAGAATTTGGCCAGTGTAGCCTAGGTTTATAAGCTGTGTTATCGATCGCTTTCTCAAGTGTTGTTACAGGCCTTCCTGAAGAAAGGTCAAAAATCGCTACTTAAGATATGTTAAAGAACTGCTCCTGGGTCCCCATACCTGGGTGGCACTGTTCATTGCTTAAGACTTATCATGGAAATTCCCCTACGAGAGAACAGGAGTTCCAGGTAACAAACTATTCCTTTTATATTAATTTAGACACCAAGAGCTTCAAGATCAGGTAAGTACTTTTCGAGTTAGCAGTATTTCAAAACTTGCAGAATACACCTGTCCGATTTGAGACATGAGCCTCAAATGCTGTAATGTTATCCTGTGGGGAAAACACACTGCACCAGGGTTATTTGAAATCAACTTACAGAACTGTTATTCTGGACTTAAGGTAAGTAGGGGCCAAAGTCTCTAGAACTGCCAGTAGTTTGGGGTTACCTGCCCTGGCGTGTCCGGGTGCAGATGTACTCCTAGCAGTGGTAGCTTTGAATGCTATGCATTGAAGTCAGTGGGAGCAGTGCCTGGAAGAAAAGGGCTGCATGTGGGGACTGGGTGAGCAGTCTGGCTAAACTCAAAGGAGGGTCTCCGTTCTTGAGGGTTTCAGCATCCCAGAGGCACCATTTTTTATTTTATTTTTTAAGCCCAGGCTAGAGAGCTCAAGTGCAGAGTTGTGTTGTCTGGCGGGTCGCTGGTGTTTGAGGCTCTCATTTCTTGGGGTCGACTTGGAGATGAATAAAAAGCAAGACAGCAGGGTCACTCTTTGCTGGCCTTGATGATGCTGACGTCCCTCGTCGATAGGTCAGTTTTGGTGGTGTTGATGTCTGGACTGGACAATGAACAAGCCTTGCTAATTGCAAATAGTTGGGTTATTCCAGGTATTGGTGCAGCGATTCAGGGCAGGCTCAGTGTCTGACGGGCTAGATTTGACGAAGCTACACTCCTGGACACTGAGGATCCTCTTCCTGGCGAAGTGCTCCCTCTGTGGACCCCTATGGTCCACAAAATGGAGAACCAGACAGTCGCGGTTGGTGCAGTGCAGGGAAGTGGTGCCTTCACTCCAAGGGAGATGCTGACTCAGGGGCAAAGTGCTGGCAGTCCTCGAATGCTCTGGGTGAATGCACAGCTGCAGGGCGAGTCAATTCTTTGCAATTGTCAGGAGCAGGTAGGCAGGGTTTTGCTCCAAGTCCACAGCTAGTCCACAGTTTTTGTATCTTAAGCTTTTCTTTATCCTTCTTTTTTGTGGTTGGGTGAATCTGAGTTCCTGGTCTCAGGGGGCCTCCTAAATATGCAATTTAGAAGGGTTTCGCGGAATGTAGGGTAGTAGCCAATGGGTGAATACTCCCCCTATTTGACAACGTCCTGGGTGGACTGGGCATACCCTTGTGCCAGAGTTCCTAGTTCCACCAAAAACAAGATGGTGTAACCCTTCATGGAGCACATCAGGCAGCCCACATTAGGAGTGTGATAAGACTTGTAGTGCAACACACCTACATGCATAGCTAATATCCCACCTTTCCTAGTGCCCAATGGGCCTCAGGGAAGAGGGTGGAATCCCCCAGGTCTGGGGGAAGCCAGGGTTGCGTAGCACAGGCAGCAGAGACTTTGAAGTCCCTGGCCTTGATATGTAGATTCTCTAGCCGTCCTGCTGGAGGTGTTAACACTTTCCTTTGGAGCTCTGAGAGCATGGGCTTTCACTTCCAGGGCTGTCAAACTAGTCTATGGTGGCAGGCTGGTCGATACAGTCAGCCAGGATACTAGAGGACTAGTAGGTTTACAGGGGGCACCTCTAAGGTGCCCTATGGGTGCATGTCATGATAAATATAATACTGGCACCGGAATAGATTTATTAAGATGAGGTGTTTGACACTAAAGACCATAGGTTTTAGTGAAGCCATTATGTAGCTGGGCGACTTGTAATAAGTGCCCAGTACATACCTTAAGATGTCTTCCATGGTCACTTGCTGTATTTAATAATAGAACTAGACATCACAGGGGCATATCTCCCCATGCAGATATGCCATCACATTTATTATAATGCATCCTTCCTTAGGACTGGAAGGCCTGCTGTATGGGTGACTTGCATATACTGAATGCAGTGTCAGTGGCAAATGGACTGTGTGCCATGTGTTTTAAATTTTAGCTGCACCAAGGCACGTAGCCTGGAATGGCAGTCTGCATGAATTAGCTGAGGGGTCCTTCAGGGCAGCACAATACATGCATCAGCTCTAACGGACTCTCTTTAGTACCCATGCTCTGGGTACAGGTGGTACCATTTACTTGGGACCGAACAGGGGTGTTAAAGTGTGTGCCAATTGTACACAGTTGAGTATTTTGTTTCTAGGTGATAGAACACTCGCACTAGAGCCTGGTTAGCAGGCTTTGGTGCACTGTCAGTTGCAAAACCAGCATCAAATAGGGGGGAAAACCACCTGCAAATAGACGTCTAGTTTCCTACACACCAGTACTCTGCTAGCACGTGGGGGTTACTGTCCTGGACATCTGCCAAGCTTCCACATGGATATCCCTTCACACATTCCTGAAGAATTACTGCTTGGACAGCCAGGTTAGGAGAGAGAGGCATTTTGCCTGTTCGGTCCTCCAGGACTTCTTTATCTAAACCAGTTTGCTGACCCATCTCTGGTGAGGTATTGCTCGAGTGTCTATTCTAAGATGAGTAGTCTTCAGTAAGAAGTCTCTATCAGAAGAGCAAGTTACGTACCTTTGGTAATCTCTTTCCTGGTAAAGACACAATCTGCCATCCTCTCTGCACTGTGAGCTGGTTCTTCACCCAAAAGAACCTTTTAAACACCACACACTGGTCATGAAATCAAACATTAGTTTTTATATGGCTCTATGTTTGTGGCTCCGCATTTTTTTTTTTTTTTTACTGTGGAAATATTCATGAAAGAAACTGTTGGTGCGCGAGGGTAGAGCATTTACGGTCATCACATCATTCTTTCTGTTGCGGAGCCGAACAGTGACACCTGCTGTGAGTACACTTACTGCTGAAGGTTTTCCAGATCCAGTCTGACTACTAGGAAATTACCTAAAATGAGGAATCTAAGATGTGAAATCTGAAGTTAATTAGTCTCTACCAGCAAAGGTGTTACCAAACGTAAGCAATTTGTTCTTTTTTACGCAGTTGACATGACACTAAAGCACCAACCTACGCTCATATGATGATGCTCAATACATATTCTCAACTGCTGTGCCAAAAAACAAACATGGAGTCAGTGCCCATGCACGTTGCCGACTAGAAGTTGCAAAACTTCCCATGACTTGAAATAATGATTTCAAGAGAAAATATTAAGTTGTCTGAACCCGACATTAAATGTTAGAAGTAAACAGCACTTACCGATCTACAGAACTGTGCCCTCCAAACAAATGCTTGCTGAGTAACTTTTCCTTCTGATGGACAAACATCGCTCACATTTTCTGTTCCTCTTTCACTGCCCTTTTTCCTAAATGATGAGAAATCTGTACTGGTTTGTTTCCTTCCTTTGGTACTGCTGGTCTAGTAATAGAAAAAGCACATTTACTGAATCTGCACTCTTAAAGCATTGTATAACATTTGCAATGCTACCAGCTTTTTAGCCTTGTGGCTCTACAGCTGAGGACCAGTCACAGGACCAGGTGATGTAGATGAATGGTACTCCAAAAAAAAAAAAAAATCTAGCTCTAGTCTGGCACCAAGAAATGATTCACATAAGAAATGGGTAGGGAAATGTGTGTTCGGCAGAAAGAACATACCCAAAATTAAGTGACCTGTCCTTTAGTGGCTCAGTGAAATGCAAAACCTGAACTGCAGAAAGATAAAAAGTGTCTTGGAACAGGATGTTTAAGAAGCCTTCCTTTCACTCACTTCCTGCTTGTCTGGGTCTTAGGCTTTAACATGTAATGAAAACCTTTAAGAGTTCATATTGTTTCTAAAAGTCCATATTCCCAACTAGTTAGGTAAAGTTTGTTCAGTGAGGCTGTATTGAAGAAAGCTTGCCAAATAGGAATGTTGAATCTTGAATTTTTGAGCAGCCATATATAAATATCCCTTTACATGCCTTAGTTTCACTTTTTACCTATGCACCACCATCTCCTACATCTGTGTTCTTACTACTATTTTTCTTCTGACAAACAGATCCTACCTCCTTCAGAGTCTGTCAGAGGAGGGTTCTACTGAGAACAGGCCACCTGAAGAAAAGTTGCAGGGATATGCTGCGGTGTTGGCCATTGGGTCCGGTCGATGCAAGACAAATACTCTAGGTGAATATTGTGGTGCATTGTGGTGTTCTTTGCGATTGGGAAATATTTTGATAGTAGTCTGATTCATCCAATCCAGACCCAAATTCTTGACTTCACTGTGTTCATACCTTGATATCTAATTTTTTTAAGTCAAGTGTAAGCGTTCAATCTGGTGTATACTTCTAACGTGTGTTAAAGCGATTTCATTTGTTTGTTGCCATGTCCTTTAAAAATTCTTGCTCGCAAGTGGTCAGTTCTCTTTTTCTCCCTCCTTTTTCCAATTCAGAGCAGTGCCCAACTACTGTATTGTTCCACTTTGGTTTCTTTATCTGTTTGTGACTTATTTTTTTTTTTTACATTTCTTTGGTGGTCCCCTTTCACTGTGTATGTATTTTAGGCTGGTAGCTGCCTGTCTTTTATTGCAGCAATTCTGTTCATCCCACCTCCTCCCATGTCGCTGACATTTGCTTTGGCTTTATTCCAGTGCTGTCCTCGTCCTAAAATAAGCTTATTTCACTAAACAAACGGCTTCTAAAATAAGCTTATTTTACTAAACAAACACCATATACAGTTGCATTGCTGAGTCTCTCCCCCTCCAGGGCCCCTTTCTGCCAGCACTCATGACATCTTACACAGGGCATTGCTTATCTCTTTTATTGAGGCCATAAATCTTCTCAGGCTGCCCTGCTAACTTCATTAGAGGTTTGTTGAAATGCAAGGCAAAAATGCTTTTTTGCACGTGGGCGCTGTCATCGAAAGATGGCAATTAATTTGTTTTCTTTGTCACCACCACGCAGCACTACTTCCTTGCTGTTCTGTGCTTTTGCAAACATTGCATGTTGTCTCTCTTAACATCAGTGTTTCATTTGCCAAGGGCCAATTTCAAGCTGGAGTTCAGGCCTGACACAATTTCGAGCTTCGCTCAGCCTCAAGGAAACGGTGAATGTCCAACCTTGCAAAGCCCGCATTCAGCTGCACCGAGCACCCCATGTGGCAGCTGCTTAGCTCTATGCAGCTAGAAGGGCTCAGTCGGAACTAGGGGATACCCTCCACACTCCTCTGATGCCCATAGTTGCCTGACCATCACGGAGGACTGGTGGCGTAAGGTGTGAGCACATAGGAAATTTTGAGTGATTATTCAAAGTAGGGGCGTTCAGGGCTTGGTAGGTGACCTTTACAAGCAGTTTTCAACTAGCACACACACATGCAACACAATTCACATCTACGCTCCTTTTTACAAAATGCACACAAAATTCACGTGTGTTCACTTGAAACAGAATGCATCTTATGAAATGCTTAGTGCACGACTGTTGAAGTTTCTTGGCACTCTAATATTTAAACAGTGAAATGGTGATTACTCATCAGGAAAATTATTAGATGGTGAAAGAAGTGTTCAAGGATTTCCTGAAATAGATGGGAAGGCTGGTTTCTCAAATGGGGGTAACATATTTCAGCAACAATAAATAGGATTTATGACTGGAAAACAACTGTTCTGACTGCATACTTCAAGCAAAAATGTATTCACTAAGTGTTTTAAAAGAAAACCGATGTATGTACTATAGATAGTTTAAAAGATAATGCGTTTGTGCACAGGTAATAAGTGTAAGTGAAGACAGGTGAAATACTCCCTAAGGTCACATAGTACAAGTTGCAGTTCATCAACTGTTAGAGGCATTTAGAAGTATTGCATTGCCATATTGTAAACCTGATTGGATTGGCGCAATAATCACCACAAAATGCACAATGCATGCCACATACAAATGTGTGCACTCAAGCCCCAATACTTACACCTGTACGCAGAAGGTATACAGTAGAGCATAAATGCCCACATTCTACAGACATACCCACCCAGATATCTCCGGCACAGATTACCACTGACTCACTATCGCACAAATGTGTATCAGAAAGTGGAACCAGCACGCACATGAGCATGCTTTCAGAGGGTCTGTTTGTCTTCCTATAAATATCCAGTGGTGGTTCCTAAACAACGCTAAATTTATTTACCTTATCCACATCTGTTTTTAGATTGAGCGTGCAAGCGCTCTGACCTGTTGTAATCTATCTACAGGCTTTTAACCACTCATCACCATCACTTGCTCATGGGCTTGCATTTCGAAAATCCTATGTAACCATTGGTAAATGCTTTACGTTTGGCCCTCCTTGGGACGGTTTTGTTACCGCTTTGGACACTGACCCGGTTACATGAATAATTGCACGATTGCCAATACGTTTTACTGCAAGCACACTTCTTTTTTCCTTCTGTGTCTCTCCTTCACGCTTAGGGCAGGCATGGTGCTTTGAATCGGCTCACATATGTCAACTGTTTTACTTTTAATTTTCAATTTATTTGGCAGGAAAAGTCCAGTTCGGAATTTACAATGCTAATTACTCTAACTTGAGCAAACATGACACCCATTGCACTGGAAATGCTTGTCTAATTGGTTTTCAAATGTCACATAGAAAATTACCAGTAGAAAAACTTTGCTGCCCTTGCAATGCGTACAATACATTACCATGCATGTTTTCCTGAAGCATACTAGACTATTTTAAGGGTAGCAATGACATGCTGTACATCATGCCTTGGAATATACCCAATATGCATATCATAATATACAGGGTTTCATTACATTATAGCATGATTATCTTCTGCTTTCATTCATAAATCATGAGGCATGTTCCAAAATGATATTTGGAATTTCTTCAAAGCTAACGCACACTGACGCTAATTCCATTAAGTCCTATATCTGTGTTAAATAACTTGGTCACAGATTCTGCTTTTCAGAAGAGGATGGTCACTAGCCCCAAATTTCACGTGGTACTGATGAAAGAGGCAACCGAATATTATATAAATCTGACATTTTATTATAATAGATCAAGGGCCAGATGTAGCAAGGGGTTTTACCCATTCTGTGTCTATGGGAAAATGTGTTCGTACATATGGCCCCAAGTTCTTAATCCATTCTTTAATTTTTGGAGCCAGCCCTCTGCCCGTGCATAGTGCCCCCCTTTTTGTCAGTAGCTGCATTGCATTGGCCGCAATTGTACTTGTCCCTACTGCACACATGAACTAGCACCACTAGTAATTGTGAGACGTTGTGCTGCAACCTCTTTGCTGAAGAAAATAATCTTCTACTTCTGAGTAAATTTCAGTAGAGTCCTAGTATCCGCATGAAGCAATAAAGACAAACAGCAATAGGAGTCTCTGCCAAAAATGCCCCATAGAGCTCTCCTGACTATATAATTCTTATAGACTCTCTGTGTAATACATGTGATTATTACACAGCCAACCAGTGGTAGTCCTACTGTTATATTTTTAAATGAAAGCAATACTGTCACAGACAGTGTGCATACATTGGTCACGCGCTAAGTCGATAATCATTAGTGAGTAGACCATGAGGCAGTTAACACCTGCATGGCAACAATACACCCTTATATATCATTTATACATCAATTTATATGTTATGCTTAGGTCACCCTACTGACCAATCTGGCTAATTAATTTGAATCAATAGACGCACTTCCACATTTCCATGGTCGCTTTGGGTACGTGGAATCGAATATGTTGCATCTGCTCGTGGTCCTGGCTCACATTAACTTTGAGTGTGATAGATGCTGCGCACAGATGTGCAATGTATCACTCTGATTTCTATTTAGTGGTATCTTTGCAGTGTGTTTACCGCAATACCCCCACTGTGCTTTGTAGGAAAATGGCCTTTGTTGCAATTACCCCTCCATTTGTTTGTCTGATATTGATGCTGACTAGACTTAGTGTGCTGGGAACCTGCTAACCAGCCCCAGCACCAGTGTTCTTTCACTTTAAAATGTACCATTGTTTCCACAATTGGCACACCCCTGGCACACAGATAAGTACCTTGTAAAAGGTACCAGTGGTACCAAGGGCCCTGTGACCAGGGACAGTCCCTAAGGGCTGCAGCATGTGTTGTGCCACCCTAGGGGACCCCTCATCTAACACATGCCCACTGCCATTGCAGATTGTGTGTGTTGGTGGGGAGAAAAAGGCAAAGTCGACATGGCATCCCTCTCAGGGTGCTTTGCACACAACACTGCCTGTGGCATAGGTAAGTCACCCCTCTAGCAGGCCTTAAAGCCCTTAGGCAGGGTGCACTATACCACAGGTGAGGGCATAGCTGCATGAGCAAAATGCCCTAGAGTGTCTAAGTCCATTCTTAGACATTGTAAGTGCAGTGTGGCCATATTAAGTTACAATGCCCCAGGGTATTCCAGCTAGTGGAGATGGCCAGCCCCCGGACAAAACCACCACTTATGGCGGCAAGTCTAGAGAGATAATTGGGAAAAACAAGGAGAAGTCACCACCTCAGCCTGAACCATCCCTTAAGTGTCCAGGGCTGAAGTGACCCCCTCCTTGCAGAATCCTCCATCTTGGTTTGGAGGACAGGGACCAATAGAGATACAAATGTGCTTCCCTCCCCAAAGGGAGTGAGCACAAGAAGGCCACCCTCAAAGACAGTAGCCATTGGCTACTGCCTTTTAACCCCTAAAAACTCCCCTAAATCGTGTTTTTAAGGGCTCCCTGAACCAAGCTAGTCAGATTCCTGACAAACTTGCGAGAAGGACTGCTTAGCTGAAACCCCCACAGAGAAGGAAAGGAGACAGCAACTGGCTTGGCCCCAGCCCTACCGGCCTGTCTCCTGCTTCAAAGATCCTGCAGAAGAAAGGCAACATGCCCTGCAGGTCCAGCGACCTCTGAAAAACCTCCAGAGGACTGCCTGCATCACAGAGGATCAAGAACTCCCATGGACAGCGACCCTGTCCAAGAAAAGAAGAAACCTCTTTTAAAGGACTCCTACGTCAATGCAGAAGTGTGAGTCCTAACCACTCTGCACCCGACGCCCACGGCCTGAGTTCAGGTGGCCCAACCTACCAGAGAGGACCCCCAGGCGACGGCAGCCAAGATATGTACTAAGCTCTAAAACTGTACTTTTTCTTCCCCCAGGAACTGTTCTGAAAATGCACTGTGTCCTCTTTCAAAATAGATATTCTTTGTTTTCTTAAAAAATGTTTGTAGGAAAATGGCTCCCTGTTGCAGTTACCCCCCCCACTTTTTGCCTGATATTGATGCTGACTTGACTGAGACCCTGATAACCAGGCCCCAACACCAGTGTTCTTTCACTAAAAATGTACCATTGTGACCAGGGACAGTCTCTAAGGCCTGCAGCATGTGTTGTGCCAGCCTTAGGGACCCCTCACCTAACACATGCACACTGCCAATGCAGATTGTGTGTGTTGGTTGGGAGAAAAAGGCAAAGTCGACATGGCATCCCCCTCAGGATACCATGCCCACAAAATACTGCCTGTGGCATAGGTAAGTCACCCCTCTAGCAGGCCTTTCAGCCCTAAGGCAGGGTGCACTATACCACAGGTGAGGGCATAGTTGCATGTGCAATATGCCTCTACAGTGTCTAAGTCTATTCTTAGATATTGTAATTACAGTGTGGCCATATTAAGTATATGGTCTGGGAGTTTGTCAAAAACAAACTCCACAGCTCCATAATGGCTACACTGAATACTGGGAAGTTTGGTATCAAACTTCTCAGAATAATAAACCCACACTGATGACAGTGTTGGATTTATTAAATAAATGCACACAGAGGGCATCTTAGAGATGCCCCCTGTATTTTACACAGTCCTTCAGTGCAGGACTGACTGGTTGGTGCCAGCCTACTGCTGAGAGACGAGTTTCCCTGGGGTGAGAGCCTTTTTGCTCTCTGAGGCCACCCCCCTGCAGGAACTGTAACACCTAGAAGTGAGCCTCAAAGGCTCAAGCTTCATGTTACAATGCCCCAGGGCACTTCAGCTAGTGGGAGATGCCCGCCTCCTGGACACAGCCCCCACTCTGGACACAGCCCCCACTTTTGGCAGCAAGTCCAGGGGAGATAATGAGAAAAACGAGGAGGAGTCACCCACCAGCTCAGGACAGCCCCTAATGTGTCCTGAGCTGAGGTGACCCCTGCCTTTTGAAATCCTCCATCTTGATATTGGAGGATTCCCCCAATTGGAATAGGGATGTGTCCCCCTCCCCTCAGGGAGGAGGCACAAAGCAGGTGTACCCACCCTCAAGGACAGTAGCCGTTAGCTACTGCCCTCCCAGACCTAAACACACCCCTAAATTCAGTATTTAGGGGCTCCTCAGAACCTAGGAAACTAGATTCCTGCCACCTAAAGAAACCAGGACTGCTGACCTACAAGCCTGCAGAGAAAGAGGAAGACAACTGCTTTGGCCCCAGCCCTACCGGCCTGTCTCCAACTTCGAAAACCGGCAACCAGCGATGCATCCGACAGGGACCAGCGACCTCTGAAGCCTCAGAGGACTGCCCTGGACTAAAGGACCAAGAAACTCCCGTGAACAGCGGCCCCATTCAAAACCAGCTACTTCCTTGCAACAAAGAAGCAACTTTCAAAGACTGCACGTTTCCCGCCAGAAGCGTGAGACTTCCCAGTTCAAGATCCAGAGAGCAAACACCTCAGGGAGGACTCCCCGGTAACTGCGATCCCGTAAGTAACCAGTGACGACCCCCCTGAGCCCCCACAGTGATGCCTCAGAGAGAATCCAGAGGCTCCCCCTGACCACGACTGGCTGTAACAAGGGACCCGACGCCTGGAACCAACACTGCACCCGCAGCCCCCAGGACCTGAAGGAACTGAACCTCAGCGCAGGAGTTGACCCCCAGGCGACCCTCTGCCTTGCACAGGTGGAGGCTGTCCAGAGAAGTCCCCCGTGTGACTGCCTGCACCGCTACAGTGACCCCTGGGTCCCTCCATTGTTTCCTACCTGAAACCCGATGCCTGCTTTGCACACCACCTGGCTGCCCCGTGCCACTGAGGGTATGTTTTGTGTGCCTACTTGTGTCCCCCCAGTGCTGTAGAACCCCCTCCCTCCCCCAGTCTGCCTTTGAGGACGCAGGTACTTACCTGCTGGCAGACTGAAACCAGAGCACCCCTGTTCTCCATAGGCACCTGTGTTTTGGGCACCCCTTTGAGCTCTGCACCTGACCGGCCCTGAGCTGCTGGTGTGGTAATTTGGAGGTTGCCTTGAACCCCTAATGGCGGGATGCCTATGCACCAGGACTGAGACTTGTGTTTTACTTACATCCTAATCTAACCTTTACTTACCTCCCCCAGTAACTGTTGATTTTTGCACTAAGTGTCCACTTTGAAAATAGCCTGTTGCCATTTTTACAAAGAATGTATATGATATTGCTTTTATTCAAAGTTCCTAAGGTATCTAAGTGAAGTACCTTGCATTTAAAGTGTTTACTGCAAATCTTGAACCTGTGGTTCTTAAAATAAACTGAGAGGATATTTTTCTTTATAAAAACCTATTGGCCTGGAGTAAGTCTGAGTGTGTGTTCCTCATTTATTGCGTGTGTGTGTTCAACAAATGCTTAACACTACTCTCTGATAAGCCTACTGCTCGACCACACTACCACAAAATAAAGCATTAGAATTAACTAATTTTGCCACTATCTTACCTCTAAGGGGAACCCTTGGACTCTGTGCACACTATTACTCACGTTGAACTGGTGGGTGACTCCTTGTTTTTCTCATGATCTCTTCCAGCCTTGCCGCCAAAAGTGGGGGCAGTGGCCGGAGGGTGGGCATCTCCACTAGCTGGGATGCCCTGTGGGGCTGTAACAAAAGGGGTGAGCCTTTGAGGCTCACCGCCAGGTGTTAAAGTTCCTGCAGGGGGAGGTGAGAAACACCTCCACCCAGTACAGGCTTTGTTACTAGCCACAGAGTGACAAAGGCACTCTCCCCATGTGGCCAGCAACATGTCTCGTGTGTGGCAGGCTGGCAGAAACTGGTCAGCCTACACTGGAAGTCGGGTATGTTTTCAGGGGGCATCTCTAAGATGCCCTCTGGGTGTATTTTACAATAAATTGCACACTGGCATCAGTGTGCATTTATTGTGCTGAGAAGTTTGATACTACACTTCCCAGTTTTCAGTGTAGCCACTATGGTACTGTGGAGTTCGTGTTTGACAAACTCCCAGACCATATACTCTTTATGGCTACCCCGCACTTACAATGTATGACCTGGAACATGAACAGGACTGGTATGAGGATCTAGGGGAGGCCAGTGGACTGGACACATTTCCAGATACTGGTATGCTCTCTCCTCCTAATGCCGCTATGGAGGAGGGAGCTTCTTATGCTATGGGTGGTGCGTAGGGCAGTTGAGGTCTTGGACCTAGACATGCCCACAGTGCCAGTCAGGACGAATCTCCTGACAGAGATGCTTCAGCCAGGAGTGACATCAGAGCCGATGTTGCCCTTCAGTGAGGCCCTAACAGATGTCCTTCTGGGAACATGGTCCAAACCCAGCACAGGGGCTCCTCTGAATGGGACGGTCAGCCGCGCCATAGACCCACTCCGAGCGACCCTAGTTTCCTTACTCAACACCGCACCCCAATGACCTTGGTGGTCCAAGACTCTACTTCCCATGCCTATTGGGCTGTTTTATCCCATACTTTATGGGATACGGTGGCACAGGTGCTGCCCCAGTTCCTGGAGGGCGTACAGGACACTCACCCAGGCTGTCAGTGGCCCTACGTTGTCACGTCTGGCTGTGTTCAACTGGCTTTTCAGGGGATGTCTAGTTGAGTTTGATGGACATGCCCTTTGATGGCTCTCGCCTTTTTGGTGAGAAGGCAGACTCCACTCTTGAGAGGTTTAAGGATTCTCAAGCTACAGCCAGATCCCTGGGACTCTCAGTGCCAGCTCAACAGCAGTCTGTCTTCCGCCCCTTTCAAGGCTGCAGAAGGGGCACAGTACCACGCCAGCCACAACTCAGCCACAGTCCTGAGGCTTCACACCATCCCAGGAGAGGACGTAGCATCAAACCCAGAGGGTCTGGCCAGCGGTCGGCCACCACATAGCCCTCATTCACTGCACCCAGTCCCTCCTAGTGTGGTTATGCAGGACCATGTCCGTCCAGTTGGAGGGAGGATTCATTTTCATCTCACTGGCTTTCCATCACAACAGACAAATGGGTCTTGCAGATCATACAAAAGGGTTATTTCCTCATCTTTCAGTCTTTTCCTCCCTCTATGCCTCTGGCAAAAGAACGGCTGATGGAGGACCATTTGGTTTTGCTCCGTGAGGAAGTTACGGCTCTCTTGGCCAAGGGAGCCATAGAAAGGGTCCCAATGTCAGAAGTAGGCAGTGGTTGTTATTCTTGCTACTTTCTGAATCCCAGAAAGAACAAGGCCCTTCGCCCTGTCCTGGATTTAATGGATGTCAATCTTTTCCTAAAGAAGGAGAAATTCAAGATGCTCACTCTTGCTCAGGGTCTTGTGTGCCCTAGACCAAGGAGACTGGATGGTAGCATTGGACTTGCAGGATGCATATTTTCACATCACCTGCCTGCCCACAGGCGTTGCCTGGGTTTAAGGTGGGCTACGAGCACTTTGTTTACCGTGCTCCCTTTCGGTCTCAGCAGTGCCCCTCAGGTGTTCACAAAGGTGATGGCGGTGGTTGCACCCATCTGCGCAGGTCAGGGATTTCAGTCTTCCCCTACCTCGACGATTTGCTCTTGAAAGCTCCCATGCCCCAGGCTTTAGTCACCCATCTGCAGACGATGGCGGACCTCCTGCATTCGCTGGGGTTTACTAACAACGTACCAAAGTCACACCTGACTCCCCCTCAAAAGCACAATTTTATCGGAGCTGTTCTGGACACAGTGCGGTATGGGGCCTATCCCTCTGAGCAGCGAGTCCAAGAAATTCAGGTTATGATACCGATGTTTCGGCCTCTATCCTGGATTTCGATGAGACACTCTGAGGCTGTTGGGACTCATGGCTTCCTGCATCCTATTAGTCAGACATGCCAGATAACATATGAGGGCTCTGCAGTGGGACCTGAAGTTCCAATGGGCACAGCATCAGGGAAATCTTACTGACGTGGTTCAGATCACAGAGGGGACTGCTAGGAATCTACAGTGTTGGTTAGTGAACCGTGATTGGGTTGAAGGCAGACTCCACTCCCTTCCCCAACCAGATTTCACAGTAGTGACAGATGCGTCACTTCTGGGATGGGGCGGCCATTTGGGAGAGGTGGAGATCAGGGGTCTCTGGCGGAATCCGGGCTCCATATCAACTTGTTGGGGGATCCGCCTAACATTAAGAGCATTTCTTCCTGTTGTGAAAGGGAAGGTAGTGCAGGTGTTCACGGACACCACCACCACAATGTTGTACTGTCGTGTAACCTTTGTCAAGAGTCTCTGCGTCTCTGGACATTGCTGGAACAGCAGGGTATAGCCCTGGTGGTTCAACACCTGGCAGGTTCTCTGAATGCCAGGGCAGACGAACTCTGCTGTCGATGCTTAGCAGATCACGAATGGTATCTCCATCCGGTGGTGGTGCAAGGACTCTTTCAGCAGTGGGTTAGATCGGTTTGCCTCCGAAGAGAACGCACAATGTCTGCAGTTTTGCGCTTTGGAGTTTCCAAGGGGGCTATCGCTAGGTGATGCTTTTCGTTGCGAGTGGAGCTCAGGCCTCCTGTACACCTTACCGCCCATACTGCTTCTGCCCAGAGCCTCCAGACCCACCTCCAGTAGTTCTAGTTTGGGTATCCATTCTGAGGTAAGGAATCTGCAGCTAGAAGTCACTATCAGATGAACAAATTACTTACCGTCGGTAACAAATTATCTGTTAGAGACTATCTAGCTGCAGATTCCCCACACCCACCCAAGCCTCCCTCCTCTGCATATGTTTTGGTATTTTTGGCCTTTCTTAAGGGCATGTCTTTTTCTTCAAACAATCAAGTGAAAAAACTAAATGCCGTTGGTTCTTCAATGACTCTGCGCTTCTGACGTGGAAAATTGTGGGAAAAGAACTGACGTACACGCGCCGAGGTGGCGTCTGTATTGACAACAGTGACGTCACAGACTGCTCTGACGCCACGCGGATCCGAATGGCGCCACTCGACAGCGCGCTTAGGGTACTGCTCAGCAGAAAAATTCCAGATTCAAAGCTGATGCCAAGGAATTCTAAGGTAAGGAATCTGCAGCTAGAGAGTCTCTACCGGATAATTTGTTACCGAAGGTAGGTAACTTGTTCTTCCAGCCCCTGTAGTTTAGCAAATGTTGTGTTATGGGTCATGGTAGTGCTTCTGGTGGTGGTCTCTGTGCAGGAGCTTGTTGACCCTTTCAATAACACCACTGATATTTTTTTGTCAACTTTCTTTAGGAGGCTTTTCCACAACTGTTTCTATCTTGCTGGCTTTGTTCTATTCATCAATACCCAGTACCCACTATACTGCCACTTAGATATGTGACCAAAGCAAGTTATCAAGTCTTCCATTGATATTTGAGACTATGTTCATGTCAACAGTAACATGGAAAGTTTGCTTCTCTGCACATTCTGTGCATCCATTTTGCCTATTCATGGTATCTCTGCCATCAATCTTAGATGCTTTGTACTTCCAAATGTAGTTTGGATTGTTATTGATGTGTTCTCCCAATCTTGAGTGCATTTACAACACTGATGACCCCGCTTCATGCACTGTTGGTTCCCTAATCTTAGCCAACAATCAAGAGCCACAATGGATTGGTTGTGTACCATTCGTTGCAGGTAGTCCTTCTTGCCCTCAATTCTCTGCAAAGGGTGCCTCTTATCATTGTTCTAGAATCTCAGATTACACCAGTGCTCAAGTGCTGCCGTAAAGCAACTCATACGGGAATTTGGTAAAGTGGCAGTATAGTCCGCTTTCAAATGAACTAACCAACTTGTGTAGTTCCATATACTCAGCCAAGTGCATCATTCGATAGCTTTAACCAATCTGCAGCATTCATTTGCTGTGACAAAGGGTACCTCATCCCCCTTTTTCTAATTTATTATGGATACGGATGGACCTATAATAGCCAGTTGTGGTGTTCTATGTAGTATCTCCAAATTACATGTGTGGTCTGCATGTGTCTCCGTCCCTCCTCACATCTCCAACCACTGCCTTTTTGCTTCTTTTACTGCGCTGTAGTTGTTGCTGAACCTCATGGTCTGTACTTTCTAATAGCCATGTGGACGCGGGCGCTTTTTGCATGATCTCTGCTTCAAGAATCATCTATTATATAACTGGAGTCAGGGGTGGACTTGCAGCTTTTTCACGTGCCAACCCACAATCTATCCCTCCACCCTCACTACCTCTTGTCAATCTGGCCTGATATCAAATCTGCTGTATGAAGACCTGAACCCAGCTCCATGCTAGGACAGTGATGATCCTTAACCTCAATTCACTTTCCTTGCGTTGCCTGCTGTACTTAGGCTGCCCAGTGCAGTCCTCCTTACTCTGTCCTTAGGTCCTGTCTTTGTCTCTAAGCTTTTGGTGGTTCACCCTCACTTGGAGAGTGGCCCCACCATCAACTGGCAGTATACCTCGGCTGGGGCACAAGCAGGTCGCGTATCCCAGCACATCTGACTCCCCTAGAGCAGGACCCCAGGCCACAGGATTTTCCTGGCCATTTTCATGTGTGGGCATGTCCTCCAGCCACTCTCCATGGCACTTAGCATCCTTTGGGATCAGTGCATTCCAGTGCTACCCCAGCACTGCACCAAAGCACAGTTGATGGTCCCCTGCTCATCGACCATGCAAAAGGTCCTTAATCTGCAGCTCACTGCAGTGCCACAGCTACATTATATAAACTGCACCCTATTCTTTTCTGCATAGTCAGGTATAGTTGTCTTATGGCAGACTTTTTGGGACATTAAAACATATTTAGCACTGTGTCTCGTTCAAGAAGCCTCATGGTGGTATGATTATCTTGGAGCCTGGCACTCTTACTCCACTAATCAACTTCTCTCCATGACATGGCTTGGTGTTGTGCTTTGATAATGGGAGCATTCTGTTTGGAATGTCTGTTCAACATAGTGCTGCAGGGAAGCTCCTTATTCTTTATTGTCTTTTGGTTACAGGTCCAGCTCTGGTACAAAACCTTCCTTCAGCGGTGCAGGCATTATGCGAGTCCTGGAACAGCATCCATACCAATGAGTTTCCCAACATCGGTTCATGGGTAAGGTATTCACTGGAAGAATACCACAAATAACAAATGAAATGATATTTTTTAAAGCCAGTTAAATATGTGGGCACACCTATAGCATCTTCATACACATACCTTTATAGTTACAAGATGTATCTGTTGTTGATTCATATATGGTGTACTTTCTTGCAGTTAAGTTTTGAGTCCTCAATACTGCAAGAAATTGTTCTTAGATTTTCAATATGCACGCTGATGAGGGGAAGGGGTCCTCCTATTACGTTTGTGTACAGGGAATGTGTCTTTTGTTTACGTTCATGTTTGTCTGCATTCTTTAACTCTTGCGAAACATTGAGTCTGTTCTGAACATGTTTTCTTTGTTTTTCAGCGGAATGCCTTTGCCAATGACACAATTCCGGCAGAGAGCTATATTTGTGCTGTGCAGGCTGCCCACCTGGGCACTCTTTGCAGCCAGAGTCTGCCCCTTGCCACCTCTCTCAAGCATATACTCCTCTCTCTGGTCCGACTCACTGGAGACCTGATTGTGTAAGTGTAATGTCCCCCTTTTCTTATTTCTATTTGTATCCACCCTATTTTCCTTTCCCTGCCCTCTTGGTTCTTTCCTCCCTTTTTCCTACTCTTCCTCAGTTCTCCCAAACACTTCTCCCCTCACAGTTGCAAACATTGTCTTTATTGGTTTTGTTCTATGACAAACATTCTTTCCTTTTTTTTTTATTTGGCATCCCAGTCTTAATCCCCTTCTGTTGTTTGCCTTACCAGTACTTTCATGACCCTTTTTCTTTGACTTCCTTTAGCCTTTTGTATACTCTTCCCAATATATCCTTTTTGGCCTTTCAGTTTTCCATCCTTTACACTGGGGGCCTTTCTTTTTCCTCTTCCTTCTCTTCACTTTGCGCCTTTGCTCACCCCTCACTGATTAACTTTTTGGTCTCACTTGCTGCCACAGCCTTAATTATGGAATTTCTCTATGCACCCCATCTTCTCTGAGTCTTTTTTACAATTATTCATTGTCATCCTTCCATTGTCTCATCACCCTCTTTCTCACTCACTGGCTGATATTTCAGTTAATTTAGTTTCTTCATTTACCTTCAGCTGGTGTCCAGATGAACTAAATCCTCCACAGTTGATCAAGTCCCTGCTTCCTCTTCTGTTGGAGACCAGCACAGAGTGTGTATCAGAGATCAGCAGCACCTCTTTGGAGAGGATTCTGGGTCCTGCAGAGTCTGATGAATTTGTGTCCCCTGTCTACGAGAAGCTCATCACTGGCTGTTACAACATTCTAGCAAATCACTCTGACCCCAACAGGTAAATCGCCACTTCATTGCTGCAGGGAATACAATAAAGCTTCCTCACTTTATTTTTTTGTAGCCCAAGGGATATGAAATGCAGCATTTCAATAACTAAAAGAAATGGCCATGGAAATGTAGAGATTTGACTTTGCTGTTCTTAAAAGCATTATCAACGAGTAGGAAACCTTTCTCCATCTGACTACCCAGTATACTAACCTGGTGTTTGTATTTTGGCACATAGGCTTAGACAAGTTTGTTCTGAAATCTTAAACTTGACTAATGCAGATGACTAATCTGGAGTAGATTTCTGTTTAACGTAGTATTCCTTTAATCCCTTTGAGTAGAAGACAACTTCGTTTGCTACCCTGTGTTCTATTTGAGAGTTGGATTGGAAGAATACTTTGCCTCCTTCCTTTCCTGACACACGTCAGGCCATCAAACCATGCCCTCCAGATAATGCCTCTACATTGACTCATATTGCCAGAATGGTAGTGGAGTTGCAGTTTTGCTGCTTTTATGTACCCTGCTCTGAATAACTGACTTAAAGCCTAGAGTTGATGTAAACACTGGAGAACAAATTGCTTGTACTGATAGGATTTCAGAGATTTTTCAAATTTTAGGGACCATTTCTTTTGGCGGTGGTTTTGGTGACAATCAGAAGAGCATAATGTTTTTTGCATACTTTTCATAGGACTACCAGATAGAGCATAAGTGTGAATGTTGAAGGAAGTGTTTCACTGGCTCTTTGGCCTTAGGAACAGCAAGCCTCTCTGTCCTGTGATTAATACTTATGAACAGAATATCCCATTTCTGATAAAGGCTTCTAACAACATATTCCTCACCTTAGAATATTCCCCAGGCATCAGGCTGGATCGGGGAAAGGCTTTGAAGCGGTACACCTGTGCAGTGAAGGTGGAGCCAGCGGCTCATTGATGCAACCTACGCCAGACGTGACGGCCTATAAATGTATCACCCACATGCGCTGACATCAGTTCCTTTCTTTCTGCACATTCAGAAGCAGATCCGCAGCACCCCTTGGGTCTTAGAGACTGTTATTTTCTTTGAAGTTTCAAAGTTTTTCTGCAAGTTTCAACCAGTGTGCAAGGAACCTGTCCCAAAACAGGTTGATAGAATTTAAGCCTAGTGGAGAATGTCAGACAAATGTTACTAACCCTCGTTTGGTCTATCTGTGGTGCATGGGGTTGTCCCACAACTCCACAACCTGGGGATTGTGTGCCCAGATACCCTTGAAGGCCATTCAGGAGCATGAGGCCAAGCTTTCAGGCACCTGACAATGCACGGCCCCTTGCCGGAACATGTCCCAAAAGGACTTGTTGTCTAGGCCTACTCACACGGAAGTGTCATAAGAAGAAAAATTAGTTTTCCATATAGGCTTCTTCACTGTCAGGCCATCTCAAATCTCCCAAAACAGTGCAAGGTCTTTGTGCTTCCACAACTTACTCCCAAAGTTGTCTGTTGGAGTTGGTCACCAATCCCGCCACAGCCCACTCTTCCCAGTCCTGGGACTGCTACTGCTCAGATTCAGGAGTTCTAGGAGGCTATGATGTACTTGTTCGCACAGCTAATCTCCTTCGGGCCCCATTTGGTCAGGAGCTCTCAACTGGGACCATGCTGATTGGAATACCTGTGGGGAAAGTACCTTCTCTTTGGCATGGTTACCCCCACTTTTTGCCTGCAGTCAGTGTGTTTTGACTGTGTCCACAGGGATCCTGCTAACCAGGACCCCAGTGACTGTGCTCTCTCTCCCTCTAAATTTGGTTGCTTTGGACTTTGCACACCCCACAAATGCATACTGGTGCCCCCATGTAAGTCCCTAGTATATGGTACTTGGTTACCCATGGCATTGGGCCACCAGGGGTTCCCCATGGACTGCAGCATGTATTGTGCCACCCATGGGAGCCTATGCAAAATGTGTCTGCAGGCCTGCCATTGCAGCCTGCGTGAAAAGGTGAGTGCACCCTTTCACAACAGATCACTGTAAGTCACCCCTATGGTAGGCCCTCCTAACCCAGAGGGCAGGGTGCAGATACCTGTGTGTATGGGCACCCCTGCATGAGCAGAGGTGGCCCTACGAACTTCAGCTCCATTTTCCAGGACTTCATAAGTGTGAGGAAGCCATTTTACCTGTGTCCAGCTACATAGTAGTAACTTCGAACCTGGGCATGTTTGGTATTAAACATGTCGGAATCATACTACAATACTATTGCCAGTATTGGTTGTATGATTCCATGCGCTCTGGGAGCTCCTAAGAGGACCCCCAGCATTGCTCCTACTAGCCTTCTGGGGTTTCCGAGCAGCCCGTGCTGCTGCCACTTCTTGGACAGGTTTCTGTGCTCCTGCTGTTTGACCAGACCTTTGTGTAGGAGAGGAAGGTAACACACTCTTCTTTGGAAATAGGTGTTACATGGCTTGGGAGTGGTAGCCTCTTCAAGCCACCGGTATGCTTTGAAGGGCACATTTGGTGCCCTCCTTGCTAAATCGCTTTTGCACCTGTCCAGGGACCCCCAGTCCCTGATCTGGCTGAAACTGGACAATGGAAATGGCCAGAGCTCCTCCAGGTGGCCACTTGCTACTGCCATCTTGAATCCAAGGTGGGAAGAGGCCCCTGGGAGCATCTGAGTGACCAGGTCTGGCAGGTGACATCACAGCCTCCTCCTAATAGGTGGTCACCCTGCTAAGTGACCGATTTCCTCTCCTCCCCCCCCCCCCCAAGCTATCTAGGGTCTCCCTCTTTGATAGGTCCTCAAATTCGATGTGCAAGATTTCAGCAGGACTCCTCTACATTGTTATCTTCATCTTCTGGCCAGTGGGACTACAAAGGGGTCCTTGTGGAACCGACAATCTGCAACTCCAGGGACAAGTCCTCTTTGCAACATTGTTTCTCCTGCTCCTTCCAGCATAATTTCCCTGGCTGTGCATCCCCTGAGGGCAACCAGTCTTTAGGCTTCACTAGAAGCAAGGAGGAATCTCCCTTGGAGTGAAGGAGTCATTCCCCCTGCATCCGCAGGCACCAACTACAGCGGCAACCATCTGTGTGGATCCCCTTTCCTTCGGAAGTGCGTGGATACTGCATCACTGTTCGTGGTCCTGAGTGGTCCCCTTTGTCCTCTCTACCACCTACCACCTGCCCAACTTGGGAGACGGTAAGCCCTTTCCTTGCAGGACAGTACCTCTGGGCACTGCGACTCTTCGAGCTACCAAGACTTGTTTGTTCCTCCTCCAATGGATCTTCAGGTTCTGTGTAGCCCCAGCACTCCTTCCTCCAAAGCACAGTCTCCTGACCGGCTGCTCTAGCGAGGTGGGACTCCATTTCAGGTTTGCTGAGTTTGCCTCACTGTGACTTCTGCGTCTGCTGCATGTGGATCACCTGTGAAGGCTGCTTCCTCTTCTTGTGACTCTCCCAGCTGCTGATGGTCACCCCTGGACCTTGCTGGTCCTCTTCAGCCTTGCAAAACCTTTGACTCAGACTCTGGCATTTGCCAAGACTTGTTGGTGGTTTCCAGTACCTCTGACTGACTGCATCGCAACTGCCGACGTGGGACATTACTTGCATCATTTCTGGAACTCCTCTTCTGCTCCTGTGCTGCACTGCTGACTTTGTTCATCCACCGTCGACCTGGTCCTGCATCCACAGAAGGGTGGGTAGTGGCTCCTGCCACAGCCAGACACTCCAACTTGAACTGGACTTGGTCCCCTTCTTTTGCAGGACCTTTTCTGTGAGGATCCACCTTTGGTTTCTTGTAGTGTTGTCTGGGTCTTGCACAGTCCTTTTCCAAATTCTTTCTGTTGGTTTTGGGGAAAACCAGGTACTTACCTCTTCTCTCCTGGTCGCTGGGGGCACCCTGGTACTCACCTCTTGGAATTCCTAGTTCCTCCAGCTCCCCTCTACTGATTCTACCTCCTTGGGTGGGGGACTGACTTTCACATTCAACTTTTTTAGTATATGGCCCACACTGTTTGCTATTGCTTTTACCAATGCCTATTGATTCCTATACTATTTACTGATTGCTAATGTGTATATAATAGTGTTTACTTACCACCAGTTGTGGGACTGCATATTGAGTATTCTGGTATTTGTGTTACTATAATAAAGTACCTTTATTTTTGTAACACTGTGTGGTTGTTTCATGTAAGTGCTGTGTAACTATAGTGGTATTGCGTAAGCTTTGCATGTCTCCTAGATAAGTCTTGGCTGCTCATCCAAAGCTACCTCTAAAGAACCCTGGCTTCCTAGATACGGTCTACATTTCACTAATAACACCTTATACCAGGTCCAGGTATCCATTAACACCATAGGTGCTCCCCACACACACCAGGCCAGCTTTCTGCATAGGGTACCCTTACAAACCTGAGACTCCATTTTCTGCGCTTTGTAAGTGTGGGGAAGCCATCTTGAGGTATGTTGTGAACACTGGTCAACAGGCATGGTCTAACTACATAAAGGCTTCTCTGAACCTAGGTCTGAATCTGCAGCAAGATATAGGCCCCCATTACAACCCTGGCGGACAGCCGTTTAAGGGAGAAAAGTACTGCCAAAAGGCTGGCGGTACTTTTCCCCATAATATGACATTGGGGGTTTGGCTCAAGCCAAAGCGGCAATGTACCACTCCATCCGCCACGGTGGTAACGGGTGCCAGGCTGGAGACTTCAATCTCCAGCCCGGCGGCCGTTACTAGCCTTCCCGTGGGATTATGAACCCCTCTACCGCCATGGTTTTTGTGGCTTCCTTACTGCCACGAAAACCATGACAATAGGCACGATCAGTGACAGGGAATTTCTTCCCTGTCACTGATAGGGGCCTTCGCTGCCTCCCTTCCCAAGTGTTGTTTACCCCCTCCAACACACACACACACACACACCCCCGCACACCCCCCCCCCCAGCATACTCACACCATTGTATACACACTCATACCCACATGCATACATCCATTCACACACATCCAAACACACTTACTTACATACAAGCACACACGCACTCACACATCTACACATGCACAACATGCACCTGCATTCACGCACGCAGGAACATACAAGCACACACACCCCCAACTCCCTTCCCCCTCCCCTGTCGGAGCACCCAACTTACCTGATTTCAGGAGGTCTTCTGGCAGGAGACGGGACAGGGCGCTGCTACCAGCAGCAGCGTCCGCCAGTAGAACACCGCCAGGCCGTATCCTGTCATGATACGGTCTGCGGCGGTCTACCATACCGCCACCGTACCGCCATCCACCACCATGGCCGCAGCCGAAGTTCCGCCATCCTTCTGGTGGAATTCCGGTACGGTCATAATATGGCAGATGGCTGGTAGCCGCGGCGATGGTATTTTGGCGGCTGTCCCTGTGGCGTTTGACGGTGTTTACTGCCAGTGTTCTAATGATGGCCATAGTCTCTACAAGATAAGGTGTTACCAAATACAAGTTACTTGTCCTTCAGTGCTCTCTGCATCTAGGCAACCTGACTGTCTCAGTCTGAAGTCTCGCAGGAGACTGCCCAGGATCTACCTTAGTGTCAGATTGACACCAGCTTGACATACAGTAGGCCACTCTCCGTTTTCTCCACCCAGACTTACCTGTTGTGACATATGCATTGCTGATGGTTTAATCTGTTAGAAGTAGAAATCTCTGTTCTCTGTCAGAGCGCCAGCTGCATATCAATCTCCTGTAGTTTTGTGCACTTTGTTGGCCATAAAAAAACATCTGCCAACCATCGGGGGGCTGTTGTAGGTCCTTATGAACAGCAGGCCTTCCATATGGTATTGTAACAAATCAAGCAAAGTGGGGATTTGAGTTTTGTGCCAGGAGAACTTGCAGTATTGATGGTTGCTTTATCAGCACTAGATCCTCTCGATAACTAGTCAACTGACACAGTTCCTGATCTCTAGAGCAGACGGGCTGAACTTACATCTGTTCACTGTAGTCAAGAACATGTAATGTCAAAATTACCTCGCACTAGAGTTTCCTCCTGGAAAGTCACAGGGTATGCTTGGCGATTGTGATGGGACACGGGGTCTCCTGCAAGCATTCACACCTTTCCCTCTCCTGTCTGGAGTTCTCAGATAAGGCAGAGCAGACCAAACATAAGACATCCTAATTAGGACTCTAGGGGAGAGCCCTGTATCTCTGGTTTGTAAAACAATGCCCTTCCTGGGTGGAGGTGCTAATAGCCCCTTCCCTAGTAATGTGCACTGCCCTGCTGGTGCACTTCAGAGGCCTTACCACCCTTGAACCTCGACCCGCAACCCTGCTGCTAGCAGCAGCTGACATCCCCCTTTGCAAGCCCCCACTTTTGGCGGGAGCAAAGGCAGGAACACTAACAAAGGGTAGGAGTGGCCTCACCTGGTGTGCACCACCTCTAAGGTTTTGCATGCAAGGGAGAGCCTCTATTTCATTTTCTTCCATCTTGGATGCAAAGAAAACAGCTAATTAGCTTTATGGCAGTGACCCTTCCCACAGGAAATGGTCACTATAGTGGGTGTAGCCACGCAAAGGTAAGTGTCTCTTTGGACACTACCAGGTTCCACCCTAAAACACCCACTAAATTCGGTATTTAGTGGGCATCCCTGGATAAAGAAGTTAGTTTCAAAAGGACAAAAAGAGTAGCCCAAAGAACCAGAGCACGAGAACTGGACTGCTGTACAAGAGAAAGGTGCCAAACCCTGCGTGCTGCACCTAGGACCCGACGAACGCTGCTGCGGAGGAGCTGGACACTGGACTGACATCAAGAAACCCAGAGGACCGCCAGGCTTCACAAATCTCCCCTGAGTGGAGGTACCACTCTGCAACCAACAAAGAACCAGTAACCCAGTGAGGGTCACTTCACTGACCGGCCGATATCTCCCTAACCCAAAGTCGCAGCCGGACCCGATGACACACAGACAACCCCAGGACAAACCCTTCAAGTTTGCCAAGTTTGATGGCATTGAACCCCCTGGTGGCCATACCATACTAATACCCTTGGTACTGGTTAGCTGATGTCAGACAATAAGAAAACCAGAACCACTCGCCCCGCTTAAAAAAAAAAAAAAAAAAAAAAAAAAAAAAGGAGCCAGAAGAAGCCCCATTCAAGGGACTTTACGGACACCCCGGATCTCCTGCCAGAGTTCCCCCGTTGTCCTGTAAAGCAGCCCTTAAAGAGATTTATCTCCAGCTCCAAAGGACTCTGTCGCACCCAGCTCCTGGATCACCAACTCCCTCTGCATCTGGCCGCCCAGTACTCTGTAACGAGGAACCAGCTAGGCCCCCAGGGTCCCACACCCCTTGCGACCTCGACACCACAAGGCACCACCTTTAAATTTGCAAGAACCACCCTTTTCCTTGTGGTCCCCCTCAGTGGCCTTGCACCTGCTCCAAAAGACTTTTCAACGCTGCTCCCACTGGAACCAGGAGCTGCCCAAGCCTCTCCAGCTGATAGTGCCCACAGACTACCTCAACCAACCTGGAAAAACCCACTGTGCGATTTTATATGTATTTTTAAAAGTGACTGTCTATTGATTCCTATGGTGCTTAATTACGCACAGAAAGACAGCATTTCATTAACACTTCAAAAATCCATATCTTAAAGAATATTTAACCAATTTTGATATTCTTGGTCTTAAGATGTATATAAAAATCTGAAGTATTTTTACAAATTGGTTTAGAGTTATTCCTTCGAATGTGTGAGATACATGATTGATACTGTGAGTACAATAAATGCTTTGCACCTCTCCAAGATTATCTTGCTCGACCAAGCTACCTACAAATTTGAGCTTTAGGTGATCTGATTTTTGCCTCTCAAAGCCAACGTGTGGTTGCCTGGACCACCTGCACAGTGTGCCTAGTTTTGCACACTACAAAGAGGGCCAGCCTCCTACATCAGTGAAGTGCGGTATCCAGAGGTCTCTGGCCTGAATGTTGGCCTTATGATCAAGTACCTTTTCTGGAGGACTTCTGGTCTCAGCAGCTTGAGAGAGTTTTTTACTTTAACCATTGCGACCTGCACATCCATGCATGGCAATTGAGTGCAACAGCTGTGCTCTTTTGAATTGTCAGCTGCGGTAGTGGAAGTCATCCTTAATTCTATACATCCTTCAATAAAATGCATTTGTGCTGGGAGAAATTTATTGCATGTGGGATCCAGCTTCTTCATCCTCGATAGACCAGTCTTTTTGACATGTTTTATTTTTGACACAGCAAGGGTGTGCAAGGGGGACAGTTAAAGGATACATGTCGACCACTTTGACTTTTTGGTGTTTACCAGCTCAACCTTATCTTTTCAAATCACCTGTTCTGATGCATTTCCTAAGAAGTCTAAGAACTTTCCTCTGAAACCCTTTGTCATGTCATAATGGGACCTCAGTTTGATACTCATTTTCATTATGTGCACACCAGTTGTGCCTTGCAGTGGTTCCTTTGGCTTCTACTAGTCAAAACAGTTGTTCACATCACTAGCGCTTTATCATGCAGTGTAAGTGAACTGCAAGCACTGAAGATTCACGCTGCCATCCTCCTAAAGGTAGCATTGCCTTTTAATTTTGGACATTGTCACCCTACTTGCCTTTTTTGCTCCGCCACACCCTTGAAGGCAGTGCTTCATCGCCATACCCTAAAACTGCCTTTACTTTTTACAGTGATCGCACCAGGGACCACCGTGTAGACAACCGCCTCTTTGTGGGGTTTTGTTAGGAACAGAAAAGTTAAAGTGGTGCTAAAGAGGTGGATTGTCCTCTGCATAAACAAATGCTACACATTGTCTTGGAAGAGGGTCATGAAGATTCCTTCTGCAAGGTTCATGGTTTGAATTGTGAAGTTGGCCAGGCGAGTGCCTGTCCTGGACATTTGCCATGTGGGTGTCTGTGCATATGTTTAACAAGCACCCCTACTTTGTCCAACAGACGTTCAGAGAGGGCCATTTTTCTCCCTTGAGCCTGGAAGTCTTTTTGGCTTGAGTACATTGCCTAGACTATCAACCTTCTCGTACAGTACTCTAAGATGCCCTCTGGGTGCATTTTACAATAAATGCAAGTGTGCATTTATTGTGCTGAGAAGTTTGATACCAAACATCCCAGATTTCAGTGTAGCCATTGTGGAACTGTGGAGTTTGGGTTTGACAAACTCCCAGACCATATATTCTTATGGCTACCCTGCACTTACAATGTCTAAGGTTTTGCTTAGACACTGTAGGGGCCTTTTGCTCATGTACATACACCCTCACCTGTGGTATAGTGCTCCCTGCCTTAGGGCTGTAAGGTCTGCTAAAGGGGTGACTTACCTATGCCACAGGCAGTGTGAGGTTGGCATGGCACTCTGAGGGGAGTGCCATGTCGACTTAGTTATTTTCTCCCCACCAACACACACAAGCTGTGAGGCAGTGTGCATGTGCTGCGTGAGGGGTACCCAGGGTGACAGAACACATGCTGCAGCCCTTAGAGACCTTCCCTGGCATCACAGCCCTTGGTACCAGGGGTACCATTTACAAGGGACTTATCTGTGTGCCAGGGCTGTGCCAATTGTGGAAGCAAATGTACAGTTTAAGGAAAGAACGCTGGGGCCTGGTTAGCAGGGTCCCAGCACTCTTTCAATCAGAACTACCATCAACAAAAGGCAAAAGGTCAGGGGGTAACCATGCCATCAGAGACCTTTTCCTACACTCAGGTAGGTAACGAGCCCACCACCAAAACTTGTTGCAGTATGTCATGGGAAATATATGGTCTGAGAGATATTAAACCTGGAATGGTGGAACAATATTTGAGAAGACTGACTGCTGAAGTGGTTCTATTCTATAGGATACCTGTGGGGAGTACAGGATGTAGATTTTGACGGGCGGGGGGTGGGGAGACATACAAACTAGTAACCTCTGCAGGATTCACAAGGGCATCAAGGCAGGTAGCAATTATGGCCAAGAAGGGGCTCTCCTTCACGCCATTGAAGACATAAGACCTAAATGGGTGCCACAGTGTAGTGACTACAACATGTGGGAAGGCAAACTTTCACATTAGTCAGCATGTATGCACCACTGACAATACAAGGCTGTATTAAAGGAGGTATGTCCAAAGTTATTAGAAAAATCGGATTTGTTACAAATCATTGCAGATGATATTAATAGTGTAATGGGCACAGTACATAACATATCTTACAAAAGCCACACTAAGGATGGGAATGAATCTCAACACGGTTTGGAGTGATGAATGTCTGCAGAAGGATGCATCCAGCTGAAACAATGTTTGATGCATCTGTAGCTGCACATGCTCTTCATAATTTCGCCATCAAGTTTTGGGCTTGGACTTGTACAAGTACAACTTGTTTTTTTTTTAAGACTTTTTTTTTGTGCGGAGAGGTATAGTGTTCCTCTTATGACTGCTAATGACCATGGGCATCGGTTCCAATGATACTGTTTTTCTCTCAGTCTGATTCAGCATTGTCTCCACCAAGCTGTAGGTTTACGCATTGTGGTATCTGCTTCTGGCCCATTCGTATTCTCCAGCCCCATAGGTTAAACAATCTGTATCCTGCAACATTTCATAGCATGACTTTGGGCTAATGAAAATGTTATGCTCTGTTCAGAGAGACTGTCACTTCTGGGGCCTTCTCTGTTGTCAATCTTCCTTAAGAAGGTTTGATTCATGATTGAAAGAACTCCATTCCAGACTGCCACATGTGAGACTTTTGGTTGTTGGTTGACTGTGGTGGGAGTCTTGGTCAAGCAACAGGAACCATCACCAAATTAACCTGTCCTAAACCCTGGGTAGCTTGCACAACAAGCAGTCAGGATTAACTTAGAGGCAATGTGTATAATATTTAGGCGGCACACAAACAATAATAAAGTGATAACTTAACAGAAGAAAAATTCCAAACCAATTTAGAAACAGTCAGGAGAGTAACCCCACAGAAAACAGGTAAGTACCCAACTTAAGATCCCAGTCTTAAGTTTCAGGATGTCCAATGGTCAAGGTATAGGCTGACCCCAAAAGTGCACCCCCAGCAACACGGGCCAGCTGGGTGCAGAGGTCAAAGTTGGTGTTGGGGATACATTGGAATCCTATAAGAACTGGGGTGGTTAGAAGTGGTCAGCTTAGCAGTTCTTCCTTCTTGTCTTGAGGTCATAAGCTAGGTTCTTGGTTGCCCTTAAATCCTAGATTTAGGGGTGTTACAAGGGTCAGAGGGCAGTAGCCAGTGGCTACTGTCCCTGTGGGTTGCTGCACCCTTTCTGTGCACACTCACTTTGGGCAGCGACACATTTCTAACCCTCAGTTCCAGACTCCGTAGGTGTGGTCCTAGCTGGAGTAGTCTCTTCTCCCTGTTTTACCACCTTTTCCTGCCGGACTTGCCGCCTAACGTGGGGCTTTGTCCGGGGAGCAGGCATCTCCATTAGCTGGAGTAGCCTAGGGCGCTGTAACAGGAGACCTGAGCTTTTGAGGTTCATCTCCAAGTGTTGCAGTTCTGGCAGGGGGAGGTGTGAAGCACTCCCGACTCCAGAGAGTACAAAGCCTCTCACCCAATGGGGTCAGGAACTAGTCTTTTAGTTGCAGGCTGTTAGACTGGTCAGCCTTACACTGAAGGGTTGGGTAAAATACAGGGGACATCTCTAAGATGTCCTCTGGGTACTTTATACAATAAACCCAACTCCCTAGCCTTCAGTGAAGGCATCATGGAGCTGTGGAGTTCATAATGACAAACTCCCAGCCTATGTACTTAATATGGCAAAACTGCGCTAGACGGGTGGCTTGCCTATGCCACAAGCTGTGGTTGATGGGATGGCACCCTGAGATGGATGCCATGTCGATTTTACCTTTTACCTCCCCACCAGCATAGTCTGCAATGGCAGTGTTTATGTGCTTGGTGGGGGGGGGGGGGTCCCTTAGGGTGGCACAGTACATGCTGCAGCCCTTAGGCACCCTCCCTGGTCACAGAGCACTCGGTACTACTGGTACCGTTTGCAAGGGACTTAGCTGTGTCCAGAGGTGTGCCAATTGTGGGAACAATGGTACAGTTTTATGGAAAAAACACTAGTGCCGGGGTCTGGTTAGCAGGATCCCAGTACGCTTTGTCAAGAGGGAGGCAAAGGGGTGGGGCATTGGGGTGCAGAGGGAAGAGAGTTCTTTGGAGGGTTGGATTAGCCCCAAAAAAAACACAAACATTTGCAATGAAATGGGTCTCTCGTTTGCTCAAGTTAGTTATTGGCGTTGTAAATTTCGAACTAAACTTTTCTTGCCATGTACATTGAAAATGAAAAGTAAAACAGTTTACAAAAGCAAACCAATTCAAAGCGCCTCAGCCGCTTGAGCGTGAAGGAGACACACCAAAGGGGAAAAGTTTTCTTGCAGTGAAACATACCGGCAAACATGCAATTATCCATGTAACAGGGTTGGTCCCCAAGGTGGTAACAAAACCGCCCCAAGGAGGGACAAACGTAAAACATTTACCATTGATAACCAAGCATTCTTGAAAGGCAAGGCCATGAACATTTGAAAGTGATGGGCATGAGGTGGGTGTTGGTAAAAGCACACACAGATACCAACATGCCGAAAAAGCAGTGCTTGCACTCTGCTATGCTCGACTTAATAGTTGAGCCCAAGGATAAGAACAGATGAATCAAGAACGGTGTAACTAGCCCTTGATGTTGAAATGTTAAGTAATGGTCTTCAGAAGAGAACTAATAAAAATAAGTTACAAAAACAAAACGTCCACGTACCTATTTGTCTAGTATGGTCACATACGACAAGGTCCGTCAACTTCTAAACAGCACATTTTCTGGTGGATAGGACTTGTATAGTTCTGTGCACTCAATTAGCAAACAAACCTTTTGCCACACCACATGAAGAAAAGCTGCCACCACAGCTTGGGTAAGAAATGTTCCTCTAGCTGGAATTTATAAAGGGGCTACCTGGAAGTCTGTACACACATTTACGAAACCCTGTTTCCTTGATACAAATACAAAGACCACCTCTGTATTTTGTGAAACATCTGTAAATTATCTTTTAATCTAGTTTAAAGAAAGAATATATATGCTCTTCAGTGTTTTTCATAGGTTGTGCCCAAGAGCTGCTAGTTGTTTTATTTTCTGTTACTGTTTGCTATTCTATTGTAATATTTATTTTCAACTATCGATAAAGATCCTATGATGCAAAAAAATAGTTATTTGTGGTTATGCATCATAGGCATCTTCAATGAAGTTAAACAACCTCTTTCCTTCTGTCACTGGCTTTATTTCTTGGATGTGTATAAAAAATAAAAAATAAAAAAATAAAAAATTACCATTCTCTGCATCCACTACTCCTCTGAAATTAATGGATTCTAAGGCCAGCTGCCAGTGCAAGGCTTCATGGGTGTCAGAAGGTCCTGAAGGTCTAAAAAGCACAGTACACATTTTCCACTCTCAAAATGAAACCCTCTATGGCTTACATTGTTTTTTCTCATTGCTACTGATAGTCAAGTTGCTGCAGGGAAGCCTGAGAAAAGGTGTTTTTTCTCATGTTTCTAATGACTACATTTCTGAAAGCCTTGTTTGTCGGCTACCAGAAAGTTATCAGCAGCTTGAGGACTTGTTGGATACTTGGAGATTTATGGACAATGCTAAAGCTATAGTCTGATGTTTATGGCTTCAGTAAAACTACTATGATGCAGAATCTAGATTACAAGTAAGTAACCAGTTCTTACTCATTGCCTTCTTGGCTCCCTGCTCTGTGGAGTGGGCATCTGCACATAGTAACAAGATCCCAAGTTAGCTCTCATCACACTGTCATGTACAATTCCTTTAGGATGATCATGGCACAAAAGAGAAGTAATTGAAAAAATGGATGTCAGCGCCTGGGGTGGTGCCTCTATACTGCAGTGCATGCACTATGTGCTATTGTCATTGAGCAACACTACAACACCTAGCAGCACAGGGGAGCAATTTCGGAGAGAATTCTCAGAATACAATTCGACTGCGCACACGAAAAGGATAGAGGATTTACATTTAAAACAAAGCATCCCCCCTGTGTGGGGAAACCCTCTGTTTTTTAAATTGCCGTCACCCACTAAATAGTGGCATGCTACATCATTGGGCATGCTACAACAGTGCAGCACAGACCATTGCTCGAAGTGGAGCAATATAATGTCAAAAAGGAGCTATTCAGACAATGGCTTTACAACAAATGACCTGGTCTGTCCTAATTGAGGTTTTGTTCTGTGCATTAGACCGCCGGAATGCCTTTCTACTAACTGTTACGTGAGAGAACAATAGAGGTCCATCGCAGAAGTCAACTTTGGTTTTAATGTCAAGATGCCTGGAATTTGTCCTATGTTAAAAGGGAATTAGGAAGTAACCGTATTGCAGAAAAAAGCCTGCAACTTTGGTAACAGCTAGACTCCACTAGATTAAAAAAGTGTTGTTCCAATGGACTTATTGATGGATGTTCCAGGTAAGTAAGTTGTATTTTTTCACATTTGTTACCTTGAGGGATGGTAGCCATTGCTGGTTTTCATTTATTTTCCCTTGTTACTCTGTAGTGGGCTTGATGAGTCTATCCTTGAAGAGTGTCTGCAACATTTGGAAAAGCAACTGGAAAGCAGTCAGGCCCGGAAAGCAATGGAGGAGTTCTTCTCTGGCAGGTGAGATTCTGCAGATGGTTGCTAACGTCATTCTTTAATTTACATGATAAATTCATGACATTTGCTTCATCAGGAGTGTAATAATATCCTGGTCATGTCATATTGTGTCTGGATTTATTAGAGGGGGTTTGTGAATTTTTATGTTGCATAACTTTCACTATGGAAGGAGATGGTAAGATATAGGTGTGCTTTCTTGTCTCTGGATTTGTTGTTGGGGATCACTGGCACAATTTTCTCTTGTGTACTTATACCTAAAACCTGATTATTGGGCATAAATGATTGATAGCTGTCTTTTTCATGCTTTTTCTGTGTATTAAGAGTCACATTTGAAGTCTTAAATTCAGCCCTCTGCAAATCCAAAGGTCTCGCGAAAGAAGGGTAGACAGCACAAAAGTAATTGGTAGAAATAATTTAATCAATTTGAATACAGTTATAAATTACTCTGTTTGGTCCAATTGTTCCATTTTTAAAGTAGCCTATAATTTATCTGCAAGTCACTGTTGTCCCCTCCATGACCCAAACCTTAAGGCCAGGTCCCCTTTACAATATGAGCTCCCCATGTGTATTTTGTTACTCATCTGACTTCTTTATTGAGAGCCATTTGGGGTCACTTTAGTTTCCACATGCTGCAAATGGACTATTAGCTTAAGATCTCTGATGGATGCTTCCATAAACAGATTTTTAACTCTTGAATATCAGCCAGGTAGTTGACTGAATCCAGGAAAGTTTAAATAGTTCTCCTGCCCCGGGTATGTAGTACCACAGCTTTGATGTGATTCTATAATACGTCCTGGACATTAGGTCACAGAGCTGTATATTGCACCACCCTTTCGTACTGAGTTGAGCTTGTTTTTCCTTGTTTGTTGTAGATCCAGAGTAGACCTCTTTCCCTACCTGTTTAGTGTATTGGTGGTATGCCTCCCTGGCTTCAGGGTATAAAGTGGTCATTCCTGCAGCAAGAATTCTGGAGCACACACAACTATCTTAGTGCCTGCCCAAGCATGATGTGATAAGTGGCGCCCTGTACATGCCTGGACTTTCAATGAGGTAATGCTATTTGTGGCAGGGGCCTGTGATGAATGCCGGGCTTGTCACTGCTCTCTCTCTTCCTGATCTTGCTCCAGCTTGCCTGCAGCAGGCTAGACTTTGAAGTGAGAACTTCCAAGGATAAGGGCATGTTATCCTACTAGAAGCACCACAAGACTTGATTCTGCTGCTTGATGTTGATCTTGTTCTAGGGTGAAGTTTTTCCAGATCTTCCCCCCCCCCCGTCCAGATCTTCCCCTAGGCAGGTGCACGGAGCTTTGCCAGGTGGCCACTTGATTCTGCCATCTTGGAAATAAGATGTGCAGATGCCCCTGGGAGCATCTGACTAATTACGCCAAGTGGGTGACATCCCTGATCCCCTCTGATAGGTTTGTCACTGCAGATCAGGCAAAATATATGCTAATAATGTAAAATGCAAAATTGTGAACCCAACCAATGTAAGTGTGGTAGTTAGCTTCGGGGAAGAAAGAAACACCAGAGGTAAGAACGGTAAGTGTCCTCAGAGACCTGGTGCAAGGTAGTTACCCACCCAGCCGTCCCATAGGTTAGCACGGGGAGTAGTGGTTGGAATTCGTGTGATTCAGGACCCTTCTCAGTGGACCCTGAGGAAACTGACAGGTTGAAGAGTGACCACACCCGAGGTTACCCAGAAGACAGGTGTACCTACACCAGCTGATGCAGAGGAGAGAAGGGACTCTGAAGTCCGTGAAGCCTCGGATTGTCCATTTGCTTTCACGACCCGTGGGCCGGTGGAACCCAAGGATGTATTCCAGATGTTGAGGACCTGAAAAGGAATGGGGTAGAGTCCAGCCCCCTTGGCGGTGCCCAGGTTGTGTAGGTGGCAATGCCCACCCTCTTAGATGTGAAGTTCCTTCAAGTTGGTAGAAGATGAAGTCCAGCTGTGGAGTCCAGGAGCTGCAGAAGATCCCAGGAGTTGCCTACTAGCTGTTCCTTGACGGTTGCTGGATTACTGTAGGGTCAGTGACCAGCCAAGTCATCATCAAGCACTGGCAAATGCATGCAGGAGCTGAGGAGGAATTTGCAGAGGTTTGGGGACCAGCAACAGTCCTAGAGACTCTACTCTTGAGGGGGAGTCGCCGCTGGCCCTTGGCAGGAAGGAAGGCCTGCAGCAGTCATTGGCGCCCCCACGAGTGACCACCAGGCGATGGACAAAGGGAGTCACAAGGAGACCTCACTAACACAACAAAACAGAAGTCCCATGTTGCAGGAGTTTCAGGACAGGGGCTGATTTTAGAGTTGCAGCGTGCTGGAGGCTGGGGCTTATTGGCACCTGAAGATCTATCTCCTGGGGAAGAGCCAACAAGCCTTGGCAAGTGAAAGTCTAGCTGCAAAGGGGTTCCAGTCCAGTGGCAGGACCAAGGGCCCACAGTCTCCCAAGTTGGTCAGAAGACAAGCAGGACCCAGAGAAGGCCACAGACCCAGCACCTGTGATGCAGAGCCTTTTGATGTCTGTGGGACAGCAGACCTCACCAGCCGGTCGACGTCTTGAGGAGCCTGCGGATGCAGGGGAGTGACTCCTTCACTCCAGGGGATATTCCTTTGTGCTTCCAAACCTTGTGACCCTGGAGGATGCACAGCCTTGGATGTTGCAGAATTCTTGTGCTATCCGGAGAAATAATGTTGTAATGTGAGCTTTCCCACCAGAAGCAGACGTTTCTGTTCCAAAACAGACCAGCAGCAATTCCAGAGGCCAGGAGCAGATGTCTTGCAGAGTTCCTTGTAAAGTCTGGCTCAATGAATCTCAAGACCAGCCCACGGAGGAGCCCTTAAGTAACCCTAAAAAGGGGATGAGCCACTCACTAAAGTGACCCACCTATCAGAGGGGGTCAGGGACGTCATCTACGTGGCCTAACCAGTCAAATGCCCCCACGGGCCTCTGCCCATCTTGTTTCCAAGATGGCACAATGAAGTGGCCACCTGGCAGAGCTCTGTGCACCTCCCTAGGGGAGGAGCTGGGCAGGGGGATGGTCACTACCCCGACTTTTGTACAGTTTTTCGCCTGAGTGGGAACTTGTAGTTTCTGAACTGGTGCAAACAGGATTATGCAAGGAGGGCACCAAATGTGCCCTACAAAGCAGTTTGGTGGCACTTGGAGGCCACCCCAGCCCTTAGACACCTAACACACAGGGGGAGGTGGTCACGCCTCTCTTGCAGGAAATCCTTTGTTCTGCCCCTTCGGCCTGAGTCAGGCTCACCAGCAGGAGGGCAGAACAGTGTCTGGGGTGAGCTGCAGTGTGGGCTTGCAGCTGGACCCCATAAGACTGCACTGGAAGAAATGGGGAATCCTCTCAGGAACACCAAGAGTACAAGGTATCATGCAACTATCACTGAAATCGGTGTAGTTGCATGATTCCAACATGCTTGATACCAAACAAGCCTAGGTTAGGAGAAGCCATTATGTAGTTGGACCACTCATGTTGACCAGTGTCTGCTCCATACCTTAATATGGATTCCCCGCACTTAGAGTCCAAGAAATGGAGCCTTGGGTCTGTAGGGACACCCTGCTTATGCAGGGATGCCTTTACACTTGGGTACATGCACCCTGCCCCTGGCCTGAAGGGCCTACCAGAGGGGTGACTTAGTGTCTAAGTGCAGTGACTAGGATATAAGGGAAGCCTTATATCTGTGGTGAAAGGGTGCACACACCTTCTCACTCAGGCTGCAATGGCAGGCCTGCAGAAACAGTTTGAATGGTCTCCCATGTATGACACTATGCATGCAGCAGCCCATGGGGGACCTCTGGTACCGGGGTACCTAAGTACCATATGCTAGAGACTTACATGGGGGCACCAGTATGCCAATTGTTGGTGTAAAGTAACCAATCAAACAATTTTAGGGGAGAGAGCACTGACAATAATGCCCTGGTTAGCAGGATCCCAGTGCACTACAGTCTGAAACATACTGACACCAGGCACAAAAAAGTGTTTGGGGGGGGGGGAGGGGTACTACAAACCGAACCCACCCTTAGGAAACTGGCCTGGTTGACATGTTATTTGCACCTTATACCAGGTCCAGGCAACCCCTTTTAGTTAGTGAGACAGTGTCTAGGAAGCCAGGGATCGATAGTGGCAGTTGTAGTGAGTAGCCAAGACACATCTAGGAGTGTAAAGCACTTACAATACCACAGCAGTCACACTAACTTTTTATACATGAAAGGAATCAGTGTTGCAATAATAAAGGTACTTTATTACAGTAACACTGAACTAGATCACTTATTGGCAGCCTCCCCAACTGGAGGTAAGTACACACTCTGTATACATTGTAAGTAATAGGAATAAGCATAGGAAAATAAGCTTTGGCAGGAAATGGCAAAAAATAGCCAGGGCCCTAACGGGGGTGGGGGGCAAACCATATACTAAAACAGTGGAATGCGAGTTTAGGTCCCCCACCCAAGGATGTGGGATAGTTATCAGGGAGCTGGGAGAACACAGGACTCCAAGAGGTGAGTACTTAGTTGACCACCAGCGACCAGGAGAGCAGAGGTAAGTTGCGTGGTCTTCCCAAAGACTAACAAGGGGACTTGGAAAAGGAAGATTGCAAGAACAGGACCAGTCCAGTGGAACCCAACGGTGGATTCCGGGAGAAGTGGACCTGCAAAAGAAGGGGACAGAGTCCAGTCCACGCAGGAGTGTCCAGGTGAGGCAGGAGCCGCTACCCACCCTTCTCTGGATAAAGATCCAGATCGACGAGGGAAGATGAAGATCAGCTGTGGAGCCCAGGAGCTGCAGAGAGGTCATTGGAGTCGTGCAGATGATGTCCCATGCCGGTCGCGGGGTCACAGATGGTCAGTGTCAGGAGAACCACCAACAAACCCATGGGACTCGACCCTTGGAGGGGAGTCCGGGCTGACCCTCAGCCTTTCAGTGAGCCAGTAGAAGCAGTCGCAGCCCCCACAGGCAACCCACTGGTAGCAGGCACAGTAAGTTGCAGTGAGGCCCAATTAGCACACCGGGAGAGGAGCCCAATGTTGCTGGAGCAGCAGAGGATAGACTGTCCTTTCGAGGATTAAGTGCTGGAGGCCGGGGCTACGTGGAGCCTGAACGTCCCTTGGAGCACGAGTCCACAAGCCTTGGTTGCTGCAAGAGTCGCGGTGCACAGGGGCTCTGTCCTAAAGGAAGAGACAAGGGCTCGCAGTCTCCCAGTAGGTAGAGAGGACCACTCGGAACCTCCACCTGTGTTGGAGGATCCACGCCGTCCCTGTGGAGGGCAGATCCCCAGCAGCCGGATGTCATTGCCTTAGGTGCCTGCTGATGCAGATGTGTGACTCCTTCACTCCAAGGGAGATTCCTTCTTGGTGCAGCTGAAGTCTTGCCGACCCCAGAATATGCACAGCTGTGGAAATGTTGCAATTGCCGGAAGGAGCCAGAGAAACAATGTTGCAAGGCGAGATAGTCTCAGGAGTTGCAGGCTTGTTTGGCTCCTGTGGAGTCCAGCAGCGGTTTCTGTGGTCAGGAGCAGAAGTTGATGCCGAAGAGTCCTGGTTGGAGTCTTGCATGCCGAATCTGGGGACACAAGGGAATCCCTAAATACCCTAACTGGGCTTGGCACTCTGCAGGGTGACTATCTCTCAGAGAGGGCACTGATGTCTGACACCTGTCCTGACCAATCAGATGCTCGCAGGGGCCTCTGCACATGTTGTTTCCCAGATAGCAGAATCAAGTGGCTTTCAAGATGGCAGACCCCACAGACCTCTGGAAGAGCTCTGGGCACCATACCTGGGGTGGTGATGGAGTAGTCACTCCCCTTTCCTTTGTGTCGTTTCACACTAGAGCAGGGACCTGGGGGCGGGAGGGTCCCTGGACTGGTGCAGACCTGATTATGCATGGAAATGTGCGCTTCAAAGCAAGCCGGTGACACTGAGAGGCTACCCCTCCCCAGCCTTGTAACACCTATTTCCAAGGGAGAGGGTGTTCCCCCTTCTCCCACAGAAAATCGTTTGTTCTGCCTTCACCTGCTTGAGCTGATTAAGCAGCATGAGGGCAGAAACCTGTTTGAGGGTTGCAGCAGCGTGGGCTGTCAGCAAATGCTGGCAGACTGCTAGGAGCAATACTGGGCGGTCCTCCAAGGAACCCCCAGAGAGCATGGAATCCTCACCAATGCTGGCCTTAGTATTGAGGTATGATTCTGATATGTTTTATACTAAACATTCCTACGTTCAAGTTACAATTATGTATGTTATGAGTACACGTGTAAAATGGCTTCCATGCACTTACAAAGTCCAGTGCATTGGAACTGGAGTTCGTTGGGGCATCTGTTCATGCAGGGGTGCCCTCACTCACTAGTACCTGCACCCTGTCCTCTGGCTAGGAGATCCGACCATTGGTGTGACTTACAGTGACCTTGTGCAGTGACTAGTAGTAAAAGGTGGCATGTATCGTCTCACGCAGGCTACAATTGCAGGCCTGCAGACAGTTTGCATGGCTCCCATGGGTGGCATAGTACATGCTGCAGCCCATGCAGTACCCCTGGTGTACCAGTGCCCTGGGTACCATATACTAGGGACTTACAGGGTACACCAGTATGCCTGTTGTGGGGTAGAAAGGGTACCAACGCAACCAAATTTAGAGCTGTCACTGGGGTCTTGGTTAGCAGGATACCAGTGAAGACAGTCTAAAATCACTGATAAGCAAAAAGTGGGGGTAACCATGCCAAAAAGAGTGACTTTCCTTCACCAGCTTACTACAATCAACCAATCCTTTTTAAGCACGCTAATCACACTGAAGTGTATACAGGCACTGCGTGAGGTGGAGCTACTTCAACAGCCAGGTCTTGAATCTACTCCTGAAATTGTCAAGAAAGGTAGAGATTCAAAGGGGGAGGAGGAGGCCGTCCCAGGCTTTGGCTGTGAGATGGGAGAAGGAGCGTCCTCCAGCTCAGGTATGATGGATGCAGGGATGGGAGCCAGGGAGAAAAAACAAAGGTGGCTGGTGGAAGGTCAGGTGGTTGTTCAGGTATTCTGGTCCCATGTTGTGGATGGCCTTGTAGGTGTGCATGAGCAGCTTGAAGTGGCATCTTTTTGACGGGAAGCCAGTGCAGTGTGGGGGGCAATGTGGGATCGTCTGGGCAGGTCCAAGATAATTATAGCTGCTGCGTTCTGGATTGTTTGGAAGCGTCTGAGGCGGAGGGTGGTCGTTCTGGCATAGAGGGTGTTCCCGTAGTCCAGTCGACTGGTGATGAGGGCCTGGATGATAGTTCTTCTGGTGTCTATTGGGATTCATCTGAAGATCTTACGGAGCATTCTAAAGGTGTTGAAGCAGGTGGAGGCAACCAAGTTGACCTATTGTTTTATGGAGAGCTCGCTGTTGAGGATGATTCAGAGGTTGCATGAGTGGGTGGTGGGTGCTGGTACGAGGTTGGAGGGCCACCAGGAGTCGTCCCATGGTGAGCTGGTGTTCCGAAGAGGATGACTTTGGGTTTGTTGGTGTTGAGTTTGAGGCAGTTTGCTCTCATCCAGTCGGCGACATCGGCCATGGCTTTCTGGAAATTCGCTCTGGTAGTATCTGTGTTTTTGGTGATGGCGCATATGAGCTGGGTGTCATCAGCGTAGGAGATGATGTGGAGACAATGGTTATGAGTGTTGGGTGCCAGTGGAGTCATGTAGATGTTGAACAGTGTGGGGCTGAGTGAGGTGCCCTGGGGTACACCGCAGATGCTCTTTGGGTGGGAGGTATATGGTGGGAGATAGATTTTTTGAGTGTGTCCGGTGAGAAAAGAGGATAGCAGCTTGAGGGTGTTGCCGTAGATGCTGATGGTGGTCAAGCCTTCAGATGAGGAAATGTTGGGAGATGGTGTCGAAGGCTGCTGACGGGTCTAGTAGTGTCAAGGCTGCTGACTCACTGCGGCCAAGGATGGCTGTGACATAATCTATGGCAACTTTAAGGGCTGTGGCTGTGTGTGTATTTCGAGCGGAAACTGGATTGTGAGGTGGAGAGCGGGTGGTTGGCATTCAGGTAGTTGTTGGCTGACAGCTTTCTGTAGTACCTTGGCTGGGAAGGGGAGGAGCGATATGGGGTAGTAGTTCTTGAGGTTAAATGGGTCTGCTGTGGGTTTCTTCAGGAGGGGTTTGACTTCAGCTTGTTTCCGGGAAGGTGGTGGAGCTCAACGCTAAGATGATGATGCTGGTGAGCGGCAGGGGAGGGGTGTTTTTTTTTTTTTTTTTTAGTGTGAGGTTGAAGGCATGGGGGCAGGGGGCAGGGGGCAGTCAGAGCTCTGGAATGGAGGATGTGGTGGTTTCAGTGCAGAGGTGTCCAGTCAGGGTGTAAGGCGGGAAGAATGGGGCGTCAGGCTGCGGCGGCTGGGGTGCAGAGTTTTTGTGGATGTTGTCAATCTTGGTGTGCAAGTATTCAGCAAGTTAATTGCAGAGAGATTGGGTAGGCTAGATGGGGTTTTCTGGGGAGGAGAATTCTCTGACAATGTGGAAGAGTTCCTTGGTGCGGATGGTGGCCTGGAGGCAGGTGGCGAATGCTGCTTTCTTCGCATTTCTGATGGCATGGTGGTAGGATTTGAGGGCCGTCTTAAACTATGTGGTACCTTGGGTCTCTCCTGGCCTCTGGAACCGCTTCTGGTCTGCCTTAGGAACTGAAACAAGACTGTATCCTGTTGGGAGGGCTCCCACTGCAACATTGTTTGTTCAGCTCCTGCTAGATTTCTGCATTCTGTGGCTGTGCATCCTCCAGGTTCACGAGGACTCCGTTTGCATCAAACAGGAATCTCCCTTGTAGTGAAGCAATAACTACCCTGCATCTGTATGCACCTTAAGACAACAACGACCAGCTGGTGTATCCTGCTATCCCACAGACATCGAAAGGCTCTGCGGACAGGTGATGGTTCTGTGCTCCTTTCTGGATCAAACTTGTCATCTGACCAACTTGGGAGATAGTGGGCCCTTGCTGCAGCCACTGGAATGGAACCCCTGTGCACTGCGACTGTTGCTCTTACCAAGGCTTGTTGACTCTTCCTCCAGGAGATCTTCAAGTTCCAAGAAGCCCCAGCCTCCAGCATTCTGCAACTCCAAGCTCTGCTTACACTCTGCAACTCCTGCAGCTTGGGACTCCTGCTTTGTTGTGAAGCTGAGGCCTCCCTTCGACTTTCCTGTGCTAGCTGCCAGTGGGTCACTCGTGTGGGCTCCAACAATTCCTGCTGGCTCTTCTGCATGCTGAGGGCCAGCTATGACTCTCGTCCAAGATTTGAGTCTATAGGACCTTGCTGGCCCCCAAAACCCTGCAAACTTCTGCACAACTTCTCTTGCGATTGCCAATGCTTGCTTGTGGTCCTGCTGACCACTTGCATTCCGGCGACCAACATGGGGTAGCTCGTGGAAAACTCCAAGGATCTTCCTGCGTCCGCTGGATTTCTTCGTTCACTGTCCTGCAAGAACTTCACCTCCTAGGAGGGTGGGCATTGCCTACCTGCACTGCTTGAATATCTGAGCGGTCTTGTCCCTTTCTTTTTCAGGCTCTTCTTGTCTGGAATTTATCTTTGGGTTCCGCCGACCTGGTCCACGGGTCACAACAGCAGCTGGACAAGTAAGGCTCCCATTGACTCCAATGAAGATTTCTGGCATCACTTCACCCCTATGCACCTGGGCTCCCTGGTTTAGGTACTCCTATCTTCTGGGTATCCACGGGTCGGGGCACGATCCAACCTTCCTAGTGATAACTGGTTTCCTCTAGGAAGGGTCCCGAATCCTGAAAATGGATAGTCCTGTGTTAGCCTATGGGGCACCCACTCGGTAACAACTCTGCATATGGGCGCCACTTTCTTAGTATACAGATTCCCCCCCCCCCCAAAAAAAAAAAAAAAGCCCAGGGTTCCATCCGTTCCTATGCTTTTGCTGATTGTTTCTATGTATTTGTGTGTAGATATCTCCAAGTGGAGCTATACCAATGTTAGGCTAGTACTAGTGTTATAATAAAGCATACTTCATATTTGTAACACTTGGAATGGTTCTTTCTTGTGTGAACATCACTGACTGAGAACTGTGGTATTGTAAGTGCTTGACACTACTCCCTAATAAGCCCGAGCTGCTCTCCATAGCTACCCCTAGAAAGCTTTGGTTTTCTAGGCACCAAAACACTATCACTAAAGTTTGCCTGGATTCAGTATAGAGTACCACACCATAAACTGAGTCTCCTACATGCGGTGCCTACAACTACATGGGTAGAGCAGACAGGTCAGGCCAGTCCTCTACCTTGTCCCTGGCAGCTGCATCCTCTAAACCCTCCTAGTCTTCCCTCATACCATCATAAGCACTCGGTTATAGGCAGGATTCACCATCACCTGCCCCACTGGCAGTCTATAACATCAGAAAGATGGGTTTTGCAGGTTGTTCAAATGGGTTACTCCCTTCCCCTTGGATACTTCTACTCTACCCATGCCACCCTCATGCAGCAGAATAACAAAGAGCCACCTTTCCTTTCTCCACCAGGAAGTGAGGCTCCTTTGGCCAAATGACCCAAGTGGGAGCAGATGCCAGAAGTAGGTAGTGGTTGCTATTCCAGCTACTTTCTTGTGCTCAAAAAGGATGGAAGTCGTCCTATCCTCAACTTGTGTTCTCTCAGTTTCTTCCTCAAGGAGCTCAAAATGCTCAGGTCCTGTCTGTTTTGGACCCCGAGACTGGATGGCACTGTTGGACTTGGAGGATTTCCATTTTCACATCTCTATCCTACCTGCCCACAAACATTACCCTGAGGGTCACGGTAGGCCACAAGCACTTTCAGTTCACTGTGCTTCCTTTTAGCCTCACCAGCCCCCTTGGGTGTTCATCAGGGTGACGGCGGTGGTTGCAGCTCATCTGTGGAGATCAGGAGTTTGTCTTCCCCCTAACTCGATGACTGGCTGTTGATGGCGGGCTCAACCAAGGCTGTACGTCACCCACCTTCAGACCACAGCAGACCTGCATTAGCTGAGGTTCACTTTCAGTGTGCCAAAGTCACACCTGAGTTCCTCTCAAACGCTACCTTTCATCGGAGCTGTTTCGGGCTTTTCCTCCCAAACGGCGAGTCCAGGACATTCAGACTATGATACCAATATTAAGCCTCTATTCAGGATTTTGGTGATACGCGCTCTGAGGCTGCTGGAACATATGGCCTCCTGCTGGTGACACGTGCATGCTGGCATATGGTGGCTTTGGAGTAGGACCTGAAATTCTAGTGAGCGCTGTATCATGGGAATCTCTCCAACATGGCCCAGATCTCAGAGGGAACTAACACAGATCTGCAGTGGTGGTTATTGAATCTGCAATTGGGTCAGTGGCAGATCCTCTCCCTTCCCCAGCCAGGTCTGAAAGTAGTAACAGATGTGTAACTCCTGGGATGGGGGCGACCATCTGGGAGAGGTGGAGATCAGAGGACTCTGGTCTTTGACAGAATCCAGACTCTACATCAGTCTGTTGTAGCATAGAGGGATCCAATTGGCATTTAAAGGCTTTCTACCCTTTGTCAGAGGAAGGCTAGTGCAGGTGTTTATGGCTAATGCTACTGCCACATGGTATTGCAACACACAGGGTGGGGTCAGGGCCCTTTGTCAAGAGGCCCTGTGTCTCTGGACATGGCTGAAATGTCAAGGCATTTCCCTTACAGTTTGACATCTGACTGACTTTCTGAAATCTAGAGCGGAGAAACTCAGCCGAAGATGCCTAGCAAATCACAAATGGTGTGTCTATCTGGAGATGGTGCAAGCTTGCTTTCAGCAGTGTGGGGAGCCTTTGTTAGATCTTTTCGCCACCACCAAGAACATACAATGTCAGCAATTTTGTGTGTTGGAGTTTATAAGGCGGCCATTGCTTGGAGACACTGTCTTGAGTGGAGCTCAGGCCCCCTATTTGCCTTACTACCTATGCCACTTCTACCCAGAGTTCTCAAGAAGATCAGAAATTTACAGGCCCAAGTAATTCTTGTTCGGGAATGGCACGGAGAGTCTGGTATCAGGAGTTGATAAGCATGACCATCGATTCTCTAAACAGCTGCTCCTCCGGGAGGATCTTCTTTTACAGAAGCAGGGGAGGGTCCTCCATCTAAAACCATCAACTCTCCACCTTCTTGCGTGGAGATTGAGTGGTGGTAGTTGACAACATTCAACCTTCTGGCCAAAGTCTGCAGTGTTATCTTGGCAGCCAGGAGATCCTCCATCAAAACGGTATACGCCTGCTGTTGAGGAAAATTTGTGGTATGGTGTGCAGAAAAAAATGGATCGCTTCACGCTTTTTCAGGTTCTCCCTTTCATTCTTTCTCTTGCCCAGCAGGGCACTGCTGTAGGCACTCTCAAGGGCTACCTTTCTGCTATTTTCTGCAATTACCTGACCAGCCATTCCTCTTCAAGTCCCCTAGTGTAAATAGGGTCTTGAAAGGTTTGCAACATTTGTTTCCATCTTACTTTTACATTATGCCACAGTGAGACCTTAAACTCTTCCTCACTTTTCTTGTATGCTCGCCTTGAGCCTTTACACTTTTGTCAGCTTAGGCTCCCTACCATCAAGACTGCTATCCTCGTGGCTATAACATCTGCCCGGAGAGTTAGTGAGCTTCAGGCTTTACCGTCCAAGCTTCTACCCAGACAAGCTGATGCCTTGTACAAGAGCTTCCTTTCTTCTGAAAGTGGTAACTCCCTTTCACATAGGCCAATCCACTTTGCCTACTTTTTTGTACGCTCCGGCACATCCTTCCAAGGAAGAGGAGCGACTTCACCGTCCAGACCCTATTCTAAGGTAAAACTTCTGGGCTAGAAGTCCCTATCAGATGAACAAGTTACTTATCTTCAGTAGTTCCTTGTCTGATACTCTATATAGCTGCAGATTCTTTAACGACCCACCCATTCTCACTGCTCTGCAAACTGATTTCTAGGGACCAAGGGTGTTCCCATTCAGGGCCCTAGAAACTGATGTTGGCGTACTCGGATGGAGCCAATATAGGCACAGTGCACGTCCCTTCCAGTGCGGACAATGCCATGTGTAGTTGAACTGTCACCTACTGGCGCAGGGGTACTTCTCATAAACGTTTCTGGATCCAGTCTGATTCCTGGAGATCATTCTAAGGTAAGGAATCTGCTGCTAGATAGTCTATTCCAGCTAAGGCGTTACCGAAGGTAAGTAACTTGTGCTTCCCCTGATTTGGTTGGCCGCCTGTCTGCTACACCATTCTAGTTGTCTGGTGCATCTTCTGGCCCTAAGAAGCCTAAGACTTTGAACAGGGCCTCTGGTGGTGACTTAATCCCTGGTGCCTGCTGGCCTACTACCGCCTGATGCCATTCTGGCACTGGAGCACCTCTTAAGATGCGGTAACCCTTGCTGGTGGTTCCACCACTGGTGCCAGAAATATCCTCTGCACAGACTTTTCATTTGTTACGGTAAGAGGCAAAGTTTCCAAATACAGAGAGCATTCTGATCGCATCCAGCCGTAAGGAGCTGCACATAGTCGGAAGCGTCCTTCGGACCTTTTTCTCACGTTAAGTACTTTGTTGATCTTTGAAGTAGAGTGCTCTTTGAGATTATGGCTACATCCAAATGCTGAACATAGTATAATTGGGTGAAGATGAAAAACAATGAGACAGCCAGTCATCCTACTCCTGTTGGTATGGATGCCCATGACTTTTTTGTCCTGCAGAATGCCATTAAGCTGGATAACTCCCCCAAGATGGAATTATTGTGTTACTGAGCCCTGACAATGAGGGAGGTGGTGTTATTTGTAGATGGTACTTATACTGAAGTTGTGTAGTTAACCTTACCAGTAGAGAAGAACAAAGCTAAGCTTCTCATAGAAGTTCTGAATCCTACCTTCTCCACAGGGGAGCCCATGTTTTCCATCATCAAGGCTTGGACGGGCCCCATCATGGTCTTGTGGAGCAAACTGGCTTCTCTGTTACGGGATTCATTCTGAAATCCATGAAAGGCATATTATCTCTGCATACATGTGGGATGCCTGGAATACCATTTTAAAGAATATTCTTACAATATAAACATGTCGGGGGCCAATATTGTCTACTTATTACACACGTTTAACATATAGAGAATAAAATGTAACCTCCAGTATGCCCAGGGCACACACTGCTGAATAGACAGTCCACCTTTAAGGATCTCCAGAGGTTGCTTGCTTTTCCATCAGATAGTACAGGGTAACTGAGGCTGTTTGCTTTTCCAGCTCATCAGAGAAGGATCCTTGAATACTGTTGCCTTTATAAACCAGTTTTTGTCTGGCTTCATGGTCTTTGGATTCCTGCAGTTTTCTTGCAGTAAGTGTTTTTCTTGTATTTTTCTCTGAGATCTATCTCTTTTCACCTTTCAGTTTATAGCACCATGCTAGTTCTTTTGGCAAAAGCCTTTCCAGAGGCTGTAAGAAGTCTTGGAAGGATGAACATAACATGTGTATCAGTTGTATTAACATTTTCAGTCCTTCATGAGTGCAATTGGGAATCCAGGTGCCTTAGTGCTGGAGAGTGAGTTAGCCACTGGCTGTCTACTGGCAAGGGAGGTTTCTGCTTCCTCTTTAGCCCCTGGTGTGACAAGGTTTGATTCTACTTCTGGACCTTTGCCCCTTGAGTTATCAACACTCTTCGATGTTGAGGAGCTCGAAGTTAGTATTGTTGATGACGATTTCTGGAGTTTCTGTATCCACATCCAGTGGTTCTAATTCAGTAAGCTCATTCTCTAAATCAAGGGCCACTAGTGCTGTGGTGGATCTTACCGTCAATCCTGCAGCTTGGTGAGGTCAGAGTCCAACATACAGTGAGAAGGTGAGAACCTGGTGGCGCACAGAAGCTGTTTCATCTTTGCTAAAAGAGATGCGCAGACCGATTCCTTAGATCCAAGTCTCATACCCCTTCCAGAAGGGTAATGACTGGATCAGACATGAGTAGTTTCTCAGATCTCTAGACCAGCTGCCACCTAGAATGTCCACATACGAATATTGAAGCGTTGGCCCCTGATGTATGGATGTGTTATCTTTGGGACTCTTATTCCAAAACCTCAAGCAAAGCTCATGACAGCTCTGGTTTATAAATTCAGGATGTGCACCTTCTTGATGCATCTATAAAATCGGTGTCTGTCATCAAGAGAAATAATACAGACCACCAGAATAAGATCCTCTGTTAAGAAAAACACTGCTGCTTGTTGGGGTATCATGTCTCCAGATCGGTTTCCTCAGCGTGCCTGAAAAAGATGCAACAAATGACTTACGTTTGTGGGGTGGGTGGTCTGGGGAGTAAATGTGTGTGTACCAGTTTCACCAAAGCGTTGAGCATAGCAAGCTCATGGTTCGGCCGGTACAGTAGAGAAATATAAAGTGCTCTGGTTTGTTCTGGTTTCAGAAATGGATCAGGAGAGATTTGGCAATATACTACAATAAGGTATGATCACCTCTGACCATAATTACAGCCAAGAACTCTGCTGATTTGGCAGCACATGCCGTATGTCTTGATCTTTCTCTGGGATGCAACTCTTGGTTCAGGGTCACATCTTTGACCACTCACGTCAAGCAAAAGATTACAGGCATTGCTTTCTCACTTTCTGCTTTCTCGTGCCAATGAAGAACTCCAGTCCGTGAGAACAGAAACACTGACTGTCTGCTTTGAGATTTTTTTTTTTTTTTAATTAAAGTTTAAAGCATATGTTAGAGGCCAGCAGGGTTCACAAATTACCTATTGAAAAGGACATGAAAGGTTATAGCGCCTGGAACAACCACGAATTGTTTTTTTCTGAGATGGAATCCACAGAGAAACAGATGCTTTCAACCTCTTTGTGCAGCTGTGATTAAAGATCCTCCAGTAAAAAATGTCTCTCACTCTGCCATGCTGGTGCAGCACTGAATTGATTTAGAATATTTCCACCAGAAGGTGACAAAACCAGTTGTGTGTTAAATATTGTCAATTGTGGTTACAAAATCAGTTTTAGTTCTTGTCTTCTTCCATTCCACCAAATGTGTTGAAACTGCAGCATTTGAAGCAACTGACTCAGGAGGCGTAGGTACGTCTTGTGAAAAGTGCTATTGAAAAGGTTATCAAGTTGCAGAAGAATAAGGACGTTTACTCATTATATTTCTTGTTTCAGACGGGTCAATCTTTAATTTTGTCCCAACCTGGTTTTATTATATGATAAACTGGTCAAAATGGAGAAACTCTGATTCTTAATCAGATATTAACTTCTTCACTTTCACATTCCCATCTGCAAGATGCTTCCAAAGTTTCTCTGTTTTTGACTAGGACACGCTATCAATTTCATCTCCTCCCTGTCTGTCTGAAGTCCTCCCCAAGGGTACTTTCCAAATGTATTGTGGTAGACGTAGGGATGAGGTGAATGTTTTTCTAAACCTGTGTGGACTGCTGATAAAGGCCATTTTGGCATCAAAACTTCAGCAAGACATGAAGACTATCCTGGCCTTTCTCTGCAGCCAGGATCTTCAGATCAGTTCATCTAAATCTATTCTACACTCAAATTGTAAAGTACTAGGGTACCAAAATTGACACACTACAAGCAAAAGTGTCTCCTATAGCAGAAAGACTGCCATTCTTGTGGATAAGATAGTTTTTCTGAAAGCAGCAATAGTCCTATTTGTTAGACATGTTTCATTCCACATGAGTAGCTTGGCCTCACATATTTTGGTTGATGACTGAGTATGTGTTTTTTCAGACAACAGATAAGCACTCTCGATCACATGCTTTGCACAGAACTGCCATCTACAGGGAGTGCAGAATTATTAGGCAAGTTGTATTTTTGAGGATTAATTTTATTATTGAACAACAACCATGTTCTCAATGAACCCAAAAAACTCATTAATATCAAAGCTGAATATTTTTGGAAGTAGTTTTTAGTTTGTTTTTAGTTTTACCTATGTTAGGGGGATATCTGTGTGTGCAGGTGACTATTACTGTGCATAATTATTAGGCAACTTAACAAAAAAAAAATATATACCCATTTAAATTATTTATTTACCAGTGAAACCAATATAACATCTCAACATTCACAAATATACATTTCTGACATTCAAAAACAAAACAAAAACAAATCAGTGACCAATATAGCCACCTTTCTTTGCAAGGACACTCAAAAGCCTGCCATCCATGGATTCTGTCAGTGTTTTGATCTGTTCACCATCAACATTGCGTGCAGCAGCAACCACAGCCTCCCAGACACTGTTCAGAGAGGTGTACTGTTTTCCCTCCTTGTAAATCTCACATTTGATGATGGACCACAGGTTCTCAATGGGGTTCAGATCAGGTGAACAAGGAGGCCATGTCATTAGATTTCCTTCTTTTATACCCTTTCTTGCCAGCCACGCTGTGGAGTACTTGGACGCGTGTGATGGAGCATTGTCCTGCATGAAAATCATGTTTTTCTTGAAGGATGCAGACTTCTTCCTGTACCACTGCTTGAAGAAGGTGTCTTCCAGGAACTGGCAGTAGGACTGGGAGTTGAGCTTGACTCCATCCTCAACCCGAAAAGGCCCCACAAGCTCATCTTTGATGATACCAGCCCAAACCAGTACTCCACCGCCACCTTGCTGGCGTCTGAGTCGGACTGGAGCTCTCTGCCCTTTACCAATCCAGCCACGGGCCCATCCATCTGGCCCATCAAGACTCACTCTCATTTCATCAGTCCATAAAACCTTAGAAAAATCAGTCTTGAGATATTTATTGGCCCAGTCTTGACGTTTCAGCTTGTGTGTCTTGTTCAGTGGTGGTCGTCTTTCAGCCTTTCTTACCTTGGCCATGTCTCTGAGTATTGCACACCTTGTGCTTTTGGGCACTCCAGTGATGTTGCAGCTCTGAAATATGGCCAAACTGGTGGCAAGTGGCATCGTGGCAGCTGCACGCTTGACTTTTCTCAGTTCATGGGCAGTTATTTTGCGCCTTGGTTTTTCCACACGCTTCTTGCGACCCTGTTGACTATTTTGAATGAAACGCTTGATTGTTCGATGATCACGCTTCAGAAGCTTTGCAATTTTAAGAGTGCTGCATCCCTCTGCAAGATATCTCACTATTTTTGACTTTTCTGAGCCTGTCAAGTCCTTCTTTTGACCCATTTTGCCAAAGGAAAGGAAGTTGCCTAATAATTATGCACACCTGATATAGGGTGTTGATGTCATTAGACCACACCCCTTCTCATTACAGAGATGCACATCACCTAATATGCTTAATTGGTAGTAGGCTTTCGAGCCTATACAGCTTGGAGTAAGACAACATGCATAAAGAGGATGATGTGGTCAAAATACTCATTTGCCTAATAATTCTGCACTCCCTGTAGTGTTGGGAACAAACGTGACATTTTTGTGAAAGGGTCTTCTAAGTGCAGATTCCTCACCTTGTAATATTCCCCAGGTGTTAGAATGGATCTGGAAGATCTTGAGCAGTACCTCTGTACATCAGTAGGTGGTATCAGATGACTACATGTCAACGTTGTCCATGTTAGAAGTGACTTGCAAGGTGCCTATATAGGTGCCACATGAGCTCGCTGACATCAGTACCTTTCTTTCTATGCTAAAAGTGCAGATCCATAGAGCTACCCTGGTCATTTTTTCATCAACTTTTGTGGCTTTGTTTCAGTCTTTTTTTTTTCTTCTTTTTTTTTGAGCTTTTGCTTGAAGTGTGATCGGGACTTGTCTCATAACAAACCCATGGGTTTAAACTGTTTGAGGAGTGTCTCTAAGAGATGCCTGTCTCTGATCTACACTTGGTTTGCTTTTGGTGCCTGGAGTCGGGCCACAACATGACTCCTCTGACTGCATGTCCATAAATTGAATGATCCCGAGCTGTGTATAATCTTTTGTCTACATTAGGGCTCCCTTTTGTCGTAAGATATTTCTTGTTCTTCTTTGCAGCGAACTATCACAGATGTGAATTCATAAGCAGCCCTCACATTGTGTCATTTACACCTCAGTATTGCCGCCAGGGATTTCTGTCTTTAAGGTGCCATTGAAAATTAGAAAAAAAAGATTTTTAAAGTATTTTCATTTTGAAAGTGTGTACTATTATATAATAATGTATTGTTAATATACAAATATTGCAAATGAGTGTTGAAGCTCCTGGCGGTGCAGCAGAAGGGGGCTACACGCTGATTCTAGTCCCGATGCAATCAAAGGTCTTTGGGCCATTCTCTGAGCTGTTCCTGCAGAGTTGGACGATCATCATCCAAGTCATAGTTATCAAAGTCCAGTAAGTCAAAGAAGCTCAAGAAGAAGATGAAGTGCACTTCAGCTTGCCCAGCAAAAGCCATGCTTGAACGCCCAGCTCTTGTTCTTGAACCGTGGAGCTGACGGATGGGCACTACCATAGAAGAAGGTGCATTTTTTGGCGACAGTGATGCGCAGGGAAGTGGAGGTTCCTGACCTGCAGCTGCCATCTGTCAAAGTCAAGACCAATGTCTTGATAAAGGTGTTTTCCCGGGACAAGTTCTACAGAGCCCTTGCTCCCCTTCAATGAGGCCCTTACTGATGTTCTCCTGGGGACTTGGACTCAACCCTCTGTGGTGGCTCATTTATAGAATGTTTGGCCGCTGACATTGTCCCGCCCCGGAGACCCATCCTTCCTCTCCTAGCATCCCTACTTGTGAGCATGGTTGTGCAGGCCTTGACAACCAAAGTCCACCAAGAATGTTCTCTACCATCCCACCATATACAAAATCCAAATTTGCTATTTGGGGTGAGCTGGACACCCCAATAACACAACTAGGCTGGACCATGGCCTCTGTGGTGGCACTCAATCGCCATGTGTGGTTGAGATTAACTGGGTTTTCATGGGATGTCCAATCATCTCTGATCAACATGCCTTTTTATGGATTCCTGTCTGTTCGGCGACAATGCTGATATGGTTCTCAGTGATTTAAGGAAAGCTGGGCGACCGCTAAATCCATAGCCCTTTCCTTGGGCCAGGGGCAGCAGTCCTTTCTCCCCTTTTGTGGCCAAAGTCAGGGCTTTCATGGGTGTTCACAATGCCAACCTTACCCTCCAGCCCAGCAATCTTCGCAATCATTTTGCGGCTGGGGGCACGGATCCCATGTAGGAGATGGGGCCCACTCTCAGCGTAATGTCCAGTCCCCGCCCCTCTGGCTGCCATAGCCTCAAGCAGCCCAGCCATTGTATAATGGACACTATCTGGCATTACCTGCCCCAATGGCAAGCTAAACGTCTGACAAGTGGTTTGTCCAAATTGTAGAGTTATACCCTTCCATTCATGGAAACCCATCTACCTTTGCCTCCATCCCCGGAACTGCTGATGGAGAATAATCACACCTTGCTTCATCAGAAAGTGCAAGCTCTGCTGGCCACAGAAGCCATCAGCATCAGAAGTAATTTGTGGTTGCTATTCACACTACTTTCTGGTGCTGAGAAAAATGGAGGCCTCAGCCATATTCTAGATCTCTGCCCTCTCAACACCTTTTTATGGAAAGTGAAGTTCAAGGTGCTCATTTACGTTCAGGTTCTATTTGGTTGGGCCCCTGACAGGATGGTCACGCTGGACCTGCAGTGTACATATTTGCACATTTCCTCCTTGCAGGTCTACAGGCAATTCTTGCAGTTCATCGTATGCTAATGAAAGTGGTGGTGGTTGGAGCCCACCTGCAGAGGTCAGGGGTCTAGAGGTCAGGGTCCCAGTCTTCCCCTTCCTTTACCCTGACGACTGACTGTTGAAGGTGGTATCTCAATCTCCTAGCCTCCTGCATTTTGCTGGTGAAGTTCACTAAATGGCATATGCCGGCTATGCACTGGGATCTAAAGTCTCAGTGGACACAGCACTAGGAGATTCTCTCCGACATGGTTCAGATTTAAAAGGAAACTGCAAACGAACTGCAGTCTTAACAGCAGCAATTGGGTCATCAGATGATCCCTCTCCCACTAGGAACTGATAGTGGTGACTGATGCTTCTTGGTTGGGACGGCCATTTAGGAGAGGTGTAGATCAGATGACTTTGGCCTCCGGCGGTAGCTCTGCCCCACATCAGTCTTTTGGAGCTGTGCTCTTGGCATTGAAAGCCTTCCTCCCATCCATCAAGAGAAGGCTTGTTCAGGGGATCCCTGCAACAAACAAGGATATAGGGGTTGTGCCAGGAGGCTTTGTGCCTCGACTTGGCTGAAGCACCAGGGCATCTTCCTGGTCATACATATCCAGAAAGGTAATAGTGGTATATAAATCGTACCTCCGGTTGAACAGATGTAAATGTGGATAACTCAAACAAAGAACACATCTGACTGGCGTGGTGGTTGACAGGTATCACGGGCCCTACTACCTAGGCACGAACAGTGGTCCAATAGGTGCACTGTACACTAGAGTATATAAAGAAACCCAAGTCCTTAGTATTCCAAAAGTAATTGTGAGTCCATAGAGTAAGGATTATTAGAGGACAGTCTTCCAAGTGCCCGTGTTCCCAGATAACACAAGGTAAGTAAACAATGAGATCCTGGTAAGTCTCTCCTGGTCCCTTCAAACATTCAAAACTGTGTAGCATCCAAAGTATAATTGCTGTTTGTACTTTTAGATACTTATAGCTGTGAAAAAGTAGTGGGTTGTTATGAAACGCATGTCAGCTATTCTAAAAATACATGCAATTTGGAGCACGGAATCGTCAGTGTTTCCATAAAACTCACTTGTTTGGACTGACTGATTAAGAATCATCTTCCTCGTCATCCAGCACCTGGTGGACTGTCTGAACGCCAAGGTAGACAAATTGAGCTGCTGATGCCATGCGGATCATAATTGGAGTCTACTTCTGCATGTGGTGTAAAGTCTTCTTTGAAAATGGGGAGTACTTTGGCTTGATCTGGAGTCTGGCATTGAGCCGAGAGCATTAGCATAAAAATCTGGTGGCTCTAGGGATTTCACGGCCTTCAGGCTCTGGTAGGCACTGAGAGTTGGCTTTCAGATTCGACCAAGCCTCTTCCAAATGGGACCTAGCCTCACCTGTTAAGGCTCGATTCCATCCGAGGGCTTTTAGCGCTCCTGTTCACACCGAAGCTGACACAGAAAGCAAAACCAAAGCTGGTGTCAGTCATCAGCAACAAAGATCCCTTCAACACCAAAAGCTTTGACAGCAGCTGGATCAGAGGAATCGGCTGTAGATTCTACAAGTGCTCTTAAAAGAGCTTGATGCCAGGTAGAAGCACTCCTTTAGTCACTCATCACGGGAACGAATTTGGCAAAACCATCTCCGCTGAAGCCCTCAACATTCCCTTGGAAGAGAAAGCTAGCCTTACAAGAACCCTTCTCAGATGTCTCTATGAAGCTAGAACCAAAGAAACATGGGGACAAAGGTCACAGCCCCTCTTCCACATACAGCATCCGTCTCTGACACCACTATGCGCATGCCCACCTTATCCTCTTCCTCCACTAGAGTAACCTTCTCTGATCCAGGCAATTCTATGACACCCATTGCCCTTACGAACAGTCCTTCACCACTAGAAAGACAATGTCTATTCCTTGGCCTTGGCAGATCTTGTTTTGGGCCACTGTCCAGGTAGGGCATTCCTTTGAAAGGATACCACCCCCTACCATGAGGTAATTCAGAGGTTTGCTGCACACTATAAGGTGGAGAAGTACACCGTTGAGGAGGAAGAGGACTTCCTAGAGGAGATTCTTTCCAAGTCTAAATGCACAGTTCAGTTTTTGCCCATTCTAAAAGGTTTTAGCAAATCTTCTATGGGGAAAACAAATTGTCAAAGGCTAAGGTGTTAACACAGAGGGTGTAACAAAAAACATAAGGATTCTGCCAGCGACTCAAACTACATCTAGAGTCTGGTCCCACCGATTCTCTAGTGGTCCACGCTGCTCACAAGAGAGCCTCAACCCATGCCACATGTGACTTCTTCTAAATTAATAAGGAGAATAAGTGTCTTGATGATGTGCTAATGAGGTTGGCAGTACAGGTAGCCACACACTGGCTCAGTCAGTTCTGTCAGACTCCTCTCCCGGTAGAGAATTTCTCAGTGTGAGAAGATGCAGGAGCATGTCCAGCTCAAACTAGATGACTACAGAAAGGTGGGGAGGAGATGGTGTCCAAGGGTAAGACCATTTTGAGCGTCATTTGTTGTGTGCTTGACGCTGCAGACAGTCCCCCAGGGCATCAACACCAGTGTCCTCTTCAGACAGCACTCCTGGCTTCACCTCTCCGGGTTCAAACACAGTCCAGCATCATCTGCTCAACCTCCTGTTTAATGGGGAGCATCTTTGTCCCTTGAGTGATCGGATACTAGAGAAGATAAAAAAGGAATTGGATATTGACAAGTCTATGGGTGCCCCGCAAACTCCATTTCCAGGTGGTTCATTTTGCCAGCAACAGCAAAGAGGAGGTGTCTATGCCATAGAAAAGTAGGTTCTTTCTGACATGGTTACCCCCACTTTTTGCCTGGTGTGAGTGTGGTTTGACTGTAGCACACTGGGAACCTGCTAACTAGGACCCCAGTGTCCGTGTTTTCTTTGCTAAAGTTTGTTGGTAAGTACTTCTTACACCCCACAATTGGCATACAGGTGTATCCCTGTAAGCCCCTAGTATATGGCACTTAGCTACCCAGGTTAACTGACAGACTTCTAGTTGCAGATAATCTTTACCTTAGATTAGAATTTTCCCCCAGTGTGTCAGACTGGATCTGTAGAATTTTTTTCTGAGCAATACTCTTGCGCGTCGGTAGGTGGCCTCTGTTGACTCCACAGGCGTCGTTGGTATTGTTGTCGCTGTGATGACTTGGGGAGCAGTACATAGACGACCACCTCAGCGCAGTGATGTCAGTTCTTTTCTTTCCATGCCACTTGCTGATCCGGAGACAGATACCCTGGTCTCTTTTTGACTGACTTCAACCCTTTTGTCGAGTTTTTGGTGAGTTTTTTTGGTGTGTTGAGGATGTTTCCGAAGACCGATTTCAAACTGTGCGAGGACTGTCACCACATGATGTCGGTGACTGATCCGCATTGGGTCTGTTTGTGGTGCCTGGAGTGCGACCACAACCAAAGTCGTGCTCTGAGTGCTGGGCCATGCACCTGAAGGCCTTGAGGGAGTGGTCCCTCAAATTTATGGTGGGCTTGCTCTCGACTGTGCATAGGTCCCAGTCTTGCTCGAGGCCTCCTTCTTCTGAGCCTGCTTCTGGGTCCGCTACGCGCTACCCTGACTTCCTGGGAGCTGGAGCAACCCCTCCGATTCGGCCCCTTAAAGCACAAGGGGTTCGGTCTGTGGCTTTGGCTTCGGCCACCGAAATCACCTCCGGATCTGCGCCGGTCGTACCATTGAGAAATTGCCTGGCGCCAGTTTGATTATCGACGCTCCCGATGTCAGTGGTACCCAGAGTAGACCTCATCCCGGACGACTTGGACCGGTGTCTGCCGACATGCCTCGGTCTTTGATGGGGCCTATTCGCCCCAGGTTGGATTCTGACCCTTTTTCTTATGGTGCAAATTCAGGGAAGGATTGGAGGGGTCCCTGGACCCGTATGAAAACTAATTTGGGCTGGGCACACAAGTTTGGGCGAGGCCTGTGGCCTGGATACTTGTCCAGATGCTGGCGTGCTGTCTCCTCCTACCGTGGCTACAGTGGAGGGAGCAACATATTATATGGTGGTCAGTAGGGCGGCTGAGGTTCTCGGCCTTGGGGTGCCCTCCTGTTCAAGTCAGGTCAAATCTCTTGACGGAGGTGCTTCAACCAGGGGCTTCCACATCTGAGCCTCTTCTGCCATTCAATGAAGCCCTCACCGATGTCCATTTGGGTACTTGGTCCATACCCAACACAGGGGCTCCTGTGATAAGGACTATTGCACACCGCCATCTGCCTGCCCCGAACGACCCTAAATTCCTGTCCCAACACCCCAAGCCTGAGAGTCTTGTCATCCAGGATGCTCTTCCTTGGGGGCATTCCCTTCTGCACCCCCGGATAGGGAATCAAAAAGGCTGGAAAAATTTGGGAAGATGTTTTCTTCCTCCAGTCTCGAGCTGCGGTCCGTGAACACTGCATGCCTTTTAGGCCGATATACCCCCACTCTATAGGATACGGTCACGCAGGTTCTGTTGCAGATAACTGCGGAGGCCCGTGCTATTGTCTCCCAATCTGTCATCTATGGAAGAGATGCTGCAAAGTTCACAATCAGATGAAGGGTGCACACGACCAACTCTCTGAGTAGATCGGTTGCGACGACGGGTGGCCTTGATGCGCCACACCAGGTTGTGTGTGTAAGGAAATGCCTCCTTGGCATGGTTACCCCCTGACTTTTTGCCTTTTGCTGATGACAAGTTATGATTGAAAGTGTGCTGGGACCCTGCTAACCAGGTCCCAGCACCAGTGTTTTCCCTAAACTGTACCTTTGCTTCCATAATTGGCACAGCCCTGGCACCCAGATAAGTCCCTTGCAAATGGTACCCCTGATGCCAGGGAAGGTGCTAAGGGCTGCAGCATGTCTTATGCCACCCGGGGGACCCCTCACTCAGCACATGCACACTGCCTCACAGCTTGTGTGTGCTGGTGGGGAGAAAATGACTAAGTCGACATGGCACTCCCCTCAGAGTGCCATTCCAACCTCACACTGCCTGTGGCATGGGTAAGTCACCCCTCAAGCAGGCCTCACAGCCCTAAGGCAGGGTGCACTATACCACAGGTGAGGGCATATGTGCATGAGCCCTATGCCCCTACATTGTCTAAGCAAAACCTTAGACATTGTAAGTGCAGGGTAGCCATAAGAGTTTATGGTCTGGGAGTTTGTCAGACACGAACGCCACAGTTCCATAATGGCTACACTGAAATCTGGGAAGTTTGGTATCAAACTTTTCAGCACAATAAATGCACACTGATGCCAGTGTGGAAGTTATTGTAAAATGCACCCAGGGGGCATCTTAGAGATGCCTCCTGAATACCAATCTGACTTCTAGTGTTAGGCTGACCAGTTGCTGCAGGCCTTCCACAACCAGACGAGTTGCTGGCCAAATGGGGAGAGTGCATTTGTCACTCTGTGGCCAGGAACAGAGCCTGTACTGGGTGGAGGTGCTTCTCACCTCCCCCTGCAGGAACTGTAACACCTGGCGGTGAGCCTCAAAGGCCCACCCCTTTTGTTACAGCGCCACAGGGCATCCCAGCTAGTGGAGATGCCCGCCCCTCCGGCCACTGCCCCCACGTTTGGTGGCAAGGCTGGAGGAGATAATTAGAAATACTAGGAGGAGTCACCCACCAGTCAGGACAGCCCCTAAGGTGTCCTGAGCTGAGGTGACCCCTGCCTTTAGAAATCCTCCAGCTTAGTTTTGGAGGATTCCCCCAATAGGATTAGGGATGTGCCCCCCCCCCTCCCACCATCCCCTCAGGGATGAGGCACAAAGAGGGTGTAGCCACCCTCCAGGATAGGAGCCGTTGGCTACTGCTCGCCCAGACCTAAACACACCCCTAAACTTAGTATTTAGGGGCACCCCAGAACCCAGGAAATCAGATTCCTGCAACCTGAAACAAGGGCTGCTGACCTGAAAGCCCTGCAGAGACGACGGAGCCAACTGCTTTGGCCCCAGCCCTTCCGGCCTGTCTCCTGACTTGAAAAACTACAACAGTGATGCATCCAACAGGGACCAGCGACCTCTGAAGCCTCAGAGGACTGTGCTGAACCTAAGTACCAAGAAACTCCTGTGAGCAGCGGCTCTGCTCACCAAACAGCAACAATATTGCAACTTCTTGCAACATTTAAAGGACTTCACTCTTCCCGCCGGAAGCGTAAGACTTCTCCATCTGCACCCGATGCCCCCGGCTGAAGCTCCAGAGAACCAACACCACAGGGAGGACTCCCAGGCAACTGCAACCTCATGTGTAGCCCAAGACGACCCCCCTGGATCCCCACAGCGATGCATGCAGAGAGAATCCAGAGGCTCCGTGTGACCGCAACTGCCTGTAACAAGGGACAAGACGCCTGGACCAAGCACTGCACCCGCAGCCCCCAGGACCAGAAGGAACTGAACCTCGGTGCAGGAATGACCCACAGACGAACCTCTGCCTACCCTTAGACGGTGGTTTGCCCGAGAAGCCCCCCTGTGCCCTGCCTGCACCGCTAGAGTGACCCCCAGGTCCCTCACCCGGCCACCCCTCTGCCGCTGAGGGTGTTTTGTGTGCCTACTTTTGTCCCCACCAGTGCTCTACAACCAACACCCCCGCCCCCCCAAGACACAGGTACTTACCTTCTCGCAGACGGGAACTGGAGCACCCCTGTTCTCCATAGATGCCTATGTGTTTTGGGCACCTCTTTGACCTCTGCACCTGACCGGCCCTGAGCTGCTGGTGTGGTAACTTTGGGGTTGCCTTGAACCCCCCAACGGTGGGCTGCCTATGCCCAGGAACTTAGACTTGTAAGTGCTTTACTTACCTGACAAAACTAACCAATACTTACCTCCCCCAGGAACTGGTGATTTTTGCACTGTCTACTTTTAAAATAGCTTATTTCCATTTTAACAAAAGCTGTATATGTTGTTGCTCTAATTCAAAGTTCCTAACTTATCAGTGTGGAGTACCTTGCATTTTATGTATTTACTTCACATCTTGAACTTGTGGTTCTAAAATAAATTAGGAAAATACATTTTTCTTTGTAAAAACTATTGGCCTGGAGTTAAGTCTTTGAGTGTATGTTCCTCATTTATTGCCTATGTGTGTACATCAAATGCTTAACTCTACCCTCTGATAAGCCTACTGCTCGACCACACAACCACAAAATATAAATGTAATATCTAATTTTGCTACTATCAACCTCTAAGGGGAAACCCGTGGACTCTGTGCACACTATCTCTCGCTTTGAGATAATATATACAGAGCCAACTTCCTACACCAGGATTGTGATTGTGATTTTATATAGAAAAATATCTTAATTTATTTTAGAACCACAAGATTTGAGGTAAGTACATAAAATGCAAGGTACTTAACACAGGTAAGTACAGAACTTTGATTTAAAACAATAGTACACACAGTTTTGGTTAAAATGGCAATAAGCTATTTTAAAAGTGGACACTAAAAATCAACAGTTCCTGGGGGAGGTAAGTTTGGTTAAGTTTCTGAGGTTAGTAAAGCACTTACACAGTCATTCTCTTGGGGATAGGCAGCCTGCCATTGGGGGTTCATGGCAACCCCAAAGTCACTGCACCAGCAACACCAGGCCGGTCAGGTGCAGTGGTCAAAGGAGGACCCAAAACATAGGTGCCTATGAAGAACGGGGGTGCTCCGGTTCCAGTCTGCTAGCAGGTAGCAAAACACACCCTCAGCAGCACAGGGGCAGCCGGGTGCAGTGTGCAGAGTAGGCGTCTGGTTTGCTATTGAAAGCAATGGAGGGACCAGGCGGTCACTTAGGCGATGCAGGCAGGGCACAGGGGGACTTCTCGGGCCAGCCACCGACTGGGCTAGGAAGAGGGCCGCCTGCTGGCTACTCCTGCACTGGTAGGTGGTTCCTCTCGGTCCTGGGGGCTGCGGGTGCCGTGCTTGGTCTAGGCATCTGGTTCCTTGTTACCAGGCTTGTTCCAGTCTGCTAGCAGATAAGTACCTGCCTCCTGGGGAAGCAGACCAGAGGGGTTTGTAGAATACTGGGGGAGAATGGGGGTCACAAACAGGCACACAAAATACACCCTCAGCGGCACTGTGGCGACCGGGTGCAGTGTGCAAAGTAGGTGTCCGGTGGTAGGTTGAAATCAATGGAGAGACCCATGGGTCACTCTGGTGATGCAGGCAGGGCACAGGGGAGCTTCTCGGGCCAGCCATCAACTCTGCAACGATGAGGGCTGCCTGCTGGTCACTCCTGCACCAGTAGTTGGTTTCTGTCTGGCCTGGGGGCTGCGGGTGCAGTGCTTTTTCCAGGTGTCCGGTTCTTTCTTACCGGGCAGTCACGGTCCGGGGGACCCTCTGGATTCTCTGCAGGTGCCGCCATGGGGGTGCAGGGAGGTCATCTCAGGGTGTCCGCGTTGTTGGAATTGCCTGGGGTCCTCTCTGCAGTGTTGGTTGCTCTGGACACGACCAGGGGGTGTCCAGTGCAGTTTTGGGGACTCATGCTTCTGGAGTCCCTTTAAAGTTGGTTGTTTCTTTTTTGCTCAGACAGAGCCACTGTCCACGGTAGTTTTATTCCTTTGGGTGAAGGGCAGTCCTCTGAGTTGGCAAAGGTCGCTGGTCCCGCTGGATGTGTCACTTTTGCAGGTTCTTAAAGTCTGGAGACAGGCTGGTAGGGCTGGGGCTAAGTCATTTGTTGTCTCTTCTGGGCTTTCAGGTCTGCAATCCTTCTTGTTTCAGGTCGTTAGGAATCTGGTTTCCTGGGTTCAGGGTTGCCCCTAAATACTCAATTTAGGGGTGTGTTTAGGGCTGGAGGGCAGTAGCCAATGGCTACTGTCCCTGAGGGTGGCTACAGACACTGTGTGCCTCCTCCCTGTGGGGAGGGGGGCACATCCCTAATACTATTCGGGGGAGGGGGGGAATCCTCCAAAGCAAGATGGAGGATTTCCTAAGGCAGGGGTCACCTCAGCTCTGGACACCTTAGGGGCTGTCCTGGCTGGAGGGTGACTCCTCCTTGTTTTGCTCATTATCTCCTCTGGACTTGCTGCTAAAAGTGGTGGCTGTCAGGGGGTAGGCATCTCCACTAGCTGGAGTGCCCTGGGGTGCTGTAACACCAGGCTTGAGCCTTTGAGGCTCACCACCAGGTGTTACAGTTCCTGCAGGGGGAGGTGTGAAGCACCTCCACCCAGTACATGCTTTGTTCCTGGCCACAGAGTGCACAAAGGCACCAGTCCGAATGTGGCAGGCTGGCAGGAACCGGTCAGCCAGCACTAGTAGTTCGGCTGGTATACAGGGGCATCTCTAAGACGCCCTCTGTGTGGATTTATTGTGCTGAGGAGTTTGATTAGAAAATTCCCAGTATTCAGTGTAGCTAATATGGAACTGTGGGGTTCGTGTTTGACTAACTCCCAGACCATATACTGTTTATGGCTACCCTGCACTTAAAATGTATAAGAATTGGCTTAGACACTGTAGGTGCATAGTGCTCGTGCAGCTGTGCCCTCACTTGTGGTATAGTGCACCCTGCCTTAGGGCTGTAAGGCCTGCTAGAGGAGTGACTTAACTATGCCACAGTCAGTTGTTTGTGGGCATGGCGCTCTTGGGGGGAGTGCCATGTCGACTTAGTCTTTTTCTCTGCACCAGCACACACAAGCTGTGAGGCAGTGTGCATGTGCTGAGTGAGGGGCCCCCGGGGTGGCAGACATGCTGCAGCCCTTAGAGACATTACCTGGCCACAGGGCCCTTGGTACCAGGGGTACTGTTTGCAAGGGGCTTATCTGTGTGCCAGGGCTGTGCCAATTGTGGAGACAAAGGTACAGTTTAGGGAAAGAACACTGGTGTTGGGGCCTGGATAGCAGGGTCCCAGCACACTTTCAATCATAACTAGCATCAACAAAAGGCAAAACGTTAGGGGATAACCATGCCAACAGTGGTATTTTCCTACACCTGGTGATCCCTTCTTGCTGGGAGAACCACCTGGACATGGCCGTGAGTGTCTGGTGCACAGGGATCAGGACTCTCGCATCTTGAGTGAGGTGGGAGTCCTTAGTTATAGGTTTCTTCAGGCAGGGCCACTGTCATCAGGAGTTCTTGCTCCTTTTGGGTGCAGGGCAGGCCTCTGGATTTGGCAGAGGTAGTTGGGCCTGCTGGTCTTTTTGCTGGTCTTTTTGCTGGTCTTTTTGCAGCTGGAGACAGGCGGGTAGGGCTGGGGCCAAAGCAGTTGTCGTCTTCCTTCTTCTCTGCTGGGGGTTTCAGCTTAGCAGTCCGTCTTCTAGTAGGTCGCCAGGAATCTGGCAAGCTGGGTTCAGGGAAGCTGTTAAATACAAGATTTAGGGGGATTCCATTGGCTTGGTCTACGGGTCGTGACAGCAGCTGGACAATACAAGGCATCCGCAGTCTTGAGAGTCCCTTTTCCCCTCTGCATCCAGGTCCCTGGTGTAGGTACTCCTGTCTTCTGGGAATCCTGGAGGAGGGGCACTCTTCATCCATTCTTTTGCCTGCTGGTTTCCACAGGGTCCACTATGAAGGGTCCTGAATTCTACAAACTCCAACCACTACTACGTGTTAGCCTACGGAACAACTGGGTGGGTAAGTGACTTACTGTACTTAGTGTTCCTTCCTGCCCCTAGCTAACCACCACATTTACTTTGACTGAAGTCACTCTTTCACATTCCACATTTTTATAATATGGTTTGGCCCTTCCTTGGGGCCCTGTATATTTCTATGCTATTTCTGATGGTTATTTTATGTGTATTGTATGTAATATCTCCAGAGGGAGATATACCAATTTCAGTTTAGTAGTAGTGCTGAAATAAAGTATCCTTTATCTGATAGAGACAACTAGCTGCAGATTCGTTATCTTAGAATTCTCCCCAGGCGCCAGACTGGATCTGGAAATTTTTCCTCAGCAGTACCTCTGCGCATTGGTAGAGGGCGTTGAACGACTTTGCAGCGACTTCGTCCCTGGACACGTCAGCGGAGTCCTTACTGCCCCTCCTCTAACACACTGATGTCTGCTTCTTCTTTTCCACGCAGCAACGCGATCCCGAGTGCTGCTACCTCTGGGCCTTTTGGCCTTGCACCCTGTTTTTATGGGTATTTTTCTGTAATCTTAATTTTTATAGTGTATATGCCTTCAGGGTTTAAGCCCTGTGGGTCCTTTTGCTTGACAAATGTCGGTCACAGACCCCCATTAGGTGTGTTTGTGGGGTCTGGGCACTCACCATGATGCCTGTCATTGACTGAAGCCCAAGTCCTTAATGGAGAGTTGGATGAACCTCTTTGCCGCGTGGGCGGAACATCTTCATCTCAGAGATGTCTGAGTCCATCTTCTTCCTCGCGGTCTCGGGAGCGCTCCAAAAGTGTTCCACATACGGCTTCGACATCCGGTGGCCCATCTGCGTCCCCTTCGGCATAATGTGCCCCCGTGCACCTCTCCTCCTGTGGAGTCTGTGCTTGAGTTGATCTCTTCCCTTCCGCCAGATCCCGGTGCTGGGGTGACGCTGGTCCAAATGTGCGACTACTACTCATCCCTGCATACCATTTTTGGGTCCTCTCATCCCTCTGGAGCGCCTTCGGGCCCTAAGGAGGTGGCGAGTGCTCTGACTGCATCTTCACCTGTGGCCTTGTCCTCTGTGCCTGTTCTGCCTCTTGACTTCGACTCTGGAGTTGAATCGGTGGTGGTGCATGGCCTGATCTTCCCTTCCTTCGACAATCAGCTGATCAGGTGTTGCAACAGTCAGCAGTTCTTAGCTGACACTAAAGCAGTAATTTTCCTGCTCCACAACTTGGGATTCATTGTAAATGCCACCACATTCAAGCTCATCAGATTCAGCCCTTTCTAGGATCTGTGCTGAAGACAGCCCAGGCAAAGCCTATCCCAACTAAGTTAGCATTGCTGCAACGGCTACCTCTTATTCAGGCCAGTTGTCTCGAGTCAAGGACTGAAATGGGCCTCCTTGCCTTGTGCATCTCCATTAGTTCTCCTTGTCAGGCTTCACGTGTCCCCTATAAGAGTACCTTCCTATACAATGGTCAGTGTGAGCATCAGTGGGGAGCTCTGCTTTTGGTAACAGCCAGCACTCACTGGTCTGCATTGGTAGAATAGACCGGCCTTTCTCAGACCTGATTCTGCAGGTGACCATTACCACAGACTCTTCCCTTACAAGCTGGGGTGTGCATCTCAACACCATGACTGTGCAGGGCAATTTAAGCCCTAGAATACAATCACTGCTACACCAAGTACCTAGAATTGTTAGCATTCACCTAGCCCTCAGTTTTCCATGCCATTTGAGGGAATGTAGTCCTAGTCATGACTGTCCACATGACAGCCATGTACTACTTACAGAAACATGGCCTCACACACTCTTGTCTGCTGTCAGCGATAGTACAGGGGATTTGGCATTTATTTATCCACTGCAACATACAACGCCTAGCAGAACATCCTCCTGGGGTGGACAACAACTTTTTTGACCTGCTCAGCAGGACTCCTAAACAAGTCCAAGACTGGGAACTCCATCTGGAAGTCCTAGACATGTACTTCAAGGGTTGAGGCAAGCAACCCCCACGTGACCTCCACACCAGCTTCGAAAATGCAATATGTCCAAGCTTTGCTTCCACCTACTCACACCCGCAATCCATGGACAGTGCACCATGTATGAACTAGTCAGTGATCTTTGCATACACCTTTTTCCTTTTCTACTCCTGCTGTTTTTAATTAAGAAAATGAGACAAACCTCTTTGATGCTCACCCTCATATCTTCAAATTGGACCAGGCTGCACTAGTGGTCCATGCACCTAGAATGTCCATCAGCCACTATGAAACTATGAAAACCTCCTGCTGAGGTTGGAACTTCTCATGACAAGGCCATATCAGTCACCCTGGCCCCAGTCAGCTGAACCTGGCAATCTAGCACCTGAGGTCATACAATGTGACTATCTAAATTTTACCCAGGAATATATGACTTCTGCAGGAAGCATGTTGACCCATTACAAGGGCCCCTGATGCGGCAAAGTGATATATGTTTGTCCATAACTCGCAAGTTACTGTTTATGGAGGGCACTGATTTATAGTCAATCTAGTGCATGTGTATCCAAAGGCACTCAAGCTATGATTTGAAAAGTTTACTTTGTAGTGCTGAAGATTCACATGCACCCACCCTTCTTCCCGGAAGCTTGTGATGGTTGTAGAGCTCTTCTTTTATTATTCAGGTAGTACTACACAATATATAAGGTGCACCAGTCTAAGATTTGACACTCCGTACACCATCTCACACACTATGCAAATTAACATGAAGTCCTTGCCCATGGACATTCTTGACTGGAGCAAATGTTGCAGCAATTCTTGTGACTCAAGAGACTTCTTTGAAGAAAAAAACTGCAAACATCTGCAAAAGTGCATTAATCTGCAGCACTATATGCTTCAAACAGATGCTTACAGGGTAAGGAACACTTTCTAATTTTCCTACCTTTTTATTTGAAAGCGAATGCTTAAATAAAATGTTTTACTTCTTCTTTTTTTTTTTTTTTTGTAGTGGGGAGCTGGTCCAGATCATGATGGCAACAGCCAATGTCAATCTTTCAGCAAAATTCTGCAATCGTGTCCTTAAATTCTTCACTAAACTCTTTCAGCTGAGTAAGTTTTGAGTTTACACTATCATCATGTTGTGCAACAGAAGGGCACATATCACTGTTGGATTTGACTATGTTGAACATCTAGCTTACATCTGTGCGTACATAAGACATCATTCATTATGTCTTATGTACTTTTTGGTTTGATATTGAATGTAATGTATATTGTGCATATTACATTGATGCTGTTTAGGACCAGCCTAATATTGTGAGTGACTCTTAATCTGTCAGACAACCTAAAGTGTGGTTTTGCTTTACTTCCAAGTAATGAGCCCTTCCCCCACACCATAGTTATGTAATTTATTTAAACATCCCCACCTCTGCCCCCAATTAGGTATACTGTTTCTGAACAAGCCTCACTTACTTCACGATGAAGAATGTTTTTCCTCTGAGCAGTTTTAGGTCGCAAACTGACTTCCACTTCATGGCAGTAAATTTAGTCCATGCTTTCTTAAAAATACAGTGCTGAAAAACAAGACTGCAAACATATATTTTTAATCATTTGCGCTGCAGAAGAGTTCTGACTGACATAGGACCAAGTTAACCCATTTCAATCTTAATATATGTGACTCTCCATGCAAGAACTATTATACTAACATACATCAGCATGAGAATTCTCTGCAGTGAAGTTCAAATTTGTTCAAAATTGTTGTCAGGCAGTCTGTTTTCTGATTCTGTTTGTTGCAAGTCATAATGAGCAAAATGGGTATTTTTCACATTGGTGAGAGTGATGCAACTTTAAGTCACTGTTTATCATGAAACCTTCAGCTCCTAAAGTATAGCCAGGAATTCAAAGGCTGTTCAAAATGACTTCCAGGCCCCCAAGGTTAAGTAGTTCTATGCTTTGCTTTATTGTGGAATTTTCAACTTCCATCACCATATGAAGCTGCTCCATTCCCAGTAACGGTGAGTTGATGCTGCACTCAACTGTCTCAAATGCTTAGTCTTTCTGCATCAGAATTGTAGGGGATGAGCCTTTATACATAAACTCTCTTCCTCTTATTCACGCTTTACCATTTGGAGTTGTAATGATCTGTTTGCTTCTTGTTTAACATTAAAGTGTCAGTTTCCAAAGTAAGACATCTCGTTCTCGATGGCACAATTCTGTACAGCAGGTGCTTCCTCCTACCCTGTACATCTAAAAGAATGAATCTGTGGTTACAAGTCACAGTAATTTTTCTTTATCCTTCTTTGTGCCTTTCTACGTTAGTGGGGGAATCTACTCCCAGGAGAACTTTAAGGATGAGAGCTCATCCTCCTGCAGTTGGAAGAAAGAGCATAACTCTGGAACTGCCTGCCACAGTGGTTCCCTCTCCTACCTCATTTGATCCTCCTTTTCGTAAGGATGCTAGCTGTGTGTCTGGAGGTGGAATAAGGAACACCCATCCAGATCACACTTCAAACTTCTGTGGTTCCCCCTGCTGTTTCCTATTTATACTGTACTGACTCTAGCAAGGCTGTCTCTGTAACGTAGAATCCTTGACAAGATTGTGCCTGTAACCCAGGGTCACTGCTCCTATTCCATTCTTATCTCCTTAATTGGTTCTCATTAGATTGGATTGCATGGGTCCCATCTCCTTCAAAGATACTACTGCTTTCCCTTCTCAGTGATGAAATGTCAGTGGTCCTGGCATTCAGAGGGTCATCTGTTTGTTTCCCTCCTAAATCTAATAGTGCCTCCTCTACTTCCATGGTAGCTCACCTGGACCTTGCCTTTTAGCTCAGATGATTGCACTTTGAGTGCAGTGTTAGTGCATGCAGTTTGCTGGCGGAACCCTGTTCCTTGAATGGACCCCCGATCTTGGAGTCTTGAGTAGGAGAAGCAAACTTGGAGCTTGATAGGATGCAGAGGGTGCTCTCCCCAAAAAAATCTTTAAGGCAACTGCTTGTCCTTGGCACATGTTGAGCCATTACCCTCTCTGTGGTGTGGTCCTGTCAGGCAACAGGCTCCTTTTAGTGTATCTCAAAAAGCTCACTTTTCATTTGTAGGAGGCTGGCCCAGTTTATGGTGTACACCTATGGTGTGGCACCCTATACTGAGTCTAGTAAACATTTAGTGATAGTGAATAGATGTCCAGATAGCAAAAGCTCTCTAGGAGTAGCAGAGGCGAGCAGATAAAGCTTATCCAGAGGGATGTGAAGTGTAGGAAGATGCCTCTGTATATACTATCTCAAAGTAAGAGATAGTGTGCACAGCGTCCAAGGGTTCCCCTTAGAGGTAAGACAGTGGCAAAATTAGATAATTCTAATGCTCTATTTTGTGGTAGTGTGGTCGAGCATTAGGCTTATCAGAGGGCAGTGTTAAGCATTTGTTACACACACACACTCACTCTCACTCTCACTCTCACTCCAGGCCAATAGGTTTTTATATTGAAAAATATATTTTGGCAATTTATTTTTAGAACCACAAGTTCAAGATTTGAAGTAGATACATAAAATGACAGGGAATTAGAGCAATAGCATACACAGTTTTAGTAAAAAAAAAAAAAAGCTATTTTGAAAGCAGACACAGTGCAAAAATCAACAGTTCATGGGGGAGGTACGTAATGGTTAGATTATCAGGTAAGTAAAGCACTTACAGGTCTAAGTTCATGGGCATAGGCAACCCACCGTTGGGGGTTCAAGGCAACCCCAAAGTTACCACACCAGCAGCTCAGGGCCGGCCAGGTGCAGAGGTCAGAGGAGCCCAAAACACACAGGCATCTATGAAGAATAGGGGTGCTCCGGTTCCAGTCTGCCAGCAGGTAAGTACCCGGGTCCTCAGAGGGCACACCAGGGGTTTTTGTAGAGCACTGGTGGGGGACGACACAAGTAGGCACACAAAACACACCATCAGCGGCACAGGGGCGGCCGGGTGCAGTGTGCACAGCAGGTGTCTGGTTTTGTATTGGATTCAATGGAGATACCCGGGGGTCACTTTAGCGGTGCAGGCAGGGCACAGGGGGGCTTCTCGGCCCAGCCACCAACTGGGCTAGGCAGAGGGTCGCATGGGGGTCACCCCTGCACTGGAGTTCGGTTCCTTCTGGTCCTGGGGGTGCAGTGCTTGGTCCAGGCGTCGGGTCCCTTGTTACAGGCAATCGCGGTCAGGGGGAGCCTCTGGATTCTCTCTGCATGCGTCGCTGTGGAGGTCCAGGGGGGTAGTTTCGGGCTACTCACGAGGTCGCAGTCGCCTGGGAGTCCTCCCTGTGGTGTTGGTTCTCTGGAGCTCAAGCCGGGGGTGTCTGGTGCAGAGGGTGAAGTCTCACGCTTCCTGCAGGAATGGTGAAGTCTTTAAAAAGTTGTAAAAAAGTTGCAAAGTTGTTGCTGTTGTTGACCAGAGCCACTGCTCACGGGAGTTACTTGGTCCTTTGGTTCAGGGCAGTCCTCTGAGGCTTCAGAGGTCGCTGGTCCCTGTCGGATGCGTCGCTGTTGCAGGTTTTCGAGTCAGGAGACAGGCCGGTAGGGCTGGGGCAAAACAGTTGTCATCTCTGTCGTCTCGGCAGAGATTTCAGGTCAGCAGTCCTTCTTGGTTCAGGTTGCAGGAATCTGATTTCCTGGGTTCTGGGGGCCCCTAAATACTAAATTTAGGGGTGTGTTTAGATCTGTGGGTGCAGTAGCCAATGGCTATTGTCCTGGAGGGTGGCTATGTCCTCTTTGTGCCTCCTCCCTGAGGGGAGGGGGGCACATCCCTAATCCTATTGGAGGAATCCTCCAATCTCAAGATGAAGGATTTCTAAAGACAGGGGTCACTTCAGCTCAGGACACCTTAGGGGCTGTCCTGACTGGTGGGTGGTGACTACTTTTTTTTCTCATTATCTCCTCCAGCCTTGCCGCCAAAGGTGGGGGCAGTGGCTGGAGACGCGGACATCTCCACTAGCTGGGATACCCTGTGACGCTGTAAAAAAAAGGGGTGAGCGTTTGAAGCTCACCGCCAGGTGTTACAGTTCCTGCAGGGGGAGGTGAGAAGCACCTCCACCCAGTACAGGCTTTGTTCCTGGCCACAGAGTGACAAAGGCACTCTCCTCATGTGGCCAGCAACTCGTCTGGTTGTGGCAGGCCGGCAGAAACTGGTCAGCCTAACACTAGGAGTCGGACTGGTATTCAGGGGACCTCTCTAAGATGCCCTCTGGGTGCATTTTACAATAGATTCCACATTGGCATCAGCGTGCATTTATTGTGATGAGAAGTTTGATACCAAACTTCCCAGATTTCAGTGTAGCCATTGTAGAACTGTGGAATTTGTGTTTGACAAACTCCCAGACCATATACTCTTATGGCTACCCTGCACTTACAATGTCTAAGGTTTTGCTTAGATACTGTAGGTACATAGTGCTCATGCACATATGTCCTCACCTTTGGTATAGTGCACCCTGCCTTAGGGCTGCAAGGCCTGCTAGAGGGGAGACTTAGCTATGCCACAGGCAGTGTGAGGTTGGCATGGCACACTGAGGGGAGTGCCATGTCGACTTAGTCATTTTCTCCCCACCAGCACACACAAGCTGTGAGGCAGTGTGCATGTACTGAGTGAGGGGTCCCCAGGGTGGCACAAGACATGCTGCAGCCCTTAGAGACCTTCCCTGGCATCAGTCCTTGGTACCAGGGGTACCATTTACAAGGGACTTATCTGAGTGCCATGGCCATGGAAGCAAAGGTACAGTTTAGGGAAAGAACACTGGTGCTGGGGCCTGGTTAGCAGGGTCCCAGCGCACTTTCAATCATAACTGGCATCAGCAAAAGGCAAAAAGTCAGGGGGTAGCCATGCCAAGGATGCATTTCCGTACATAAACCATTTCCAATTCTACGGAAGTCAGACAGTGACTCACTGTAGGGAAAAGCCTCCCTGTGGCAGAACCAGGGGCACACAGTTTCCCAAGTAGGTCAGAAGACAAACAGGACCTAGAGGAAGCCACAGATTAACCACCTGTGAAGCAGAGCCTTTCCATGTTCGTGAAACAGCAGACTTCACCAGCCGGTTGATGTCTTGGGGTGCCTGCATTGCAGGGGAGTGACTCCATCACTCCAATGGATATTCCTTTGTGCTTCCAATTCTGGTGACCCTGGAGGATGCCCAGCTTTGGATGTTGCAGAATTCTTGCATGATCCGGAGAAACAATGGAGCAGTGGGATCCTTCCCAACAGAAGCAGGTGTTGCGGTACCAAAGCAGACATGCAGCTCCTGAGGCCAGGAGTAGAAGAGGTTTTGCAGAGAGTTCTTTGGAGAATCTTGCTCAACGAATCCGAGGACCCACCCACAGGGGAGCTCTTAATTAACCCTAAAAGGGGGTTGGTCACTCTGATTTGACTCACCTATCAGAGGGTGTCAGGGACATCATTTACCTGGCTTAACCAGTCAGATGTTCCCAGGGGCTTCTACCTATCTTGTTCCCAAGATAGCAGAGTTCAGTGGAAACCTGACAGAGCTCTGTGTACTTCCCTAGGGGAAGAGCTGGACAGCGGGGTGGTCACTCCCCTGGTCTTTGTGTAGTTTTGCTACACAAACCTTGGGTTCCTGAAGTGGTACAATCTGGATTATGCAAGGAGGGCAGCAAATGTGCCCTTCAAAGTAGTCTTGTGGCACTCAGAGGCCATCCCACCCCATCCCTTAGATACCTTATACACCGGGGGAGCTAGTCACACTTCTCCCTTGCCCGAAATCATTTGTTCTGCTCCTCTGGCCTGAGCCTGGCTCACCAGCTAGAGGGCAGAACTGTATCTGGGGTCAGCAGCGCAAGCTGGCTGCTGGACCCCATAAGGCTGCACAGACAAAACTGGAGGATCCCCAGGGCACATGATACTATGCAACTAACACTGGAATTGGTGTGGTTGTATGATTTCCACATGTTTGCTATCAAACACGCCTAGGTTCGGAGAAGCCATTATGTAGTTAGGCCACTGGTGTTGACCAGTGTCCACTAGATATCTTTAGATAGCTTCCCCTTGCATAGAGTCCAGGAATTGGCCTGGCGTCTGCAGGGGTATCCTACTCATGCAGGGGAACCCTCACATTTGGGGGGACGTGCACTCTGCCTTTGGGCTGAAGGCTGTACCAGAGTGACTTATAAAGTCTAAGTGCAGTCGTTCGGTTTGGCAGTGAAAGGGTGTATGCAATGGCAGCCCATTAGTCACAGTTTGCATGTGCTCCTATGGGTGACATAATACATGCTGCAGCCAGTAGGGAACCCCTGGTGTACCAATGCCCTGGTACATAGGTACCATATATTAGGAACTTAATGGGTGCACCAGTATGCCAATTGTGTGTGTGAAATGTAACCAACAACTATATTTAGGGGCGAGAGCACAGTCACTGGGGTCCTGCTTAGTAGTCAGGCAAAAAGTGGGAACAACTATGCCAGAAAGATGACACTTTCCTGCAACCTAGTTAGTAGGAACCCAGTGCACTTCAGTCAGAGTTACATCAAAAACCAGGCTAAATGTGTGTTGGGTGGAAAAGAGGGGGTGGGGTTACTGCAACCTGAACCCATACTCCTAGAGATTTGAATATGGTCTTGAAATTTGTGATGCACGCTCCTTTCACCACATCTGTCCTCTCAGGCTTCTCACTGTAGAAAGAGCCTTTCTTGTGCCCATTACATCTGCATGGAGTGAGAGAGCTTGCAGCATTATCAACTAAGCCGCCCTACCTTTCCATCTAAGGGTGCGTCACCCCAGTGCCTCCTTTATGCTAAAAGTGGCTACGCCCTTTCATGTCGACCAGTCCTTCGACTTGCATACTTTTTACGCACACCCAAATCCTTCAACAGAAGAGGAGAGACTCCACCACCTGGTCCCTAGAAGAGCGTTGGAGTTCTACCTTACTCCCGCAAGAGAGTTTCGGGTGGATGACCAACTTTTTTGTAGGTTAGGTGAGTGCGAAGAAAGGTTGGACGGTGCAGAAGCTGACCATCTCCAGATGGCGCATACTCTATATTGAGATCTGCTACACAGTGGTCAAAAAGCAACACCCTCAGGGTTTGTGTGCTCATTCCATCCAAGCTAAAGTTGCGACCATTCCGTTAGCAGGCGGAGTTCCAGTCCTTGATATCTGTCAGGTGACAACTTGGGCATCTCTGCACACTTTTACCAAACACTTTTTCTTGGACAGTCGGGTCTGGGCACTTTGCCTATTTGTTCCTGCAAGACTTTCTAGTATGATCTTAGTTCGCAGATCGACCTCCGGGGATGGTATTGCTTGGGTATCTAATCAAAGTTAAGGGATATACCACTGGGAGTCTCTATCAGATGAACATGTTACTTACCTTTGGTAACGCCTTACCTGGTAGAGACAATATCTAGTTGCAGATTCCGTAATGACCCACCCGTCCTCTTTCGAATCCAGTCTGACACCTGGTGAGAATTCAAATGTAAGGAATCTGCAACTACAGATTGTCTCTACCAGATAAGGCATTACCGAAGGTAAGTAACTTTTTGTTCTGACAGTTAGGCATCCTTCAACAAAGTGGTCAGGGCCAGCTCCATGTTCAAAAGGGAACAGAACAAATGATTGCTTCTCCTCCTGTACCTGTTAGGAGGAAACTTACTTTCCAAGAGACTTTGGACCCTTCTCTAGAGATTTTTTTTTTTTCTTTAGGTGGAGGACCACAGGACAAGGCTGCAGTTCAACCTCCGTCTTCTCCACCACATTCTCCTGTACCACCTCCACAATCTCCGCCACCTATTATTGAGCCACAGTTTATCCACAGGGTTGACCATCACCACACAAACTAAGCAAGGCACCCATTTTGATCATAGAGGTTCCTTTAGAGGTTCAATCAGAGGTGTGAACAATAAAGGCTGATGAAAGGCATCCACCTCTAGACGATCTGCCTTCATTACATGCCAGTGACTAATTACACCTTCCATCGGCTCACACCTCTCCAGGAGGGGGAAGATTCATGCATTTTTATCAACAAGGGTGCAATATCACCAGAGAATTCCATCAATTATCCAACATGGCTAGTGCCTAATGCTCATTTCTACCCCACCACTTATCCCCCCCCCTCGTGTTCACAGGACTTTCACAAGACCATCTTGTTCTTTCACAAGAAGAGGTACAATCCCTTCTCAAAGGGGCTATAGAGCCAGTTCCCCTTTCAAGGAAGGTTTAGGATTGTACTCGCTATACTTCCTTATCCCAAAGAAGCATGGGTCACTAAGACCAATCCTAGATCTCAGACCACTCAACCTATACATTCGCTCAGAAAGTTTCCATACGGCTGCTTTGCAAGATATTGTTCCCCTTTTACAGCAGGGCTACTTCATGACACTCTAGATCTCAAGAACGCATACTTTCAGATTCCCATTCACCCTGCACATCACAATTACCTTAGATCTGTCATTGCGGGGAACCATTATCAATTCAAGGTTTTACCATTTGGAGTGACAACCGCTCCCACGGTCTTCATAAAGTATCTTGCAGTAGTTGTGGCATTCCTCAGAAGACAACACATACATGTCTTTCTCCATTTGGACAATTGGCTCATCAAAGCTAATACCAGCCAGCAATGTCAGCGTCATACTCAAACCACAGTTTACCTTCTCCACACTCTGGGGTTCACAGTCAACTTTCTCAAACCCACCTGCAACCTCTACAGATACAGCCCTATCTGGTGTCAGTTCTCAATACCCAGTCTGCCTTGGCATATCCAAACCCAGCGCAATTTCTTGCTTTTCAGACTTTCCTTTCACAGCTACAGCAAAACCACTCTTACACACTGAGAACAGTGATGCAGTTATTAAGGGCGAGGGCATTATGTATTGCCATCGTTCCACATGCCAGACTACACATGCATCCCTTACAGCATTGTCTACCTCGTCAGTAGTCTGTCACATGGTCATCTCCAAGATCTAGTGTTGTTGGATGGCCAGACTCACCCCTCTCTGCAATGGTGGAATCCCACCAACCTTTCCAAGTGGTGGCCCTTTTAAGATCCTGTGCCTCAGGTCACTCTGCCTACGGATGCATCACAGACAGGTTGGGGAGCACATCCCGACAAACCTCACAATACAAGGTTTATGGGATCCAGCTCAACAATAGTCTCATATCAATTATTTGCAGTTATAGCAGACTTTCTAGCACTCAAAGCTTTTCTCCCTCAACTCTCCTACAAAGAGGTTCTAGTTCATACAGACAACATGACAGCTATGTATTACCTGCAAAAACGGGGGGACCTCGGTCTTCTCAGCTGTCCCTTCTTGCCCAGGCAATTTGGAAATGGGTAATTCACCACCACATTCACTTACTGGCAGAGTATCTCCCAGGGAAGGGATGGACAACCAGTTTGCAGACCTTCTCAGCAGGATGCAGCAAAACTTCACCCCCAAGTACTTCATCAGTATTTTCAAGGGTGGGGAACACTAGAAATAAACCTCTTCGCCACTGCAGAAAATATAAAATGCCAAAACTTTGCGTCCATATACCCACACCCTGAGTCCAAGGGCAATGTGCTCTATGGATGAATTGGTCTGGGTAATTTGTTTATGGTTTTCTACCTCTCCCACTCCATTTCTAGTTCACAAAATGAGACAAACATCACTCACTATGATCCTTGTAGCTCCCACATGGGCGCACGTCAACCTTGGTTCCCTACACTGTTGGATCTGCCGGTGGTTCCTCATGAGAAACTTCTCAACAGGCTGGACCTTCTCACTCAAAATCACGGTCAAAATAAACAGCCAGATCCCAAGACACTCAATCTTGCGTTATGGCTCCTGAGGTCATAGAATTTGGTTATTTGAATCTCCCCTTAGAAGGTCTGGAAATTCTTAGGGAGACAGGTAAACCTACAACTGGACAGTGTTATGCTGCAAAATGGAAGCGTTTTGTTTGCTATTGTCAACCTAGGACATTGTTTTTTACCTGCTATATTTACCAAAGGCAAACTTAGCATATTCATCTATTGGACTTCATTTGGCAGTAGTAGCTGCTTACCTTCAGAACAGACAACATATCTCTTTATTCAGGATTCCAGTTATTAAAGCTTTCATGGACGGTCTCAAGAGTCATTCTGCCCAGGGTTCCCCCAGTCCCATCTTGGAACCTAAATGTTGTTCTTACTACACTCATGCATCCACCTTTTGAGCCCACGCATTCTTGTTTTTTGCAGTATCTTTCATGGAAGGTAGCCTTCTTGGTAGCTATCACTTTAGGATGTGTAAGTGAAATACAGCCTCTAAATTAAATTTAGAAGAACCATTCTTCCAATTACATAAAGATAAAGTCAAATCCTAAATTCCTTCCAGAAGTGCTTCCACCATTTTGTATTAATCAGTCAATTGAGTTTCCTGCGTTTTCCACCAAACACTCAGTTGCAGAGAGAGCTCTTCACCCACTGGATATTAAAAGCGCTCTAATGTATTATATTGGAAGAACTAAACAGTTTAGGAAATCCAAACAGGTTTTTGTAGCATTCTCCATGCTTCATAAAGGCAATCCCATTTCAAAAAACGGTAAAGCCAAACGGATAGTGAAGTGTATCCAAAGTTGTTATCTTAAAGCTAAGACATTTGCCTATTATTTCTAGGGTGCATCACACTAGAAAAAAAAGTGTTTATGGCTTCTTTTTAGGTACATTCCAGTAGTTGATATTTGTACAGTTTCTACTTGGTCTACACCACATACATTTACTAAACACTATTGTGTGGATGTTTTAGCATGGAAACAAGCTAATGTTGGTCAAGCTGTGCTTAGGATACTTTCTCAAACCACTCCAACTCCTACAGACTAGCCGTTGCCTACTTGGAGGGGACTGCATTACAGGCTATGCAAAGCATGTGTATCTTCAGCCACACATGCAATTGAATGGAAAATATTACCCAGATGACATCTGTTTGTGGCATGTAGTGATGTAGATTCACATGCACCCTCCCTCCTCCCCAGAAGCCTGTAGTCATTCTAGTGGTATTCTTATATACATTTTGTATATATACACTGCAGTGACATCTTTCACTTACTATATATATACTCCTTACTTCACCTGTCTGTGGGAAAACAGTCTAACAAAGGACTCAATGCCCATGTGCAGTATCACCGAGAGGAGTCACCCCTTGATCTCGTGACTCGAAAAGATTATTAAAAGGCAATTTGCAACACTCGGGACCCAACCCTAGATGGCAGACTCATGCAAAACATGTGAACCTATAGCACTACATGCCACAAACAGATGTCTACTGGGTAAGTAACATTTTCCTTTGACAGAGACTCAATCCAGATGTAGATTCCTCACCTACTGTCACCCCTCCCAGTTATGTGGAACCGTCTCAAACTGTTCAGTTTTATGAAGATACCAAAGGTTCGATGGCATCTGTCGCTGTAGATACACATGTTCTGCATAGCTCGCCATCTGGTGTTGGGTCGGAGTGTTACAAGTTGTTTTTCTTCGAAGAAGTCTTTAGAGTCACGGGACCGAGTGACTCCTCCTTCTGTCTCCATTGCGCATGGGCGTCGACTCCATCTTCGATTGTTTTCTTTCCGCCATCGGGTTCGGACGTGTTCCTGTCGCTTCGAGTTTCGGAACGGAAAGTTAGTTAATATCGGAAGATTTTCGTCGGTATTGTTGCGTTCGGGATCGGCTTAGTTAGAGTCAACACCGCATCGAAGATTGACGCGCTCCGGTGCCCTTCGGGGTAGTTTTCGATCCCCCGTCGGGGCCTGGTCGGCCCGACCGCGTGTCGAACAACTTCGATGGAACGGACCCCGTTCCGTTTTTGTCCCAAATGCCACAACAAATACCCGTATACAGACCAACATTTGGTCTGTAACCTGTGCCTGTCGCCTGAGCACAGTGAAGAGACTTGCGAGGCCTGTCGTGCGTTCCGGTCCAGAAAGACACTCCGTGACCGTCGAGCCAGGAGACTTCAGATGGCGTCCACGCCGACAGCGCACCGAGAGTTCGAGGAACAGGAGGAAGAAGAAACCTTTTTGATCCACGAATCGGACTCCGAGGAATTCGACGATCAAAGAACCGTGAGTAAGACGTCGAAAACAACACAGAAGAAAAGTGATAAGGCCCAGGGGACGCCACTGCCACCAGGCCATGGCTCCACCCATAAATTCGGTGACCGACCATCGGCACAGAAAAAGGCCAAAACAGTGCCGAGATCGTCCGACTCCGGTCGAGACACCGGCACGCAGCCTTCTCGGGATCGAGAAAGTGCTGGAGAAAAGCAACGACACCGAGATAGCGGTGTAGAAGCGGCTCGACGCCGAGACAGCGGCACCGACGACGATCGACGCCGAGAGGTTTCGACGCCAAAAAAGAAAAAAGCCACCTCGGAGCCGAAAAGAGATACAGGCAGGGTTTCGGTGCCAAAACAACCCGTAACCGACCCAGGTCCAGGCTCTTATACAGAGGAACAATCACTGTCCTCTCAGATGTGAAAGCATAGGTTTGGGGAAGAGCTGCAATCCACTGAAGTGGACCATACGCAAAAATGTATTTTCATACAGCAGGGAACGGGAAGAATAAGCACCCTTCCCCCTATTAGGAGAAAAAGGAGACTGGAGTTTCAAACAGACCAGGCGCCACAAACAAAAATGGTGAAAAAGGTGACTCCGCCACCCTCTCCTCCACCTGTAATTAACGTCTCACCAGCGCAAACTCCGTCACATTCCCCGGCTCACACCACCATGAGCCAAGGTGACCAGGATCAAGACGCTTGGGACTTATATGACGCCCCAGTGTCGGACAACAGTCCGGAGGCATATCCAACAAAGCCCTCACCACCAGAAGACAGCTCAGCATACTCTCAAGTGGTGGCTAGAGCAGCACAATTCCACAACGTAGACCTTCACTCAGAACAAGTCGAGGATGACTTTTTATTCAACACCCTCTCCTCCACCCACAGCTCCTACCAAAGCCTGCCTATGCTGCCAGGTATGCTTCGGCACGCAAAGGAAATATTCAAGGAGCCGGTCAAAAGTAGGGCAATAACGCCAAGGATGGAAAAGAAGTATAAGGCACCTCCTACAGACCCTGTTTTCATCACCACACAGCTGCCACCAGATTCCGTCGTAGTAGGAGCAGCTCGGAAAAGAGCCAACTCCCACACATCTGGGGATGCACCACCCCCAGATAAAGAGAGCCGCAAGTTCGATGCAGCTGGGAAAAGAGTCGCAGTACAAGCTGCAAACCAGTGGCGCATCGCTAACTCTCAAGCACTACTTGCGCGCTATGACAGAGCCCATTGGGATGAGATGCAACACCTCATCGAGCATCTTCCCAAGGAACTACAAAAGAGGGCAAAGCAGGTGGTTGAGGAAGGGCAGAACATATCAAATAACCAGATACGATCTTCTATGGATGCAGCAGACACAGCTGCAAGAACAATTAATACATCTGTGACCATTAGAAGGCACGCATGGCTAAGAACGTCTGGGTTCAAACCAGAGATACAGCAGGCAGTGCTCAATATGCCATTCAACGAAAAACAACTGTTCGGACCAGAAGTGGACACGGCAATCGAAAAACTTAAAAAAGACACTGACACTGCTAAAGCCATGGGCGCACTCTACTCCCCGCAGAGCAGAGGAACCTACAGCACCTTCTGCAAGACACCCTTTAGAGGGGGGTTTCGGGGTCAGGCCACACAAGCCAGCACCTCGCAGGCAACTCCGTCCAGCTACCAGGGACAGTACAGGGGAGGCTTTCGGGGCCAATACAGAGGAGGGCAATTCCCTAGGAATAGAGGAAAATTTCAAAGCCCCAAAACCCCTACGACCAAGCAGTGACTCAGATGTCACTCACCCCCTCCACACAACACCAGTGGGGGGAAGAATAGGTCATTATTACAAAGCATGGGAGGAAATAACTACAGACACTTGGGTCTTAGCAATTATCCAACATGGTTATTGCATAGAATTCCTACAATTCCCTCCAAACATACCACCAAAAGCGCAGAATTTATCAAAACAACATTCCGAACTCCTGGAAATAGAAGTTCAAGCACTATTGCAAAAGAATGCAATCGAATTAGTACCAAACACACAAACAAACACAGGAGTCTATTCACTGTACTTCTTAATACCAAAAAAGGACAAAACACTGAGACCAATCCTAGACCTCAGAATACTAAACACCTACATCAAATCAGACCACTTTCACATGGTCACGCTACAAGAAGTGTTACCATTGCTAAAACTACAGGACTACATGACAACCTTAGACCTCAAAGACGCATATTTCCATATACCAATACATCCGTCGCACAGGAAATACCTATGGTTCGTATTCAAAGGAATACATTACCAATTCAAAGTATTGCCTTTTGGTTTAACAACCGCACCAAGAGTCTTTACAAAATGTCTAGCAGTAGTGGCTGCACACATCAGAAGGCAGCAAATACATGTATTCCCGTATCTAGACGACTGGCTAATCAAAACCAATTCACTAACAAAGTGCTTACAACACACAAATCAAATCATACAAACCCTCTACAAACTAGGTTTCACCGTCAACTTTCAAAATCCAACATTTTGCCGTGCAAAGTACAACAATACCTGGGAGCCATAATAGACACAACAAAAGGAGTAGCCACTCCAAGTCCACAAAGAATTCAAAATTTCAACAAGATCATACAACGCATGTATCCAACACAAACAATACAAGCAAAGATGATATTACAACTCCTAGGCATGATGTCTTCCTGCATAGCCATTGTCCCGAACGCAAGACTACACATGAGACCCTTACAACAGTGCCTAGCATCACAATGGTCACAAGCACAGGGTCACCTTCTAGATCTGGTGTTAATAGACCGCCAAACTTACCTCTCGCTTCTATGGTGGAACAGTATAAATTTAAACAAAGGGCGGCCATTCCAAGACCCAGTGCCACAATGCGTTATAACAGATGCTTCCATGACAGGGTGGGGAGCACACCTCGATCAACACAGCATACAAGGACAATGGAACGTACATCAAACAAAACTGCATATAAATCACCTAGAAATGCTAGCAGTTTTTCAAGCATTAAGGGCTTTCCAACCAATTATAACTCACAAATACATTCTTGTCAAAACAGACAACATGACAACAATGTATTATCTAAACAAACAGGGGGGGACACACTCAACGCAGTTGAGCCTTCTAGCACAGAAAATATGGCGATGGGCAATTCACAACCACATTCGCCTAATAGCGCAGTTTATTCCAGGGATCCAGAATCAACTTGCAGACAATCTCTCTCGAGATCACCAACAGGTCCACGAATGGGAAATTCACCCCCAAATTCTAAACACTTACTTCAGACTCTGGGGAACACCTCAAATAGACTTGTTTGCAACAAGAGAGAACGCAAAATGCCAAAACTTCGCATCCAGATACCCACACAGGCAGTCCCAAGGCAATGCCCTATGGATGAACTGGTCAGGGATATTTGCCTACGCTTTTCCTCCTCTCCCTCTCCTTCCTTATCTGGTAAACAAATTGAATCAAAACAAACTCAAACTCATTTTAATAGCACCAACTTGGGCAAGGCAACCCTGGTACACAACACTGCTAGACCTATCAGTAGTACCCCACATCAAATTGCCCAACAGGCCGGATCTGTTAACACAACACAACCAACAGATCAGACATCCAGATCCAGCATCGCTGAATCTAGCAATCTGGCTCCTGAAATCCTAGAATTCGGACACTTACAACTTACCCAAGAATGTATGGACGTCAGAAAGCAAGCCAGAAGGCCGTCCACTAGGCACTGCTATGCAAGTAAATGGAAGAGGTTTGTCTGCTACTGCCATCATAATCAGATCCAACCTTTCCACACAACTCCAAAGGACGTAGTGGGTTACTTGCTTCACTTACAAAAATCTAACCTAGCCTTCTCTTCCATTAAAATACACCTTGCGGCAATATCTGCATTCCTGCAGACTACCTATTCAACTTCCCTATATAGGATACCAGTCATTAAAGCATTCATGGAAGGTCTTAAAAGAATTATACCACCAAGAACACCACCTGTTCCTTCATGGAACTTAAATGTTGTCTTAACAAGACTCATGGGTCCACCTTTTGAACCCATGCACTCTTGCGAAATACAGTTCCTAACCTGGAAGGTTGCATTTCTCATCGCCATTACATCTCTAAGAAGAGTAAGCGAAATTCAGGCGTTTACAATACAAGAACCTTTTATACAACTACACAAAAATAAAGTCGTCCTAAGGACTAACCCTAAATTTTTACCAAAGGTTGTTTCACCGTTCCACCTAAATCAAACAGTGGAACTACCAGTGTTCTTCCCACAGCCAGATTCCGTAGCTGAGCGGGCACTACATACATTAGATGTCAAAAGAGCATTAATGTACTACATTGACAGAACGAAAAACATCAAAGACTAAAACAACTATTTATTGCATTCCAAAAACCTCATGCAGGAAACCCAATATCAAAACAAGGTATAGCCAGATGGATATTTAAATGCATCCAAATCTGCTACCTTAAAGCAAAACGACAACTGCCCATTACACCAAGGGCACACTCAACCAGAAAAAAAGGTGCTACCATGGCCTTTCTAGGAAACATCCCAATGCAAGAAATATGTAAGGCAGCCACATGGTCTACACCACACACGTTCACCAAGCACTACTGTGTAGACGTGTTATCTGCACAGCAAGCCACAGTAGGTCAAGCCGTGTTAAGAACATTATTTCAAACCACTTCCATTCCTACAGGCTGAGCCACCGCTTTTGGGGAGATAACTGCTTACTAGTCTATGCAGAACATGTGTATCTACAGCGACAGATGCCATTGAACTGAAAATTTCACTTACCCAGTGTACATCTGTTCGTGGCATCAGTCGCTGGAGATTCACATGTGCCCACCCACCTCCCCGGGAGCCTGTAGCAGTTTGGAAGTTAGCTTCAACTTTGTACATTTGTATATATATTATTTTAACCTTAAATAGGTACATACTTAGTCACTCCATTGCATGGGCACTATTACTACAACACAACTCCTACCTCACCCTCTGCGGGGAAAACAATCGAAGCTGGAGTCGACGCCCATGCGCAATGGAGACAGAAGGAGGAGTCACTCGGTCCCGTGACTCTAAAGACTTCTTCGAAGAAAAACAACTTGTAACACTCCGACCCAACACCAGATGGCGAGCTATGCAGAACATGTGAATCTCCAGCGACTGATGCCACGAACAGATGTACACTGGGTAAGTGACATTTTCATTCTGCACGCCATTTCATGCTAGTTTCTATATGCTGCACATCTGTTGATATGGTTGGAGTTCACAAAGAAACCAATGCCAGCGCGAGCAGGTGCCTTATGTATATACTTCTGACCTCGCATCTGCACAGGATGAAGCGGGGTGAAGAGTAATGCCACCTCTCCCTGCTCAGGAGGATTGCTGTGCAAGGGTTCCTGGATCAAGTCTGACACCTGCAGATATTTAAAAAAAAAAAAAAAAATCTGTGGTTAGATAGTCTTTACCAGGAAACACGTTAACAAAGGTAACTTATGGGGTGAAGTAGGATTTTTGATAATTATTCAGAAAGTGTCTTTCTGAAAGTTACCTTTTCCCTGCCTAAAGCATATGGAGACCCATTTTCATCTGCTCTCCTCCTTCTGCCTGCCAGTAATTAGTTTTTGAATGGATATGAAATGCCTCCCAGGAGAAAAACATAGGCTCACATGAATGGGCAGAGATGAGCTCTCAGAACCTTACAGAATATGCAGGGTGGGGTTGTTAGCATTGTTTTTGACATTAGTCTCAAATTCTGCTTGGCAGTTCTGCTGTGGTTCTACGTATTACACTTGGGGAGCACTTCAAGGAGTCCTCCCCTGTCACAAGCAAATGGAACCCGACAAGGCCCTTCCTTTGCCCCTTCAGCCATGATGTAAGCTCCAGGTCTGCTGGAGTTTTACACATAACCCTTGGGGTGCACTTCAACTGGAAAATGCACACCGAGGGCATCATAGAAATGCCCCTTGAATTTCACCCAACTCTCTAGTGTGTGGCTGACCAGTCTATGCCAGCCTGCCACTACCAGATGAGTTTCTGACCCCATGGGATGAGAGCCTTTGTGCTCTTAGAAGTTGGGGGCAAAGATTGCTCTGGATGGGTTTCTACACACCTCCCCCTGCAAGGAACAGCAGCACTTGGAAGTGAGCCTCAAAGGCTCCTGCCTTTGGTTCTGCTGCCTCAGGGCACTCCAAATAGTGGACCAAGTCTGCAGCCTCTTTGTGAACCCGGGAGTTTTCCATTGCAAAGCACTGGGCACCCGACACTGGTTGCACCCAGCCGCCCCTGTGCCGCTGCGTGTGTGTGTATGTTTGGTGGTTACCAGAGATGATGATCTAAACGCCCTCAGGGCCTGTGCCCGGGGACTGCAGGTACTTACCTGCAAACAGTTCACTTCTGAGTGCCCCAGTCTCCTTAGGATTCCATTGGGTGCCCAACACCAATTTTGACCTCTGCACCCAGCCGGAGCTTGTTGCTGGTTGTGCACTGCTGGTGTCTTTCTAAACTTTGTCCTGTGGACACCCTAACCAGTAATTCGAGTACTTACATGTGATCTGTGTATGTACCACCCTAACCCCACACCCACCCCACCACTCCACCCCCCAGACTGCATTGTCTTTATGCCTTCAATGAAAATTGCACTATTTACTTTTGAAATTGAAAAGTGTTACTTACCTGAAAACGGTTTAATCTGTGATTTTCAAAGTAAGTGCATTTGATATTTGAAAGTGATACATACTTGAAACTATGGTTACCTGCAACAAAGATCCTTTCTTGACTGTGTGTACAACAAATGCTTAGTACCACCCTCTGATAACCATAACTGCTCTACCACACTACCACAAAAGAGAGCATTAGTATTATCTACTTTAGCCTCTTTAAAGCTTCTGGGGAACCCCTGGACTATGTGCACACTATACCTTACTTTGGTATAGTATATACAAAGCTAGCTTCCTACAAGCTCATTAGCTGAATACATCTTAAAATCATCCAGAACTCAAACTATTCTCTGATTATATGCCTGCCAGATTTGACATGACACCTCTTCTTTGATAGATCTCATCCCTGAGGATAGAATGAGGAAGCAATAGTTAAAGACCGTGTGAATGCTGCTGCAGCTACAATTGGGCCATGGATGTCACAAATGCAGACTTTCACCAGTAAGCAGGAGATTGAGTGCTTAGAATCCTCAACATTAGTGTTGATGGGAAGTCAATATTCAAGAATGATTTTGATGATGTCTTGCTGATTTTGAAGGCTGACAAGGATACAGCTCAGTCCCTGGGCACTCTCCAATACAGACAACCTTCCTTGGAATATCTTGGGTATGTAGAGATGCCTCTGGCCAGTATTTCAGCCACAGCAGTCAAAAACCTCTAATACAGGTATTTAGGATATTGCCAGAATTACACACCAAGCGGATGCTGGCAGCGTTGCCCTTTGGGCGAGAGGAGTGTCCCAGTCTGTCTTGTGGCCTCATGAAGTGGATCCTTGCTTTTGCGACCACCCTCCACTCCGGGTAAAGGAGGGTAATTTTAACATACTAAATTTTGCAAGTGAATACTTCTTTCATAGATCTTGAAGCACAGGATCTGACATACAGATAGTGTTTTAATATTCTGAGCAGTAGTTGTATAGCTTACATGTCTCTTATCTGGTTTTGCAGCGTCTAAGAGCCTCAGAGTTGTGTAATTGGAATGAACAAAAGTATGAAATTTACATATTTTATCAATCATTTTTGTTTTATTGATTTCGTTTTGCCGAAAAAAAAAAAAGAAAAACGCAGAAAAGTCTCCTACAACCTAGATGTTGGTGGTCAAAGTAAAGAAATACTACCTCCCCTTCACCCCCCCACCCCAGGTCAAACCTCCTACCCACCACAGAGCCCACAGTAAAAGAAAGTCCCCGCACACCTAAGTGACCATGCATTTGTTTTGTTCTTTTTTCTTTTTGAGTATTTCACTTTTTCTTCTGATTCAAGCACATGACCATATCCAATAAAAGATCCAGTGTTGGAGAAAAATTACTTAGCTATAACTCAGTTTGGTTAGTTTTGCTATCTTTCATAGTCTAACATGCAACCCTACCTCCTCCCCCGTCATAGGCTCAGTACCTGTTCTTTTTTGTTTTACATATTTTATTAGTATTTTCAGCCAAACACAAAAGTGTACAAGAAAACACATCGGATCAGGAAATGGAGAAATGTAGCAAAGTGGACTTTTGTTTAGGTGGAAAAGTGTCCACCTCAAAGGATAAGGCCGCCAGCTGCTTGATGGTACACAAAAGAAATAAAATAAACCTTTGCTCAAGCCCTGGTAGTGTGACACAAAGTAGTCAGGCTTAAATCAAATGCAATGTGTAATGTATTCAAGCAGTGCATACACCTAAAAACTAATTTCCATGACCAATTTTAAAATAAATAAATTAAAAACTAGTATATGTAAAATAAGCCCAGAATGACAAAAGTCCAACAAGCATAAGCTGAGATATGAATTTTCAAAGATTTAAGTGAAAATAACACAAATATTATCGCAAAGTGCCAATGACAGTCTACGAATGTGGTATACTGCTACTTGGGCGTGATTTGAGGCCGACCACGTTTGAGTCTGTCAGATACCCCAAGTGGATGATTACAGTGAAAGTCTGGATGTCAAAAAACAAAAAAAAACAAAAAATACTAAGTTCTAATTCTGAAAAGGGAATTTGTCATCTATTTGAAGAAAAAGTTGTGTCCCATGGGACAAATCTGCAGTTGTAGCATCCACCATTGAACTGGTGGTTTGATACCTTCTACCTATTGGTCCATCGTCGGCTCTGGAGATTTTGAGGTTTTTGCTGCAGAGATGAAGTCTTTAACTAGGATGTATGTGAAATGCAATCTGACACTATGAAACTGGAGCACACGTTTTCAGACGTTTCCATCTTTTTTCCTGTGCCCAGGCAACAAAAGGAGTGCACCTCTAAGACCTCAGAACCTCAGGGGGGCATCGGGAGACTGCCACTGGTCAGCTGGGAATTGTAGGGAAAAGGCCTCTTGCTGCCTTTCGTGTCCCTGTAGCTGCAAAGGAGGTCAGCCAACTGACACTTGGAGTCCACTTCATTGTCCTGGGTAGAAAGCTGAGCTGGTCGGGTCCTTCAGAGCTCTTCACAGGTCAGACAGCAGGACCAGTTTTATTGCCACCAGCTAGTGGGTAGGGGAGGGTTGTGAATAGTGTAAAAGTTCCTGGTGGCACCCCACCTGCTTTTATTTATATATATATATATATATATATATATATATATATATATATATATATATATATATATATATATATATATATATATATATATTTTAATAATAATTCCTGCTTGTCCTACTGCAAACAAACCCAACATGCAGAGCATTCTCAAGAAGGTGAAAGTCTTCTGCCACATTAAACTTGGGTTGTTATGGTTGTTGCGGTGTGAGGGTGTGCATTATAGTAATCACCAGTGTCCTCCCACAAACAGTACTAGCATCCAGTTTAAAACATGCCGTGTATCCACAACAAACTTGGAGACTGAGGTCTTGTAGGAGAAAGGCTGGGTCCGAAAGACAGATGATACACAAGAATTGTTCTGGAATCCTGTACTCACCCTTTCAAGTACCCCAATTGTTACATTTGGCTAAGCAGATGTTGTGCAAGATTTACCACTGTGGTGTGGAAAGGATTCCCAGAGCCTCCACCCTGCATCTTTAACTGAGCTCGGACGGTCATATCTACCCATTCCGGTGGATACTTCTACCTGCAGAATACTCACCTGTAGAACATCAGGCATTAGCCTGGCTGCGGAAACTCAAAAACTCACATCGCTGGTAGCGGGTGATGACTTTTGTCGATGCTGTAAGTGTAAATTACTTCAGATGAAGACCTCAAAGCCAAATAGCGCTCACCCTGCTGAAACAGTTTTGGTTCCCTTTTTTTCTGCACCTTCAGCAGTGATTCTGAGCTTAGCTCTCAGTGGAAATTTCTCTATAAGGGATTTCAAATGCTTTTAAAGCTGTGCCATGTCTCTCCCAAGATATCAGGGTTCATAGCCTGCAGAGATTGTGAGGGACAGATGTCTATTGCGGATCCCCCACACAGTTTATTTGGTGCCTGGTATCCAATCATGACTCCCAGGTCTACTGTTATGGCCTCAGGCTGCACCCTAAGGCCATAAATGAGTGGGAAGCTATGCTCTTAATGGCCAGTGTGAGAGAAGTCTAATGCTGCAAATGGTCGAGATGCTGCTCTAGGTCTCCATCCTCAGTGGGCAAGAAAAAGCAGTACCACGCGAAATCAAAGTAACTCCAAAGGTAAGTCTCCCTGTTACGCTCAGGGCCTTTGTCTTTGGAGCCAGAGTTACTCTACTTAACCCCAGCGGACTTCCCTCTTTGATGATCCACCACTGGACTCTGCTCTGTAGTGTCTACCAAACGCTTAACACGGATGCCTCCACTGCCAGCGATTCCAGCCCCGGCCTTCCCCCAAGTTCTCGACCCAAGGTCAGATCTGGTGCTCTTCTTAAAGGTGATGTATTCCATCTTCTCAAAGGCTTAGATGCCAACTGGTATGCCTTCGGGGGTATCAACCACATACCCATGTTCATGCATTTGCATCAGAATCCCTTCTGCACCACTTGAATGGAAGCAGTGCCAACAGCACCTTGTTCAATCCAGCTCTAAGGTACACAGTGCTTCAAGAGTCGACACTGGATAGTCTGCCACCAGATATGGAGCTACCCATGCTAAACTCAATCGTCGCCCCTCTGAATACACTCCGTGAGGATGCCCAACGACTCTTGGAAAAAGAATATAAAAACGCTCTTCGTGATCTCTTTGGGGTGGATTCAAACCCAATCATAAATTGGGAGCCTGCCCATGATATGTATGAATTTCATGGACTATCCTCTGCCAGAGTCTGATACTTCCTCCAAGTTTTCTATGGACTTACCCACTTGTCCACCAATGCCTCAAGTGGTCTCTCTGCACAAAGTAATGCTAAAGGCTGCAGGAGTCTTACATCTTCAACTGCCACTACTGAAACCAAAGCAAACCTTCTTACGGAGGTCTTGTCACCTTCTGCTGCAACATTGTATTCACTTCTCCCCTTTAATGAGGCCATTTAGAGTCTGCTTTGGTGGCATGGTAGGAATCTTTTCGACCTCGGCAGTCAACTGGCTTGTAGGTTGCTGCTATTGCCCAACTTGGTGACCCAGGGTTCCTTCTGGCCCATCCATCACCGGAGAGCCTTAATGTTCAAGCCTCTTTTGCTGTGTACCAATTCGGAGGTGCCTTTCCAACAGCTATTTGAGAGCCAGATGTATTAAAATGCAATTTTGTATTTCCTAAATAGTGACCACAGAAATTGCTATTTAGGGAATGGAAAATGCTTTGTACAAAGATACGGAGATCCCTATAGCGATTCCTACAATGTAGGAATCACCATTAGGAAATCGCAAATACGAAATCCCATGCCATTTGAGACAATGGGTCTGTTTTGCATTTCTCAAAATGCGATTTCCTGTTAGGAAATTGCTATTTGGGAAATGCAAAACCAAGGATTGCTATAGGCAAAGTGCCATTTCTGGTGCACCTCAAAAATAGTGATGGTCATGTAGAGCACACATATGCCCAAGGGGCTCTATTGCCCTTTAAAAAAAAAAAAAAAAGCATCTTGAGGTTCTTCCTTAAACAAATTGCACATGGTTACCATCGACCTCAAGTCCGTGGTTATTGCATTTCCTAAATGCTCATTTTGCATTTAGGAAATTCTTTATACATGTGCCAAGAAATCGCAAATAGGAAATCGCTATTTGCGATCTCCTATTTTGGGAATCGCAAAATGCAATCCATCTTTACAAGGTAGAAATTGCATTTGGTGATTCCCTAAAGGCCTTTGTACATACAAAAAGTCTGTTTTCCATTTCTTAACGAGCCAAAAATGGAATTTGGCCAGTTAAGAAATGCAAAAGGCCTTTGTAAATCTGGCCGTAAATGTCTTGAGGCTTGGGGCAAAAAGTATTTTTCTGCGGGCAGTATGTACCCTAAAGTCCCTTAAGCCTAACGGCCTTCTAGCCAGATACAACTATGCCCTGTGGGATATGGAACAGATGATCTTGCCACATGTTCTGGGTGAAATGAAGGGCCATTTCCAGGAGCTCATTTTAGATGGCACAAATGCCTCAAATCAGGCCTTGATGCTGCTAATTCAGGGGCCTGTGCCATGAATACTTCTATCACCATGCTTGGCTCCACACTTCCAACTTCTCTGCATGTTTTCAGGCCATTCTTATGGACCATCTTTTTGTCTGGGTGCAGCTTTTTTGTGAAAAGACTGACTCAGCCTAAGAACTCTTTAAACCCAGCAAAGCCACTATGTGCTCCCTTGGCCTGCAGCTCCTGCATGGTACCAGAGACTACGGACAGTTTTGACACTTTTGCAACTTCTCACAAGGATCTTCCTTTTACCCCCAGACAACATCAGATGCAAATCCCACAATAGCCTAATCCGCTTGTCAGGCAATACAGCGATAGAAGCCGGGGAAATATACAGCGGATCTGTCTTGCAACTTTCTTCCTCCTCCTCTCTCGCACTGCCAGGAAAGCAAGAGGAATTTCCCCGAATTCACTATGAGCCTGTAGGAAGGAAGGGGTCTCCTTTTTCTCCCACCTGGAGAACCATTAATTCAGTCCACTGGGTCCTTCAAATCATAGAGAAGAGCTACACCCTTCCCTTTCTTCAATCTCTTCTTCCATCCAACCCCTTCGCTCTTTTCCACCTTCAGGCCATTTAACCATACTACAGCAGGAGTTTGCTGCTCTTTTCCTAAAAGGAGGAGTGGACTTGGTGTCAGGAAAGGAAAGGGTCCAGAAATCCTACACAAGTTACTTCCTAGGGCCCATCCTCGATATCTTTGATTGGAACCTTTTCCTAAAAAGGAAAAATTCAAGATGCTGACTATAGCTTAAGTGCTACTGGTAATGGAGCTTGGAGACTGGATGTTGTCGCACAGTCTGCACGATGTGCATTTCCACATCCCTATCTTTTTGTCACACCAGAAGTTCTTTAGTGGGTTGTATGCACTACTAACTTGCAGTACACCTTCTGACTAAACATTGGGTCCTCAAGCCTTAATGAAGTTGATGGCAGTGGTCATGGCCCATCTCCGAAGTCAGGGCATCTTAATTGTCTCGTACCTGGATGACTGGCTAATCAAAGCCAGTTTATATATATCTACATCTACAAGCACATCACACCTTTGACCCTCCCAGTGATTCCAGTTCACAGGGTTGGCACTGGACACTACTGTTCTCAGCACCTTTCCTCCACCTCAACAGATATTTGACATCTGGCAAGTGGTTCCATCCTTTCATCAAGTTGCAAGAGTCCTCAGATTCCTAGGTCTCTTGGCTTCCTGCACTGTTACTCATGACCGCATGTTGGTACATGAGGACCTTGCAGTGCTGCCTCTCCAGGCAGTGGCTACAGTACAAGTTAGGCCTGTCAGACCACACCAAGCTCTCCCCCAGCACTGCAGCTTGAAGTGACTTAGTGGGGGGGCACGAGGCACACCTGTGCTGCGACAGTGACTATAGCAGCGACAGATGCCTCCACTCTCTGGCAGGGAGCCCATCTGGAAATCAGAGGCTTTTGGTCTCCCTAACACCTGATGCATAACATGAAGCTGCTAGAACGGCAGGCAATTTGACTGGTGCTCAAGTTTTCCCTCCCCTCCATCCACAGGTGGTCCATCCAGATCTTCTCTTATCGCACAAAAGAGATGTTGTATGTGACCAAACACAGTTAGAACTGTTGGCAGTGTTTCTAGCATTGAAAGCATTTCAACCACTGATAGCCCACAAACACATTTTTGTCAACAGACAACATGACAACAATGTATTACCTCAACAAACAAGGAGGGACACACTCGTCACAACTGTGTCTCTTAGCACAAAAAAATTGGCATTGGGTGATTCACAATCACATTCGCCTAATAGCACAATACATCCCAGGCATTCAAAACCAGTTAGCCGACAATCTCAGTCAAGATCACCAACAAAGACACGAATGGGAAATTCATCCCCAGATCCTACAAAATTATTTTCGACGCTGGGGAACACCAAAAATAGACCTATTCGCAACAAAAAAAACACAAAATGCTAAAACTTTGCGTCCAGGTACCCACACCCTCTGTCCAAGGGCAATGCGTTATGGATCAGTTGGTCAGGGATATTTGCTTACACTTTTCCCCCTCTCCCACTCATTCCTTATCTGGTAAACAAACTGAGTCAAAACAGACTCAAACTAATACTCATAGCACCAACCTGGGCTCGCCAACCGTGGTACACAACACTGTTGGACTTATCAGTAGTACCCCACATCAAATTACCAAACATACCAGATCTGTTAACACAACACAAACAACAGATCAGACACCCGAATCCCGTATCGCTCAATCTAGCAATCTGGCTCCTGAAGTCTTAGAATTCGGACATTTAAATCTTACACAAGATTGTATGGAAGTCATTAAACAAGTGAGAAAACCTACAACAAGACATTGTTACGCAAACAAATGGAAACAATTTGTTTGCTACTGCCACACTAATCCAATTCAACCACTACATGCCTCCACAAAGGACATTGTAAGCTACTTATTACACTTAGAAAAGTCTAATCTAGCATTCTCTTCCATTAAAATCCATCTCACTGCAATATCTGCCTATCTGCAGATTACACATACATCATCACTTTTTAGAATCCCTGTCATTAAAGCATTTATGGAGGTACTAAAAAGAATCATACCACCAAGGATACCATCGGTACCTTCGTGGAACCTTAATATTGTATTAACACGACTCATGGGCCCCCCATTCGAACCCATGCATTCTTGTGAAATGCAGTATCTGACTTGGAAAGTAGCCTTTCTAATAGCTATCACATAACTTAGAAGAGTAATTGAAATACAAGCATTTACTATTCAGAACCCTTTATACAAATACATAATCATAAAGTGGTTCTCCGTACAAATCCAAAATTCTTACCAAAGGTCATATCACCATTCCACCTAAACCAAACTGTGGAACTCCCAGTCTTCTTTCCGCAACCAGACTCAGTAGCCGAAAGAGCATTGCATACTTTAGACATAAAAAGAGCACTAATGTATTACATTGACAGAATGAAACAAATTAATGCACAGCATGTGAATCTGCAGCGTCTCATGCCACGAACAGATGTACACTGGGTAAGTGACATTTTCCGTGTGTGTGTGTGTGTGTGTGTGTGTGTGTGTGTGTGTATATATATATATGATCGATGGCATGTGTAGCTGCAGATACACATGCTGTGACATCCCGCCATCTAGTGTTGGGCTCGGAGTGTTACAAGTTGTTTTTCTTCGAAGAAGTCTTTTTCGAGTCACGAGATCGAGGGATGCCTCCCTTTTTGGCTCCATTGCGCATGGGCGTCGACTCCATCTTAGATTGTTTTCTTTCCGCCATCGGGTTCAGACGTGTTCCTTTTCGCTCCGCATTTCGTTTCGGAAAGTTAGTTAAATCTCGGAAAATTCGACGGTATTGTTTGCGTTCGGTATCGGGTTAATTACAACAGATCGACACCAAATTTTGAAGAGCTCCGGTGGCCCTTCGGGGTTTTCGATTCCCCGGCGGGGCCTGGTCGGCCCGACCGCGTGTGTCTTCGAGGCTAATGGAACGGACCCCATTCCGCTTCTGCCCCGAATGTCACAAGTATCCTTATACAGATCAGCATCTGGTCTGTAATTTGTGTTTGTCTCCAGAACACAAAGAGGATACCTGTGAGGCCTGTCGAGCGTTTCGGTCGAGGAAGACGTTAAGAGACCGAAGAGCAAGAAGACTACAAATGGCGTCGGTGCCGACAGGACAACAACACTTGGAAGAAGAAACCTTCTCCATTGCGGATTCGGACTCGGACGAGGTCGATCCCGAACAGACTCGAGAACCGTGAGTAAGACGTCACTACACAAAACTCACGAAAAAACCACTAAAGCCCCGGGGGGACACCACCGCCAGCAGGCCATGGCTTAACCCAAAAAATAGGTGACCGACCATCGGCACCGAAAAAGGGCACGCATGTGTTGAAGTCATCCGACTCCGGTCGAGATACCGGCACAGAACAGACTAGACCCCGAGACACCGGGTCAGAGCAATCTCGACACCGAGAGGGCGGCACTGAAATGAGTTGGCACCGAGAGATCAGTACGCCGAAAATCTAAAAAGTGTCTTTGGAGCCGAAAAAGTTTGCCGAAAAGGTTTCCACACTGAAACATCCGGCCTCGGAACCGAAATCAAATTCCTACACCGAGGAACCGGGACTGTCCTCACAGATGCAAGGACACAGATTCGGACAGGAACTAGAGGCAGGGGCGCCAGATTACACTCAAAGAAGGCTCCACATTCAAAAAGACACAAGGAAGATCAGCTGCGTTTCAGAATGTCACCCTGCACGCAGACCCTATAGGGGATGACTTTCTCTTTAATACACTGTTGTCCACACATAGCCAGTACCAGAGTCTCCCTATGTTACCGGGAATGCTGAAACACTCCTAACAAGTGTTTCAGGAGCCTGTGAAAGGCAGGACCATTACTCCAAGGGTGGAGAAGTACAAACCGCCACCAACAGACCCTGTGTACATCACGCAACAATTAACACCAGACTCCGTGGTAATAGGGGCAGCTCGCAAAAGGGCGCACTCACACACCTCAGGAGATGCACCACCTCCAGACAAGGAAAGTCGCAAGTTCGACGCTGCAGGGAAAAGGGTTGCTGCATAGGCAGCCAACCAATGGCGCATTGCCAACTCACAGGCCTTGCTGGCTAGATATGATAGGGCTCATTGGGACGAAATGCAACATTTCATAGAACACCTGCCCAAAGAGTTCCAAAAGAGAGCACAACAAGTGGTGGAGGAAGGCCAGAGTATCTCTAACAATCAGATACGGTCAGCAATGGATGCAGCTGACACAGCTGCTAGGACTGTAAATACAGAAGTGACCATACGGAGACACGCATGGCTACGCACCTCAGTATTCAAGCCGGAAATACAACAAGCGGTCCTGAATATGTCCTTTAACGGACAGCAGTTGTTTGGGCCGGAGGTGGACACTGCTATTGAAAAACTTAAAAAGGACACAGATACGGCCAAAGCCATGGGCGCACTCTACTCCCCACAGAGCAGAGGCACATTTCGGAAATCACAGTTTCGAGGGGGGGTTTCGGGGACAGAGCACAGAACCCTCAACCTCACAAACAAGACCCACTTATCAGAGTCAATATCAGCGGGGAAGTTTTCGGGGACAATACAGAGGGGGGATAGTCCCCAAAGAGTAGAGGGCAGTTCCACAGTCCCAAAACTCCACAAAATAAACAGTGACTTCAACGTCACAAATCCCCAACACAACACCAGTGGGGGGGAGACTAACCAATTTCTACAAAAACTGGGAAGAAATAAGACACGTGGGTCCAAGCCATTATCCAACATGGTTATTGCATAGAATTTCTACAATTCCCTCCAAATGTCCCACCGAAAACACACATGTCCAAACAACACATGGATCTTTTACAACTGGAAGTCCAAGCGTTGTTGCAAAAAGATGCAATAGAGCTAGTACCAATTCATCAAAAAGGAACAGGGGTTTACTCCCTGTACTTTCTCATACCCAAAAAAAGACAAAACTCTAAGACCTATCCTAGATCTCAGAACATTAAACACATACATCAAATCAGATCACTTTCACATGGTGACACTGCAAGACGTGATCCCATTGCTCAAACAACGTGACTACATGACAACACTAGACCTCAAGGATGCGTATTTCCATATAACTATACATCCTTCCCACAGAAAGTACGTAAGGTTTGTAATCCAAGGGGTACATTACCAGTTCAAAGTGTTGCCATTTGAGATAACAGAGCCAAGAGTTTTTACCAAATGCCTGGCTGTAGTGGCAGGTCATATCAGAAGGCAGCAAATACATGTGTTCCCGTACCTAGACGATTGGTTAATCAAAACCAATACGCAAGAACGGTGTTCACAACACACAAAGTATGTCATAGAAACCCTTCACAAGCTAGGTTTCTCACTCAACTACAACAAATCACACCTACAGCCGTGTCAAACACAACAATACTTAGGAGCAACAATCAACACAACAAAGGGGATTGCCACTCCAAGTCCACAAAGAGTACAGGCATTTCAAAACGTAATACAAGCCATGCACCCAAAACAAAAGTTACAGGTAAAATTAGTGATGAAGCTACTAGGCATGATGTCCTCATGCATAGCCATTGTCCCAAACGCAAGATTACTCATGCAGCACTTACAACAGTGCCTAGCATCACAATGGTCACAATCACAGGGTCAACTTCAAGATCTAGTGTTGATAGACCGCCAAACATACACCTTGCTTCAATGGTGGAACACTATAAATTTAAACATAGGGCGTCCTTTTCAAGACCCAGTGCCTCAATACGTAATCACAACGGATGCTTCCATGATAGGGTGGGGAGCACACCTCAACCAACACAGCATCCAAGGACAATGGGACACTCAGCAGAAACAGCTTCACGTAAATCACTTAGAACTACTAGCAGTATTTCTAGCGCTGAAAGCATTTCAACCTATAATAACCCACAAACACATTCTTGTCAAAACAGACAACATGACAACAATGTATTATCTGAACAAACAGGGAGGAACACACTTGACGCAGTTGTGTCTCTTGGCACAGAAAATATGGCATTGGGCGATTCACAACCACATTCGCCTAATAGCACAGTTCATACCAGGAATTCAAAACCAGTTAGCAGACAATCTCTCTCGGGATCACCAACAGGTCCACAAATGGGAAATTCATCCCCAAATACTAGAGACTTTCTTCCAAACATGGGGAACACCGCAAATAGACCTATTTGCAACAAAAGAAAACGCAAAATGCCAAAACTTCGCACCCAGGTACCCACAGGCTCACACTCGGGGCAATGCGTTATGGATGAGCTGGTCAGGGATATTTGCATACGCTTTTCCCCCTCTCCCACTCCTTCCATATCTAGTAAACAAATTGAGTCAAAACAAACTCAAACTCATACTAATAGCACCAACTTGGGCACGGCAACCTTGGTACACAACACTACTAGACCTCTCAGTAGTGCCTCATATCAAACTGCCAAACAGACCAAATCTGTTAACTCAACACAAACAGATCAGACACCCAAATCCAGCATCGCTGAATCTAGCAATTTGGCTCCTGAAGTCTTAGAATTCAGACATCTAGACCTTACACAGGAATCTATGGAGGTCATAAGACAAGCAAGAAAACCAACCACAAGACATTGCTATGCAAATAAGTGGAAAAGAATTTGTTTATTACTGCCATAATAATCAAATTCAACTGTTACACGCTTCTGCTAAAGACATCGTAAGCTACCTACTACACTTACAAAAGTCTAAGTTAGCTTTTTCATCCATTAAAATACATCTCACCGCAATTTCAGCTCATCTGCAAATTACGCACTCAACTTCATTATTCAGGATCCCAGTCATAAAAGCATTTATGGAGGGTCTGAAAAGAATTATCCCACCAAGAACACCACCAGTTCCTTCGTGGAACCTCAACATTGTCTTAACACGACTCATGGGCCCACCTTTTGAACCCATGCACTCATGTGAGATACAATACTTAACATGGAAAGTAGCATTTCTAATAGCCATCACATCTCTAAGAAGAGTAAGTGAAATACAAGCCTTTACCATACAAGAACCCTTTATTCAGATACACAAGCATAAGGTAGTTCTACGAACAAATCCTAAGTTCTCACCAAAAGTCATATCACCGTTACACTTAAATCAAACAGTGGAACTACCAGTGTTCTTTCCAGAACCAGATTCTGTAGCTGAGAGAGCATTACATACATTAGACATCAAAAGGGCATTAATGTACTACATTGATAGAACAAAACAAATTCGCAAAACGAAACAATTGTTCATTGCTTTCCAAAAACCTCATACAGGAAATCCAATATCCAAACAAGGCATTGCCAGATGGATAGTTAAATGCATTCAGACCTGTTATATCAAAGCAAAAAGAGAACTGCCTATAACACCAAAGGCACACTCAACTAGAAAGAAAGGTGCTACCATGGCCTTTCTATGAAACATACCTATGACTGAAATATGTAAGGCAGCCACATGGTCTACGCCTCATACGTTTACCAAGCATTACTGCGTGGATGTGTTAACAACACAGCAAGCCACAGTAGGACAAGCAGTATTACGGACATTATTTCAAACAACTTCAACTCCTACAGGCTGAACCACCCCTTTTTGGGGAGATAACTGCTTACTAGTCTATGCACAGCATGTGTATCTTGAGCTACACATGCCACCGAACGGAAAATGTCACTTACCCAGTGTACATCTGTTCGTGGCATGAGACGCTGCAGATTCACATGCGCCCTCCCACCTCCCCGGGAGCCTGTAGCCGTTTTAAGTTGATCTTGAACATTTGTAAATATATCACTTTAAGCCACATTATGTACATACATACTTACTCCATTGCATGGGCACTTTTACTATATACACAACTCTTGCCTCCCCCTCTGCGGGGAAAACAATCTAAGATGGAGTCGATGCCCATGCGCAATGGAGCCGAAAGGGGAGGAGTCCCTCGATGTCGTGACTCGAAAAAGACTTCTTCGAAGAAAAACAACTTGTAACACTCCGAGCCCAACACTAGATGGCGGGATGTGCACAGCATGTGAATCTGCAGCGTCTCATGCCACGAACAGATGTGCACTGGGTAAGTGACATTTTCCATATGTACTATTCGAAGAAGTCCTTTCGAGTCACAAGATCGAGGTACTCCTCCCATTTCGGCTCCATTGTGCATGGGCGTCGACTCCATCTTAGATTGATTTCTTTCCGCCATCGGGTTCGGACGTGTTCCTCTACGCTCCGTGTTTCGGTTCAACACAGATCAACACTGAATTTTTAAGAGCTCCGGTGGCCCTTCGGTGTTTCGGTTTCCCGGCGGGGCCTGGTCGGCCCGACCACGTGCGTCGACAAGACTAATGGAACGGACCCCATTCTGCTTCTGCCCCGAATGCCACAACAAGTATCCTTACACAGATCAACATTTGGTCTGTAACTTGTTTTTGTCTCCCGAACACAAAGAGGATACCTGTGAGGCCTCTCGAGCGTTTGGATCGAGGAAAACGCTGAGGGACCGGAGAGCGAGAAGACTTCAAATGGTGTAGGCGCCATCAGGACATCAAGACATGGAGGAAGAAGAAACCTTCTCCATTGCTGACTCGGACGAGGCCGAAACAGAACAGATGCCGAAAACCGTGAGTACAATAGCCCCAGCCAAAACTCGCGGTAAATTCTTCAGAGCCCAGGGGACGCCACCGCCGGCAGGCCATGGCTTAACCCCAAAAATCGGTGACCGTCCAACGGCACCGAAAAAGGGCAAGCATGTGTCGAAGTCATCCAATTCTGGTCGAGATACCGGCACAGAAAAGACTCGACCCCGAGACACCTGGTCAGAACAAACTCGACATCGAGATACCGGCACCGCGATGACTCTGCACCGAGAGATCGGAACACTGAAACACAAAAAAGTGGCTTTGGAGCCGAAAAAGATGGTGGAAAAGGTTTTGATACCGAAACATCCGGCTTCGGAGCCGAAAACAAGTTCCTACACTGGGGAGCAAGAGCTTTCCACACAAATGCAAAGCCATAAATTCGGACAGGAACTAGAAGCAGGGGAGCCAGATTATACACTGAAAAGGCTCCATATCCAAAAGGAGACAGGGAAGATAACTCTCCCTCCTATAGGGATGAAAAGGAAACTGGCTTTCCAAGAGAAGGATAAACCACCACAAGCAAAGGTGGCAAAAAAAGTAACTCCGCCACCATCACCTCAACGCTCACCGCAATCATCACCAATCGCTAGCCCACCAATGGTGCAGTCTCCAACACACACAAGCATGAGCCAAGATGACCCAGATGCATGGGATCTTTATGATGCGCCTGTGTCAGATAACAGTCCTGACTTACCCAGCAAGACCATGACCACCTGAGGACAGTACTGCTTACATGCAGGTGGTGTCCAGAGCAGCTGCGTTTCACAGCGTCACCCTATGTACATTACGCAGCAACTGACACCGGACTCAGTAGTAGTTGGCGCAGCACGTAAAAGGGTGAATTCACACACCTCCGGTGATGCACCACCACCCGACAAAGTCGCAAATTCGACGCAGCGGGGAAAAGAGTGGCAGCACAAGCAGCCAATCAATGGCGCATTGCAAATTCACAGGCTTTGCTGTCAAGATATGACAGAGCCCACTGGGATGAAATGCAACACTTTATTGAACATCTGCCCAAAGAATTCCAAAAACATGCACAACAGGTGGTAGAAGGACAAAGTATCTCAAATAACCAGATACGTTCAGCAATGGACGCAACAGACACAGCTGCAAGAACTGTAAATACAGCAGTGACAATTCGGAGACTTGCATGGCTGCGCACCTCAGGATTCAAGCCCGAAATCCAACAGGCTGTGCTTAATATGCCTTTTAATGGACAGCAGTTGTTTGGGCCGGAAGTGGACACTGCTATCGAGAAGTTGAAAAAAGATAGATACGGCCAAGGCCATGGGCGCGCTCTACTCCCACAGAGCAGAGGCACTTTTAGGAAAACACAATTTAGAGGGGGGTTTCGGGCTCAAAACAACAGAACCCTCAACTTCACAAACCAGAGCCACATACCAGAGACAGTATCAGAGAGGAGGCTTTTGGGGACAATACAGAGGGGGACAGTTCCCTAAGACTAGAGGGAAGTTCCAAAGTCCCAAGACCCCTCAAAACAAACAGTGACTTCAGTGTCACAAATCCCCAACACGTAACACCAGTGGGGGGGGAGACTAACAGATTTTTACCAAAATTGGGAGGCATTAACAACGGACTCGTGGGTCCTAGCCATCATCCAACATGACTATTGCATAGAATTCCTACAATTACCACCAAATGTGCCGCCAAGAACACACATGTCCAAACACATGGATCTATTACACATAGAAGTCCAAGCGTTGTTACAAAAAGAGGCAATAGAATTAGTACCCAGTCATCAAAAAGGGACAGGGGTTTACTCACTGTACTTTCTCATATTCAAAAAGGACAAAACTCTAAGACCTATATTAGATCTCAGAACACTAAATCTTTACATTAAATCAGATCATTTTCACATGGTAACACTTCAAGACATAATCCCCTTGCTCAAACAACATGCCACGAACAGATGTACACTGGGTAAGTGACATTTTCCATATATATGTGTGTGTGTGTGTGTGTGTGTGTGTATATATATATATATATATGTGTGTATGTTTTCGATGGCATGTGTAGCTGCAGATACACATGTGTAGGAAGTTGGCTCTGTATGTGCTATTTCAAAGTAAGGAATAGCATGCACAGAGTCCAAGGGTTCCCCTTAGAGGTAAAATAGTGGTAAAAAGAGATAATACTAATGCTCTATTTTGTGGTAGTGTGGTCGAGCAGTAGGCTTATCCAAGGAGTAGTGTTAAGCATTTGTTGTACATACACATAGACAATAAATGAGGTACACACACTCAGAGACAAATCCAGCCAATAGGTTTTGTATGGAAAAATATCTTTTCTTGGTTTATTTTAAGAACCACAGGTTCAAATTTAACATGTAATATCTTGTTTGAAAGGTATTGCAGGTAAGTACATTAGGAACTTTGAATCATTTCAATTGCATGTATACTTTTCAAGTTATTCACAAATAGCTATTTTAAAAGTGGACACTTAGTGCAATTTTCACAGTTCCTGGGGGAGGTAAGTTTTTGTTAGTTTTACCAGGTAAGTAAGACACTTACAGGGTTCAGTTCTTGGTCCAAGGTAGCCCACCGTTGGGGGTTCAGAGCAACCCCAAAGTTACCACACCAGCAGCTCAGGGCCGGTCAGGTGCAGAGTTCAAAGTGGTGCCCAAAACGCATAGGCTTCAATGGAGAGAAGGGGGTGCCCCGGTTCCAGTCTGCCAGCAGGTAAGTACCCGCGTCTTCGGAGGGCAGACCAGGGGGGTTTTGTAGGGCACCGGGGGGGACACAAGCCCACACAGAAATTTCACCCTCAGCGGCGTGGGGGCGGCCGGGTGCAGTGTTAGAACAAGCATCGGGTTCTCAATGGAAGTCAATGAGAGATCAAGGGATCTCTTCAGCGCTGCAGGCAGGCAAGGGGGGGCTTCCTCGGGGAAACCTCCACTTGGGCAAGGGAGAGGGACTCCTGGGGGTCACTTCTGCAGTGAAAGTCCGGTCCTTCAGGTCCTGGGGGCTGCGGGTGCAGGGTCTTTTCCAGGCGTCGGGACTTAGGTTTCAGAGAGTCGCGGTCAGGGGAAGCCTCGGGATTCCCTCAGCAGGCGGCGCTGTGGGGGCTCAGGGGGGACAGGTTTTGGTACTCACAGTCGTAGAGTAGTCCGGGGGTCCTCCCTGAGGTGTTGGTTCTCCACCAGCCGAGTCGGGGTCGCCGGGTGCAGTGTTGCAAGTCTCACGCTTCTTGCGGGGAGATTGCAGGGTTCTTTAAAGCTGCTCCTTTGGATAAAGTTGCAGTCTTTTTGGAGCAGGTCCGCTGTCCTCGGGAGTTTCTTGTCGTCGTCGAAGCAGGGCAGTCCTCAGAGGATTCAGAGGTCGCTGGTCCCTTTGGAAGGCGTCGCTGGAGCAGAGTTCTTTGGAAGGCAGGAGACAGGCCGGTGAGTTTCTGGAGCCAAGGCAGTTGTTGTCTTCTGGTCTTCCTCTGCAGGGGTTTTCAGCTAGGCAGTCCTTCTTCTTGTTGTTGCAGGAATCTAATTTCTAGGTTCAGGGAGAGCCCTTAAATACTAAAGGGCGTGTTTAGGTCTGGGGGGTTAGTAGCCAATGGCTACTAGCCCTGAGGGTGAGTACACCCTCTTTGTGCCTCCTCCCAAGGGGAGGGGGTCACATCCCTAATCCTATTGGGGGAATCCTCCATCTGCAAGATGGAGGATTTCTAAAAGTTAGTCACCTCAGCTCAGGACACCTTAGGGGCTGTCCTGACTGGCCAGTGACTCCTCCTTGTTGCTTTCTTTGTTCCCTCCAGCCTTGCCGCCAAAAGTGGGGGCCGTGGCCGGAGGGGGCGGGCAACTCCACTAAGCTGGAGTGCCCTGCTGTGCTGTGACAAAGGGGTGAGCCTTTGAGGCTCACCGCCAGGTGTTACAGCTCCTGCCTGGGGGAGGTGTTAGCATCTCCACCCAGTGCAGGCTTTGTTACTGGCCTCAGAGTGACAAAGGCACTCTCCCCATGGAGCCAGCAACATGTCTCTAGTGTGGCAGGCTGCTGGAACCAGGCAGCCTACACAGATAGTCGGTTAAGTTTCAGGGGGCACCTCTAAGGTGCCCTCTGTGGTGTATTTTACAATAAAATGTACACTGGCATCAGTGTGCATTTATTGTGCTGAGAAGTTTGATACCAAACTTCCCAGTTTTCAGTGTAGCCATTATGGTGCTGTGGAGTTCGTGTAAAACAGACTCCCAGACCATATACTCTTATGGCTACCCTGCACTTACAATGTTTAAGGTTTTGCTTAGACACTGTAGGGGCACAGTGCTCATGCACTGGTACCCTCACCTATGGTATAGTGCACCCTGCCTTAGGGCTGTAAGGCCTGCTAGAGGGGTGTCTTACCTATACTGCATAGGCAGTGAGAGGCTGGCATGGCACCCTGAGGGGAGTGCCATGTCGACTTACTCATTTTGTTCTCACTAGCACACACAAGCTGGTAAGCAGTGTGTCTGTGCTGAGTGAGGGGTCTCTAGGGTGGCATAATACATGCTGCAGCCCTTAGAGACCTTCCCTGGCATCAGGGCCCTTGGTACCAGAGGTACCAGTTACAAGGGACTTATCTGGATGCCAGGGTGTGCCAATTGTGGAATCAAAAGTACAGGTTAGGGAACGAACACTGGTGCTGGGGCCTGGTTAGCAGGCCTCAGCACACTTTCAATTCAAAACATAGCATCAGCAAAGGCAAAAAGTCAGGGGGTAACCATGCCAAGGAGGCATTTCCTTACAACATGCTTATGCACAGGTCCTGCCATCTAGTGTTGGGCTCGGAATGCCACTTGGCGCCAACCCAACCTGCCTGCTGCACCTGACCCTCAAGAAGCATCTGACCTGTCCTGCTGATGCAGCCTTCAAGAACCATGGAGAGCTGCCAGTGCTTCGCAAATCACCAAGAAGAGTCCCTTGGAGCATAGGAGCAGCTCTCCCGCATCTTCATGCAACCGCGAGGACTGTGACTGCCAAAAAACAGATGCTGGACATCACCACTGCACCTGAGCCACCTAGTCTGAGCTGAAGTGGGCCAACGGTGTCAGCGTGGTCCCCAGGTCCTCCAGAGATGAAGCCCAAACTGAGTTTGCCCACTGTAGACTTCAAGACAGCATCTGCAGCTTGTTTCTGCAGACTCTCCTCAACCGTGAATGACCTGTAAACATAAACCCGATGCCTCAGGACACTTCTGCACCCATCCGCACCAGACCGAGGAGAAGAGAACCAAGGGAGTCTCCATGTTTTCCAGCTTCGTGAGACCTGAGCCCACTTGTTGACTTGGTCAGAGTGGACCCCTAGTCCACACCAGCAGACAGTTTCTGCAGGCCCTCCTCCGCAACCGCGAGGAACTTCAGCACTGGACCCAACACAAAGACACCAGTGCACCTGAGCCCCACAGCCTGAGGGGAAGTAGACCAAAGGTGTCCCCACGTGCCTGAGAACCTAAAGTTCTCCTGTGCATGCCCTTGGACTGGCCTTCCAGTCCCAACTTGCAGCAACTTTCCAACTGGACTGTTTCCCATTAAAGTGAATGGGATATCCAACGCTGTAACACATCTGCACCTGGACACACCAGAGCCTTCCGAGGTAACTTGTTTGTGTGGCTCTGGACCCTGCCCCATACTCACCTTAAGTCTTGGAGATCAGTCTGTAAGTTGCTATGAAGTGCCTGAATGCAGTACATGTTTTTGCCCATAGGATAAGACTACCGCGCCCAAAACATGAAATGTCAACTTTTATAAACTGTAAAAATTTCTATACTGAAAAGTACTCACCTTATTTTGGTGATGTTGGTATCTAAATTTATATAAAAGTACGTCTTATTTTTATAAATTGGTGTCAGGTTTCTTTATTGAGCATGTCTCTCTTACTGTATGAGTGTGTGCTTTACATGCTTAGCATTACTCTCTGATATGTATAAATGCTCAACCACACTATCCAGAACGACTGCATTTGGGATGTCACTTGTGCCTCTGTGATACCTCTGGGGATTGTTTGGACTCTGCACAGTGTACCCCATTTTGATCCACTATAGAAAGCCAGCTTTCTACATGCAAACACACCCACAGAAGTTAAATGTGCCCATCAGGTTTTAAGTCAGTTTCAGCTGGGTTTAGAGCACACATGCAATGTTAAAATTACCATTATCTTGCCACCCGTCCCGTCCCTCCTCACCACTGCTGGTCACAAATCAAAGGGGCCAGTTTCTTGCTAAACTCTGACATGTTTATCGCTTGTTAGTTGGAGTTTCTGTGTGTGCTCAGACTGTGGTTAAGATTCATGCTTTGTTCCTCCCCATGTCTTTATCAAGAGCCTCTATTTTTCAAAACATTTTTTTCGTTGCAGAAGCCATTGAATCCTGTAACACTGACCTTACTCACTCATTAACCTTCTCGGGAACAAAGTTGAGCATAAGTCGCCTAAGCCGTTTGATTTAAGTAGCTAAACGTATAAGAGTATATATTCATGTGGTTTAAACTAATACTTCTTACCAGAATGTCTTTGCCCGTCTGTGGGATTTGAGATCACCTCTGTAGAGAAGTCTCTTTCCTAAAATAATTTAGTTCCAAAGAATGTGAGCTCTACTGCAATGCTTAAAGGGAGGGATTAGACTAATCCTTACCTTGAGATGAAGAATGCTATCCTATTGAGGAAAAAGGTGCTGGTGCCCAAAGGTTTAGAAAGTGACCCGAGGCTGCTAGTGACTTTACATATATTTTCGGATCTTTCAACATTAAGACCATTGATGATGGAATGTTAACTCTTGGCAATGATATAGCTCTTGACGTTGAGCCCCTCAGAGTAGTGTACCACTACATGAAAGCACTTGTTGAAGAAGCAATTTTTAGTATAGTAGTTGTGTAAGTTATGTGAGCAGCGGAGGGGAAAAATCCAGATGAGAAATGTTACAAAAATACATTTTCTATTTACAACTACAAAAGTATAAAACCAAGACACAAACTTGGTATGATTGGGGGGAAAAAACTGCTTTTCTTTAATATATTTTTCCTGAGTGTAGTAATGGGCTTCTTTTGATATGACCGCTCCCTCCCCCAAATTTTGGACTGATGCTGCTGGTTTTTCAACTCTACTGCATTGGTCCTTTGTCCAGGACCCAGTGCATGTGCTCTGGTCCCCCCAAGTTGTGTAGAATTGACTACTGCCCGGTTGATTTACTTAACTTACATATAAGTCCCTAATATATGGTACAAGAGGTACCGAGGACTAGTAAGATAGATGTCACTAGTAGGTTGCAGCACTGCATTGTGCCACCACTACATTGGCAAAGTAAAAAAAAAAAAAAAAAATGTCTCTAGGTCTGCCATTGTAGCCTAGTCCGGCACTTCTAACCTGCTAATTAACCCTTTTGCCAAGTTCAAACATCCCTTTTTAATATTAATAAGTCTGGTAGGGAGGGTGCTAAATAATAAAAAGAAGGGCATGTTTCTTATGTGCTCGACATGCCCTGATAGTGAAAACTGGAAGTTGCAGTTTTCTTTCTAGTAAAGTTGGTAGGACCATTGGCTAAGATAGTTACGTTAGCTAAGTGCTAACTTCCATTTGGGACTACCAAAGATAGCAATCCAAGGTATCAAATGTATTTATTTATTGTTGTATTAATCCAGACTGATTGCTGAAGTCTGATTTAAATGAACGTTTAAAGCAAAAGTGACTTTAGAGTGTCACAACTTTGTTGCCCAGACCTTTGATAGCCCTTCCTGATTTTCTTCATTCACAGTCAATCCCCTGCAAGGAATTGTGAGGCTCTCCCAGGAACAGGGAATAAGGAATTCATTGGTGGGTGGAGGTGTGACTTCCTCCAGAAGGATGGCTAGGGTCTCAGTGAAGCAAATGTGGTTCAAACATGGACAGACCCTCTCCTTTGTGTGGGCAGAATCAGACATCTCCAGAGGGGGAAATCTTGTTGCTGAACTGGTTTTCCAGGAGGAGTGGCTCATTATGCTGGGAACACCCCAGTGGTATGCCCAGGGCTGTACTTATGGGAATCATTGTGGTTTTTCCTAGAGAAGGGTATCCTTTAATTGTTTGGGGGCCAAACTCCCAGGAAGTGTTGTGAAGTGGAAAGCGTTGTAGAAACTATGGCCCCATTGGTTTGTGAGCCCTCCTCTCCCACAAACACGAGTATAGCACACAATCCTCAGATCAGTTGTTAATTTTGGTGACCTGCACTTACTTTTCCTCATCAGATAATGACCAAGTGCAAAAGAAGAAAAGCAAAAATGGGATAGACGGAGGAAGGGATTAGATGGAAAACTGTCCCAAAGGGAGAAAGCAGGGATGGGCAAGAGAGAGAGGGGCGAGGAGTGTCTGAGAGTGGATTAAAGAAGCCTGACATTTAATAGCACAGGCTGTGGGGGGGCTTCTGAGCAGAGCTTTGGGCACAGACACTCATTCTGTTACAATGTAATTAGTGCCTCAGATCACTGTTGGACTGAAAAGAAGGCAAAAGAAAGACTGCCGTACTACTCCCTGGACTCAGCAAAGAGACTGCACCTGCTGCACCCAAGGGACCCGCAAAGAGGACTGTACCTGTTGTGCCTACCTGTGAAAGAGAGCTCCACTTGTGCCAGGACTGAAGAAATGACCCCAAGGGCTAATAGACCACCAAAAGCGAAGGAATTCTGAACCCCTTGACTGTCCAAATGCTCATGAAGGCCTGACTGCCACTGGAAGTTGAAGTGTCTGATTGGAGACTGACCAGACCTGACTGCTGTGTCCCCAAAACTGGGGGTGTGGGGGGGGGGGGGGGGGGGAGCTTTAGAGAGAATCTCTAGCCCAAGTTAAAGTGGACTCGGGTCCCAAAAGAATATTTGCTCACCTTTAGCGGCCTCTGAGATTGTTACAACCGGAAGAACAGTCGACTGCTGCATTGTGGGAGACAGTCCTGAAGCTGGCAACAACCACTGACTCTTGTGGTTATCAGGGTGGCCCCAGGAACATTCGCAGCATCTCTTCGGCATCTGCAGCAGCTCATGTATTCCCCAACCTCAGGACCACTGTTTGTCTGGCTGCCGTAAAAGAGGAAAGTGCACTGAGGATTTTGAGGCTGCTGGACCTGATCGGTAACTGTCTGCACCTAAGTGGTCCATTGGCTCAGAACCCATTAAGCTGATTACAACAATTTAGTTTACTTAAAAATGTTTACCTACCTTAGAAAAATCATAACTTCGCTTTCCCTCAATAGATTTTTGTTGGTTTGTCGTCTATTTTAAGCTAAAAAAGTATCCCCTAATTTTATGATTTGATGTCAGGTTTATTTTTATTTTTTTACCTATTGACTGTTTAGTTGCTATTCGATGCTTTACACTTGTTCCTTTGACTAAGCCTCACTGCTCTGTGCCAGTTACCCTGGACTGAGCGAGAAGTTTTGCCAAATAAAGCTAACTGGATCTGAAAGAGACTCACATTATTACTTGGTAAAATTCCCTAACCCGGCTTTGTAATAATAAACTTCTTAAAATTAAATATAGGCAGATGTATTTATTTATGGTAAGAGATTACTTTTTGGGGAAAATATTTGGAGATTCCACACACAGAAGGTTTTCTGCAACTTTACAAAGATTTAATGTTGGGTATCTTTTTCCTAGCACAACCCTAGCACCCAGGCATAATTAAATGAGCAGATACAACCAGAATAGAAAACTTTGAGCTAGACTGCAAAGTAAAATGGAAAGTTGCTGGCAGTGATGTTGTCTTCTAAGTAGAATGTGAAATCTGAAACAAACGAATATGTAGCATAATTAAGAATAGTTTTTATGTGGCTATATCATCTGAACAGCATTAGGAAACGCATGTGATTACCTGGAGACAGAACACTTGGAACTGAAGATTTAAATTTACCAATATTTCAAAGTAATTGCCTGATTGAGAAAGGAAGAATAAAGTATTAATAAAGTGCCACTGAGCTTATCATACTGAGAATTAGTTTGAAAAGTAATTTGTTTGTTAGAGGTATATGCTGCAACCATTTGTGTGCTAATTCTTACTTGGCACATTTTCAAAGTTTTAACTTTCTGTTGTTCTGGTACTCTTCTTTGACTTTGTTGTGGTCACAGCTGAAAAGAGTCCGAATCCAAGTCTCCTTCGTCTGTGTGGCTCACTTGCTCGACTAGCCTGTGTGGAGCCAACACGTCTTCAGGCCTGGCTCACTCGCATGACAGCATCTCCCCCAAAAGATTCAGATCATGTGGACGTGGTGCAGGAGAACAGACAACTGTTGCAACTTCTGACCACCTACATTGTGAAAGAAAACAGGTAAAAACCTTTTCTGGAAACAAGGGTGTTTGATCCTAATGAGTGATGCTCAGCAGAAGAAAGAATGCTGTGTAAATAGTGGGGCAGATGACAGTGTCATATCTGCACTGTTAAGAGAAAATGAAAGGAAATCAAAATAATTATTGAACAATAATGCTGCCTTAGTGATTGCAGTCTGGAGGTATGAGAGTTGAAGATAATGTATTTAACAGAGTGGTAGATAAGATGAGGGAAAAGGAGGATGGAAGATGTGAAAAGTAAGTCTACACATTGTAATAAATACTGGTTGTGGGAAAGTGGATGATCAAGGCAGAGGTACTTTGGATGAACTCAAAGTAAAAAGTAGCCTCAATGGGGAAAACAGGAGTTACTTTTGAAAAGGGTTGGTACAAATGACAGGCTTCTCAAAGAAAATCCGTGTAAAGCATTTTAGCAGCACAAAAAACTATCAAAGGAAAGAAGTTAGATAAATTAACCAATTTGGGTAAAAATATATAGTGATTTAAACAACATTTAATAAATTGTGTGTTAGAAGTCAGTGTTTATCGTCTGAGGCTGGGCTTTTCAAAATGTCCACTGCATTTGTAGTGCATTTGTTTTTAGCACTGAAACAAACTAAACCCCTCCACCCTCTGAGAAAGAACCATCAGTTCAGTTTGTAGTTTGCCTTCTGTCACAGTTTCTCACTTGTAGCAGTAGCAGTGTTTATTTTTTTCCAAGGACAAATGAAAGTAAATGTCACACATTTCGAATGTGTAGCATACTACTATTCGTTTGTGTCTAAACATTTAAGTGAAGAGCTGGTCTAAAACAAGGATTCAAGGGGGGGAAACTTCTCTCCCCCGCAGCTTCACAACAGCAGCCAACATTTCAGTCTCAACTTCACTAAAAACTAGATATTTTCTTCAGGGTTACTTCTAAAGTTTCCTTCCTCCCAGGGATAGTTTCTAGCGGTACCATGGCACAGATAGCAGTTGGAAACCGGCCTAATATTTCAATCCTGCAAGAGCATAAGCTACTGTCAACTCAGTGGTCAGTTGCATTTTCCAACATGCCTCTTTCTGGATTTCCATGTGGTCTTCAGAGGCCTAATTCTTTTGATGGTTCAGAGTGATTTTGAGCTCTGCGTTCAAGAGAAAGCATGATCCAAGATCTCCGTCCTTCCTCAGGCAAGCAAGTAGACCGCGTCTATTTCGCTTCTCCAAGTTCCAGCCAGTGTTCTGAGTTCCATATAGTGGGAGACCAAGATTCAGGAGTTACTAAGCAGTTGTTGATATAGGGCCCCAAATATGCCTGAACTACATTTCCATGCTGGGCCCTATCTTTCTTTTCAGCAATCCTTTTAACTTGTGCCTAACAATCTCAGAAACCAGTACGCTAAAAGTTTTCCAACATAGCAGAAGGCCATCCTGCCAGCTGAAGCCAACCGTCGAACTTTTTCTGTTAAAATGAGAGAATCTTCTTTCTCCATCAGGTGAATACCTACTCTAACTGGTCCTAGTACACTGATACCCTCCTAAGTAAGGAACTGGCCTACTTGTGGAAAGGACAGCTTCATTGGCAAGTGCCCTTTCCAGCTAATAAAGAGCTACTTGTTATTTGTGTGGTCATTTGGAATGATCACCTCATTACACCTACCTCAGAAAAGTGTAGGCTGTTTTGCCATTTAACCTTCCACTGCCTTACTGTCAGACAGCCTTTGGGGGGTGGCAAGGGCTTCATCAAAAGTCCCTTAGTTCTCCAGGAAGACCTGGACTAGTGAAATCAAATTTCAACTATTGTGGTATGGAAGAGCTTTGGAGAGCTAATTTGAGGCTTTCTTCTATCACATAGAGATGAACAACTTTTAAAAAAATCTGTGGTATTTTTACCTCCAAACATAACTTTGCAAATGAATTAGATTTTTTATATTGGGCACAAAGTGATGCACTGAGTTTTCTAGCTGGTATTCTTAGATAAAATAATAATTTTGGAATATTATTACATATATGAGGACTTTGAAAGCTTCAAGTCTGCTTTAGCCTGTGTGGTAGCGTTTTAGATATGTAGTAAGACATTGACTATGATCAATTTAGCTTGTCTCATTTCTAAACATTATTTATGTAGTCTCTGGGTTCCAAGGCTTTTTTTGCAGGGGACTCATTATGCAAGAAGGTTATTAAGCATTTCTAAAGGTTTATTCCGACATGTAGCTGTTGCAGCATTTCCCTATATTGATCCAGGACTGCAGTGGCATGCGTGACATCTTACTTTTATGGCACTTAATTATGGCATTATGTAACGCTAAAGTATGGTCATTGGGGTTAGCGATTACCATATTTTGAAGGTCATAGCACATGCACTTGGAGGTGTGTAGCAGCCTCATACTGCCCAGTAGTCTGTGTGTCTGGAAATCAGTGCATAAAAAAATGGAAAATAGTCAGACGCATTGAAAAGGTGGATTTCTACACAAATTACTGTAAATAGAGAGGTGTTTTGAGAGAATTGAAGATCCTCTGTGATGCCATGTCCAGAAGCTTAAATTTATGGGAAAGTGGTAGCCGGGACAGCATTAAATTAATTGAAGGATGATTCATTTTGTAAGTGTTTTTTTTTTTTTTTTAAACTATATGGATAATTTATTTAACTGTATGTTAAGCGTCTACTAGTTGGTCTCTGAATAGTATTGTTTTATAAAAATGTGTTTGAGTTTTCTTGACGAAAGTTATTAATTTTTTTTTTCTCAGGACTGTGCAAGTGGGCAAGAGTGACCGGGCCTATGTTATCTTTCACAAGTTTTTGCTACATAGGAGTTAGGTTCTGCTCTTGCTTTCCTGTGATGGATCCTTTGCCTCTTCATTGTGTGATTGGACTGAGTTTGGGTGGGCGCAGGAGGTCAGTTGGAATGTAATAGAGGGACAGGAATGGATTATGCCCATAATATGCTCTGTTTCAGTCATGTGTGGCTATAATTTGGATGTGGTACTTGCATGTATTGGTCAATTCTGTACTCTTCCCCCTTTCTTCATAGCCAAGTGGGAGAAGGTGTTTGCACTGTGCTGCTCAGCACGCTGATCCCAATGGCAACAGAGATTTTATCTGGCAGTGATGGTGCTGGATTCCCAGAGCTGATGGTGGTGATGGCCACGCTGGCCAGTGCTGGACAAGGAGCAGGCCACCTCCAGCTGCACAGAGCTGCCCTGGACTGGCTGGGAAGATGGTAAGAGCATGGGTAGTTACCACTTGAGATCAATACAATTTAATGACAGCTACAAATCTGCACGGGTGCTTGCTAAGAAGCCTGTGACACACAGGGGCAAGTTCAGGAGGCAACATTGGCCCAACAGGACAGATATGACTGACCCGGAGACTGATTGAGTTGTGCATGCCAAAGGTTGGAGGAGCACCTGCGAGAGAAACGTTGAGGCCATCAAGGTTACTTTTGTTAACCACTGTTGTCACAAGGCTCAAGTACTGTTGTACTTCATTTGGATGTCCAAGTTAATTCTTTTGGTGCTTCACACTATAGAGTTAGCGAAGTCGAGCAATCAAGGCTTGCTCAGTTGCAGTACAACACAGTAGGTGACAAACAGTGAGAATAGTCGAGTTAGAACTCTTAAGTAATAAGCCACTATCAGCAAGGTCCTTTCTCTGACAAACATCCTCCCTTAGATGGTGCAGACTACCTCCTCTAGTCTGACAAATCACAAGTTACTGCCTTGAGGTAGCTCTTTTTTATCCAACTTTGTGTGTGCTGACGGGAAGCCAAAGTCAGTTACCATGCGCACACTATATAAAGTGTAAGCACTCATCCTAAGAGGATGCGGATTCCTTTCTGTGCTTTCTATCTTCTATTGCCCAAGCTGTTGGCTTGAAGGTACTGACAGGATTGGTTTCACTCCCAGGTGGCCTGTGGATTATCCCTAGAGATCATAGGTAAAGTTACTCTCACTAGAAGGCGACTCCCAGTACATCATAGGAAAGGGGTGGTGCAGAGTTTCAGGAACTGTGAAGAGGGAAGTGGTTTGTCAGGCTAATAGCCTGCAACACAGCTACACTTTTGGTGCAGGAATCTAGAGCACAAAGAGGTGTAAGGGTGTCCCTTCCACAGTGGGACAAAGGTAGCGTTTTGTGAAAGGTTGCACAATGAGTCCTCCCTGGGCACACAATTCACCCTGCATGCGATCTTTCGGTTCCATGCTCACCAAGCATGCTTAATTGCACACCACCTACCCTGGTGAAAATAAAAACCCCAGTTATGGTAATATGGATGAGTACCTGGGGTAATGCACATTGCTCGGCTAGAGAAACGGTAAGAGTGCCTCATGGCATTTAATTTTTGCCAGTAAGGTTACTGCCAACAGTAGTTGGGAACAAGTGGTCTCTGGAGGAGGGAAGTTGCTGACCTAAACTTATTGACTGGGTCGTTCTGCACTGGAAATTGTGGTTTGTGCAGCGATAGGCCCTGTTCGCTTCACACCCATTAAAACATTTTTCTTCTTTTTTTTTTTTTTTTTTGCAGCAAGAAGTACCTGTCTCAGAAGAACGTTGTTGAAAAAATGATTTCTAATGTCATGCAGGGAAAGGTAATCTGCTTAAGTCTTGGTACCTTAACAACAGGCACCCTTGTTTGGAATCACAAGCTTCCCATCTTTGTTTACTTAGAGCTCTTACCAAGTTGATACTTTTTGTGCTTTCAGTTTAAAAACATATATGCTGCCATAAATTTCATGCAGGGTATTGTTACTGATTTATTACTCTTCACATACAGAATAATGCACATTGTTTCATAGACAGGCTTGAATCTGGTCATTGGTATTCATAGACAGGATCTCTCTCACACATGCTGGATCCCTGGCCACATTTCAACTGAAAATGATAAAGGTCTAACTTGAAACAAACAGTTGATTTATAGATGCAATATTTTGTTTCTGTGTATCTTTTAATTAAAGGAATTCAATGTATTTGGAAAAACACAGGAAAGCAAAAAAAGGATTTGATGTTACACATAGCAGCCTTGCTTGCTCATATTCTCTTTTTTAAAAGAGAACAATTAACGCCTTTCTATATGTGTAGGTAAAATTTCACATTTACTTTTAGGCACCTTAGCGCATTTGATTCCCATCATGTACAACATTGGCCATGTATCTCTTCAGTTTCCTGTATCGTGGAAAAAGGAAGACTGACTTGTCTTCATCTTTATTTGTAAAATAAATTGTTTTGTATGGCACTTTAAAAAAAAATAAAAAAATCAACTGATTTCATGAACAACAATCAAAAAGAAAAACACAAACAAAAATAACTTTCTTGGAAAGTTAATCTTCTGCATGAAAAATGTGATTAAGTTCAGGCATCATAAACACAATGAATAGTTAGCAAATTAAAAGGGAAAAAAGTTATAAAATATTTCATTAATAGATCAAAGGCATAAACAACAAGAGACCAAGACTTGCTGCATTAATTGTAAATTCAAATTTCCTTGCCACATTGTAGATGTGATAATCTGGTCCTAATTTTAACGTTTTTGTTAAACCTTGTATGTTTGGTGGTGCAAGTGACCCATGACAAGTCTCTTGATTAGTACTGCACATGGTTTGTGGTGTGTTGATAGCCAGCAGAGGTCTAGACTTTTCTGGGGGCATTGTGGACCATCTAAAGGAGACCGAAATGTAGTGTGGTTGGGTACTATCCCCAAAACCAGACCATGACACTACTTACTTGGTAGTTACTAAATCTAGTTGGAGGATGTAGGTGTTTTTCCTCTGATCCCAGTGGTGAGATTGCTTTCTTGCTGTCCTTGGTAAATACTTGTAATGTTGTTGGCTTGGCTTCATTGTTCCCGGTATGGTAAGTGGAACGAGTGTACGTACATGTGCTTAAGTACCATTTGGGAAAGTATATCCACCTCAAATGTTATTTCCACGTCCTTGGACTTGGCTCTGAAGTTCCGCTCTCAACCTTTTCGTCTTTCTGACAACTTCTAAATTGTCAAGCAATGTGTGGGGGATGATGCCCCCCCCCCCCCCCCCCCCCCCCCCCAAAAAAAATGGATTCAGCTGTGTTACAACTGCAGAAGCGGATGCGGGTCATGGACCTGCATGGGGTGTGCCTTTGGTGCTTGGCCAGTCACCACTCATTCATGTTAAAAATGCTTCCTCATGAACTCAAAACTGAGTTCCTAATTTGGACCAGAATGGTATCCAAGACTGCTTCTACCTTGATGAGGTGGCCACGATTCTACGATGTAGGCAACCACAGCAAGTTATTGGGAGTAAGGACTTAGGAAAGGGGTTCTCGGAAATTGATCCTTTAAACAATGTTGTAAAATTAATCTTCTTGTTTCAGCTCAAGGCACATAAATTGCTCTCTACACATGCATATAATTATGAATCGTCTATCTGTGTTAAACTTAGCATGCCAAATAATTGTTTTAAAAAGTTTAGTTCCATGAAGGTGTTACCGTTACGTTACTTTCAGAGGGGTGTGGATGGAGGTTGGTTGAGATGAGATTCTGTATGGTGAAAATAGTCTTAAACCCAGCTAAAAATCCTATTGTTGCAATTAGACATTTACACATCTTGTTTTAAGTTATAAAAGTACTGGCTTTGAGCATCAGCTCGGCTGCTGAATTTCAAAACTTAATTGGCACATTACATATTTTGAAGGATTGCTTTTAGTCTTGCACTCTGACCAAAATTAGATTTATTCCCTTTAGCCAAGGATGGCACCTCCGCTAAGGTGGAGGAGCTTTGCCCCACTGGATTTTGGCTAAAGGAAAAATAAAATGATGGTAGTGTTATCATTTTTATTTTTCCTGGGAGAAGGGGCGAGGCTGGACTGGGGCGAGGGGGCTGGAGGTGGAGTATGTGCACACAAAGTGTGCATGTCTGTTTGGCTGGCCGTGTTGAGCCGGCCAAAAAGACATGCACACTTTGCATGTTCTTCACCCAGCTGTATAGCACAGCAGAATGGAAAACATGCCTAGGCCCCCTGCTGTTGCTGGTGACAGCAGCATCGTGATTGGCTGGGAGCCTGGGAACAGGACGAGGATGGAGGGGAGACAAATGTGTCTCCCCCACAGGTAAGCTTTTTTTTTTTTTTTTTTTTTTTTTTTTTTTAAAGACCCTGCCCCCACTACCCCCATTGAATGGCAGTTTCCGAATATTTCCTATAAAAGAAAGAGGTAAATTTTGTTTCGAGGGAACTTTACCTCCTGTGGTTGAATCAGATTCTCTGGTGTGCTAGTCAGAATTTTAAATCCCATTTGTGACTACTCAAATCTTTGATCTGAATAAGGTGTTTTCATGTGAAACTCTTCATCAAAACAAGGTTCCTAATTCTTTACAGTGGAAGTAATAGAGTACATGTAATGTTTGTAAGTGCTTAGTGGATTTCTTTAACCAGACCAGGGCGGTGCTTGATAAGGACTTGTTCACGGAGACTAAAACACATCTCCTGATGATTCAGGGTGTGCTAGGCATGCTTCCCATAAAGTGCTTGCGATAGATGCTCAACATGAGCACACTGTGAAGTGCTGTCATTGTTTAGCTGTTAGTTTAGGCTAAGGCTCCTTTTTAAGAGGAAGGCTCTGCCCAAGGTAGCCCCGAATCTTGCTTTTTCCTGTGTTTGCCTCACTGACCTCCTGGATGTCTAGGCAGAAATCACAATGTTTGGTGACAAACATTGGTTCGGAGAAAGTACCGTGTTTAAGGCCACATTTTTTGAGTGCACAAGGAGGCCGCATTGTATTCTAACATTCTCAGTCGGCATTGCGACATTGGGCACAGACCTAATCCAAGTCCATCAACTAGTGTTTTGTACTCAGACGTGTGTGTGGGGGGGGGGGAGAAATCTCAAGGGTCGGGAGAGAACCTTTACGTGCACTCAAAGGCTGTCTGGGAGCATGAGACAAAACTCCACATCGCCTGACATAAAATGTCATTAAAAACCTAGATCTTTCTCCCACCTTAACTCTCAATCCTGTTCAGGAATTCAGTCCAGCTCAGAATCCTGTTACCACTCGAAGTATTCTGGTAAGTCAAAGGCTATCACAAGTGCAAGACATCCAAGCAGGGCTTTGTCGTGAGGTTATTTTAGCAGATTTTTGGGCCGTGTTAATTTAGCCATAGGCCTGCAGTTTGTGTCCTTCAGCTTAGTAACAATTTATTTGTATTCATTTTATTTTCTGAGCAGAAGCTTCATTCTGCTGTGATGTTTTATTTCTTTTATCTTAAGCACTTTTAGCCTAGAAACTGTTTTCATTCTTTTTAGTCTGACATTTCCGTTCTGTGCTCTGCTCAAGGCTGTACCTGAAATTGTCAGCACAAAGTGACACAATCTTTACCACTTCATTAGAAACATGTGTTCTTACACTAGGGCAGTTTTATCAGAACACCAGCTTGTTTATTATAAAACATCCCTTTGCCCCTATATGCTAGAGGGAGAGTTCCAGCGAGAAAATTGCCACTGAATACTGTTACTTCATTGCAGTGGTCTGCTGAGACTTGACGTCTTTTCTGCCAACATGAGGAGTCTCAGATCAACAGCCCTCTTCCCTACTACCATATTCGGGTATGAGGGATGGTGTCTTCCTAGGGTTCGTGAAAGGTGGATTAGGATAAACACTGCTGTGCTCTAGTAGTGCTTTAGTGTCGTAGGTAGGAATTCCAACACTTAGTATCCAGACACTATGGTGGGATTTTTCTTGTTTCACTTTCTTTGTCACCGCACTTTTGTTATGTTTCATTATTCTAATCATTGCAGTACATGCCATATTATCTAGAACTCAGTTGATTCAATAAAATATATTGAAAAAATGTGTGCTTCTGTTTACCTTTGCATGTGTGAGACAGATGAAAAGGAAAGGAAGAGATCTGTTATACCACAAACTCCCCTGAGAAATCAAAATGTCATGTGCACGGCTACCACAAATCACTGCCACTTTAAGGTGCTGGTGGGATACTGCTAGCTGGCCAAAAGGGATAGGCTGCCAGTTGTCACCTGGTGTGGACTTTGCCTCAGTTCCCCCACAACCTACTGTAGCTGCCGTCCGAATCCAGCAGTCTCATTAGTGTAATGAGAGCCAGCTGGACAGCTCCATCACTTGAAATCAGAAAGGAAGATTTGTGGGCTTCCTTTGAAAGATCTTAGCCCACAAACAACTTCTGACTTGTCCTGGTGTACCATGAAATTCACTGACTTTCTTTGAGTCGTGCTGCAGCACTTTAATATTATCACTCTCCTCACCTTCGTCTGGTGTGTCTTCAGGCACCACTGCACTGCAAGCGGCTCCAACTGGACTTCCTTTAGCAGACCCGCACTTAATGCCAACGCACCCAAAGGACAGATTCCCTGGCCTGCTCAGATACCAGACAATGCTTCCACTCTGGCACTGGAGTCCATGCCATGCCCTTCTGAAATAAAAAAAAAGCTGCAGTCAGTCAGTTTGCTGCTGGATTTCGATATTCACCCTCTGCCTCAACAGCAGTACTATCAGAGGCTAGAAGCCTAATTTGGGTCCGGATCCTGCATTGGTTCCACTGTTGTCAAGCGGAATAGTTATTCGCCTAGTGGTCCTGGTTTTCTGACAAGCATCTTACTGTTGAAAACCTGATAGTACAGGAATCGTCAAGTAAAGTCACTCTGATTAACTTTCGGACCAACTCTTTGGATTGAAATTAAAAACATATTTATACTTTGTTTCCACTGAAAGACGTTTTCTTAAGCTATTCTAGCTTTGATTCATGAACGCTGTCTGCCTTCTGAGCAAGTACACCCAAACTTTATGGGACATGCTCAGCAGTCTCTTGCTCCCTGACCTGGAATATCTCAGGGCCTTGCCTTCATAAATAATACATGATATCCAGGATGTGGCAAAGTAGGTGTTGCATGATGGTTTGGACATCATGGGGTAGAGCCAGTGGCACGGTGTAGCGTTCAGAATGCATGTTTGGATGTGATTGACTGGGTTTTTATTGCATGTCCAGGCATCCCTTATGAACATGCTGTTTGGTGGCTCCAGTCTTTTTGAGGAGAATGCTGATTTGAGACTCAGATAATTTAAACCTAGTACAGGCACAAGATGTTTTTTTGGGGGCTCTTGTGTTCTACCAAACAGTTCCATCAACAGTACATGAACTTTAGTAGTTATTTCAAGGAACTAGCCTGGAGACTGCATCAGTCACCCAGCCTGCACGGTGCAGGTCTGGTCCTTTTGGTACAGAGGTTGGTTCAGCAACCGAGACTTTGCACTAGCAAGGACAGTTCTCTAACTCATCCTTTCCTGCATAAGTGGCTTCCAGGCCTCTTTAACTTAACATAGCTTCATTCTTCTAGTCTCGCACATGATGTCCCAGAAGTGGTGCCTCCTCAGATAGTGGCTACAGTAAGTGAAAGAACTGTTGGACTCAGTCGTTATCTTCCCCAGCACTGCAACTGAAGTGGCTCAGTGGAGGAATAAGGCAATCCTGAGCTGCTGGCTGGCCTTCACTTCCCCTCTGGCAATGGCTACAGGGGTGATGAATGCCTCCACCTTTGAGTGTGAAGCCTGCTTGGGGTATCTAGAGATGAGGACTCTGGTCTATGGAAGAACAGGTTTTACACCAACCTGTTGGAACTGTGTACAATTCAGCATGTGCTCAAAACCTTCCTTCTCTGCTTCCAAGGTTGGCCCATCCAGATCTTGACCAACAGGAAAGCAACAATTTGGTATGTCATCAATCAAGTGGGAGTATGGTCTCACCCCCTTTGTCTAGAAGTGTTCAGACTTTGACCTTGAGGACACGGCCAAGGGACGTCTCTCAGCAAGTCACCCAGCAGGGTCTCTTTATGAAAGTAGTATCTTTCTGGCATGGTTACCCCCTCTTTTTTGCCTGGTGCCAGTGTATTTAGACTGTAGTACACTGTGATCCTGCTAATCTGGACCCCAGTGTCTTTGCTCTCTCCTCTAAATTTGGTTGCTGGTAAACCTTTGCACCCCACAATTGGCATACTGGTGCACTCATTTAAGTCCCTAGTATATAGTACTTTGGTACCCAGGGCATTGGTATACCAGGGATCTTCCATGGCCTGCACATGTATTATACCACCCATGGGAGCGCATGGAAACTGTCTGCAAGCCTGCCATTGCAGCCTGAGTGAAATGGTTCATGCACCTTTCACTTTAGATATAAGGCTTTGCTTATATTGCGGTCATTGCACTTAGATCTTGTAAGTCCTGGTAGGCCCTTCAGCCCAAGGGCAGGGTGCATGTTCCTGAGTGTGTGGGTACCCTTGCATGAGCAGAGGTACCCCCAACAAACCCCAGACTCCATTCCCTGGGCCTTGTAAGGGCAGGGAAACGATCTTAAGGTATGTGGTGCACACTGGTCAACACGAGTGGTCCAAATACATAATGGCTTCCCCGAACCTAGGCAAGTTTGGTATCAAACATGATAGAATCATGCAACTATGCTGATTCCGGTGTTAGTTGCATGATACCATATACTTTTGGGTTTCCTTAAAGGATCCCCCAGTCCTGCCTGTACAGCCTTGCAGGTTCCTCTCGTTAGCCCACACTTCTGCCGACCCTTGACACTGTTCTGCTCTCCTGCAGGTGAGCTTAACGCGAGCAGGGGAAGGCAGAACAAAGGATTTCCTGTAAGAAAGGTGTGACCACCTCTCCCTTTGAAAAAGTGTTTGGGCTAGGGTATGGTGGCCTCTGTCACCACCAGACTGCTTTGGAGGGGACAATTGGTGCCCTTCTTGCATAAACCGGTTTGCACCAGTGCAGGAACCCTCTGTTCCCATTCAGGCACGAAACCGCACAAAGGACAGGGGAGTGACCACCCCTGTCCAGCTCCTCCCTTAGGGAGGTGCACAGAGCTCTACCAAGTGGTCAGTTGATTCTGCCATCTTGTAAACAGGGTAGGCAGAGGACCTCAGGAGCATCTGACTGGTTAGGCCAGGTAACAGACGTCCCTTACCCCTCTGATAGGTGGGTCACTGCAGATGACGGCCATACCCCATTTAGGGTTACTTAAGGGCTCCCCTGAGGGTGGGTCCCCAGATCCGTCAGGCAGGAATCTTCAAGGAACTCTCTGCAACCTTCGGAACCACTGCTGGTCTGCCTTAGGAACTAAAATGACTGTATTCAGTTGGGAGTGCTCCCACTGCAGCATTGTTTCTCCGGCTCCTGCAAGATTTCTGCAAAATCCGTGCATCCTCCAGGGTCACAAGGACTCTGTTTGCATCCAAGAAAGAGTTTCCCTTGGAATGAAGGATTCACTCCCCTGCATCCACAGGCACCTGAAGACAACAATGACTGGCTGGTGGATCCTTCTTTCCCTCAGACATCGAAAGACTCTGCAACACAGGTGGTGGTTCTGTGGTCCTCTCGGAGTCCAACTTGTCTTCTGTCCTCTGACCATCTTGGGAAATGGTGGGCCCCTGCTGCAGCCACTGGAACGGAACCCCTGTACACCACGACTTTTGCACTTACCAAGGCCTGTCGACGATCTCCAGGAGATCTTCAGGCTCCACAAAGCCCCAGCCTCCAGCACTCTGCAAACTCCAAGTTCAGCTTCCACTCTGCAGCTCCTGTGACGTGGGACTTCTATTTTATTGTGCTGCTGAGGCCTTCCTGCGACTCTCTGCATCTGCTGCCTTTGGGTCACTCATAGGGACTTCTTCAGCTTGTTTTCCTTCCTGCTCAAGGCCTGCCGTAACTCCCAAGTGTCAAGTCACTCAGACCTTCCTGGTCCCCAAAACCAACAATCGTCCTTGCAACAATTTGCATTTGCCAAGGCTTGTTGGTCATCCTGCAGGCCACTGACCCTCTGCAATTTGGCGACTGACATGGGACCGCTTGTGGGCAGCTCCAAGGAATTTCCTGAATCCCCTGGGCCCCCGCAGCTGGACTCCTTCCTTCACTGTCCTGCAGGACTTCACCTTCTAGAGGGTGGGTATTACTTACCTGCACAGTCTGGACATCACCCAGTGGTCTGGACACTGTCCCCTTCTTTTTCAGGTTCTTCACGTCTGGAATCCATCCTTGGGTTCCACTGACTTGATCCATGGGTCACAACGCAGCTGATCAATCAAGGCTCCCATTGACTCCAACAAAGGTTTCCTACCTCACTTCACCCTTGTGCACCTAGGCTTCCTGGTGTAGGTACTCCGATCTTTTGGCTATCCATGGTATGGGTACTATCCAACCCTCTTTGTACTAACAGTTTTTCTCGGGGTTCACTGGAAAGGGTCCTGAATCCATTAACAAAAAAAAACTGCGACGGTCATTTTAGCCTATGGGACAGCCGGCTTGATAACTCTGCACCCGGGTGCCTGTGGGTTTCTGGTACTTAATCTCTGGTAACTTCTTACTCCCCAAACCCCTGGGTTTCTAACACACTTACCTTGGTTAGGCACCTCCGGTTTTCTACCACTTTCTTAGTATATGGTTTTGCTAAACCCATAGGGCCCCATGTATTTCTATGCTATTCCTGTTTGTTTCCGAGTATGTATTTTGTGTGTGTGTGTGTATACATATATATAATATATATATGTTTGATGGCATGTGTAGCTGCAAATACACATGCTATGCACAGGTCCTGCCATCTAGTGTTGGGCTCAGAGTGTTACAAGTTGCTTGTCTTTGAAGAAGTCTTTTCGAGTCACGGGACCGAGTGACTCCTCCTTTTCGGCTTCATTGCGCATGGGCATCGACTCCATCTTAGATTGTTTTCTTTCCGCCATGGGATCGGACGTGTTTCTTTTCACTCCGGTTGTTTGAGTCGGAAAAGTACTACAAACTCTCTAAATTTGTTGGTATTGTTTTCGATCAAGTACCATCTATCATCGAAACCTCAGTACCGACGGACACAGATCTCTACTTTCCCTTCGGGGCACCCCCACCTAACTTGGGCCGGGTCACCCTGACCAAAAGTCTCATCGAAGCCTCATGGACCGGACCCCATTTAGATTCGCCACGCCAGGTATCCGTACACAGACCAAAATTTAGTCTGTAACCTGTGTCTATCTCCAGACCACCGAGAGGATACTTGCGAGGCCTGCAGATCCTTCTGCTCGAAAAAGACTGACACCGAAGAGCGCGAAGGTTAGAGATGGCGTCCAGAAGCAACGAATGCCTCGACGCAGAAGAGGAGATGATCCACACCGCAGTCTCTGTTCGGGGGTCCGACTCCGACCACGAGTCCGACAACGACCGACTGATAACAGCGGGCCAGCACGTGAGTATGCTTGCCCCGACCAATCCAAGCCCAAATACAAGGCCTCGGGGATGCCATTTCCAGAAGGCCATGGCTCCACCCGTAAGAAAACTACCGGTGACCAAGCAACATCTTCGGCATCGAGAAACGCCACAACAACAAAGCTTTTGGACTCGATCCGAGGCACAGGCTCCAAAATTCTCAAGCACCGACCCATTTAGTCGAAGCCCCGAAAGTCCCTCTCGGAGCCGAGGCCATCAAGTACTTCAGGCATTTCGATCCTGAAGAAGACTGCTTCGGAGCTGAAAAAACACACATACACAGAGGAGCATGGACTTTCCAAGCAACTAAAAGAAAGCCATAGATTTGTGGAAGAACTTACGCAAATGGAGGATTTTGACGAGAAACAGTCCAGAATACAAATTCATAAAGACACTGGCAAAATCCTCACTGCACATCCTCTAAAAACAAAGAGGAAACTGGCCTTTAATGGACATTTGGACACTGATCAGCCACCGGCTAAAGTGCCAAAACCAAGAAAAAATCTCTGCCTCCTCAGTTTTCACCTCACCAGTCTCCTCCTCATTCTCCTCACCTAACTGTCTCCCCGCCTGCTACCCCCACTGCACAGTCTCCATCACACTCTGTACAGTCACACCAGGATGACACTGACCCTTGGGACCTTTATGATGATCCCATTTCAGACAGTAGTCCAGAGTGCTATCCATCTAAGCCATCATCCCCAGAGGATAGCACCTCATATACACAGGTTCTAGCCAGGGCAGCTGCATTTCACAATGTAGCCATGCACACAGAACCTCTTGAGGATGACTTTTTATTTAACACGTTGTCCTCAACTCACGCCACCTACCAGAGTCTACCCATGCTTCCTGGCATGTTAAAACATGCATATCAAATCTTCCAGGAACCAGTTAAAGCAAGAGCTATTACTCCAAGGGTAGAAAAGAAATAGAAGCCACCGCCTTCAGGCCCAGCTTTTATCACCCAACAGCTACCCCCAGATTCCGTAGTGGTCAGCGCAGCAAGGAAGAGGGCTAACTCCCAGTCCTCTGGGGACGCACCCCCACCAGATAAGGAAAGCAAAAAATGTGATGCTGCCGGTAACAGGGTTGCATCACAGGCAGCTAATCAATGGCATATAGCCAATTCCCAGGCACTAATGGCCAGATACGACAGGGCCCACTGGGATGAAATGAAGGACATTATCCAGCATCTCCCTAAGGACCAACAGAAGAGAGCGCAGCAGGTAGTAGAGGAGAGACAGGCAATTACCAACAATCAGATCAGGTCAGCATTAGACTCCACAGCCGCAAGAGCTATTAATACGGCTGTCACCAGTAGGCGACATGCATGGCTTAGGTCGTCAGGCTTTAAACCTGAAATTCAGCAGGCTGTTCTGAACATGCCTTTTAACGAACAACAACTATTTGGCACACAGGTTGATACAGCCATTGACAAAATGAAAATACGCCGCCACTGCCACAGCTACGGGGTGCTTTATTCAACTACAGAGGCTCATTTTGAAAGCCTCAAACCAGGGGAGGCTTTAGACCCCATCCATCTGAGCCATCTACCTCCCAATCCAAACCCTCTTACCAGATACAATACCAGAGAGGGGGGTTTCGGGGAACCTACAGAGGACAATTTCCCAGATCTAGAGGAAAATATCAGCCCTCAAAGCAACCCACGCATACCAAACAGTGACTTCGTCCACATCTTCCCTCACCACACTTCCCCTGTGGGAGGGAGACTACAAAAGTTCCACACCCACTGGTTACCCATCACAACAGACAATTGGGTCTTATCCATTATCCAACATGGTTACTGCATAGAGTTCACACAAACTCCTCCAGATATTCCCCCAAAACAACACAAACTCTCATCTCAACACATTTCAGTGTTGCAGACAGAGGTACAGGCACTATTACTCAAACAAGCTATAGAGCTTGTGCCACATCATCAAAAAGGAACAGGGGGTTTACTCCCTGTATTTCCTCCTTCCTAAAAAAAGACAAAACATTGAGACCAATACTAGATCTCACAACTCCCAATCTCTACATCAGATCAGAACACTTTCACATGGTAACACTACAGCATGTAGTCCCACTGTTACAACAGCAAGATTTGATGGCAACACTGGATCTAAAAGATGCGTATTTTCACATACCCATCCATCCAGTGCACAGAAAATATCTCAGATTTGTAATACAAGGAAAACATCACCAGTTCAAAGTGTTACCTTTCGGGATAACCGCTCCCAGAGTATTTACAAAATGCCTTGCCGTAGTCGCAGCATACATAAGAAGACAACATATTCATGTCTTTCCATATCTCGACGACTGGCTAATAAAAGCCAACAGTCACACAGTGCCAATATCATACACGTTATGTAATAAACACCCTACACACACTAGGGTTCTCAATAAACTACCAAAAATCACACCTACAACCAGCGCAAATTCAGCAGTACTTAGGAGCCACATTAAACACCCAAAGAGCACTTGCAAGCGCAAGCCCACAAAGGGTACAATCGTTCCACAACATAGTGCCAAAAATCCAGCCAAACCAACAGTACACAGTCAAATTTGTCATGAAAGTGCTGGGCATGATGGCATCATGCATCGCCGTTGTCCCAAATGCAAGATTAAACATGCGGCCCTTACAACAGTCCCTTGCAAAACAGTGGTCGCAGGCACATGGTCATCTTTAAGATCTAGTGTTGGTAGACCGCCAAACTCACATCTCGCTTCAGTAGTGGAATTACACAAATTTAAACAAAGGGCACCATTTCAAGACCCTGTGCCTCACGCCATTCTCACAACAGATGCATCAATGGTTGGATGGGGAGCACATCTCAACAATCACAACATTCAGGGACAATGGGATACCAAACAAAAACAACTTCACATAAATCACTTAGAACTGCTAGCATTATTCCTAGCACTAAAAGCTTTTCAACCTCTTCTTGTTCACAAACACATTCTCATCAAAACAGACAATATGACGTAAATGTACTACTTGAACAAACAAGGAGGCACCCACTCATCACAACTTTGCTTCTAGCACAAGAATTTGGCATTGGGCAATTCACAACATTCACCCTGTAGCTCAGTATATTCCAGGGATTCACAATCAACTAGCAGACGGCCTCAGCCGGGATCATCAGCAAACAGACGAGTGGGAAATTCACCCCCAGGTGCTTCACAAATACTTTTGCCAGTGGGGAACAGCAGGCATAGATCAATTTGCCACCAACCACAACGCAAAATGCCAAATCTTCGCGTCCAGGTACCCACACCCTCGTTCCAAGGGCAATGCTCTATGGATCAACTGGTCAGGGATATTTGCTTACTCTTTACCCCCTCTCCCGCTCATTCCATTTCTGGTCAACAAACTACGTCAAAGCAAACTCAAACTCATACTTGTAGCACCAACGTGGGCACGTCAACCATGGTACACAACATTGTTAGACCTGTCACTAGTACCACACATGAAACTACTAAACAGGCTGGATCTGTTGACACAAAACAAACAACAAATCAGGCACCCTAATCCAGCAATACTCAATCTAGCAATCTGGCTCCTGAAGTCTTAGAGTTTGTGTAGGAAGTTTGGATATCTACATTTTCCACCAGAATGTATGGAAGTGATCAAACAAGCAAGAAAACCCACTACCAGGTGGTGCTATGCAAACAAATGGAAAGGTTTTGTTTTTTACTGCCAATCCAAACACATAACACCCCTTGCTGCATCCATACAAGACATTGTGGGTTACTTAAGCCATCTACAAAAAGCAAAATTAGCTTTTTCATCCATTAAAATACATCTCACAGCTATTTCAGCGTGTTTGAACCCGTGCATTCGTGTCAAATTCAATTTCTAACATGGAAAGTAGCATTCCTCGTGGCAATCACTTCATTATGAAGAGTTAGTGAAATACAAGCATTCACTAATGAGCAACCCTTTATACAAGTACACAAACATAAGGTTGTACTTCGCACAAACCCAAAATTCCTACCTAAAGTCATTTTACCATTTCATTTAAAACAAACAGTGGAACTTCCAGTCTTCTTCCCACAGCCAGACTCAGTAGCAGAAAGAGCGCTCCATACATTAGATATTAAAAGAGCTTTAATGTTTTATATTGACAGAACAAAATCATTCAGAAAGACTAAACAGCTGTTTGTCGCATTCCAAAAACCCCATACTGGTAATCCTATCTCAAAACAAGGCATAGCCAGATGGATATTAAAGTGCATCCAAACCTGTTACCTAAAGGCTAAAAGACCGCTATTAGAAACACCAAAAGCACATTCCACTTGGAAGAAAGGAGCAACAATGGCATTTCTAGGAAATATACCAATGACTGAAATCTGTAAAGCAGCCACTTGGTCAACACCTTATACATTTACCAAGCATTACTGTGTATATGTGTAGCAACACAAGCAGCCACAGTAGGACAGGCTGTACTAAGAACACTATTTCAAACAACTTCAACTCCTACAGGCTAACCACCGCTTATTGGAGGAGAACTGCTTTGTAGTCTATGCATAGCATGTGTATCTGCAGCTACACATGCCATTGAACGGAAAATGTCACTTACCCAGTGTACATCTGTTCGTGGCATGTTCCGCTGCAGGTTCACATGCGCCCTCCCTCCTCCCCAGGAGCCTGTAGCCGTTTGTTAAATTCAAATTTGTACATATGTATGTATATATATATCTCTATTCCATTGCATGGACATCTTTCTTTACACTCTATCACTCCTACTTTACCCTCTGTGGGAAAACAATCTAAGATGGAGTTGATGCACATGCGCAATGGAGCCGAAAAGGAGGAGTCACTCAGTCTCGTGACTTGAAAAGACTTCTTTGGAGAAAAACAACTTGTAACACTCTGAGCCCAACACTAGATGGCAGGACCTGTGCATAGCATGGGAATCTGCAGCGGAACATGCCACAAACAGATGTACACTGGGTAAGTGCCATTTTCCATATATCTCCAAATGGAGATATACCAACGTTAGTAAAGTGTTTAGTGGTATAATAAAGAATACCTTATTTTTGTAACACTTGGTGTGGGGCTTCCTTGTGTAACAATTACTGGCTGACTATTGTGGTATTGTAAGTGCCTTACACTCCTCCTGGATAATCCTGAGCTGCTAACCAAAGCTCTCTAGGGGTAGCTGTGGTGATCTAGGCACCAAAACACTATCACTAAGGGTGAGCCAGCTTCCTACAAATTTCTGAACAGAAAGCATGAACCGGAGTTATCTTGACAACTACGAATGGTGTATTTTACCAATGGATAGTCCAGGACATCTTTGCCCAGTGGTGGCTACCCCTAAGGTGGACTTGTTTACTTCCTTGGAAAATCACAGTGCTGACAGTATTGTGCCATCCAGTATCAATCGCTTGGAGTATTGGGGGATGCGTTTCAGTTGAAGTGGAACTTCCAGGTGCATTGCGTGTTTCCCTCCCATACCCTTGATTCTTATCGTTTTTAGGAAGATTTGTTCCCTTTGCCCTAGATTGACTGAGACATATCTGGTATGTGGTTCCTCACTTGTCCCCCCCGTTAAGACTTGATTCTGGCTGCAGCTTCTCTCCCAGTCAGGAGAGTGGTTCTCCAATCCAATCTCTGAGGCCTCCACCTGCATTCTTGGAGACTGAACAGGGACATCTGAGTTTCATTTAGTTGTCACCGGAATTGGTAGATGTCATCTTATCCGTTACCCCTCCACAAAATTTGCTTACTTGAAGAGAAGGAGCAATTTGGTTTCATGGTATGCGTACAGTATTGTGGACCCCTTGCAGGCCAAACCGTCTCAGGTCCTGCAATAATCTTTTCCTCTGTCTAAGATGGATTCATGTGGCAGGCACTCTCAAGGGGTATTTAGCTGCGTTTTCTGCATTCCTTTGCCTGCTGGACCAACTGTCCAATTTCAAATCCTTCATTATCATGCACTTTTTGAAGGGGTGACACAAATGTCCCCCTTTGTTGTGCCCCAGTGAAACCTTAATTTAGTCTTCACTTTGCTTATGGTTTGAGCCCCTACAAACTTTCCTGCCAAAAATGGGGACTCCTTTACACCTAGGTCAGTCCATTAGTTGACCAACCTTCTATCATCCACCACATCCCATGAAAGAGGAGGAGCTGTTGCATCAGTTGGATCCTAGGTGGTTGGTCATGTAGATGGTCAAGTACTATGTGGACAGCACCAAGGACATTCGACTGGGTGGCTAGTAGGACACACACACACACACACACACACACACACACACTCACTCACTCACTCACTCACTCACTCACTCACTCACTCTCTCTCTCAGCGGCACAGGGGCGGTCGGGTGCAGAGTGTATTACTCCCAATGCTTTTCTATGAGGGGACCCCAGGAGTCACTTGGATGCTGCAGGCTGGGCCCAGGGGGTCCGTTTGGGAACACCACAGGCTGGACAAGTAGGAAGGCCGCCTGCTAAATGTTGCTGCACTGGTGGTTGGGATCCTCAAAGCCAGGGGGCTGCGGGTTCAATGAACCTTTAGGAGATTGGTATCTTTGTCCGGAGCTTTCGCGGTCAGAGGGATCCTCTGGATTCACACTGCAGGTGTCGGTGACAAGAGGTCCGCCCAGGGTGGGCACTTGCTCGGAAACACCTGGGAATCCTCTCTAGGCGGTTGGGCCACCTAAACACGTGCCGTGAGCATTGGGTGCGGAGTGGTCAGGACTCATGAATCTGTGGTGGTGCTGGAGTCCTTGGGTGTTTCTTCTTTGACAGGGCCACTGTTCACAGTAGATCTTGGTCCTTTTAGATGCAGGCCAGTCCTCTGGAGCATGACAGAGGTCACTGGTCCCACAGGACGTGTCGCTGTTCTTGTGCAGGTTCTTTGAAGCAGGAGACCGGCTGGTAGGGCTTGGGGCTAAGTCAGTTGTTGGCTTCTTCTTTGCGGTGGGTTCAGCTTATCAGACATTCTACTTTCTTGTCAGGTTGGCAGGAATCTGGTGAGCGGGGTTCAGGGAGGCCCTTAAATCCTGATTTAGAGGCGTTTCAGGGGTCAAAGGGCAGTAGCCAATGGCTACTGTCCCTGAGGGTGGCCACACCCTTCTTGTGTTCACTCCCTTTGGGGAGAGGGACACAAAGCTAACCCTGTTGGTCCCTGTTCTCCAAACCAAGATGGAAGAGTCTGCAGGGAGGGGGGGTCCTAGCTGGGGTGGTCACTCCCCCCTAACTTTCCTGCCTAGCTTGCCACCGAAAGTAAGGCTTTGTCCAGTGGGTGAGTAACTCCACTAGCTTGGGTGCCCTGTGGCACTGTAACAAGAGGCTTGACCCTTTGAGGCTCACTGTCAGGTGTTAGTTCCTGCAGTGGGGAGGTGTGTAGCACCTCCACCCAGGACAGGCTTTGTTGTTTCTGACTACAGATAGCACAAAGGCTCTCACCCCATGTGGTCAGAAACTCGTCTGAAAGTGGTAGGCTCGCACAGACCGCATCTTTAAGATGCTTTCTGGGTGCATTGCTCAATAAATCCCACACTGGCATTAGTGTGGGGTTATTGTGCTGAGAAGTTTGATACCAAACTTCTCAGTTTTCAATGAAGCCATTATGGAGCTGTTGAGTATGTAATGACAAACTCCCAGATTATATATGCTCAGTATGGCTACACTGTACTTACAATGTCTAAGAATGGACTTAGACACTGTCAGGGCATATTGCTCTTGTATCTGTGCCCTCATATGTGGTATACTGCACCCTGCTTCAGGACAGTAAGGCCTGCTAGAGGGGTGTCTTACCTAAGCCACAGGCAGTGTTGTATGGGCATGCTCCCTGAGAGGGGTGTCATGTCAACTTCGCTCTTTTCTTCCCACCAGCACACACAAGCTGCAAAGGCTGTGTACATGTGTTTGATGAGGGGTCCCCCAGAGTGGCATACTACATGCTGCAGGCCTTGGGGACCTTCCCTGCCTACAGGGCCCTTGGTACTATGGGTACCTCTTACAAGGGACCTAACTGTGTGCTGTGGGTGTGCCAATTGTAGAAACAAAGGTACAGAGTTTGGGAAAGAACACTGGTGCTGGGGCCTAGTTAGGAGGATCCCAGCACACTTTCAGAGTTGGCATCAACATCAGGCAAAAATTGGGGGGGTAATCATGCCAACAGTGGCACTTTCCTACACCAGGGGAGTTCCCATGACAGAAATCTGCAAAGCTGCGACTTGAACGTCTCTACACGTTTTTGCCAAACACTAGTGCCTGAATTCTGAAGTGCATATGAACACATTTAGGAGGCTTCCTATACTGAGTCAAAGCAAACCTTAGTGATAGTTAGTAGGTGTCCAGATAGAAAAAGCTCTCAGTGGGTAGCTGAGGCGGGCAGCTGAAGCTTATCCAGGAGATATGTAAAGCTCTTGCAATAGCACAGTAGTCAGTTACTCACTAACAAGAAAGAACCACACAAGTGTTGCAAAAAGAAAGGATTCTTTATTTCAGGACTACTAATAGACTAGCATTGGTATATCTCCCTTTGAAGATCTCTACACACCATATATACACAAAATTGCCCACAGTAAAAGCAGAAAATACACATGGCCCTTTGGGGAGGCCAAGCCTTATACTAAGAAAGTGAATGCGAAATAGTGAGCTCAACCTCAAGGTAAGTGTGGTAGTTACCTGGTGGGGGAGATGGAAACACCAGAGGTTAGTGTCCCCAGTGACCAGGTGCAAGGTAGGTACTTGCCCAGTTGCCCCATAGCTTACACAGTGAGTAGTGATTGGAGTTTAATATATGTTCAGGGCCTTTCCCAGTGGACCCTGAGGAAACCACCAGACAAGAAAATTTTTGGAGCAAGCCCCCACCCAAGGATACCCAGAAGACAGGAGTACCTATACCAGAAGACTCGGATGCAGAAGGGAGAAAGGACCGTCCGAAGTCAGTGGAAGTCTCGGACTGTCCAGCTGTTGTCATGACCCGTGGACTAGGCTGCTGGTACCCAAGGACGGATTCCAGATGTGGAAGACTTGAAAAGGAGAGGGGCAGAGTCCAGCCCCCTTGGAGGCGCCCAGGTGGTGCGGGTGGCAATGCCCACCCTCCTAGAGGTGAAGTTCCTCCATGTTGGTTGAGGAAGAAGTCCAGCTGTGGGTGTTCAGGAGCTGCATAAAATCCCAGGAGTCACGTACGAGCTATTCCGCGACAAACGAAAGCAGAAGCTCAAGAGGTATTTGCAGAGTTTTGGGGACCAGCAAGGTCTTGCAGACTCTACCCTTGAGGGGGAGTTGGGGCTGGCCCTCAGCACTCAGGCAGGCCAGAAGAAGTAATTGTAGCCCCCACGAGTGACCCTCAGGCGATGGACACAGGGAGTCACACGGAGGCCATACCAGCATAACAAAACAAAAGTCACACACTGTAGGAGTTGCAGGACAAGGGCTGATCTTCATGTTGCAGAGTGCTGGAGGCTGGGGCTTCTTGGAGCCTGCAGATCTCCCAGAGGAAAGAGTCAAAAAGCCAGTCCAGTGGCAGGAGCAAGGGCCCACGGTCTCCCAAATTGGTTACAAGTCAAGCAGGACCCAGAGGAGAGGTTGCGGACTTGCCACCTGTGAAGCAGAGTCTTCAGATGTCCATGGGACAGAAGACCCACCAGCCAGTCGACGTTGTCTTGAGGTGCCTGTGGATAGATGGGAGTGACAACTTCACTCCAAGTGCTTCTTGGTGCAAACGGTCTTCGATGTTACAGAATTCTTGCAGGATCCGGAGAAGCAGTATTGCAATGGGAGCCTTCCCTCCAGAAGCAGACGTGTTTCGGTTCCAAAGCAGAAGCCAGGAGATGTCTTGCAGAGAGTTCCTTGGAGTGTCATGTACAACAAATCTGAGGACCCATCTGCAAGGGAGCCCTTATGTAACCCTAAAAGGTGGTTGATCACTGTCTGAAGTGACCCACTTATCCAAGGGGGTCAGGGGCATCAGCAGCCTGTCCTAGCCAGTCAGATGCTTCGGGGGGCCTCTACTCATCTTATTTCCAAGATGGCAGAATCAAATGGCCAACTGCCAGTGCTCTGTGCGCATCCCTAGGGGAAGAGCTGGACCGGCAATGGTCACTCCCCTGTCCTTTGTGCAGTTTAGCGCCAGAGCTGGAACTGGGGTTCCTGAACTGGTGCAAACTGGATTATGCAAAAAGGGCACCAAATGGCCCCTTCAAAGCAGTCTGGTGGCGCTCAGAGGCCACCCCAGCCCTTGGACACCTAATACACAGGGAAAGTAGTGACACCTCTTCCTTGCAGGAAATCCTTTGTTCTGCTTCTCCAGCCTGTCTCACCAGCAGGAGGGCAGAACAGTGTCTGGGGGCAGCAGCAGCGTGGACTGGCAGGTAGACCCTTTAAGACTGCACAGGCAAAACTGGAGGATTCTCTAAGGAACCCCCAGAGTACATGGTATCATGCAGCTGGCACTGGAAATGGTGTAGTTGCATGATTCCAACAGGTTTGATACCAAACATGCCTATGTTCGGAGAAGACATTATGTAGTTGGGCCACTCGTGTTGACCAGTGCCCACTACATACCGTAAGATGGCTTCCCTGCACTTACAGAGCCCAGGAAATGGAGTCTGGGGTTTGTAGGTGCACCTCTGCTCATGCAGGGGTACCATCACACTTAGGGACATGCACCCTGCCCTTGGGCTGAAGGGCCAACTAGAGGGGTGACTTAGTGTCTAAGTGCAGTGACCAGGTTAGGTGGTGAAAGGGTGCATGCACCATTTCATGGATTCCCATGAGTGGCTCAATACATGCTGCAGCCCATGGGAGACCTCTGGTGTACCAATCCCCTCTGTACCTAAGTAAAAGGTTTATCGGCAAACACATTTAGAGGAGAGCACTGTTACTAGGGTCCTGGTTAGCAGTATCCCAGGGAAACTACAGTCTAAAAACACTGACATCAGGCAAAAAGGGGGGTAGCTATGCTAGAAAGATGGCACTTTCCTACACTATTTCCTATCACAAATGGTTTCCTGGGCTCAGTATAGGTTGCCACACCATAGGTGTACACCATAAACTGAGCCAGCCTCCTACAGCAGGATACGCCAACACCTGCCCCACTGAGTAACCATTACTTCAGACAGGTGGATTTAGCAGTTTGTCTGAAGGGGCTATTCCTTTCCCATGGAGACTAACCCTTTCATCCATGCCACCATTGTACAACTGAATACCAGAAGATCTGTCCTTTCTCCGAAAGGAAGTTGCGGCTTTCTTGGCCAAGGGAGCCATAGATTGGGTTCTGTGCAGAAGTAGGCTGTGGTTGCTACTCCCGCTACTTTCTGGTTTCCAAAAAGGGGAAGGAACGTTGCCCTATCCAAGACCTATGAGCCCTCAAACTCTTCCTCAGGAAGTTCAAAATGCTCATGTTTGCCAAGGTCTTGTCTGTTTTAGACCCAGCAAACTGGATGGTAGCGTTGGACTTTCAGGACACTTATTTTCATGGTCCTATCATAGCTGCCCACTGATGTTACTTGCGGTTCACGGTAGGCCACGAGCACTTTCGGAGTACTGTGCTTCCCTTCGGGCCTACCAGTGCCCTTCATGTGTTCCCCAAGGTAATGATGATGCAGCTCATCTGTGGGGATCAGGGGTATAGTCGTCCCCATCTCAGCAACTGTTTTTTGAAGGCGGACTTGCCGCATTCTGCCTTCTCCAGACTACGGCGAATGTCCTAAATTATCCTGGGTTCAGCACTTTTATAATGAAGTTACAACTGACTCACTCCAATGCTCTCTTCCATCTGAGCTGTTCTGGACATGGTGCAGTTTCAGACTTATCTCCCCAGTTAGCAAGTCCAGGATATTTACGGTATGGCACAGATAGCCTCTATCCTGGATTTCGGAGAGACTGACACTGAGGCTGCTCTGCATCATGGCTTCCTGCATCCTGCTGGTGACACATGGCATTTGCAGGCTTTGCAGTGGTACATGAAATTCCAGTGGGTGCAGTATCAGGGGAATATCTCTGACATGGCCCAGGTGTTGGCAGGAACAGCAAAAGACCTGCAGTGATGGTTGATGAATCCCGCAATTGGGCCATTGGGAGATCCCACTCCCTTTCCTACCCATATCTGACAGTAATGACAGATGTGTCACTCCTGGGATGGGGGTGGCTATGTGTGAGAGGTGGAGACGAGAGGAATCTAGTCTCAGGCAGAAGCTGGGCTCTACATCAACATGCTGGTGCTCCATGCGAACTGAATGGCATTGAAAGCCTTTCTTCCCTCTAGCAACAGAAACCTAGTGCAGGTGTTCAGACAACACAATTGCCATGTGTTAGGTCAGCAAGCACGGTGGGATTTGGTTGTGGACCCTTTGTCCAGAGGGTCTTCGCCTCTGTACATGGGTGGAACAGCAGGGCATGTCCCTAGTGATTCAACATCTGGCGGACTCTCTGAAAGCCAGAGAAGATGAACTCAGCCGAATATGCTTAGCGGATCTTGAAAGACGTCTTCGGGAAGATCTTCTGTTGCAGGGGTGTTTTCTATGCCTGAACCTGTACACTCTCTCTTCTTGAGTAGAGACTACGCAGCAGCAGTTGACAGATTTAGATGTTCCTCCTGAAGTCTGTATCGTCAACTTGTCAGCCAGGTGTCCCTCCATTAAAATGGTATACGCATCTCGTTGGAGGAAAGTTGTGACGTTGTGCACAGACAAGTCTGTTTATCACCTTACTGGCCCTGTTTCTGAGGTTCTACTGTTCATTCTTTCACTTGCCCAGCAGGGCTCGTCTCTTGGCACTAATAAGGGTTATTTATCTGCTATTTCTGCTTTTTTTGTGGTTGCCTGATCAACCCTCTTTGTTCAAGTCCCCTATTCTACCTAAGTTCCTTAAAGGTATTGCTCATCTCTTCCTTGCATCCCAGTTCATTATGTCCCAATGGGATCTTACTTTATTTCTGACTTTTTTGATGTGCACTTCTTCAAAGCCTTTCCACAAATGTTCCCTCAGTCTTCTGACAGGGAAAACAGCCTTTCTTGTGGCAATTACATCTCCCCACAGGGTGAGTTGAGCTGCAGGCCATATCTAAGCCACACTACCCTTCTGCTTATCCTGACAGTGGTGCTTCGCACTAGGGCCTTTTTTCTGCCAAAAGTGGTCACATATTTTCTTGTAGGCCAAGTTGTTACCTGCCCCACTCTTTACGCACCCCCACATCCTTATAAGGACGAGGAGAGACTTCACCACCTGGACCCAAAAAGTGTTAGTGTTCTGCCTTGATCTTACAAAAGAGTTCCACGTGAACGACCAACTCTTTTGTAGGGTTTGTGGGTTCGAAGAAATATCAGGCCGTGCAGAAGCGTACAATCTCTAGAAGGATTGTACTCTGTGTAGGAAAGTAGGATCTTTATGACATAGTTACCCCCACTTTTTGCCTGGTGTCTGTGTATTTTGACTGTAGTGCACTGAGAACCTGCTAACCAGGACCTGCGTTCTCGCTCCAAAATTTAGTTTGTAAACAACTTTTACATCTCACAATTGGCATACATATGTACACCTGTAAGACCCTAGTATATGGTACTTTGGTACCCAGGGCATTGGTACACCAGGGGGTCCCAATGGGCTGCAGCATGTATTATGACCCCCATGGGAGCCCATGCAAACTGTGACTACAGACGTGCCACTGTAGCCTGTGTGAAATGTTTCATGCACCTTTCATCCCAGGTTCCCCTTATCATGGTCACTGCACTCTGATCTTAATCACTCAATCAATCAAATATTTGTAATGCGCAGCTACTCACCTGTGAGGGTCTCAAGGCGCTAGGGAGAGAGGGGCTTCATCTGAAGAGCCCAGTCTTGAGGTTCTTCCTGAAGATGGTGAGAGACAGGCTTTGTCTGAGTTGCAGGGGGAGGTTGTTCTAGCTCTTTGCTGCAGTGTAGGTGAAAGATCATCCTACGGCGGTGGTTTTGCAGATGCGAAGGGCTGTGGCCAGGGCCATCAGGGCGGAGCGGAGGGATCTGGCGGGGTGTGGAAGGAGACAGGGTGGTTTAGGTAGGCTGGTCTGCGTTGTGTATGGCCTTGTACGTGTGGGTGAGAAGCTTGAAGGTGATTCGTTTCTCGACCGGTAGCCAGTAGTGTCCTCAGGTGTTGGGATGTGTTCTTGGTGAGGAAGGTCCAGACTGAGTCTGGCGGCGGTGTCCCTGGAGGAGTTGAAGTTTTTTGATGTTCCTAGTTGAGGTTCCGGTGTAGAGGGTGTTGCTGTAGTCGAGGTTGCTCGTGACTAAGGCATGGGTGACTGTCTTGTGACAGTCTGCTGGGATCCATCTGAAGATCTTCCGAAGTTTGCAGTGTGTGTGTGCCAGCAGGAGGAAGCAACAGAGTTTACCTGGCGGGTCATGGATAGGGAAGAGTCGAGGATGATTCCTAAGTTGTGAGCATGGTCAGTGCAGGTGGGGAGGTAGGGAGTTCGCTGAGGGATGTGAGCCACCAGGAGTCATCCCAAGCTGAGGTGGCGTTTCCAAAGATGATGAGCTCCGGGTGTGTCGGAGTTGAGCTTGAGGCAGGTTTCTCTCATCCTGGTGGTGGCGGCGGCGGCTTCCATTACTGCGTGAAAGTTCTGGCCCGTGTCTGGGTCTTCGGTGAGGGAAATGATGAGTTGTATGTCATCGGCATATGGGACGATGTTCATATTGTCGCTTCTGACAATGGCAGGAAGAGGGGCCATGTATATGTTGAACAGTGTGGGACTCAGTGAGGTTCCTTGGGCGACTCTGCAGTTGACTCCTGTGGGTATGGAAGTGTGGGGCCAGAGTCTTACCCTCTGCGTCCTGCCGGAGAGGGAGTGGATCCATTCCAGGGCTCTTGCGTGGATTCCTATGTCATGGAGTCTGGTGCACAGAGTGCTGTGGGAGACTGTGTTGAAAGCTGATAAGAGGTCGAGGAGTATGAGGGCTGCAGTCTAGGAGTAATCTGATGTCGGTGGTGGCTGCCCGGAGTGCCGTCTCTGTGCTTTGATTGCTGCGGAAGCTGGACTGGGAGCTGTCCAGGGAGTTGTTGGCCTCAATGAAATTCCCTAGGTGTGCGTTGATTGCTTTCGCTAGTTCTTTGGCAGGATAGGGTAGCAGCAAGATGGACCAGAAATTCATTAGTTCTGATGGGTCGTCTGAAGGTTTCTTCAGGAGAGGGCATATTTTGATGTGGTTCCAGTGCTCAGGGAAGGTGCCCGTGCTGATGGATCTTATAAAGTCTCTCCTAAGGTAGGCCCTTCAGCCCAAGGTTAGGGTGCATGGTTCTAAGTGTGAGGGTGCCCTTCATAAGCCGAGGCACCCCTACAAACCCCAGACCCCATTTTCTGGGCTTTGTAATTGCGGGAAAGCCATCTTAAGGTATGCCGTGGACACTGGCCATCATGAGATGTCCAACTACATAATGGCTTCACCGAACCCCGTCATGTTAGGTATCTAACATGTTGGAATCATGCAACTACACCGATTTTAGTGTTAGTCGCATGATACCCCCCCACCACACCAAAAATCATCTGCCTGTGCAGCCATGCAGGGTCTGTGTGCAAGCCAGTGCTGCTGCCGACCCAGACAAATTTCTGCCCTCCTGCTGCTGAGCCTAACTCTGGCAGGGGAAGGCAGAACAAAGAATTTCCTTTATAGGAAAGGTGTTAACACTTCTCCTTTAGAAATAGGTGTGTCTGGGCTATGGTGGGGCTGCTCCTGAGTGCCACCAGAGTGTTTTGAAAGGCACAATTGGTGCCCTTCTTGCATAAATTGGTTTACTTTTCTGCTAATGAGACCTCAGAAGGAGCCGCTTTCCTTACTTGTATGCAAGCGGGCTCAAGCTGGATGACTCAGAGTAAATTGCGACTAAATGAGGAGAAGACGGAAGTCATGATACTAGGCCCTGAACCAAAGCCTGGAATTTCTCACACCTGTCCTTAGGCACTTAGTGAGTTCCCTCCTCCCAAAAAGCATGTTAAGAGCCTGGGGATCAGTCTGGATCCCCTTCTGATGCTAGACCTGCAGGCTACGAACATATCTACTACTTGCTTTGCCTTACTGAGACTTCTTAGGAAGATTTTTGTTATTGTTCCAGCACTGGCTAGAAGACTCATTGTGCGAGCTGTTATTCTTTCAAGGCTAGACTACGGGAATTGCCTTTTCCTAGGTTCCCCAGTATATGTTAAAAAGAAATTACAAAGAGTTCAAAATGCTGCAGCTCGTTTATTACTGAACATCCCAAGAAGGTCTTCTGTGGAAGCTGGATTGGCCTCCTTGCACTGGTTGCTTGTTGTACAGCGGATCAAATTTAAGGCTCTGTCATATCCACCGGTCTTTGCATGATAGAGGACCTATGCTCCTTAGGGACCTGGCCACTTTTTATAGGCCGAATAGAGATTTGAGATCCTCTACTCTTGCTTTAGTAACCGTACCGAAAATAAAGAAAGCAAGATGGGGTGGGTCCTCTCTGATGTTTTTAGGAGCCAAATTGTGGAACTCGCTGCCTCTTAATCTTCGGCTGATGGAGCAAGAACTGGAATTTCGAAAGGCTTTGAAAACGTAGTTATTCTAGGTCCAGTTGTTTTTATTCCTTTCTTGTTGCGTATCACTATCATCCCCTCTGTGGTTAGGGTTTAGTAGCGCTGGGAAACCCGAGGGTAGCCATGCACTCTATAAATTGTGTTCCCTTCAGAGGTGCCCAGAGCTCTGCCAGGCGACTAATTGATTCTGCCATCTTGGAAATAATGTAAGATGTTTAGGGCTGGGCGTGCTCCACTATGAGGCAAGGTGGATCCTAGGAGAAGGTGACCACAGACCTATCCATTCAGCTGGACATGGTGCCTATTCTTTTGGGGTGCTCTTCAGGTTCAGGCGCCTTCCAAACCAGGCATTGAATGAGTGACAAACCTGGCACTGAATATGCAATGGTTACTGTAATGCGTCTATATTAATTGCCTTGTTATATTTTCAAGTTGATGGATTTTTACAAACCTTTTTATAATATATTTATTGTGCATATAATTTGCATGAACTCCAATACTTTTATAGTATTTAATATGGTGTAGTGTGTATATAAAAACATGCTCTTATTTGTTACACTGTGCTTCCTTTTGTAACCCTTAAAGTCCTGCATGAAAAACTGACCTTCCAATCACTTATGTTTCTTAAATCGTCCTCTGCTTCTTTCTCTCTACCTTCGGTCTCCATCTGTACACAAGTTACTCTAAAAAAAAATCTCACGCCTATCTGCCTTAAAGCTCTTTTGAAACTATAACAATATTAATTTCAGATAGTAATTGTGCCTCATGTAGCCCCTCTAATAAGCACATCAAACGAAACAAGCCCCCACACAGCATGCAGACTAACCCCAATAACCAATTGACTGGCTACTAAGTAGGCTCTGAGTAGCGTGCTAATCAGCGTAAATCGCTTCAATGCCTCATTAGGAATAGTAAGGGCTAGACACCCCAGCATCTGGCTGGTCAGTCCACAGATTAGCGTCCCTGACTTCCCCGATACTTGGGTCACTGCTGAAGCTGTCCAAACCCCTTAATGGATTACTTGCGGGCTCCAGTAAGGGTGGAACCCTAGATTCATCTGCAACCTGGACACTGAAACCGCTGCTGGTCTTCCCTGGAAACCAAGACAAGACTGCAGCTGGTAAGATGGCTCCTACTGCAAATGTGTCCTTGTGTATTGCAAAAGACTCTGCAGCCTCCGTGGCTGTGCATCCTTCAGAGTGCATCACTGAAAGACTCTGCCTGCACTTAGGAGAGCACGAAGGAATCTCCCTTGGAGTGAAGGATTCACTCCCCTGCATCTGCAGGCACCTCAACGTTGATGAATGGTTTGTGGATCCTTCTGTCCCACATTCTACAAGACTATACAACACATGTGGTGGTTCTGTGGCTCTCCAGACGTCTGACCTGTTGTCTATGCAACTGAAGTCTGTGGTCCATCGTTGGAGCTGCTTGGCCGGAACCCTTGTGCACTGCGTCTGTTTGCCATTGCCAAGGCTTGTTGGCTCTTCAGTCCGAAGACCTCCTAGTTCCAAGACCCTCCAGCATCACACACCTCAAAAACACTGTCCTCCCTAGAACCTTGGTGAAATGGGCAGCCATAGTTGTTGTGTTGCTGAGGCCTCTGTGTGACTGTCTGCTTCCTGTGATTTCTCCTGGGGTCTCCAAAGAGTCCTGCTATCTCACCTGCTTGCTGAGGGCTGGCTGATTTACCTACAAAGGTTGATTCCCTTGGACCTTCCTGGTCCCCAAATCCTGCAGCACTTCGTGCAATGCTTTCTTGCGTTTGCCAGGGCTTGATGGTGGCTTTGCTGGCCACTGATCCATATGCAATCCGACAAACTGCATGTGACAGCTTGTGGGCAACTCCTGGGATCTGCCTGCATCACCTGGATACCACAGCTGCACTTCCACAATAACCGTCCCTCATGAAATCATCTCCAAGAAGGGTGGGCTTTGTCCTCCTGCACCCCCTGGGCATTCCCGGGTGGTCTGGACTCTGTCACCTTTATTTTAATTTTATTTTTTTAGGTCCTCTTTATCAGGAATCCATGCTGGAGTTCTACTGACCTGGTTCACGGGACATGACAGGAGTTGGACATCAGAGGTGCCCATTGACTTCAATGGGAGGTTCCGACATGACTATTCCCCTATGTGCTTGGGCTCCCTGGTGTAGGTACTTAACCTTTCGTGGTATCCACGGGTGGACACACTCTTTGTTGTCCCAACGTGTTTCCTCTGGGTACTCTAGGAAGGGTTCTAGAACACGAAAACTGTAACCGTGACTTCCCCATGTTATCCAGTGGAGTCTAATTCAGGATTACAACTCTGCATACAGGCGCCTGGGGAAGCCTAGCTTACTTGCCTTTGGTGTTTTGGTGCTTCCCCAGTACTAAGGATCCTTGGGTGGTAGTCTTGGTTAGTAGTAACTGTCATTCTATTCCATTTTTTTTAGTATATGGTTTGGCTCCTCCATAGGGGCTTATGTTATTTTATACCTTTACTTAGCTGTTGCGAAGTATATTTTTGTATGTCTTTATCTCCAGTTAGGAGATATACCAACGTTAGTTCTAGAGTGTGTGTGTTAAAATAAAAATAACATTTTTCTAACACTGGTGTGGTTCTTTCCTTCACTGACTGACCTGTGTGGTATTTGCAACTGTTTTGCACTCTCTTGGATAATCCTTAGCTTCTCTCCACAGCTACCCTTATGAGAGCTCTGGTTATCTAAAGCCAACTACGCGAACACTATTGTTTGCCTGGACTCAGTACTGGGCGCCTCACCTATAGGTGTACACATATACTGAGCCAGCCTCCCACACTCTGCATTAAGATCTGCTAAGCACCGGGCAAAAAACAACCACCTACGGTTTAGCAAGATCATTCCACCAGAGGTAAAGCTGCGACCACTGCGTTAGCACACTGAGTTCCAGTGCTGGACATCTGTCAGACAGTGACATGGGCATCTCTGCACATGTTTGCCAAACACTACTGCCTGGCAAGTCAGGTCAGTAGGTACGGGCACTTAACTTGTTCGGTCCTGTATGACTTTCTCTTTTGAAATTGGTCCTCAGACCCACCTTCGGGATGGGTTTGCTTGGGTATCTATTCAAAGGTAAGGAATCTAGATAGTCTCTAACAGATAAGGCATTATCGAAGGTAATCAACGTGTCCTTCTAGCATCCTCATTTGCCTTCATGCATGATGCTGTGTTTCTTACTTTAGGCTAGAGGTCCAGTAGCATCTGATCAACCTACTCTTTGATGTGGAACACCTCTTTGGACCACAGGTTGATCAGATGCTAGAGAAAATCAAGAGAGACAGACACGGCTAAGTCAGGGCAAAAGCCACCTCTCCCAAGGCTTTACTCTATCAGAGGCAGCAACAACCCTCCCAGTGTTACTCCAGGAGGGGCCTATAGAGACAATACCTCCGAGGGGGACGGGTTCTGCAAAGAGAGCCACTCCCGCTACACAGTGACCCGATCTCCCCTAGTTCCCGACCACACAACCCCTTTTGGGATGACTAGAGGAGTACATCCAGCCCCTCCATGACCCCTCCCCCCCCCCCCCCCATCCTCCCCAAAGCAAACACTGTCTTTACAGGCCATTGGCGTCACCTACAAGAAGTAGTTGAAGCACTCCTGGTCAAAAGAGCTGTATATCCTGTGCCACTACACTAGCACGCCAAAGGGGCGTACTCTCTGTAATTTCTTATCCCCAGGAAAGTCTAGTCCATCAGGCCCATTGTCCTCTTCAGATCCCTCAAAAAAAGCACATCCTGTCAGCTCACTTCCACATGGTTGCTCTACAGGATGTTATTCCCTTGCTGCAGCAAGTCCACTTCATGACTGCCCTCAACCTAAAGTATACCCGTTTCAACATTCCAATCCACTCTGCTCACCATTGCTAATCATGTTTGTTGTAAGTGGACAGCATTTACAGTTCAATATTCCCTTTATTTCAGCCTCTGGAGTTTTTACAAAATGCCTTGCTGTTGTAGCTTCTGCTTTCCGGAGAATCGGTGTCCATATCTTTCCCTTACCTTGATGAGGCAGATAAAGAACACAGGCAGGCAGCAGTGCTGGGCCCACTCCCATATCATATCTGTTACACAAGCTAGGTTTCACCATCTGTGAGGAAATGGGGTGTATCGTGTGGTGTGGTTGTGCAACCTGACCGTGTAGGTCCAGAAGATTTTGTCAGTAAAAACTCTCAGCTCAACCCTAGGTAGCTGTGTTACTGACCAGCAAGGCTTACACAGAGGAACAAGTGTTAAGCATTTAAACAACACCAAAACAATTGACAACACTAGAGAAATCTGACACCAACTAAAAAAAAATCAAGACTTTAGACACTAGAATAAAAAGTTTCACCGAAAGGTTCTGAAGATATAAATTTTAAAAGCAATAATACATCAAGAACTTTCACTCAACCGCGAACAAGCCTTGGCAAAGTCAACGAATTAGACACCTAGAAACTTTTTCAAAGAAAATGTAGGCAATGTAAGTGTCGGTGGTTGGAAGAATAAGTACCATCTCCGGCAGGGAGCTAGTCAGTGGGACCAGTGTGATGCTGGATAGCAGTTATCTCTAGAGGCAAATCAGTCAGTTAGCAATTCCAGGTACTTGGTCCTTGTAAAGGATTCCTATGGAGTGGTCCTGCTGCAAGTGATGAAGGATGCTGAAGATGCTCTAAGGATGCTATGGATGCAATGCAGTCCAAAGTCCATTTGCCACTGTACTACCAGTCACCATTTATCACAGTCACAGGCTAGTCTTTCTTGGGTCAATAACTCGAATTCTGATGGTCCCAGCAACTCAGACAGAATTCCCGGGCTCAGTGAACTCTTGTGTATCTCTGTGCATCAGGTCTTGTTCCTAGGTGTTGCATCGCGGCGGTGGTAGCGGCTTGAAAACTTGGGGCCACCAACTTGTCCCATCAGGATTCTTGAACTGTTGTGTGCCTGTGCTGCGAGCAGGAGGCCAGTCAGTTGGCACTTGGAGTTCACTTGCCTTGACTGAGCTCTAGACACCGGTTCTCCCTGTAGGAAGCTGGCTCTGTGTATATTATATCAAAATGAGTGTGCACAGAGTCCAGGGGTTCCCCAGAGGCTAAAGCAGGTAATATTAATGCTCTTTTGCGATAGTGTGGTCGAGCATTTAGGCCTATCAGAGGGTAATGCAAAGCATTTGTTGTACACACACAGACACTAGAAGAAGCACACACCCATTGACTTAACTCCAGACCAATGGTTTTTATATAGAAAAAATACATTTTCTTAATTTATTTGTAGAACTACAAGATTCAAGTTGCAGGTAAGTACTTCAATAGATTTGTGTTTCACACATATCAATAGCACTTTGTTTAAATCAATAAGTTATACAGTTTTTGAAATATTGTCTATTATTGGTTTTAAAAATTGACACAGTGCAATTTTCAGAAACCGTTCCTGGGGGGAAGAAAAGTTAGATTGATTTGCAGTTAAGTACAAAACTTACAGTTCAAGTGTCCGGGGGTTAGTAAGTCCACAGGTCCAAGTTCAAGTTAACCCAAAACACCCAGCAACACTGGGCCGGCCTGGTGCAGAGGTTAATGTTGAGGCAAATTTAACATGTGCTCCTCTGGAGACTGGGGGGCATTTGGTTTCAGATCTGCAGGCATGTAAGTACCCATGTCTTCAGAGGTCTGACCTGGGGGGTTTAGTGGAGCACGGGGGGCCACAAGTAGGCATCAAATATACACCCTCAGCGTCGAGGGGCGGCCGGGTGCAGGGTGCAAACAAGGCGTCTGGTTTCAAATGATTCTCTGATGGGACCCCGGAGGTCACTCAGATGCTGCAAGTGAGGTCCAGGAGGTCGACTCGGGTAAACCACAGGCTGAACAGGGAGGAGGGCCGTCTGCTGAACGTACCTGCACTGGAGGTCGGGTTCTCCAAGGTCTGGAAGCTGCAGGTGCAGTGCATCTTTAGGCACCAGATATCTTTGTCCGGAGCTTTCACGGTCACGGGGTTCTTGGGATTCCCTCTGCGGGTGTCTTCGTGGAGAGGTCAACCCAGGGTGGGCACTTGCTCGCAATCGCCTGGGGATCCTCTCTAGTCTGTTGGGCAACATGGACACTGGCTGTGGCCGTGTGGCAGAGAGTGGTCAAGACTCAAGCATTCGGAGTGGTGTTGGAGTCCTTGGTGGTTGTTTCTTCTTGGACATGGCCCCTGTCCACTAGTTCTTGGTCCTTTTGGGTGCAGGACAGTTCTCTGGAGCTTGGCAGAGGTCGCTTGTCCCATTGGAAAGGTTGCTGATCTTGTGCAGGTTCTTTGAAGCAGGCAAATCAGTTGTCGTCTTCCTTCTTTTCTGCTGGGGGTTCAGCTTAGCAATCCTGATTTCTTGTCAGGTCACTGGGAATCTGGTGAGCTGGGTTCAGGGAGGCCCTTAAATCCTATATTTAGTGGCGTTCCAGGGTCAGAGGGCTGTAGCCAATGGCTACTGCCCCAGAGGGTGGCGAAACCCTTCTTGTGTCCACTGGGGGGGGGGGGGGCGGCACCTACCCCTATTGGTCCCTGTCCTCCAAAGCAAGAAGGAGGATTCTGCAGGGAGGGAATCACTTCAGCTCTGGACACCTTAGGGGTGGTCCCAGTTGAAGTGGTCTCTTCTCCTTGTTTTTCCCTAAATTTACCACTGAACTTGCTGCCAAAAGTGGGACTCTGTCCAGGGTGCTGCCATCTTCACTATCTGGAGTGCCTTGGGGCACTGTAACAAGAGACTTGAGCCTTCGAGGTTCCCTGCCACCAGGTGTTATAGTTCCTGCATGGAGGGGAGGTGTGAAGCACCTCTATCCAGGACAGGGTTTGTTTCTGACCACATAGAGCACAAAGGCTCACACCCCATGTGGTCAGAAGCTCATCTGAAAGTGGCAGGCTGGCAGAGACAGTCAGTCCTACACTAGCAGTTTGGCTAACATACAGGTGGCATTTCTAAGATGTCCTCTGGGTACACTTCCCAATAAATCCCACACTGACATCCGTGTGCGCTTATTCTGCTGAGAAGTTAGATACCAAACTTCCCAGTATTCATTGAAGCCATTATGGAGTTGTGGAGTTAGTTTTGACAAACTCCCAGACCACGTACTTAATATGGCCACACTGCACCCACAATGTCTAAGAATGGACTTGCACATGCAGCTATGCCCTCGTCTGTGGCATAGTGTACCCTGCCTTAGGGCTGTAAGGCCTCTAGAGGGGTGACTAACCTTTGCCGCAGGCAGTGTTTTGTGGGCATGGCATCCTGAGAGCAATACCATGTTGACTTTGCCCTTTATCTCCCTGCCAGCACACACAATCTGCAGTGTGCATGTGTTTTGTGCAAAGTCCCTTAGGGTGGCACAACACATGCTGCAGCCCTTAGGGACCTTCCCTGGCCACAGGGCCCTAGGTACCAATGGTACCTTTTACAAGGGACTTCTCTGTCTGCCAAAGGTGTGCCAGTTGTGGAAACAATGGTACATTTTTAGTGAAAGAACACTGGTGTTGCCACCTGGTTAGCAGGATCCCTGCACACACTCAACATCAATAGAAGGCAAAAAGTGTGTGTGGGGGGGTGCGGGGGCAATAACTGCAACAAGGGCCTGTTTCCTACACTCCCTGAGCAAGACACTGCAGACAGTCCCTCTTCACTAGCCACCAGGTGCAGCAGATGCAGTCTTCATCTGTGCAACCTCTTTGCTGGTCCCTCGGTGCAGCAGGGCAGTTCTCCTTCAGTCCTTCAAAGTCCGGCAAGATCAGAGTTCTGAGTGCCCTTATTTAAGATGTGGATGGTAGCCAATGGGCTATCGTGTTTCCTCCCTCCTGATGACGACGTCCTAGAAAGTGTGGCATCTGACTGTCCCAGGATGCACCATTCTGCTCACTGGCAAAATAGCGAGACCCATGTCTTGACATTCAGAGCTCCTTAGCCCACCGCAAGAGGTGTGGCTACTAAGAAGCTACACACCCCTGAAAGTGTTTTGACAACTGTCTTGTCCTCGCTTCCCTCTAGTGCCAGCTTGGCTGCCTAAGCAATAGACCAGCCCCTTTCCCAAGTGTTACCCATTTGCCCTTCAAAGGCAACTTCTCCTTTGATCTTGCCTTTAGGGCTAACACTTGAGGGCTGACTTCAGGAGGGAGGAAACACCTCACTCCCATGAAACCAAAATAAAAGGTAATAGTGGTTTGAGCTACAGCAACGCCCAGTGTAGTCCAAAAGTAAATTCACAGATGGTGCAAGTGTCAGGTGCCCTACTACCCCAAGGCACATTAAGGTGTACAAAGACACACACCATGTAACATAGAAGGATATGATCACAGCACACAATAAGCATAAACACTAATAGAATAAAAGTAAACAACTTTGGTGAGTAGAGAACACGATTGGTTGATGGTACAGTAATTCTCTGTTTTTACAGAGGGATGTTTATTTGTACCAAACGTTTGTAGGTCAGTAGGCACAGTGAAGTAAGACAGCCAACACGTGTTTCATCACAGTGACTTTTTCAAGGCTGTAAGGAATGTGAGGTACAAAGATTTGTTCCAATTTCATTACACATACAAATGACAAATAGTGAGGTTTGTTAATAACGTGAAAGAATATACATATGATCAGCATAGATGTGAGAAAGTATCATACAGGAATTAAAAAACATATATATATCTAAGGGAAAAATACAGACATGAATCACATGAATGATATTGTAATGTGGTAGGAGCACAGAGGTGTTGGTAAGCACCCAAGGAAACTAGGATTGGGATAGATGTCCAACGCAACCAGTCAAAGTTTTCAAAAGAGGACACCAAAAAAGTGTTGTACCAAACGGTAAGCCGGCTCATGCGTGGACGTGAACCTATATGTATGGCTCCGTGTATGTGAGGTGAGCAACACGCGTGAGCTAGTGAAAAAGTCTAGTGATTGTGACGCAACCTACCTAAACTTGTAGACCAGACGGTTGTTAGACTCCAAATGGGAGAAAAAGTAAGTTGTAGCTGTGGAGGGGACATAGGAGAGAAAGAAGAGGGGAAAAAAAGGGGAAACCAATGCCAATGAGCCACACGGGATGCGAAATGTCAAAACAAATTAAGAATTTATAATAAAGTTAGGCACATAGGGCGCAGTATGTAGTAATTGAAATAGATAAGGTACCTGTAGTTCCAAGAAGTACGTAGAAAGAATTAATAGTCCAGATGTGGCCAGGTAATGGGCATCGAGAAGTTCATTATTGCCAAATGTGTTCCTGTGAAAGATAGGGAGAAAGCTTGGAATAGCCTGCTATTGCCCAGGTGAGTGATGTCACCACGACCTGCGGGCATAAGGATTGCTGGGTCGGAAGACAAAAAACGCCTAGTCAGGCATAGAAAGTTATGCAATTCTAGGGTTAAGGAGGCTCGGTCAGTAGACCGAAAAACTGAGCAATCTGGGTCCCGACAAAAGAGGTGGCAAAGACCCCCGTAGGCAACCCTCTGTATTAACGAATAGGCGAAAGGGCTTGTAATGGTGAAAACTAAGAATGTATGCTAACGCCCCATAGCGTTTAAAATAGTAAAAAATGAAGTGTCACAGTGCATAACGTGAAAATAGTTACAAAACAAGGTGACAAAGCCTTGCGCTAGTGCCCCTTAAGATAGAGCAATACGAGTCCCGATAGCGGCTCTCGTTAGCAACAAATCGCAGCATAGTAAAATAGGTAGAGTATTGGTAGGGAAAGAGGTGTCGAAGCCTCCAATGGATGCCCCCCTTACAGCGAAGGAAAAAGTGCTTACCTCACCGCTTCGTAAGCACGTGCGCTCTACGTTGAAGCCGGTCCCAGTAGTTTCCCAAATGGTGGTGATTAAGTAGTGGGTGTGGTGTTTAAAAATAAATAAAGGACTTGGGCCGATTAGGGCCATAGAAGCTAGCACGCGGGAGTAACCAAATGGAAATGTGCAAAATGGCGACCATATTTAGTACGATAGGTTATGCAAAGGTAGGCTTGTATGCAGAGATAGGCCCGGGCAGTGAGGGAATTTCACCAGAACGTGCAGAAAGCCATAAGGGTCTGTGACAATTGTAAAGAGACACATGATTACAACAAATACTGTATTGATGTGTACATGTCCAAAAACTAGTATTTGGTTAGAGATAGAACAACATTGTCATGCAGTATAGTACACGCAGGTACCCATTGTATCTGAGCAAACAAATTCGCATATAGGCAGATTTAGAATAGGCAGGTCAACAGGTCAGTACCATGAAGTATAAGGTAATCACCTCAGCTTGTAGTGTAAAATATAATAATTGCATATTATTGCATTAGGTGTCCTATTTTAAACAAGCAATGATGTACGTAGAGAAAAAAGCAATCAAAGGGTATGACCATGTCAAGATATATAAAACATTGATATTGAGACAGAAGCAGAATGAAGGTTGTAAACTGAGGTTTGAAGGTATAAGTATATATATAAAAACATACTGGCTAGTACTCCTAGTTGAGTACCCAAGATGTAGACTGGTACTCAAGTATGCTCAGCCAAGAGAGATTACAGGTGGGTGTATCACGTTATGTCAACCATGTGATTAGGTCAAAAATACATGTCATTTCCTATCAATGTTTAGACCTTTTTCCACAACCCGTAGTTTGAGTATCCATTTGGCTTCACATTTGCGTAGCTCTTTGATCATATCCCCCATTCTGGGCGATGGTGCCACTTTGGGTAATGCCATGGAACCTAATGTTGGGAATGTGCGTTCCCTCATGTTGTGAGTTAAAATGTGTTGCAAATGGATAGGTGGTACTGAAGTTCCTGATTGCCCTGATATGTTCTTGGATGCGTTCTTTAAGAGGGCGGATCGTGCTGCCCACATATATATGTCCGCACGCGCAACTGATGCAGTTAGCTGTAAACCTCGTATTGCAATTGATGAACTGTCTGACATGGTGACTAACCCCGTATTGTATGTGAAGGTCAGGGTTCTGTTTAGAGCAATTGACACGAAATGCAGCAACCACACTTGTAGAATCTAACCGGTTTGTTGGATAACCACATTTGGGGTTGGGCTAGTGTGAGGGGTGCTATGTAACTTGGGCAGAGAATATTTCTCAGTTACGGCCCCTACTGTGAGTAATGGATGTTCTCTTGCCTACAATTGTCCCAAGCCCCCTCCCTCCCATGTAGGCCCTTATTGTGTCATTACCTGGGAGTCGTTAGCATGTATCCTCAGGAGGGCAGAAAGCTGTCTGCAGGACAAGCCCTTGTACATTAGTAAAAGGGCACTGGAAACCTTGTGCAGTTAAAGTGGCAACTTCTAAAATTACATTTTCCCCCACAGTGACATTAAGTTTGATTTAACAATTAAATCCGATTTAATGCACTTATTGTTATACCATACAGTACCAGCCTTAGTCCCATTCAGAAGTTAAGAGGGCTGGGGTACCACCCTGTAACTCTGTACTTGCCAATGGGGCTACTAGCCATTCCATAGTAAAAATGAAAATGTAGTGTTTTTACTGCTGGAACATGTCCCACTTTTTAAGCTACAGCACTCTGCCTTAGGGCTTGTTAGGCCTGCTTTAGTTGTGACATATATGTTAAAAAGGGAGGTTTGTGCTTTGCCATTAATTTGAATGGCAAGGCCTAGTAAGCTTAAAACTGCCCTTCCAGTCTGCAGTGGCAGACTGAGAGCTGTGTTTTACCTTGTCCTACTCAAGGTGGCGCAACAAATGTTGCAGCCCTGGGTACCCCTGGTGCTTTATGCTAGGGATGTCAAAATAGACTAGGCTATGCCAGTGGGACCGAGCACTTAACCATGCACCATTTTAAGGGTCAGAGCGCATGCACCACGTCTTGTTTGGTAGTTTTTCAGAACCATTGCACAAGTACCTAATTGTCAAAATTGGGGCAAATAAGTGGGTGTTATAGGAAAATGGCTCCCTGTTGCAGTTACCCCCCACTTTTTGCCCGATATTGATGGTGACTTCACTAACAAAATGTGCTGGGACCCTGCTAACCAGGCCCCAGCACCAGTGTTTTCACAAAAAATGTACCATTGTTTCCATAGTTGCCACACCCCTGGCACACAGATAAGTCAGTTGTAAAAGGTACCAGTGGTACTAAGGGCCCTGTGACCAGGTAAGGTCCCTAAGGGCTGCAGCATGTGTTGCGCCACCCTAAGGGACCCCTCACCTAACACATGCACACTACCATTGCATATTGTGTGTGTTGGTAGGGAGAAAAAGGCAAAGTCGACATGGCATCCCCCTCAGGATGCCATGCACACAAAATACTGCCTATGGCATAGGTAATTCACCCCTCTCGCAGGCTTTACAGCCCTAAGGTAGGGTGCACTATACAACACGTGAGGGCATAGCTGCATGAACAATATGCCCCTGCAGTGTCGAAGTCTATTTTTAGACGCAAGTACAGTGTGGCCATATTAAGTATATGGTCTGGGAGTTTGTCAAAACGAACTCCACAGCTCCATAATGGCTACACTGAATACTGAGAAGTTTGGTATCAAACTTCTCAGAATAATAAACCCACACTGATGCCAGTGCTGGATTTATTAAAAAATGCACACAGAGGGCATCTTAGAGATGCCCCCTGTATTTTACCCAGTTCCTCAGTGACTGGTCTCTCAGTGGCAGGCTGGCAGAGACCACTCAGTCCTTCATGTAGCTGGACCACAGGTAGTATGACCTGTGTCCAGTACATAGCTAAAATGGCTTTCTCGCACTTAGGAAGTCCAAAGGATTGGAACAGGAGTTTGTTGGGGCACCTCTCCTCATGCAGGGTTGCCTTCACACAGGGACCTGCACCCTGCCTTTTGGGCTGGAAGGGCCTACTATATGGGGTGACTTGCAGTAACCTGGTGGTGTGACCAGCAGTGAAAGGGTGCAAGCACCATTTCACACAGGCTGAAAATCTCAGGCCTACAGACAAGTTTGCATGGGCTCCCATGTGGACTCCTGGTGTACAAATGCCCTGGAAACCGAGGTACCATATTCTAGGGATTTAGAGGGGTACCCCCGTATACCAATTGTGGAGTGTAAGAAGTGCAAAAGCAACTAAACTTGGAGGGAAGAGCACAATCGCTGGGATCATGGTTAGCAGGTTCCCAGTGAAAACAATCTAAGCACACTAACATCAGGCAAAAAGTGAGGGTAACAATGCCAGAAATAGGGGACTTTCCTACAAGCACTACTGGTTAAATTTAGAATTGTTGTAAGATGTTCATTTTGCCTGTTAGGTCCTCTTGGACATCCTTGTTTCATTCATTCAAGCTCCTCCGCCGAGCAATTTAATCCTGAGTAATCTGTTTAAATGTTGATAAATCTGCAGGTGGAAGTTTCCATCAAACAACAAAGGTAGTTACTTTTGGTACCATCTTTCAAGTGAATACTGTAAAGCATGCAGATCCAACACTCCTCCCTAGCTTGATGGATGATGATAGGCCATGTTTATAATTTTTCACATTGTTTTGTAGCAATACACCTCTACAGAATTAATGTCTTTGTTGTCCACCCACCTCATTATCACAGAAAAGATGGACTCAAAACTGACATCAGGGCACAGGGATAGGTGCATGATGCCTCCGTTCAGAACTCAGAGGCATTGTTTCTGACACCAATATAGAGCCAATGCTTCCTACTGACACTGAAGTACTATGGAAATTTTCTGGATCCATTGTGGTGCCTGGATTATTCAAAATTTGAGAAACATGCGGGTATATAGTGTATCAACCAGAAAGATAGTTTACCCCAGAGTTAAGTAGCTTTTTCGTCTGGCATTGTACAACCAGAGGGGTGTGTATATGTCTGGCTACTCTGTGGTGTCATTTGTAAACTATGCTTTATAATGGCATTCCCTGCTCGAGAAAATGTATTTTGGTGACTGATGATGTAAGCTAGGCAGCTCCTCTTATTTTAAGGGTTCTCCATGTTTTCTTCTGCAGTTAATCCATTCCATTGAGCAACATGGACCAAGCTTTGTTAGTATTACAGAATATTTTTATAGACACTCTTTTTCTTTTGCACAGCATGTAATTGTCCTGGAGTGCACTTGTCACATTGTGATCTATTTGGCTGATGTCACCAACGCGCTTAGCCAGAGTGGCGGTCAGGGACCTAGCCACCAACCCATTGATGGCGAAGAGCGGACCATTGAGATGGACTCAGATTGGGTGGAAGAACTTGCCGTAGAAGAGGATGATTCCCAGGCGGAGGACTCGGTGAGTACATCTTAGAACGTGAGGGCAAATCAGAATATGAATCAAATCAAATCAAATCATTAACATTTATAAAGCGCGCTACTCACCCGTGCGGGAATGAAATGCTAATTGTAAGGAAATGGCCCCCTGTTGCAGTTACCCCCCCACTTTTTGCCTGATACTGATGCTGACTTGACTGAGAAGTGTGCTGGGACCCTGCTAACCAGGCCCCAGCACCAGTGTTCTTTCACCTAAAATGTACCATTGTTTCCACAATTGGCACACCCCTGGCACACAGATAAGTCCCTTGTAAAAGGTACCAGCGGTACCAAGCGCCCTGTGACCAGGGAAGGTCCCTAAGGGCTGCAGCATATGTTGTGCCACGCTAAGGGACCCCTCTCCATATGGTCTATGAGTTTGTCAAAAACAAACTCCACAGCTCCATAATGGCTACACTGAATACTGAGAAGTTTGGTATCAAACGTCTCAGAATAATAAACCCACACTGATGCCAGTGTTGGATTTATTAAAAAGTGCACACAGAGGGCATCTTAGAGATGCCCCCTGTATTTTACCCAATCCTTCGGTGCAGGACTGACTAGTCTGTACCAGCCTGCTGCTGAGAGACGAGTTTCTGACCCCCTGGGGCTCTCTGAGGACAAACAAAAGCCTGCTCTGGGTGGAGGTGCTTCACACCTCCCCCTGCAGGAACTGTAACACCTAGCAGTGAGCCTCAAAGGCTCAGGCTTCGTGTTACAATGCCCCAGGGCACTCCAGCTAGTGGAGATGCCCGCCCCCTGGACACAGCCCCCACTTTTGGCGGCAAGTCCAGGGGAGATAATGAGAAAAACAAGGAGGAGTCACCCACCAGTCAGGACAGCCCCTAAGGTGCCCTGAGCGGAGCTGACCCCCCTGTCTTTAGAAATCCCCCATCTTGGTTTTGGAGTATTCCACCAATAGGATTAGGGATGTGCCCCCTTCCCCACAGGGAGGAGGCACAAAGAGGGTGTAGCCACCCTCAAGGACAGTAGCCATTGGCTACTGCCCTCCCAGACCTAAACACCCCTAAATTCAGTATTTAGGGGCTACCCTGAACCCAGGAAATCAGATTCCTGCAACCTAAAGAAGGACTGCTGACCTGAAGCCCTGCAGTGAAGACGGAGAAAACAACTGATTTGGCCCCAGCCCGGCCTGTCTCCCTACTTCGATGAAAACTGCAACAGCGACGCATACAACAGGGACCAGCGACCTCTGAAGCCTCAGAGGACTGCCCTGCATCTAAAGGACCAAGAATCTCCTGAGAACAGCGGCCCTGTTCAACAAACTGCAACTTTCTGCAGCAAAGAAGCAACTTTAAAGACCCCACATTTCCCGCCAGAAGCGTGAGACTTTCCACTCTGCACCCGACGCCCCCGGCTCGACCTGCGGAAAACAAACACCTCAGGGAGGACTCCCCGGTGACTGCGAGCCTGTGAGTAGCCAGAGTTGACCCCCTTTAGCCCCCACAGAGGCTCCCCCTGACCACGACTGCCTGTAACAGGGGACCCGACGCCTGGAACCAACACTGCACCCGCAGCCCCAGGACCTGAAGGAACTGAACTCCAGTGCAGTAGCGACCCTCTGTCTAGCCCAGGTGGTGGCTACCCCGAGGAGCCCACCCCGTGCCTGCCTGCATCGTTGAAGAGTCCCCAGGTCTCCCCATTGATTCCTATCTGAAACCCGATGCCTGTTTGCACTCTGCACCCTGCCGCCCCTGTGCCGCTGAGGGTGTACTTTCTGTGCCTGCTTGTGTTCTCCCCCCCCTCCCCGTGCCCTACAAAACCCCCTCGTCTGCCCTCCAAGGACGCAGGTACTTACCTGCTGGCAGACTGGAACCGGGGCACCCCTGTTTCCATTGAAGCCTGTGTGTTTTTGGCACCACTTTGACCTCTGCACATGACCGGCCCTGAGCTGCTGGTGTGGTAACTATGAGGTTGCCTTGAACCCCCAACGGTGGGCTACCTTGGACCCAACTTTGAACCCTGTAAGTGTTTTACTTACCTGTGAACTTAACAAATACTTACCTCCCCCAGGAACTGTTGATTTTTGCACTGTGTCCACTTTTAAAATAGCTTATTGCCATTTTTGTCAAAACTGTATATGCTGTTGTGATTATTCAAAGTTCCTAGAATACCTGAGTGAAATACCTTTCATTTGAAGTATTACTTGTAAATCTTGAACCTGTGGTTCTTAAAATAAACTAAGAAAAGATAATTTTTTCTATATAAAAACCTATTGGCCTGGAGTAAGTCTGAGTGTGTGTTCCTCATTTATTGCCTGTGTGTACAACAAATGCTTAACACTACCCTCTGATAAGCCTACTGCTCGACCACACTACCACAAAATAGAGCATTAGAATGATCTCTTTTTGCCACTATCTTACCTCTAAGAGGAACCCTTGGACTCTGTGCATGCTATTTCTTACATTGAGATAGTATATACAGAGCCAACTTCCTACACCTCACACATCTTTTTCCTGCTGTCCCATTCATCATGCCCCAATGGGATCTTAACCTGGTCTTAACTTACCTAATTTCTTACTTTGAAATAGTATATACAGAGCCAACTTCCTACCCTAATGATTTATTCATTGATTAGTCAAGTATCCCATATCTCCAGAGGAAGCCGATATATTGAACTCTCCTTTCTTTAGAGATAGACTGAAAACTGATTAATCAAGTCATTGGGTGAAGCTATCCCGAAACAAAAAGTCCCCCTTAGTAGTGATTGTAGGAAGTTGGCTCTGTATATACTATCTCAAAGTAAGAGATAGTGTGCACAGAGTCCAAGGGTACCCCTTAGAGTTAAGATAGTGGCAAAATTAGATAATTCCAATGCTCTAATTTGTGGTAGTGTGGTCGAGCAGTAGGCTTATCAGAATGTAGTGTTAAGCATTTGTTGTACACACACAGGCAATAAATGAGGAGCCCACATTCAGACTAACTCCAGGTCAATAGGTTTTTATACATAAAAATATTGTTTCCTAATTTATTTTATTAACCACAAGTTCAAGATTTGAAATAACACATAAAATGCAAGGTACCATATACAGTTTTTGTTAAAATGGCAATAAGCTATTTTAAAAGTGGACACTTAGTGCACAAATCAACAGTTCCTGGGGGAGGTAAGTAATGGTTAGGTTGTGAGGTAAATAAGACACTTACAGGTCTCAGTTCCTGGGCATAGGCAGCCCACCGTTGGGGGTTCAATGGAGGGACCCGGGGGTGTCTCTAGCGGTGCAGGCAGGCACTGGGGGGGGGGGGGGGGACTTCTCGGGACAGCCACTACCTGGGCTAGGCAGAGGGTCGCCTGGGGGGCAACTCCTGCACTGAGGTTCGGTTCCTTCATGTGCTGGGGGCTGTGGGTGCAGTGCTTGGTCCAGGCGTCGGGTTCCTTGTTAAAGGCAGTTACGTTCAGGGGGAGCCTCTGGATTCTGTCTGCAGGCGTTGCTGTGGGGGTGTAGGGGGGTCGTGTCTGGCTACTCACGGGGTCGTAGTCACCAGGGAGACCTCCCTGTGGTGTTGCTTCCCTGGTCCTCGAGCCGGGGGCGTTGGGTGCAGTGTGTGAAGTCTCACACTTCAGGCGGGAAGAGTGAATTCTTTAAAAGTTGCTTCTTTGTTACAAAGATGTTGCTGTTGTTGGGCAGAGCCGCTGCTCACGGAGGTTTCTTGGTCCTGGGGGTCAGGGCAGTCCTCTGAGGCTTCAGAGGTAACTGGTCCCTGTTGGATGCGTCGCTGGTTGCAGGTTTTCGAGTCAGGAGACAGGCCGGTAGGGCTGGGGCCAAAGGAGTTGTCGTCGTCTGTCGTTTCTGCAGGCTTGTAGGTCAGCAGTCCTTCTTTGTAGTTCAGGTTGCAGGAATCTGATTTCCTGGGTTCTGGGGTGCCCCTAAATACTAAATTTAGGGGTGTGTTAAGGTCTGGGAGAGCAGTAGCCAATGGCTACTGTCCTGGGGGGTGACTAACCCCTCTTTGTGCCTCCTCCCTGTGGGTAGGGGGACACATCCCTAATCCTATTGGGGGAATCCTCCAAAACTAAGATGGAGGATTTCTAAAGGCAGGAGTCACCTCAGCTCAGGGTATCTTAGGGGCTGTCCTGACTGGTGGGTGACTCCTCCTTGTTTTCCTAATTATCTCCTTCAGCCTTGCCGCTAAAAGTGGGGGCAGTGGCCGGAGGGGCGGCCATCTCCACTAGCTGGGATGCCCTGGGGCGCTGTAACAAAGGGGGGGTGAGCCTTTGAGGCTCACTGCCAGGTGTTACAGTTCCTGCAGGGGGAGGTGTGAAGCACCTCCACCCAGTGCAGGCTTTGTTCCTGGCCATAGAGTGACATAGGCACTCTCCCCATGTGGCCAGCAACTTGTCTGGTTGTGGCAGACTGGCAGAAACTGGTCCACCCCACACTAGAAGTCGGATTGGTATTCAGGGAGCATCTCTAAGATGCCCTCTGGGTGCATGTTACAATAAATTCCACACTGGCATCAGTGTGCATTTATTGTGTTGAGAAGTTTGATACCAAACTTCCCAGATTTCAGTGTAGCCATTATGGAACTGAGGAGTTTGTAATTGACAAACTCCCAGACCATATACTCGTATGGCTACCCTGCACTTACAATGTCTAAAGTTTTGCTTAGACACTGTAGGGGCATAGTGCTCATGCACATAGGCCCTCACCTGTGGTATAGTGCACCCTGACTTAGGGCTGTAAGGCCTGCTAGGGGGGTGACTTACCTATGCCACAGGCACTGTGAGGTTGGCATGGCACCCTGAGGGGAGGGCCATGTCTACTTAGTCATTTTCTCCCCACCAGCACACACAACCTATAGGGCAGTGTGCATGTGCTGAGTGAGGGGTCCCAAGGGTGGGATAAGACATGCTGCAGTCCTTAGAGACCTTCCCTGGCACAAGGGCCCTTGGTACCAGTTACAAGGGACTTATCTTAGTGCCAGGGCTGTGCCAATTGTGGAAGCAAAGGTACAGTTTAGGGAAAGAACACTGGTGCTGGGGCCTGGTTAGCATGGTCACAGCACACTTTCAATCAAAACTTAGCATCAGCAAAGCCAAAAAGTCGGGATAACCATGCCAAGTAGGCATTTCCTCACAGTGATGCTTTCCATGTAGTTTTGCTCATTGGGGTAGATTAGAAAGATGTATAATGTTACCCGAATTGAAATGTTAGTTTTGTGTTTTTTGATCTGATTTTTCTGTTATGATTTCTTTTGTTTTAGGATGAGGACTCGCTGTGCAACAAGCTGTGCACCTTTACTATCACGCAGAAAGAGTTCATGAACCAACACTGGTGAGCATTATTTATGTGTAGATTCTGAGGAGGTAATTGTTTACAGAAATATGATAATTCATAAAGCGAATGAATTGGGGGGAAAAATGTGCTAACAGAGCAGAACACGATCGACTGGATAGATAAAAGCATGTATTGATGGAGTACGTGACTGAAGTTGAGGGTGAATATGATACAGTGCATCACAGACTTTTGAAATTGTGATTGATGGAAGAGCACTAGAGATTAGTGGACTAAGCAGGACACCAGGAAAACCTAATGACATACATTTAAAAGAACCAGTTACTGGATAAATCAAGTCATATATAGGTTTAGGCACCATGTTTCAGATGAGTAAAACCACCTATAGAAATAGGCTCTTCGGATTGGAGAGGTGTAGCTGAAGACTCATTGTAAAATAAAGCTAGCTACACAGAAAAGCCTGCAATATGGAATTGAAGTGAAATGTGGGATTGAGAAGTAGGGTAAAGTGTCATAACAGAAGAATAACACTAATGGAGTGAAGCACAGGGGAATTGTGAACTGAAACCTGAGAGATTGCTTAGCACCATAGGATGGTGTAATAGAAAACTATTTGCCTTCAGTATCCTAGCTAATCATAGAGCTAATATTTGAACTACTTTTAGGGGGAGGAGGGGGTGGAGGAATCTGCCATTGGGTGTCAGCAGAATGAGACAGATTTTTTTTTTTGCCCAGGGAGTCGGGGAAATGTTGTGCTCAAGGGAGGCAGCAACACATGGGCAAAAGGAGAAGCACATGGTGGAGAGAGATCTTGGGTGGGGAAGAAGCACAAGTGAAAGTGAGATGAATACAGGGGGGAGGAGAAGCAAATAAGCGCAAGAGCACTCCAATGTTAGGCGAAGTACACAATAGAGCAGCCCGCTTAAGAGAAATGGAGCATTGAACCTACAATCTGATAGAGATTTCTAGTTCCAGATTCTTTACCTTTGAATTTCCCCAGGCGTCAGACTGGATCCGGAGAATTTTTCTTCGAGCAGTACCTCTGCACGCCGCCAGGTGGAGTCTGTCGACTCCTTGGGCGTCATTGGTGTCGTGCTCGCCGTGATGACGTCGCAGGCGTATATAGGCGCCACCCCAGCGTGCTGACGGCAGTTCTTTTCTTTCCGCGCCAGCCTGTGCGCAGATCTGGAGAAGAGCTACCACAGTCATTTTTTGACTCGGACATTTTTGTCGTATTTTTGACGAGTTTGTGGATGCGTCGAGGGATGTCCCACAAGACTCCATTCAAGCCCTGCGACTCCCGTCAGTGACGGATCCGCACCTCGTGTGCTTATGGTGTTCTGGCGCAATCACGACCCAGAGTCGTGCTCAGAGTGTCGGGCCATGAACCCGAAGGCTTTGAGGTAGCGGTCCCTAATGCGCATGGTAGCCCGACATTTGAGACAGCGGTGCTCACGGTCCCGTTCGAGAGGAAGGTCTTGATCTGCCACAGAGTCCCCACCACTCTTCGTCATCCAAGTCATCAGGATATTCGCATCACAAGAAGTCATCGTCTAAGAAAGACAAGCGTTCTTCGACTTCACCCCGTTGATCGGATGATACGATGCAGGAAGAGCGTCGACACTCTAGGCCTCCGTCGACGGAGCCTTCTTCTGGGTTGGCTCTGCGATTCCCTGACTTCCCGGGAGCCGGAGCCACCCCCGCCCAACTTAAAGAATTTTACGAGGCCATGCGCCTCATTTGTGGGTGGCCCCACCCACCTTCGGGCACAGGTGAGTTGGTTGGGGTCCCTTCGGTTTCGAAGCAGTCTGCTTCGGCCTAGTCTCCGGAGGGCCCCTCCGATCCAATCGCGGATCCATCCCGATGCCGGTCGTGCCACAGCGAACTTCCCCGGCGTCCGGTCAGACGTTGACGCTCCCGACGCCGGTTGGTCCCACAATCATCAATCCCATACTCATAACCGAGCCGGAACAACGTCGATCAGCGCCGATTCCTTTCTCTATGGGGCTCTCCTAGACCCAGGTTTGATTCCGACCCTTATTGGGAGAGTATGGAGGGGTCACTGGACCCTTTAGAATACCAGCTTGACCCACAAGTGGACTGGGTGCAGGATTTGGGTGATGCCAGTGGACTAGACACCTCCCCTGACACTGGTATGCTCTCTCCTCCTAGCGTGGCTACGGAGGAGGGTGCTTCTTACTCTATGGTGGTGAGAAGGGTGGCTGAGGTCCTGGACCTAGAGCTTCCTTTTGTGGAATTTAGGCCTAGTATCCTAACAGACGTGCTTCATCTAGAGTCGTCTTCTTCTGAGCCCCTTTTACCCTTCAATGAAGCACTGACCGATGTCCTTTTGGGTACTCGGTCCACACCCAGCACAGGGCCTCCTGTGAATAGGACGATTGCCAGCCGCTATCGGCCTGCGCCGTCAGACCCAAAGTTCCTGACTCAACACCCCACGTCTGAGAGCCTTGTCATCCAGGCTCCTTCATCTGGGGCATTCCCTACAGCTCCCCCTGATAGGGAATCAAAAAGACTGGATAATTTGGGGACAAAGTTATTTTCTTCCAGCAGTCTAGCTTTGCGGTCCGTGAACACCGCATGCCTTTTGGGCTGCTATTCCCATACTCTCTGGGATACGGTCACGCAAGTGCTGCCTGCAGTTCTGGAGGAGGCCCTGACTGTCCTGTCCCAAGCCGTAACAGATGGGAGGGATGCAGCTAAGTTCATGATTCGTTGTGGACTTGATACGACCGACTCTCTGGGCAGATCGGTTGCATTAACGGTGGCATTGAGACGCCGCGTCTGGCTATGAATGTCTGGCTTTTCGGGGGGATGTCCAGCAATCCTTGATGGACATGCCCTTTGATGGCACACGTCTCTTCGTAAACAAGGCAGACTCTGTGTTTCAGCCGTTTTAAGGAATCCGGAGCCACGGCCCGGTTCCTTGGCCTCGCACCTGCACCTAGACCCCAGCAGTTAGCTTTTCGCCCCTTTTGTGGCTACGGAAGAGGCACCCAACTGCGTCCTTTCCCACCGACCCGCGCATGCTGTATAGCCCCGCCGCTAACGCGGTGTCCCACATTCCAGGGGATCAGGGAGCCAGCAGGTCGCCCAGTCCACCCGCCCCCTCCTCAGCCTCCAAGCCTTCCTAGTCCGCAGGTACATCAGATACACTAGGTGGCAGCTTATGCCATCATGTGCCCCAATGGCAAGACATTAACTCGGACAGGTGGGTCCTCCAAATTGTCCGGGGGGGGGGGGGGGCTTCTCCCTCCCTTTTGAGAAATCTCCTCCAGTCATGCCATCTTTATACAGTCAGATATCGGAGGATCATATGGCACTTCTCTGTGAGGAAGTCCAAGCCCTTTTGGCCAAAGGAGCTATAGAGAGGGTTCCGTTGCCAGAAGTAGGTTGTGGTTGCTATTCCTGCTACTATCTGGTTCCGAAAATGGACAAAGGTCTTTGATCCTATATTAGATCTTCGGTTCCTCAATCTCTTCCTCAAAAAGATGTTCAAAATGTTGACATTGGCTCAGGTCCTATCTGCCCTGGATCCCGGAGACTGGATGGTAGCATTGGACTTGCAAGATGCATACTTCCACATTCCCGTCTTGCCGGCCCACCGGCGTTGCCTATGATTCGTGGTAGGTCACGAGCACTCAGTTTATCGTGCTCCCCTTTGGCCTTACCAGTGCCCCTCGGGTGTTCACGAAAGTGATGGCAGTGGGGGCAGCTCATCTGCGCAGGTTATTGGTCAAGTCTTCCCCTACCTCGACGATTGGCTGTTGAAGGTGAACTCGCCCCAGACAGTTGTCTCCTACCTCCAGACTACGTGAACCTTTTGCATTTGCTGGGGTTCACTATCAACATGCCGAAGTCACACCTGAGTCCTTCTCAGAAGCTCCCTTTCATTGGAGCTGTTCTGGATACAGTGCAATTTCGGGCATATCCTCCTGAAAAGCGAGTCCAGGATATTCAGGCTATGATACCGATGTTTCAGCCTCTATCCTGCATTTCAGTGAGAATGACTGAGGCTGCTGGGCCTCATGGCCTCCTGCATCCTGTTGGTTCAAAATGCCAGATGGTATATGCTTGCTCTGCAGTGGGACCTGAAGTTCCAGTGGGCACAGCATCAGGGGAATCTGTCCGACAAGGTCCAGATCTCGGAAGGGACTGCTAAAGACCTTCAGTGGTGATTAATGAATCATGATTGGGTTAAGGGCAGATCCCTCTCCTTTCCCCAACCAGATCTTACTATCGTGACAGATGTGTCACTTCTGGGATGGGGTGGCCACATGGGAGAGGCAGAGATAAGGTGTCTGGTCTCTGGCGGAAACAGGTCTCCGTATCAGTCTTCTGGCGCTCTGAGCGATTAGACTAGCATTGAAAGCATTTCTTCCCTCCAAGGGCAAAGCAGTGCAGGTGTTCAGACAATACCACCACCATGTGGTATTGCAAAAAACAAGGCAGAGTGGGGTCGTGGACTCTTTGTCAAGAACCCCTCGTCTCTGGACTTCACTGGAAGATCAGGGCATTTCCCTGGTGGTTCAACACCTGGCAGGCTCCTTTAATGCCAGAGCAGACTAACTCAGCCGTCTCTTCCTGCAGTGGGGAGAACCTTGGTTAGACTTGTTTGCCTCCGTAGGGTACGCGCAATGTCGGCTGTTTTGTGCGTTCAAGGTGGCACTCGCTCGGCGACGCTTTTTGTTGTAAGTGGAACTCGGGACTCCTGTACGCTTTCCCGCCAATCCCACTTCTGCCCAGAGTTCTGGAGAAGATAAGGCAAGACCGGGCCCAAGTAATACTGGTGGTTCCGGACTGGGCACGGAGAGTCTGGTATCCCGAGCTCTTGAACATGACCATAACTCCTCTGATCAGACTGCCTCTTCAGGAGAATCTTCTGTCGCAGCAGCAGGGGAAGGTCCTCCACCCGAAACAGTCAACTCTGCGACTTCTTGCGTGGAGATTGAGTGGCGACAATTGACATCTTTCGACTTGCCACCCGAAGTCTATGATGTTAACTAGGCAGCCAGGCATCCCTCAGTCAAAACTGTATACGCCTGCCGTTGGAAGAAATTTGTGGCATGGTGCATCGACAATTCTGTCGATCCTCTATCTGCTCCTCTCTCTCTGGTCCTTCTCTTTAGTCTTTCCCTTGCCCGGCAGGGTTTCACCTTGGGCACTCTTAAGGGATATCTCTCTGCTATCTCTGCTTTCTTGATGTTACCTGATCAGTCTTCTTTTTTTAAATCTCCCATAGTTGAGAGGTTTCTTAAAGGCCTCATGTAAGAAAATTCCTCCTTGGCATGGTTACCCCCTGACTTTTTGCCTTTTGTTGATACCAGTTATGATTCGAAAAGTGCTGGGGCCCAGCTAACCAGGCCCCAGCACCAGTCTTCTTTCCCTAAACTGTACCTTTGTCCCCACAATTGGCACAGCCCTGGCACCCAGGTAAGTCGCTTGTAAATTGTACCCCTGGTACCAAGGGCAATGTGGCCAAGGAAGGTTTCTAAGGGGTGCAGCATGTCTTATGCCACCCAGGTGACCCCTCACTCAGCACACGCACACTGCCTCAAGCGTGTGTGTGCTGGTGGGGAGAAAATGACTAAGTCGACATGGCACTCCCCACAGAGTGCCATGCCAACCTCACGCTGCCTGTGGCATAGGTAAGTCACCTCTCTAGCAGGCCTTACAGCCCTAGTGCAGGGTGCACTATACCACAGGTGAGGGCATAGGTGCATGAGCACTATGCCCCTACAGTGTCTAAGCAAAACCTTAGACATTGTAAATGCAGGGTAGCCATAAAGAGTATATGGTCTGGGAGTTTGTCAAACACTAACTCCACAGTTCCATAATGGCTACACTGAAATATTGAAAATTGGTATCAAACTTCTCAGCACAATAAATGCACACTGATGCCAGTGTGGGATTTATTGTAAAATGCACCCAGAGGGCATCTTAGAGATGCCCTCTGCATACCAGTCTGACTCCGAGTGCTAGGCTGACCAGTTTCTGCCTGCCTGCCACAACCAGACGAGTTTCTGGCCACATGGCGAGAGTTCCTTTGTCACTCTGTGGCTAGGAACAAAGTCTGCACTGGGTGGAGGTGCTTCTCACCTCCCCCTGCAGGAACTGAAACACCTGGCGGTGAGCCTCAAAGGCTCATGCCTTTTGTTACAGCACCCCGGGGTATCCCAGCTAGTGGAGATGGCCGACCCTCCTGCCACTGCCCCTACTTTTGGCGGCAAGGCTGGAGAAGATAATGAGGAAAACAAGGAGTCGTCACCCACCAGCCAAGACTGCCCATAAGGTGCCCTGAGTTTGAGTTGAGGTGACTCCTGCCTTTAGAAATCCTCCATCTTGAGATTGGAGGATTTCCCCAATAGGATTAGGGATGTGCCCCTCCACTTAGGGATGAGCCACAAAGAGTGTGGCCATTCTCCAGGATGGTAGCTATTGGCTACTGCCCTCCTGACCTAAACACACCCCTAAATTTAGTATTTAGGGGTGACCCAGGAAATCAGATTCCTGCAACCTACAACAAGGACTGCTGACCTGAAAGCCCTGCAGAGACGACAGACGAGACAACTGACTTGGCCCCAGCCCTACCGACCTGTCTCTAGACTCATAGTACCTGCACAGCGACGCATCCGACAGGGACCGGCAACCTCTGAGGACTCAGAGGACTGCCCTGTAACTGAAGGACCAAGAAACTCCAGAGAACAGCGGCACTGTTCACCAACAGCAACATCTTTGCAACAAAGAAGCAACTATTAAAGAACTCACTCTTCACGCCGGAAGTGTGAGACTTCACACTCTGCACCCGACGCCTCCAGCTCGAGCTCCAGAGAGCCATCACTGCAGAGAGGACTCCCAGGCGACTGCGACCTCGTGCGTAACCTGAGACGACCCCCCTGGACTCACACAGCGACGCCTGCTGAGAGGATCCAGAGGCTCCCCCTGACCGCAACTGCCTGGTAACAAGGAACTCGATGCCTGGACCAAGCACTGCACCTGCAGCCCCCAGGCCCGAAAAGAACCAACCTCCAGTGCAGGAGTGACCAGCAAGCGACCCTCTTCCTAGCCCAGTCGGTGGCTGACCCGAGAAGCCCCCCTGTGCCCTGCCTGCATCGCCTATATGACCCACCCCCCCTCTCCCGACGCCAACTTTGCACACTGCACCCGGCCGCCCCTGTGCCGCTGAGGGTGTGTTTTGTGTGCTGTTTGTGTCGTCCCCCCCATTGCTCTACAATACCCCCCTGGTCTGCATCCTGACAACGCTGGTACTTACCTGCCAGCAGACCGGAACCGGAGCACCCATGTTCTTCATAGGCGCCTGTGTGTTTTGGGCCCTCCTTTGACTTCTGCACCTGCCCGTTGTTGCTGGTGCAGTGACTTAGGGGTTGCCTTGAACCCCCAGTGGTGGGCTGCCTATGCCCAGGAAACTGAATTTGTAAGTGCTTTACTTACCTGAGAAACTTAACCATACTTACTTCCCCCAGGAACTGTTGATTTTTGCACTAAGTACCCACTTTTTAAATAGCTTATTGCCAGTTTAACCTATACTGTGTGTACTACTGCTTTAATTCAAAGTTCCTTACTTACCTGTGTGAAGTACCTTGCATTTTATGTATTTACTTCAAATCTTGAATCTTGTGGTTCTAAAATAAATTGAGAAGATATTTTTCTATATAAAAGCTATTGGCCTGGAGTTAAGTCTTTGAGTGTGTGTTACTATTTTTTTGCCTGTGTGTGTGCAACAAATACTTAACACTACCCTCTGATTAGCCTACTGATCGACCACACTACCACAAAATAGAGCATTAGAATTATCTAATTTTGCCACTGTCATCCTCTAAGGGGAACCCTTGGACTCTGTGCATGCTATCTCTCACTTTGAGATAGTATATACAGAGCCAACTTCCTACACCTCACACATCTTTTTCCTGCTGTCCCATTCATCATGCCCCAATGGGATCTCAACCTGGTCTTAACTTACCTCATGTGTACCCCATTTGAACCACTTCACAACTGTCATCAAAGGCTCTTAACTATAAAGACTCTTTTTAATTGCTATTACTTCTGCCTGCAGATCTAGTGAACTCCAGGCTCTGTCATTTAAGCCACCCTATCTTGCCATACATCCTGACAGTGATGCTTCGCACGAGGGCTTCTTTTCTACCTAAGGGAGTGACACCCGTCAGTGTCGGGCAGTCCATCACCTTGCCTACCTTTTATGCACCCCCACATCCCTCTCATGAAGAGGAGAGATTGTCTGGACCCAACAAGAGCGTTGGCGTTTTATCTTGATCGTGCCAAAGACTTCCGGGTGGACGATCAACTCTTTGTGCCATATGTGGGTGCAAAGAAGGGGAAGGCGGTGCAGAAGAGGACCATTTCAAAATGGATACTCTTATGCATCAAAATGTGCTACGCTCTGGCTAAAAAGCAACCTCCCGAAGGTTTGAGAGCTCACTCCACCAGAGCTACTGCTGCTACCACAGGGCGTTCCAGTCCTGGATGCCTGTCAGGCGGCACCATGGGCATCTCTGCACACTTTTACCAAGCACTACTGCCTGGACAATCAGGTCCGAAGGGAGGGCTACTTTGGCCGTTCAGTCCTGCAGGACTTTTTGGTGTGATCTTAGTTTGCAGGCCCTCCACCAGGGATGGTATTGCTCCGGTATCTATTCAAAGGTAAGGAATCTGCACCTAGAAGTCTCTATCAGATGTACAAATTACTTAACTTCGGTAGCAAAATATCTGGTAGAGACATATTCTAGTTGCAGATTCCTTTCTGACCCGCCCATCGTCCCAGCACTGCAAACTGATTTCTAGGGACAGGAACTGTCCCTTGAGGGCCCTAGGTTTGGCGCACCACTCTGTTCTTCGTGGCTCTATGCTACTGGCGTGGAAAGTCGTGAAAAGAAACTGACGTCAGCATGCCGGGGTGGCGCACATATACGACCGCGACTTCGTCACGGCGAGCACAACACAACCTGACAGTGCGCAGAGGTACTGCACAAAGAAAAATTCTCTGGATCCAGTCTGACGCCTGGGGAAATTCAAAGGTAAGGAATCTGCAACTAGACTGTCTCTACCAGATATTTTTTTTACTGAAGGTAAGTAACTTGTACTTTGGGGTGAGGAGCAACACAGCACAGGTGTGTATTTGAAAGGAGATGTAGAACTTGTTAGAGAGATGGAAAATGACAGCTCTCACATGGAGATCTTAACTAAAAAGGGAAAAAAGTACCTTAAAATTGAGAAGTGGAAGGATTCATGCAAGTCACTCAAAAAGAATATGCTTCGTGGGGAGGGGGGCAGCGACACAATGGGGAATCTGAGATAAAGCTGTGTGTTAAGAAGCAGGCAAATGAGTGACAGTAAAGCCAATCAATGATGATGAATGGGCTGGCTATAAGCACCTTTTAAGTTCTTGGTAAAAAACACAATAGATCTTTTGCAGCCAGACAACTTGTGTTTGGCTGGCGACACCTTAAATTGTGCGCAGTGTTGGCCAAAACGCTGAGGATGTATCCAGACTTCTAGACCTCCATGACAGTTTTTTTTAGTGCCTAGATTTGTTGGGGCACAAAGATGACCGATTTTCACATACAAATGGGAGCATATTTCATTGTGATGGTCTGGGATTAGCAGGGCAAGAGAAGTTATTTCATATGGCTTAGCTGCTCACCACAGCTTCCACTAGAGTGGTTTTGCTGTCTTTACACCTAAACACTAAGGGTTGTCTGGTCTCAGTATTCGGTGACACACCATAAGTGTCTCCTACAATGTTATTGGGTTTGGAGGTGAAGGGAGGCAGTTGGATGCATTGTATATGTCCTATGAGGAAGGAGGTGATCTACTTAATGGTGTTCCCCTGAATGCAGATGATGTAGTCTGTTGATGAGTTTGTGGTGGAATATGGTGTCCAATGCTGATAGGTCGAGGAGGATTATGGCTGCAGTCTCCCTGCAGTCGAGGATGATTCTGATGTCATCTGTGGCTGGCTTTGATCAGTGCAGTCTATGTGCTGTGGTTGGTGCGGAATCCGGATTGGGAGATGCCCAGCAAGTCAATTTTTTTCGAGGAATTCGGTAAGCTGTTGGTGGTTGGCCTTCTTGAGTGCTTTGGCAGCGGAAAGGAGCAGAGAGATTGATTTATATTTGAGTTTGCTGAGATCGGAGGAGAGGGTTTCTTTAGGAGGGGTCTGATCTCTGCGGGTTGCCATTTGTTCGGGAAGGCTGCTGAGCATTCTGGTGACTTCCATGCTGATTTGATTGGCTCAGAGGTTGAACAATGGTGGGAGCAAGGATTGGTACCACTCTGGACTGGATGGATGACATTATGGTCATCAGGGTCAGGGCACTGGACCTGAGGTTTGGTTAGCAGGCATCTGGGCACTCTTGAGATGAGAAACTAGCAGCATCAGTTGAAAACCATGCTGTGGGGTGACCATATAATAGTTTTCTTACAACTGTATTCTGGTAACCCAGAGCCCGTCTACAAAATCAATATGCTGGATGCTGTTACAAGTTTGTAGCTTGGTGTAGTACCCGCCAGGTTGACCCGCTGCAAGCAAAGCTGTCTGTTGATAGTTTTCATTTGTTCAAAAAGACTTGTGTTGGGCACTGTTAAAGGTTATTTATCAGCTCGTGCTACTTTTTTAAGGTTGCGCAATCAGCCATCTTTATTTAAACCCCTTTTTTATAAGATTTTTGAAACTTGTAAAGCATGTGTTTCAGACGGTTTCTTTTGTGATGCCACTGTCGGAAATGAACTTGGTTCTCACTTTTCTCATGCCTATCCTATTTGAGCCAGTGCATAGATGTCCCCTGCGTCTCTTGACCCCGAAAATGGTATTTTTGTTCACGCTAGTGTCAGCTCATTGGGCGCTCTTGGTACAGCTGCCTTACACGTTTTCCTGACAAACTTGTGTTGAGAACCTCAGCTGCATTTCTACTGAAGGCTGTAACAAGTTTTGATGTTAAACAGGCCATCACTGTTCAGCCATGTTTTTTTGCCAGAGCTCCACATTTGATAGAGTAGGAGAGATTCCATAGTTTTGACCCCAAGAGAGCCCTCAATTCTACATTAGCAGTACGAGGGACCATTCAGTCATGCACAATGTTTCGGTCTGAGCCATTCCATAAACCACCTTGGGAGGTACTGCTTTAGTATCTAGTCACAAGGTGATAAATCTGTGGTTAGAAGTATGCATATGAGTGACAAAGTACTCACTTTCAGGAACACTGTTTCTGTTAAATACTCTAACCACAGGTTCCTTCCCACCTCCCTTTTACGTGGATTCCTTTCACTTGTAAAAACAAACGGCTCCAAACTCTAGATGTGCCCAATGGTCAACCCAATTTGATGATGAGCTCTGTGTCTGAGGGTGTGGAAAAGTGTTCAAAGGCAACTGCCTGGGAGTCACCTATATGCAAACCTGCTACTCACTTCTGGTTTGTAATAGTGCACTGCCTCACAATGCAACCTACTGGTGTGCAGTAGTACTGCTTTGAGTTTTCTAATCCAGTCCGCCACCTGACGGAATATTCACAAGGTGAGGAATTTGGTGTTATGTAGATAACTTGTTTAATTTCAATGAATAACTTAAAAAAATCTGATAGAGACTTAGTAGAATTTCCCCCAGACGTCACTCGATCTGAAGATTTTTCTTTGAGCAGTAGTCTTGCACACCATCATGTAGCGTTGGTCGACTGCGTATGTTGGTGGCGTTGTGGTCGCCATGATGACATCGCAGTCATACATAGCCGCCACCCAGGCGAGCTGACATCTGTTATTTTCTTTTTGTGCCACCCTTCGCGCATTCTTGGAGAAGAGTTGCCCTCAGTCACTTTTTGATTGACTTTTCAACCTTTCTGCAAAGTTTTTTGACTTGGCGCATTGAGACATCTTCCTGTGGAGACCGGATTCAAGCCGTGTGACTTCGGTCACCTCATGTCAGTGACTGATCCACACCTCCTGACTTGTGCCTGGACCGCGACCATGACCCTGAAGGCTTTGAGGGAGCGGACTCGAGCTTATGGCGACCTGGTGCTCGGCTCTGTCGTTCCTGGTCTCGCTCAAGAGGAAGGTCACGAGACTGCTCGTAGGGCCATCACCACTCGTCCTCATCCCACTCCATGTTCTTGGGACATTTGGTTCACAAGAAGATATTGAAGAGACTTCGCCCCGTCACTCAAACGATCAGACGTGGGAGGAGTGTTGTTCTTCTAGGCCTCAGTCGTAGGAGCCTGCTTCCGTGTCAGCTCCAAGTCTCCCAGGGTTTCCAGGAGCCAGAGATACTCCTGCCCATCTCAGGGAGTTTTATGAGGCCATGAGCCTAATTTCTGGGGAGTCTGACCCTACTGTGATGCCCTGGGGCCCTGTAGGGTTGGTGGGGACTCCTTGGGTTCTGCGCTAGTGGCTTTGGCCTTGGCTCCGGAGGGAACTCTAGGATTCATAATGAGATACCAGCCGGCACCAATCGTGCCATCATAACCATTCCCTGCACTGGTACAGAAGTCGACCCTCTTGATGTCGGTTGGGCCCATAATTGATGTCGATCCCATCCGGATTCGCAACTCTGACCTGGAGCAGGAACAGCATTGCCCAGCATTGATTTAGACTTTGGAGATTTCAGTCCCCAGGTTGGATTATGACCCTTAAGATTATGGGTACGGTGAGAGTATTGAGGGGTCACTGGACCTGCGAGTATACCATCTCTGAGATCCCTGTGCACAGTGGGCTTAGGAATTGGGTGCAGCCCCAGTGGTTTAGACACCTCCTCTGACTGTGGCATGCTTTCTCCCCCTACCATTGCTATGGAGGAGTGAGTCTTATACTGAATGGTGGTGCGAAGACCATCTGAAGTCCTGGACCTCGAGCTGTCTTCCTTGGCTGTCAGGACTAACCTCATAACTGAGGTTCTTCAGCCCAGTACTTCCACATCTGAACCCTTTTTGCCCTTCAATGAAGCCCTCACTGATATCCTGCTGGGGACATGGTCTAAACCCAGCACAGGGACTCCTGTCAACAGGACAGTCTCCTGCCGCTGTACGCCTGCACCTAACAACTGTAAATTCCGGACCCAACTTCCGTCTAGTCATCCAGGCTTCTTCCTCTTCCGGCGCATTCCCTAACGCACCCCTGGACAGGAAATCAAAAGACTGGACCAACATGGGAAGAAAATGTTTTTTTTTTTTTTCTCTACAGTCTGGCATTGCGGTCCATGAACAATGCATGCCTTTGGGCTGCTACTCCCATACTTTATGGGATACAGTTGCGCAGGAGCTACCACAGCTCCCAGAGATTCCCGAGCCATTCTTTCCCAAGCTGTTGCTGACCGGAAGGATTCAACTAAGTTCAAGATGGTTGTGGGCTAGACACGACCGACTCACTAGGCAGATCGGTTCCGTCAGCCTTGGCCCTACGACGCCATGCTTGGTTGAGGCTGTCTGGCTTTTCGGGGGATGTCCAGTAGTCACAGATTCAGTGCTCGAGCTCTTTAAGGAGTCCCAGGCTGTGGCTTGGTCCCTTGGCCTCGCAGCTGCTCTTTGGCTCCCCCCCCTAGTCTGCTTTTCACCCCCCATCGTGGCAACAGAATGAACGCCCAACCTCATCCATTTCCCTCCAGCTACCCCTGGTGTTTGGACGAGCGCACAGGATCCAACGTTCCCCTGTGGGTCAGAAAATCAGCAGTCGACCCAGTTCAAATCACACACACACACACACACACACACACACACACACACACACACACACCACCCCCCCCCCCCCCAAAGGGACTGCTCCCTCCCCTTCGAGACTACCCCTCCAGTCATGCCATCGTCCTACGATCCTATGACAAAGGATCACTTGGCACTTCTCTGAGAGGAAGTTATGGCTCTTTTGGCCATGGGAGCCATAGAAGAGGATCCCTGTGGCAGAAGTAAGTTGTGGTTGTTGTTCCAGCTACTTTCTGGTGCCCAAAAAACAAGGGCCTTCGTCCTGTCCTAGACCTCAGGTCCCTCAACCTCTTCCTCAGGAAGAAGTTCAAAATGCTCACTCTGGCTCAGGTCCTATCTGTTCTGGATCCTGGAGACTGAATGGTAGATTTGGGCTTGAGAACGCCTGCTTTCATATTCCTGTCCTGCCTGCCCAGAGATGTTACTTGCAGTTCTTGGTAGGTCACAAACACTTTCAGTTCTCTGTGCTCACCTTCGGCCTTACAAACGCCCCTCGCGTGTTCATGAAAGTGATGGCAGAGGTCTCGGCTCATCTTTGAAGGTCAGGGGTTTCATTTTCCCCTACCACAATGACTAGCTATTGAAGGCTGACCCTCCCCAGGCTGTCTTCTCCCACGTCCAGACTTCGCCGAACCTTCTGCATTTGCTGTGGTTCACTAAAAACGGGACAAAGTCACACCTGACTCCCTCTCCGATGCTCCCTTTCATCGGAGCTGTTCTGGACGCAGTGCAGTTTTGGGCCTATCCTCCCGAGCTGCGAGTCTGGGATATTCAGGCCATGCTAACAATGTTTTGGACTCTGTCCTGGGTTTCAGTGAGAATGACTCTGAGGCTGCTGGGCATCATGGCCTCCTGCATCCTGCTGGTCACACATGCCAGATGGCATATCCTGGCTCTGGAGTGGGACCTGAAGTTACAGTGAGTGAACATCAGGGAATTCTCTCAAACATGGCCCAGATCTCGGAGTGGTGGCTATCGAACGACGATTGGGTCAGAGGCAGATCCCTCTCCGTTCCCCAACCAGATCTGACAGTAGGGACAGATGCGTCACTCCTGGCATGGGGTGTCCACATGGGGGAGCCATAGATCAGAGACATCTGATCTCTGGCGGAGTCCGGGCTCAACATAAAACGTCTGGAGCTCAAAGTGCTCAGGCTTGCATTTAAAGCATTTCTTCCTTCTCTCAAAAGGGAAGTGGTGTAGGATGTAGGATGCTAGCTCAGTTCATGGTGTACACCTATGATGTGGCACCTTATACTCAGCCCAGGCAACACTTTGTGATGGTGAATAGGTGATATCAAAAGCTCTCTAGGGATAGCTGAGGTGGGTATCTGAAGCTCATCAAGGTGGAATATATAGCACTTGTGTTTCAAAAATAAAGCATTTTTTATTACAGGTCTAGTACTATACCTACATTGGTATATCACCTTTTGGAGATATCGGCACACAATATGTAGACCAAATAACCAACAGAAATTGCATAAATTGTATAGGGCCCTATGGAGGGTGGCAAACCATGTACTAAAGTGGAATGCGAAATAGTGAACCCAACCAAGGTAAGTGTGGTTGTTAGCTTGGGGATGGGGTTAGATGAAAACACCAGAGGTAAGTGTCCCAGCGACCAGGTGCATGGTAGACACCTACCCAGTCATCCCATAGACTAACACAGAGAGTAGTGGCTGGAGTTCGTGATTCAGGACCCTTCCCAGTATACCCTGGCCAAATCAACAGTCAAGAGGAAGGTTGGAGAGTGCCCCCACCCAAGGATACCCAGAAGACAGGATAACCTACACCAGCGGTCCCGGATGCAGAGAGGAGAACGGACTCTTTCTGACGTGAGTGGAAGCCTCGGATTGTCAAGCTGCTGTCATGACCCATGGACCAGGTCGATGGAACCCAAGAGAGGATTACAGACGTGAAGAAACTGAAAAAGAAGGGGACAGTGTCCAGCACCCTTGGACGTGCCCTGGTGGTGCAGATGGCAATGCCCACCGTCCTAGAGGTGAAGTTCCTGCAAGTCAGTGGAGGAAGAAGTCTAGCTGAAGGGTCCAGGAGCTGCTGAAAATCCCAGGAGTCGTCTACGAGCTGTCCCTCGACAGTCTGATTGCAGGAGGGTCAGTGGCCAGCCAGGTCACCAACAAGTACTTGCAAATGCAAGCAAGGGCTGAAGAGGTATTTGCAGAGTTTTGGGAACCATTAAGGTCCAGGAGACTACTATTTAAGGGAAGTCAGGACTTGCCTTCAACACACAGGAAGGTCAGCAGAAGTTGTTGACCCCCAGACTATGGACACAGGGAGTCACAAAGAGGTCTCAGTAGCACAACAAAACAGAAGTCACTAGTCGCAGGAGTTGCAGGAAGAGGGCTGGTATTTGACTTGCAGAGTGCTGGAGGCTGGGTCTTTCTGGCACCGGAAGATCTCTTGGAGGAAGTCAACAAACCTTGGCAAGTGCAACAGTTGCGGTGCACAGGGGTTCCAGTCCAGTGGCAGGAGTAGGGATCCACAGTCTCCCAAGTTCGTCAGAAGACGAGGTGGACCCAGAGGAAGCCACAAGACTCACCACCTGTGAAGCAGAGCCTTTCCATGTCTGTGAAACAGCAGACCCCACCAGCCAATCGACGTTGTCTTGAGGTGCCTGTGGATAAAGGAGAGTGACTCCTTCACTCCAAGGGCGATTCCTTCGTGCTTCCAGGTGCAAACAGGGTCATTGTGACCTTGGAGGATCCAGATCCTCGTATATTTCAGAGTTCTTGCAGGATCCGGAGAAACACTTTTTCAGTGGGACCCTTCCCACCAGAAGTAGATGTGTTTCAGTTCCAAAACGGACTAGCAGCGGTACCAGCGGCCAGGAGCAGATGCCTTTCATAGTGTTCCTTGGAGAGTCGTGCTCAAAGAAACTGAGACCCCCACCCACGGGGGAGCCCTTAAGTAACCCTAAAATGGGGTTGGTTACTCTGAAGTGACCCACCCATCAGAGGGGGTTAGGGATGTCATCTGCCTGGCCTGACCAGTCCGATGCTTCCAGAGGCCTCTGCCCACCTGGTTTCCAAGATCGCAGAATCAAGTGTCCACCTTGCAGAGATCTGTGCACCTCCCTCCAAGAGGAGCTGGACAGGGTTGTGGTGAGTCCCCTGTCCATTGTGTAGTTTCGCACCAGAGCAGGAAATTGGGGTTCATGAACTGGTGCAAACCGGATTATGCAACTAATGCACCAGATGTGCCCTTCAAAGCAGTCTGGTGGCGCTCAGAGGCCACCCCAACCCAGCCCTTGGACACCTAATACACAAGGGGAGGTGGTCACACCTCTCCCTTCCAGGGAATCCTTTGTTCTGACACCCCAGCCTGAGCCAGGCTCTCCAGCAGGAGGGCAGAATAGTCTCTAGGGTCAGCTGCAGCGCTGGTTGGCAGCTAGAACCCGAAAGACTGCACAGGCAGACTGGGGATCTGCTAGGAAACCCCTGGAGTACATGGTATCATGCAACTAACACTGGAATTGGTGTAGTTGTATGATTCCAACATGTTTGATATAAACCATACCGAAGATCGGAGAAGTCGTCATATAGTTGGACCATTCGTGTTGACCAGTGCCTACTACATACCTTAAGATGGCTTCCCCACACTCAGAGTCCAGGAAATGGAGCCTCGGTTTTGTAAAGGCACACTGCTCACACAGGGGTACCCTCACACTTTGGGACATGCACCCTGCCCTTGGGCGAAAGGGCCTACCAGAGGGGTGACCTAGTGTCTAAGTGAAGTGGCCAGCATATAAGGCAAGCCTTATAACTGTGGTGAAAGGGTGCATGCACCATTTCACGCAGGCTGCAATGGCAGACCTGCAGACAGTTTGCATTGGCCTCCATGGGTGGCATGCTGCAACCCATGGCTGACCCTGGTGTACCAATGGCCTGGGTACCTAAGTACCATGTACGAGGGACTTACATAGGTACAATAGTATGCCAATTGTGGGTGTAAAACATTTACCCCAAATTTGATTGTTGGTAGAGAACAGACACTGGGGTCCTGATTAGCAGGATCTCAGTGAATTACAGTCTAAACACACAGAAATCAGGCAAAACATAGGGGTAACTATGCTAGATATATGGCAGTTCCCTACACAGGTGTTCAGGGACAAAAAACACCGCCAAGTGGTACTGCAACAAGCAGGGTGTGTTGGGTCGTGGACCCTTTTCAAGAGACCCTGCGGCACTGGATGTGGCTGGGACGTTAGGACATATCTCTGGTGGTTCAACGTCTGGCGGGATCTTTGAATGCCAGAGTAAACAAACTCAGTCATCAGTGCATGGTCACTCACGAATGGCGTCTCAATTAGGAGGTGGTGCAAGGTCTCTTTCAGCAGTGGGGAGAGCCTTGGTTAGATCTGTTTGTCTCCACAAAGAACGCACAGTGTCTGCTGTTTTGTGCGTTGGAGTTTCCAAGACAACATTCGCTAGGCAATGTTTTCTGTTTCAGACCTCGTATACGCCTTTCTGCCAATAACACTTCTGCCCAGAGTTCTCAAGAAAATCAAGAACGGCCGAGCCCAAGTAATTCTTGTGGCTCTGGACTGGGCACATAGAGTATGGTTTCCCAAGATTCTGAGCATGGCCATTGATCCTCCACTCAGACTGCCTTTTCTGGGGGATCTTCTATTGCAGCAGCAGGGGACTGCTAGTGGTAGTGTCTCAGGAGTTTAGAGTTTCTCCCCACTTTGGCACATGATTTCCCTCTAGCTGGGCATCTTGGCCAGGCAAAAACATGGGGTAGGTTGGTAAACCACTTCTACTGGACAGGTATGTCCCAGAAGGGGAGTGAGTTTTGAGACTCCTATTCCACCGATCAAACCAGTGACAAGACAGGTGACCACCCAAAGCCCCCCTTACTTCCACTTCTAGTGGTTGGGGTTCCCTTTGAAAGGGTAGGGATTTACATTGTTGGTCCCCTTGACTCCAACAGCATCAGGGAAAATATTTATACTGGTTGTAGTAGATCATGGAACCAGGTACCCTGAAGCAATTCCCCTGAGGACTACTACTGCCCCTGCAATAGCTAGGGCCCTCATTGGTATCTTTACAATAGTGAGCTTTCCAAAGGAGGTGGTGTCAGTCAGAAGTGCAAACTTCATGTCTGGCTACATAAAACACATGGTGGTTGAGTGTTGTGTGACCTATAAGTTCACTACCCCTTATCACCCACAAACCAATGGCCTTGTTGATAGATTCAACAAGACATTGAAAGATATGATTTTTGGACTCCCTGAAAACTCAGAAGGAGATGAGATGTCTTAGTTCCATGCCTGCTTTTTGCTTACAGGGACGTGCCGCAGAAGGAAGTAGGTTTTCTCCTTTTGAGCTACTATTGAGGCATCCTGTATGGGGATCCACTTTCGCTTGTGAATGAGGGTTGGGAGAGACCTCTCAGAACTCAAGCAGGATATTGTGGACTATGGCTTGGCCTTCGTTCCAGAATGGTTGAGTACATGGAAAAAGCTTTCAAAAATCTTGAGGCCAGCCAAAAACTGCAGAAGCTCTGGTATGACCAAACGACTACACTGGTGGATTTCCAACCAGTGCAGAAGGTGTGGGTGTTGGAGGCTGTGGCTCCTAGGGCCCTCCAAGATAAGTGGGAGTGGACCCTACCCCATAATGGAAAGAAAAGGGGAAGTCACCTACCTGGTGGACTTTAGCTCTTGCAGGAACCCCAAAATGGTTATCCATGTAAACCACCTGAAACCCTATTGTAAGGAAATGCCTCATTGGCATGGTTACCCCCTGACTTTTTGCCTTTGCTTATGCTAAGTTTTGATTGAAAGTGTGCTGGGACCCTGCTAACCAGGCCCCAGCACCAGTGTTCTTTCCCTAAACTGTACCTTTGCTTCCACAATTGGCACAGCCCTGGCACTCAGATAAGTCCCTTGTAATGGGTACCCCTGGTACCAAGGGCCCTGATGCCAGGGATGGTCTCTAAGGGCTGCAGCATGTCTTATGCCACCCTCACTCAGCACATGCACACTGTCTCACAGCTTGTGTGTGCTGGTGGGGAGAAAATGACTAAGTCGATATGGCACTCCCCTCAGAGTTCCATGCCAGCCTCACACTGCCTGTGGCATAGGTAAGTCACCCCTCTAGCAGGCCTTACAGCCCTACGGCAGGGAGCACTATACCACAGGGGAGGGCATATGTGCATAAGAACTATGCCCCTACAGCGTCTAAGCAAAACCTTAGACATTGTAAGTGCAGCGTAGCCATAAGAGTATATGGTCTGGGGGTTTGTCAAACACGAACTCCACAGTTCCATAATGGCTACACTGAAATCTGCGAAGTTTGGTAACAAACTTCTCAGCACAATAAATGCACACTGATGCCTTTGTGGAATTTATTGTAACATGCACCCAGAGGGCATCTTAGAGATGCCCCCTGAATACCAACCTGACTTCTAGTGTGGGGCTGATGGCCACATGGGGAGAGTGCCTTTGTCACTCTGTGGCCAGGAACAAAGCCTGCACTGGTTGGAGGTGCTTCACACCTCCCCCTGCAGCAACTGTAACACCTGGCGGTGAGCCTCAAAGGCTCACCCCTTTTGTTACAGCGTCCCAGGGCATCCCAGCTAGTGGAGATGCCTGCCCCTCCGGCCACTGCCCCCACTTTTGGCAGCAAGCCTGGAGGAGATAATAAGAAAAACAAGGAGTCACCACCCACCCGTCAGGACAGCTCCTAAGGTGCCCTGGCTGAGGTGACCCCTCTCTTTAGAGCTCCTCCATCTTAGTTTTGGAGGATTCTCCCAATAGAATTAGGGATGTGCCCCCCTCAGGGAGGAGGCACAAAGAGGGTGTAGCCACCCTCAAGGACAGTAGCCATTGGCTACTGCCCTCCCAGACCTAAACACACCCCTAAGGCACCCCAGAACCCAGGAAATCAGATTCCTGCAACCTGAACAAACAAGGACTGCTGACCTACAAGCCCTGCAGAGAAGACGGCTGACCTACAAGCCCTGCAGAGAAGACGGAAGACAATAACTGCTATGGTCCCAGCCCTACCAGCTTGTCTCCAGAATCGAAAACCTACAACCAGCGACGCATCCAACAGGGACCAGCGACCTCTGAAGCATCAGAGGACTGCCCTGACTCCCAGGACCAAGAAACTCCCATGCGCATCGGCTCTGCTCAACAAAAGCAACATCTTTGCAACAAAGAAGCAACTTTTAAAGAACTCTGTTCCCGCCGGAAACATGAGACTTCACACTCTGCACCCAACGCCCCCGGCTCGAGATCCAGAGAACAAACACCACAGGGAGGACTCCCTGGCACTACGACCCCATGAGTAGCCCGTGACGACCCCCCTGGACACCCACAGCGACGCCTGCAGAGAGAATCCCGAGGCTCCCCCTGACCGCGACTGCCTGTAACAAGGGACCTGACACCTGGACCAAGCACTGCATCCGCAGCCCCCAGGACCTGAAGCAACCAATCCTCAGTGCAAGAGTGAACCCCAGGCGACCCTCTGCCTAGCCCAGGTAGTGGCTGGCCCGAGAAGCCCCCATGTGCCCTGCCTACACCGCTAGATTGACCCCTGGGTGTCTCCATTGTTTCCTATCCAAAACCCACCGCATGCTTTGCACACTGCACCTGGCCGCCCCTGTGCCACTGAGGGTGTGTTTTGTGTGCCTACTTGTGTGCCCCCTGTGCTCTACAAAAATCTACTGGTCTGCCCCCCCGAGGATGCAGGTACTTACCTGCTGAAAGACTGGAACCGGAGCACCCCTGTTCTCCATAGGCGCCTGTGTGTTTTGTGCACCTCTTTGACCTCTGCACCTGACCGGCCCTGAGCTGCTGGTGTGGAAACTTTGGGGTTGCCTTGAACCCCCAATGAAGGGCTGCCTATGCCCAGGAACTGAGACTTGTAAGTGTCTTACTTACCTCACAATCTAACCAATACTTACCTCCCCCAGGAACTGTTGATTTTTGCACTGTCTACTTTTAAAATAGCTTATTGCCATTTTAACAACAACTGTATATGTTATTGCTCTATTTCAAAGTCCCTAACTTACCTGTGTGGAGCACCTTGCATTTTATGTATTTACTTCAAATCTTGAACTTGTGGTTCTTAAAATAAATTAAGAAAATATATTTTTCTATATAAAAACCTATTGGCCTGGGTTACGTCTTTGAGTGTGTGTTCTCATTTATTGCCTGTGTGTACAACAAATACTTAACACTACCCTCTGATAAGCCTACTGCTCGACCACTCTACTACAAAATAGAGCATTAGAATTATCTAATTTTGCCACTATCTTACCTCTAAGGGGAACCCTTAGACTCTGTGCACACTATCTCTTACTTTGAGATAGTGTATATATAGAGCCAACTTCTTACACCTATCATGATAAGGCTGAGATGACCATGCTCATAGTCACTGATGAGGGTCAGGAAGCAGAGTGAACCTTTCCCTGATCTCCTCTCCAGCAGTCCTGTAGATGTTTCAGTGAAATGAATGGTCTTTTTAAATGCCCTCTGTGACAAACAGCAGGCTGACTGCAAGCAAGTAAGTCTTGCCTCAGTATGCTGAGCTCTTCCCCTTGACATCTTGTCAGAGAACCTGGTGTACACAATGTGGACACTAGGTATAGCTTGCCTGTCAACAACAAAATCTACAGTCGATCATGTCAAGGAGAGCATCAAAGCTGAGGTCTGCAAGATGCTGGTTTTGGGAGTCATTGAGCACTCTGAGAGCCCCTGGGCCCGCCCAGTTGTTCTAGTCCCCAAGCATCATTCTCTGGGTGGAAAGAAAGACATGAGGTTTTGTGTAGACTATAGGGTCCTCAGTACTGTGACTGAAACAGATGCCCTCCCAATTCCTAGTGCTGAGGAATTGATTGACAGGTTAAGGGCAGCCAAATATCTCAGTACTTTTGATCTCACTTCAGGGTACTGGCAGATAGGTCTGACTCCTGCAGCAAAAGAAAATTCTGTAATCTTCACTGCTGATGGGCAGGGCATTATCGGTTTACTGTTATGTCCTTTGGTTTGAAGAATGCCCCTGCCACCTTCCAACAGTTGGTGAAAAAAGTCCTTGCTGGGTTAGAGTTTAGTGCAGCATATCCTGTGATATTGCTGTCTTTAGTTCTATCTGGCAGGATCACCTGATCCAACTTGGAAAGGTCATTGAGGCTGTGCGAAAGGCAGGTCTCAATATCAAGACAAGCAAATGCCTGCTAGTTCGTGGCCAGGTTGTATACTTGAGCCACATTGTAGGTGGAGGCAAGTTCAACCACTGCAAGCCAAGATTCAGACAATTCTAGACTGGGTAGCTCCAACAGCCAAGACTCAAGTTAGGGCATTCCTTGACTTGACTGAGTTCTACAGGAGGTTTGTGAGGGTAGGCCACCATTGTAGCTCCCTCACATAACTGACCTCTAAACAAATGCCAAATAATGTAAACTGGACAGTAAGCTGTCAAAAGGCCTTTGACATCCTGAAATAAGCAATTTGCTCAACACTTGTTCTTAAAGCTCCAGATTACACCAACATGTTCATAGTGCAGACAGATATCTCTGAACATGGGATAGGAGCAGTCCTGCCCGAAATCATTGTTGGTAGCCATGACCAACCTGTTGCTGCTCTCCAGAGAGCAGCGTTTGAGTGCCGTTTAGAGGGAAGCCTTTGCTGTGTGTTGGTCCCTGAAGAAGCTGCAACCATACTTGTTTGGTTCTCACTTACTAGTTCACACTGACCACAGGCCTCTCACACAACTAATTCAAATGAAAGGTGAAAACCCCAAACTGTTAAGGTGGTCCATCCCCCTACAGGGAATGGACTTTTACAGTAGAACACAGACCTGGGACTGACAATGCCAATGCAGATGGCCTTTCCAGGCTCTTCCACTTAGATGAAGATGACCCTATTGTGAAGGGTTAGTTTCATCCTCTCTCGTTTGGGAGGCAGGGTCATGCAGAAAACTTCCTTTTTTTTTTTTTTACATGGTAATGAGACCCAAGTCTCTCCAGGTGTTGGAGATGACTGACAACCCCACCCTCACTTTTGACAGCAGCACTGGCAGTAAGATTAGTTAGAATAGGTGTGCTCACTTCATGCCAGTCCCACCCCTAAGGTGGACAAGCTGAAGAGGACTCTACTTTTTAAACTCCTCCATCTTGTTTGGAAGGAATTGGGCCACTAGGGTTTAGGGCTATGCCCACTTCCCTGCTGAAGTAGTCATAAGGGTGTAGTCACCCTAAAGGTGACAGCCCATTGACGACCACCTGACACCCCCTGTAACGCCCCTAAATTGAATATTTAGGTGGTACCCCTGAACCCTAGAGCTCAGATCCTGACTACCTACGAAGCAAAGGAGAAAAAAGTGTACCTGCTGCAGAGGAAAAGAAGCAGCAGCCGACTTGGAGCTAGCCCCTCCGGTCTCCCCGCTGACCTCTATGGACTCTGCCGAAAAGACGGCTCGTCCTGCAGCTGAGCTGCTAAGAAACCCAGGACTGCCTGCCTTCCATTAAGACTGAAGACTCCTATGACCAACGTCTCTGCTCTGAAACCGTCTCAAGAAAGGACTCCTAATACTCCGGAACAGCAAAGACCTGACACCCGAAGTGACTTCTGCACAGACATCCACGACCGGAGGTGAAACCAACCCACAGTGCCAGCAAGGTACCCCAACTGTCCAGAGTCTGAGTCCAGTGTAGTCTCACCCTTTTTGGACCCCCCCCACCCTTAAAAACCCACCAAGGTGTCTGCAGCCTCTGCACGCAGCCCTATCCAGCAGTCTTGTGGTGAGAAAACCCCCGACACCTTCAGCAACCACTGCACCCGCTGCCCCTGACCCCAACTGAGGTGTATCACTGGTGCCAACAATGTCCCCTGGCTCCCCTGAGCTCCAGTCCATCATGAGACCTTCCTGCTGGACTCCCTGATGCCTACAGCCTCAACACCCAGCACCCTCTGACCGCGAGTGTTACTGGACGAAGAAACCTGATTCCTAAGTACACCCCTGCATCAATCGCCCCTTGAGAAAAGGATCAAAGGTGCACCTACGTCCCTGAGCACCCCGAGTCTACAACCTGCCTATTTGTTGTCCCCGACTGGCTTTCTAGTCAGAGCCTACAGCCTGCCTTCATGAGGATCAAACTTCCACAGGAAACCATTGTGCACCCGACCCCTCACTGCACCTGGCCATCCCCAGTGCTGTCCGAAGTGCCCTTCTGGTGTGGTTCTGAGCAGTGCCCAGTACTTACCTAAACTCCCTGAGATTGGCTTTGTAAGTAATTGTTAACCCTGTGTGTGCTGAATATTGTTTTCCTCCTTAGGTTAACATTGAAGAACTCTGAGAATTGACCGAAGTGTTTAATTTCTTTTAACTGAAAAGTATGTATGCTTGAACAAGTGTGTATCTGATTATGAAGTTCTTGAGTTTGAAACATATATAAAAAATATTTTTCTAAACTGGTCTCAAATTTATTCTTTGTGTGTCTCATTTATTGTCTCGGAGTACAACAAATGCTTAGCATTACCCTCCGATAAGCCAAACTGCTAGTCCATATAATATGGCCAGCATATTAACTGGGCCATGCTAGTATTATATAATAGAGCAGTAGTTCTTTTAACTTTTGCCTCTGCAAATAAACTTAGGGATCCTCTCGACTCTTTGCACAATGTACATCTTTAGTGCACTATATAGAGAGCCAGCTTCCTACAGTGGTTGAGTAGAGTCATGGGGGGAAAAGCATGTCTGGGTGAATAGAACATCTGGTAATGTGAAAAACAGTAGTTGCTGGGCTTCGTTAGAGAACAGTCTACTGAGAAGAGTATACGTAAATACGACTATGAGGAGCATACAAGTGGTGGGATGATGCCTCTGCTGGGTGGCAATGAGATTTTGTTTGAAATGATTCAGCAAGATGCTGGATGTGAGTAAGAAGAATGATGGGTGCTTCTTTGGAAGCAGTCTGTCTAATTCTGTTTTCACGACATGACTTTGCAGCCCTGATTGGATGTCATTAATGTACTGTTTCCTTGCTGTTACTGCCCTCTGCTAAAGTTTTCTTCATATTGTTCTTTCGTTCTCAGGTATCACTGCCACACATGCAAGATGGTTGATGGTGTTGGAGTCTGTACGGTTTGTGCAAAAGTCTGTCACAGGGATCATGAGATTTCATATGCAAAATATGGCTCTTTCTTTTGTGACTGTGGAGCAAAGGAGGATGGCAGCTGTCAGGTGAGGCCCAGTTTGTCAGTTTATTTACAAGGCGTAGATTGCTTTGTTGTATTAACCCCTTCACTGCCAGGCCTTTTTTTGGCTATTTGGAGCAGTTCACACTTAGGCCCTCGTAACTTTTTGTCCACATAAGCTACCCACACCAAATTTGCGTCTTGTTTTTTCCAACATGGTAGGGATTCTAGAGGTACCCAGAGTTTGTGGGTTCCTCTGAAGGAGACCAAGATATTAGCCAAAATACAGCAAAAATGTAAAATATAAATTAAAAAAAAAAAGGAAAAAGGGCTGCAGCAGAAGGCTTGTGTTTTTTTTTTCCACCCTGAAAATGGCATCAACAAAGGGTTTGTGGTGCTAAAATCACCATCTTCCCAGCTTTCAGGAACAGGCCGACTTGAATCAGAAAACCTATTTTTCAACACAATTTTGGCATTTTACTTGGACATACCCCATTTTTACTATTTTTTGTGCTTTCAGCCTCCTCCCAGTTAGAGACAGATATGGATGTGAAACCAATGCTGTATCCCAGAAAGCTAAATGTTTCTGAAAAGTAGACAAAATTCTGAATTCAGCAAGGGGTAATTTGTGTAGATCCTACAGGGTTTTACTGCAGAAAATAACAGCTGAAATAAAAACAAAATATTGAAATTGAGGTGACAAAACCAGCCATTTTTCTCTACGTTTTACTCAAACTTTTTCCTGCGAGGTCAGATTTTTTTTAAAGCAATATACCGTTAAGTCTGCTGGACTCTTCTGGTTGCGGGGATATATAAGGGTTGTAGGTTCATTAAGAACCCTAGTGAAAAATAGGTATCAAGAAAACCTTTTGCATTTCTAAAATGGGCACAAGATACGGTGTTGGGAAGCAGTGGTTACTTTCACATCTCCGAATTCTGTGGTCCCCATACTAGCATGTGAATTACAGGGCATTTCTCAAATAGACGTCTTTTTTACACACTGCCTTACATTTGAAAGGAAACAATTTAGAGAAACACAAGGGGCAATAGCGCTTGTTCTGCTATTCTGTGTTCCCCCCCAAGTCTCCCGGTCAAAATGGTACCTCACTTGCGTGGGGAGGCCTAATGCCCACGACAGAAAATGCAACATGGACACATCACATTTTCCCCAAGAAAACTGACCTGTTTTTTGCAAAGTGCCAAGCTGTGGATTTTGGCCTCTAGCTCAGCCGGCACCTAGGGAAAACTACCAAACCTGTGCATTTTTGAAAACTAAACACCCAGGGGAATCCAAGAGGGGGGTGACTTGTGGGGTTCTCATCAGGTTCTGTTACCCTGAATCATTTGCAAACCTCAGAATTTGCCTTACACTTTTTCCTCACATTTTGGTGACAAACTTCTGGAATCTGAGAGGAGCCACAAATGTCCTTCCACCCAGCGTTCCCCCAAGTCTCCTGATAGAAATGGTTCCTCACTTTTGTGCGTAGGCCTAGTGCCTGCAAAAGAAAATGCCCCAAGATCACTATTTGAACACATCAAAATTATCAAATACGAAACTACCCGTTTTTGCCGGGGTGGGGGTGGGCTGAGAAGAACCTGCGTTTTTGGTCCTGGGCTCAGCAGCCATATAGGGAAACCTATCAAACCCACACATTTCTGAAAACTAGACACCTGAAGGAATCCAGGGAGTTGTGACTTGCGTGGATCACCTAATGTTTTCTTACCCTGAATCCTCAGCAAACCTCAAATTTACCTTAAAAAAAAAAAAACATTTTCCCCACATTTCTGTGTGGAATCACTGCACCGGGACACATTTCTACCACCCAGCAATCCCCTCAGCCTCCCGGTAAAAATGATACCTCACTTGTGTAGGTGGGCCAAGTGCCTGTGACAGGGAAGAGCCAAAAACATGTTGAAATTGAGGGGGAACCAAAGCGGGCCCAAAAGGGCAGTTTGGAAAAAATAACATTTATAGGCTGACCAGTGGGGCAACATTTTTATTGTTATAGATGAGACAATGCTGGGTGGTAGGAATTTTGTGGATTCCTGCAGATTCTTGATCACAAGAATGTGTGATTTCCAGCAAAGTTGGAGGTTTGCAGGGCATTCTTGGTAAGAAAATGGTGCGGGGTGCATGTGAAGCACACCACCCTAAACTCACCCAGATGTTTGGTTTTCAGATGCGTCTAGGTCTTGTGGATTGTTCAACATGGCAGTGTCCCAAAGTCCAAAAAGTGCAGCCCTCACCATTCCAAGTGGGAAGATTTTAAGAGCTAGCCAAGCTCTCATGACACAAATGTAAAACCAAAACCCAAAATAATCAAATGTCCTCTTGCTTACTGTGAGACAAGTGCGGGGGTAGCTGAAAGACTGTTACCCTGTTCAGTTGGGGTGGGGGCATAACCATGCCCATACTGGTTGGTTGCCACCACCACACTACTTTTTTAGTAGACTTTCTGTGCCCCGCTGGGGTCTGGATTGGAGAAAATTGCCTCATCTGCCCACTGGTGGGCATATCAACTTTGGCCCCATTTATTTGGGGTTGGGGGTATGGCCATACCCTCACCCTCTTATTTTGGGGGGGGGGGGGGGGGAATCTTCCCTGGTATCTGGTGGGCTTTCTGCTCCCCCTTGGGGCAGATGGGCCTTCCAAAAATAGGCTGTTCTGCCCCCCAATGGGGGCAGATATGGGCAGCAGTAACGTGCTCCCATGGGGAGCGACCCTTGCCCAAGGGTCTACCCCACCCCCCCAACAAAACACACACACACCAATCTCTGGTGTCTAGTGGTTTCTCCCCCCTTGGGGGCAGATTGGCTTAATACAAATAGGCCGATCTGCCCCCAAGGGGCTGATCGCGTGCTGACCTCATCAGATATCACTGGGGCGGGGGGCAGGGTGGAAGGGGAAGCGATTCCCCTTCCATCAGTGACTGGGGTGGGGGTGGGAGGGAGGCACACGGGGTAGCGCTAGCGCTCCCCCCCCCCGTGGGCCCGGTGCAGGACGAGCTGGTCTCTTCCCCAGCACACGGGAACCGGGTGCGAGGACAAGACCAGCTCGCCCCAGGCACCCGACTGGTTAAAGTATTGTGCTTCTGGTTTGTTTATTAAAATTGAAGTGTTGCAGTGATAGCTGAACTCTGTCGTAAGACAATCCCTGCATTTCTGACACTGAGAATTTTGCCAACCTTCCATGATCCACTCATGGCCCGTAATTGTAGAACTTAACTTGAGAATGTTTGTTCATATCATATAAGGGGTAATTCAAGAGACCTTCCTAACTTGTCAAGTTCTCTTGCTATCCATCATGACGCTTTACAAATAGTATATACATAGCTGATTTATTCTTTCACTGTTTGCAGTTCTTTTGACTACTTCTAACTGCACATTCTTAGCTTCTAGAATATTCCCAAACGCCAGACTGGATCTTAAGAGTTAATCGGCAATACACCTACAAACCATTGATTACTTCACTGTGGCTCTGTACCACTCCGGAAATGAGTAGCAGAGCAGAATACAAGTGCCACCTCTGCCTTCTGATGTTAGTACCTTTCTTTCCACAGCCTTCAGTGCAGATTAAGTTCTCCGCCGCCTCTGTTGGACTGCCGACAATTCCCAAATTCTTTCACACTATAATAGGGAATTATGTCCCCAGTGAAAGAAGCTGGCTCTGTATATACTATACCAAAATGAGGTACTGTGTACAGAGTGCAGGAGTTCCCTAGAGGATTAACAGAGCCTAAAGTAGATACTAGTGCTCTCTTTTGTGGTAGTGTGGTCGAACAGTTAGGCTTATCAGAAGGTAGTGCAAAGCGCTTGTTGTACACACATTCAATGACTAACTCCAGGCCAATTGTTTTTATATAGCATAAAATATTTTGTGTTACTTTATTACTAGAACCAAAGGGTATTTGTTGCAGGTAAGTGCAGTTGTGAGTATCAAGCATATGTATCAAATGTACTTTGTTTGGATTTTGCAGGTAAATTTTAAAGTTAATGCAGCAATTTTCCATAGGAGCCCATAGAGTCCTAGGAGGGGGAAAGTGTAAGAAAGTACCCTTTTTGGCATGGTTACCCCCACTTTTTGCCTGCTAACCAAGACCCCAGTGATAATGCTTTTTTCCCTCTAAAGTTAGTTGCTTTGGACTTTAAACACCCCAAAATTGGCATACTGGTGCCTCCATATAAGGACCTAGTATATGGCACTTGGGTACACAGAGCATTGGGGCACCAGGGGTTCCCCATTGGCTGCAACATGTATTGTGACACCCATGGGAGCCCTTACAAAGTGTCTGCAGGCCTGCCATTTCAGCCTGCATGAAAAGGTGCATACACCCTTTTACTACAGGTCACGGTAAGTCAACTCAATCGTAGACCCTCGTAACCAGGAGGGCAGGGTTGCAGGTACCTCTGTGTGAGGCACCCCTGCATGAGCAGAAGTGCCCCTACCAACTCCAGCTCCATTATACTGGAGTTAGTAAGTCCGGGGAAGCCTTTTTACCTGTGTACTGGACAGAGGCCACTACCTGTATCCAGCTACATAATGGTAACTCCGAACCGGCACATGTTTGGCATCAAACATGTTGGAATCATACCCCAATATTGTTGGCAGTATTGGTTGTATGATGCCATGCACTCTAAGGGCTCCTTAGAGGACCCCGGCATTGCTCCTACTAGTCAAGGTTTTCGGGGCAGCCTGCGCTGCTGCCAGCCCTCAGACAGGTTTCTGCCCTCTTGCTGCTTGACCGACTCATGTAGAGGAAGGCAGAACAAAGGATTTCCTATGTGAGAGGGAGGTAACACCCTGTCCCTTGGAAACAGGTGTTATATGGCTTGGGAGGGCTAGCCTCCCCAAGCCACTGGTATGCTTTTAATGGAAAATGTGGTGCCCTCCTTGCATAAACCGGTTTGCACCAGTCCAGGACCCCCGGTCCCTGTTCTGGTCAAAACTGGACAATAGAAAGGGGAGTGACCACTCCTCTGTCCATCACCACCCCAGGGGTTGTGCCCAGAGCTCCTCCATGTGGCCACTTGATTCTGGCATCTTGACTCCAAGGTGGCCCGAGGCCCTTGGGAGCATCTGAGTGGCTAGGTCAGGCAGGTGACGTCACAGCTCCATCCTGATAGGTGGTCACCCTGTTAGGTAACCAATCCCCTTTCCTAGGCAATTTAGGGTCTCCCTCTTGGGTGGGTCCTGAGATTTGATGTGCAAGATTCCAGCAGGACTCTTCTGCATCGTTTGTCATCTTCTGGCCACTAGGACTGCAACTGGACCCTCCAGGAACCAACAATCTGCAACTACAGCGACAACTCTGCTCTGCAACGTTGTTTCTCTGGCTCCTTCCAGCAATTGCACATTTCCCCTGCTGTGCATTCTTAACAAGTCTTCAGCCTGCACACAACGTAAAAAGGAATCTCCTTTGGAGTGAAGGAGTCTCTCCCCTGCATCCGCATGCACCACCTGCAACGACTGGCTTTGTGGATCTTCTCTCCTCCGGAACTGTGTGGATCCTGCATCATAGGTGATGGTCTGGAGTGTTCCCCTTGCTCCTCTTCCAGCTGTCCAACATGGGAAATGTTAAGCCCTTGCATCTCCTTGCAGGACAGTACCCTTGTGCACTGTGAATCTTGCAGCTACCAACGCTTGTTTGTTCCTCCTCCCACATATTTTCAGGCTCTGGATAGTCCTCGCCCCAGCACTCCTTCCTGCAAAACAGTCTCCTGCCTGCTGCTCCAGCGATGTTACTCCTTTTCAGGTGTGCTGAGGGGACCTCAATGCGACTCCTGTGCCGGCTGCCAAACAGGCACACAAAATACACCCTTCCATGGCACAGGGGTGGCCGGGTGCAGTGTGTGAAGTAGGTGTCTGGTTTTAGGTGTAAATCAATGGAGAGACCTTGGGGGTCACTCTGGCGATGCAGGCAGGGCACAGGTGGGCTTCTTGGCCCTGCCACTGACTGGGCAAGGATGAGGGCTGCCTACTGCTCACTCCTGTACCAGTAGTTGGGTTCTCTTGGGCCTGGGGGCTACTCGGTGCAGTGCTTCTTCGAGGCGTCTGGTTCCTTTGTTACCTGGCAGTCGCAGTCAGGAGGAGCCTCTGGATTCTCTTTGCAGGCGTCGCTGTGGGGGTGCAGGGAGGACGTCTCAGGGTGTCCACGTTGTGGGAGTCCTCTGCAGTGTTGGTTCTTCTAGACATGAGCCAGGGGAGTCGGGTGCAGTGTGTTGGGGACTCACACTTCCGGAGTGAGGCTGGAGTCCCTTTAAAGATGGTTTCTTTGTTGCTGTTTTGGACAGAGCCGCTGTCCACGGGAGTTTCTTGGTCCTTTGATTGCAGGGCAGTCCTCAGAGGACACTGGACTCGTTGGATGCGTTGCTGTGCAGGTTCTTTGAGTCTGGTGACAGGCCGGTAAGGCTAGGGCCAAGTCAGTTGTCGCCTCCATCGTCTCTGCGGGGCTTTCAGGTCAGCAGTCCTTGTTGTAGGTCGTCAGGAATCTGATTTCCTGGGTTCAGGGTCGCCCCTAAATACTAAATTTAGGGGTGTGTTTAGGTCTGGGAGGGTAGTAGCCAATGGCTACTGTCCTGGAGGGAGGCTAACCCCTCTTTGTGTCTCCTCCCTGAGGGGAGGGGGGGCACATCCCTATTCCTATTGGGGGGAATCCTCCAAAACAAGATGGAGGATTTCCTAAGGCAGGGGTCACCTCAGCTCAGGACACCTTAGGGGCTGTCCTTGCTGGAGGGTGAGTCCTCCTTGTTTTTCTCATTAACTCCTCCGGAATTGCCGCCAAAAGTGGGGACTGTCTGGAGGGGCAGGCATCTCTACTAGCTGGAGTGCCCTGGGGTGCTGTAACACCAGGCTTGAGCCTTTGAGGCTCACCGCCAGGTGTTACAGTTCCTGCAGGGGGAGGTGTGAAGCACCTCCACCCAGTGCAGGCTTTGTTCCTGGCCACAGAATGACAAAGGCACTGACCCCATGTGGCCAGAAACCAGTCTGGATGTGGCAGGCTGGCAGAAAGTGGTCAGCCTAGCACTAGTAGTTGGGCTGGTATACAGGGGGCATGTCTAGGATGCTCTCTGTGTGCATTTCTCAATAAATCCCACACTGGAATCCGTGTGGGTTTATTGTGCTGAGAAGTTTGTTACCAAACTTCCAAGAATTCCCTGTAGCCATTATGGAACTTTGGAGTTCATGTTTGACAAACCCCCAGACCATATACCTTTTATGGCTACCCTGCACTTACAATGTCTAAGGTTTTGCTTAGACACTGTAGGGGCATAGTGCTTATGCAATTATGCCATCACCTGTGGTATAGTGCACCCTGCCTTAGGGCTGGAGGGGTGACATACCTATGCCACAGGCGGTGGGTTGTGGGCAGGGCACTCTGAGGGGAGTGCCATGTCGACTTAGTCTTTTTCTCTGCACAAGCACTCAAGCTGAGGCAGTGTGCATGTGCTGAGTGAGTGGTCCTCAGGGTGGCATATTACATGCTGCATCCCTTAGTGACCTTCCCTGGCCACAGGGCCCTTGGTTCCAGGGGTACCTTTCACAAGTGACTCATCTGTGTGCCAGGGCTGTGCCAATTGTGGAGACAAAGGTACAGTTTAGGGAAAGAACACTGGTGCTGGGCCTGGTTAGCAGTCAGGGTCCCAGCACACTTTCAATCATAACTAGCATCAACAAAAGGCAAAATGTTAGGGGTAACCATGCCAACGTAGGCATTTTCCTACAGACTTGAAGCTCCACTGGGCGCAGCATCAGGGGAATTTCTCTGACATGGTCCAGGTGTTGGAGGGGACTCCAAAAGACCTGCAGCGGTGGCTTTCGAATCCGCATTGGGTCCATGGCAGATCTCTCTCCGTTCCCCAACCAGATCTATCTATAGTGACAGATGTGTCACTTCTGGGGTTGGGGCGGCCACATTTGAGAGATGGAGATCAGAGGCCTCTGGTCTCGGGTGGAATCTGGGCTCCATATCAATCTTCTGGTGCTCCGGGCGATCAGCCTTGCGTTGAAAGCACTTCTTCCCTCTCGTAAAGGGAAAGTAGTGCAGGTGTTCACAGACAATACTATTGCCATGTGGTACTGCAACAAACAGGGCTGAGGAGGGTCCTGGACCCTTTGTCAGGAGGCACTAAGCCTCTGGAACATCAGGGCATTATCCTGGTGGTTCAACATCTGGTGGGTTCTCTCAGTGCCAGAGTGGACAAACTCAGCTATCCATGCGCAGCAGATCACGAATGGCATCTCCATCCGGAGGGTGGCGCAAGGTCTCTTTCAGCACGGGGGAGAGCCTTGGTTAGATCTGTTCGCCTCCGCAGAGAATGTGCAATGTCAGCTGGTTTTGGCATTGGGGGTTTCCAAGGCGGCACTCGCTCGGAGATGCTTTTCATCTCGAGTGTAACTCCGGCCTCCTGTCCGCCTATACCACTTCTGCCCAGAGTTCTCAAGCAGATCAGAAACGACTGGGCCCAAGTCATGGTAGTGACTCCGAACTGGGCACGGAGAGTCTGGTATCCAGAGCTATTGAGCAGGTCCATCGATCTTCCACTCAGACTGCCTCTTTGGGCCGATCTTCTGTTGCAGCAACTGGGGACGGTCCTTCACCCGAACCTGTCCAACCTCTGCATTAATGCGTGGAGATGGAGTGGCAACAGTTGAGGACTTTTGATCTTCCACCCGGTCTGCAATGTTATCTTGGCAGCCAGGCGTCCCTCCACTAAAACTGTATATGCCTGTCGATGGAATAAATTTGTGGCATGGTGCACTAACAAATCCGTTGATCCCTTCTCTTTCCCTCTATCCGAGGTTCTTCTGTTCATTCTTTCTTTGGCCCCCTCAGGGCTCCGCCTTGGGCACCCTTAAAGGGTATTTATCTGCTATTTCAGCCTTCCTTAGGTTACCTGATCAGCCCTCACTTCTTAAATCTTTTGTGAATAGATTCCTAAAAGGACTCACCCATTTATTTCCTCCCACTCCATTTATGATGCCTCAATGGGACCTCAATCTTGTCCTTACTTATTTAATGTGTACTCACTGAGCCGATGCACAATTGTCCCTTGCGGCTCCCCAACTTCAAAACTGTCTTTCTTGTTGCCATCACCTCTGTTCACAGGGTGAGTAAACTTCAAGCCCTTCCGTCTGAACCTCCATAGTTGTCAGGGCACCCTGACAAAGTGGTGTTGCGCTAAGACTTCCTTGCTTCCTAAGGTGGTTAAGCCTTTTCATGTAGGCCAGTCCATCACCCTGCCTACTTTCTATGCACCCCCACATCCTTCTCATGAGGAGAGACTCCATCTGGACCCAAGAAGAGTGTTGGCATTCTATTTTAATCGTACTAAAGATTTCCGGGTGGACAATCAACTCTTTTTCGGGTATGTGGATGTGAAAAAAGGGAAGGCGGTGCAAAAGCGTACCATTTCACAATGGGTGCTTCTTTGTATCAAAATGTGCTTCGCTTTGGCCAAGAAGCAACCCCTTGAGGGCTTGCGTGCTCATTCCACCAGAGCAACTGCTGCTTCCACTCTGTTAGCACGCGGAGTTCCTGTCCTGGATATCTGCCAGGCAGCTACATGCTAAACACTACTGCCTGGACAGTCGGGTCCGTTGGGACGGCTACTTTGATTGGTTGGTCCTGCAGGACTTCCTAGTATGATCTTGGTTTGCAGCCCACCTCCGAGGATGGCATTGCTTGGGTATTTATTCTAAGGTAAGGAATCTGCAACTAGAAGTCTCTATCAGATGTACAAGTTACTTGCCTTTGGTAACAAAATATCTGGTAGACACATTCTAGTTGCAGATTCCTTACTGCCCACCCATCCTCCCTGCTTGCGAAGTGATTTCTAGGGACAGAGATTCCCTTTTCAGGTCCTTAGCTCTGGTGCACCAATCTGTGTTCTTAGTGGCTCTGTGCTTTGGCGTGGAAAGTCGTTAAAAGAAAGTGATGTCACTGCGCGAAGGTGGTGTCTATATACTACTCCTGACATCACCATGGCGACTACGACGCCCGCGGAGTTGACCGACGTGTACTACCTACGCGCAAGGGTATTACACGAAGATAAATCTCCGGATCCAGTCTGACCCCTGGGGGAAATTCTAAGGTAAGGAATCTGCATCTAGAATATGTCTCTACCAGCTATTTCGTTACCGAATGTAAGTAACTTGTACTTTATAGCCAAAGAACAGAGCAAGGGAGATAGGAATCATCCCTGGCGAGTGCCCCTTCCACTCGAAATAGGGTCAGGAATGAAGGTACCCATTTTTGTTCTAGCAAATGAGGGGTATAAAATAGCTTAAGCAGCTGAAGAAAGTGGCTCCCCTATTTCATAATGAAAGGCCCCCTCCTAGGATTCAAATGCCTTCTCAAGGTCCAGTACTATGCAGCCATCTTCAGGCCAGCAGTCTGGAGGAATCTCTGCAAGTTTTGTTATGTACTGCTGGCCAGGAGAAACCTGTTCTGGTCAGGATGTACCAGTGCCTGGGCTAAGGACGCGAGGCAGTCAACTAGCTCCTTGGCCAGTATTTAGTAGTCCGTATTTAAAATGAAGAACCTAGTGCAGTAGAGTCCCTGCCAGGTTTAGGGAATGGTACAAGCAGTGGCTCACATAACATTGCTAGTAGGCAGGCCAGTAGGTCTTCATTGTAAAGCGTTTGCAAGCAGGAGGCCAGAAAAAGGGCATACATATTCTAAAATTCAGTAGGAAGGCCATCTAGTCCAGGAGTCTTCCCTGTGGCAAGTGGACAGATGGCTTCATGTATCTCAAAAAGGGTTATTGGTTTATCTAACTCCACTCTGTACAAGTGACACCCGGGGATGGGAAAGACCTGATAGGAAAGGGTCAACACCCCCTCTTAGTTGTGGTCGACACAGATTGATAGAAGATCGAATAATGGCATGTTAGTTCAGCATGGATATCTGTTTGTGTGTGGAGGAGAGCCGTGCTTCCGTCTGTAGCTCCGTTATGCATTGTCAAGGCTGCTCCTGGAGAACAAGCTGCACCAGTAATGACCCGGATTCTTCCACTCAGGCATGCGGCCTAGTCGAGTGAGCTGTGTGATTGAGACATAGTAATATGTCCAGCAAAATGGTGTTCTTTCTGTGTGCTTTCCAGTGGATCCCTAAATTCAGGATCCCACAAGACCTTGGTCTCATGACCCAGGAAGGCACGCTCAACCTCAGCAATGTCCCTGTCCAAATGGTGGCACATATTTCAAGTACTACCCAGACATTGTCTCCTAATGGCCACCTTGAAAGCATCCTGTTTATTTAGTCCAGGTGACACACTGTTGGTATTGACGTCATCCTACTCTGTGATGATTGTACCTAAAAAAATAAAAAATAAAAATAAAAAATGAACAACGTGAGGGTCGGTTTTCAATGCCTCTGGCTACAGCTGTTATAAGGGGAAATGGCCCCAGACTATATGGAAGCACTGGAAATTATGCTCTAAGTATTTGTTACATTAAGTCAGTTCGGGTTATATGGGGGAATAAGCAGCAACGAGCCAGCAAGCGGACGATATGGCTATGGAAATCATGCAGATAAAAATAAAAGGAATAAATTCTGAGGTTCGTTTGGGCACTCACCACTTGTCAGCCTATTTCCAGTAATTCAAGGTCTAGGCATTAGATGAGGCAACCGTATGAGGAAGTAGGGGAAAAGAGCTATCTAAGTCAGTCTGTCACACAATATTGTAATCTCTTCCCGTAAGCCAAGGTATTTCGCCCCAACCCAAGAGCACTCAAACAACTTGTTTAGGGGGGCCACTTGGTCGATTTTGGGAGAATATATACTCACTAGTAGTATGACAACCGTCTTATCTCCCTTTAATAAAGACTTATCTGCCTTCCAGGTCAATATCTGTAATGTCTGCCTGGAAGGGGACTCCTGCCTTGACTGATATCAGTACGATATGCGCATACATGCAGTAATTTGTGGAGGAAACTTGGCCTCACCAACACTGCTGCATTTACTCTACTTCTTTTTTGATTAAATGTGATTCCTGTAGAAATGGTATATGCGTTGCGTGGGGGCATTAATAGTAGTGGCCATATATCCATGGGAGGGAGTGTGCATGCCCCGCACATTTCATGTTATATTAGTATGTGCTGCAGACTGAGGCATCGACAAGAATGGAATGCTGCCGGAGCAAGGAGTGGGGGGGCGGGGGTGTATAAACAGTCCACTGAGTAAAGTGTATGTGGGATGGGCGCAGGCAAGCAGTCCAGGAACTATAATACCAAATAATAATAACATAAACTAAATGTATAATGCCATTGGCGCAGATTGACAACAGGTGTCTGCCAAAACTGTGCAACATTGTGCATGTGATGGAACAAACCGGCCTAAGGGATAAGTCGGTGTATGGGGTGCAAGCATGAAACACATCCCTCTTACTTGCTCTAAGCATAGTATTAACTTGAAGAGGTGTCTATAGTACCCACAGTGTGATTAAGGCAATTCTCTTCCAGGGGATCCTCATCAAAGTCATAAACATTGAATATTCCCGCCCTTGTGCGGGGACCCCGGAGCATATATAAAATACATACACATTATACATGTGTAACAAACAGTCATGCAGGCTATCATGTTAAAAACAGGCTAAAATGCTTTATTTCTATGAAGTTTTTTTTTTTTTTTTTAAATACTACAATAGAGCATAAATAAGTACCCAAGCTCCTAAAACTAGGACCGGGCATGCCGGCGATGGCTCGACGTCGATCGGCGGGTTGCCGTCGACGGAGACCTGCCCCTGCTCTGATGTTCCCTCGACGGCGTTCCCTTCGACGTCGGGTGTGTCGCCGTCGACGGCGATCTATGCCGGTGGGACGGTGGTAGCGACGACGTCGACGGTGAACAAACAGGTATTTTCCTACCTGTCGACGTCGACCGGGCCATTCTCTCCTGAGAATGGCCTTCTGGATGCCTGGGGAGTGAGGAGGACGATGTTCTTTTCTTCTCCTGAAGCCCATGAAGTCGGATCTTCTCTCTGTCTTTCAGAGTCCTCCTAGACATGTTCTTACAGTACTTACAAGTGTCAGGGCAGTGACTCTGAGGCAGGCACACTATGCACAGAGAGTGGGGATCTGACTGGGCCTTCTTCTTCCCACAAGCAGGGCATTTGACAAAAAGAGAAGGCATTTTTCTGTCAGAAAAAACCTTCCTAGCTCAGACAAAGATGTTACTTGTCGAGTGAAAATGCTCCAGGATCCTCTCAGAAAAAGCCGGAAAAAAGAACTGACCTAACTGTGAACCAACTGTCACCTTTCCTTCACCCCTGAGGCATGGTGGGATACTGGAGGTGCTCAGGGTCTTAAAGGCACAGTGCCAAAGTTTTTATGGTTCTCCTGTGTTAACCTACATGCAGCCTATTGGCTAAGAATGCTTCATTGTTTTTCAATGCAGTTTTCTCTATTTTTTCACTAGAGTTTGCTACTGCTTACTTCCCCAAGCCTAGTTTTAGGAGCTTGGGTACTTATTTATGCACTATTGTAGTATTTAAAAAAAAAAAACTTCATAGAAATAAAGCATTTTAGCCTGTTTTTAACATGATAGCCTGCATGACTGTTTGTTACACATGTATAATGTGTATGTATTTTATATATGCTCCGGGGTCCCCGCACAAGGGCGGGAATATTCAATGTTTATGACTTTGATGAGGATACCCCTGGAAGAGAACTAGGATTTACAGGTAAGTAACTTATCCTAGTATCACATAACATTAATAGTAGGACAATCAAATGCAACTGACAGGAGGCAGGGCTATAGTACAACAATAGTGTGAAAAACAGCATCTAAAGAATACAACAGTCAGCCACTGTGCAGAGGTGTAGGAAGTTGGCTCTGTATATACTATCTCAAAGTGAGAGTGTGCACAACAGAGTCCAAGGGTTCCCCTTAGAGGTTGATAGTGGCAAAATTAGATAATACTAATGCTCTATTTTGTGGCAGTGTGGTCGAGCACTAGGCTTATCAGAGGGTAGTGTTAAGCATTTGTTGTACACACACAGGCAATAAATGAGAAAAACACACTCAGTGACTTTACTCCAGACCAATAGGTTTTTATATAGAAAAATATATTTTATTAATTTATTTTTAGAACCACAAGATTCACATTTTAGGTAAGTACATAAATTGTAAGGTACTTCACACAGGTACGCATAGAACTTTGATTTAAAACAGTAGTACACACAGTTTTGGTTAAAATGGCAATAAGCTATTTTAAAAGTGGACACTGCAAAAAATCAACAGTTCCTGGGGGAGGTAAGTAATAGTTTCTCAGTTAAGTAAAGGACTTACACAGTCAGTCTCCTGGGCATAGGCAGTCCACCGTTGTGGGTTCAAGGCAACCCTAAAGCCACAGAACCAGCAACACAGGGCTGGTCAGGTGCAGAGATCAAAGGAGGGCCCAAACAACACGGGTACTTATGGAGAACAGAGGTGCTCCGGTTCCAGTCTGCTAGCAGGAAAGTACCTGCGCCGTCGGCGAGCAGACCGGGGGTGGGGTCCCAAACAGGCACACAAAATACACTCTCAGCGGCGGCCGGGTGCATTGTGTGAACAAGGCGTCTGGTTTTGTGTTGAAATCAATGGAGGGACCTGGGGGTCACTCTGGCAATGCAGGCAGGACACAGGGGGGCTTCTCGGGCCTGCCACTGACTGGGCTAGGATGAGGGCCACCTTCTGGTCACTCCTGCACAGGTGGTTGGTTCCTCTCGGTCCTGAGGGCTGCGGGTGCAGTGCTTCTTCCATGCGTCTGGTTCCTTTTTTACCGGGCAGTCGCAGTAAGGGGGAGCCTCTGGATCCTCTCTGCAGGCGTCGCTGTGGGGGTGCAGGAGGTCTACTCTGCGTGTCCACGTCGTTGGAGTCACCTGGGAGTCCTCTCTGCGGTGTTGGTTGTGCGGGACTCGAGCCGGGCCGTCTGGTGCAGTGTGTGAAGCTTCACTCTTCCGGAGTGAGGCTGAAGTCTCTTTAAAGTTGGTTTATTTGTTGCAGTTTTGGACAGAGCTGCTGTCCTCGAAAGTTTCTTGGTCCTTTAGGTGCAGGTCAGTCCTCTAAGTCCTCACACGTCGCTGGTCCCATTGGATGTGTGGCTGTGGAGGTTCTTTGAGTCTTGAGAAAGGCCGGGAGGGCTGGGGCCTAGTCAGTTGTCATCTCTGCGGGGCTTTCAGGTCAGCAGTCCTTCTTGTTTCAGGTTGCAGGAATCTAATTTTCTGGGTTCAGGGTCACCCCTAAATACTAAATTTAGGGGTGTGTTTAGGTCTGGTGGGCAGTAGCCAATTGTTTCTGTCCTGGAGAGTGGCTACACCCTCTTTGTGCCTCCTCCCTGTGGGGAGGGGGGCACATCCCTAATCCTATGGGGGGGGAAATCCTCCAAAACAAGATGGAGGATTTCCTAAGTTAGGGGTCACCTCAGCTCCGGACACCTTAGGGGCTGTCCTTACTGGTGGGTGAGTCCTCCTTGTTTTTCTCATTGTTCCCATTGGACTTGCTACCAAAAGTGGGGGCTGTGTCCGGAGGGGTGGGCATTTCCACTAGCTGGAGTACCCTGGGGCGCTGTGACTCCAGGCTTGAGCCTTTGAGGCTCACCACAGGTGTTACAGTTCCTGCAGGGGGACGTGTGAAGCACCTTCACCCAGTACAGGCTTTGTTCCGGGCCACAGAGAAACAAAGGCACTGACCCCATGTGGCCAGAAACACGTCTGGATGTGGCAGGCTGGCAGAAAAAGGTCAGCTTAAAACTAGTAGTTGGACTGGTATACAGGGGGCATCTCTAAGATGCCCTCTGTGTGCATTTCTCAATAAATCCCACACTGGCATCATTTATTGTGCTGAGAAGTTGGATACCAAACTTCCCAGTATTCAGTGTAGCTATTATGGAACTGTGACGTTCGTGTTTGACAAGCTCCCAGACCATAAACTCTTGGCTACCCAGCACTTACAAAGTCTAAGAATTGGCTTAGACACTGTAGGGGCATCGTGCTCATGCAACTATGCCCTCACCTGTGGTATGGTGCACCCTGCCTTAAGGATGTAAGGCCTTCTAGAGGGGTTACTTACCTATGCCACAGGCAGTGGGTTGTGGGCATGGCACCGAGAGGGGAGTGCCATGTCAACTTAGTCATTTTCTCCCCACCAGCACATGCAAGATGTGTGCATGTACTGAGTGAGGGGTCCCCTGGGTGGTATAATATATGCTGCAGCCCTTGAAGACCTTCCCTGGCCATAGTGCCCTTGGTACCAGGGGTTCCACTTACAAGGGACTTATCTGTGTGCCAGGGCTCTGCCAATTGTGGAGACAAAGGTACAGTTTAGGGAAAGAACACTGGTGCTGGGGCCTGGTTAGCAGGGTCCCAGCACACTTTCAATCATAACTAGCATCAACAAAAGGCAAAAACGTAGGGGGTAACCAAGTCATGAGACGCATTTTCCTACAATGGATGACTAACATTAGATTCATAATTTCTGTACAAATAATAGGAGTGGCCATTTTATTTTATGACGTTATAAGGGTGAAGTAGCCATACGATTTGTGGGGTCTATATCATCACTTATTGTTCACTTTATTATTAAGCCCTGTGCAAAGTTTCATGCTGGTATTGCATTTTGAAGGTGAGTGCCTCACTAGAGGCGATTCAAAGGATAATTGACGGATGACTGGTTGCAATGCAGAGCTCTGTTAAAGAACATCTTTCGTCTTGGACTCTGAAGCCATGCCCCTATATTTGTTCCCATTGAGGGCTGGCTGAACACTGCACAGATCTGTTGTGTGCTTGGCATTTTGCTAATGCATATATGATTGGTGTGGTGTTTATAAGATTACGCTAGCATGTATCTTACCATCTGTTTGTTATGTATGTGCTTTTGCAAATATCTTTTGTTTTTGTGCACTGTTGTGTTGCTTGTAATTGTTTTGACACTTACTTGAGGTTATTTTCTACATAATTCAAAGTTGCCTTCATTTCTTAAGGCTCTTGTGAAGAGAACCCCAAGTAGTGGATTGAGCTCCACAATGAAAGAATCCGCATTTCAGAGCGAGTTGAGAGCCCCTGAAAGCGCTCTTCGACATTCCACTGCCTCCCCTGCTGACAAAAGCAAGGTCACCATTTGTGACGGGAAGGTGTCTGATGATGAGAAACCCAAGAAGAGCAGCTTGTGCAGGACCATCGAAGGTTGCAGGGAGGAGCTACTGAGCCAGGTAATTTGGTGTTGGTATGACTTGGCAGAACTATTGAAGGGTCAAGGAACTTACTTTTGATGTCAGTATGGGGAAGTATACAGTTCAATGAAGGACCATTGAATGCAACAGGCACTTTTGCAGCTTGAATCTCATCTTGAAAAAGTGTTTTGCTGAACTACTATGCAGCTGTAAGTATAATTTCTCTGCGGTGTCATTTTGTGAAACGTGCTTGATGCATGCCAATATTTTAAAAGATTATTAAAGAAGAATTAGTTTTAAAATCATGATGGGCAACATGAAGATAATGAAATTAGGATGCCAGTTCTTAAAGTGCACTTGCGGGTATATGTTCTTGCATTGGTGCATTTCATGAGTTCACGTCAGTTTACAGAAGTAGACCTGGAAACCAAACTATTATCAAACATTTGTATTTTTTGCACAAACAAATTTACACACACCTACTTCCTTGTGTGAAAATCTGCTGAATGATTGCAGATTTACTTTATTTAAACCCAATTTTCGAACCTTCATAAAAGTTTACTCCTGCCCTTGTCACAACTAAGTTAACATTTTCAGGAGTATGTGAAGAGATTGGTGAGGTGTTTGGGAATACCCTTAATTATGTAAGTGTATGGGTGTACACACTTATAGGGCCTTCCAACACTGCAACTACTACTTCCTGTCTAATATATGTCCTAAATGTAGATTAGAGGAAAGGTGGTAAAATCAGAGCTCTGCTAGAATCCATACCCTGATGTATTATGAGCCCTAATGAAAGCTTAACTATTTTCTGAACTCTGCGAAATTCAGATCACTGTAAAGATTTCACCTCGCTGCATCACACCAAACGTTACCAATGGATTTTTTGTTATTGGGCAAATAGATTTCTGAAGCAGCCCGTCCCTTAAGCAAGTAGATCATTCATAAAATTCCACACCCCTGTGGTCATCTATATAATGGGGTTGTTGCAACATTATATTGCTTCTTGCATTGGAATACACGGGACCATCTCTGTACATGTCAGTTTTCTTACAGCGCTGTATAATAGCGCTTTAATGCGACCTCACTTTCATATTCAATCCAAAGTGTTGTTTTCTTGATGGCTCTTTGGAATAGAAGGGAAAAACGAAATTAAGTGTTTGAGTCTTTTTAGCACCGTTGAGGGTTATCTTCCATGTTATTGGTGCACGCTGGTGCATACATTTATTGTGTGCATATAAGAAGGTCATCTAAGAACATCTTAATAGGTTTTATATTATGAGAAAATATGCCATAGCATCAGGCACCTTTGTCTTAAAAAATAAAAAAATGGTGTAGTTTTTCTGCGTTGCTCGAAGGCACAGTAAAGTACAGATTCACTTTTTCTAATCGACTGCAAGTTTAAGCTATACCATTGCAGTCACATAGTAACAACACAGTGCAAAGGGATGCACGTTTTTAAAAGATTAACATAATGTTAGAGTGCACAAGTACAGTGTTTACAAGTCACCACCAACTCCTTTCAAACAATTCACTAGTTGTCTTGGTGTCCTGTGTAGGAAAGTATATCCTTTCTGACAGTTACCCCCACTTTGTGCCTTTTGTCAGTGTGTTTAGACACTGGGATCCTGCTAACCAGGTCCCAAGTGTCAGTGCGCTCTCCCCTAAATGTAGTTGGTAAGATACTTTTTACACCCCACAATTGGCATACTGGTGCTTCCATATAAGTCCCTAGTGTACTGTACTTGGGTACCCAGTGCATTGGTACACCACCCCCTCCCCCCCCCCCCAAAAGTTACACTAGGGGACTCCCATGGGCTGCAGCATGTATTGTGCCACACATGGGAGCCCATGCAAACTGTCTGCAGGCCTGCCACTGCAGCCTGTGTAAAAAGGTGCCTGCACCCTTTCACTATAGATATAAGGCTTGCCTTGTACATTGGTCACTGCACTGAGACACTAAGTCAGCCCTCTGGGAGGCCCTTCAGCCCAAGGGCAGGGTGCTTGTCCCTAAGTATGAGGGCACCCCTGCATGAGCAGCGTACGCTAACAAACCCAAGACTTCTTCCCCGGCGCTTTGTAAGTGCTGGGAAGCCATCTTAATGTAGGTAGTGGACACTGGTCCACACGAGTTGCTCAACTACATAATGGCTTTGCCGAACCTAGGCATGTTTGGTATCAGACATGTTGGAATCATGCAACTACACCAATTCCAGTGCTAGTTGGGCTATCCCATGTACCCTTGGGGTTCCTTAGAGGATCCTCCTACCAACTCAGGAGGGGAAGACAGAACAAAGGATGCCCTGCAATGGAGAGGTGTGTCCTCCTATCCCTTTTGCATAGGTATTTCTGGGCTGGACTGGCCTCTGAGCACCCCAAGACTGCTTTGCACCAGTTCAGGAACCCCTGGCTCCCACTCTGGCACAAAACCACACAAAGGACAGGGGAGTGACCACCCGCTGTCCAGCTCCTCCCCTAGGGAGGTGTACAGACCTCTGCCAGGTGAACAGTCAATTCTGTCATGTTTGAAAAAAGGTGGACTGAGGGCTCTGGGAGCATCTGACTGGTTAGTCTAGCTGGGGGACAACCCCACCCTTACAAAGCCCAGGAAATGGAGTCTGGGGTTTGTAGGAGCACATCTTCTCATGCGGGGTACCTTCACACTTGGAACCATGCACTCTACCCTTGGGCTAAACGGCCTGCCTTAGGGGTGACTTACAGGGTCAGGGTGCAGTCACCATGATAAAAGGCACACCTTACATCTGGGGTGACAGAGGCTTGCATCATTTCATGCAGGCTGCAATGGCAGGCCTGTAGTCAGTTTGCATGGGCCCCCATGTGTGGCACAATTCATTCTGCAGCCCATGGGAGTCCCCTAGTGTAGGAAGTTGGCTCTGTATGCACTATTTCAAAGTAAGGAATAGTATGCACACAGTCCAAGGGTTCCCCTTAGAGGTAAGATAGTGGCAAAAAGAGATAATACTAATTCTCTATTTTGTGGTAGTGTGGTCGAGCAGTAGGCTTATCAAAGGAGTAGTGTTAAGCATTTGTTGTACACACACAGGCAATAAATGAGGAACACACACTCAGACAATTCCAGGCCAATAGGTTTTTGTATAGAAAAATATATTTTCTTAGTTTATTTTAAGAACCACAGGTTCAAATTTTACATGTAATACTTCAAATGAAAGGTATTGCAGGTAGGTATTGTAGGAACTTTGAATAATCACAATAGCATATATACTTTTCACATAAATCACATATAGCTTTTTTAAAACTAGACAGTGCAATTTTCACAGTTCCTAGGGGGAGTAAGAGTGTGTTAGTTCTTGCAGGTAAGTAAACCACCTACGGGGTTCAAGTTTGGGTCCAAGGTAGCCCACCGTTGGGGGTTCAGAGCAACCCCAAAGTTATCACACCAGCATCTCAGGGCCGGTCAGGTGCAGAGTTCAAAGTGGTGCCCAAAACGCATAGGCTTCAATGGAGAAGGGGGTGCCCCGGTTCCAGTCTGCCAGCAAGTAAGTACCTGCGTCTTCGGAGGGCAGACCAGGGGGGTTTTGTAGGGCACCGGGGGGGGGGGACACAAGTTAGCACAGAAAGTACACCCTCAGCAGCACGGGGGCGGCTGGGTGCAGTGTGCAAACACACGTCTGGTTTCCAATGTAAATCAATGGGAGACCAAGGGGTCTCTTCAGCGATGCAGGCAAGTGGGGGGGGGGGCTCCTCGGGGTAGCCACCACCTGGGCAAGGGAGAGGGCCTCTTGGGGGTCACTCCTGCACTGGAGTTCCGATCTTTCAGGTCCTGGGGGCTGTGGGTGCAGAGTCTTTACCAGGCGTCGGGATCTGGGAGTCAGGCAGTCGCGGTCAGGGGGAACCTCTGGATTCCCTCTGCAGGCATCGCTGTGGGGGATCGGGGGGGCAACTCTGGCTACTCACGGTCTCGCAGTCGCCGGGGAGTCCTCCCTGAAGTGTTGTTTCTCCACAAGTCGAGCCGGGGGCGTCTGGTGCAGAGTAGCAAGTCTCACGCTTCCGGCGGGAAACGCAGTTGTTTTGAAGTTGCTCCTTTGGAAACAAAGTTGCAGTATTGGGTGAACAGAGCCGCTGTCCTCAGGAGTTTCTTGGTCCTTCTAGAGCAGGGCAGTCTTCTGAGGATTCAGAGGTCGCTGGTCCCTGGGGAGAGCGCCGCTGGAGCAGTGTCTTTAGAAGTGGGGAGACAGGCCGGTAGATCTCGGGCCAAAGCAGTTGGTGTCTCAGTCTTCTCTGCAGGGTTTTTCAGCTTAGCAGTCCTCCTCTTCTTAGGTTGCAGGAATCTGAGTTCCTAGGTTCTGGGGAGCCCTTAAATACTAAATTTAAGGGCGTGTTTAGGTCTGGGGGGTTAGTAGCCAATGGCTACTAACCCTGAGGGTGGGTACACCCTCTTTGCGCCTCCTCCCAACGGGAGGGGGTCACATTCCAATCCCTATTGGGGGAATCCTTCAACTGCAAGATGGAGGATTTCTAAAAGTCAGTCACCTCAGCTCAGTACACCTTAGGGGCTGTCCTGACTGGCCAGTGACTCTTCCTTGTTGTTCTCATTATCTCCTCCGGCCTTGCCGCCAAAAGTGGGGCAGTGGCCGGAGGGGACGGGCAACTCCACTAGCTGGAGTGCCCTGTGGTGCTGTAACAAAGGGGGTGAGCCTTTGAGGCTCACCGCCAGGTGTTACAGTTCTTGCAGGGGGAGGTGTGAAGCACCTCCACCCAGTACAGGCTTTGTTACTAGCCACAGAGTGACAAAGGCACTCTCCCCATGTGGCCAGCAACATGTCTCGAGTGTGGCAGGCTGCTAAAACCAGTCAGCCTATACGGGTAGTTGGTTAAGGTTTCAGGGGGCACCACTAAGGTGCCCTCTTGGGTGTATGTTACAATAAAATGTACACTGGAATCAGTGTGCATTTATTGTGCTGAGAAGTTTGATGCCAAACTTCCCAGTTTTCAGTGTAGCCATTACGGTGCTGTGGAGTTCGTGTTTGACAGACTCCCAGACCATATACTCTTATGGCTACCCTGCACTTACAATGACTAAGGTTTTGCTTAGACACTGTAGGGGCACAGTGCTCATGCACTTGTGCCCTCACCTATGGTATAGTGCACCCTGCCTTAGGGCTGTAAGGCCTGCTAGAGGGGTGACTTACCTATACTGCATAGGCAGTGTGAGGTTGGCATGGCACCCTGAGGGGAGTGCCATGTCGACTTACTCGTTTTGTCCTCACCAGCACACACAAGCTGGCAAGCAGTGTGTCTGTGCTGAGTGAGGGGTCCCCAGGGTGGCATAAGACATGCTGCAGCCCTTAGAGACCTTCCCTGGCATCAGGGCCCTTGGCACAAGGGGTACCAGTTACAAGGGACTTACCTGGATGCCAGGGTGTGCCAATTGTGAAAACAAAGGTACAGGTTAGGGAAAGAACACTGGTGCTGGGGCCTGGTTAGCAGGCCCCAGCACACTTTCAAATCATAACTTAGCATCAGCAAAGGCAAAAAGTCAGGGGGTAACCATGCCAAGGAGGCATTTCCTTACACCTAGTGTAACAGTACCCTGGGTACCTTAGTACTATATACTAGGGGCTGATGTGTGCACTAGTATCTCAATTGTGTGTGTAAAAGTACAATTTTACCAATTTTAGGGGAGAGAGCATTGGGACTATGGTCCTGGTTAGGAGGATCCCAGTGCACTACTGTTCAAAACATACAGACACTGTGCAAAAAAAAGGGGGGGAGGTGGGGGTTGGGGGAGCGGGGGTACTACAACCAGATCCCAGCTTAATACACCTTAGAGTAAAAGTCACTCCCCTGCATCTGCAGGTACCGCAGTGACGATGACCGGATCCTGCTGTCCTACGGCCTCTCCAAGGCGCTGCAACACAGTTTGTGGTTCTGTGGCTCTCCAGAGGTCTGACCTATCTTCCTTGCATGCTGAAAGTTTGTGGTCCCTCACTGGAGCTGCTTGGCTGGAACCCCTGTGCACAGCTTCTGATTGCCAGTGCCAAGGCTTGTTGGCTCTTCAGCCCAAAGACCTAGCTCCAACCCTGCCTCCAGCATTCTCCAGCTCCAACAACGACATCCTCTCTGCAACTCCTGCGATGTGGGAATCCTCTTTGATATGCTGCTGAGGCCTGTGACTCCCTGTGCCTGCTGCCAGAAGGTCATGCTGGGATGTTCCAATAATTCTTGATGGCTCTCCTGCTTGCTGAGGGCGGGCCCTGACCTACCTGCCAAGACTGGGTCACCTGGACCTTGCAGGTCCCCACAATTTATGCAAATTACGTGCAACGCGTCTCTGCATTTGCTAAGCCTTGTTGGTGGTCCCACAGGCCCCTCTGTAGTTGGATGACTGGCATGTGACAGCTCGTGGACAACTCCTGGGATCCTCCTGCGTTGTCTGGACTCCACAGCTGCACTTCTTCGTCGTCCATCTTACAGAAAGCATCACCGAGTATGGTGGGCATTGCCCTCCTGCACTGTCTGGGCACCTCTAGGTGGTCTGGACTCTGTCCCCTCTCTCCTCTTCTTCCGGAATCCACACCTGGGTTACACCGACCTGGTCCATGGGTTGCAACAGCAGCTCGACAACCAAGATCCTCATTGACTTCAGCGGGAGGTTCTGACACAACTTCACCCCTATGCATCTGGGCTCCCTGGTGTAGGTACTCCACTGTTATGGGTATCCAGGTGTGAGGGCACTATCCAATCCCCCCCCTTGTCCCAACAGGTTTCCTCTGGGTCCTCTGGGAAGGGTCTTATAAAGTGTAAACATCAATCGCGACTTCCTCATGTTAGCCTATGGACACTGGCCCGAGATTTCTACACTGCACACAGGTGCCTGGGGAATCCTACCTACTTACCTTCGGTGGTAGTATGGGTTTGGAGTGTGTTTTGCATTCCATTTTTTTTTTGGGCATATGCTTTGGTCCCCCTCCCCTTCATAAGGGCCCATGTTATTTTATTCCTTTACTTATCTGTTGCTGAGTATATTTATATGTTGATATCTCCGGTTAGGATATATACCAAAGTTAGTTCTAGTGTGTGTCATAATAAATAATGGATATTTTTCTAACACTGTGTACTTCACTGACTGACTTGTGTGATAATTGCAACCGCTTTACACCCTCCTGGATAAGCCTTCGCTGCTCTCCTCAGCTACCCCCTATGAGAGCTCTGATTATCTAGAGCCGCCTACAATATCACTAAGGGTTGCATGGACTCAGTACAGGGTACATCACCTATATGCGTACACCATATACTGAGCCAGCCTCCGACATCCTTTTCTACAGCGAAAATGTAGTACATTTCTTCAACACTTTGGTGGGTCTATGGATATATATATGTGCCTGTAGGTGTTTGTTTTTGCAGCATGAAACTTTTCTAGATTTACGTGCTGTACATTATCCCTCCATCTAGTGGTTGGCTCAGGAAAACCTTTCTTAGTCCTCTTTCTGTTTTTGGTGTTTGTTGTCATCTGTTCCCATTTCTCAAATGTTTGTTCCACTGTGAGGTCAGACATATGCCCTCTGCGTGATCACCATCTTCGGATCCTTTTTTCTTCTGTGGAGTCTGGAAGTGACCCCTGCAGCTCCACCAACACTAATAGCGAAACAAGCATGTTTGATAGATGAGGCGTATTTGGGAGAAAAACAGTTTAGAGATAGCATCCAGAAAAAAGAAAAAACGAAGCACTGAAAAGCACCGAAGAATACCAAAAAAGTAGGTGCACCATGTAGACTGCCTACGTAGGCTGGCTGGTCAGAGAAATGCATGGTCATGGGGCTGAAATAATTGAGGGAGATGGAAAAATGACCTCTTAGATTGTGCCCTAAGTGCTGCCATAAGTTTGCTAAAAGGGGCAGCCATCAGGTCTGCAGTCTCAGCTTACAAAGGAACCAAAGAAGAGGGAAACCACCATGGTGGAACAGATAAAGAAGAGGAGCCCTTCCTTCCGTGAGGGATGACAGAGAATTTCTAGAACACAGAGGTGGTGCAGGGGGAAATATCCAACACCAAAGGAGAATTCGTCAAAGTCCAAACAAAAGGAGCCCCATGAGTCCTGAAACAGGACCACCAGTGGCGTATGTCCCTCTGACAAACACTCAACATCGAAAGACGATTGGGAATGCAAGCTGACAAAGTTGGCAGGTGTAGACACCCTGACTGCACAAAATGCCAAAGAATAGACACTCAAAGTCCAGCAGAAGAGGCTAGAAGAGCCACAATCCGGCAGTAGAAGGATTTTTATACATCCCTCAAGGAATTTCGAATCCCTTTGACTAAGGAGAGGAGCTCAATGGAAGAGAAACAAGGTGAGCTTGAACCACCCTCTTTACCCTATCTCCGGAGAGATCAGGATTGAATCTTCGAGGAAGAATTAGAGGGCTAAGGGATGTGCCAGGATCAAATAGATTCGCTGACCAGTGGAATGACCTAGACACAAACTTGCAAAAGTAGTCAAATCATATCGGTCAAGACTGTCCTACCAAATGACAATGCCATCACCATGCTTATTCTGGTAGTGAAGAGAGCTGTGAACGAGTGTGAACTGCAGCTTGAAAAAGTACAGGCATGTTTCTTCTAGAGATCCTCCTAATTTTATAGAGCAAGAGCCACCTTACCTGTACTGCTTAGCATTCTGTATTTAGAAAGTGAGGCATTCAAAGAACTGGTAGGCTGCAAATCACTAACTCCAAGGTGGAGAAAAAATATAAACTCATCAAACATGCAGCAATAGATTTCATCATAGTGGCCATTGAGGGAGAAGAGCCAATATCGCCACATCCACCAGGGCATCTCTTGGGAAGAAAAGAAAGAGGATTGAGATTGTGGGCTGAAAGGTCAAGAGGTGCAGCAATGTATGAAGGATTGCAAACTCTCCACGCTCTGCTAAATTGGACATGCTTACTAACCACGTGGGGAATTTGCAGAACTAATTGAATTCCTGCCCAAGAAGTATCAAGAGATTGGCCTCCCTCATTGAGCCGGAGAAGACCATAGCAGATACCTGCCTGAAGCTGGCACTGGATGGTGCAGATTCGGCAAGATGACAATTGGTCACAGAGAAAATCCTTCCGAGACATGCCTCGCAAGGAGTGTTAGGCTTCAAGCATGAGGTGCAAGCCAAGATCATTAGCACCCTTTTCACTGGAGAGCACCTATTCGCATCCCAATGCACATGACAATCTAGCAAATAAAGGTCAACAAGACAGTGAAGGCCATGGGGGTACTGCTGTACAGCATCCCCCAAAGAGGAGCAATCCCCATGGGTAGACAAGGCATAATTGGGAGCTTCCAAACTTCAACACCACAAACCCTTCCAATGACATGAAAGAAAATATGGACCTCATTAGACAACCCACTGAAAAATGCCCTCTATTGTGAAATCCAAAAATGTTAAAATCCCCCTGCGCATTTGTACCTAGATTTTGTCAATGATAACTTGCGAATACGAACATTATGGAATACAGTATCCTCCTGAGGGTCCTTCAAAAACACTTGGTAAATGGTGTAATAAGGAAAATCTCTGCTGTTGGCGATGTGGAGGTCATATCAAACAGTTCACATGCCTCGATCTTAAATGGGTATAAAGCTTCTACACCCCAAACCTTTCTGGGGCGTATTGTCCATACAGCTTAAAAAAAAAAAAAATTGAGATTTCACTTTAACCTTCTTCCTGGGCTACCACATAACGCGCCTTGGCTTTAAAAAGCCTACTTGTACTCTTGCAGACTATGTTGCTGGGCAGAAGAGACATTATTCACTTAATTTGCATCTGTCCTAACCTAAGTGAAAGGAACACATTTCTGAGCGCACTTTTTAATAAACAAGTTATCTGATCCTGTAGTCAAGCCATTGTTGCCTGTTTTTACCCAATGGACACTATTTTGAATGTCCGCTTCACTACATTTTTAAAACAAGCAGCACAAAAATTGAATAACTGTGAACATTGTTAATCTTTGTTTTAAAGCAGTATCCTAAATATCTTTTTGATATGTTTAGTTGTAGATACACATGCTGTGCATTATCCTGCCATCTAGTGTTGGGCCTGGAGTGCTGCAACTTGTTTTTCTTCAAGATTAGTTTCCAAGTCACGGGATTGAGTGGCTCCTCCTACTCAGTGATATTGCACACGGACATCGAGTTCTTTGTTAGATTGTTTTTTATCCTCAGTCTGTTTCGGATAGGTTTTTCCTCACTCCGTATTCACTCGCTGTGGTTCGAGACTCTTTCTGACTTTACTTCCTACTAACAGTATTGTACTTCAATCGTGTTTCTTTTACATAATCTCAATTAAGTCGGGTCGAACTTCAACCGGTTAGCCTTCAGGGCAGGCCTTGCCGAGCCCCAGGCCTATCTCCATGTGGCACTGAAGGGTATGGAGACCCTGATGGAACGGGCTCTGTTCAGATTCTGCCCTCAGTGCCACCCTCTGCCTTTCCCCAGACCACAGCGAGGCCATATGCGACATGTGCTGTTTGTTTGAGTCTAAGAAAACACCCTGACCGAAGAGCTCGTAGGCTGGAAATGGTGCACTCGATGCAAGAGCACACCCTGGATATTCTCAGGGATGAACATGCACAGTAGGAGCTGGAGCAATAAGGGGCATTCTTGATTGAAGACTGTGACTCAGACCTTCTATCCGATACAGAGAGTCTGCGCATCACCTTGGTGCAATCCATGAGTAAAAAAGCCTGAAAAAGGTCGCCGGACCACCACTGCCCTCGGCCATGGTCTCACGGAAGCTTGATTCGGCTGCCCTCCCTCAGGCTTGGCACCAAAATCTGGAAAGACTAGCTGTGTCTTCTTTATTGACCTCTATTGTTTCGGTCCAAGTGAAACCATCAAAAAGCTTCTGCATCAACAGCTTCTGCACTGTCCACTTCAGCACCGAGTGGTTGTACCATATCCTGCTCTTTGGGATCGAAAATTTTACAGCACCACAAAATGTCAGTACTGTAAACAGCTGAACATATACAGACTCTTCATTCATTTGCGTCTCTGACTCCATTTGAACCAATTTTAGAGACTATGGCGCTAAGCAGTGCAGAATTCATATTGAAAAAAAATACAGCCAGAATTGTGGCTTCTACCATTCCTGTCGAAAAGAACCTCTCATTTGAGGAGTTTCTCGATACCTCATCTCCACCAAGAAGCCACATAAAGATAAGGTTTGCACTTCTGCAGCAGCTCCTCTTCCAGCTCTGCCTCCATCTCCTGTCCACCTCACTCGGCTCCTTATTCACCTAATTCTCATGTTGAAGGGAATTACACACCATAGGGTTTACCTGTATATGATAGGGGGAATTAGGGGGTTCTCCTGAAGACCCAGACCCTTGAGATTCTTACGACCCTGATCCTCGTATTGATACAAACCCATATCTTTATTCTGTCCATCCCTCCCCTCCAGAGTACAGCAGAGGGTATCAGCAAGTGTTAGCCAGGGCTGCTGCCTATCACAATGTACAATTACATAAGGATCCAATAGAGCAAGACTTTCTTTTTGATATCCTCACCTCAACACACAGGACGTTTAATTTCTCCCTGTGTTCCCAGGAATGCTTGGACATGTCAGACGTTTTCAAAGAGCCTATTCACTCCAATATAATTACTGCACGGGTTGATAAGAAATCTAAAGCACCTTCATCTGACCAACTTTGCCTCTGATCACAAGTACCGCCAGATTCCATGGTCACTATCACAGCCAGGAAAAGAGCAAATAGGCTACCCGGGATTTGCATCCTCCAGAAAAAAAGCAAAAAACTTGACGCAGCTGGAAAAAGGGTAGCTGCGCAATTGACCAACCATTGGCTTATTGCCATTTCCAAGACACTGCTTGCAAGATACTATAAGGCACACTGTTCCTACTATAGAGATTGTTCCCATACAATACCAAGGATCAGGAGTGTACTCTCTACTTTCTCATTCCCAAAAAGGACGGCACGCTCAGACCTATTTTGGATTTCGGACCACTAAATCAATATATTCTCTCAGAGCATTTTCACATGGTCACCCTTCAAGACGTTATTCCCATTACTACAAAAAGTCAACTTTATGATTCCTCTAGACCTAAAGGGCACTTACACATTTCCATCCATCCCCCACACCGCAAATATCGAAGGTTTGTAGCGGCGGGACAACATTATCAGTTCAGAGTTTTGCCTTTCGGGGTCACAACCGCTTGCCGGGTATTTACCAAATTTCTAGCAGTAGTTGCAGGACATCTCAGAAGAAAACAGATACCTGTATTCCCTTACTTGGATGACTGTCTGATTAAAGCCACCACTTTAAGTCAATGTCAGTCTCACACTCAAATCACAGTAAATCTACACAAGTTAGGGTTTACAATCAGTACCCTAAAATCACACCTACAGCCTCTTCAGATTCAACCGTATATAGAGGCTATTCTCAATACACAATTTGTGTTAGCTTACCCCAATCCAGCACATGTTCACAATTTTCAGCTAACAATCTCTCAGATACAGGTCAATCAAACTTACATAGTCAATGCCTCCTAGCATGATGGCATCCTGCATTGCCATCATCCCTCATGCCAGACTTCATGTGCGTTCTCTGCAGCAATGTCCCTCTCGCCAATGATCAAAAGCTCAGGGCCATCTTCAGGATCTAGTGTTGATAGCCAGTCTAGCTTACATCTCTCAATTATGGTGGAATTCCACCAACCTACTCAAAGGATGGCCTTTTCAAGACATGGTTCCCCAAATAGCTCTGACTTAAAATGCCTTTGTAATAGGATGGGGTGCTCATCTCAACAACCTCACAGTGCAGGGATCATGGGACCCCCGGTCACCAGACCATGCATCAATATTCTAGAACTTCAGGTAGTCTTACATTCCCTGAAGGCTTTTCTAACTCATCTAGTGCACAAATCTGTCTTAGTTCCGACAGACAGCAGGACAGCAATATATTATTTACAAAAACAGGGTTGGGAGGGGGGCATCATCCCTCCAGTTTTCTCAGCTCCCACAAGCATTCTGAATATTGGCCCATCATCACCACATTAATCTCCTGGCAGAGTATTTCCCAGGAACAGACAGCAACTTTGCAGACCTGCTAAGCAGGACGCATCAGCAAATCCACAAATGGGAACTCCACCCAACAGTCGTTCAAAGCTACTTTCAGAAAGTGGGGAACACCTGACATAGACCTGTTCACCGCAACAGAAAACTCAAAATGCCAAAACTTTGCATCTAGGTACCTACACCCTAGTCCAAAGACAATGCCCTATGGATCAACTGGTCAGGGATATTTGCCTATGCTTTTTCACATCTCAATCATTTCATTTCGGGTGCGCAAACTCAAACTTCTTTCAAAACGATCCTTGAGCCTCCACATAGGCTCGCCAACTTTGGTTTACAACACTACTAGATCTCTCTCTAGTACCTCACGAGAGACTCCCCAAGAGGCTGGGTCGTCTCACACGAAATCGCTAATAGATAAGACACCTAGAGCCCAGATCACTCAACCTTGTGATGTGGCTCCTGAATCATAGTTCAGTTAACCTCGTAGTGTATTAACATTCTAAAACAGGCACGTAGACGAACAACTAGAGACCGATATGTGGCAAAATGGAAACTGTCTTATTCTCAATCCAAATACATTGATGAATTAACACCATAAGTACAAGATATTCTTCAATTGATTCACCTGCAAAAAGCAAACCTTGCTTACACATCAATTCAGTTACACTTAGCTGCCATTGCAACCTATTTAGAAAACAGACAACATTCTACATTATTCAAATACCAGTCATTAAAGGTTTCATGGAATGACTTAAAACAGTAATCCCATCCAGGCTACCTCCAGTGCCATCTTGGAATGTTAGTATTGTACTCACTTGGCTCATGGGCCCTCCATTTGCACCTCTTCACTCTTTTCCAATACAATTCCTTACTTATGAAGTAGATTTTTTAGTTGCTATTACACCACTTAGATGTTTTGGTGAGTTACAGGCCTTAACATTAGAAGAGCCTTTCTTTCAGGTACATAAGTACAAATTAGTCCTTCGTACAAACCCAAAATTCCTACCAAAAGTTGTCTCACGATTCCACATTAATCAAACCATTGGGTTACCAGTTTTCTTTCCACAACTGGAGTCTGTGGCAGAAAGAGCACCCCACACATTGGATGTTAAGAGCGTTCATGTATTACATTGACAGAACTAAAGAATTCAGGAAAACTCAACAGCTTTTTGTGGCTTTCAGTACCTTGCAAAGGAAATTCTATTACCAAAAAATAGCATGGCTATGTGGATGGCAAAATGTATGCAGAAATGTTATGCTAAAGCCGAATGACAATTAACAATTACTTGTTGAGCACATTTCACAAGGAAAAAAAAAGACGCCATTATGGCATTTTTAGGAAATATTCCATTAGCGAACATTTGCAAAGCAGCTACTTGGTCTATGCCACACACATTTGTAAAACATTGCGTGGATGTATTAGCTTGCACGGACGCTGTGGAAAAAAGACTATATGGCAACAGTAGATCTCAGTATGTCTACTTGCACATACCCATGAGCTGCAAACACAGAAAATGTGTAAGGAAATGTCTCCTTGGTATGGTTGCCCCCTGACTTTTTGCCTTTGCTGATGCCAAGTTATGATTTGAAAGTGTGCTGAGGCCTGCTAACCAGGCCCCAGCACTAGTGTTCTTTCCCTAAAACTGCACCTTTGTCTCCACAATTGGCACTCCCTGGCACCCAGGTAAGTCCCTTGTAACTAGTACCCCTGATACCAAGGGCCCTGATGCCAGGAAAGGTCTCTAAGGGCTGCAGCATGTCTTATGCCACCCTGGAGACCCTTCACTCAGCACATACACACTGCTTGCCAGCTTGTGTGTGCTGGTGGGGAGAAAATGACTAAGTCGACATGGCACTCCCCTCAGAGTGCCATGCCAACCTCACACTGCCTATGGCATAGATGAGTCACCCCTCTAGCAGGCCTTACAGCCCTAATGCAGGGTGCACTATACCACTGGTGAGGGCATAGGTGCATGAGCACTATGCCCCTACAGTGTCTAATCAAAACCTTAGACATTGTAAGTGCAGGGTAGCCATAAGAGTATATGGTCTGGGAGTCTGTCATACACGAATTCCACAGCACCATAACGGCTACACTGGAAACTTTGGTATCAAACTTCTCAGCACAATAAATGCACACTGATGCCAGTGTACATTTTATTGTGAAATACACCCAGAGGGCATCTTGGAGATGCCCCCTGAAAACATACCCGACTTCCTGTGTGGGCTGACTAGTTTTGCCAGCCTGCCACAAAACATGTTGCTGGCCACATGGGGAAGGGTGCCTTTGCCACTCTGTGGCTAGTAACCAAGCCTGTACTGGGTGGAGGTGCTTCTCATCTCCCCCTGCAGGAACTGTAACCCCTGGCAGTGAGCCTCAAAGGCTCACCCCCTTTGTTACAGCGCCCCAGGGCATCCCAGCTAGTGGAGATGCCCGCCCCCTCCGGCCACGGTCCCACTTTTGGCAGCAAGGCCAGAGGAGATAATGAGAAAAACAAGGAGTCACCACTGGCCATTCAGGACAACCCCTAAGGTGTCCTGAGGTGACTCTGACTTTTAGAAATCCTCCATCTTGCAGATGGAGGATTCCACCAATAAGATTAGCGATGTGCCCCCCTCCCCTCAGGGAGGAGGCACAAAGAGGGTGTAGCCACCCTCAGGGCTAGTAGCCATTGGCTACTAACCCCCCAGACCTAAACACACCCCTAAATTGAGTTTTTAGGGGCCCCAGAACCTAGCAAGATAGATTCCTGCAACCTGAAGACGAAGGACTGCTGAACTGAAGCCCTGCAGAGAAGGCAGACACACAAACTGCTTTGGCCCCAGCACTACCGGCCTGTCTACCCACTTCAAGAAAAACTGCAACAGCGACGTATCCCCCAGGTCCAGCGACCTCTGAAGCCTCAGAGGACTAACCTGCATCTAAAAGGACCAAGAACTCCCGAGGACAGCGACCCTGTTCCAAAGAAACTGCAACTTTGCAACAAAGAAGCAACTTTTAAGGACCACACGTTTCCTGCCGGAAGCGTGAGACTGTCCACTCTGCACCCGACGCCCCCGGTTCGACCTATGGAAAACCAACACTACAGGGAGGACTCCCTGGCGACTGCGAGCCCGTGAGTAGCCAGAGTTGACCCCCCTGAGCCCCCACAGCGACGCCTGCAGAGGGAATCCAGAGGCTCCCCCTGACCGCAACTGCCTGCTTCAAGGAACCAGACACCTGGTAAAGACACTGCACCTGCAGCCCCCAGGACCTGAAGGATCCAACTTCCAGTGCAGGAGTGACCCCCAGGAGGCCCTCTCCCTAGCCCAGGTGGTGGCTACCCCGAGGAGCCCCCCCTCGCTGAAGAGACCCCTGGGTCTCCCATTGAAACCTATTGTGAACCCTGTGCCTGTTTGCACACTGCACCCAGCCGCCCTGTGCCGTTGAGGGTGTACTTTATGTGCTGACTTGTGACCCCCCCCCCCCCCCCCCCCCCAATGCCCTACAAAACCCCCTTGGTCTGTCCTCTGAAGTCGCGAGTACTTACCTGCTGGCAGACTGGAACCGGGGCACCCATATTTCCATTGAAGCCTATGCGTTTTGGGCACCACTTTGACTTCTGCACCTGACCGGCCCTGAGCTGCTGGTGTGGTAACTTTGGGGTTTCCCTGAACCCCCAACGGTGGGCTACCTTGGACCCAACTTTGAACCCTGTAAGTGCTTTACTTACCAGTAAAACTAACAAATACTTACCTCCCCCAGGAACTGTTGAATTTTACACTGTCCAATTTTAAAATAGCTTATTGCAATTTTTGCCAAAACTGTACATGCTATTGTGATTATTCAAAGTTCCTAAGATACCTGAGTGAAATACCTTTCATTTAAAGTATTGTTTGTAAATCTTGAACCTGCAGTTCTTAAAATTAACTAAGAAAATATATTTTTCTATATAAAAACCTATTGGCCTGGAATTGTCTTTGAGTGTGTGTTCCTCATTTATTGCTTGTGTGTGTACAACAAATGCTTAATACTACCCTCTGATAAGCCTACTGCTCAACCACACTACCACAAAATAGAGCATTAGAATTATCTTTTTTTCCACTATCTTACCTCTAATGGGAACCCTTGGACTCTGTGCATGCTATTTCTTACTTTGAAGTAGTACATACAGAGCCAACTTCCTACAAAATTGTGTTGTTTTTTTTGTAAACCAAGTTCACTATCAGTTCAAGGTTCTTCGCTTTGTCATCAGATCGGCTCCCAGGGTGCTTAGAAAATGCCTAGCTGTGGTGGGTTCTTACCCAAGAACAAAGTGGATTCATGTATATCCTTATCTGGATGATAAACGCAAGTTTTTTTCTCCCAATGCTAAAGGAGCACTAGAATGGTCATTCACATGCAACGCAGACTAAGGTTTACAGTAAACCTGATGAAAGATTGTTTGTAGCATTGGTGGCTGTAGATAAACATGCTCAGAATTCACCTGGCATCTAATGTTGGGTTTGGATATTTGCAGCTTATTTTTCTTACAAGAAATCTCCTCTGGGTTTCAATGTGCATTGGCACCATGGGCACTGACTCCATTTTTTGATTGTTTTATCTGCCATCTGGTTCGGATGAACCATTATCCCCAGTCTCATCAAGTTTGTCAATTCCCGTTATTGCCTCTGCTTCCTTTGCTTTCTATCCTATCTTATTGTCAATATACTTTTTTTCTTCTTACGGGTACTGGGCCACTCTGCACTCAAGGCCCTTAGGTCCACATTTTTCTCCAGTCTACCTTTGGAGAATGACAATGAGCTTGAGGATGTGGAGTGGATGCCCTTCAGCAGATGCCCACAGTCATTTTAAAGACCCCTAGGCCGACGTCATCTGCAATCTTTGTCCACGATCCGGAGCACGACAACGGCCAGTGTAACTCCTGCTCAGCATTCCACAGCAAGAAGACTCTTGGTCTGTGATGTGACAGACTTTGTGCCGACAGACTCACTCAAGATTTCCTGCTTTTTCTCAGAGACACTGGACATCTTCGGCAAGGCTGACCCGCTTGAAGCAGAAGAGGATTGTGGTCAGTCACCTGACCTAGCCCCATGGCAACTCAGTTCTGATATGCACTCTGATGTTTCAGAGCCAGAGGTGCTGATCTTGGTTTGAAAACCGTGCCTTGTGTGAGTATTGTTGATCCCAAGACTTTCTCAGAAGCCAGGTATGGTGGCATATTGGGACAGAGCATCACCTCTGGACGACAGGCTTGAGTCCCGGGCCTGAACTGTCACTACCTTCAGGTGCACCACTGCCCTCGAACACTGGTTGAGACCGAATCGAGGCCTCGGAGCAGAGGCAAGATCCTTCCAGGAACTGTGACCCTCAGCAAACCTCGAGTCGGAGGACGCCCTTTGGTGCCAACTCCTAAAAGCAATCGAGGCCCAAAGCATCATCAGTGCTAAAGCAGCTGCCATTATCTTTGAAACAACTGTCTGCTCTGAAGTCCTCCACTCACGAGGTTGAGAAAAACCCAGTCCTCGAGAGGCCACAGCAGGTGCTGAACAAGTCAGAGGAGGACCATCGTCCACCCGTGCACAGGTAAGATCGCTGCCTGAGGAAAAACTCTGCCAAGGCAGTGCTTTCGAAGACGTTTCACCAGTGGATGCTTATGTGTCTCCTTTGCCCTCAAAGAGGCCTAAGGACAAAGTTTCGGCTCCTCCTCCTTCTCTGCTTCCTACCTCCAACTTCATCTCTACCACCACCACCACCACCTCCTCCTCTCTCACCTCCTATAACTTCCCCTCAGGGGTCACCAGAGTTGTACTCAGATATGGGTATTCCTAGTCCCCTGTTCCCCGTCTGGTCATGGACTTTGACCCAGTCTTCCCTGGCCCCTCAGATGACCCTTCAAAGGATTGAGACACAGACCTTCAGTCAGACCCAGATTTAGAACTTGTTCCAGTCCGAGCCCCCCCACCGGATGACACCACAGTCAACACATTGTTTTTGAATGTATGGCCACCTACCGTAAAGTGGGCCTTTACATCATCTCTGGGGATGAGAACATTTTGGTAAAGATGGCTTCAAAGACCAGCTTTCAATTCTGTACCTCTACATGCTCAAGGGCGTGATAAAATCTGGCCCTGAGATTTTCAAGTACCTCTTCAAATCCCAGGTAGTCACAGCCCCATACAGAAAAGAAATATAATAAGCCAGCACCATTCATCTCACCGTACATCAGCGGTCATGGCATACCAGAATCCCCAGTTGAAAAGGACAGCAGCTCTGGCTAAAGGTGACGATCTGCCTCCTGACAAAGAAAACAAGTGGATTGATGCTGCTGGGAAGAGTAGTGGTGGGTGCCGCCCTGTGCATTGCCAGTTTTGTATGTCTCCTCTCCTGGTGTGATAGAGCTCACTGGGAGGAGACGGAGAAGCTTTTACAGCCCCTCCCTGATCAATAATGTAAAAGGAGGCCTTGTTAGTGAAGGGAAAGCCATCTCCACTGCTACTCTCAGGTGTACATTAGATTCAGCACATAGAGCAGCCATAGGAATGAACACCTCAATCACCCTCCACAGCTACCGCTTGCTCAGTGTGTCTGGATTCAAGCCAGAGGTGCAACATCACCTTCACAGACTGCCATTCGTGAAGCACCTGTTCATACCTCAGGTTCATATGATATGGAGGACACGGAGACTGCTAAGACGATAGGTGCACTCCCCAGGGATTTTCCAGGAGCAACTGGCTAGAGGTGGGCCCAAGGCTACTTATCTAGAACCAATCCACTCTTACTAGAGGCTCAACCATGGTTATCAACAGGGTGGCAGAGGTTTCTCATAGAGGTCCTTTATGGGGGAAATAGCATTAAAGGATGAGGCATGGGTGTAGGAAAGGGCCCTTTTTGGCATGGGCCCCTGACATTTTGCCCTCGTACTGATACTTTTTGACAGCGCACTGGGAACCTGCTAAGCAGGTCGGCAGTGCTGTTTCACTAAAACAAGGTATGTCTAATGGTAACACAATTGGCAATGACTTTAGCACCCTTGTAAGTCCCTGATAAATGGTACCTTCGGTAACCATGGCCTCAGTACTAAAGGGGGTTCTTAAGGGCTTCAGCATGTATTATGCCACCCTAAGGGACCAACACACAAATTGCATGCTGACTACTATTGCAGACTGCATGAAATGGTGCAAACAATTTTGAAAGCACAACATTGCTCACACCCCGTGTGCAGAGCCCACAAGACAGTATGTGTAAGTCACCCTACAGCAAACCTTAGAGTCCTAAGACAGGGAGCATTATATTACATTTGAGGGCACATCTGCATGAGCAGATGTACCCCTGTGGTGATCAGTTCCATTGCTAGACATTACAGGGGACCAGGCATCTGTCTTTATGACAAGTACTAAGCATTGGTCATTATCACTGACCCAGCTTACATGGTTGCTGCACTGACACTAATGCTGTTTGGTATCAGACACCTCGTCTTAATAAATCAGTACTGATGCCAGTATCGGATTTATTATGACACGCATCAGAGGGCACTTTAGAGGTGCCCTCAGAACCCCTACCAATCTTAGTGTGCCGGCTAACTGCCAGACCAGCTTTCCGGCACAGACAAAAATCTGACCCCTTTAGGTGAGAGCCCAAGTTTTCAGAGGCACTCACTGAGTCTAGGACCAGTGCCTGCTCTGGAGGAAGGTGATCATACCTCCTCCAGCAGGATGGCTAGTGATTTAGCATTTCTGATGGATACAACTACCGGTGGATTCCTCACCTTATGGATTTTTCCATTGCACCAGCATTCAATGGAAATTTTCTTCCTAGCTCCTCACGTTGACGAGGACATCAATTGTACGTTCCTCATGCAGCACTGTCTGACATCATTAGAGCCATAAGAAGTCCTTGCAGGCATGCTGACATCAGTTCCCTTTTTTCTGCGCCTTCGACGCCAACGTTTTTTTCCTACCTCTTGGCAGTTACTGTTATTGAGTAAATTATTGTAGAGCAATATAATGTCTCCACAGAAAAAAATCAGGATTTCAGCCTTGTAGCGAGTGCGGGGGGAGCATGTCGGTGACGGATCTGCATGAAATTCGCCTGTGGTGCCGGACGTGGAGGGGTGTATGTCCTGCCAGCGGATGAATCCGAAGGCCTTAAGAGAGAAGAGGCTAAGCTTTTCTTGGCAAAAGCTAAGAAGTAGCAGAGAGGTCATCGAAAATCAAAGGCAAGAGATCCTTTGTCGCATAGATCCTTGAGGTCGCGTAAGAAGTTATATCGACAGCATGAATCTCAACGTGGTTCGTCCAGAGACCGGTCTCTTCTGAGATGGTGCCACACGGCATTTGAGATCAGTCCTACAGTGTCGCCTCAGAGTCCACAGGCTTCTCTGGTGCCGACTTTAATTGAGATCTCAGAGTCCCTGTCAAGCCCAATGGCTAATTTTTTTTCCTGCATCCACTCATGACCAGGAGTCGGGTGTGCAAGCATCGGAGCCAGTCCAGCCAACTCAGGAGCAGCAAGGGTTTCCTGCCTTCCCCGCTCCGGGAGCGGATCCTTCAGTATTCCTCAATGCTATGTTTAGCATTTTTGACAGAACTATAGCCCCCTCTGGTGCACCTGCTAGTCCCCGGCTCCATTGGCATTCACACTGGGTCACCAGTGCCATACGAGCAGGCCCCGTTTTTAGCCTTTTTTCTATGTGAAGTTATTGTTTCAGCGCCGATGACGTTGCCACCTCTACCCCGAATAATGGTGCCATGTGCTGACTGAGGCGATACCGGTGCCGGACGGATCCCGATCGGCATGCAGTGTGGCTTCACCTCCCTCTCCTCCACCAGAGCATCCTTCTACTTTGAAACCTGCATCGTCAATGTCAGTTAACACGTTTGGAGTCCAGCCTGAGATTGAGAAGAAGGACCGTGAGACTCTTGGAGGAGCAAGAGTATCAACAACAACTATTGGAGGAAGGGTAATTCCTGAGCCTGTAGGTGAATTTCAGGGCCTAGGCTGTGCTAGTGGCTTGAATACATCCCTTGAGTGGGAATTTTCCTCCCCTGGAGGTGAACTCATCACAGAGGCAGCTTCCTACCGCGCTATGATAAAGGTTGCTGAATGTTTGGACTTAATACTACCCGCATCGGAGACTAAACTAATATTTTAACCTAGGTGTTGCATCCATCGGCTACCTCTTTTGAACCTCTCCTCCCTTTCAATGATGACCTCACTGAGCCCATTTTAGATATTTGTAGGAAGCCTTTCAGGACACAGGCAGTTTCCAAGACTGTGGCTAGGAGGTACAGAGTTACTCCAGGAGATCCTCCGTTCCTATCACAGGATCAAACGCCTGAGAGGTTGGTGGTGCAAACATCTTGTTCTGCACAGTCGGCTCCTGGTTAGTTCCCTATGACTCCATCTGATAGGGAGTCTAAACGTATGGAGCAGACAGCTAAGAAGTGCTCCTCTTCAGGCAGTATGGCTTTAAAGTCCCTGAATGCTTCATGTGTGCTGGGGAGGTATATCTATGCCTTAATGGACACGGCAAGAGCAGTTGTACCAAATTTGCCTCTGGATGTGCAGGGGCACTTTAATGAACTCCTGCAGGACAGTCAAGTGTCAGCAAAGCAGGTCATTCAATCTGGTTTGGGCTCTGCAGACTCAGTTGCTAGAGCTATGGGCACTTCTGTAGCGACCAGGAGGCATGTGTTGCTCAGATTCTCGTATCATCTCTGATGTTCAGGCTACGCTGATGGACCTTCCTTTTGATGGTGAAAAGTTGTTTAGGACTAAAGTGGGCTCCGCTTTGCAACGATTTGAAGAAAGCAGGTCTACTGCAAAATTTTGGATCTCCAAGCATAATCTTCTGCATCCTTTAGGTCTTTTTGAAGGTTCAGAGGAATTGGCTGTGGGTCCTTATTTTGTCGAAGGCTACAATCCAATGTCCAGCAGCCTGCCAACCCTCTCTACAGGTCTTATAAGTGCAGTGGGAGGGTTAGAATGAGAGGAGCCACACAGCAGCCTTCTGCTTGTTCCTCTTCCTCCGGGGATGCCCATCAAGGAGAACAGCCCTAGTTTTCTCCCCATATTCCAGCATGTTTTATCCGTAGGGGGAAGGCTGTTAAATTTTCTCCACGAGTGGGGGTTGATTACATTGAACAGTAGAGTGGGAAAAGATTATGCCCTTCCTTCTCGGGAGATTCACCCTCCCTTCCCGTCATTCATTTTACACAGAAAAAGCATCTCTTGCTGCTTCAGTAGGAGGTGCATGCCCTTTTGTTAAAAAGTGCAGTGGAGTTGGTTCCACAGCAGGAAGGGGGCCAGGGATGATGTTCAAGGTATTTCTTGATTCCCAAGGAGGATGGTCGATTGAGGCCTATCCTGGATCTGAGGATTTTGAATTGGTTCCCCAAACAGAAGTTAAAAATGCTGACCCTAGCACAGATGCTTCTTGCATTGAACAAGGAAAACTGGATGGTGTCTTTAGACTTACATGATGCTTATCTTCATATCCCTATTCTGAAGTTGTACAGGAAGTATCTCCGGTTCGTGGTACGGCCGCAACACTACCAGTTAGCAGTCCTTCCGTTTGGTCTTCCTTATGCACCTCGAGTCTTCACGAAGGTGATGGCACTGGTGGCAGCGGACCTCAGAAGGAGGGGAATATCTTTATTCCCTTACCTGGATGACTGGCTGATCAAAGCCGGGTCCCCAGAGCTCGTGCTGCATCAGTTGCGGATGACAATCCAGTTGTTCAACCTGGGCCTTACGGTGAATGTGCCCAAATCTCAGCTGGAGTCCTCTCCGTGCCTCCTGTTCCTAGGGGCAGTACTGGACACAACATTGAATCGGGCATACCCTCCTCAGAGGATTCAGGACATTCAGGCATTGACTCCAATGTTTCAGAATGGAGCTTTTGTTCCAGTCCTCCAGGTCCTACGTCTGCTCTGTCTGTTCACAGCCTGCATTCTGTTGGACCACAGTCATAACAGATGCTTCCACTCTAGGGTGGGCAGCTCAGCTTGGGGACCTGGAGATCAAAGGCCATTGGTCTCCAGTGGAACAGATGGTTCACATCAGTCTGTTAGAATTGCAGGCGATATGTCTGGCTCTCAAGGCCTTCCTCTCGTCCATTCGCGGTCAGTCAGTTCAAGTCTTGACAGGCAACACTACTGTGATGTGGTACATACACAAGCAGGGAAGAGTAGGGTTGTACCTTCTCTGCAGAGAGGCTCTGATCCTGGGCATAGAACCATCGGATTTGCTTAGTAGCAAACCATCTGGCAGGAGTTCTCAACGTATGTGTGGACAGTTTGTCGGTTTTTTTTGACCGATCACGAGTGGCGTCTTCATCTGGATGAAGTTCTTCATGTCTTCCGGATGTGGGGAGTTCCTTAGATGGATATGTTTGCTATTCGGGAGAACGCACACTGCCTGTTGTTCTGCAGCCTCCAGTATCTAGTGCAGGGGCAGTGGAGGACGCGTTTCAGCTGTCTTTGTGCAACCATCTGCTTTACGTGTTTCCTCCCATACCCTTGATTTCTCGAGTTCTGAGGAAGATTTGCCAAGATCAGGTCATTTTAATAGCCCCTGATTGGCCACGAAGGGTGTGGTACATACACCTCCTTTAACTCTCGCTGTGCCCTCCGCACTGTCTTCCTCACAGGGTAGATCTCCTCTCGCAAGCACAGGGGCAGGTTCTACACCCCCACCTCCAGAGCCTTCACCTACATGCCTGGAGATTGAAGGGGGCAATCTGAGTTCTTTTTCTCTCCCTCCAGAAGTGGTGGATGTTGTCTTATCGGCCAGGTGACACTCCACCAAGACTGTCTATGGTGGCAGATGGGCAAACTTGATATTTGTTGTGGAGAGAGACAAATTTATCCCTTAAAGGCCCATTCATCTAATATTTTGCCCTTTCCTTGGCACAGAAGGGTTGTGCTGTTGCGACAGTGAAAGGCTATTTGTCGGCGCTGTTGGCCTTTCTTTGCCTTCCTGATCAGCCTTCCTTATTTAAGTCCCCTATAGTTCTAAGGTTCCTTGAAGGGTTAACTAGCAAGTTTCCTCCTACTCCGTTTGTAATGCCTGTGTGATTTGAATTTAGTTCTGACTTTTTTGATGGGTTCACCATTTGAGCCTATGCATACTTGCCCGTTGAGGTTTTTAGTTTTAAAGACCGTTTTTCTAACAGCCATCACGTCAGCTAGACGTATGAGTGAGCTTTAGGCTCTTAGTCTGAAACCTCCTTTTATAATCTTTCATGCTGACAAGGTGGTGCTGAGTACCAGGGCGGCTTTCCTTCCTAAGGTAGTCCCTCTCTTTCATGTGGGACAATCTAACACTCGTCCTGTTACCCTCCTCACCATTCACCAGAAGAGGAGGAAAGACTGCACTGCTTGGATCCAAGAAAGGCTCAGTTTCTACATTGAGGGCGAGAGACTTTAGAATTGATTTATCAACTCTTCATTGGATATGTGGGCAAAATAAAGGGCAAAGCCGTCCACACAAGAGAACTCTTTCAAGGTGGGTCATTCTTTGCATAAAGATTTGTTATTCGCTAGCAAAGAAGGTTCCTCCTGAAGGTATTAGGGCCCATTCCACCAGGACTAAATCTGCCAATACAGCTTTAGCTATAGGTGTACCAGTTGTTGATATTTGTAAGGCAGCAACTTGGGATTCCTCCACACTTTTGCAAAGCCTTATTGCTTAAACTCGGAAGTTAGGAGGGATGGCCATTTTGCTCGATCTGTTTTGCAGGACTTCAGAGTACAGGACTGCTTTGGGATTCTATTCATAAGGTGAGAAATCCTCAGGTAGTTGTATCCATCAAATGAACAAGTAACTTACCTTCAGTAACACTTTTTCAGGTGGATACAGTAGCTACCTGTGGAGTCCTCACAGCACCTCCCACCTCCCCGTTGCCTGTCTGGTCATACCAAGAGTGTTTATCGTAGGTAGAATGTATATATATTTTTGTTTATATAAACCGATATTGTGATCTATATATATATATATTTGTGTGCGTGTGTGTGTGTGTATATATATATTTTGGAAATGTGGCCATTGCAAGGCCTGTAAGTACGCTCAAAATACATACAAATACCAAACTTTTGATGGTCGTCAATGCGAGATTAAGGATCGAATCACATGTGACACTGAATTTGTGATTTATGTAATTGAATGTGGATGTCATATAAAATACATTGGAAGTACCATTCACAAGTTAAAAGTCAGGTTCTTACAACACTTCAGAGCCATAAAAAATAATGACAAAACCTATCCTTTGGCCAAACATTTCTGGGAGGCACATAAAGGAGAATGCAGTACCTTATCCTTTTATGGCATCAAACATATCAAAAACAATCCCAGAGCTGGCAACAGAACGCTTGAGCTCAGACAAATGGAATCCAAAATGATTTTACTATTGGGTTCCGAATCCCCTTTGGGACACAATCTTGATGCTGAGCTCTATGTCCATCTTAGATGATAATATACCGTTTACTGCTTTTATTCTCATTCTAGAAAGAGACTCCCTATGTTTTCTAATTCTAAAAATAGTAGTGCTATTTTAGCAGTATTTTATTTACATTCTCTTTTTAAGGATGGGTGAAAAGATCATAATTAACTCATATGAACATGCCATGATAGAATTTGTAAAGTGGATATGACTGAGTAATTTTCCTTATTCTGAGTTCACATTATAGTTTGATGAAATTTAGGTGTCATTAGGTCTTATGAATGATTATATAGATCTGTACTGTGCTATTGATGATGATTGTTTAATTTCACTTCCCTGTAACTTGGCAAATGCAGAATAGGTAATATCACATATAGAGATACATATATATATATGGAATATGATATGGGACCAAGAAATCAATAGAATTGGTTGTTTTAATTGGAGTTTTGTAACACTTTGATGCACTTTATATGCTTTTTTGCACTTATTATTAGTATAGATTTTTAGCACTTTGCACTTTATGCTGAGGCCTTACTTGAATACAACCTATCTACATGTGTCTATAGAATTACCTGCTATACAAATAAGGATAGAGATGAATCAGATTTGATTATATAGGCATTAGATATATACTTAAGCACTACAATATAGTCAAATAGAATTCTAATACAGGATATTAATTAGTTAGTAATAATTATATTTATATATAACGAATGACAACTGAAATATTTAAAAATATGATACTACAGTTCCTTCGTTTATATTTATATTGTTACTTTTCCTGTCATTTGATTAATGTCTTTTTATGACCGAACATTATGAATTATTGGAAGCTATTGCCTTTTCTCTATTATATTTGATATTTATGACTTTTTAATTCTAATCTTTTCTGAAAGTATTAGCATTAATGTAGATTTATTCTTTTATCAAGTGTTGTATTTAAATAATGATCATTGCATGCTTCAAAATGGCCGCCGCTTTTTTAGTACACTAAAGTGTTATGGAAATAAATGAAGGACTTAAAATTTGTATGTAAATGATGTTGGCTGAGCAGCCAAACTGTCCAGTAGAAGGCGTTTTGCCGAAACGCGTTGACAGACATCACACTCAGGACTCTGTGTTACCTGTATAAGAAAATAAATTCATGAACTAAATACGAGCGCATTGGATTTAATCGATTTTGAGACTTGGGAGATACTTGATGGGATCGGTGCAGCCGTCAGATGGCTATCTGTCCATCTATTGAAGAAATATATATATATATATATATATATATATATATATATATATATATATATATATATATATATATATATATATATATATATATATATATATATAATATGTTCGATGGCATGTGTAGCTGCAGATACACATGCTGTGCACATCCCGCCATCTGGTGTTGGGTTCGGAGTGTTACAAGTTGTTTTTCTTCGAAGAAGTCTTTTCGAGTCACGAGATCGAGGGACTCCTCCCATTTCGGCTCCATTGCGCATGGGCGTCGACTCCATCTTAGATTGTTTTTTTTCCGCCATCGGTTTCGGATGTGTTCCTTTTCGCTCCGGGTTTCGGTTCGGAAAGTTAGTTAGAATCTCGGAAAAATCGTCGGTATTGTTTGTGTTAGGTATCGGGTTAGTTATAACAGATCGACACCGACTTTTGAAGAGCTCCGGTGGCCCTTCGGGGTTTTTTCGATCCCCGGAGGGGACTGGTCGGCCCGGCCACGTGTCTCTTCAAGGCTGATGGAACGGACCCCATTCCGCTTCTGCCCAAAATGCCATAACAAGTATCCATATACAGATCAGCATCTGGTCTGTAACTTGTGTTTGTCGCCAGAACACAAGGAAGATACTTGTGAAGCTTGTCGAGCGTTTCGGTCCAGGAAGACACTAAGAGACCGAAGAGCAAGAAGACTGCAAATGGCGTCTGCGCCGACAGGACAAGGGCGTTTCGAGGAGGAAGAAGAAACCTTCTCCATCCAGGAATCGGACTCGGATGAGATCGATCCCGGAGAAACGCCGAAAACCGTGAGTAAGACGTCGAAACATAAAACTCACGAGAAGACCACAAAAGCCCAGGGGACGCCACCGCCAACAGGCCATGGCTTAACCCGAAAAATAGGTGACCAATCATCGGCACCGAAAAAGGGCACGCTTGTGTCGAAGTCATCCGACTCCGGTCGAGATACCACCACACAGCAATCTCTGGCCCGAGATAGCGGTTCCGAGCAAGTTCGGCACCGAGACAGAGGCACCGAAATAACTCTGCACCGAGAGACAACGACGCCGAAAATAAAAAAGGTTTCGTCGGAACCTAAAAAAGTAGCCGAAAAGGTTTCGATACCGAAACATCCGGCCTCGGAACCAAAATCAAGTTCCTACACAGAGGAACAAGGACTGTCCTCACAAATGAAAATACATAGATTTGGACAGGAATTGGAGACAATGGAGCCAGACTACACCGAAAGAAGGCTCCACATCCAAAAAGAAACAGGGAAGATCAGCACTCTCCCTCCTATTAGGATGAAACGCAAACTTGGCTTCCAGGAGAAAGACAAGCAGCCACAGGCAAAGGTGGCTAAACAAGTAAGCCCGCCACCATCTCCACAACTATCGCCGCAAACATCACCGGTAGCCACTCCACCTATGATGCAATCCCTGACTCCTACAGGAATGAGTCAAGATGACCCTGACGCGTGGGACCTTTATGATGCGCCAGTGTCTGATAATAGTCCTGACTGTTATCCAGCTAGACCATCGCCACCAGAAGATAGTACAGCCTACGCACAGGTGGTGTCGAGGGCAGCGGCATTTCATAATGTCAGCCTGCATGCAGAGCCCATTGAAGACTTTCTATTTAATACATTGTCGTCCACACACAGCCAGTCCCAGAGTATTCCCATGCTACCCGGAATGCTAAAACACTCCAAACAAGTGTTTGAGGAGCCTGTAAAAGGAAGGGCCATTACTCCGAGTGGAGAAAAAATATAAACCGCCACCAACAGACCCCGTGTACATCACACAACAGCTAACACCGGACTCAGTTGTAGTAGGGGCAGCTCGCAAGAGAGCGAACTCACACACTTCAGGAGATGCACCACCTCCAGATAAAGAAAGTCGAAAATTCGACGCAGCAGGCAAAAGGGTGGCGGCACAGGCAGCAAACCAGTGGCGTATTGCAAACTCACAGGCTTTGTTGGCCAGCTACGATAGGGCTCATTGGGACGAAATGCAACACTTTATAGAACATTTGCCCAAAGAGTTCCAAAAAAGAGCACAGCAAGTAGTAGAAGGACAGAGTATCTCCAACAATCAGATACGGTCAGCAATGGATGCAGCAGACACAGCTGCTAGAACTGTCAACACAGCAGTGACAATAAGGAGACATGCATGGCCGCGTACATCAGGATTTAAACCGGAAATACAGCAAGCTGTGCTGAATATGCCATTTAACGGACAGCAATTGTTTGGGCCGGAGCTGGACACTATCGAAAAACGTAAGAAAGACACCGAGATGGCCAAAGCCATGGGCGCACTCTACTCCCCACAGAGCAGAGGCACATTTCGAAAAACAGTTTCGAGGGCAAAGCACAGAACCCACAACCTCACAAACAAGGCCCACTTATCAGAGCCAATATCTGCGGGGAAGTTTTCGGGGACAATATAGAGGGGGACAGTTCCCAAAAAGTAGAGGGAAGTTCCAAAGCCCCAAAACTCCTCAAAACAAGCAGTGACTTCCAAGTCACACATCCCCAACACATAACACCTGTGGGGGGGGAGACTAAGCAAATTTTACAAACATTGGGAGGAGATAACAACAGACACTTGGGTACTGGCAATTATCCAGCATGGTTATTGCATAGAATTTCTCAAATTCCCTCCAAACGTCCCACCAAAAACACACAATATGTCAAAACAACATATAGATCTTCTAGGACTAGACGTTCAGGCATTGCTACAGAAAGAAGCAATAGAATTAGTACCAAACCAACAGAAAGGAACCAGAGTTTACTCTCTGTACTTTCTCATACCCAAAAAAGACAAGAGTCTGAGACATATATTAGATCTCAGAACATTAAATACCTACATAAAATCAGATCACTTTCACATGGTGACATTACAGGACGTAATTCCACTGCTCAAACAACAAGACTACATGACAACACTAGACCTAAAGGATGCATATTTCTATATACCGATACATCCTTCACACAGAAAGTACTTAAGGTTTGTATTCCAAGGGGTACATTACCAATTCAAGGTGTTGCCATTCGGAATAACAACTGCGCCAAGAGTTTTTACAAAGTGCCTGGCAGTCGTAGCTGCACATATCAGAAGGCAGCAAATACATGTGTTCCCGTACCTAGACGATTGGTTAATCAAAACCAACACGCTAGAACGGTGTTCACAACACACAAAGTATGTCATAGAAACCCTCCACAAACTAGGTTTCTCGATCAACTACACAAAGTCAAACCTTCTGCCGTGTCAGACACAGCAATACTTAGGGGCGACAATCAACACAGCAAAAGGGATTGCCACTCCAAGTCCACAAAGAGTTCAGGCATTTCACAATGTAATACAGGCCATATATCCAAAACAAAAAATACAAGTCAAAATGGTGATGAAACTCCTAGGCATGATGTCATCATGCATAGCCATTGTCCCAAACGCAAGGTTGCACATACGGCCCTTACAACAGTGCCTAGCATCACAATGGTCACAGGCACAGGGTCAACTTCTAGATCTGGTGTTGGTAGACCGCCAAACATACACCTCGCTTCAATGGTGGAACAGTATAAATTTAAACCAAGGGCGGCCTTTCCAAGACCCAGTGCCACAATATGTAATAACGACAGATGCCTCCATGATAGGGTGGGAGCACACCTCAATCAACACAGCATCCAAGGACAATGGGACAGTCAGCAAAAACTGTTTCACATAAATCACTTAGAACTATTGGCAGTATTTCTAGCGCTGAAAGCATTTCAACCCATAATAAGCCACAAACACATTCTTGTCAAAACAGACAACATGACAACGATGTATTACCTAAACAAACAGTGAGGGACACACTCAACACAGTTGTGTCTCCTAGCACAGAGAATATGGCATTGGGCGATTCACAACCACATTCGCCTAATAGCGCAATTTATTCCAGGAATTCAGAATCAGTTAGCAGACAATCTCTCTCGGGATCACCAACAAATCCACGAATGGGAGATTCACCCCCAAATACTGAATACTTACTTCCAGGGTTGGGGAACACCACAAATAGATCTATTTGCAACAAAGGAAAACGCAAAATGCCAAAACTTCGCATCCAGGTACCCACAACATCAGTGTCCGGGCAATGCGTTATGGATGAGTTGGTCAGGGATATTTGCTTAAGCTTTTCCCCCTCTCCCACTCCTTCCATATCTGGTAAACAAGTTGAGTCGAAACAAACTCAGTCATACTAATAGCGCCAACATGGGCAAGACAACCTTGGTACACAACACTACTAGACCTCTCAGTAGTGCCTCATGTTAAACTACCAAACAGACCAGATCTGTTAACGCAACACAAACAACAGATCAGACACCCAAATCCAGCATCGCTGAATCTAGCAATTTGGCTCCTGAAGTCCTAGAGTTCGGACACTTAGACCTTACACAGGAATGTATGGAGGTCATAAAACAAGCTAGGAAACCTACCACTAGACATTGCTATGCAAATAACTGGAAAAGATTTGTTCATTACTGCCATAATAATCAAATTCAACCCTTACACGCATCTGCCAAAGATATTGTACAATACTTACTACATTTGCAAAAGTCAAAGCTAGCTTTTTCTTCCATTAAGATACATCTTACCGCAATTTCAGCTTACCTGCAAATTACGCACTCAACTTCACTGTTTAGGATACCAGTCATAAAAGCGTTTATGGAAGGCTTAAAGAGAATTATACCACCAAAAACACCACCAGTTCCTTCATGGAACCTCAACATTGTCTTAACACGACTCATGGGTCCACCTTTTGAGCCCATGCACTCTTGTGAAATGCAATACTTAACATGGAAAGTTGCATTTTTAATTGCCATCACATCTTTAAGAAGAGTAAGTGAGATTCAAGCATTTACCATACAAGAACCATTTATTCAAATACACAAGCATAAAGTAGTTCTACGGACAAATCCTAAATTTTTACCAAAAGTCATATCACCGTTCCACTTGAATCAAACAGTAGAATTACCAGTGTTCTTCCCACAGCCAGATTCTGTAGCTGAAAGAGCACTACATACATTAGACATCAAAAGAGCGTTAATGTACTACATTGACAGAACAAAACTAATTCGAAAAACAAACAATTATTTATTGCTTTCCAAAAACCTCATACAGGAAATCCAATTTCAAAACAAGGCATTGCTAGATGGATAGTTAAATGCATTCAAACCTGTTATCTTAAAGCAAAAAGAGAACTTCCTATTACACCAAAGGCACACTCAACTAGAAAGAAAGGTGCTACCATGGCCTTTCTAGGAAATATTCCAATGACCGAAATATGTAAGGCAGCTACATGGTCTACGCCTCATACATTTACTAAACACTACTGTGTAGACGTGTTAACAGCACAACAAGCCACAGTAGGTCAAGCAGTACTACGAACATTGTTTCAAACAACTTCAACTCCTACAGGCTGAACCACCGCTTTTGGGGAGATAACTGCTTACTAGTCTATGCACAGCATGTGTATCTGCAGCTACACATGCCATCGAACGGAAAATGTCACTTACCCAGTGTACATCTGTTCGTGGCATTAGTCTCTGCAGATTCACATGCGCCCACCCGCCTCCCCGGGAGCCTGTAGCCGTTTAGAAGTTGATCTTGAACATTTGTAAATTTGTAAATATATTACTTTAAACTACATTATGTACATACGTATTCACTCCATTGCATGGGCACGATTACTAGCATACACAACTCCTACCTCACCCTCTGCGGGGAAAACAATCTAAGATGGAGTCAACGCCCATGCGCAATGGAGCCGAAATGGGAGGAGTCCCTCTATCTCGTGACTCGAAAAGACTTCTTCGAAGAAAAACAACTTGTAACACTCCGAGCCCAACACCAGATGGCGGGATGTGCACAGCATGTGAATCTGCAGCGACTAATGCCACGAACAGATGTACACTGGGTAAATGACATATTCCTAAGTTGTTTTTCTTCTAAGAAGTCTTTTCAGAGTCATGGGATCGAGTGACTCCTCCTCTCGGTTACACTGTGCATGGGCATCGACTACATTGTTAAATTGTTTTCTTTCTGCTGTCGGGTCTAGACGCGTTTCCTACCGCTCTTAGAGCCGATCGTACCGTCGGAATATAGACTTCACCCTTCTGGGCGCGTGCGCCCGACTCGGTCCCCTTCTCGCCTACTGCGTGGAAGCCTGATGGATCGGACTCCATTTCCATTGTGCCACTCAAAGTTTCCCAAAAAAAGACCACCTGGTTTGTAATCTGTTTATTTCTCCGGACCACCAAGAAGAGGATTGTGAGACCTGTCGATCGTTTCAATCCAAGAAGACCTTGCGTGATCAGAGAGCCAGAAGGTTAGGGATGGTGTTGAAAGGTACAGAGCATCTCGATGTCATGGAAGAACAGGCACAGACAGCAGTCTCCATCCGAGACACCGACTCCGAACAAGAATCGGAAGAAGGTAAGCCTATCATTGCTGGCCAGCACGTGAGTACGTCTGCCCCTACGCCCACATACAAAAAACCATTGAAGGCCTTTGGCACACCACTGCCAGAAGGCCATGGTCCGACCCGAAAAAAGACTGTCGTCGACTGACCTTCGGGTTTGGTGCCGAAAAAGGCCACTCCTCCGTCCACTTCGGAGTCGGTAAAGAGTTCTGCCTTGGACTCCAGTAAGCGTCCTCACTCCTCGGAGTCGAAGCTTCAACGCCCTGCTTAGGAGCTGAAACAGACTCCATTTTCGGGACCAAAAAAGATCCAAACTTTGGAAACCAGGAAAGCTTGTTATACAGAGGAACAAGGACTTTCGAGCCGCCTGAAAGTTCGAAGTCAATGCACTAATCTTACAGACCTTTTGATGAGTACACTGAGATTCAGCCTATACTGGAGGTTATGGATAAGAGACAATCTAAAATCAACATACACAAAGAGACTGGCAGAATTGTTACTGCACTTCCTTTGAAAACTAAAAGAAAGCTGACTTTCCAGGAAGAATTAGACACAGTTCAACCACCAGCAAAAAATTACAAACAAAAGGAGAAACCAGTACCTGCCCCTACTTCTCCTCCTCAATAACCGCTTTCTTTCTCTCCTCCACACACTAGTCCACCTCCGTTGCCTTCACCAACGCACTCACATTACTCACATGGGGATACAGTGGATCCTTGGGATTTATAAGGCCCGGATCCTATTCCAGATAATGATCCTGACCTATACATCTCCAAGCCTTCTCCACCAGAGGACACTACTGCATACACGCAGGTTGTTTCCAGGGCAACTGCTTATCATGGGTACTTATGCATACTGAGTCCCTGGAGGAGGATTTCTTGTTCAGCACTCTGTCCTCTACTCACTCTAGATATCAGTGCCTTCCCATGTTGCCTGGAATAGTCAAACATGCACACCAAATTATTAGTGAACCAGTCAAAGCTAGAGTAATTACACTGTGTTTTGACAAAGTATACAAACCTGCTCCTACAGACCCAGACTGCATAACACACCAAGTTCCTCCAGGTTCAGTGGTAGTGAATACGGCTAGAAAAATGGCTAATAGCCAATCCTCAGGGGATGCTCCTCCACCTGATAAGGCGAGCAGGAAATTTGATGCTGCTGGCAAGAGAGTGGCCACACAAGTGGCCAACCAATGGCGAATTTCAAATTTTCAAGCACTTCTCGCCAGATACGATAGAGCCCACTGGGATGAGATGCAAGAACTCCTACAGCACCTCCTAAAGGAACATCAAAAGAGGGCACAGCAGATTGTAGAGGAGGGACAGGCCTAAGTAACAATCAGATTAGGTCTACCCTTGATGCTGTGGATACAGCAGCCAGAAGTGTCAACACTGCCATTACTATAAGAAAGCATGCATGGCTACGCTGTTCTGGTTTTAAACCATAAATTCAACAGGCAGTACTCAACATGCCTTTTGACAAACACTTATTTGGGCCTGAGGTCGATACAACCATAGAAAAGTGGAGGAAAGACTCTGACACTGCCAAAGCAATGGGAGCATTATACACGTCGCCGTTTGGAGGCTCCTTTCGCAGGCCACAATTTAGGGGAGGATTCAAACCACAATCCTCTGAAGCTTCTACCTCCCAGGCACAGCAGGGACAACAGCAGCAACAATATCAGAGAGGATGATTTAGAGGGTCCTATAGAGGCCAATATTTTAGAAATAGAGGCAAGTTCCAAGCCTCAAAACAAGCCACTACACCATCCAAACAGTGACTTATTTCCCACCCCTCCACCCCACACATTTCCTGTGGGGGGAAGACTACAGCAATTCCACTCTCATTGGCAAAATATCACCACAGACAATTGGGTGTTATCAATTATCCGCAACGTATTCCACCACGTTACCACAAATTGTCCCCAGAACACAATGTTCTATTACACCAGGAGGTACAATCGCTGCTGCTAAAACAAGCAATAGAATTGGTCCCACATTCTGAACAAGGAACAGGAGTATACTCGGTATTCTTCCTCATTCCCAAAAAAGCTGGCAATCTAAGGCCTATCCTAGACCTCAGGTCTCTCAATCTACATCCTGTCAGAACACTTTCACATGGTAACTCTGCAGGACATCATTCCACTATTACAGAAACAAGATTACAGACTGCTTTAGACCTCAAAGATGCGTATGTCCATATACCCATCCATCCAGCTCACAAAAAATACCCAGGTTTGTCATAGCAGGAAAACATTATCAGTTCAAAGTTCTGCCAGTCGGCATAACAGCTCCAAGAGTGTTCACAAAATTTCTAGCAGTAGTAGCAGCCTACTTAAGAAGGCAACACATTCGCGTATTTCCATATCTAGACGATTGGCTAATAAAATCAAGTAATTTTACACAATGCCAACAACATACACAGTATGTAATAGACACCCTAGATACACTAGGGTTCACTCTAAATTACCAGAAATCTCACCTTCAACCAGTATAAGTACAACCTCACCTAGGTGTTATTCTAAATACTCAAAAAGCCCTAGGATAGCCAAATACACAAAGGATACAGGCTTTCCAAAATCTCATACCGCACATACAACCAAATCAACAATACACTGTAAGATTTATCATGAAGATTCTAGGAATTATGGCATCTTGCATAGTGATAGTACCACATGCAAGACTCAACATGAGGCCTTTACAACAATGCCTCTCATGACAATGGTCTCAAGCACAAGGTCAATTGCAAGATCTAGTGTTGATAGAACACCAAACGCACATGTCCCTTCAATGGTGAATCTCAGCAATGTAATGAATGGGTGGTCATTTCAAGACCCTGTGCCTCAGACCCCACTAACAGATGCATCAATGATAGGCTGGGGAGCTCATCTAGACAACCTCACCATTCAGTGGGAATGGGATTCCAAACAGAAAGAATTTCACATAAACCATTTAAAATTATTAGCTGTATTCCTTGCCCTAAAAGCATTTCAACCCCTTCTCAAACACAAGATTGTTCTGATAAAGACAGGCAAGACGACGACCATGTATTGCCTCAAAAAACGAGGCAGGACACATTCATCTCAACCGTCCCTTCTAGCCCAGACAATATGGAAATTGGCAATTCACAATCACATTCATTTGTTAGCAGAATACATTCCAGGAATATACAATCAGCTGGCTGATCTCCTAAGCAGGAACCACCAACAGACACACAAGTGGGAGATTCAATTTCAGGTACTTTAAAAGTACTTTCAAAAGTGGGGAACACCAAACATACTTATTCGCAACAAGCGAAAATGCAAAATGCCAAAACTTCGCATCCAGACACCCACATCCCCTGTCCAAGGGCAATGCTCTATGGATCAGTTGGTAAGGGATATTTGCTTACGCCTCCCCCCCCCCCCCTCCCCTACCACCCACTCCTTCCCTTTCTGGTCAACAAACTACGTCAGACATCTCTCACCATGATACTCATAGCCCCAACATGGGCACGTCAACATTGGTATACCACTCCTAGACCTGCCGGTAGTACCTCATTCCAAACAGACCAGATTTATTAACACAAAGCAAATGTCAAATCAGGCATCCAAACCCCAGTGCTCTCAATTTAGCAATTTGGCTCCTGAAGTCATAGAATTTGGGTACCTAAAACTTCCATTAGAATAGACTCCGAATATGGACAGCTGTGGGGGACCTGGCAGGCATCGGACATCCACTCCCACTCTGGTCGGTGACTGTGGGTGCAGTGGTGACTTCAGGTGTCGGGTCTTTGCAGTTCCAGAGGCTGCGGAGTTCTTTCCTTAGTGTTGGTTGCAGAACAGGTCCGCTGCTCACAGGAGACTTGAGTCCTTTTTCGAACTCAGGCAGTCATCCCAGTTTTTTGGTGGCTCAGCTTCAGGACAGGGCATCTTCTTGTGCAGAGTCAGTCGAGGAGTGCAGACAGGCCGGCAGGGCTGGAACTAGATCAGCTGCCTCTTCTTCTTCTCTTCTGCTGGCGCATCTTTGTCCTTTTCTTCTTAGGTTGTCAGGTTCTGGGATTTAAGGGGTGCTACTTAAATACTCAATTGAGGGGCGTTGCAGGGAGTGCCAGGTGACACCCAATGGGTTGCCCACCTTTAGGGTGATTACACAATCTCTATGACCACTTCTGTTGGTAAGTGGGCATAACCCTGACCCTAGTGGCAAAATTCCTTCCAAACCAAGATGGAGGAATTTAAAAAGTGGTGTCCACTTGAGCCCGTCCACCTTAGGGATGGGACTGGCATGAAGTGGGCACACCTCCTAATCTGCCTAATTTTCCTGCTTGTCTTGCTGCCAAAAGTGGGGTCAGGACCTGCTGGAGGGGGTGGAGGGGGGGGGGGGGGCTTGGTTATCTCTGCCATTTGGAGAGACCTGGGTCGCATTACAAAGGCGGCTCGGCCTTTGAAGCTTTCCATCCTGGAATGTCCATCCTGCCTGGAGGTGTCGTCAGTACCCCCATCCAGAGCAGACTTTTGCCTGTAGATCCTGAGAGCACACCCTCTCACCTTAGGGAGTCCAAAACTTGGCTAAGGTGGCTAAACTGTTTAGGACCTGTCATTTAACACACTAGCAGTTGGTAGTTTTCAGGTGGGTCACCTCTAAGGTGACATCTGGGTGCATGTATTGGTGAATCCAACACTGGCATCGGTGTGGGATCACCAATACAAGATGTTTGATACCAAACATCTCTATCTTGAGTGAAGCCATCATGTAGCTAGTTAACTTGTAGTGCCTATTGTCCAGCACATGTTTTTAAAATGGCTTCCCTGTTCACTTACTATGTCTGAGAATTGACAGATATGCCCTCACATGTAATATAATGTACTCTGCCTTAGTGCTGTAATGCCTGCTAGAGGGGTGACTTACATATGATGCATGCAGTGTTAAGGAACATGGCATGTTGTGTTTTCACTTTTGTCTGCACCAAGACATGTAACCTGCAGTAGCAGCCTGCCATGTGTTTGGTGAGGGGCCCCTTTGGGTGGCATAATTTGTGCTGCAGCCCTTAGAGATCCTTTTTAGTACCCCAAGCCGTAGGTACCGGGGCTACCATTTACTAGGGACTTAAAGGGGGGCTAAGGGTTTTGCCAATTGGGGAAAACAACTGTAAAGTTTTAGGGGGAAGAGATCTGGCACTGGGGACCTGGTTAGCAGGAACCCAGTGAACTTTCAGTCGAAATTATATCAGGTACCAGGCAAAACGTTGGGCCTAACCATGCCAAAAAGGGTGTTTTCCTACCCATGTGCACCCTCAAAGCTGGCCCAGGACATCTGGATAGGAGCAATTCAAAGAAAGATCATCTTAATAGCGATAAATCTGCCAGATGTAGATAACATAGCAGTAGACAGACAAAGCAGACAGGCAACCTTCTCACATGAATATGAACTAAAACAGCAGGGTTATATATAGTAGTAGTACAAAGAATGTTCCAAGAGTGGAGCACATGAGCGGTAGACCTGTTTGCAACACCAGGAAAAGTAAAATGCCAAAACTTTGCTTCCAGGCACCCACACTTCCTGTGAAATGCCATATAGATAAACTGTTTGGGAAAATTTGCCTATGCTATTCCACCAATTCCACCCCATACCACTAGTGATAACCAAGTGGAAGCAATCACACTTGATGTTCATTCTGTTAGCTCCACAGTGGTGAGGCGGACACTGTTCTCAGAATTCCTCGAAATGGCACAGGAGAATATAAAGCAACTACAAGCTGCTCACAGCCTACTCTCCGTCCAGGGAGGCATTCTTCACCACCCAGAGCAGACCAACCTGGCGTGGCATCTTGGCTAGCTGATGTGCCATTATGGTTAGCTGGAGTCTCTACCAGAAAGAGCGATACCGAAGGTAAGTAACTTGTTCTTCACTGACCTTATTCTGATACCTTTTTGATTTGCCCTGGAACTTAGCTTCATGTTCAGCTTTCGGTGTACTGTAAGTTGTTTTTGGGAAATCTTCATTTTTGTGGACCACAGAGAAGTTTCTTATGTTACTAACAGCCATCGTGACTAAAGTGAAAACATATCTCTGTTCGGGGTATGTGTAGCTAAGTGTTAGGCTTGGACATGTACAACTTGTTTTTGTTTGAAGAAAGTCTTTAGAGTCACAAGGTGTAGTGACCTCCTCCCTTTAGCAGAATTGAGCATGAACACCGGCTTTGTCTTCAGGATGTTTTTTTTTTTTTTTAGCTGATAGAAACTTCTAGCTGCTGATTCCTTGCCTTTGAATTTCCCAGGTGTCAGACTTGATTTGGAAGATTTTTGTGAACAGTATCCCTTCGTGCTGCCGGGTGGCGACGAATGGCTCCTCATAAGTCAATGGCATCGCCTGCACCTTAAGTAATGTTCTGGTACCTATATAGGCCCCACCCAGATGTCCTGACATCAGTTATTTTCTTTGTGTGCCAGCCAGCACTGATCCAGAGAAGAGCTACCCTCAGTCGTTTTTTGAATGACTTTTTTCAACGTTTTGTCCAATTTATGAGGATTTCCATTCTTGGATCCGGACCAGCACCAGTTGTACCACCTCGACCATCCCACAGCGCTGTCCCTAATTTCAACCCTGCCGGTGCACACCAGCGGCAGAATTCCCATTGTGATCTCTGACACTGAGCCAGAGGAGTGTCGCAAGACACCAGCAGGAACCATGCTTCCTAAATCTGAGCCTAAGCCCTATTCCTTTGGGCTAGGCCTCGGGGAGGAATGGGAAGGATCGCTGGAGCCTTCAGAATACAAGCCCTACAGAGAAGACTCATCTCTGGACTGATGTGAAGACCTGGGTGAAGCTGGTGGACAGGATACTTCTTCAGACACTGGTCTGCTTTCTCCCCCTACTGCGGCTACGGAGGAGGGAGCTTCATATGAATGGTGGTGCGGAGGGTGGCTGAGGTCCTTCACCTTCTGTTGCCCTCCATGGCAGTCAAGACTAAAATCTTGTCAGAGGTGTTGGAATGGGGATTTTCCTCGTCACAACCCCTACTCCCATTCAATGACACCCTTACTGACTTCCTGTTGGGAACTTAGTCCAAACCCATCACAGGGACTCTTGTGAATAGGACAGTCACCTGCCACCTCCACCCTGTCCCAGGAAACCCAAACTTCCTCACCCAACAACTAAGTTGCCTAGTGTGTGGTGAGTTTCCCCAGCCCTATTTATCTCCAATGCTTTTGGCTGTGTCTTTTCTCTTATAAACACAGGACTGTAATACTAGTGGGAGTGTCTGCGTGCGCTTCCTCTCCTCAGTGTACTTACTAACATTTGCCCTCGGTCCATCCATGGGTCGATATTTAAACAAACACGGTAGACCGTGCTTGTTTCTTTCTTTTTTAAATTGCCTAGATTCACAGAGCTGCCACGATTATCAGAGCAACTTTTTTTTCTGGGACAAAAATGCTTTTTGGCCCAGCCAGGGGTCCCTGTGGGACTCCACCATCAGGACTAGGGAGTCAGGATATTCCTATCCTGACCCGCCCCCCCCCCCCCCTTTTTTTTTTTCCAAATTTTTTTGGGGACTTGGCTGAGTCAGAGTCCTAAAATGGCTGACACCAGTTCCTGTTTGAAGTGTTAGCAGCCAATCAGATTTCGACATGGATCCACAACTCTAGATACAGCAATTCGTTTTTTTCTGTAATTACTCAAACTACTGAATGGATTTATACCAAATTACAAATAGGGCTCTTTTTGGACCAAGACCCAGCATTCTGCCAAATTTGGTGGAAATCCGTCCAGCGATTCAGGCTGTAGTTGTGCCTAAAGTAGTATGGGGAAAGTGAGTTTTGCCACCCTCCCTTTTTCTTGGCCCCTGCTTGATGAATCACCCTGAAACTTTAAACACAGCAGCTGAACTCATGTGCATACTAGTTTTGAAAATTTCAAGATTTGTCAAGACGCAGAATTTATTGGCAAAACAAAAAAAATTTCCATGGAAACTATTTCCTAGGTGTAACTATCTACTGACGACCACCAGTAGGTAATACTAAAAAATGTGTGTGTGTGAATATATAATTGGTGTGTGTATAGATACATATAGGGAGCTGGGTTTTAGTTCCAGTACCCTCTCCCCACACCTTTTGCCTGTTTTTAGATGCACCTTCGACTGAAGTGCACTGGATTCCTTCTAGACAGGTCCCCAGTGACCGTATTCCTTGCCTAAAACAAGACACATGGTCACTTGATCCCCAAGTGACCAGGCCCTTCAGCCCCCTGTAATTCCCTAGTGACAAGGTGCTTCCAAAATTGAAAGCACAACATGGGTGCCCTGTCCCCTAAACACAGCATGCAATATGTCACCCCTCTAGCGGGCCTTCTAGCCCTCAGCAGGGTATTATATTACATGTGAGGGCATATCCATGTTGAGGGCATGAGCGCAGATGCCCCTGCTCTGTCTTTATAGATTCTCACACAAGTAAGTGTACGGGGAAGCCATTTTAAAGTGTTCTCCTGCACACTGGTTATTATGGGTTTCGCAGCTACATGATGGCTTTTCTGAATCCTGGGATGTTTAGTATACAATATCTCAGAATAATAAACCCTCACTGAACCTAGTGATGGATTTATCATAAAATGCACACAGATGGCACCTTAGATGTGCCCCCTGAAAACCTAACAACTACTGGTGTGCTGACTGACTGGTCCTGACCAGTTCAGCCACCACAGACACATTTCTGGCCCCCCGTGGTGAGAGCCAGATCTCCAGAGGGCCTGAAACTAAAGCCTGCACTAGGCAGGCAGGATGGACATTCCAGGGCAGAAGCTTCAAAGGCCTTCCCGCCTTTGTAATGCCACCCAGGTCTCACTAGATGGTGGAGATGTCCAGTCCCCCCCTTCCTGACCCCACTTTTGGCGATAGCACAGGAGGGAAAATTAGTTAAATTAGATTAAGCACCCACTTCGTGCTAGTCCCACCCCTAGGGTGGATGAGCTGAAGCTGACACTACTTTTCAAATTCTTCCATATTGTTTGGAAGGAATTAGGCTTTTACGGTTGGTTATGTCCACTTCCCAGTGGAAGTCCTCATAAAAAGGGTGTAGTTGCCCTAAAGATGGGCAGCCCATTGGCTACTGCCTGGCACTCCCTGTAACACCCCTAAATTGAGTATTTAAGTGCACCTCTAAACCCTAGAACTCAGATCCTGAATGCCTACGAAGAAGGACAAGGAAGAGTTGACCCTGCAGAAGAAGAGGAAGCAGCAGCTGACCTGGTACCAACCCTGCTTGCTAACCTCACCAGGACTCTGAATAAAAAAGACTTGTTTGGCAGCTGCAGCTTCAAGCAACCCAGGAAGCCTGTCTGCCTTCTGTAAAGACTCAGACTTCCGTGAGCAGTGGACCTGATCAACAACAAACTACCCTGCAGCCTGGAAACTCGACACCTGGAGTGACTTTTGCACCCAACAACCTCGACACGTTAAGAAGCCCACCACCGATGCCAGCAGGACTCCCCAGCTGTCCTGACCCCAAGTCCAACCAAGTGTCAACCCTCCTGGACTAATGCAAGTTGCTTGCAGCCCCTGCACGCAGGCCTCCACTCCCACAGCCTAGTGGTGAGAGAAAACTTGACACCTACAGCAACCACTGCACCCGTGACCACTGACCCCAGCTGAGATGGGTCATCTGTGCCAACGACATCCTCTGGATGCTGAGATTTCGAGTTCACCTCTACTGGACTACTCCCACAATGCCTGCAGCCTCAACTTACTGGACCCCTTGACCACGTGTGCTCCCCCAGGCGAGAAAACTAAGCATCAAAAGACACCCCTGCATCCGTCACGGGAGAAACGATCAAAGGTACGTCCCTGAGCACCCCAAGTCTACTACCTACCTGTTTGTTGTCCTCGACTGACTTTCCAACCAGAGCCTGCAGCCTGTTTGTCAGTCTCCCTTAGAAAAACATTGGGCACCCGACGCCTTACTGCACCTCTGCACCCAGCCGCCCCAGTGGCACCTGGTGTGACCTGTTGGTGTGGTTCTGATAAGTGCCAAGTACTTACCTTCACTCCCTGAGATTAGCCTTGTAAGTCATTGTTAACCCTGTGTTTGCTGAACATTGGATAACATTGAGAGAACTTTGGAAATTGCTATTTAAGTATTTATGCTTAAAAGTCTACTTACCTGATTACGAAGTTTGTCGGTGAGTTTGAAACATGTAAAAAAAAATGTTATTTTTCTAAATTGGTATCTGATTTATTCTTTGCGTGTGTAGGAAGTTGGCTCTGTATATACTATTTCAAAGTAAGAAATAGTGTGCACAGAGTCCAAGGGTTCCCCTTAGAGGTAAGATAGTGGCAAAAAGAGATAATTCTAATGCTCTATTTTGTGGTAGTGTGGTCGAGCAGTAGGCTTACCAGAGGGTAGTGTTAAGCATTTGTTGTACACACACAGGCAATAAATGAGGAACACACACTCAGACTTACTCCAGGCCAACAGGTTTTTATAAAGAAAAATATCTGTTCTTAGTTTATTTTAAGAACCACAGGTTCAAGATTTACAAGTAATACTTCAAATGAAAGGTATTTCACTCAGGTACTCTAGGAACTTTGAATAATCACAATACCATGTACAGTTTTGGCAAAAATGGCAATAAGCTATTTTAAAAGAGGACACAGTGCAAAAATCAACCGTTCCTGGGGGAGGTAAGTATTTGTTAAGTTCACAGGTAAGTAAAACACTTACAGGGTTCAAAGTTGGGTCCAAGGTAGCCCACCGTTGGGGATTCACGGCATCCCCAAAGTTACCACACCAGTATCTCAGGGCCGGTCCGGTGCAGAGGTCAAAGTGGTGCCCAAAACACATAGGCTTCAATGGAAACAGGGGTGCCCAGGTTCCAGTCTGCCAGCAGGTAAGTACCCGTGTTCTCAGAGGGCAGACCAGGGGTTTTTTGTAGGGCGCCGGGGTGGGTGGGGTGCACAAGCAGGCACAGAAAGTACACCCTCAGCGGCACAATGGCGGCTGGGTGCAGAGTGCTAACAGGCGTCGGGTTTCAGATAGGAATCAATGGGGAGACCTGGGGGTCTCTTCAACGATGCAGGCAGGCACGGGGGGTGGCTCCTCAGGGTAGCCGCCACCTGGGCTGGGCAGAGGGTCTCCTGGGGGCCTCTCCTGCACTGGAGTTCGGTTCCTTCAGATCCTGGGGGCTGCGGGTGCAGTGCTGGTTCCAGGCATCGGGTTCCTTGTTGCAGGCAGTTGTGGTCAGGGGGAGCCTCTGGATTTCCTCTGCAGGCGTCGCTGTGGGGGCTCAGGGGGGTCACCTCTGGCTACTCGCGGGCTTGCAGTCGCTGGAGAGTCCTCCCTGAGGTGTTTGTTTTCTGCAGGTCGAGCCGGGGGTGTCGGGTGCAGAATGGAAAGTCTCACGCTTCCGGTGGGAAACGTGGGCTCATTAAAGTTGCTTCTTTGTTTCAGTTTGTTGAATAGGGCCGCTGTTCTCGGGAGCTTCATGGTCCTTTAGATGCAGGGTAGTCCTCTGAGCCTTCAGAGGTCGCTGGACCCTGTTGGATGCGTCGCTGTTGCAGTTTTCGTCAAAGTAGGGAGACAGGCCGGTGGGGCTGGGGCCAAATCAGTTGTCGTCTCCGTCTTCACTGCAGGGCTTCAGGTCAGCAGTCCTTCTTCTTTTGGTTGCAGGAATCGGTCTTCTTTGGTTCTGGGAGCCCCTAAATACTGAATTTAGGGGTGTGTTTAGGTCTGGGAGGGCAGTAGCCAATGGCTACTGGCCCTGAGGGTGGCTACACCCTCTTTGTGCCGCCTCCCTGTGGTAAGGGGGGCACATCCCTAATCCTATTGAGGGAATCCTCCTTCTACAAGATGGAGGATTTCTAAAAGTAAGAGTCACCTCAGCTCAGGACACCTTAGGGGCTGTCCTGACTGGTGGGTGACTCCTCCTTGTTTTCCTCATAATCTCCTCCAGGCTTGCCTCCAAATGTGGGGGCAGTGTCCGGAGGGGCAGGCATCTCCACTAGCTGGGATGCCCTGTGGCGCTTTAACAAAGGGGGTGAACCTTTGAGGCTCACCGCCAGGTGTTACAGTTCCTGCAGGGGGAGGTGAGAAGCACCTCGACCCAGTACAGGCTTTGTTCCTGGCCACAGAGTGACAAAGGCACTCTTCCCATGTGGCCAGCAACATGTGTGGTGTGTGGCAGGCTGGCAAAAATTAGTCAGCCCACACTGGAAGTCGGGTATGGTTTCAGGGGTCATCTCTAAGATGCCCTCTGGGGTGTATTTTACAATCAAATGTACAGTGGCATCAGTGTGCATTTATTGTGCTGAGAAGTTTGATACCAAACTTCCCAGTTTTCAGTGTAGCCATTATGATGCTTTGGAGTTTGTGTTTGACAGACTCCCAGACCATATACTCTTATGGCTACCCTGCACTTACAATATCTAATGTTTTGCTTAGATACCGTAGGGGCATAGTGCTCCTGCACATATGCCCTCATCTGTGGTATAGTGCACCCTGCCTTAGGGCTGTAAGGCCTGCTAGAGGGGTGACTTACCTATGCCACGGGCAGGTTGAGGTTGGCATGGCACTCTGAGGGGAGTGCCATTTCGACTGTCATTTTCTCCCCACCAGCACATGCAAGCAGTGTGTATGTGCTGAGTGAGGGGTCCCTAGGGTGGCATAAGACATGCTGCAGCCCTTAGAGACCTTCCCAGGCATCAGGGCCCTTGGTACCAGGGGTACCAGTTACAAGGGACTTACCTGAGTACCATGGTTCTGCCAGTTGTGGAGGCAAAGGTACAGTTTAGGGAAAGAACACTGGTGCTGGGGCCTGGTTAGCAGGGTCCCAGGACACTTTCAAATCATAACTTAGCATCAGCAGAGGCAAAAAGTCAGGGGGTAACCATGCCAAGGAGCATATCCTTACAGTGTGTCATTTATTGTCTCGGGTCCAACAAATGCTTTGCACTACCCTTTGATAAGCTCACCCACACTACCACAAGTAGAGCATTAGTCCTATCTATTTTTGCTTGTGCTTACCATTTGGGGATCCACTGGACTCTCTGCACAGGGTACTTCATTTTAGTGCACTATATAGAGAGTCGGCTTCCTACAATAAATGTTTGTGTATGTGTGTGTGTATGTATGTATATATATATATATACTGGAAGATGCAGGATCACAAGAAAACAACAGCCAGCCAGGGCAAAAATCTGGATCCCAAAGGATACAAAGAGCCACAAGAAAATGTAATAACCAAGAAAGAAGTGACTCAAACAGATGATCTCATTAAAGAACAAAAATATATTTCTACTACAACGTTTCAGCTTCCGCCTTCCTCAGGTAGTACAAGATGGTTTGTGTCAGCTGTGCAGCCACTGAGCAAACCATCTTGTACTACCTGAGGAAGGCGGAAGCTGAAACGTTGTAGTAGAAATATATTTTTGTTCTTTAATGAGATCATCTGTTTGAGTCACTTCTTTCTTGGATGGATATATATATATATATATATATATATATATATATATATAATATGTTCGATGGCATGTGTAGCTGAAGATACACATGCTGTGCACTGTTCCTGCCATCTAGTGTTGGGCTCGGAGTGTTACAAGTTTTTTTTTTTTTTTTTAGAAGAAGTCTTTTCGAGTCACGGGACCGAGTGACTCCTCCCTTTCGGCCCCATTGCGCATGGGCATCGACTCCATCTTAGATCGTTTTCTTTCTGCCATCGAATTCGGAAGTGTTCCTCTTCACTCAGAGATTCGAATCGGGAAAGTATTAAAATCCTCGAAAAAAACGTCAGTATTGTTTGCATTCGGGAAAAATTCTCTATCGACACTGACAAGACAACTGTTTCGGTGGCCCTTCGGGCCTTAAGCCGCCCAGCCAAGGCCTGGTTGGCCCGAACACACACGTTGTCGAAGCCTCATGGACCGGACCCCCTTCCGTTTGTCCGACGTGCCACGCTAAGTATCCATATACAGACCAGCATCGGGTCTGTAATCTGTCTGTCACCAGAGCACAGAGAGGATACTTTCGAGGCGTGCAAGTCCTTTCAGTCGAAAAAGATCTTAAGAGACCGGAGGGCGAGATGTATGCATATAGCGTCGAAATGATCACAACACCTCGACGTTGAAGAGGAGGAGATGGCTATCTCCATCCAGGGATAAGAATCGGACGACTCCGACGGAGACCGACAGCAGGCCAAAAAGTGAGTACGCCTGCTCCGACCCAACCCCAAACTCAGCCGAAAAAACAAAAGTCCTCAGGGACGCCACTGCCTGAAGGCCATGGCTCGACCCATAAAAAAGCGGTGACCAAGCAACACCTTCGGCACTGAAAAAGGCCAAAATCATGCCGAAGTCATCCGACTCGAGCCGAGAGCCCAGCGTCGAAAAAAGTCGGCATCGCCTTGTCGAAGCCACTAAGCCTCGAAAGAGCCTTTCGGAGCCGAGGCCAGCCATCCCCATGGGCGTTTTGGTGCCGCGAAAACTGGCTTCGGAGCCGAAAAAACCTCTTACACAGAGGAGCATGGGCTCTCCAAACAACTGAAGGAGAGGCACAGATTTGAAGAGGAGCTGGACATTGAAGAGTTTGACCAAACGCAGGCACGGATTCACATCCATAAGGATACTGGAAAGATCCAAACTGCCCCTCCTCTCAAATTTAAGAGAAAGCTGGCTTTTCAACCACAGACAGAGACTGATCAGCCAAGAGCTAAAGTGGCTAGAGTGAAATCACCAACTCGCCACTTCTTGCCAGAAATTTCTCCACCACATTCGCCACAAAGGACAGGGTCACCAATTGGCACGCCCACTGCACAGTCACCCACACATACTGTGCAAATGCAGGATGATGGAGACCCCTGGGACCGCCCCGATCCCCCTGTCTCAGACAGTAGCCCTGAGTGCTACCCCTCAAAACCATCTCCACCAGAGGATAGCACCTCGTACACCCAAGTCTTAGCCAGGGCTGCTGCATTCCACAATGTCAGGATGCATTCTGAACCATTGGTGGATGTCTTCCTTTACAATACCCTGGCTTCCACGCATGCGTCATACCAGAGCCTACCGAAGCAACCAGGCATGCTTAAACATGCACAGCAAGTGTTTCAAGAGCCGGTAAAGGGAAGAGCCATCACACCGCAGGTGGAAAAAAAGTACAAACCACCCCCGTTGGACCCAGTGTTCATTACGCAGCAGCTCCCACCGGTCTCTGTAGTGGTTGGCGCCGCAAGGAAATGAACGAACTCACAATCATCGGGAGATGCACCACTTCCGGATAAAGAGTCTCAAATTTGAAGCAGCGGGAAAGAGTGGCGTCGCAAGCTGCCAACCAATGGCGTATCGCAAATTTGCAGGCCCTCCTCACCCCGTACAACCGAGTTCACTGGGATGAAATGAGTGACATCATCCAGCATCTACCTAAAGAGCTTCAAAAACGGGCTCAACAAGTGGTAGAGGAAGGGCGAGCGATCTCGAACAACCATATTCGTTCGGCACTGGATTCCGCTGACACTGCTACAAGAACTGTGAACACAGCAGGCACAATTCGGAGACATGCTTGGTTACGATCCTCAGGGTTCAAACCTGAGATACAACAGGCAGTATTAAACATGCCATTTAGCCAGCAACAACTGTTTGGGCCGGAAGTGGACGCAGCCATCGAAAAGAAGAAAGACACTGACACGCCCAAAGCCATGGGCGCGCTCTACTTGTCCCAGTATGCGGGGACATTTAGGAAACTGCAATTCAGGGGAGGTTTCAGACAACAACCTTCAGAGGCATCCACCTCTCAAGCAAAACCCACCTACCAGTCCCAATATCAAAGGGGGTTTCGCGGATCCTTCAGGGGACAATTCCCAAGATCAAGGGGAAAGTTTCAGCCCACCAAGCAGGCCCCAACAACAACAAACAGTGACTTCAATGTCACCCTTCCCCAACACACATCACCTGTAGGGGGAAGACTAACACTTTACCACAGACATTGGTCAGACATAACCATGGACACATGGGTCCTATAAATTATCCAACATGGTTACTGCATAGAGTTCACACATTTTCCTCCAGATGTTCCCTCCAAGAGCGCACAAACTGTTAGCACAACATCTAGACCTGTTACAAATAGAGGTACAAGCACTATTAACAAACCAAGCCATAGAACTGGTACCTCACCACCAAAAAGGAACAGAGGTTAATTCCCTATATTTCCTTATTCCCCAAAAAAGACAAAACACTAAGACCAATTTTAGACCTCAGGACATTATACCTCTTCATCAAATCAGAACATTTCCACATGGTTACAATACAACACCTCAACAATCACAGTATACAAGGATAATGGGACAATCAACAAAGACAACTACACATAAATCACTTGGAGCTGCTAGCGGTCTCCCTAGCACTAAAAGCTTTTCAAGCCCTTCTAGTGCACAAACAAATTCTTGTCAAGACAAGCAATATAACAACAATGTACTACCTAAACAAACGGGGGGGACACACTCATCACAACTATGCCCCCTAGCACAAAAAATTTGGCATTGGGCAATTCACAACATTCGTCTGATAGCGCAATATATACCAGGCATTCACAATCAGTTAGCCGACAATCTCAGTCGAGATCCCCTGCAAACTCACGAGTGGGAGATACATCCCCGGATTCTACAATACTTTCACCACTGGGGAACACCAGACATAGATTTGTTCGCAATAAAACACAAAATGCCAAAACTTCGCATCCAGGTACCCACACCCTCAGTCCAAGGGCAATACTCTAGGAAAGGAATAAGGAGGAGAGGAGGAAAAGCTTAAGTAAATATCCCTTACCAATTGATCCATAGTCCACAAACTGAGACAAAACAAACTCAAATTAATGCTCATAGCACCAACGTGGGCTCGCCAACTGTGATACACCACACTGTTGGACCTCAGTAGTACCTCACATCAAACTCCCAAACAGACCAGATCTGTTAACACAACAGAAGCAACAGATCAGACACCCCAATCCAGCATCGCTCAACCTAGCAATCTGGCTCCTGAAGTATTAGAATTTGGCTATCTAAACCTTTCAAATGAGTGTATGGAAGTCATTAAACAGGCAAAGAAACCGACAACAAGGCATTGTTATGCTAATAAACGGAAAAGGTTTGTTTTCTACTGCCAAGCAAACGAAATCACACCGTTCGATGCTTCCATACAAAACATTGTGAGTTACTTACTACACCTACAAAAAGCAAATCTCGCTTTTTCTTCCATCAAAATTAATCTCACTACAATCTGTGCTTACCTGCATATTAAAGCCTTTATGGAAGGACTAAAGAGGATCATACTTCCAAGAACCCCACCAGTACCCTCGTGGAATCTTAACATCGTACTTACACGACTCATGGGTCCACCTTTTGAACCCATGCATTCTTGCCAAATCCAATTCTTAACCTGGAAGGTAGCATTTCTAATAGCCATAACTTCACTACGAAGAGTTAGCAAAATACAGGCGTTCACTATCGAAGAACCATTTATACTAGTACACAAACAAAGTGGTTCTCCGCACTAATCCAAAATTTCTACCGACAGTCATTTCACCGTTTCATTTAAACCAAACTGTGGAACTCCCAGTTTTCTTCCCACGGCCAGACTCAGTAGCAGAAAGAGCACTCCATACTTTAGACATAAAGAGAGCACTAATGTATTATATAGACAGAACACAGCCCTTTCGTAGAACTAAGCAATTGTTAGTTGCTTTCCAAAAACCCCATGCTGGTAACCCTATATCCAAACAGGGCATAGCCAGATGGATAGTCAAATGCATACAAACCTGTTACCTCAAAGCTAAAAGAGTTACTCATTACACCAAAGGCACACTCCACTAGAAAGAAAGGAGCAACAATGGCCTTTCTAGGTAACATGCCAATGACCGAGATTTGTAAGGCAGCCAACTTGGTCTACACCTCATACGTTTACGCCGAAAAAGGCCAAGTCACCACATCAACAGGCCACACCTGTTTCGATGCCCGGAGTCGAGCAAACGCATTAAAAGCTCCACAGCCGAGCAGAGTCGAAAAGTCAACGTCCGGCTACGGAACCGAAATCACAGGCTGTATGTTCAGGACCGAAAAAATTAGGTACCATTTTGGAGCTGAAAAAAACCTTCTATCCAGAGGAGACAGGACTTTCGAGCTGATTAAAACACAGTTCAAAGACTAGTTCTGAATAATCCTCCAAAGGACTTAAAACATCTGAATATCATTCAGAGGACTCTGATATCCGTTCTATCCTCAAGATTATGGACAGTAAGCAAAGAAGGATACATATTTATAAGGAGACTGGGAAAATGATTGCTTCACTTCCTCCACAAAAGAGAAAGCTGGCGTTTCAAGAGACTCTTGATACTACTCCACCACCAGCAAAGATATTTAAAAGAAAGGATAGACCATCACCTTTACAGCTTTCTCCACACATGCACCACAGCTTTTTCTCTGCACCACCTACTGCCCCGCCACTGTTGCCTTCACCAACACATTCTTGTACATAATCACATGGAGATGCAGTGGACCCCTGGGACTTATGACCCAGATCCTATACCACTAAATGACCCAGATCTCTATCCGATCAAACCTTCACCACTAGAGGATACTACGGCTTACATTCCGGTCATTTCTAGAGCAGCTGCATACCATGGAGTTCAGATGCATGCTTGGCCTTTGGAGGAGGATTTTCTTTTTAACACATTGTCCTCCACTCTCACGCTTACCAGTGTTTACCAATGCTGCCTGGTATGCTTAGAAATGCTGATGACATATTTAAGGAACCTGTCAAAGCTAGGGTTTTAACCCCAAGACTAGATAAACAAAATATAAGCCTGTTTATTACACAACAGCTACCACCAGATTCTATTGTAGTCAGTGCTGCAAGGAAAAGGGCCAATTGCCAATCTTCAGGGGATACTCCTCCCCTGACAAGGAAAGTAGAAAGGTTGATGCGGCTGGTAAGAAGGTAGCTACACAAACAGCTAACCAATAGCGTATTGCCAATTCCCAAGCCCTGTTAGCAAGGTATGACAGGGTACACTGGGATGAAATGCAAGAATTCTTGCAATACTTACCGAAAGAGCATAAAAAAAAAGCACAACAAATTGTTGAAGAGGGACAAGCAATCACCAATAACCAAATTATATCTGCCCTCGACGCAGCCGATACTGCAGCTAGAAGTATAAACACTAGCATAACAATTCGTAGGCATGCATGGTTAAGATCTTCTGGATTTAAACCGGAAATCCAGCTGGCAGTGCTTAACATGCCCTTTGATAGGGAGAATCTATTTGGACATGAGGTTGACACAACTATTATAAAACTCAGGAAAGACCCTGACACTGCAAAAGCCATGGGAGCCCTATAAACCACACATTACGGGGTTCGTTTCGCAAACAGCAGATAAGGGTAGGTTTCAAACCCCAAACTACAGAGGCTTCCACCACCCAGCCTAAACAAACCCAGAAGTATTATCCAAGAGGATCATTTAGAGCCTCTTTCAGAGGTCAACACTTTAGAGCCAGAGGCAAATTTCAAACCTCAAGATTGTCACCACTCCCCCAAAACAATGACTTCCTCAACATGCCACAATCCCACACAACTCCTGTGGGAGGAAGACTGCAACAATTCCACTCACTTGCAAAACATCACCACAGATCAGTGGGTGCTTTCAATTATCCGCCATTATTATCTGCCTAGAACTCATTTCTACTCCAAACATTCCCCCCTCGCTCACACAGACTCTCCCCAGAACACAATGTTCTGCTAAAGCAAGAGGTGCAATCTCTATTACTAAAAGAAGCAATAGAAACATTCCAATATCAGAACAGGGGTATATTCACTATATTTCCTCATACCAAAAGAGGATGGTACCGCTCAGTCTCATTCTGGATCTCAGACCTCTAAATCTATATATCCTGTCAAAACATTTTCACATGGTAACTCTGCAGGGCGTAATTCCCCTACTACAAAAACAAGATTACATGACAGCCTTAGAGCTGAAAGATGCTTACTTTCAAATTCCCATACATTCAGCTCATCGCAAATACCTAAGATTTGTAATAGCAGGAAAACACTATCAATTCAAGGTACTTCCCTTCAGCATAACAGCTCCAAGAGTTATCACAAAATGCCTAGCTGTAGTAGCAGCTCACCTAAGAAGACAACATATACATGCCTTTACTTATCTAGATGATTGACTAATAAAATCAAGCAACATTATACAATGCCAGCAACACACTCAATAGATACCCTACACACATTAGGGGTCACAATCAATTACTAAAAATCACATCTTCAACCAGCACAGGTTCAACCTTACATAGGTGCTATTCTCAATACCCAAAAAGCCTTAGCCTACCCAAATGCAGAAAGGATACAGGCTTTTCAAAACCTCATAACTCAAATACAGCCCAAGCAAAGATATACTGTAAGATTTATCATGAACCTATTGGGAATTATGGCATCATGCATAGCAATAGTACCGGATGCAAGACTAAACATGAGAACACTGCAACAGTCTCTCTCTCAACAATGTTCTCAAGCACAGCGTCAGTTACAGGATCTAGTGTTGCTAGACCACTAAACTCTCAAATCTCTACAATGGTGAAATCACAGCAACTTAATAAAAGGGCCGTCATTTCAGGACCCTGTGCCTCAGACCATAACAACAACAGATGTGTCAATGACAGGTTGGGGAGCTCATCCCTTCAACCTAACTATCCAAGGGGAATGGAATTCAACGCAGTAACTTATCAAATAAACCATTTAGAGTTGTTAGCTGTTTCTCACCCTAAAAGTTTTCAACTTCTACTCAGACACAAAGCAGTCTGAATAAAAACAGGCAATATGACAAAAATGTATTATCTCAAGAAACAGAGGAACACATTCATCTCAGTTGTCCCTTCTATCCCAAACAATATAGAAATGGGCAATTCACAGTCAGATTTACTTGCTAGCGGATTACGTCCCAGGGATACACAACCAGCTAGCAGACCAAAACTTGGCACCCAGACACTCACACCCTCTCTCCAAGGGCAATGCTCTATGGATCAACTGGTCAGGGATATTTGCTTACGCTTCCCCCCCTCTCCCATTAATTCCATTTCTGGTCAACAAACTGCGTCACACCTCTCACCATGATATTCATAGCTCCCACATGGGCATGACAGCACTGGTACACAACACTCCTGGATCTGGCAGTAGTACCACATTGCAAACTTCCAAACAGACCAGATCTGTTAACACAGAACAAAGGTCAAATCAGACATCCCAATCCCAGGGGTCTCAAATTAGCAATTTGGCTCCTGAAGTCATAGAATTTGGATATTTACACCTTCCATTAGAATATATGGAAGTTCTAAAGCAAGCGCGCAAACCTACAACTAGACAATGCTATGCTAACAAGTGGAAACGGTTTGTTTACTACTGTCGACCCAAAATTGTAGACCCACTTAAAGCATCAATACAGTATATTGTATGCTACCTGCTTAATTTACAAAAAACAAATGTAGCTTTTTCCTCTATTAAAATTAATCTTACTGCTTTATCAGTGTACTTACAAACCATACAACATACTTCGCTCTTCAGAGTTCCTATCATAAAAGCCTTTATGGAAGGACTTAAACGTATTATTCCACCAACAACCCCACCAGTTCCTCCATTTAATCTCAGTATTGTACTCACAAGATTAATGGGACCACCATTCGAGCCCAGGCATTCATGTGATATTCAATTTCTCACTTGGAAAGTTGCTTTTAGTAGCAATTACTTATTTAAGAAGAGTAAGTGAAATACAAGCATTCACTCTGGAGGAACCATTTTTCCAAGTACATAAACATAAAGTTGTACTTAGGACAAATGCAAATTTTTTGCCAAAAGGGGTTTCACCTTTTCACATTAACCAATCAGTGGAATTGCCAGTCTTCTTCCCACAACAAGACTCGACTGCTGAAAGAGCTCTACCTACTCCTGACCTTAAAAGAGCTCGAATGTACTACGTTGATAAAACAAGAGTTTAGGAAAACGAAACAGTTTTTTGTAGCTTTCCATCAGCCACATAAAGGAAATCCTGTCTCTAAACAAGGATTAGCTAGATGGATTGTAAGATGTATTCAAACATGTTACATTAAAGCAAAAAGACGACTTTTGATAACTCCTAAAGCTCACTAGGAAAAACTGTGCTTCTGTGGCATTTTTAAAACCTACCAATGGCAGACAAATGCAAAGCTGCCACATGGTCCACACCACATACATTTACAAAGCATTACTGTGTGGATGCTTTTTCAAAGCAACAGGCCAATGTTGTTCAAGCTGTACTTGAAATAATATTTCAAACTACTTCAACTCCTACAGGCTAGCCACCGCTTTTTTGGGAGAAGGACTGCTTTTAAGTGTATGCCTAGCATGTGTATCTGCATCTACCCATGCCATTGAACGGAAAATGTCACTTACCCAGTGTACATCTGTTCGTGGCATGTAGTGCTGTAGATTCACATGCACCCTCCCTCCTCCCCAGAAGCCTTTAGTCGTTGCAGTTTTTATTTGTATATTTGTATATATATTTACATTTGCATGGACATAATATTTACTTATTACATTTAGTTGTACATTTACATTCTTTCACTCCATCACTCCTTCATATACCCTTCTGCGGTAAAACAATCTAACAAAGGAGTTGATGCCCATGCGCACTATTACCGAGAGGAGTCACTTGGTCCGGTGACTCAGACTTCTTAGAAGAAAAACAACTTGTAACACTCCTGGCCCAACACTAGATGGCGGAATCTACGCACAGCATGTGAATCTGCAGCACTACATGCCTGAACAGGTGTGCACTGGGTAAGTGACATTTTCCATATATATTTCCTTGAAAAAAACAAAGGTCATATTAATTTCTATGGTTTTTGTACAGTACAAGTTAAGTAGTTCTATTTATAGTTCTTTCAAATAACTATAACTCGTGCCCTTGCCATACAGTTTTCTTTTCAATAATGTTATTGCAAATGTTGCAGAGATATCAAAGATACCATACAAGATGTCATCAATGACATATGTGGTTAATTAGCTGTATAGTTACCTTACAGTGCTAGTTATAGTTTCAGAACCTAATTATAACGTCCCTGCAACCTTTGGGTTTTTTCATCAAATTTCTATGTTTTTTTTTAACATAAAGTAATTTTAATTACTAAACATTAATCCATCCTTTGCCTTGCACAGCCTTTAGCTGTGCATGGGGCGGGGGTTGGGTGCGAGGCCTGGCAAGGCCTTGCAGCCAAGCCCTAATAACCTCCCAACCCCGCGCCATGTATGGCCTTTGGCCGTGCCCAGTACAGATTGGCCACAGGGCCTGTCAGTGGATGTGTGAGTGGGTGCGTGGGTCTGAAAGTAGATGTGAGTCTGAGTGGTTGTGTGAGTGGGTGCTTAAGAATCTGAGTGCATGAATGAGTGAGTGAGTTTGTGGTTTTTCTTAAAAAATCTTGCCATTATTGCAAATATTTTGTGAATAATTTGATGCAGTTAGCGAAAATTTGCAGTTTTTGTGAATATCACTCACTGTGACCCAAAATTATATTAAATCTATAATTTGCCTCTAAAACACACTTATATCACTCCCCTGGGGTCAGGGTACCTTCACCTTGATCTCTTATGACACTCAATTTAAATGTTCACCCCCGGGGACCATGTCCCATAAAATAAAAAGGTGGTCGTAACTTTCTAGTCAGGTTAGTAGAGTTTTGCGAAATTTTCATGGCCAGAGATATACAAATTTTGTTCCCCTTAAATAACCCCTAAACTACTGAATGCATTTACACCAAATAACCAAAAGCATAATCTGCGTCCCAACATGTAGCTTTCTGAAAAATTTGGTATACTTCCATCCAGTGGTTTGAGCTGTGGACGTGTTGACAGTTCCTGTGGAAATGAACATAGGAAACGCAACATCATTTTTTTTTAAGGCCCTCCCCCCCCACCGCCGGTTCCCTTTTCTACGCACCCAAGTTGACAGCTCACCCAAAACTTTCTGTGGGCACAAGAATAACAGTGCCACTTTTATTGAAACATTTTGTGAATATTAGTCAAACAATGGTAAATATATTTCTCTCGTAGGGGATTTCCATGTATAGTCATAAGCACTGAATAGTTCCGCGCGTCTGCGGGGACCCCGGAGCACTGATGTGAAGTATATTCTTAAGTGCAAATACCAGCCCTTTGAAAAAAGGTCTGTCAAACCCCACTTAAGAATAACACTGTGCAGCCTATGTGAACAGCTACACAGGCCAAATTGTTGAAAAGAAAACAGCTGTAGTGTAAATTCATGTTCAAATACCTATTTATTCTAGAAATGTAATAAAAAAATACATTCCCATACTTTATTTACACCTCTCATGAGAATAAAACAATGCAGGTCAGTGTAGCCCATAGGCTGCCATTATACAGAATGTAAATAGAGCTGTGCCTTTAAGAAAGTAAAGTCTTCCTGTATCCCATCATGCACAGCAAAAGGCAGTTGCCTCAGTTCTTTTTTCCGGCTCCTTCTGACAGGACCCTGAAGCATTGAGCTCTACCTCACAAAGCTTTTTTTTGACAGAAGTTCAATTAAAATCTTTTGAATTTCAATTTCACTCGACATTTTTAATATTGAGTGAACATTTGCTAATCTTTTCTGTCAAATTCTGACAGAAATCTAAGGTTTTTCTATTTTAGAAATGCCTTCACTTTTTGATAAATGTCCTTCTTGTGGCAGAAAAAAGGCTAAAACAGATCCACACCGGGTCTGTATAATTTGCCTTCCATCCAGCCACAAACCTGATTCCTGTGACATCTGTAGAACTTTCTCCAGAAGGACTCTTCGTGATAGGGAGAAAATTCGACTTCAAGCAAGAGAGGACAGGAGAAGAAGTGGTCAATCTGCCACAGAGCGAGGAGAAGGTCAGTCTTCTACCAGGGCTCACCCTGTTTCCTCTGCAACTTCTGCCAGACCTGCTCAGAAATGGCATAGGTCTCCGACGACGTCGAGGGAATCGACGTCGAGACCAGAAACGGCACCAACATGCTCGCCGTCGAGGACCGGTTCACCGGCGAGAAAGAAACATCGTTCGACGTCGGCAGCCGTTTCGCCGCCGAGATGGCGTGGACGCTCACCATCGAGAAGGTCTGGGTCGCCGTCGACGCGGCGAGGGCGTTCGTCGTCGAAGATCTGGGTCCGGTTCACCGTCAACGCGGCGAGGACGATCGGCGTCGAAAGAGAGTGCTTGCTGTCGGAGACGGTCGTCATCGAGAGGATCTCAGCGATGAGGGGAATCGACGTCAAGAGGCACCTGCCGTCACCGTACTTCGACGTCGAGGAGTGTGTCGACGTCGAGGCGGCAGTCAAAAAGACCTAGAAGAGTTTATACCACTTCAGAATCCTCGGCCTCACTCATCCTACTTCCAGCTTCGCCGCAGCTCTCTCCTCAACAGCCGCCGTTGTCGCAGGCACCAGTAACACCTACGGTTCCTCTTCCGGCTCCCCCTTCAGTCTGTTCCGAGGACTCCAGCGGAATCCATAAGACATTCCAGACATTCCTCTAGACGTTCATCTTCTTCTCGGCACCATCGTCATGAGTCACGTCCGAGATCTCCACATTCACGTCATAGGCATTCTTCTTCGTCTACACGGGACTACTCTCCAACCCTATCGGACTCACCGTCCCCGAGAGTGTCCCCCATAGATGACGTGAATACATTCCAAGAGGTCCTAGTGCACGGGGCGACCAAACTAAATATCCCGCTGGCGGTACCCGCCCCATCGACCTCAGTGATTTTTGAGACTTTACACCAGAGGACATCTTCAAGACCTTTACTTCCATTGGTCCCGGGTCTTATTGAACCGGCAATGGATATTTTTCTAACACCGCCCACAACGAAATCTGCTCCTTCCAGACTTATTAAAAAGTATCGCCCTCCGGAGCAAGATCCTCTATTTCTAAGGTCGGACCCGGTGCCGGACTCGGTGGTTATAGTAGCGGCAAAAAAAACTACACTCTACATCACCGTCTTCCTCCTCGCCTCCGGACAAGGGGAGCAGAAAGATCGATGCTGCAGGCCAAAAAGTATGCTCTACCGCAGCCATCACAATGAAAGCAGCCAGTGCCACTGCTTTATTAGGAAGATATGATCGGGCCCTTTGGGACTCTGCTGCAGTTTAAAGAGCACCTACCCAAGGACAAAAGGGAAGATTTCTTGGAGGTCGTGGGTGAGGGAGCCATGGTTTCCAACCAGGTAATAAGCGCTGCTGCTGATTCTTCGGTGCTTTCGGCACATAACTACGCTCATGGAGTAGCGCTAAGACGACACTCATGGTTACGATTGACATCTCTCAAACCAGAGGCGCAGCAGAGAATTCAAAATTTACCATTCTCAGGCTCCACTTTGTTCGGCTCTCATTACGAGATGTCAAGAATGAAGTCTGAGCTAGACACTTTAAAAGCGGTAGGCATCGAACGCCCAAAAGAACAGCGAAAAGTATTCCGTCCCTACCAGCGAAGGCTTTTCACCCACAGATATCAGACACCACACTGGATGTCCTCACGTCCCCAGCAACAACCGCAACATCAAAGGGCCTTCTCGACGCAGCGAAAGTCGACAAGGGGTCGTTCCACGCCGCAAACTCCGGCAACTCGCCAGGCTCCCGCGTCTAAGCCCTGAATCTTCGCTTCCCCCTCCTCCGTTATCCACTCCGGTAGGCGGAAGTATCTCAAATCATCTGGACGAGTGGCTACGCATCACATCAGACGCCTGGGTATTGAATATTGTGCGAAATGGTTACGCTCCCAGATTCATCAGTCCTCCTCCATCTGTTCCACCCAAACCAGCCAGCCACCACCTCGAAGCTCTTGAGTTAGAAGTCGCTATTCTATTACAAAAAAGAGCTATAGAACCCGTCCTGATAAACCAACGTGGGAAAGGGATTTATTTGAGGTATTTTCTAGTGCCAAAGAAGGACAAACTAGAGTTTCGCCCCATTCTAGCCCTAAGGACAGCAAACAAGTGGATTCGCAAAGAGAAATTCAGGATGCTATCTTTGCACCAAATTTACCCGCATCTTCGTCAAGGCGATTGGCTTTGCGCGATAGACCTTTGCAACGCTTATTTTCACATTCCGGTGAGCAAGAAACATCCAAAATTCCTAAGGTTCACCGTCGGAAAAAGTCATTACCAATTTGCGGTTCTACCCTTCGGCCTTAAATCAGCGCCGATAACTTTTTCCAAATGCATGGCGGTGGTAGCCGCCCATCTGAGGAAGCATCGAATTTGTCTACCCCTATCTAGACGATTGGCTCATAAAGGCCTCCAACTATCTAGAGGCCCAACAACATTTCAAATGGGCGCAACAGCTGCTACAGAATCTCGGTCTTCAAGTCAATCTTCTGAAGTCCACAGCAACGCCTGTTCAGAGGCTGCATTACTTAGGGGCCATTATAGATACCAATCAAGGAAAGGTGTTTGCTTCGGAGGAACGACGATTATCGTTTCTCCAAAAGTGCAAACAACTAGAGAGAACTCCACAGACCACTGCAAGAGTATTAGCCTCTCTACTGGGCTCGATGGCGTCTTGTATCCACCTCGTTCCCAATGCTCGCCTCCATATGAGACCCTTACAGGAATGCCTGGAGGATCAATGGTGTCAACTGATGTACGATTGGGAGAGCAGAGTCCTTCTTTCTCCCCACACCCTACAGTCCCTCGAGTGGTGGTGTTCACCCAACAATCTCTTGGTGGGGATTCCTTTCCAGCAACAGCCTCCAGCTCAAACCATTGTAACACTCATCACTGCTCGGATGGGGAGCGCACATGGATCATCTTAGAGTCCAAGGCAAGTGGTCACAGAGAGAGAGTCTCTATCATATCAACCTGCTGGAGCTTCGCGCAGTCCATCTTGCGCTCAAGGCCTTCCTACCTTCTCTGAAAACGGAAACTCTCCTCCTCCAGACGGACAACGTGGCCTCCATGTATTACGTAAACAAACAAGGAGGCACCAGGTCCAGGATATTATCCAGAGAGGCTCAGACAATCTGGCATTGGCTGCTAGCCAGGAACCTGTCGCTAGTAGCAACTCACCTGCCGGGCAGCCAGAATGTTCAAGCGGATGCTCTCAGCCGCGTAATGGACGAGAACCACGAATGGGTATTACACGACGACGTCGTTCGTTCCATTTTCGCACAATGGGGTACCCCCTCTATAGACCTATTCGCAACCCCAGAAAACAAAAAATGCAAAAACTTTGCCTCCAGATATTACCATCCAGGGACACTGGGGAATGCCCTGTGGATAACCTGGTCAGGAGCATTTCTTTACGCCTTTCCACTGCTTCCCCTGATAGCGGCAGTCCTCCAGAAGCTATCCAATGCCCAGTCCAAAATGATTCTAATTGCTCCAGAATGGCCACGCCAATGGTGGTTTCCAGACCTTCTTCACCGGTCACTCAAGCCACACATCAGACTGCCTCATCGTCCGGACCTGCTCACGAAGTTCAGAGGGCAGATATCTCATCCCAACCTCTCATCATTGAGTTTGGCAGCATGACTCCTGAGCTAGTGCAATATGGACACTTGAACCTACCTCAGGACTGTATGGAAATCCTAAGAGGCAAAGCGCCCTTCCACACGATCGGCTTATGCATGCAAGTGGAAAAGATTCTGTGTGTGGTGTTTGGACAACAACGTTAACCCGGTATCCTGTAGAGAGGAAACTATCCTGCCATACTTGCTAAGTTTGGCAAAATCGGGTTTACAGTTGTCATCAATAAAAGTGCACTTGGCGGCTCTAACGGCATATAGAAAGAGCCCCTCTCAAACCTCCTTTTTTAGGATCCCTATTATCTATGACTTCCTGGAGGGCTTAAAGGTCTTTCCTCCCATTAGGAGACCTTCTCCTCCATGGGAACTGAATTTTGTCCTATCACGTCTGATGCTACCTCCGTTCGAGCCAATACATAAAGCATCACTTCAACATCTCACGTGGAAAACTGCCTTTCTGGTTGCAATCACATCAGCGCGTAGGGTCAGCGAAATCCAGGCCCTTTGCGCTCAAGAACCCTACACGGTCTTTCATTCTGCGAAAGTAGTGATGAGGACTCATCCAAAATTTTACCAAAAGTCGTTTCCGACTTTCATGTGAACCAAACCATTTCATTACCAACTTTCTTTCAAAATCCAACTACCCCTGCCGAGAGAACTCTGCATTCTCTGGATGTAAAGAGGGTTTTGAAATTTTACTTGGACAGGACAAAATGCTTACGTAAATCACAGCAGCTCTTTGTTAACTATGGCCCAGTTAGAACAGGGTTGGGCACGTCTAAGCAATCATTATCCAGGTGGATTGTTTCATGTATACTGATATGTTATCAGTTAGCGAACAAATCTCTTAGTGGCAGGCCAAAAGCCCATTCTAGTAGAGGGAAGGCAGCTACTGCGGCCTTAATGAGAAATATCCCTTTGGCAGAGATATGCAAGGCAGCCACTTGGAAATCGGTCCATACCTTTACACAGCATTACTGCCTTGATACAGACGCTAGGGCAGATGCGCAGGTTGAACAGGCCTTGCTTAAGAATTTATTTGCATGACTTGTTTTTTGTCAGTATTATTCTGTCTACTCCACCGCGGTTATGGGGATGGGCTTGCTAGTCTATTCAGTGCTTATGACTATACATGGAAATCCCCTACGAGAGAAGGAATGGTTTCTTACCTGTAACTCCAGTTCTCTCGTAGGGGTGTTTCCATGAAAGTTATAAGCAACCCTCCCTCCTCCCCGGTGGAGTTGACATAGGAAAGGTTGCCATAATAGTATCGATGTTGGTACTCCAACGAATGTTTTGTTCCTTCATGTCAGGTTACAAGCCTTCAAAAAGAACTGAGGCAACTGCCTTTTGCTGTGCATGATGGGATACAGGAAGACTTTACTTTCTTAAAGGCACAGCTCTATTTACATTCTGTATAATGGCAGCCTATGGGCTACACTGACCTGCATTGTTTTATTCTCATGAGAGGTGTAAATAAAGTATGGGAATGTATTTTTTATTACATTTCTAGAATAAATAGGTATTTGAACGTGAATTTACACTACAGCTGTTTTCTCTTCAACAATTTGGCCTGTGTAGCTGTTCACATAGGCTGCACGGTGTTATTTTTAAGTGGGTTGTGACAGACCTTTTTTCAAAGGGCTGGTATTTGCACTTAATAATATACTTCACATCAGTGCTCCGGGGTCCCCGCAGACGCGCGGAACTATTCAGTGCTTATGACTATCATGGAAATACCCCTACGAGAGAACTGGAGTTACAGGTAAGAAACCATTCCTTCTGTGGAAATATGGTCCTAACTATAACTAACTACTGGCGACCGCCAGTAGGTGATATATATTTATGTATACAGCGTCTCACAATTTATTCTCTCTCGCCCCGGGAAATGAATGGAGGTAAACCTATGTCAATGCGCTGGAGCTGGTGCATTATGGACACTGGCATCGCCGGACTATGTCCAGTACCCTCTACTAGCCGAACCGAGGCTTTGATGTTTTCTAAATGTAGTCTGATGTCTGGCGATTGTTCTACAGGTGAAGAACCTGCAGATAGATGATCCACTAGAAACGTTGTTACTGCAGTAACTTTTCTTTCTCTTGGACTGGTATCTTTAACAGATCCGCCTGGAACACTGCCTCCTGCCCTTCTGTGGTTCCTGGTTAAATGCCTTAAAAATTTGAGAGGTTGAGCCATTGGAAAACAATGGACCTGTGAGTGAACGTTTTATGAGTTTATATGTACACTGCTGTGATAACATTTATCACTGAGGGTCCACAGTTGCTCATTGAGGAAATAATCAAAACATGTTAATTACTGAATTTTGGCAATCATGGGGAACTGTAGTTACAGGTAAGTAACTATTTTACACTGATCTTACTGTGAGTACTGATAAACTGAACTGATGACTTAGGAGCTTCTAAAGTTTTTAATACTTTACATTCATAGGATAGTAATTACATGAAAAGTAACATACGTTATGTTACAGCAAGTAGCCTAATTACTCATTGTTTTATAATAAAGATAATTAGCTGTGCTTTGAAATCTATTATTTTTAACATTATGAAATTGACCATGCATTTTGATTTATGCCTAAAATTTAATGGTGTGGTGATATATTGTCAGTAACTTTTGATTTACTTTTCTCTTGTTTGTCATGCTCTGATTTTTTTTTTTTTTTTTTTTTTTCAGCCAACCTTTTCTTTTGCTCCTCTACTTCTTGATATGCTGAATTTTCTTATGGATGCAATCCAGCAAAATTTTCAGCAGGCCTCTGCTGTTGGTAGCAGCAGTCGTGCTCAGCATGCCCTGAATGAACTGCACACCTTAGACAAATCTGTGGAGATGACGGAGCAGTTGATGGTATGACCTGGGCTGTGCATTCTAATGATGGTAGAACCTGGTTGTTGGGTAAACTTCATAATAGGGTTTCTTGGCAATGGTACATCTACCAGGTAACCTGGTTGTGGAAGTACAACATACGTGTGCGCTGGTTGGGACCATACAGTAGGGCCTGGTTGTGGGGAATACTGCTTATGGTTGGGCATGTTTGTGGTGAAAAAGCTTAGATAGTGGTTGTTTTGGAGTCCAGTTATTGGTAAGGGCTAGTCTGATTATGTGGTCCATCTGATGGAAAAGTGCAGGATACTGCTCATGTTACGGATAGCATTGTTTTTTTCATAAACCTTTTCTTCATGTTCCTTGTATGCTACTGGTACATTTTATTCAAATAAATCTCTTCCACCAAGATCATTATCTTCCTGTACGTTGCATACCATTCCTTTACCTAGATCTTTCACCTTAAATAGGTCTAGAGAATTCTGTTACTCTCATACCTGAACTGCCAGTTAAAGTATTTTGCCACAGGTTTGGCAACACACTCCTGAATTGCCTGAGTGGTCCCAGCATTCCTGTTGTTAATGTGTTTCACTGTGTTCACTGGTATCCCAGTGGTTATGCTCTCTCCCTTCTAAATTGGTAACTGCACCTTTTTCTTCACCCAATTGGCATAATGTCCTCCCCCCCCCCCCCCCCCCAATATAACTCCCTGGTATATGGTTCCTAGGTACCCAGGGCATTAGGGTACCAGGGGATCCCTATGGGCTGCAGCAGTTATTCTGCCACCCGTAGGGAGCCCATTCAAAGGGTTCTGCAGGCCTGCCACTGCAGTGTGCGTGAAACGAGTGCATGGACTTTTATTCACTACAGGTCACTGCACTATGTTGCTGTAAGTCACCCTATTGGTACGCCCTCTCAGCCAGAGGGCAGGGTGCAGGTACCTGTGTGTGAGGGGACCCCTGCACTATCAGAGGTGTCCCCCAAACTCCAGACCCATTTTCCTGGACTTTTTGAGTGCAGGGACACCATTTTATGCGTGTACTGGACTGAAGTCATTACCTATGTCCAGCTACATAATGGTAGCTCCGAACCTGTGCATGTTTGGTATCAAACATGTCTGAATCATACCCCAATACTGTTGCAAGTATTTGAAGCATGACTCCATGCACTCTGGGCGCTCCTTAGAGGACCCCCAGCATTGCTTCCACCAGTCTTTACAGGGTTTTCTAGGCAACACAAGCTGCTGCCACCCCTCAGACAGGTTTCTGCCCTCCTGCTGCTTGATCTGATCAAGCCCAGGAAGGCAGAACAAAGGATTTCGTTTGGGAGAGGAAGGTAACACCCTCTCCTGTTTGGAAATAGATGTGGCTGGCGTGGGAGTGGTACCCTCCCAAGCCACTGGTATGCTTTGAAGGGCACATTTGGTGCCCTCTGTGCATAAACCATTCCACACCAAGTTCAGGGACCCCCAGTCCACGCATAAAATGGTGTCCCCACACTCACCAAGTCCATGAAAATGACACTGGAGTTTATGGGGGCACCTCTGCTCGTGCAGGGGTGCCCTCACACACAGGCACTTGCTCCCTGTCCTCTGGGCTAGGAGGGCTTGCCATAGGGGGACTTATAGTGACCTGGTGCAAGACCTATGGTGAGAAAGGTTGTATGCACCCTTTCACGCAGGTTGCAATGGCAGGCCTGCAGAACACTTTGCTTGGGCTCCCCATGCAGCCCATGGGTGGCATATTACGTGCTGCAGCCCATGGGGATCCCTTGTTACCCCAATGCCCTGGATACCTGGGTACCATATACTAGGGACTTACAAATGTGGGGTGAAAATGGGTACAAGTTACCAAGTTAGAAGGGAGAGAGCATAATCACTAGATCCTGGTTAGCAGGATCCAAGTGGATACAGTCAAACACACTGACAATCAGGCAAAAAGTGGATGTTACCATGCTAAAAAGAGGCTACTTTCCTACGCACTCTCTCCACCCCTGTCTCCCTCTCTCTGTCTCAGACTCGTTCTGCCTAGAGCGGAGCTAAGGACTCTTGTATGCCTTCTCACCTTTCTGATGCCCAGAGTTCTAAAGATGATCAGTAACAACCGGGCCCAAGTCATTCTAGTGGTTTGTAATTGGGCCAGGAAGATGTGGTACCCAGAGCTTCTGGACATGAGTATCTGCTATCCGATCAGGCTGCTGGTTCAAGATGATCTTATGTCTTAGCAGCAGAGCATGGTCTTGCTCCCTGGGCACACATGTCTACACCTCAGTGCATGGAGATTGATCAGCAAAATGTTGACCACCTTCAGTCTCCCTCTTGAAGAAGTGGCTGTTATTCTAACGGACAGGCGTCCATCTACTGAAATCATTGCTGGCATAAGTTTGCGTCCTCGTGTAAGTCCTGCAAAAAGAACAGTTGGTGGTGGTTTCCTGTCCAGGGAGGGCCTGTCAGTTCGGGCTGGACTGCTCCCCTGGGGAGCAGGGTAAGAGTTGATTTGCATATGGCTGGGTCCAAACATGGGTGGCATGGTGGACAAAAAAAATGGATTGGGATGCAGCCCAGAGTGACTACCAATGACTGTGATTAATTCAAGCATTCTATCCATCACCTTGTTGTTTTTGCTGGTATAAGTCCCGCTGTACAGATACATTACTACCAATGTTATTAGATGAGTTGCTTTTTCAGTTTTAGCCCACTAAGGATGCACTGTGGGACAAGTTTGTGGTCTGATGTGGCACCCGCAATACGGACCTGATAGTGGCCCAGCAAGGACTTGCCATGGACCTTATTAAAGCTACTTCGTTGGCCCTTTTGGCCTCTTTATGTTCTCCAGGGCTTTGTCAGGTGAGCCAATAAACAGATCCAGCATCTTGGCAGGTACTACTTTGATATGTATTCACAAGGTGCGATATCTACAGTCTGAAATACACATAAGAGTTGCTTACCTTTGGTAACAGTCTCCTTCTAATGGATTCTCAATCTAACTACAGATTCTTCATGGCCTTCCCACCTCCCTGTTGCGTGAGCTCCAGGTATTAAAAAGGCCCTGATTTAGATATCTGCATACACTCATGTCGGATTGCTACTTAAGTTTCAAATTCCTAAAGCGTAGGCAGAGTCCAGAAGGAAACTAATATCAGTGTGCAAGGGCTCCACTTATGTGACTCCTGTCTCACTTCCAGGGCAGGACGGGGTATGAATAGGTGAGGAATCTGCTGCTAGAGTATCCTGCAAAAACAGCTCTACCAAAGGTTGCTAACTTGTTCACCTGATAGACATCTAGCCACGGATTCCTTACCTTAAAATTCTCCCCACATGCCAGACTGGATCTGGAAACTTTTCTAGCAGTACCTCTGCGCATCGAAAGATGGTGTCATATTGCTCTGTAGCTGCATTGTCCACCAGATGTGACGTCGAAAGATCTCCTCTCCCGCGCACAGATGTCAGTCCTTTTCCACGCTACAGTGCAGGTCTGGAGTTCCTAAGGGCCTGTCTCGACAAAAATCTATTTGTCGAAGGAACAGTGTGCCCCCTTTATCCAGTATTGGATCTTTCATAAATTCACATGCTTGAATCATCCCCGTCGTTGAAGTGGGAGTCCCACAGTACATAAAATAGCAATAAATAATAAAAAAAATTTTTTGCCATAGGCTATAATGGAGCCAGCACTTGCTCACATAGCCTATCCATGTCCTTTTGTGAAAAGACCCAAACCTGCCTGCTGTCCAATCAGGCAGCAGCACCCTCTAGAACCTTCTCCAGAGAAGCTCCCTTCCTCAGATTTTCTACCGCACATCGTGTGAAGGGAGTCTCCCTGAGCTCTGCTCAGTTTTTTCCTCTACTTTAGAAATTTTCTCTCAAAAGAGTTGGAAATAATGTCAGATTCTTCTAGAAAAGGCCTTTTCCGCCCTTGCAAGACCTGTGGTAAGAAAAGGCTCCATGTGGATGACCCACATAAAGACTGTTTGTACTGTCTCTACCCACAACATCAGGTTAAGGACTGCAAAATATGTCGCACCTTCTCCACAAAGACCCTCAGACACCGGGAGGGCAGGCTTCTGACATGGTTACAGGCCAAATCCTGTACTTCAGGTGAGGAGAGTGGGTCAGAGAGGCCACATAAAAGGTCCATATCTGAGGACCTAGGCCACATAGAAAAATCCAGGAAGAGGCAGAAATCTCATCATGGGAAGGGCTTACAGACTTCAGTCTCCTCTGAGCCTTCCACTCCTCTTCAAAGGAAGGAGTCCTACCATCTATCTCCTTCTTCAGAGCCTTCCACTTCTGGAAAAATGACTCTAAAAATTCAATCGACGACGACAACACCGTCGACGACCGTGACAACGGTATCTACATCTACCGTCTCCACTTCATCGTCGACGAGACTGTCGTCAGCGTCGACGACCTTAACATAGACGGTAAGGGATCCTATCCCCTCTCTCAAGACTCCATCTGCACCGTCGACGACTGCCCCGTCGACTATAACTTCAGCGACGCCATTCTCATCGGCGCTTTCGCCATCGACGGGGACACAGTCAAAGAAACTACCGTCGACGACACTACCGTCGACGACACTACCGTCGACGACACTACCGTCGACGACACTACCGTCGACGACACTACCGTCGACGACACTACCGTCGACGACACTACCGTCGACGACACTACCGTCGACGACACTACCGTCGACTACACTACCGTCGACTACACTACCATCGTCGGCTACACCACCGTCGACTACACTACCATCGTCGGCTACACCACCGTCAACGGAAAAATCTGTACCATCCACGGCTGCATCAACTTTCACGCCATCGACAGCAGTGGTGCCTAGTAGACAGGTTGATGCTACTCCTACCTCTTCCAGGTCTCCAGATCTCCGAGCCATGGTCAGCATCAGAAATCTACCTGCACAGGACATTTATCCAACCGACACATCAAACAAGGTGTCGGCTTTACTACCCAGTCATCTTCTTGACTGGGAGGAATCGGACGAAGGTCCTTTCGGAGATGCGCATAGCCCTTCGCAGCTCCATGTCAATACCAAGATGACGATGAAGAGGATGAGTATGAACAGTATCAACCATACCACTCTCATCAGGAGCAATACTACGAAACACAAGAGCCTCAACACAGAGATACCGTGCAAATGCCTTCCTCCTTAATCCAGGATTTACAATCCATGCTTCAGGATTATAGGAGAAGGTTCCCAGCGGAAGATCAACCACCGGCGCCGGTCTCTACGGAGACGCCAGTTAATGCTCCTCCTCCTCCAGCTACCCCAAGATCAACATCACACTCGGTGTTAGCTGTACCCCCCAGAGATGAAGGTTCTACTTCAGGGGAAGAAGAAGAACAAGAAGAAGGAGAAATTTCCACTCCACAACATCCTACTGAAGGATGGGATGATTACTTGGCCCCCACTCCTTCTCCACCACCTCCTCGCCCCTCTGATTCTCCGCCCGAAGACATAGATGGTTTCCATAATCTTATGGACAGAGCCGCAGTACGTTTCCACCTCCCAACATCTGTCTCCCAATCGGAATGTTTCCTACATGATTTCAAGGAGCAATCACGGAAGTCGGTACAGTCCATTCTGATTATTTATTACATATGGAGTGAGGGCACAAAAATTATGTGGAATACGGCTATGGTTCCTCCAGTTCCACAAAAACTGGATAAAAAATACAAGGCAACCCAAGATTCTCCGGCATGCCTTACTGGCCATCCAAAGCCTGACTCGGTCATCTCACAGGCTGCTCAAAGACGCTCCAAAAATCCAGCAACGCCTATCTCCACTCCTCCAGACAAGGGCAAGAGATTCTCCTCCATGTCTGCAATCACTGTCAGGGCAGCAAATTCATTAGCAATTTTAGGCCGATATGACTGCCAAATGTGGTCTGACATGCAACCTTTCCAGGACCTCATCCCGGAAAATAAACAAGAAGAGGCACGAAAGATCCTACAGGAAGGGGAGCGTGCGTCGGAAGAGATTATTGACTGCGCTCTGGACATAGCCTCGACTGGTTTCCGCCAACTAGCGGGTGCCGCTGTCTTACGACCACAAGGTTGGCTTAAGGCCACATCTTTTAGACCAGAAGTACAGTCCTGAATTCTAGACATGCCTTACGATGGGGAATCTTTGTTTGGCAAACATGTGGATGACGCACTTCAAGCCATTAAGACGGACACAGACACTGCCAAGTCCCTGGGTACCCTGCAGTACCGGAAGCAGCCCTTTCGAGGGGCTAGAGGGAGAGGTTTCACCTCATTTCGAGGTTCCTTCCATAGACCATACCAGCAATCCCAGTACAGGCCTTCATACCACCAGCAGTACAGGCAATCATCGACTGCCTCCTATACCAGACAAGGAGGTAAACGAAGACAGGGTTCACAATCCAGAGATCAAACCAGAAAATAATGATCTTCTACAGGCACCAGCTGTGCTCCCCCAATGCCCGCAACATCAGCAAATAGGAGCAAACATTTCCAACTTCATCCAAGAGTGGAAGAATATAACATCAGACAAATGGGTGCTGGATATAGTGACAAGAGGTCATACCCTGGAATCCACACACAAGCCACCGCCTGACCCACCAACATCGGGCAGCTCTCTCCACCTTCGTCTGCTTCAAGCGGAAGTCTTCAGCCTTCTGGCCAAAGGGGCTATAGAGACAGTTCCTCTGCAACAACGGGGTCTCGGATTCTACTCCCGGTTTTTTCTCATAAAGAAGAAGTCAGGAGAGTGGCGTCCTATACTAGACCTCGGGAAACTCAACAAGTTCCTTCGGAAACAATCCTTCAGGATGATCACACTGTCAGATATTTTGCACCTCTTGAATCCTGGAGATTTTATGACCACTTTAGATCTCCAGGACGCCTACTTCCACGTTCCAATACACCAAAAGCATCGCAAATATCTCCGTTTTACAGTAGCCGGTGCCCATTATCAATTCAGAGTCCTACCATTTGGCCTCAGATCAGCTCCGAGAATCTTCACGAAATGCCTTGCCCCAGTCGCAGCCTCCCTCAGAAGCAAGGGTTTCCAGGTGTTCCCTTACCTGGATGACTGGCTCATAAAAGCTCCGTCATCTCTACTAGCCTCAAAAGCTGCAGACGCCTGCCTAAAACTATTCAACAGTTTGGGTCTAACAGTGAACCTACAGAAGTCAGTCGTGTTTCCCGCACGCAGGAGAGTTTTCCTGGGAGCAGAATTAGACACTATCCAAAACAAGGCATATCTTACCCTAGCAAGGCAGCAGAAGCTGAGCCAATTGGCTGTCACAATCTCCGCAAGAAAGTTCGTTTCAGTATGACTATTCAAATCGCTTCTGGGCATGATTTCATCAGCCATAGTCCTAGTACCGCTGGCAAGACTCAAAATGAGGCCGCTGCAAGAAGAACTACAGCTTCAATGGACCCAGTCACAAGGATCCTTCGACGACGTAATAACTATCACACCAAAGATTCGGCAGGCGTTAGAATGGTGGTCTCACATCAACCACCTCTCCCACGGTCTAACTTTTCTGGCACCAATAGCAGATTTCGTTATCACCACGGACGCCTCCTTGGAAGGATGGGGAGGCCACTTACAGGACATGCGCATTCAAGGCAGATGGTCCAAGCTCCAAAAAGAGATGCACATAAATCTGTTAGAGCTGAAAGCGATTCATCTTACGCTCAAAGCTTTTCTGCCGCGCATCGCAGGATCATCAGTGTTAGTCAGAACAGACAACACAACAAGCATGTTCTACATCAACAAGCAGGGAGGAACAAGATCCCTCTCCCTCTCAAGAGAAGCTCAGTCTCTCTGGAACTGGCTCACACTGAACAACGTCCGCCTCAGGGCAGAGCACCTGGCGGGGGTCAACAATACTCTAGCGGACTCTCTCAGCAGGACAGATGACAACTGTCACGAATGGGAACTCAACCAGACCATACTCGAGGACATTTTCCAACGATGGGGTCGGCCAATCCTAGACTTGTTCGCCACCAATCTGAACGCCAAATGCCAGTTTTACGCCAGTCGATGCCCACTCACTCCCGGGGTCGTGGGGAAATGCTCTTTTGATAAGATGGTCTGGGATCTTTGCATACGCTTTTCCCCCCATTCCACTGATTCCCAGGCTCCTCAGGAAAATGAAGACCGAATGCTGCAAGATCATTTTCATAGCCCCCAAGTGGCTGAGGCAGTACTGGTACACGGAGCTCCTCCTCCGGTCTGTAGCCAATCCAATCCGTCTCCCTTGCAACCACAATCTTCTAACAAAGAATCCGGGTCTCATCTTACATCCCGACCCAACTTCACTGCACTTGCATGCTTGGCTCCTGAGTACAGAGAGTTCCAAGATATGAATATCGATCAAGAATGTAGGCTCATATTATCTAAAGCATGAGCAGAGAGCACGAACAAGACATACAAACTAAAATGGAAGAGATTCTGTGTTTGGTGTTCTCAGAACAATTTTCACCCATTTCAAATTAATCCTGAGCAAATTCTTCCTTACCTGCTCTCCCTTTCCAAAGCTGGTCTTTCCTATGCATCAGTCAAGATTCACCTAGCAGCTATAGCCTCTTACAGACGATAGGCTAACATGCCGTCTATTGGTTCAACCAGAGTTATCAAACAGTTTATGAAAGGGCTGTTCTGCACCTTTCCTCCGGTACGCTTACCTCCGCCGGAGTGACATCTTAATATTGTTCTCTCCCAACTCATGAAAGCTCCTTTTTAACCCATCCATAGGGCTGAACTCAAGTATATCACCTGGAAAGTGTCAACCTTACTCGCTCTCACCTCTACCAGGAGAGTCAGTGATATACAGGCGTTCACTACTAAAGAACCCTTTTTAGTTTTGAGGATTTCGTTATGCTCCGAACCAATCCCAAATATATTCCCAAAGTTCCATCTTCGTTCCACCTCAATGAACCCGTTATTCTACAAACCTTTTTTCCAAACCCTACTACGATAGCAGAGAGAACTCTCCATTCTTTGGACATCAAACTATGCCTAAAATTTTACCTAAAGTACCAAGCACATCAGAAAATCAGACCAACTCCTAGTATTTTATTCTCTGGGACGTCAGGGAACAGGAGTAACCAAGGCCACTATAGCCCGATGGATTTCTATAACAATCCAATTTTGCCACACCAAGGCAGGAAAATCCTTGACTAGGCGTCCGAGAGCCCACTCCACAAGAGCAGTCTCCACATCGGCTGCTTTGTTTCAAGGTATTGCCCTTGAGAAAATTTGCCAGGCTGCGACATGGAAAACTACGCACTCTTTTACGCAGCACTATTGTCTGGAGTCATCACAAAGAACAGACTCTCTAGTAGGGCAAGCTGTGTTACGCCATCTCTTTCATTAAGGTGAGACCTTTTCCTTAGTTATAGTCATATGGATGGAGATGCAAATAACCAAGTTTCTATTATGTTTCCATGTGAATACTTAAGGTGTATGTAGTTATTTATGGATATGTATGAGTTTACTTTGATTGTTATTATTATTATTATTATTGATATCTCAGACAGAGGGTCTTCATGCTCGCACCCTCCACCCACGCTGGATACAATGTTTATCAACCATACTGCTGTCTATTCAGATTCAAGCATGTGAATTTATGAAAGATCCAATACTGGATAAGAAAACAAGTTACTTACCTGTAACTACAGTTATCCAGTATTGTTATCTTTCATAAATTCACATGCGACCCACCCTCCTCCCCTTTGATGCTCGAATTTCCTCTCAGGTTTTAATCTTTCACTCTTGTGCTGGAAAATCTGAGGAAGGGAGCTTCTCTGGAGAAGGTTCTAGAGGGTGCTGGTGCCTGATTGGACAGCAGGCAGGTTTGGGTCTTTTCACAAAAGGACATGGATAGGCCATGTGAGCAAGTGCTGGCTCCATTATAGCCTATGGCAAAAAAAAATTATTTATTATTTATTGCTATTTTATGTACCGTGGGACTCCCACTTCGACGGGGATGATTCAAGCATATGAATTTATGAAAGATACCAATACTGGATAACTGTAGTTACAGGTAAGTAACTTGTTTTCTTTTTCCTCATGTCCTCAAGCTTGAAACCATGTGGACCCTGTGGCAGGCAGATGTTGGCCATGGAGCTTTATATTGTTTGTATGTGGTCCATCAAGGAACATCATGATTCTGAGCATTGCAGCTCCTGCCTTCGCCTGTACCCAAAGGTGTTGTGGGAACAGCATAGGAAGATCCTGTCGGCAAGTCTGGTTAATGCCTCACATCGTTGTCAGTCTTGCTCTAGGTCCAGAGAGCGTTTGTAAGTTTGTTCCAGAAGACTTTCCCACAAGTCTCCCTGGAGCCAGGACAACTCTGACCCTGAAACAGGATTACTATAATACCATCTTTGGGTCCCCACCTTCCTCTGGAGCGCTTTCGAAGCCTCAAGGAAGTGAGAGGTATCCTACCTGACTCCATACTGGCAAGTTCTCTCTCAGCATCAGATAGGCCCTCTAGATAGTATAATCTGATCCGTAACGGCTCTGGTGCATAGAAGTTTGATCAGCTGACATCGGCCAAACCGATAACCCTCTCTGATGCTAAGATGGTGCTGGGTGTAGTGCCAGTGGTGCCGCTCCATTCGGACACCTTCCCTCCTAAACAATCCCTTGCAGTTTTTCCTCCTGTGGAACAGGCTTTTGGAGGTGAAGGAGAGGAGCTGGAGTTTTGCAACCCTATGAACTAGACTGTCCAGCCTCTCCTCTAGAGGGTAGTTGGGTGACTGAGCTGTGTGAGGCTTGTGGCCTTGAGTCCATGCCAGTTTCAAACCAAACCCAACCCCCCCACCCCCCAAGCGACACAGATGAGATTGTCCTTCGCTTAGTTGAGGAAGAGGGCAGCTGAGGTCTTAGATATGCAGATCCCCTCTGTGGAGTTGACCATTGACCCCTTGCTCACATTGCTTCACCAGGGCCAAACAAGAATGAACCTGTGCTCCCGTATAGCGAAGTACTCTGTGATCTGGCTTGTCTTTTCCAGTACCGGACTCAGAAGTTTTGTGGTACTGGTTACTACGACCTCTTCTGACCCCAGCATCCTCCCTAATATTCCTCCAGACAGGGAGTCAAGAGGGCTGGAAACTTGTGGATGAAACTTTTTCTCCTCAGCCAGCTCGGCCCAGTGGTTGATAAACACTACTTGTATTCTGTGCTGCTTTTACCACACATTGTGGATTTGGTGGCACACTTGCTACTTCCGCTTCTGGAGATGACCCAGAGTGACTGCGCCAGATTCTCCAGGATGGGTGCGAGGCAGCTAGGTTTGTAATATGTGTTATGGATACCACAAACTCAGTTGGCCGTGCCATTGCTCATTCTGTAGTGCTGCGCCGTTATGCCTGACTACACCACTCTGGCTTTTCAGAGGCTCTGATATACCTTGTAAGACATGTCCTTCGATGGCGCCCGCCTCTTTGGCACATATGCCAATGCTGCATTGCAACGCTTTAGGGATAGCAGGAGTAGGAAAGAGTCTTATACAGGGAGTGCAGAATTATTAGGCAAGTTGTATTTTTGAGGATTAATTTTATTATTGAACAACAACCATGTTCTCAATGAACCCAAAAAACTCATTAATATCAAAGCTGAATATTTTTGGAAGTAGTTTTTAGTTTGTTTTTAGTTTTAGCTATGTTAGGGGGATATCTGTGTGTGCAGGTGACTATTACTGCGCATAATTATTAGGCAACTTAACAAAAAAAAATATATACCCATTTCAATTATTTATTATTACCAGTGAAACCAATATAACATCTCAACATTCACAAATATACATTTCTGACATTCAAAAACAAAACAAAAACAAATCAGTGACCAATATAGCCACCTTTCTTTGCAAGGACACTCAAAAGCCTGCCATACATGGATTCTGTCAGTGTTTTGATCTGTTCACCATCAACATTGCGTGCAGCAGCAACCACAGCCTCCCAGACATGTTCAGAGAGGTGTACTGTTTTCCCTCCTTGTAAATCTCACATTTGATGATGGACCACAGGTTCTCAATGGGGTTCAGATCAGGTGAACAAGGAGGCCATGTCATTAGATTTCCTTCTTTTATACCCTTTCTTGCCAGCCACGCTGTGGAGTACTTGGACGCGTGTGATGGAGCATTGTCCTGCATGAAAATCATGTTTTTCTTGAAGGATGCAGACTTCTTCCTGTACCACTGCTTGAAGAAGGTGTCTTCCAGGAACTGGCAGTAGGACTGGAAGTTGAGCTTGACTCCATCCTCAACCCGAAAAGGCCCCACAAGCTCATCTTTGATGATACCAGCCCAAACCAGTACTCCACCTCCACCTTGCTGGCGTCTGAGTCGGACTGGAGCTCTCTGCCCTTTACCATTCCAGCCACGGGCCCATCCATCTGGACCATCAAGACTCACTCTCATTTCATCAGTCCATAAAACCTTAGAAAAATCAGTCTTGCGATATTTCTTGGCCCAGTCTTGACGTTTCAGCTTGTGTGTCTTGTTCAGTGGTGGTCGTCTTTCAGCCTTTCTTACCTTGGCCATGTCTCTGAGTATTGCACACCTTGTGCTTTTGGGCACTCCAGTGATGTTGCAGCTCTGAAATATGGCCAAACTGGTGGCAAGTGGCATCGTGGCAGCTGCACGCTTGACTTTTCTCAGTTCATGGGCAGTTATTTTGCGCCTTGGTTTTTCCACACGCTTCTTGCGACCCTGTTGACTATTTTGAATGAAACGCTTGATTGTTCGATGATCACGCTTCAGAAGCTTTGCAATTTTAAGAGTGCTGCATCCCTCTGCAAGATATCTCACTATTTTTGACTTTTCTGAGCCTGTCAAGTCCTTCTTTTGACCCATTTTGCCAAAGGAAAGGAAGTTGCCTAATAATTATGCACACCTGATATAGGGTGTTGATGTCATTAGACCACACCCCTTCTCATTACAGAGATGCACATCACCTAATATGCTTAATTGGTAGTAGGCTTTCGAGCCTATACAGCTTGGAGTAAGACAACATGCATAAAGAGGATGATGTGGTCAAAATACTCATTTGCCTAATAATTCTGCACTCCCTGTATATGTTTTTTTTTGTATGTTTACAGATGGACACATTCCTGAGTGGAGCCCTATACTTCCTGTTGAGTCCAAGTTTCAGCTCCCTTTTTAACTTCAGTTATTAACCATTCCACCTACTGGTGGCACCTGATGCGGTGTTCCTGCCTTTTGCAGGTATTTTTATTTGTTATTAAGGCTGTTAATGACAGCTTTTCGTTGTTGCTATCTGGGAGGTATACTCTTTGTGGCCCTAAGTGGGGTTAGCACTTGTTGAAACGTTTTTTTTCTTTCTCTGTAGACTGGCTTCATACTCAAGAGATAGATACCAGTATGGTATGATCCATGCTCTGTGTAGAGCATCTTTTGTTTACATTATAGGCGTTACTAGATATATTCATGGTAACTTTTCGTATCCCTTACAGAGGACTTTTGTGCATGACCTACCGCTTGCAAGAGTGCCTGTTTATGGTGGTTGTATTGTTTTTCCTTCCTTTTAATATTGGAGCATCACCTGTGCTTCTCTTTCTAGTGTTGTTTTTGTTACGAGACTTACTTTCCTGTGTGAAGTGCTGCAAGTGCTACCGCCATCCCACATCCATGCGTCGTTGCTCTCCTTCAGCGAGCTATCCTTGCTATTCCTCAGCAGCATGGGCTCTTGCTGCTGGCATCTCTGCCACTAGTGGTACACAGGGTGCAAATTCCTTCCTTTGTCTGTGCAAGTCATACTCACTGCATTCTTCTCATGTGCTGTCGGTCTTGCTGTCCTTACACTGCTTCTTCTCAGCAAGGAGATGTTATACTTATCGCTTAGAGGTAAGGTATTGTACCTTGGCTGCTACAGGCTCCTCTTAAGCAAGAGGCCACACACCATCCAGGACTTCCAGATTTCTACATATTTATTCTTATGACGCCGCCATGTGGCCATCTTCTGTGTTAATGGCTATCTTATATCATATCTGTTTTTTATGCATGTTTTGTAAACATTATGGTTCTGACATTTTTGGAATTTGTCTAAGGGATAAACCAATCTCATTACGAACACAGTTTCCCTGGTCGGATCCTTTCACTCTATTTTTCAGGGTGTCCTAATATTTCTACCCCTCTGGGGATTGTGATAACGCTTCTGCATTATTATTAAGGTTCCTTAATTCATAAGGAAATATCCCCTTTTGCTATGTACTAGTCTCCCTTTGGATGCTGCATTGGTATAATGAAGGCAGTAGACGATTTTTGTCTTACACCTTCGGTGCTTTTAATGCCTCCTATTTACAAAAATAAGGAATTGTTGCTCTTTTATAGGCTGCAACTCTTTTCATTGATTCAGCTTTTACTACATTGTTTTCAGTTTGCAGACGTCCACTTTGTGGGGCTTTGTCCCTAGCGAAGAATGTATATCTGATAGAGACTTCTAGTTGCAGATTCCTTATCTTAGAATTTCCCCCCTGTCGTCCGAATGGATCTGGAGATTTTTCTTCGAGCAGTACCCCTGCACGCCGTGGTTGCCGAGATGACGTCGCAGTCGTATATAGGTGCCACCCTGGCACGCTGTCAGTGCTTTTCTTTCCACGGCAGCTATGCACAGATCCGGAGAAGAGCTACTGCAGTCATTTTTTTACTAACTGCAACACTTTTGTTGTTTGACAAGTTTGGGATGCGTCGAAGGATGTCCCGTAAGACTGGATTCAAGCCATGCGACTCATTCGGTGACGGATCTGCACCTTGTGTGCCTCTGGTATCTAGAGTGCGATCATGACCCGAAGTCATGTTCTGAGTGTTGAGCCATGAACCCGAAGGCTTTGAAGGAGCCGTCCCTAAAGCTTATGGTAGCCCGGCACTCAACTCTGCGTCTTTTCTGGTCTTGTTCTAGAGAAAGGTCAGGAGACTGGTCATGGAGTCATCTCCACTCTTCGTTGTCCAAGTCATCTGGACACTCTGGTCACAAGAAGTCAGAGAAGGCCAAATGTTCTTTGACTTTTTCCCGTCGCTCAGACAACGCGGGGAGAGCATCAACGCTCTAGGCCTCTGTGCACAAAGCATCTGTCTGGGGCCGCACCTCACAGACTTTCCGGGAGCCGGCACCACCCCTACCCCACTCAAGGAGTTTTATGAGGCCATGTGCCTCATATTTGGGCAGACGACCCACCCTCGGGCAAAGGAAGTCAGTGAGGGCCCCCTCGGGTTCCAAGTCTACTATGGCCTGACTCCGGAGGGCACCTCTAGATCCGTCCTAATGACAGTTGTGCCAACGTGACCTTCCCCGGCCTTGGGCCAGACGTTGACACTCCTGCTGTCGGGGGAGATGTTTTCTTCCTTAAGTCTAGCAATGCAATCCGTGAACACAGCATGCCTTTTGGGCTGCTGTTCCCAATCTCTCTGGGATACGGGCATGCAAGTGTTGCCTCGAGTTGCGGAGGAGGCCACATAGTTCTCTCCCAAGCTGTTACAGACTGGAGCAATGCAGCTAAGTTCATGCTTTGTTGTGGACTGGATATGACCAACTCACAGGGCAGATCGGTTGTTTTGATGGTGGCATTGAGACGCCACGCCTGGTTGAGAACGTCTGGCTTCTCTGGGGATGTCCAGCAAGTCTTGATGGACATGCCATTTGATGGCACCCATCTCTTTGGAGACAAGGTGGAATCTGCGTTTGAGCGCTTCAAGGATTCACAGGCTATGGCTCGGACCCTTGGCCTCAAAGCTGCTACTCACCCCCCAACAGTCTGCCTTTCGACCCATTTTTGCCTAAGGAAGTGACACCCAACCACGTTCCTTCCCTCCTGCCCAATGACCCTTGCATGCTGTACACCGCCTGTGCCAATGCGGGATCCCACAAGCTCATGGATCAAGGAGGAAGAGGGCCACCAAGTCCGCCCCCTCCTCTGCCTCCAAACTTTCCTTGTCCATTGGAACATCCGGGACCAGCTGGCGACAGGATTTGCCATCACCTGCCCCACTGGGAATCCATTACCACCCTGCACGTGGTTCTTACAAATAGTCTGAAGGGGCTACTCCCTCCCCTTCGAAACTTCTGCCGTGCCACCATCATTTGATCATCGGAGGATCATATGGCACTTCTCTGTGAGGAGGTCAAGGTTATCTTGGCCAGGGGAGCCATAGAGAGGGTTCCTGCGCCAGAAGTAGGTTGTGGTTGTTATTCCTGCTACTTCCTGGTTCCCAAAAAGGACATGGTCCTTGGCCCTATCCTATATCTCCGGACCCTCAACCTCTTCCTCAAGAAGAAGTTCAAAATGCTAACCCTAGCTCAGGTCCTTTTTCCCATGGAGACAGGATGGTAGCATTGGACTTGCAGGATGCCTATTTTCACATTCCTGTCTTGCCAGCCCAGACATTACCTGCGATTCGTAGTAGGTCACAAGCACTTTGTTTACCGTGCTCCCCTTTCGGCTTACCAGCGCCCCTGGGGGTAACTATAAACGTGCCAAAGTCACACCTGACTCCCTCTCAGATGCTCCCTTTCATCAGAGCTGTTCTGGATACAGTACAGTTTCAGGCTTATCCTCCCGAAAAGCGAGTCCAGGATATTCGGGCTATGATAACGTTTAGGTTTAAGCCTCTATCCTGGATTTCGGTGAGAATGACTGAGGCTGCTGGGATCCATGGCCTCCAACATCATGCTGGTCCAACATTCCAAAAGGCATATGCAGGCTCTGCAGTGGGCACAGGCTCTGCAGTGGGCGTAGCATCAAGGGAATCTCTCCGACATGGTTCGGATCTCGGGGAGAACTGTAAAAGACCAGCAATGGTGGTTGTCTAATCCAGATTGGATCAAAGGCAGATCACTCTCCCTTACCTGACCAGATGTCACAGTAGTGACAGATGTTACTCCTGGGATGGGGGAAGGTGAAGATCAGAGGCGCCTGGTCTGCGGGGGAGTCAGGGCTCCACATCCACATTTTGGAGCTCAGGGCGATCTGACTTGCATTGAAAGCATTTGTAGTAAGTTTGCTCTGTATATACTATCTCAAAGTGAGAGATAGTGTGCACAGAGTCCAAGGGTTCCCCTTTGAGGGTAAGATAGTGGCAACATTAGATAATTCTGTTGCTCTATTTTGTCAGTGTGGTTGAGCAGTAGGCTTATCAGAGGGTAGTGTTAAGCATTTGTTGTACACAAACAGGCAATAAATGAGGAACACGCACTCAAACACTTAACTCCAGGCCAATAGTTTTTATATAGAAAAAATTATTTTAGAACCACAAGATTTGAAGTAAATACATAAAATGCAAGGTACTACACACAGGTAAGTTAGGAACTTTGAATTAGAGCAGTAACATACATAGTATAGTTTAAAATGGCAATAAGCTATTTTAAAAGTGGACACTGGGCAAAAATCAACAGTTCCTGGGGGAGGTAAGTAAGGTTACGTTTCTGAGGTAAGTAAATCACTTTCAAATTCAGTTTCCTGGACATAGGCAGCCCATCGTTGGGGGTTCAAGGCAACCCCAAAGTCACAGCACCAGCAACACAGGGCCGGTCAGATGCAGAGGTCAAAGGAGGGCCCAAAACACATAGGCGCCTATGGAAAACCGGGGTTCCCCGGTTCCAGTCTGCCAACAGGTAAGTACCTGTGTCTTTGGAGGGCAGACCAGGGGTGTTTGTAGAGCACTGGGGGGGGAGGGGGGGAAACAAGTAGGCACACAACACCCTCAGTGGGGTTTGTAATAGGAGTCAATAGAGGGACTCGGGGGTCACTCTAGCGGTGCAGTCAGGCACAGGGGGGCTTCTCTGGCCAGCCACCGACTGGGCTAGGTAGAGGGTCGCCTGATGGTCACTCCTGCACTGGAGTTCTGTTCCTTCTGGTCCTGGGAGCTGGGGGTGCAGTGCTTGGTCCAGGCGTCTGTTTCTTTGTTCCAGGCAGTCGTGGTCAGGGGGAGCCTCTGGATCCTCTCTGCATGCGTCGCTGTGGGGGAGTCAAGGGGGGTTGTCTCAGGTTACTCGCGAGGTCGCAGTCGCCTGGGATTCCTCCCTGCAGTGTTGGTTCCCTGGAGCTTGAGCCGAGGGCGTCGGGTGCAGTGTGTCAAAGTCTCACGCTTCTGGTGGACGAGTGAAGTCTTTGAAAGTTCCAAGAAAGTTGCAAAGTTGTTGCAGTTTTTGAACAGTGCCGCAGTTCTCTGGAGTTGCTTGGTCCTTCGGCTTCAGGGCAGTCCTCTGAGGCTTCAGAGGTCTCTGATCCCTGTCAGATGCGTCGCTGTGCAGGTTCTTTGAGTCTGGAGACAGGCTGGTAGGGCTGGGGCCAAGTCAGTTGTAGTCTCCGTCGTCTCTGCAGGGCTTTCAGGTCTGCAGTCCTTCTTGTTGTAGGTTGCAGGAATCATGTCCTGGGTTCTGGGTCGCTCCTAAATGCTAGATTTAGGGGTGTGTTTAGGTCAGGAGGGCAGTAGCCAATGGCTACTGTCCTGGAGGGTGGTTACACCCTCTTTGTGCCTCCTCCCTGAGGGGAGGGGGCACATCCCTAATCTTATGGGGGGAATCCTCCAATCTCAAGATGGAGGATTTCTAAAGGCATGGGTCACCTCAGCTCAAGGCACATTAGGGGCTGTCCTCACTGGTGGGTGACTCCTCCTAGTTTTTCTCACTAACTCCTCCAGCCTTGCTGCCAAAAGTGGGGGCAGTGGCCGGAGGGGCGGGCATCTCCACTAGCTGGGATGCCCTGGGGTGCTGTAACAAAAGGCCCGCCAGGTGTTGCAGTTCCTGCAGGGGGAGGTGTAAAGCACCTCCACCCAGTGCAGGCTTTGTTCCTGGCCACAGAGTGACAAAGGCACTCTCCCCATGTGGCCAGCAACTCATCTGTTTGTAGCAGGCTGGCAGAAACTGGTCAGCCTAGCACTAGGAGTCGGACTGGTATTCAGGGGACATCTCTAAGATGCCCTCTGAGTGCATTTTACAATAAACTCCACACTGGCATCAGTGTGTATTTATTGTGCTGATAAGTTTAATACCAAACTTCCCAGATTTCAGTGTAGCCATTATGGAATTGTGGAGTTTGTGTTTGACCAACTCCCACACCATATACTCTTTATGGCTACCCTACACTTGCAGTGTCTAAAGTTTTGCTTAGACACTGTAGGGGCATAGTGCTCATGCACATATGCCCTCACCTGTGGTATAGTGCACCCTGCCTTAGGGCTGTTAGGCCAGCTAGAGGGGTGACTTACCTATGCCACAGGCAGTGTGAGGTTGGCATGGCACTCTGAGGGGAGTGCCATGTCGACTTAAATCATTTTCTCCCCACCAGCACACACAAGCTGTGAGGCAGTGTGCATATGCTGAGTCAGGGGTCCCCAGGGTTGCATAATACATGCTACAGCCCTTAGAGACCTTCCCTGGCATCATGGCCCTTGGTACCAGTGGTACCATTTACAAGAGACTTATCTGAGTGCCAGTGCTGTGCCAATTGTGGGAATAAAGGTACAGTTTAGGGAAAGTACACTGGTGCTGGGGCCTGGTTACCAGGGTCCCATCACACTTTCATAACTGGCATCAATAAAAGGCAAAAACTCAGGGGGTAACCATGCCAAGGAGGCATTTCCTTACAGCCTTACTTCCCTCGCTCAAAGGGAACGTGGTGCAAGTGTTCAGACACCATCGCCATGTGGTACTGCAACTAGCAGGGCGGAATGGGTTCATGGACCCTTTGTCAAGAGTCTCTTGCCTCTGGACATGGCTGGAACGCCAGGGCATTTCTCTGGTGGTTCAACATCTGGTGGGCTCTCTGAACATCAGAGCAGATTAACTCAGCTCTCCGATGCAAGGTTGATCACAAATGGCATCTCCATCTGAAGGTGGCGCAAGGTCTCTTTCACCAGTGGGGAGAGCCTTGGTAAGATCTCTTTGCCTCAGCAGAGAATGCGCAATGTCAGCTGTTTTGCGAGTTTGAATGTCTAAGGCCGGCACTAGCTCGGCGACGCTTTTTGTCATGAGTGGAGCTCAGGCCCTCCTGTATGCCTTCCCGCCTATACCACTTCTGCCCAGAGTTTTGAAGACGATCAGGAAAGACCGGGCCCAAGTAATACTGGTGGCTCCGGACTGGGCACAGTCTCTGGTATCCCAAGCTATTGAGCATGGCCATTGATCCCCCGATCAGACTGCCCCTTCTGGAGGATCTTCTCTTGCAGCAGCAGGGGATGGTTATCCACCTGAACCTGTCCAGTCTCTGCCTCCTTGAGTGGAGATTGAGCGGCAGCAGTTGACCGGTTTTGACCTTCCACCCGTAGTCTGTAATGTCATCTTGGCAGCCAGGCGTCCCTCCACCAAAATGGTATACGCCTGTTGTTGGAAGAAATTTGTGGCATGGTGTATCAACAAGTCTGTTGTTCCCCTATTTGCACCTCTCTGAGGTTTATTTTCTCTCTTGCCCAGCAGGGCTCTGCTCTTGGTACCCTCAAGGGATATTTGTCTGCTATCTCTGCCTTCTTGAGGCTACCAGACCAACCTTCTCTATCGAAATCTCCCATTGTTGGGAGATTTCTCAAAGGCCTAACATGTTTCTTCCTGTTCTGTTCATAATGGCCTAATGGGATTTGAACTTGGTCCTCCTATCTCGTGTTCTCCTTTCCAGCCACTCCACAACTGTCCTCTATGGCCCTTGACGCTTAAAACTGCCTTTTTGATAGCCATCACCTCTGCTTGCAGAGTGAGTGAGCTTCATGCTCTTTCTGCGAAGCCACCATTCCTAGCAGTGCAGCCTGACAAAGTGGTGGTTCGTATCAGGGCTTCCTTTCTTCCCAGAGTGGTGACCCCTTTTCACGTAGACCATTCTATCACCTTGCTTACTTTTTATGCACCTCCACATCACTCTCATGAGAAGGACAAACTCTGCTGTCTGGATACAAAAAGAGCATTGGTGTCCTTCCTAAATCATACCAAAGATTTTGGAGTAGATCATCTTTGTTGGTTATGTGGGTGCGAAGAAAGGAAAGGAGGTGCAGAAGAGGACCATCTCATAATGGGTAGTCCTTTGTATCAAAATGTACTATGCTTTGGTGAAAAAGCAACCCCCTGAGGGTTTGCATGCTCATTCAACCAAAGCAACTGCTGCCACAGCGTTAGCACACGTAGTTCCAGTCCTGCATATCTGCCAGGCTGCAACGTGAGCGTCTTTTCATACATTCTCCAAGCATTACTGCCTGGACAGTCAGGTCTACAGAGACTGCTACTTTGGTTGTTCGGTCCTAGAGGACTTCTTGGTGTGATCTTAGTTTGCAGCCCACCACCAGGGATTATGTTACTGGGGTATTTATTCTGAAGTCGGGAATCGGCAACTAGAAGTCTTTATCAGATGTACAAATTGCTTGCTATCAGTAACAATACACTATATCTGGTTGAGACATACTCTAGTTGCAGATTCCTTACTGACCTGCCCATCCTCCCCGCACTGCAAACTGATTTCTGGGGACAGGAAATCCCCTTTAAGGGCCCCAGTTTGGTGCTCTATCAGTGTTCATGGCTCCGCGCTACTGATGTGGAAAGTCACGAAATGAAACTGAGGTCAGCACGCCAAGGTGGCGCCTATATATGACCGCAATGTCATCACGGTGACCATGATGCCCTTGGAGTTGAACAGATGCCACATAAATAGGCGCAAGGGTAGTACTGCTCTAAGAAAAATCTCTGGATCCAATCTGACGCCTGGGGAAAATTGTAAGGTAAGGAATCTGTAACTAGAATATGTCTCTACCAGATATATTGTTACCTAAGGTAAGTACCTTGCACTTTACCTTTCGTTCCGTAGTTCAGCCAGGTTTCACACCTGCTGTCTTATTTTAAGTTTTTGATATCAGCGACCCGAAGGGGACTACTCAGTCTGCTGGCATTAGTGTAAATGTATTGATAGCCTTTATTTTACTGGGGAGGAAGATGTCCTCCACCCTTTCCATTCTCTTATATTAGTACTATCTTGCTGATTAATCAGCTCGGTCTTCATTGTACAGGAAGAAGGCCACATCTGAAAAAATCCCATCAACCAAAATCTTCTGAAACAAAAAGAACCTGCTACTTTTGGTTCTGTTGGACTCCGACATTCGTCCTCTCCTATTCAACTTATACTGGAAACTAGGGACGCTAAGCAGTGCAGACTATTCACTCACAAAGGCACAGGACACGTTGTAGCTTTTCCTACTGTAGGAAAATGGCTCCCTGTTTGAGTTACCCCCCACTTTCTGCCTGATATTGATGCTGACTTGACTGAGAAGTGTGCTGGGACCCTGCTAACCAGGCCCCAGCACCAGTGTTCTTTCACCTAAAATGTACGATTGTTTCCACAATTGGTACACCCCTGGCACACAGATAAGTCCCTTGTAAAAGGTACCAGTGGTACCAACGGCCCTGTGACCAGGGAAGGTCCCTAAGGGCTGCAGCATATGCTGTGCCACCCTAAGGGACCCCTCACCTAACACTTGCACACTGCCATTGTAGATTGTGTGTGTTGGTTGGTAGAAAAAGGCAAAGTCGACATGGCATCCCCCTCAGGATGCCATGCACCCAAAATACAGCCTGCGGCATAGATAAGCCACCCCTCTAGCAGGCCTTACAGCCCTAAGGCAGGGTCCAGTATACCACAAGTGAGGGCATAGCTGCATGAGCAATATGCCCCTATAGTGTCTAAGTCTATTCCTAGACATTGTAAGTACAGTGTGGCCATATTAAGTATATGGTCTGGGAGTTTGTCAAAAACAAACTCCACAGCTCCATAATGGCTACACTGAATACTGGGAAGTTTGGTATCAAACTTCTCAGAATAATAAACCCACACTGATGCCAGTGTTGGATTTATTCAAAAATGCACACAGGGTGCATCTTATAGATGCCCCCTGTATTTTACCCAATCCTTCAGTGCAGGACTGACTGGTCTGTGCCAGCCTGCTGCTGAGAGACGCGTTTCTGATCCCATGGGGTGAGAGCCTTTGTGCCCTCTGAGGCCAGAAACAGACTGCTCTGGGTGGAGGTGCTTCACACCTCCACCCCACTGCAGGAACTGTAACACCTAGCATTGAGCCTCAAAGGCTCAAGCTTCGTGTTACAGTGCCCCAGGGCACTCCAGCTAGTGGAGATGCCCGCCCCCCTGGACACAGCCCCCACTTTTGGCGGCAAGTCCAGAGGAGATAATGAGAAAAACAAGGAGGAGTCACCCACCAGTCAGGACAGCCCCTAAGGTTCCCTGAGCTGAGGAGACCCCTGCCTTTAGCAATCCTCCATCTTGATTTTGGAGGATTCCCCCAATAGGAATAGGGATGTGCTCCTGTCCCCTCAGGGAGGAGGCAAAAGGAGGGTGTAGCCACCCTCCAGGACAGTAGCCATTGGCTACTGCCCCCCAGACTAAACACACCCCTAAATTTAGTATTTAGGGGCAACCCAGAACCAAGGAAACCAGATTCCTGCAACCTGAAACAAGGACTGCTGACCTTAAAGCCCTGCAGAGACAACGGAGACAACTGTTTTGGGCCCAGCCCTACCGGCCTGTCTCCTGACAGGAAGAAAACTGCAAAGGCGACGCATCCGACCGGGACCTGCGACCTCTGATGCCTCAGAGGACTGCCCTGAAATCCGAAGGACCAAGAAACTCCGGAGAACAGTGGCACTGTTCACCCATAGCAACAGCTTTGCAACTTTCTCACAACTTTCAAAGAACTCACTCTTCCCGCCAGAAGCTTGAGACTTCACACTCTGCACCCGATCAGAAGGAATCGAACTTCAGTGCAGGAGTGACCACCAGGCGACCCTCTGCTTAGCCCAGTCGGTGGCTGGCCCGAGAAGCCCCCCTGTGCCCTGCCTGCACCGCTAGAGTGACCCCTGGGTCCCTCCATTGATTCCTATACAAAACCAGACGTCTGCTTTGCACACTGTACCCGGCTGCCCCTGTGCCGCTGAGGGTGTGTTTAGTGTGCCTACTTGTGTCCCCCCCAGTGCTCTACAAAACCCCTCTGGTCTGCCCTCAAAGGACACGGGTACTCACCTGCTGGCAGACTGGAACCGGAGTACCCCTGTTCTTCAAAGGTGCCTATGTGTTTTGGGCTCCTCTTTGACCTCTGCACCTGACCAGCCCTGTGCTGCTGGTGTGGTAACTTTGGGGTTGCCTTGAACCCCCAACAGTGGGCTGCCCATGCCCAGGAACTTGAACTTGTAAGTACCTTACTTACCTGAAAAACTAACCATTACACACCCCTCCACCCCCCAGAACTGTTGATTTGTGCACTGTGTTGACTTTTAAAATAGCTCATTGCCATTTAACTAAAACTGTGTATGTTACTGCTCTAATTCAAAGTTCCTAACTTACCTGTGTGGAGTACCTTGAATTTTATGTATTTACTTCAAATCTTGAACTTGTGGTTCTAAAAATAAATTAAGAAAATATATTTTTCTATATAAAAACCTATTGGCCTGGAATAAGTCTGAGTGTGTGTTCCTCATTTATTGCCTGTGTGTACAACAGATGCTTAACACTACCCTCTGATAAGCCTACTGCTCGACCACACTACTAAAAAAAAAAATTGAGCATTAGAACTATCTAATTTTGCCACTATCTTACCTCTAAGGGGAACACTTGGACTCTGTGCAGACTATCTCTTACTTTGAGATAGTATATACAGAGCCAACTTCCTACAACATATGCAATGAAACCCAGGTTACAGCTAGATATATATCCAGGACCGGAACTGCCCATTCTAATGCAGTGGTCCTGGACCTGACTGGTAGACTGAGCACGAAAGCCCTCCAGCAGTTACTTGTTGGCCAATGCATAGTAGATTTTAATGCAAATGCGCAACTGATCCTGTGAAAAGTCACTGACTAGAACACGTCTGTCTGGAAGAGTATTTAGGTGAGTGAGAACATACTCCACACCATAAGAACTGTGGAAAGGACCACAGACAAGTAAAGTCAGACATTGAAAAGCATAGCATTATAATGGCAGTGCGACAAAATATGTTGGAAGACGTCAGACAACATGAACATAAAAAACACCAAGCCAAAAGCTGCTCTGTAAGGCACAGATAAAAGAGGGAAAAAAACAAGAACCCATTTGTGAAGAAGAAAGCACTGAACAATGCTTTAATAGAAATATGGCAAAGACCACAACCGCAGCTATTGGTATAGAACAGCTGTGCTAAAACAAAAAACTGCCAGAGATAATGTTAACACCTCCTGGGCCATCTAGAAAATATAACTCACAGCAGGAAAAGAAAAACAATAGTCATGGTAACAACAAAGGAAGTGTGTGCACCCAAAGGGATGTGAGACAGTCTTTAGCGCCCAACATTAGGAAACTCTGCATCAGTCAAAATCAAAGAAAAGGTCCCAGATACCCTTCTGAAGTCATTGCTGCAACAGGTTGTTGTCAAGGCACAAGGTTTCAGGTAAGTCTAAGAACCATGAATGTGATTTTCTGGTGACGTCCAAGCATCGCCTAACCATTCCTCTAAACCCAGCTGTCTCTTCCACCATCACCAGAATGGTTGACGGAGGACCATCCATCCCTTTTTCAACAGGAAGGGCAGGCTCTTTCAGCCCAAAGAGCCATGGAGAGGGTGCCAGTGTCAAAAGCAGGTTGTGGTTGTTCCTGTTACTCTCTGGTGTTGATACAGGACAGAATCCTCTGACTATTTTAGATCTTCTCTCTCTCAATGCCTTTCAGTGGAAGGACAATTTCAAAATGCTTCACCTTAGCCTAGGTCTTCTCTGCCTTAGATCCTGGAGACTGCATAGTAACGTTTGAGGGTGCAGGATGTTTGTTTTTGCTTCCCCGTCTTGTGGTCCATTGTAGAGCTGAATTACTTCCAGTTCGCTGTGCTCCCCTTTGGCCTCACCATTGCCCCTTGGGTGTTACAAGTGATGGCTGTGGTTGTAGTACATCTTATGTCTGTGTTCTCGGACTTCCACTACCTTGATGATTGACTGTAGAAGGTGGGCTCATCCCAGCAGGTCAAACCCATCTCTAGACTATGGCGAACCTCTTAACATCTTTGTGGTTCACTATCATTGTGCTGAAGTCACACCTGACTGCTTCTCAGACGGTCCCCTTCATCAGAACCATTCTGGAAATAATACTTATTGATGACTATTCCCCAGAACGGGGAGTGCAGTACTTTTGGGCTATGATGTTTCAGCCTCCACCCAGTTCAGTAGGGATGACATTGAGGCTGCTGGGACTGATGGTCTCTTGCATTCTACTGGTCAAGCACACCCGATGGTATATGCAGACTCTGAAGTGGGATCTGAAGTCACTGTGGATATAGCATGAGGGAGGATCTGTCTGATCAGTTCCACATTTTGGAGGAGACTGCAAAAGACCTGCAGTAATGGCTGCTGGACTGTGATTGGGACAAATGCAAGCTCTTCTCCCTACCCCACCGAGCCTAAAGTAGTGACTGGAGTGTGGCTTCTGAGTTGGGGTAACCACCTGGGATAGGTAAAGATCAGGGACCTATGGTATCCAGCAGAAGCTAGACTCCACGTCAACTTGTTGAAGCTGTGAGCCATCTGCTTTGCTTTCCAAGCCTTCCTGCAATCCATGAAAAGGAGATTGGCTCTAGTGTTCTGACACCACCACTGCCATGAGGTATTGCAACAAGCACGGCAAGGTGGAGTCGTGGATTCTGTGCTGGATGGCTATTGGTGTACGTGGAATGCCGGGGAATATCTCTGGTATTCCAGCACCTGGTGGGATCTTTGAAAGCCAGGGCAGACTAACTCAGCTGTTGGTTTTCGGATCGCAAATGGTGGTTACTTCTAGAGATGGCACTTTGTCTCATCTACTAATGGGGAGCACTTTGGTTCGATCTCTTCCTTCACCACTTCTGAGAACACAGTGTTAGTAATTCTGCATGCTGGAGTTTCCAAAGTGGATCTTGTTCTGGGATGCGTTTTGCATTGAATAGCACTCAGGACTCCTGTACACCTTCTCTGATTCCTCCCGCCTAGAGTTCTGAAGGTCAAAATTGCACTCACTCAAGTCATCCTAGTGGCCCTGTACTGGCATGGTGAGTATGATATCCCAAACTCCTGGGCCTGAGCAGTTATCCTCTTACAACAGCAGGGGCAGGGTCCTGCACCCGAACCTGTGAACCCTTCATCTCCATGCTTGGAGATTGAGCGTCAACAGTTGGGTACTTGTGATCTTCCTCCCAAGGTTGTAGATGTTGTTCTGACAGCTAAGCATCCCTCACCAGGTCTCTATACGCTTGCTGTTGGGACAAGTTTGTGGCCTGGTGTGCTACCAAGCAATTTGCCACTTTTCATGACACATTGTCTGAGTCTGTTGTTTGCACTGTCTCTAGCCCAGCAAGCCTTTGCTTTTGCCATTTTGAAAAGGGTACCTGTAAGCTCTTTTGGCCTTTTTACGTTTTCTGGGCCAGCCTTTGTTGTTTCAGTCACAGACTCTGGTGTGCTTTCTTCACGGGCTACAGCATAGGTTTCCCCCTTTGCTGTTTATTGTGCCCAACTGGGACCTGAATTTAGTTTTAGTGAATTTAGCTTAGGCACTTTTTTGTGTGTTGTCCTTTGAAACATATACATAGCTGTCGTCCCAGGTTACTTACCCTCAAGACAGTCTTTTTGCTCAACCACGTGGAAGCCTCATGAATCAGACTCCATTCCGATTCTGTCCTCAGTGCCACGCAAAGTACCAGTACACAGACCAGCATCTGGTTTGCAACCTTTGTTTTTCCCCAGATCATCGGAAGAAAACTGAGGCCTGTCGATCCTTCCGATCGTGCCCTCCTGTCTTGAAGAGTCTTTTTTGAAGACTAGAAATGGCGTCGAGCAGCGGTGAGCATCTCGAAGTAGAGGAAGAACTGATGCAAACCGCAGTCTCGGTTCGAGATTCCGAATCCGAATAGGAATCAGAAGAAGACAGATCGGTCACAGCAGGACAACATGTGAGTAAGTCTGTCCCTGTACCCTCACAAAAGAAAAAAAACAAGGCCTTGTGTACGCCACTGCCGGAAGGCAATTGCTCTGCCCGAAAAAAGACTGGCAGTGACCAACTTACCAGCTCAGCACCAAAAAAGGCCACTCCTCCAAAAACGTCATGGACAACAAAAAGCTCTGCGTACGACTCCATTAGACACCAGTTTTCGGAGTCGAAAATTAGAAAACCACTTTTGGAGCCAAACCCTTCGTCCTCATCTTTTTCGATCCTGAAAAAGCATGCTTCGGAGCCGAAAAGGCCAACTTATACAGAGGAACATGGACTTTCAAAGAGACTTAAAGAAAGCCACAAGAGGAGTTAGAGGTACAACCAATAATAGAAGCTATGAATGAAAGGCAATCCAGGATCCACATCCATAACGAAAGGAGAATTCTGACAGTTCCTCTTTTAAATACCAACAGTAAGCTAGCCTTTCAGGAGGAATTGGACACTGTGCAGCCTCCAGCAAAAGTGCCAAAGCAGGAGGAGAAACCTCCACCTACTCAATTTTCTCTTCATTCTCCACATCTACCTACCTCTCCTCCTACTAGTCCTACACCAGTGCAGTCACCCACCCACTAACTCTTATGATTCACAACAAAACCATGTGGATCCATGGGACCTTTATGACCCAGATCCCATTCCTAGTAACGATCCAGACATCTATCCCTCTAAATCATCACCACCTGAGGATAGTAGTCTATAACCAAGTTATAGCTAGGGCTGCAGCATATCATGGTGTCACCATGCATACTGAACCCCTAGAAGAGGATTTCTTATTCAACACCCTATCCTCAACACATTCTAGATATCAATTCCTTCCGATGCTCTCAGGCATGGTAAAACATGCGGATCAGATATTTAGTGAACCTGTTAAAGCACGTATAATAACACCTAGAAAAAAATAGATAAACCTGCACCCTCTGACCCTGATTACATCACCCATCATGTTCCTCCTGATTCTGTGGTAATTAGCGCGGCCAGGAAAAGAGCAAATAGTCAGTCATCAGGAGATGTGACCCCTCCTGATAAGGAGAGCAGGAAATTTGATGCTGCAGGGAAAAGAGTTGCGTCCCAGGCATCAAATCAGTGGAGGATAGCCAACTCGCAAGAACTATTAGCTCGCTATGACAGAGCTCTTGGGACAAGATGCAAGACATAATCCAGCATCTCCCCAAAGAACACCAGAAAAGGGCACAACAAGTAGTGGAGGAAGGGCAAGCCATTACTAAAAATCAAGTACGATTGGCCCTAGATGCAGCAGATACCGCTGCTAGAAGTGTGAATACTGCAGTCACAATACGCAGGCATGCATGGCTCATCTTCTGGATTCAAGCCAGAAATACAGCAGGCTGTGTTAAATATGCCATTCGATAAAAAAACATATTTTTGGGCCAGAAGTAGACACAGCCATCGAAAAATTGAGAAAGGACTCTGACACAGCAAAAGCAGTGGGTGCACTCTACTCTGCACCATACAGGGGGTCTTTTCGAAAACCTCAGTTTCAAGGTGGTCTCAGACCACAACCTGCTGAGGCATCCACCTCACAGGCAAAGCCAACCTATCAACCCCAATACCAACGGGGTAGTTTTAGGGGCACTTATAGAGGACAGTACCCCAGAAATAGAGGAACATTTCAGGCCTCTAAACAGCCTCCACAACACCCAAAGCAGTGACTTCTCTCATTCCCTTCCATTCCACACCTCTCCTGTGGGGGGGAAGACTACAGCAGTTCCACACAAATTGGCAAAATATTACCACAGACAATTAGGTGCTGTCAATTATCCGCAATGGCAATTGTCTAGAATTGATACACACTCCTCCAAATATCCCACCAAAGTCACACAAACTATCTACAGAACACACCATTCTGTTACAAGAAGAGGTCCAATCTCTACTACTCAAACAAGCAATATAATTGGTACCACAGTCTCAAATAGGAACATGAGTTTACTCACTATATTTTCTAATTCCCAAAAAAGATGGCACCCTCAGGCCAATATTAGACCTCAGGCCCCTCAATCTTTACATCCTGTCAGAACATTTTGACATGGTAACTTTACAGGATGTCATTCCACTACTACAAAAACAAGATTTCATGACCGCTTTGGACCTCAAAGATGCGTATTTTCATATACCTATCCATCCTGCACACAGAAAATATCTCCGGTTTGTCATTCAGGGAAAACACTACAAGTTCAAGGTGTTGCCTTTTGGAATAACAGTTCCACGGGTATTCACAAAGTGCCTAGCAGTAGTGGCAGCATACCTAAGAAAACAACATATACATGTCTTTCCAAATCTAGACGATTGACTAATAAAATCAAGCAGTCATACACAATGCCAAAATCATACGCATTATGTAATACAAACCTTGCACACACTAGGGTTCTCAAACTACCAAAAATCACACCTTCAACCAGCACAAATAAAATATTTGGGCGCAGTACTAAATACTCAGCAAGCTCTAGCATATCCAAATACACAAAGGATACAAGCTTTCCAAAATGTAATCACACAAATACAAACAAATCAATAATACACTCATTTGTCATGAAGATTTTAGGAATGATGGCATCATGCATTGCAATTGTGCCACACGCAAGATTAAACATGCAGCCCTTACAACAGTGCCTTTCACAACAATGGTCACAGGCACACGGTCAACTTCAAGATCTAGTGTTGATGGACCGCCAAACGTACATGTCACTTCAGTGGTGGAATTCCACAAATCTAAAAAAAAAAAAAGGGCGGCCATTTCAATACCCTGTGCCTCAGACTATCATCACAACAGATTTATCAATAATTGGTTGGGGAGCTCACCAAAACAATCACAACATTCAAGGGTAATGGGATGTCAAACACAAACAGGTACACATTAACCACTTGGAGTTATTAGCTGTTTTTCTAGTACTCAAAGCCTTTCAACCTCTTCTCACACAGAAGAATGTCCTTATCAAAACAGACAACATGACAACCATGTATTATCTCAGCAAGCAGAGAGGGACACATTCATCTCAACTGTCCCTTCTACCACAAAAAATTTGGAAATGGGAAATCCACAACCAAATTAATCTATTAGCACAATATATTCCAGGGATAGACAATCAATTGGCATATATCCTCAGCAGAAATCACCAACAAACTCACAAATGGGAGATTCATCCTCAACTACTTCAAAAATAGTTTCAAAAGTGGGAAACACCACACATAGACCTGTTTGCAACCACCGAAAACACAAAATGCCAAAACTTCGCATCCAGACACCTGCATCCCCCTATCTAAGGGCAATGCTCCATGGATCAATTAGTCAGGGATATTTGCATACACTTTTCCCCCTCTCCCACTCCTTCCGTTTGTAGTCAACAGGTTGCATCAAATTTCACTCAACATGATACTCATAGCACCAACATGGGCACGTCAACCGTGGTAAACAACGTTATTAGATCTGTCAGTAGTACCACACTCCAAACTGATCTGTTGACACAAAACAGAGGCCAAATCAGGCATCCAAATACCAAGACACTCACTCTAGCAATTTGGCTCCTGAGGTCATAGTCTGGATATTTACAACTACCATCAGAATGTATGGACGTTATTAAGCAAGCAAGAAACCCCACTACTAGACAGTGCTATGCAAACAAATGGAAAAGATTTGTTTATTATTGTCAACCCAAACATATTGACCCTCTTACAGCATCAATACAAGAAATTGTATGTTATTTACTTCATTTACAAATCAAATTTAGCATTCTCTTCAATAAAAATTCATCTTACTGCAATCACACCATATTTACAAAATATACAACATAGCTCTTTATTTAGAGTTCCTATCATTAAAGCTTCCATGGAAGGTTTAAAACTCATCATTCCACCCAGAACACTACCAGTTCTTCTTGGAATTTAAATATAGTGCTTACACGACTTATGGGTCCACCATTTGAGCCTATGCACTCGTGCCAAATTCATTTTCTAACATGGAAGGTTGCCTTCCTAGTGGCAATTACTTCTTTAAGAAGAGTAAGTGAAATCCAAGTCTTTACTCTTGAAGAACGGTTCTTCCAAATACACAAGCATAACGTTGTACTAAGAACAAACCAAAAATTTCTCCCAAAAGTTGTATCACCATTTCGTATAAATCAAAAAGTGGAACTGCCAGTCTTCTTCCCACAGCCAGATTCTGTAGCAGAAAGAGCTCTACATACCTTAGACATCAAAAGAGCTTTAATGTACTATTTAGACAGAAATCAACCATTCAGAAAGACTAAACAACTATTTGTAGCCTTCCAAAAACCCCATACAGGCAATCCCATATCAAAACAAGGTCTAGCAAGATGGATTATAAGATGCATCCAAACAAGCTACATTAAAGCCAAAAGACAACTCTTAGTTACTCCTATAGCACACTCTACAAGGAAAGAAGGTGTTACAATGGCTTTTTATGGGAATATTCCAATGGCTGAAATATGTAAAGCAGCCACTTGGTCAACACCACATACATTCACTAAACACTACTGTGTAGACGCTTTATCACGACAACAAGCCACAGTACACCAAGCTGTGCTAAGAAAATTATTTCAAACAACTCCTACAGACTTACCACTGCTCATTTATGGGAGGACAAACTGCTTTGTTTTCAATGCACAGCATGTGTATCTGCAGCTACACATGCCATCGAACTGATAATGTCACCCAGTGTACATCTGTTGGTGGCATGTTCTGCTGCAGATTCTCATGCACCCTGCCACCTCCCTGGGAGCCTGTAGTTGTTTAAGTTACTAACATTTGTACATATGTATATACATTAATATTAGCATGGACATCTTTTACTCTGTATCTATATACTCTCACTCCTTCCTTTACCCTCTGCGGTAAAACAATCTAACAATGGAGCCGATGCCCATCTGCACTGGAACCGAAAAGGAGGAGTCACTCGGTCCTGTGACTCAAACACTTCTTCGAAGAAAAACAACTTGTAACACTCTGAGCATAACACTAGATGGCAGAATAATGCACAGCATGTGAATCTGCAGCAGAACGTGCCAAGAACATATAACAGATGTACACTGGGCAAGTGACCTTTTCCATTCACGTAAAAAAAAAAGAAAAAAAAAAAGGTTACAGGTTCTGAATTTACTCGCACAAAACAATAGAAATTCACCAGTTATAGTTTATCTCAAGTAACTATAACCCACACCCTAAGGTAACTTTAAGTCGCCCCCCCACCATGCAGTTTTTCTTTTCAATAATTTGACTACTAATGTTGCATTGCTAGTTTTAATAATGTTATAGAAGTTGGCATGAGTATCTGGGGTAATTAGCAGTGCATGGCGAGGGCATGAGTTGTAGTTACTTTAAATAACTATAACTACAACCCCTTATAATCACCCAACCCTGTGCCACACTCCTTCAGCCATGTTTGCAAGGCTTGCAGCAGGGCCTGGGCTGTGGCCTGCCCCACAGCACTCAGGAAGTGCTTCTTGGTTTGGTGGAGATGTGATCATATTCTTATCCATCAAAAATGTGTCTTCAAAATAGGCGGGTAACGAGCTTGGGCGGGGGTCCTTTAATAAGCTTTTCATTTTCCAAAGGAAATGGAGGGGGAGAGACGCTGCATATCACTAATATACATGGAGCATGGGCAAACAGACAGATTTTCTAGGCAAATTTGCATACATGTAGATTTTAAAAGTTTAGAACGCAATCTCTGATCAAAGCAGCAGATGACAAATAACCCACTCGTCACAGACACTAAGGGTCAGATGTACCAAAGGATTTTACCCATTCTGTGTCTATGGGAAAATGCCCTAAATGATATATTGCGTTCGAAAAAAGCAAGGATGCAAACATGTCCATCAAGGATTGCATGCTACTCTTCACTGGGAAAATGCATGAAAACACACTTGCTTTACCTTGGGTATGCGCACAAAGTTTTGACTAGTAGGGAACTGTGGGTGGACCGTCAAGGCCCTTCTGTGCCAGCCGGCTCCTTGACTCCTGTGGAAACTGAGATTGACATTGCTCCTGCATGCAGGGAGCTTCTAAAAATGGAGCTCTCTGCTTGCGGGAGCAATCTTCACCTCTTTCCCTGCCATCATGATAGCAAAAGCAAATGGCTACCTCCCGAGGGTGGACACTTTGGGAGGTAGCAGGAGCCGGCCCTCTGCAGATTGTGCTGACATTTTGTTTTTATTCTTTTTTGTAACAAAGGTGTTTTTTTTTGCCCTGGCAGGGGGGCCCAAGACGGAGGATAAGGGGCTATGGTATTCCTTCACTGCCCCCTTTTTTTATTTCTTTTTTGGTGTTTTTTTGGGGGGACTCGGTTGAAGCAGAGTCCCAAAATGGCTGTCAACACTTCCTGGTTGAAGTGTTGGCAGCCAGTCGGATATCAGCGCAGTGACTATTGGATCTGCGGAGGATCCATGTCCCTAGATAGCTCCAGTTTTTTAACCTTTTAATATCTCTAAAACTACTGAACGGATTTATACCAAATCGCAAAAAGCACGATCTGCACACCAAGATCTAGCTTTCTGCCAAATCTGGTGTAAAATTGTTGCGATTCTGGCTGTATTTGTGTCTACTGTCCCCCTCCCACCCACCCACCCCCCGCCTGAAACCTTCCATGCACAACAAGACTATGTAGGACATGTTTTTAAAGAAAATGTTGGGAAGATTCGGCAAACAATGGCAAAGATATAGGCAAGTTAAAAAAAAAAAAAGAAAAAACATAGTGACCCCCCTTTTTTTCTTTTAGCCAAGGGATTTTGACCTTGTTTGCCCTGTGGCAGGCAGATGTTGGCCATGGCCCCTCATACTGTTAGTTTGTGGTGCCTCGGAGAACACCATGACTCAAAGGATTGCAGCTCCTGCCGTTGCATGACCCATAGGTGTTGCATGAACAGCATGTGAAAATCCTGGCTACGCGTCTGGCTGAGGGCCCGCATCGTTGTCTGTCTCGCTCTAGGTCCATACTCTGATCCGTGCCTGCTGTGGTGTTCAGCCTTTTGGGGTTCCCACCTACGATGCTGGAGGTTGATTAGCCGGTGGTGCTGGTTGATGCCGAACCGATCACCTTCTCTGATGCAGAAGCTATACTGGACAGTGGATCGCTAGTTGTGCTGTCTGGCTCAGACCTCTTCCCTCCTAAACAATCCCTTGCTGTTTTTTCTCTGGGATCAGGCTTTTAGAGGTGGAGAGGAGCTGGGGTTTAGCAACCCATTAGACGAGGCTGTCCAGCCTTCTCTAGAGGGTGATTGGCTGACTGAGCTGAGTGAGGCTATTGGCCTTGAGTCCTTGCCGGCTTTGGACCCCACCCCCGGGCCTTGCGACAGCGGTGAATTTCGCTGAGGTGCTGGAAAGGGCAGCTGGGTTCCTAAATTTGCAACTCCCCTCTGTGGAGGTGATCACTGGCCCCTTGATGACAGTGCTTCACCGGGGCCAAACAGGAAGAGAGCCTGTGCTCCTGTATAGTGAAGCACTGCATGATCTTTTATTAGGGGCCAGGGCTAAGCCCGCTACGGGGGCCCATGTAGACCGATCCATATCTGTAGACACCAGCCTACCCCCGGGAACACGGCTTGTCTTTTTCAGCACCTGACTCACAGGAATTTTGTGGTGCGTGCAGTTAGCTATAGCCTCTTCTGACCTCAGAATCCTCCCTAACGTTCATCAATTCTAGTCTTAAGTGAGCGTATTGTGCTACCAACATACACCTTAAGGCATTTACAACGTATTAAATACACAACGTAGGTCGTATTGCAATTAATAAATGAACAGATTTCAAATTGTCTTTTTCCATCAGAGAATTCCTTAATATCATGGGAGGCCCAGCGGCAAACTCCACAGCCGCCACACTTGAAAAACCCCACAATTTTAGTAGAAAGCCATGTTTTAACAGGGGAAATAGTAGTGAAACTGGGACTTAGCAAACTTTTCAAATTTCTGCCTCTTTGAAATGTTATCGGTATTTTTTCAGGCAACTATTCATAAGTCCTTCGCATTTTTTGGGCTGGAACATGTCCCAAGAGACCCGAGGGGGGGGCAACTGAGAACTAGCCCTACGTCAAAGAGAGGCACTCTGGATCATGAGACTGAGGGCCTTTGAATCAGGTCTAAATTCTGATAGGGAGTTGGAATTTTTCCTAGCTAACTGATAAATTTGTGTTATCTATACTTAAGATATCTATGTTTGTCAAGTTCTATGTCATGTATTTATGTGTATGTAACCTCAATTTGTACTTGTTAAGTTTCTCTTTGTCAACAGAGACACAAACATTGAGTTAATCACCAAAATCCTTTAACAATGTCTTTTTTTATTCATGCTACTGTGGTTATTATACTTGGGGTGGGTACAACTTTCATTATTATGATTAGATTTATCATCACGTGATTAGATATGGTCTGTCTCTTTCAATTTGGTCTTTATAGTTTTAGTTGATGTTTCTTGTGTTTGTACTAAGAGAGTACCAGTTTACTGAGCTGATTCCTTTGAATAATAAACAATTTTTTTTTTTATGGTAGTATGGACTTTGTGCACATGCACGTAGGTCAATTGTTAGATTCAATTTGGTTATGTTTGTTTACGCGGAGCAGTGGGCCGTGGGTCCCTCGTTTTCTATGATAGCGGTAGTCCGTTTTCGATTTCCATTGAGCGCAACCGTCAGACATGTGGTCTTGGTGTCCCATTTTGATGTGTACGTCTGGCCGCACTATTTCACAGGTTTGTTAATAGACCTTGTTCACTGACTTTTTTCATGTGCCATGTTTAGGAGTTCGGTCTACAAAATGCTTACGAGACTATTTCAATGAATAATCTAGATGACTTAAAAAGATGGTTAATCCTACTAGTCGGGAGGTATGACTTAGGATCTTCCTAAGCATGTTGGTTGTCACATTGGTTCACTACTGCATGGATTAAAGGATTCTTTTCGGTCAATACATATTATCAGTAGTTTGTCCTTCCAACTTGAAGATGGGTTTTCTGCTTGATTTAATGGATTGCTTTGGTGTCGGTGGGTTACATTAGTTAAATAACTACACACATTTTTTCTCTATCCTATTCCACAATTTGGGTGACTGGTATTTTGAGGGACAGTGTTGGTTGTGTGCTTGAGTTAGTTGCACTTTAGAGATGTAGGTCTTTGGCTCTTTACATAATTTTCGATTGCACCAAAAAACTTTAACAACCTAGTTCAAGTATTTTGGTCTCTAACTCAATGATTACATGTATAATTTTATAGCCCTGAAGAAGTCGTTCGGGATTTGAACAAGAATTTCCCATGACGAAACACGTGTTGGCTTGAGTTATACTTTCTTGAAGATGTTTTGGAATATTTGAAGAAAAAATTCTTCTATCTGTGAATTGAACTGGATGTTTCAACACGCGTAATAAAAAATAATGGACATTTTGATTTTCTCTAGACTACTCATGTAGTTCTTTGATGTACAATCAATGTTGTTGTTAGGTGTGCCGCACATTGTATTCATGTATGTTTGGTTTTGTTTAAACCTGTAAGGGATGGGTGTGCTCCCTTGTGCGGGCACCCTTTTCTTTTTTCTTATTGTATTTCTCTTTTGATATTTGAATAATTTTTGCCATTTATGATCCTGAGCGCCTGCATAACCCTAACTTTTCACCCCATTAGTTTATTCCTCCCTAACGTTTCTCTGGACAGAGTGCAGATGGATGGAAACATGTAAACAAAACCTTTTCTCCTCATTCAACCTGGTGGTCAGTTAGCACTGCTTGTGTTCTGGGATGGGCTGCTTTTCCCAACCATTGTGGGATTCGGTGGCATGCCTGGTACCTTCGCTTCTGTAGGAGACTTCTGTGCGACCTTGTGCAGACACTCCAGGATGGGCGAGAGGCAGTTAGGTTTGTAATAAGATGTGGTGTGGATACCACAGTCAGTTGGTTGAACCATGGCTCACTCTGTAGTGCTGCGTCGCCATATTTATCTATGCCACTCAGGCTTTTTGGAGGCTGTCCGATGTACATTGGAAGACATGCCCCCTGACGGTGCCCACCTGTTAGGTGCACATGCCGATTCTGCAGGGACAGTGTCTGGAAAAGATTCCTAAATAAGTCTATCTTACAGATGAACCAATTTCAGAGTGAAGTCCTGTACTTCCTGTTAAATCCAGGTTTTAGTTACCTTTTTCAAATTCAGTCTAAGAACCAGTCCACCTTCTGATGGAACCTGGTGGAGTGTTTCTGCCTTGTGCAGGTATTCCCATTATTTAATAAAGCTGTTAATGGTGTCCTGTCGTTGCTATGTGGGAAGTATATTCTTTGTGGCCCTAAGTGAGTTTAGCACCTGTTGAAACAGGGATTTTCTTTTTCTCTAAAGACGGGCGTCATACTCAAGAGATAGTTAACAGTGTGATTTGTTCCCTGCTCTGTGTAGAGTAGCTTCTGTATGCCTTTTAGGTGTTACTAGATATTTGTGGTACTTTTCTTATCCCTTATAGGAAGCTTCTCATTATAACTCCCTGTGAGCTTTTGTGTATAGACTACTGAGTGTTTTTTCTCCTTGCTTTAGCATTGGAGCATTACTTATGCTTCTCTTTCTAGTGTTCTTCTGATGAGAGACTTACTTTTCTTAGTGGGGCAAGTGGTACTGCCATCCCACATTTGTGCGTCTTTTCACTTCTTTGGCAAGCTATTCTTGCTATACCTTAGCAGCACGGGGCTCTTGCTGTTGGTATCTCTGGCAGCAGTGGTACACTGTTTCAAATTCCTTCTTGTGTCTGTGCGAGTCATGCTAATTGCTTTCTTCTCTTGTGCTGCCTGTCTTGCTGTCCTTACACTGCTTCTTCATTGCAAGGAGATGTGCTATACTTAAATATCGCATAGAGGTAAAGTCCTGTACCTAGGCTCCTACAGGCTTCTCTTAGGCAAGAGGCAACACACCATCCAGGGCCTCAAGATTTCTACATATTTATTCTTAAGACGCTGCATGTGGCCATCTTCTGTAATGATGGCTACCTTCCATCTTACAGTGGATACTGGTTATTTACGCATTTGATTTGAACATTATGGCTCCTTTTTGGGGATTAGTTCATAATGGGATTGGTTTCTTTCTTCAGACTGTCTCCCTGGTTGGTTCCCTTCTCTCTATTCTTCAGTGTGACATAATTTTCTACCCCGCTGGGGGTAGTTATAACGCTTCTTTGTTATTAAGGTTCCTTAATTCATAATGGAATATTCCTTTTTGCTGTGTACCACTCTCCCTTCCGTAGATGCCCATATACATTGATATAATAATGAAGGCGATAGACATGCTTTGTCTTTACCCATCTGATGATTTTACTGTCTATTTCCTGTAGGGACATTATTTCCTGTAATGAGCAATTATTGCTCTTATATAGATTTCAACTCCTTTCGTTGATTCAGCTTTTACTACATTGTTTTCAGTTTGCGTACGTCCGCTTTGTAGGGTTACGTTCCTAGGGAACTATGTATTTTACCTTTCATTCTGTACTCCTGCCATGTTTTCCACCTGCCGTCTTCTTTTAAGCTTTTGCTATGAGCAACTTGATGAGGACTACGCCAGTTGGCATTTTTTTTAAATGGTCGATAGCCTTTATTTTACAGCGGTGTGTGATGTCATCCACAATTTTCATTCTCTTGTATTAGTACTATCTTTCTGATATGACTGCTCAGTCCCAATTCATTTTGATGGTGTGTGTGTGTGTGTGTGTGTGTGTGTATATATATATATATATATATATATATGTATATATGTATATATATGTTCGATGGCATGTGTAGCTGCAGATATACATGTTGTGCATTATCCTGCCATCTAGTGTTGGGCTCGGAGTGTTACAAGTTGTTTTTCTTTGAAGAAGTCTTTTCGAGTCACGAGACCGAGGGACTCCTCCCTTTGGGCTCCATTGCGTATGGGCATCGACTCCATCTTAGATTGTTTTCTTTCCGCCATCGGGTTCGGATGTGTTCCTCTTCGCTCTGTGTTTCGGTTCGGAAAGTTAGATAAATCTCAGAAAATTTTACGGTATTGTTTGCGTTCGGTATTGGGTTAGTAATAGCAGATCGTCACCGAATAAAAGAAGAGCTCCGGTAGCCCTTCGGGGCTTCCACTCCCCGGCGGGGCCTGGTCGGCCCGACCGCGTGTGTCTTCAAGGCTCATGGAACGGACCCCATTCCGCTTCTGCCCCGAATGCCACAATAAGTATCCTTATACAGACCAGCATTTGGTCTGTAATTTGTGTTTGTCCCCCGAACACAAAGAGGATACCTGTGAGGCCTGTCGGGCATTTCGGTTGAAGAAGACGCTACAGGACCAGAGAGCTCGAAGACTTCAAATGGCATTGACGCCGGCAGGACACCACGACGTCGAAGAAGAGGAGACTTTCTCCATTCCTGACTCGGACAATGCCGAAAGTGAGCAGCCGGCGAGGCAACAAACCGTGAGTAAAGCTGCCCCGGCCAAAACTCACACAAAGATAATGAAAGCCCAGGGGACGCCACTGCCGGCCTGCCATGGCTTAACCCGTAAGCACGGTGACCAACCACCGGCACCGAAAAAGGGCACACACGTGTCGAAGACATCAGACTCCGGTCGAGATACCGGCACAGAGTTTACTCAGCACCGAGACACTGGCTCCGACCAAACTCGGCACCGAGATATCGGCACCCTGAAACCGAAAAAGGTGGCTTCGGAGCCGAAAGACTGCGGAAAAGGTTCCGGTGCCGAAACACCCAGCCTCGGAGCCGAAACAGAGCTCCTATTCAGAAGAACAAGGCCTTTCATCACAACTACAAGGCCATACATTTGGACAAGAATTAGAGATGGGAGAGCCAGACTATACACAAAGAAGGCTCCATATTCAGAAGGACACGGGGAAAATAAGAACTCTTCCCCCAATTAAAATGAAACGAAAACTCGCTTTCCAAAAAACAGAAAAACAGCCAAAAGCAAAAGTGGCTAAAGAAAAAACTCCACCACGTTTTACACCACAGCCATCGCCACAGCACTCACCACAACTGTCACCAATTGCAACACCCCCAATGATGCAATCACCAACGCACACAGGGATGAGCCAGGATGACCCAGATGCATGGGATCTATATGATGCACCATTAACTGACAATAGTCCGGCTTGCTACCCGGCAAGACCATCACCACCAGAAGACAGTACTGCTTACATGCAGGTGGTGTCCAGAGCAGCTACTTTTCACAATGTAGCACTGCATGCAGAACATATAGAGGATGACTTTTTATTCAATACCCTGTCATCAACACATAGCCAATACCAGAGTCTGCCTATGTTACCAGGCATGTTAAAACACGCGAAACAGGTGTTTCAAGACCCCGTCAAAGGCAGAGCCCTCACACCTAGGGTGGAGAAGAAATACAAACCTCCCCCTACGGACCTTGTCTACATAATGCAACAACTAACACCTGACTCAGTGATAGTAGGGGCAGCCCGGAAAAGGGCAAACTCAGACTTCTGGGGATGCACCACCACCCGACAAAGAAAGTCGGAAGTTTGATGCAGCAGGAAAAAGGGTTGCAGCACAAGCAGCCAATCAATGGCGTATTGCCAATTCCCAAGCTTTATTGGCAAGATATGACAGGGCTCATTGGGACGAAATGCAGCATTTCATTGAACATCTTCCCAAAGAGTTTCAAAAGCGTGCACAACAAGTGATGGAGGAGGGCCAAAGTATCTCCAACAACCAGATACGATCGGCTATGGACGCAGCGGACACAGCCGCCAGAACAGTGAACACGGCGGTCACTATTCGGAGACACGCATGGCTACGCACCGCCGGATTTAAGCCAGAGATCCAGCAGGCTGTGCTTAATATGCCTTTTAATGGACAACAGTTGTTTGGGCCGGAGGCGGATACAGCTATAGAAAAGCTCAAGAAAGACACGGACACGGCCAAAGCCATGCACACACTTTACTCCCCACAGAGCAGAGGCACCTTTAGGAAACCACACTTTAGAGGGGGGGTTTCGAGCTCAAAGCACAGAACCTTCAACCTCACAGACCAGGCCCTCATACCAGGGCCAATACCAAAGAGGAGGTTTTCGGGGTCAATATAGGGGTGGACAGTTTCCTAAAACACGAGGGAAATTCCAAAGCCCAAAAAACCCACAAACAAAACAGTGACTCCAATGTCACAAATCCCCAACACACAACACCAGTGGAGCGGAGACTCACAAATTATTACAAAAATTGGGAAGACATAACTACGGACTCGTGGGTCCTAGCCATTATCCAACATGGTTATTGCATAGAATTCGTACAATTACCACCAAATGTGCCTCCAAAAGTACACAACATGTCCAAACAGCACTTGGATCTATTACAACTAGAAGTCCAAGCGTTATTACAAAAAGAGGCAATAGAACTAGTGCCCAAACATCAGAAAGGAACAGGTGTTTATTCCCTGTATTTTCTAATACCAAAAAAGGACAAAACACTGAGACCCATCTTAGATCTCAGAACACTAAACCGTTACATCAAATCAGATCACTTTCCCATGGTAACACTTCAAGACGTGATTCCCTTGCTCAAACAACAAGACTACATGTCAACGTTAGACCTCAAGGATGCTTACTTCCATATACCCATACGTCCTTCCCACAGGAAATACTTAAGGTTTGTAATCCAGGGAGTACACTACCAATTCAAAGTGTTACCATTCGGGATAACAACAGCACCAAGGGTATTTACAAAATGCCTTGCAGTAGTAGCTGCACATATCAGAAGACAGCACATACACGTATTCCCATACCTAGACGATTGATAAATAAAAACCAGCAGTCAGAAACAGTGTCTTCAACACACGTCATAGAAACCCTTCACAAGCTTGGGTTCTCTATAAACTACCTAAAATGACACTTACAACCGTGTCAAATACAACAATACTTAGTAGCAACAATCAACACACAAAAAGGGATTGCCACTCCAAGTCCACAAAGGGTACCAGCATTCCAAAATGTAATACTAAACATGCACCCAAACCAACACTATCAAGTGAGGTTTGTGATGAAACTTCTAGGCATGATGTCTTCATGCATAGCCATTGTCCCAAACGCAAGACTACACATACGGCCCTAGCAACACAATGGACACAAGCACAGGGTCAACTTAAAGATCTAGTGTTGATAGACCACCAAACACACTCCTCGCTTCAATGGTGGAATCCTATAAATTTAAACCAAGGGCGGCCATTCCAAGACCCTGTGCCTCAGTACGTGATCACAACAGATGTTTCCATGGTAGGGTGGAGAGCACACCTCAACCAGCACAGCATTCAGGGACAGTGGGACGCTCAACAGAGGCAACTTCATATAAATCATCTAGAACTGCTAGCAGTATTTCTAACATTGAAAGCGTTTCAAACGACAATAGCCCACAAACACATTCTTGTCAAAACAGACAACATGACAACAATGTATTACCTAAACAAACAGGGAGGGACACACTCATCACAGCTGTGTCTCTTAGCACAAAGAATTTGGCATTGGGCGATTCACAATCACATTCGCCTAATAGCACAATACATCACAGGAATTCAAAACCAGTTAGCCGACAATCTCAGTCGAGATCACCAACAAACCCATGAATGGGAAATTCATCCCCAGATACTACAGACTTACTTTCAAAGCTGGGGAACACCATGAATAGACCTATTCGCAACAAAAGAAAACGCAAAGTGCCAAAACTTCGCGTCCAGGTATCCACACCCTCACTCCAAGGGCAATGCATTATGGATGAGTTGCTCAGGGATATTTGCTTCTACTTTTCCCCTTCTCCCACTCCTTCCGTATTTAGTAAACAAATTGAGTCAAAACAAACTAATACTTATAGCACCAACTTTGGCACGTCAGCCATGGTACACAGCACTACTAGATCTGTCAGAAGTACCTCATATCAAACTACCAAACAGACCAGATCTGTTAACTCAACACAAAAAACAGATCAGACACCCGAATCCAGCATCGCTCAATCTAGCAATCTGGCTCCTGAAATCTTAGAATTTGGGCATCTAGACCTTACACAAGAATGTATGGAGGTCATTAAACAAGCAAGAAAACCTACTACAAGACCTTGCTACGCAAATAAATGGAAAATATTTGTTTATTACTGCCATAATAATCAAATTCAACCACTACATGCATCCGCAAAAGACAATGTAAGCTACCTATTACACTTACAAAAATCAAATCTTGCTTTTTCGTCCATTAAAATACATCTCACAGCAATATCTGCAGGATACACATTCAACATCACTCTTTAGAATCCCAGTCATCAAAGCATTTATGGAGGGTCTAAAAAGAATCATACCCCCAAGAACACCACCAGTTCCCTCATGGAACCTTAATATTGTATTAACACGACTCATGGGTCCACCATTTGAACCCATGCACTCTTGTGAAATGCAGTACTTAACCTGGAAAGTTGCCTTCCTAATAGCAATCACATCTCTTAGAAGAGTAAGTGAAATACAAGCATTTACTATACAAAAACCCTTTATACAAATACACAAACATAAATTAGTTCTACGCACAAATCCAAAATTTTTACCAAAAGTTATTTCACCGTTCCACCTAAACCAAACAGTGGAATTCCCAGTCCTTTTTTCCACAGCCAGACTCAGTAGCTGAAAGAGCCTCACATACCTTAGACATTAAAAGAGCACTAATGTATTACATTGATAGAACAAAACAGTTTCTCAAAACAAAGCAATTGTTTGTAGCATTTCAAAAACCTCATGCAGGAAATCCAATATCCAAACAAGGCATTGCCAGATGGATTTTGAAATGTATTCAAGCCTGCTATATTTAAGCAAAGAGAGAACTGCCTATTACCCCAAAGGCACACTCCACTAGGAAAAAAGGCGCCACAATGGCCTTTCTAGGAAATATACCTGTGACAGAAATATGTAAGGCAGCCACATGGTCTACACCTCATACATTCACAAAACACTACTGTTGTAGATGTGTTAACGACACAACAAGCCACAGTAGGACAGGCAGTATTACGAACATTATTTCAAACAACTTCAACTCCTACAGGCTAAGCCATCGCTTTTGGGGAGTAACTGCTTACTAGTCTATGCACAGCATGTGTATCTGCAGTTACACATGCCATCGAACGGAAAATGTCACTTACCCAGTGTACATCTGTTCGTGGCATGAGACACTGCAGATTCACATGCGCCCTCCGCCTCCCCGGGAGCCTGTAGCCGTTTTAAGTTGATGAAAACTATATGTTATATGTTGAAAAAACTTGTACATTTGTAAATTTGTAAATATATATCACTTATAATTACATTATGTACATACATACTTACTCCATTGCATGGGCACCTTTACTATATACACAACTCCTACCTCACCCTCTGCGGGAAAACCAATCTAAGAAGGAGTTGACGCCCATGCGCAATGGAGCCGAAAGGGAGGAGTCCCTCGGTCTCGTGACTCGAAAAGACTTCTTTGAAGAAAAACAACTTGTAACACTCCGAACCCAACACTAGATGGTAGGATAATGCACAGCATGTGAATCTGCAGAGTCTCATGCCACAAACAGGTGTACACTGGGTAAGTGATATTTTCCATATATATATATATATATATATATATATATATATATATATATATATATATATATATATATATATATATATATATATATATATATATAAAATTTACTTTGTCGTTACATTGACAAATATTTTTATTTGCCTCCTATGTGCATTATGCTTTTTAGATGGTTTAGAGGTGTCAACATTCTCTCTGGCAGTTTTTTATGTAGTAGTACAACTGTTCTATGCCAATAGTTGATGTTGTGGTCTTCCCCATATTATTGTTAAAGCATTGTTCAGTGCTTTGTTCTTCAGAAATGGGTTCTTGGTTTTCCCCTTTTTCTCTGCGCTTTTACAGAGGAGCTTTGACTAAAATGATGGCTTTTTTTAGGGTGAAGAGCTATTGCTCGGTGGCATTGCCTGTTGATTCTGGGCCTCCATGTAGGTTCATCCCACTTCAGGGACAGTTGTTTTTTTAATGCTCATATTGTCTGTTGCCTTTCGACAGATTTTGCCCCACTGCCATGGTAACGTTATTCCCATGCTTTTGGATACCTTTGACTTTACTTTCCTGTGGTCCTTCCCACAGTTCTTATGGTGTGGAGTTTGTTCTTATCATGTAAATACGTAAAAGTATCTGGTTACTTTTCCAGGCCGGTTTGTTCTAGTCAGTAACCTTTTGCAGGATCAGTCGCATTTGCATTAAAATCTGCTATGTATTGGCCAAGAAGCAACTCCTTGAGGGCTTGCGTGCTCATTGTACCAGACAGATCCATGACCACGCCTTTGCAATGCAGAGTTCCAGTCCTGGATATATACCTGGCAGCAACGTGGGTTTCTCGGCACATGTTTACCTAACATAACTGTCCAAACTGTCAGGCCCTTTGTGATGGCATTTTGCCTATTTGGCCCTGCAGGACTTCTTTGTCTGAAATTGGTCTGCAGACCCACTTCCAGGGATGGTATTGCTATGGTATCTAATTCTAAGGTAAGGAATCTGAGGCTAGATGTCGCTGTCAAATGAAAAAGGTACTTGCCTTTGGTAATGCTTTATCTGGTAGCGACAGGATCTAGCTGCAGTTTCCTTTCGGACCCAACCTCCACACACATGTATTCCCAAGGACAGGGACTCCCCGTACAGGGAAGCTCTGTGAACTGTTTTCCCTTTTTATTTTATTTTATTTCAAAGAGCCTTTTCTTTGCATTAAGGTTTCTTCATTGGAAGTTTGTAATCAATTGACATAGAAATATCTCTCTTTTGGCACCCTGTTTCCGTAGGCAGTTTTAGTTGATCTGATTTTTAGTGCGTAAACCAGTCATAGAAGAAGCTGACATCAGCGCGTCGGAGGGGGGATTATATGGACTCTGTCAATGTTGCATTGGTGAAAAACATGAGGCTGAAGTCTCAAGACTCCATCTTCCGACATGCTGAGGTACTGCTGGGAATATTTTTCCAGATCCTGTCTGGCCCCTAGGTCCTGTGCCTACCAGACAGGGCTTTACCAAAGCTAGGTAACTTATTCATTTTTTTTTTTTTTTCCAGAACAGTGGTTCTTAACCTTTTGATTTCTGTGGACCCCCACTTAATCATTACTGTGCACCCCCACTGGAATATTATTTGGAATCCAGGAACCCCAACTGAGTCATTACTGGAAGCAGAGGGCTCCCAGTCTAAGCATTTTTGATGATACGCACTGCAAAAAAAATACTCAAAACATCCAGAAACCAGCATTCATCAAACAAATACACAAACTATGAAAATATTTTATTCAGTTCACAAGCAAATGTAAATAAATCAAATTTGTAATAGAAAAGGTGTAGCTTTTCTAAATCCAATTGAGGTAACTCATTGTCCATACTACATTTGGTTTGGTGTAGTTGCACTGTTCCCACTTACCAATCTGAGGCTAGTAACCTAATTTTTAGCCTCCAATTTCAATTCCTTCACATTTACAGAACAATGTTAACTTTTCACTTGTACATTTTGCTTTTTATTTGTACACTTAATATATAAATAATTAGCACTGTAAGCAGTCATGGACCCACTGAGTAGGCTTAGCAGACCACCATGGGTCCTCAGACCACAGGTTAAGAATCACTGCCCTTAGAATACTCTGAAATCAATGTGTTGCTAACCCTTGTCCTCTTTAGCCTATGCACTCAGATAACTAAAAATTTCAGAGACCAGCTCTGTCATGTCATCCGACGTTGAGTTTTTCAAATCTGATTTTGTTACGTTCTATGTCCATTATTGTCTGTACGACATACTTGCTCTTGATAGTGACACGTTGAATGGAGGCTCTGTGTTATTTTTGTCGAAATCACAAAAGAAATCTTTTGAGGAGGTGTGAAGAACCAAGACACAGGAGACCTGCTCTCCACCCCCTCACATGTTCCTGAACGTGTATTCTTGACACCTCCCATGTTCTTCAGCCGGCCATGTAATTTGATCTGCCCCCCATCCCGCCAGCTCTCGTCCTTTATAGAAGTCTTTGAACACTTTTTGTCGGGAAGGGCAGTCTTCATTTGATGGGAAATCCGCAGACAGACACTGTAAGTGACTGCACCTTTTCCTTCCACAGGGAAGGGAGTTTATAAAGAGTAATTATATTCTCATGAAAGAAACAAAACTTTTTGTCAGAAAACAGTTAAAATAGTCTGCTTCTAAAGGCATCGAGTGAGTGTGTCTTTTTTTTTTTTTTTAAGTTTGGAAAGCCGTTCCAAAACAGTCCAAGCTCATTGGTGCAGGATCCTCTCACTAATAGCCAGAAAAAAGAACTGACCTAACTGTCAGCCATTGGGCTTGATAGGATACTAGCTGAATACTTAAAGGTGTCAGTTTTGCAGCTTTTCTGGCTACATTGTCCTATTTTTCTATCAACGTTCCTTTTTCAAATGTATGTAAAAGAATGTGGCTAATCATTTTAAAAAGTGCAGTGATTTTTTTCATCTTTAGCATTGTCAATTTCTTTATATATATATATATATAATATATATATATATATATATATATATATATGCGCACATACATACACACACATTATATATTTATATATTATGTAATTCTTATGTTTTATTTTTTTTTAGAACAAACTGAATTCTCGTTTCAAGGCCCCTGTACAATTTGCAGTACTCATTTTTTTTTTTTGCCAATACATTTATAAAAAAAATAAGGCAAATATTGTTTCACTGTGTCAATAAGCAGAAGCTCAGACTACAGTCTGTTCAAACCAGGCCAACAAACTGAACAATCATAATTTTGGTTACCTTGAAAACTGCGATGCCTACAACAATTACATAATTTAAGGTATACTGCAATCATAACTCAAACTAGGGTGCATGATTTTCTGAGTCTTTAAAGTGACTTTGGGAATATGCCAGATATCTGTTTTTCAGAACTATGATATTCTGATTATTACCAGCCATCCTTACAAAATTGCTGCTTCCATATAGTTGCTTGCTGCATTACATGGGGGAGGGATGCTATGATAGGGATTTGTAAAGCACATGGCTACCTAGCAGGCCTTTTAGCGTTAAAGGTTAGGTCCATCACACAGTGGACAAGCAGGCCCTTCATTAAAAAAAACAACAACAAAAAAGGATAGGTCTTAAGGAACTTCCTGAATTTTGGTTCTTCCTTGGCCACTCTCAGGGAGTCAGCAAATTGCAAAGCCTTGGTGCTAAATAGGCAAATGAATGCCGTCACTCCTAGCTTATTTTTTTGCTACAGTTAGGAGTATTTGATCTACAGAGCGTAGATCGTTTGGGGATGTAGGGAGTTAACAGCCACTGAATTAATGGAAAGCTTATATGATAGATTACTTGATGGGCAAGCAGATTTAAGTTTGCCTTCAGAACCTGCAACCACTGTAGCCCTGCCAAAGATGAAGAGACCGAGTGATGCTTGTGAATCTTTAGGAGGATGTGGGCTGCAGCATTCTGGGTAAAGATGCCTGATAACATGCAAGGGGCTCATCGGGTACGGAATTGCCATAATCAAGCAGAGGAAGCACTAGGCCCTGTACTATTCAAGTATCCTGAGGTAGCCAACTAAGTACCTTCCTAAGGGTTCTAAGTAACTCAAAGCAGCTTGCTGCTTATTTCTTAACCTAGACCTGCATGGTGAGTTGGTAATCAATTCAAACACCCAGACATTTTATTTCAGTTTTTGGGGGATGAAGATCCCCTAAATAGTTTTGTCTAAAGGGGGGAATTATTACCGACTACCAACATCTATTGTGTCTCCTCTGAGTTTCAAACAGTTACTGGACATTCAGTCGGTGAGATGTGAGGCAGACATTAAGCTGGATGGAAAAAGCTGTTCTGTCAGATGTTAGGGAGATGGTTGTCTGGGTATCATTTCCTGGTGATACCGTTGAGTATTGGTCTCACATTATGCTATTTGGCAGTGGTTGAACATTGAACAGGTTGGGGCTTAAATGTGAGCCCTGTGGCACTCCGTGGTCCAAAGCGAGAGTCTTTAGGGAAAGTGATTCTTCCCAAACCTGAAAACCCCTGTTTTGTAGAAATTAGGTTAGCCATTTGCTGGCATTACTGGTTATTCCGGCTTCTCCCAGTCTCCTGTTAAGTATCAAGTGGGACAGCATATCGAATGTGGCGTGTAGTTCCAAACACAACAGCAGCTTACCTCTTGGTGTCTAAGATTACTTTAAGTTCATCAGTACCGGCTAAAGTAGCTTCCTTGGTGCTGTTTCCTGCTCTAAAACCAGTTTGGGTATAATTGAGAATTCCTTGATCCTCCAGGAATGAGGAAAGGATTTTGTTGACAAATTTCTCTGCGATTTTCCTGATAAATAGAAGCAAGGAAATTGGTCTAACTTTCGGGGAGTAAGTGGCCTAGTGGCAATTTTTTTTTAAAGTGGTTTGAACATGGCATGTTTCCGTGCCTGCTGATTAAATTTGCCAAAACCAGGCAAATAACGTTTCCACCTTTCAGAAAAATATTGGGAGGTGCAGAGTCCAAAGGAGTTCTGTACTTAATAGTTCATCTGTTTTAATATTTGAAAAGGAGGTCAAATAAACTGTGCCTTCTCTAACTAGGGTGATGAGATATCTTCAGGGTTTTGAGCTACCACCAATTTTATTAACTAACTTTCTCCAGACATTAGGTAGCCACAATGTTGCATCTTGCTTCAGAAGCTATTGAGGATTTTCCTAGATCTTTGCACATTCTCTGCACCTAGTAACACATCGAAAAAGCATTTTTTTTTTTTTTTTTTTTTTTTCCCAACCTGGTGGAAGAGAGCAAGTAGCATAACCAGTTCAAAATATTTTCTTGACTTCCTTTCATATCCCGTTTTCATGTATTAGGATGAAAGACAAAAGAACCTGGAGGAACATTGGAACACAAATGTTGGAAATGCAATGGAAATGAGCATTCACTGTAAGGAAAGGAATGTTATTACCTGACATCAAACACATGCAGAAGTTGGATCAATAAAAAAAAAAAATACACAGTACAATATCAACTGTAGTTTTCCCCGACCACTAAAGATGCACTAACATACAGAAAGTTTCACTGTCAGACAGGGTGTTATGTGCTGTAAAATGGAAATCACAAAAACTCTATTAAAAAGTAGCTGGCCTCAGTTTACCCCACGCATAACTAATATTGGGGTTATGGCCCTACAGGTGTTAATACTAGGAACATTCTACTGCAATCCCCTGTTCACTTACCACAGCTCAGGGGCTTGCAAATTAAGCACAATTAGGTTGGTTAGTACTCTGAGATGACAGACCTGTGACAGTTAAAATGTAAAACGTTTGGCTAAGGCACATTTGGGACCACTTATGCCACACAAACTTACCTAAAATGATAGTTTTTTTTGTTTGCCACTTTCATCATTAGGTTCCAACTCTAGGTTCTCAAGAAGGTGCTTTTGAGAATGTCCGGATGAATTACAGCGGGGATCAGGGCCAAACCATCCGTCAGCTGATCAGTGCTCATGTTCTCCGTCGTGTGGCAATGTGTGTGCTGTCTTCTCCTCATGGGCGTCGGCAGCATCTGGCAGTTAGCCATGAGAAGGGCAAGGTGAGACTTGTGAAGGAAAACATTTATTAGTGCAAATTTTGTGATTTGGGATGAGGGGTACCGATCAGAGCTATTGAAGATTAAATTCCACCATAATGTCTTTCAGATCACAGTACTACAGCTGTCTGCATTGTTAAAGCAAGCAGACTCCAGTAAAAGGAAACTGACCCTAACTCGCCTGGCATCTGCACCAGTCCCATTCACAGTGCTGAGCTTGACTGGCAACCCCTGCAAAGAGGATTATTTGGCGGTCTGTGGACTGAAGGTAAAAACTACACTAGTTAATATTTTGGGTGAGGCTTTGAGGATCAACAAAGTGCTTTTAGCATTGGTGGCATCTAGTTTCCATCATGGCAAATGCATGAGAGCGTGAAATTGTAGCATTAAGAAGATGTATTAATTTCACAGGCTAATAAAGGTTACTTAATTTTTTTTTTGTTTTGTTTTGTTTACCCCATCTTCCTTTGTGCCTACTCATGACATCTTAAGTAGTTCCTAAGTTTTAACTTGATCACATTGACAGAAGGTTCTTCTTGGGTGCTGCTACAGTATTTATAGTACTCTGCCTAACACCCTCTGGTTAAAACACTATCTTGGTGTGGCTGTTTACTTTCTCCATCTTGTCCTAACCTGTCGGAGATTTTTAATGGTATCCGCTCCTGCAAACTTCTTAACTAAGCCTTGGAGTCAGGCATGAGACTGGAATGGATATTTAGATCATTCTTAGTAACCTGAACTTAGTGCCTTTTGGAGTCCAGAATGACCTTGCACAATGCCACTAAAAGTGATGTGTTGAGTGTATACATGCAGCTCAGGCACCGGCGTTATCCATTCCTGTTTTCTTCACCTCATCAGGTGTATTGGTAAATATCTGACCAGTCTTTCAACAATGTGTTGCCTTTTCTGTTGCCCCTTCTCAAATCTTTTGGTTTAATCCCTGTCTCACTTGTTGATACCCTCTGTTGGTCACTGGTCCCTCTGCTACCTTTGTTTCGAAATTAATGCAAGGGCTATTTAGGAAAAGTTGGCAAAACATATGCTAACCTTTATGATTGGTCAATTTTGTTCACACTCACAAATACTATTCGTTGACACTTTCTACACCAAACAATTCCCTGGGTAGATCACCACCATGATGGAATAAATAATAAGTCTGCGAGCCTACGCAGCCTTAGTCTGAAAGTCGGAAGAAGAGAACGAGATCTAAGGAGAAAAAAATCTCTTCACCAAAGTCTGCACCATTGCTGTCAGTTATGAAGTTCCTGATGGTATGGAGGTAATTTTCGCAGCACACACGGTTCAGACCTTAAAGGGTACATTGTTTGCTAACTTTTCTAAGCCCTCTTCTCTGAGTCACCCACTTCAGTCATTAAACCTTGACTTCATTGACTCCAGAGCTAAGCCTGTGGGTAATAATTTGATTCTCCTGTGCCACATGTATAACCTGTGAAACTAGTCGTCACTGTCTAACAAGCAGACCCCATAATTCTGCCTCTGGCACAATCAGAATCTTTGGCACTGGAAAATCTTGAATGAGCAAAAACTAAGACTAAATCTTATATTAAAGAGGCAGATTTTTGCAGTGGTACTTCCTGTGATCAGGATACTGTCCCTCAAGAGGAAAGCCTAGCATACTGAGGACATCAAACGAAACATTGACAACCTTTTACCTCTTCTGGACACCTATCCACCCTTAGGGTGTTATTACAACTTTGGAGGAGGTGTTAATCCGTCCCAAAAGTGACGGATATACCACCAGCCGTATTACGAGTTCCATAGGATATAATGGACTCGTAATAAGGCTGGTGGTATCTCCGTCACTTTTGGGACAGATTAACACCTCCTCCCAAGTTGTAATAACCCCCTTAGAGTGACCTGCAGGGCTTCAATGGTTAGGACATGTCCCATTGATTTTAGTAGCCTTGTTCTGAGGGTCTTCTATCTTTTAAACAAGCAGTTTTCTGTAGTGGTTAGAAAGGTGGCAGAAATTGTATTCATACCTTTTCATTTTGAGGAACCGAAAATTTATTTTTTACTATAATATTTTTGAGGTGAAAGCAAATGCTTCCTTTGAACAGGTGAACTAAAGTAAATCCACAGAGCATGCAAAGAGGTAATCTTACCTGGTGAAATACTTTTATCGCCAATATTACAAATTTAGAGGCTTCAGCCACCAATTAGGTAGGTAGCATTTTCAGACTACTATTTTCTGTGCCTTAACCATGCATATGCTGAACTACGCATATGCGTGTTAAACCACAGAAAAAGCCATGTAGTGTTCGGGAGAGGACGTGGTGAGGTAAGTGGTGCTGAGGCAGGGGTGGGGGTGGATTAAGGGATTTGGCTGGGTGAGGGTTTGGCTTTTTATTTTTGTTTTTTAAAGGTGCGGGGTCGTTGTAAGAAAGTGCCTCTTTGGCATGGTTACCCCCTGACTTTTTGCCTTTTGCTGATGCCAGTTATGATTGAAAGTGTGCTGGGACCCTGCTAACCAGGCCCCAGCACCAATGTTCTTTCCCTAAACTGTACCTTTACTTCCACAATTGGCACAGGCCTGCACACCAGTGTTCTTTCCCTAAACTGTACCTTTACTTCCACAATTGGCACAGGCCTGCACACCAGTGTTCTTTCCCTAAACTGTACCTTTACTTCCACAATTGGCACAGGCCTGGCACTCAGATAAGTCCCTTGTAACTGGTACCTTTGGTACCAAGGGCTCTGATGCTGGGGAAGGTCTCTAAGGGCTGCAGCACGTCTTATGCCACCCTGGGGACCCCTCACGCAGCACATGCAAACTGCCTCACAGCTTGTGTGTGCTGGTGGGGAGAAAATGATTTAAGTCGACATGGCACTCCCCTCAGAGTGCCATGCCAACCTCACACTGCCTGTGGCATAGGTAAGTCACCCCTCTAGCATACCTTACAGCACTAAGGCAGGGTGCACTATACCACAGGTGAGGACATATGTGCATGAGCACTATGCCCCTACAGTGTCTAAGCAAAACCTTAGACATTGCAAGTGCAGGGTAGCAATAAGAGTATATGGTCTGGGAGTTTGTCAAACACGAACTCCACAGTTCCATAATGGCTACACTGAAATCTGGGAAGTTTGGTATCAAACTTCTCAGCACAATAAATGCACACTGATGCCAGTGTGGAATTTATTGTAACATGCACCCAGAGGGCATCTTAAAGATGCCCCATGAATACCAACCCGACTTCTAGTGTGGGGCTGACCAGTTTCTGCCTGCCTGCCACAACCAGACGAGTTGCTAGACGCATGGGGAGAATGCCTTTGTCACTCTGTGCCCAGGAACAAAGCCTGCACTGGGTGGAGGTGCTTCACACCTCCCCCTGCAGGAACTAACACCTGGCAGTGAGCCTCAAAGGCTCATCCCCTTTGTTACAGAGCCCCAGGACATCCCAACTAGTGGAGATTCCCGCCCCTCCGGCCACTGCCCCCACTTTTGGCGGCAAGGCTGGAGGAGATAATTAGGAAAACAAGGAGGAGACACCCACCAGTCAGGACAGCCCCTAAGGTGCCCTGAGCTGAGGTGACCCCTGCTTTTAGAAATCCTCCATCTTGGCTTTGGAGGATTCCCCCAATAGGATTAGGGATGTGCCCCCGCCCCACAGAGAGAGGAGACACAGAGGGTATAGCCACCCTCCAAGACAGTAGCCATTGGCTACTGCCCTCCTAGACCTAAACATACCCCTAAATCTAGTATTTAGGGGCACCCCAGAACCCAGGAAATCCGATTCCTGCAACCTGAAGAAACAAGGAGTACTGATGACCTACAAGCCCTGCAGAGAAGACGGAAGACAACTGCTTTGGCCCCAGCCCTACCGGCCTGTCTCGTGACTTGAAAACCTGCAACCAGCTACGCATCTGACAGGGACCAGCCACCTCTAAAGCCTCAGAGGACTGCCCTGGACCAAAGGACCAAGAAACTCCTGTGAGCAGCGGCTCTGCTCTATTTCAACAACTTTGCAACTTTAAAGAACTTCACCCTTCACACTTTGCCCCCGACGCCCCCGGCTCGAGATTTAGAGAGCGGACACCACAGGTAGGACTCCCCGGCGACTGCGACCCCGTGAGAAGCCTGAGACGACCCCCTTGGACCCCCACAGTGACTCCTGCAGAGAGGATCCAAAGGCTCCCCCTGACCGTGACTGCCTGTAACAAGGGACATGACGCCTGGACCAAGCACTGCATCCGCAGCACCTAGAACCTGAAGGAACTGAACCTCCATGCAGGAGTGACCCCCAGGCGACCCTCTGCCTAGCCCAGGTCGTGGCTAGTCTGAGAAAGCCCCCCCTGTGCCTGCCTGCACCGCTCAAGTGACCCCCGGGTCCCTCCATTGAAACCAATACAAATCCCGACGCCTGCTTTGCACACTGCACCTGGCCGCCCCTGTGCCGCTGAGGGTGTGTTTTGTGTGCCTACTTGTGTACCCCACAGTGCTCTACAAAACCCCCTGATTGCCCCCCGAGGACGCGGGTACTTACCTGCTGGCTGACTGGAACCGGAGCACCCCTGTTCTCCATAGGCACCTATGTGTTTTGGGCACCTCTTTGACCTCTGCACCTGACCGGCCTTGAGCTGCTGGTGTGGTAACTTTGGGGTTGCCTTGAACCACCAACGGTGGGCTGCCTATGCCCAGGAACTGAGACTTGTAAGTGTCTTACTTACCTCACATTCTAACCATTACTTAACCTCCCCTGGAGCTGTTGATTTTTGCAGTGTCCACTTTTAAAATAGCTTCTTGCCATTTTAACAAAAACTATAATGTTATTGCTCTAATTCAAAGTTCCTAACTTATCTGTGTGGAGTACCTTGCATTTTATGTATTTACTTCAGATCTTGAGCTTGTGGTTCTTAAAATAAATTAAGAAAATATATTTTTCTATATAAAAACTATTGGCCTTGAGTTGAGTTAAGTATTTGACTGTGTTCTCATTTATTGCCTGTGTGTACAACAAATGCTTAACACTACCCTCTGATAAGCCTACTGCTCGACCACACTACCACAAAATAGAGCATTAGAGTTACCTAATTTTGCCACTATCTTACCTCTAAGGAGAACCCTTGGACTGTGTGCACTATCTCTCACTTTGAGATAATATATACAGAGCCAATTTCCTACAGCGCTGTATCCTCGATTCGCAGGATGTGTAATTTCATCATGTGGTTGAATCGGAAATATGTGATTTTTGTGGTGGGCCCCATCCATTACTAATTCACGGTACTCCAGTTTGATTTGACATGGGCACCTTCACCAAGGGGATGGTAGGGGTTGTGGCACATCTTAGTCTGTCGGGAATCCCCATTTTATCGTAGGGGCAACTAGTTGATCAAAGAGGTATTTTGCGGTAGTGACACACCATATGCAGTCGATGATAGCTCTGATTTTAGTCCTAGGCTTTTTTTTTTTTTTGTCAAAGCCCAAATCTCACCTAGAGCCCTCCCAGCTTCTCCTATTCTTTGGGAAGAAGTTCCAAGCACTACCCTTCTCCGTGCCTTTCCTTCCCAGAGATTGAGCGACATCAAGACTGTGGCCTAGTCTTCTGAGAAGACACATGTTCCAGTCATGTTTCTTGCTTCTGCTACGTTTTCTGACTTCCCAAATTCGCCTCTTCTTTCTCAGACATTGACACATCAGTGCTCTGCAAGGGTCGCTCCACTTGCAGTGGTTCCAGCATCAGAGAACTCTGTCAGAGACCATTGTGTCCTCCCACAATGCAGCTGCAGACGTTTTGAGAGTGGGAATAAAGAAAACTGTCTCCAAGGGATGTCCTTCTGTCCCACTCCAGCCATGACCACTTTTAGTGACTGATGTCTCCACTCAAGCATGTGGAAGCCCTTCTGGGGGATCCAGAGATCAGAGTCTGGTCCCTGGAGAAGCAGGTGCTTCCTTTCAACCTGCCAGAGCAGAGGGCAATTCAGCTGGCACTCAGGACCTTCCTCCCCTCCATTCATGGTCTGTCTGTCCAGATCTGGACAGACAACACAGCTGTGATGTGGTATTTAAAAAAGCGATGCTGAGTAGGGTTTCAACTCCTTTGCCATAAAGTGTTGAGGCTCATCTAGGGCACACTATAAGGAAATGCCTTCCTTGGCATGGTTACCCCCTGTATTTGTGCCTTTTGTTGATGCCAGTTATGATTGAAAGTGTGCTGGGACCCTGCTAACCAGGCCCCAGCACCAGTGTTCTTTCCCTAAAATGTACCTTTGTTCCCACAATTGGCACAGCCCTGGCACTCGGATAAGTCCCTTGGAAATGGTACCCCTGGTACCAAGGGCCCTGTGGCCAAGGGCTGCAGCATGTCTTATGCCACCTGGGGCCCCCTCACTTAGTACATGCACACTGCCTCACAGCTTGTGTGTGCTGGTGGGGAGAAAATGACTACAGTCGACATGGCACTCCCCTCTGAGTGCCATGCCAACCTCACACTGCCTGTGGCATAGGTAAGTCACCCCTCTAGCAGGCCTTACAGCCCTAAGACAGGGTGCACTATACCACGGGTGAGGGCATAGTTGCATGAGCACTATGCCCCTACAGTGTCTAAGCAAAACCTTAGACATTGTAAGTGCAGGGTAGCCATAAAGAGTATATGGTCTGGGAGTTTGTCAATTACGAACTCCACAGCTCCATAATGGCTACACTGAAATCTGGGAAGTTTGGTATCAAACTTCTCATAACAATAAATGCACACTAATGCCAGTGTTGGATTTATTGTAAAATACACCCAGAGGGTATTTTAGAGATAACCCCTGAATACCCGTCCGACTCCTAGTGCTAGGCTGACCAGTTTCTGGCAGTCTGCCACAACCAGACGGGTTTCTGGCCACATGGGGTGAGTGCCTTTGGCACTCTGTGGCCAGAAACACAGCCTGTACTGGGTGGAGTGATTCTCACCGCCCCCTGCAGGAACTGTAACACCTGGCGGTGAGCCTCAAAGGCTCATGCCTTTTGTTACAGCACCCCAGTGCATCCCAGCAAGTGGAGATGCCCACACCTCCGGCCACTGCCCCCACTCTTGGCGGCAGGGATGGAGAAGATAATGAGGAAAGCAAGGAGGAGTCACCCACCTGTCAGGACAGCCTCTAAGGTGCCCTGAGCTGAGGTGACCCCTGCCTTTAGAAATCCTCCATCTTGAGTTCGGGGGATTCCCCCAATAGGAATAGGGATGTGCCCTCCTCCCCTCAGGGAGGAGGCACAAAGAGGGTGTAGCCACCCATTGGCTACTGTCCCCAGACCTAAAAACACCCCTAAATGTAGTATTTAGGGGTGACCCTGAACCCAGGAAATCAGATTCCTGCAACCTACAACAAGGACTGCTGACCTGAAAGCCCCGCAGAGACGACGGAGATAACTTGCTTGGCCCCAGCCCTACCAGCCTGTCTCCAGACTCAAAGAACCTGCACAGCGACTCATCCGACAGGGACCAGCAATCTCTGAGGACTCGGAGGAATACCCTGATACCTGAAGGACCAAGAAACTCCAGAGAACAGCAGCACTGTTCATAACCTGCAACAACTTTGCAACAAAGAAGCAACTTTTAAAGAACTCTCTCTTCCCACTGGAAGCGTGAGAGTTCACACTCTGCACCCGACGCCTCCGGCTCGAGTTCAGGAGAACCAGCACCGCAGAGAGGACTCCCAGGCGACTACGACGTGGATACCCTGAGTTGAACCCCCTGCACCTCACAGCGATGCCTACAGAGAGGATCCAGAGCCTTCCCCTGTCTGCGACTCCCTGGTAACAAAGGAACCGACACCTGGACCAAGCACTGCACCCGCAGCCCCCAGGACAGAGAGGAACCACCTACCAGTGCAGGAGTGACCAGCAGGCGGACCTCATCCTAGCCCAGTCGGTGGCTGGCCCGAGAAGCCCCCCCTGTGCCCTGCCTGCATCGCCTAAGTGACCCCCGGGTCCCTCCATTGCTTTCAATAGCAAACACGACGCCTACTTTGCCCACTGCACCCGGCCGCCCCTGTGCCGCTGAGTGTTTTGTGGGCTTGTGCCCCCCCCCCCTCCCCCCCCCCCTGGCTCCACAAAACCCCCCTGGTCTGCTCCCCGAGGACACAGGTACTTACCTGCTAGCAGACTGGAACCGGAGCACCCCTGTTCTCCATAGGCACCCATGTATTTTAGGCCCACCTTTGACCTCTGCACCTGACCAGCCCTGTATTGCTGTTGCAGTGACTTTGGGGTTGCCTTGAACCCCCAAAGGTGGGCTGCCTATGCCCAGGAGACTGACTGTGTAAGTGCTTTACTTATCTGAGAAAGGTAACCAAACTTGCCTCCCCCAGGTACTGTTGTTTTTTGTACTGTCCACTTTTAAAATAGCTTATTGCCATTTAAACCAAAACTGTGTCTACTACTGTTTTAAATCACAGTTCTATACTTACCTGTGTGAAGTACCTTGCATTTTATGTACCTATCTCAAATCTTGAATCTTGTGGTTCTAAAATAAATCAAAAGATAGTTTTCTATATAAAAACCTATTAAGTCTTTGAGTGTGTGTTCCTCATTTATTGTCTCTGTGCGTACAACAAATGCTTAACACTACCCTCTGATAAGCCTACTGCTTGACCACACTACCACAAAATAGAGCATTAGTATTATCTAATTTTGCCACTATCAACCTCTAAGGGGATCCCTTGGACTCTGTGCACACTATCTTTCACTTTGAGATAGTATATACAGAGCCAACTTCCTACCCACACTATCACGCAATCTAGTTGAGAGGTAATTACCTGGGTGGGTCTCTGAATGTAAGAGTCAGTAGCCTGAGCTAGCATTACCTATCCACTCATTAAAGGTGTTTTGAAACAAACCTAGTCCTGAATTTCTTTATCCTGTTTAGCATTCATCGGGTGGACTTATTTGTCTCCTTTGAAAATGTTTACTTCCAGCATTCCTGTGCTGTCCTTTATCTGTTGAGGGGCCGCTTGGGGAGAATGTCTAAGTTTAGGTCGAACGTTTGTTTCACTATGTGTTTTCCTCCATACCCAGAAGCGACTGCAAGAAACCAGTGGTGGATTCCTGAAGAGGAAGACCTGTGGAAAGAGGGGACCAAGTCCAGAAGACACAACAGAGTCCAGTGGGGGCAGGAGCCCCTACCTACCAAGCTGAGGATGCAGGAGTTGGTCAATGGTGAGGAAGGAAGGTCAGCACTGTAGCACTGTAGCACTGTAGCCCTGGAGTCAGAGTTGAGTTCCCGGAGGATGCACGGGATGACCTACGCCAGAAGGAAGATTGCAGTCAGGTTTGCATGTCCATATTCCACCAACAAGCCTTGGCACAAGCAAAAAACGCGATTGGCAGAAAGTGGGGCTGCTGGGGAACAGCAAGGCCGAGGACGGTTCAACCCAGGAGGGGGGAGTCGCAGAGAGCCCACAGAAGCACAGGCACCACTCCCCACTTGCAGGAGTCCCACAGGACTGGGACACAGAAGTTGCAAAAGAAGCCCATGCAGCACTACAAAAAGGAGTCCCACACTGCAGGAGAGCCACTTTGGAGCTGTGCGTCGTAGGAAGGAGTGCTGATGGCTGGAGCTACACGAAACCTGAAGACCCCTTTGAAGAAGTGCCAACAAGCGTTGGCAGCTGCAAAAGACGTAGTGCACAAAGGTACTGTCCTGCGTGGGAAGGCAAGGGCTTACCTTCACCCAAGTTGGACCGCTGGTAGAGAGGACCATCTGGACCACTTCCGACCACACCTGTGTTGCAGGATCCAGCAGTTCAGCAGGAGAAGGGGCTCCACGCTGGTAGTCATTGCTGTTGGTGCCTGCAGATGCAGGGGAGTGACTCCTTCACTCCAGTGGCGATTCCTTCTTTCCAATGCAGACTGAAAACGGGCTGTCCTCAGAAGATGCACAACTGGGGGAATGTTGCAGAAGCTGGAAGGAGCCGTGGAAACAATGTTGCAGGCGAAGTCTTCATCTTTGTTGCAGATTGTCGGGTCCTAGAGAGTCCATATGCAGTTTCTTTGGTCAGAAGTCAAAGTAAGGGATGCAGAGGAATCCTGCTGGAAACTTGCATACCGAATCTTAGGAACCACCCCAAAGAGAGACCCTAAATAGCCCTGAAAGGGACTGGTCACCTAGCTTGGTGACCACCTATCAGGAGGGGGCTCTGATGTCACCTGCCTGACCTGGCCACTCAGATGCTCCCAGAGTTCCCTGCCAACCTTGGATTCAAGATGGCAAGACCCAGAGACTCTCTGGAGGAGCTCTGGGCACCACCACCTGTGGTGGTGATGGACATGGGAGTGGTCACTCCCCTTTCCATTGCCCAGTTTCGCACCAGAGCTGGGACTGGAGGTCCCTAAACTGGTGTAGACTGGTTTTTGCACAGAGGGCACCAAATCTTCCCTTTAAAGCATACCAGTGGCTTAGGGAGGTTGCCCCTCCCAAGTCCAGTAACACCTATTTCCCAAGGGAGAGGGTGTTAACACCCCTCTTCCAAAGAAAATTATTTGTTCTGCCTTCCTGGGCTTGAGCTGATCAAGCAACTGTAGGGCAGAAAGCTCTCTGTGAGGTGCCAGCAGCTTGGGCTGTCTGGAAAACCTCAGAAGGATGTAGGAGCAATGCTGGGGTCCTCTAAGGAGCCCCCAGAGTGCATGGTATCATACAACCAATACTCTCAAAAGTATTGGTATGATTCAGACATGTTTGATATCTAGTTTTGAAGTTACCATTATGTAGTTGGACATAGGTGGTGACCTATGTCCAGTACATGCGTAAAATGGCGTCCCTGCACAGGAAAATGGATCTGGAGTTTCTGGGGCACCTCTGCTAGTGCAGGGTGCCCTCACACACAGGTACCTGCTCCCTGCCCTCTGGGCTGAAAGGACCTATAATAGGGGTGACTCATAGTGACCTGGTGCATTGACCTATAGTGAAAACGGTGGCGTGCATTTGGTTCACACAGACTACAATGCCAGGCCTGCAGAACCCTTTGCATGGGCTCTCTATGGATGGCAGAATAACTGTTGCCTTTCGGCTCCATTGCGCATTGGCGTCGACTCCATCTTAGATTGTTTTCTTTCCGCCATCGGGTTCGGACGTGTTCCTCTTCGCTCCGTATTTCGAATCGGGAAAGTTAGCTATTTATCGGAAAACTCTACGGTATTGTTCGCGCTCGGTACCGGTCTAATGTTAGTACATCGACACCGAAAGAAGAAGCGCTCCGGCGGCCCTTCGGGGCTTCCACTCTTCAGCGGGGCCTGGTCGACCCGACCGCGTCCATCGTCAAACTCATGGACCGGACCCCCTTCTGCTTCTGCCCAAATTGCCACACAAAGTATCCTTATACAGATCAACACTTGGTCTGTAATCTGTGTCTATCACCAGAACACAGGGAGGATACTTGCGAGGCTTGCTGGGCATTTCGAACGAAGAAGACCCTGCGTGATCGAAGAGCTAGAAGACTTCAAATGGCGTCGACACCGGCCGAACAGATCGACGTCGAGGAAGAAGAGAGATTCTCCATTCACGAATCGGACTCAGACGACTCCGAAACTGAGCAGCCAAAGGCACAGCCAAAAACTGTGAGTAAATCTGCCCAGGCCAAGACTCACTCCAAAATTATAAAGGCCAAGGGTGATGCCATCGCCAACAGGCCATGGCTTAACCCGAAAACACGGTGACCAAACATCGGCACCGAAAAAGTCCTCTCAATAGCCGAAGACATCTGACTCCGGTCGAGATACCGACTCCGAAACAACTCGGTGCCGAGAGTTCGACACCCCCAAAGTTAAAAAGGTTTCCTCGGAGCCGAAAAAGAGCGTACCGAAACCGTTGGTGTCGAAACATGCAGCCTCGGAGCCGAAAACAGGCTCCTACACAGAAGAGCATGGACTTTCCAACCAAATGCAAGGTAACAGATTTGAGAAGGAATTAGCCATGGGAGAGCCAGACCATACTCAAAGGAGGCTGCACATCCAGAAAGAGACTGGTAAAATTCAAACTCTTCCACCAATAAAAATAAAAAGGAAGCTAGCATTCCAGGAAACTGAAATGCAGCCAAAAGCAAAAGTGGCAAGAGACAAAACACCACAAAGGTTTTTGCCACAGCCTTCACCACTGCACTCACCACATCTGTCCCCGGTAGCAACACCCCTAATGCAGTCTCCAACACACACGGGGATGAAACAAGATGACCCGGATGCATGGGACTTATATGATGCATCGGTCTCTGACAACAGTCCCGATTGCTACCCAGCAAGGCAGTCACCACCAGAGGACAGCACTGCATATATGCAGGTGGTGTCAAGGGCAGCTACTTTCCATAATGTAGGAATGCATGCGGAGCCGATAGAAGACGACTTCTTATTTAATACACTGGCATCCACTCACAGCTCTTACCAAAGTTTGCCAATGGTCCCAGGCATGCTAAAGCACGGCAAACAGGTGTTCCAGGACCCAGTAAAAGGCAGAGCCATCACGCCTAGGGTGGTGAAGAAATATAAGCCTCCCCCAACGGACCCTGTGTTTATAACACAGCAACTGACACCAGATTTGGTGGTCGTGGGAGCAGCCAGAAAAAGGGCAAACTCCCAGTCATAAGGAGACGCACCACCGCCCGACAAGGAAAGTTAGAAGTTCGATGCGGGTGGCAGCACAGGCAGCCAATCAATGGCGGATTGCCAATTCGCAGGCTCTACTGGCTCGCTACGACAGGGCACACTGGGACGAGATGCAACATATAATACAGCACTTGCCCAAGGAACACCAAAAGCGTGCCCAGCAGGTTGTTGAGGAAGGACAGGTGATTTCCAACAACCAAATAAGGTCTGCAATGGACTCTGCAGACATAGCAGCACGGACAGTGAACACTGCAGTAACCATTCGTAGGCACGCATGGTTACGGAGCTCAGGTTTTAAACCGGAAATCCAGCAAGCTGTGCTAAATATGCCGTTCAACCAAGAACAATTGTTTGGGCCGGAGGTGGATACGGCAATCGAAAAACTAAAAAAGGACACGGACACGGCCAAAGCCATGGGCGCGCCCTACTCCCCACAGAACAGAGGCACTTTTAGAAGGCCACAATTTAGAGGGGGGTTTCGTTCCCAAACCACAGAGCCTTCCACCTCACAAGCCAGACCCACATATGAGGGCCAGTACCAAAGAGGTAGTTTTCGAGGATCATACAGGGGTGGACAATTCCCAAAACCAAGGGGGAAATTCCAAAGCCCTAAAACCCCTCAAGCTAAACAGTGACTTCAATGTCACAAATCCTCAACACCAGTGGGGGGGAGACCTACCGCATACTACCACAACTGGGCAAACTTAACTACGGATGCATGGGTCCTAGCCATTATCCAACATGGTCATCGCATAGAATTAATAAATTTCCCACCAGATGTGCCCCCAAGAGCACACAATATGTCCAAACACTTAGACCTGTTACAGCTAGAAGTTCAAGCATTGTTACAAAAACAAGCAATAGAAATAGTGCCCAAACATCAAAAAGGTACAGGTGTGTACTCCCTGTACTTCCTACTTCCAAAGAAAGACAAAACGTTGAAACCCATATTAGACCTCAGAACTCTGAATCTCTACATCAAATTAGATCACTTCCACATGGTAACACTTCAAGACGTGATTCCCTTACTAAAAAAACAGGACTACATGCCAACGTTAGATCTAAAGGACTGCCCTGAAGCCGAAGGACCAAGCAACTCCAGAGAACAGCGGCACTGTTCAAAAACTGCAACAACTTGGCAACTTTCTTGGAACTTTCAAAGACTTCTCTCTTCCACCAGAAGCGTGAGACTTTGACACACTGCACCCGACGCCCTCGGCTCAAGCTCCAGGGAACCAACACTGCAGGGAGGAATCGCAGGCGACTGCGACCTCGCGAGTAACCTGAGACAACCCTAAATTCAGTATGTAGGGGCACCCCAGAACCCAGGAAATCAGATTCCTGCAACCTGAACTAAAGATGGACTGCTTTCCTACAAGCCTGCAGAGAAGAAGGAAGGCGAAAACTGCTTTGGCCCCAGCCCTACCGGCCTGTCTCCCGACTCGAAAACCTGCAACCAGCGACGCATCCAGCAGGGACCAGCGACCTCTGAAGCCTCAGAGGACTGCCCTGGCCCCCAGGAACAAGAAACTCCAGTGAGCAGTGGCTCTGCTCAACAACCTGCAACAAACTTGCAACTTTTCTACAACTTCAAAGACCTCACTCTTCCCGCCGGAAGCGTAAGACTTTACACTCTGCACCCAACGCCCCCGGCTCGAGATCCAGAGAATAAACACCACAGGGAGGACTCCCCGGTGACTGCGACCCCGTGAGTTCCCCGAGATGACCCCCCTGGACTGCCACAGCGACGCCTGTAGAGAGAATCCAGAGGCTCCCCCTGACCGCGACTTACTGTAACAAGGGACCCGATGCCTAGACCAAGCACTGCACCCGCAGGCCCCAAGTCCAGAAGGAACCAAACCTCAGTGCAGGAGTGACCCCCAGACGACCCTCTACCTAGCCCAGGTGGTGGCTGGCCTGAGAAGCCCCCCCTGGGCCCTGCCTGCACCGCTAGAGTGACCACACCCCATCCCCCGGGGTCTATCCTTTGAAACAAATTCAAAACCCAACGTCTGCTTTGCACACTGCGCCCGGCAGCACCTGTGCCGCTGAGGGTGTGTTTTGTGTGCCTACTTGTGTGCCCCCCCCCAGTGCTCTACAAAACCCCCCTGGTCTGCTCCACGAGGACGAGGTACTTACCTGCTGGCAGACTGGAACCGGAGCACCCTGTTCTCCATAGGTGCCTATGTGTTTTGAGCACCTCTTTGACCTCTGCACCTGACCGGCCCTGAGCAGCTGGTGTGGTAACTTTGGGGTTGCTTTGAACCCCCAACGGTGGGCTGCCTATGCCCAGGAAGTGAGACTTGTAAGTGTCTTAGTCACAATCTAATCAATACTTACCTCCCCCAGGAACTGTCAATTTTTTCACTGTCTACTTTTAAAATAGCTTATTGCCATTTTATCAAATAATGTATATGTTATTGCTCTAATTCAAAGTTCCTAACTTACCTGTGTGGGAACCTTGCATTTTATGTATTTACTTCAAATCTTGAACTTGTGGTTCTAAAAATAAATTAAGAAAATATATTTTTGAATATATAAAAACTATTGGCCTGGAGTTAAGTCTGTGTTCCTCATTTATTACCTGTGTGTGTACAACAAATGCTTAACACTACCCCCTGATAAGCCTACTGCTCGACCACACTACCACAAAATAGCGGCAAAATTAGATAATTCTAATGCTCTATCTTACCTCTAAAGGGAACACTTGGACTCTGCACACTGTTTCTTACTTTGAAATAGTACATACAGAGCCAACTTCCTACACCTAGTAATAAGACCATGTGATCCCCAACAAAGATCAGAGACCAGAATTGATTAAAGCAGTACATGAGGTAGTTGATCAGCCCATGCTGGTGTGGTGACTACTATTTCACAGTTACAAGCATGTATATTACTGGTGGCCAGGTCTTTACAAACTGACCAAACAGTATGTCCTTTCTTGTGAAATTTGTCAGCAAATAAAATGGTGTACAATCCAACGCCCACCTCTGACACCCGTCTTAATTTCCAACAAACCTCTTCAATGTGTGTACTTGGACCACTGTGGTCCCCTGATAGTGCATACAAATATATCGTAGTTGCTGTTGACTTGTGCTCCAGATTTCTATGGGTTTAGCCACAACGCTCGGCTGCTGCCTTAACTGTTACTAAAGATTTTTCAAGTCTTTATTGGCACATATATAGTTGCAGATTTCCACTCGGACCAGAGCCCTACTTTCACCTCAAGGGCAAACAGATGCCATGGCATTGTTAGGAGTCAAACTGTATTATTAGTCTTCATTTCATCCCTAGGGAAATAGTGTCATGGAGCGAGGAAACCAGGATTTAAAGCAATCCCTAACAGCCAGAGTAATAGGCACAGGTTGTAGTTGGCTTAATCACCTGTATGGAATACAGAGAGCACATAATCTGCCCAGAAGGTGACTGTTCAGAACACAAATGTATGTTCAGATCTTGATGGTCTTGGTGTGGAGGCTACATATACTCCTTTTGACACAAATGAACGCGTCTGTCTTGCAGGACTTGGAACAGTTCTGTGACAACACATCTACCAGTGCCGCCTCCTTAGGAATAGGGGATGCGCCAATAACAGCCACCAGCTGGATTCCCAAAGTTGGGGATCTAGTGCATGAAGAGTGCTGTGAAAAAGGAGTTTGGCCCTCCGTTTTGTGCACTGGCTGCAGTGCTGGGAATACACAGTACCAGAACTGTCATTCTACCACTGTTGCTCAGCTCTAAAGAAAATTACTTTGTCTTCATCAACAATGTCAAGCTACACAATATGGCCAGTCCTGCACAGCAGACCAAGAGGCCTCCTAGGTAGTTCCCGAATCCCTCTCACTACAGACCAGGATGTTCCTCTACATTTTTAAGCAGCAATGCTGACGCCTCTTCAAACTTAATGAGGGTGAAAAATGATTGGATGGAATAGTCTACAATGAGCCACCAGGGGAGACTTCTGCCAGCTCTCCCCTTCTAAAAACGGCTCCAGTTTTTGCACAAACTTTTTGTATACTTTGCCGACGTCAATGACACTTTTACCGACTCATCTACGTCTTAAGCAACAGAACTGTCAAGAGCACGTAAGCTGATAATTAGGCTCAAAATTAACTATTTCACACTTCCATGCAATTATCTGTGGATTCTATTAACTGTACTTGCTTTCCTCCTTTGGATTGGGTTTGTCATTGTCTTTTTCTTACTAATACATGATCATTACCTTCCTGAACGCTCTACAGTCGAACTGGTGGATGAGGTCCTAAAACATAATTTTTCCTCCCATAAGGTCCACATAGACTTGTCGGTAGTGAACATTTCAGCTATAACAATTCCTGATTGGGTTGTTTGGGATAAAGTACCCTTTGATATATACATCCCGACAGTGATCATCCAAATTCCATATGTATTCAAACTTTCCATGACGATTTAATAACACCCGGAGTTGTTTCTGATGATTGGGATGTAAAAAAAGTTGATTCTGTGATGTCTGAATTAGAATATTATACTGTATTTGAAAGTGAAGATGTTTATCAATCAAGAGAAAATTATGGAGATATGTTCTGTTATAATTATTATGGACATTTGTGCGTTCACATAGCAAGTACCCCAAGGACTATTTTTATTAAACACTATGGGAACAATGTCCAACTCAGCTAGTGGGGCGTTCCTAAACCTATTTTGAAAAGTTTGCATATTTTTCTGGCCACCAAGTTAAAATAAAAAACTAAGTCGTATTTTAAATTGCCAGTGATGGAAAGTCAACATAGTTTATTAAGTGATACAAAAATTATTTATTCTGATAACTTTGTTTCCCGGTTGGCTATAGAGAGTTATGAATATTGGCTGAAGTCAATTGACTTAAGTGTGTGGGGATTGAAAAATTGGTAAATAAGGTTAGAAGAAGCTTTATCAAGAGCATTCCTGACATCTGTTCAAATTATATTTTTTGAAAGAAACTGTCCAACAGACCAGTTGTTTAGGCTTAGCAAAAATTACAGACTTGAATGCGCCCAGCATCCCTCCCCCTGCTAAATTTTACAAATGGCAAAAATGCATTATGCAACTGAAAATCTGCTTGATGAGTGGGTCCAAAATGGAATGTTTATCACATCACTTCCACGTCCTGTTGGGTGGTTATTGTGCCCAGTAGACACAAATGGATGTCCTGCTCATTTTGTAAACCACATGGGCGGGGGGGGGTGGGGGTAGAGGTTGGAGGTTGGAGGAGGGATGAGTGGGGGAATTTAGAACAAATAGTCCAGATCTTAGCTATGTGTCATCAGAACATTCGGGTATAGTAACAACATACATTGTAGGGAAATTATGCCAGCAGTGGCTAAAAAGTTGCTCACTGGATGCTGTTAAAGAATACCTCTGTCTCCTGTCTAATGATACAGATTTGCAAGATTTCCTGTTAGGCCCCAGAAGACAATGTAACAATCGCTTCTTATATGCAGTTTATAAAGAAATATGAAAACGTTCCAAACAAGAAGCTGCAGCCCGGTTAAGGCAAATAGATCAGGAAAATTTGGAGAAAGCACTAGTTGTTGTAGATAATGGGATTAACACCTTGTCCGACCGCATATACACTTTAAACATTGTTTCTTCTGCAGTAAACATAGTGCAAAGTGACGTCATTTTTACAGCCTGGACAGAGCCAGCTAAGGTCCATTATGCAGTTAGGTTGGACCCGGCAAACGCTGAAATCCAGTCACGTTCCCTGACAAAATGTTAGTGCAAGGGACATATTTTCAACATTTAATTTAACATGACAGCAACAAGTAATGGCTAAGAAGGAAGCGACTTATGTTATGCTAAACATCGAGAAATTAGCAAAGTTGCCTTTTACTGTGGCGGTAAAAACCATCTGCGGAATGGTTAATATACTGGGTTATTAATCTGCTTATTTCAACACTTCATTTTACATCCTGCTTGAAACACATTCTGGAAGGCAGATATGAGAGGCTAGGCAACACTTACATTCTTGAGGTGTGGGAGCCTCCCTTTTTGCACAAATGTTTCAGTGGCATGAAAGAGGTCTTTCTTGGCGGCGGTGAATGCGAGACTTATGTGAGACTTTCAATGGTTTGTAAGCAGCTGCCCTTGCACGGGGCGTGTAACGCTTCAGCAGCAAACTTAGCTTACTATCTAAAGGGAGTTCAAGTCCCCTCGATTATATTTACGTTCCAGGTACTCTCCAATGGAAGCTATGTGCTTAACCGTGAAAGCTGTTGTGGAATGCGAACCGGAATAACTTATGTCGTTTCGGTCTCCCAAATTGTCACCTGTTTCATGATTGCTCTTGCTCCTCCGACACAACTGACTAAAGTAGCAGATATTTGGCCTCAAATTGCTACTTAAAATGTGAATTTTGGTAAGTTGAGCAGACTAAAAACATTGTTTCAAAAACATTGTTTCAAAAGCATGTGGCACTTCCATCTACGGTTAAGACCTATGTGCTTCAAGTTGCGAGGTCATCTGCAGAAATACTGTTCCTTTAAAATACAAACTTTCAGAGAAACTGTGCAGGACAGAGTTCCGCAATTAAGAGGTCCTGCACTGGGGGGGGGGGAGAGGCTGTGCTATATAGCACAATGGTCAGTGCCTCCCCCTGCCAGCAGCAGTAGCCTGTTTGTGTAGAGCAGGTAACCCTGGGACGGTGAGTCCCACCAGGGCAGTGCGTTAGAGTTCCACAGGTAAGAGATCTCTCGCTTCAGAGGGAGAGGCAGCGACATATAGCGTGATGGTCAGCGCCTCCCCCTGCCATAGGCTGTAGCCTGTGTGTGTGTGTGTGTGTGTGTGTGTGTGTGTGTGTGTGTATATATATGTTCGGTGGCATGTGTAGCTGCAGATACACATGCTGTGCATTATAAGTCTGCCATCTAGTTTTGGGCTCGGAGTGTTACAAGTTGTTTTTGTTCGAAGAAGTGTTTTCGAGTGACTCCTCCTCTTTGGTTCCATTGCGCATGGGCATCGACTCCATGTTAGATTGTTTTTCTTTCGGCCGCCTGGTTCGGACGTTTTTCTTCTCGCTCCGAGATTTCGATTTGGAAAACATTGAAATGCTTTCTTTTCGTCAGTATTGTATCAATCAGTACTGTTGAAGAAGACAACTCTACTCTCCTTCGGGTTGCGCGTGCCCTAGTTGGGCCGACCACGTGGAAGCCTCATGGATCGGACTCCATTCCGGTTCTGTCCTTTGTGCCACCCAAAATATCCTTATACAGACCAACATCTCGTCTGTAATCTTTGCCTTTCCCCAGATCATCGGGAAGATAATTGTGAGGCCTGTCGATCCTTCTGTTCCAAAAAGACTCTTCGAGACAGAAGGGCACGAAGACTCGAGATGGTGTCCAGAAGCACCGAACATTTCGACATGGAGGAGGAAGAAATCATGCAGACAGCAGTCTCTGTTCGAGGTTCTGACTCCGAACAGAAATCCGAGGAGGACAGACCTGTCATGGCGGGACATGTGAGTCCGCCTGCCCCTGTACCCTCACAAAAACATAAGGCTTGGGTACGGCAATGAAGCAAGGCCATGGCTCGGCCCAAAAAAGACTACCGGTGACCAAACTACCAGTTCGGCACTGAAAAAGGCCACTCCTCCCAAAACATCGGAGGCAATAAAAGGCTCCGTGTCCGACTCGAGGAAACACCGTTTTTCTGAGTCGAAGATTCGGAAATCCCTTTCGGAGCCGAGATCATCCACTGCATAATCTTTTTCGATGCCGAAAAAGCCTGCTTCGGAGCCGAAAAGGCCAGCATATACAGAGGAGCATGGACTTTCTAAGAGACTAAAAGAAAGCCACAAAACCTCTGAAAAGGAGTATCAAGTATAGCAAATACTTGAAGTTATGGACGAAAGGCAAGCCAGGATTCATATCCATAAAGAAACAGGCAGGATCCTAACACCGCCTCTAAAACCAAAGAGAAAGTTAGCTTTTCAGGAGGAATTGGACACTATGCAGCCTCCAGCTAAAGTGCCAAAGCAAAAGGAGAAACCACCACCTCCTGTTTTCTCGTCATTCTCCTCCTCACTCTCCACACCTGCCTACCTCCTACTAGTCCTACACACCAGTGCAGTCACCCACACACTCTTTTGACTCACAACAGGACAATGTAGATCCATGGGATCTTTATGATCCAGATCCCATTCCTAGCAACGACCCAGACAGCTATCCCTCGAAGCCTTCACCACCTGAGGATAGCACTGTGTAAAAGTAGGTTTTAGGTAGGGCTGCAGCGTACCACGGGGTCACCATGCACACTAAACCACACTGAGAGGATTTTTTGTTTAATACCCTATCCTCAACACATTCAAAATACCAGTGCCTCCCCATGCTCCCAGGCATGTTAAAACACACCAATCAAATATTCAGTGAGCGGGTTAAGGCTCATATAATAACGCCCAGAATAGAGAAAAAGTACAAACCTCCTCCCTCTGATCCTGATTACATAACACACCAAGTACCTCCAGATTCGGTAATGGTCAGCGCTGCCAGAAAAAGGGCAAACTCACAATCATCAGGAGATGCTCCCCCACCCGACAAAGAAAGCAGAAAGATTGATGCGGCAGGGACGAGAGTTGCATCCAAGGCAGCGAATCAGTGGAGGATAGCTAACTCGCAAGCCCTGTTAGCTCAATACGACAGTGCCCATTGGAATGAGATGCAAGACATAATTCAGCATCTCCCTAAAGAACACCAGAAAAGGGCACAACAAGTAGTGGAAGAAGGGCAAGCCATTGCAAATAATCAAATTCGATCTGCCCTAGATGCAGCAGACACCGCTGCTAGAAATGTCACTACTGCAGTGACAATACGTAGGCATGCATGACTCAGGGCTTCGGGTTTTAAACCAGAAATACAGCAAGCTGTGTTAAATATGCCATTCACTAAGAAACAGCTTTTTGGCCCAGAGGTTGACACAGCCATTGGGAAATTACGCAAAGATTCAGACACAGCAAAAGCAATGGGTGCACTATACTCCACACCATACAGGGGATCCTTTCGGAAACCGCAGTTTTGAGGTGGATTTAAACCACAGACAACAGAAGCATCCACATTGCAGGCAAAACCAAACTACCAACCACAATACCAACGAGGTGGTTTTAGGGGCACATATAGGGGGCAGTATACCAAAAATAGAGGGAAATTTCAGACCTCTAAGCAACCTCGACAGCACCCTAAGCAGTGACTTGTCTCATCCCCTTCCACCCCACACCTCTCCTGTGGGGGGAAGACTACAACAGTTCTACGCAAATTGGCAAAAAATTACCAGAGACAATTGGGTACTATCATTTATCCGCAATGGTTATTGCCTAGAATTGATACAAACTCCCCCAATCATTCCACCAAGGTCACACAAACTATCCACAGAACACATCAATCTGTTACAGGAAGAAGTCCAATCTCTATTACTCAAACAAGCAATAGAATCCGTACCACAAGCTCAAATAGGGACAGGAGTTTATTCGCTATATTTCCTCAATCCCAAACAAGATGGCGCACTCAGACCAATATTAGGTCTCAGGACCCTCAATCTTTACATCCTGTCAGAACATTTTCACATGGTAACTCTACAAGATGTTATCCCACTACACCAAAAACACGATTTCCTGGCAACGTTTTCATATACCCATCCACCCTGCGCACAGAAAATATCTCCGGTTTGTCATTCAAGAAAAGCACTATCAGTTCGAGGTGTTACCCTTTGGGATAACAACAGCTCCAAGGGTATTCACAAAGTGCCTAGCAGTAGTCACAGCCTACCTAAGAAGACAATATATACATGTCTTTCCATATCTAGACGATTGGCTCATAAACTCAAACAGTCATACGCAGTGTCAAAACCATACGCATTACGTAATACAAACCTTGCACACGCTAGGGTTCTCAATAAATTACCAAAAGTCGTATCTATCTACAACTGGCACAAATACAACAGTAATTTGGGTGCAATACTAAATACTCAAAAAGCGCTAGCATGTCCCAATACGCAAAGAATGCAAACATTCCAAAATATAATCCCACAGATACAAACAAATTAACGGTACACTGTCAGAATTGTCATGAAGATTTTAGGGATGATGGCATCATGTATTGCAATTGTTCCACACGCAAGACTTAACATGCAGCCCATACAACAGAGCCTTGCACAACAATGGTCACAGGCACACGGTCAACTTCAAGATCTAGTGTTGATAGACAGCCAAACATGCATGTCCCTTCAGTGTTGGAATTCCACAAATATAAACAAAGGGCTGCCATTTCTAGACCCTGTGCCTCAGACCCTAATTACAACAGATGCATCAATGATTGGGTAGCTCACCTCAACAATCACAATATTCAAGGACAATGGAATGCCAAGCACAAATAGCTACACATAAATCACTTAGAGTTGTTAGCTGTCTTCGTTGCACTCAAAGCTTTTCGGCCTCTTCTCACACAGAAGAATGTCCTTATCAAAAAAGACAACATGACAACCATGTATTACCTAAACAAACACATTCACCCCAACTCTCCCTTCTAGCCCAAAAAATTAAATTTGGAAATGGGCAATCCACAACCAAATTCAACTGTTAGCACAGTACATTCCAGGGATACACAACCAATTGGCAGATGTTATCAGCAGAAATCACCAACAAACACTTGAATGGAAGAGTCACCCTCAAGTACTTCTAAAGTACTTTCAACAATGGGGAACACCAAACATAGATTTGTTCGCCACAAGCGAAAACGCAAAATGCCAAAACTTTGCATCCAGACACCCACATCCCCTATCCAAGGGCAATGCTCTATGGATAAATTGGTCAGGGAAATTTGCTTACGCTTTTCCCCTTGTCCCACTCATCTGTTTCTAGTCAACAAGTTGCGTCAAAACTCACTCAATATGATACTCATAGCACCAATATGGGCTTGCCAACCGTGGTACACAACATTGTTAGACCTGTCAGAAGTACCACACTTCAAACTCCCAGACCGACCAGATCTGTTGACACAACAAAGGACAAATCAGTCACCCTAATCCCAAAACACTCAATCTAGTGATTTGGCTCCTGAGGTCATAGTTTGGATATTTACAACTCCCATCAGAATGTATGTAGGTTATTAAGCAAGCAAGAAATCCCACTACTAGACAGTACTATGCTAACAAATGAAAAAGATTTGTATTAGTGTCAATCCAAACAGATTGCCCCTCTTACAGCATCAGTACAAGATATTGTATGTTATTTACTTCATTTACAAAAATCTAATTTAGCATTCTCTTCCATAAAAATACATCTTACTGCAATGTCAGCATATTTACAAAATATACAACACAACTCCTTAGAGTTCCTGTTATTAAAGCTTTCATGGAAGGTTTAAAATGCATCATTCCACCCAGAACACCTCCAGTTCCCTCTTAGAATTTAAACATAGTGCTTACACGACTTATGGGCCCACCATTTGAACCTATGCACTCATGTCAAATGCAATTCTTAACATGGAAAGTTGCCTTCCTAGTCGCAATTACGTCTTTACAAAGAGTAAGCGAAATACAAGCCTTCACTATTGAACTGTTCTTACAGGTACACAAGCATACAGCTGTACTAAGAACAAACCCCACATTTTTGCCAAAGGTTGTCTCGCTTTTTCATATAAATCAAACAGTGTAACTGCCAGTCTTCTTCCCACAGCCAGATTCTGTGGCAGGAAGAGCCATACATACATTAGACATTAAAAGAGCTCTAATGTGCTATATAGACAGAACAAAACCATTCAGAAAGACTAAACAACTGTTTGTAGCTTTCCAAAAACCTCATACAGGTAACCCCATATAAAAACAAGGGTTGGCAAGATGGATTGTACGATGCATCCTAACATGCTACGTTAAAGCCAAAAGACAACTCTTAGTTACTCCTAAAGCACATTCTACAAGGAAAAAAGGTGCTGCAATGGCTTTTTTAGGAAATATACCAATGGCTGAAATATGCAAAGCAGCTATTTGGTCAACACCACATACATTCACTAAACACTACTGTGTAGATGTTTTAGCAAGACAACAAGCCACAGTAGGTGAAGCTGTACTCAGAACATTATTTCAAACAACTTCAACTCCTATAGGCTGACCACCACTTTTATGGGAGGATAAACTGCTAAGTAGTCTATGCACAGCATGTGTATCTGCAGCTACGCATGCCACCGAACGGAAAATGTCACTTACCAAGTGTATATCTGTTCATGGCATGTTCCGCTGCAGATTCACATGCACCCTCCCACCTCCCCGGGAGCCTGTAGTCGTTTAAGTAAAAAAAAAACATTTGTTTATATGTAGATGTCCATGCTAATGCAAATCTATATATATCTCTATTCTTTTCACCTATATACTCTATCGCTCCTATCTTACCCTCTGCGGGAAAACAATCTGACATGGAGTCGATGCCCATGCGCAGTGGAACCGAAGAGGAGGAGTCACTCGATCTCGTGACTCACACTTCTTCGAACAAAAACAACTTGTAACACTCAGTGAATCAGCAGCAGAACATGCCACGAACAGATGTATACTGGGTAAGTGACATTTTCCATATATATGTATAATCTGCAGCCTATAGAAAGAGTAACAAAGTGGCTAGATTACATGTACTTTTCTTTTCAAAGCACATGAATACATTTCATAGTAACAATGAAAAACTGACAATAGAAAGCCTTCCACTATGATGCTGTATGACATGGGTACTCACAAACTTTTTTCCCGGGGGCCAAAATTAGTCTGGTTTGTGGTTGAGGGCATCACCAATGGACCTATGGGGGAGTGGTGAGGGGGGAGAGGAGTCGGGGGTCAGGGCTACCAGTGGGGAACAAAAGCATCCCCATCCACCATCCCCATTACTAGACAATGTTGTATTTCGATGCCAGATATAACTACAAAAGTACAAGGAGAACATTTTGCTAATGCATTTTTATTATCAGAAAATAGCAATATTGAGAGGCATTCCACGGTAATCCTTGTTAACCAGATTTTCAGCTCAGGCCCAATGCAGCACAGGTTTAACTGAGTCCGAAAAATAGGTAGGCAAAGAATGATCTATTAAGAACTTCATTTACACTTTGTTTCCTTTAGTTCCCTGTAATCTGGTACTAAATCTGAAACACCAAGCCTTAAGAGCTGATCCAGATGTAAGCATGTGAGCTTATGTCTGAGTTTACTCTTCAACAGTCCCATTGTGTGTGTGTGGGGGTACGGGGGGAACTTTGACAAACAGATGGTGACCCAAATATATAAGTTACATTCTGGATCACTGTACAAAGAACAGGACATTTGTCAGAAGGCACTGTGTAGGAAACTGGCTCCCTGTTGCAGTTACCCCCGCTTTTTGCCTAATATTGATGCTGACTTGACTGAGAAGTGTGCTGGGACCCTGCTAACTAGGCCCCAGCACCAGTGCTCTTTCACTAAAAATGTACATTTGTTTCCAAAATTGGCACGCAGATAAGTCCCTTGTTTAAGGTACCAGTGGAACCAAGGGCCCTGTGACCAGGGAAGGTCCATAACGGCTGTAGCATGTGTTGTGCTACCCTAAGGGATCCCTCACCCAACACATGTACACTCCCATTCCAGATTGTGTGTTGGGGGGGAGAAAAATGCAAAGTCGACATAGCATCTCTCTCAGGGTGCCAGGCACACAAAATACTGTCTGTGGCATAGGTAAGGCACCCCTCTAGCAGGCCTTAAAGCCCTAAGGCAGGGTGCACTATACCACAGGTGAGGGCATAGCTGCATGAACAATATATCCTTACAGTGTCTAAGACTATTCTTAGACATTGCAAGTACAGTGTGGCCATATTAAGTATATAGTCTGGAAGTTTGTCAAAACGAACTCCACATTTCCATAATGGCTACACTGAACACTGGGAAGTGTGGTATCAAACTTCTCTTCCAGGGGATCCTCATCAATATTCATAAACATTGAATATTCCCGCCCTTGTGCGGGGACCCCGGAGCATATATAAAAATACACACATATTATACATGTGTAAAACAGCAATGCAGGCTATAATTATAAACAGGCTAAAATGCTTTATTTCTATGAAGTTTCTTTTTTTTTTTTATATTATAAAATTACAATAGAGAATAAATATCTACCCAAGCCCCCAAAACTGGGCTTAGGGAAGTAAGCAGCAGTAAACACTAGAGAAAAAGAGAAAAAACTACATTGAAAAACAATGGAGCATTCTTAGCCAATAGGCTGCATGCAGGTTAACACAGGAGAACCATAAAAACGTTGGCACCGTGCCTTTAAGACCCTGAGCACCTCCAGTATCCCACCATGCCTCAGGGGTGAAGGAAAGGTGACAGTTGGTTCACAGTTAGGTTAGTTCTTTTTTCCGGCTTCTTCTGAGAGGATCCTGGAGCATTGAGCTCTCAGTTTTTCTGAGTTTTTTTCTCAGAAAAATACTTTAAAAAGCGTTTTTTCCTGTTTCATTCGACAGATAACATCTTTGTCTGTGTTTGGCAGTTTTTTCCTGACAGAAAAATGCCTTCACTTTTTGTCAAATGCCCTTCTTGTGGGAAGAAGGCCCAGTCAGACCCACACTCTTTGTATTGTGTGCCTGCCTCAGAGTCACTGCCCTGACACTTGCAAGCACTGCAAGAATATGTCAGAGGACTCTGAAGGACAGAGAGAAGATCAGGCTACATGGGCTTCATGAGAGGCAGAAAATATCATCCTCTTCACTTCCCAGGCAACCAGCAGGCCATTCTCAGGAGAGAATGGCTAGGTCGACGTCAGCAGGTAGGAAAGTACCTGTTTGTTCCCCGTCGACGTTGTCGCTGCCACCGTCTCACCGGCATAGATCGCAATCGACGGCGACCCACCCGACGTCGAAGGAGACTGTGTCGAGGGAACACCATCGCAGGGGCAGATCTCCGTCGACGGCAGCCCGCCGATCGACGTCGAGCCATCGCCGGCGTGCCCGGTCGCCGCCAAAGGCCGTTCGCCCCCCGACGTCAAGAGACGCGACGTCGAAATCGCCACGACGGCATGAGAGACATCCGCCGTCGACCTCCCACCGCTCCACGTCGATGCACACGACGGCGAGTAGGTAGAGGTCCAAAGATCGCCGTTCAACGTCGAGACACTCTACATCGAGACACTCTACGTCGAGGCAAGAGCAACCGATGGGGCGCCCTTCGACGTCGATACAGCCATCGACGTCGACACAGGTTTTACCTGTCCCGCAGGGAGTAGAACATCGCCCTCCGCCAGCAGACCAGGCCGCACCATCTCCCGTGGTCTCCATACCGAGCGACTCATCTCGTTCAAGAGCGGCATCATCTGGGCATGTTTCGCCCATCAACCTATCTCCAAGATGGCTAGAGAGCCTTAACAGACCAGCGGCCTCCCCGGATTCGCAGTATTCGCGAATGTACTCACCTACTGCCTCCCTTCCAAGAACGCCATCACCGACAGCAAGGGCAGGACGGGCTCGTTCTGTTCCTCGTCAACCGACCGCGAGGCCTGGGCGCTCTGCTACAGCATCTCGCAGCAGGTCTCGTTCTCAACGGCGATCCAGGTCTCGTTCACGAAGAAGATCCCCCTCTTGGTCATCGTCAGGATCATCTGTCGGGCGTTACTCCCCCACCCTAACAGATTCTCCACCTGCTAGGGTCTCACCAGTGGATGACATTACCACGTTTAATGAGGTGCTGTTAAGGGGAGCGCAGAAATTAAACATAGAGGTTCCAGAGCCATCTACCTCCTCGTCAGTCATCTTTGAGACTCTGCAGCATAGATCAGCGTCAAAAAAGCTACTGCCTCTAGTGCCTGGTTTGTTGCAGCCAACCATGGACACTTTCCTGGACCCAGCTACGCTCAAATCTGCCCCTGCTAGGATTCTGAAAAAATATAAGGCTCCCGAACAGGACCCTTTGTTCCTAAGAAAGGATCCGCCACCGGACTCTAATATTGTCCGCAGCCCGAAAAACCCACTTGGTGGCATCATCCTCCACGGTCCCCCCGGATAAAGAGAGCAGGCATCTAGACTCTCTGGGGAGAAAGATGTGCGCTACGGCGGCTTCGGCAATGAAAGTCTCCAGTGCTTCTGCACTCCTGGGCAGGTATGACCGTTCTCTGTGGGACTCCCTCAATAGATTCACAGAGAAATTGCCCAGAGAAGACAGACAAGATTTTCAAGAGATCTTGCAGGAGGGATGCCTGGTATCCAACCATGTTATCAGCACGGCGGCAGATGGGGCGGATTTAGCTGCACATGGGTACGCACATGAAATCTGTGCAAGAAGGTCTTCCTGGCTGAGACGGACTGGGTTAAATCAAGAAGCACAACAGCGCATCCTGAATCTCCCATTCGCCGGGAACTCGCTGTTCGGTACCCATGCAGACGAGGAAATGGCCCGCATGAAGACCGAGGTGGACACCATGAGGGCAGTAGGCCTGGAAAGGAAGAAAGATTTCAGGAGAAGGTATAGGCCTTATGACAGGCGCCCTTTCCAGCAGAGGGTTCAAACCCCTCACTGGTCCCAGAGGCCACAACAACGGCAGGGACGCCCTCTCTTTCAGCAAAGGAACACAAGGGAGCGAGGGTCAAGTAGACCTCAGCAGTCCACACCGAAAGCGCCGGCCAAACAATGAGATCTCGCTTCCCTCGACACTGTACACCACTCCGGTGGGGGAAGTATTGCAGGTTATCTTCACGAGTGGCACTCTATCACAAGAGACAAATGGGTGCTCAATATTGTCGAAAATGGCTACTCTCTTCTTTTCAAACAGCCTCCACCACACTTGCCACCAGCCAAATGCAATCCATCTCATCTCAGCCTGCTGCGCAAAGAGGCTCTCGCCCTCTTACAAAAGAATGCCATAGAAAGGGTTCCACCTGCGCACAGAGGAAAGGGGGTTTACTCCTGTTATTTTCTGGTGGCGAAAAAGGGCCGAGAGGGCGTTTTCAGACCAATTCTGGACTTACGGCTGCTGAACAAATACATAGGAAAACAGAAGTTCAGGATGCTAGCGCTTCACCAGATTTTCCCTCAGCTACATCAGGGAGACTGGATGTGCTCCATCGACCTGCAGGATGCATATTTTCACATCCCAATAGCTCCCAAGCATCGGAAATTCTTGCGCTTCCAAGTAGCGTCACAGCACTATCAGTTCAGAGTTCTACCATTTGGCCTGAAATCTGCCCCACACGTCTTCTCGTAATGTATGGCGGTGGTAGCGGCACATCTTCGAAAACAAAAGATATTCATCTACCCATACCTAGACGACTGGTTACTGAAGGCTTCTTCTCCGGAGCAGGCGAGAAGCCATCGGGACATTGTGCTCAGGGTTTGCGAGTCTCTAGGTCTTCAGGTCAATTGCCAAAAGTCAACCTTGATTCCAACACAGAACCTTCACTACCTGGGAGCTATAATAAACACAGAACTCCAAAGAGTGTATCCTTCGGAGGAACGACTATCCTCAATAGACAGGAAGTGTCAGGACCTGTTGAAAGCCAACGCGCCTACGGCATGTCAGGTGACATCGCTGCTGGGCTCCATGGCATCATGCATTTTCATTGTCCCAAATGCCAGACTGCACATGAGGCCCCTCCAAGAGGCATTGGAGAGCAACTGGAGCCAAAGGACAGGTCGCTGGGAGGACAGAGTGCGACTACCGGCAGCGGCACTTCAGTCATTGAAATGGTGGATGCACACACCTCACCTGTCAGCAGGTGCTCCGTTTCACCAGGTAGTTCCATCCAACACTCTGGTAACGGATGCGTCTCTTCAGGGATGGGGGGCTCATCTGGGTCCCCTTCAAGCTCAGGGCCTGTGGTCAGTCAAGGAAAAGCAGTACCACATCAATCTGCTGGAACTCAGAGCGGTCCATCTGGCTCTCAAGTCTTTCACACCATTAATTCAGGGGAAAACTCTCCTAATACAAACGGACAATACAACCACGATGTATTATTTGAACAAACAGGGGGGAACGAGATCACTACCCCTATCTCGAGAGTCCCAAATGATATGGCATTGGCTCCTGGCCAGAGGAATGTCACTTACAGCGGTTCACCTGCCAGGGCAACAAAACGTGGAAGCAGATTTCCTGAGCAGACACCTAGAGGACGCACACGATTGGGTCCTACACGGCGAAGTCGTCGAATACATCTTCGCTCAATGGGGTCGACCTCAATTGGATCTCTTCGCAGACGAAGTAAACAAGAAATGCCCAGACTTTGCATCCAGGTTCTACCGTCCGGGATCTCGAGGGAATGCCCTGTTGATCGACTGGTCAGGGATATTTCTCTACGCCTTTCCACCGATTCCCCTCATACCGGCAGTGATCAACAAACTTTACAGATCCAGAACCAGAACCAGAATGATTCTCATAGCGCCACAATGGCCCCGTCAATTCTGGTACACAGATCTCCTCAACCTATCGGAAAAACCTCACAGGAGGCTGCCGTGCAGACCGGATCTTCTGAGCAGAATGGAGGGCAGGATTCTACATCCCAACCTACCCTCTCTGAGCTTAACAGCATGGCTCCTGAATTCCTGCAGTATGGGCACCTAGGGCTCTCACAGGAGTGTATGAACATCTTGAAAGAGTCCAAACGACCTTCCACGCGGCGTTCTTACACTTTTAAGTGGAAGAGATTCTACATATGGTGCTGTCAACAAGGCCAGAATCCCATACGGGCTCAGGAGGATGTCATACTGTCCTATTTACTTCATTTGGCAAAGTCCGGTCTGCAGGTATCATCTATTAAGGTACATTTGTCTGCCATTACAGCCTATTGTAAGTCACCTTCTCAGGAATCCTTCTTTACGAAACCTGTAGTCAAGGATTTCTTAGAAGGTTTGAAAAAAGTCTTTCCGCCCATTCGGAGACCATCTCCTCCATGGGAACTGAACATAGTATTGTCAAAACTTATGGGCCCTCCTTTTGAACCTATACACAAGGCCTCTTTACAGCACCTTACGTGGAAGACGGTTTTTTGGTGGCCATTACTTCGGTGAGGAGGGTCAGCGAAATTCAGGCTTTGTCTTCCAAAGAACCGTACACGTTTTTTCATGACAATAGAGTGGTTCTGCGAACTCACCCATCTTTCCTTCCGAAAATGGTGTCAGAATTCCATATCAATCAGACTATATCTTTACCGACTTTCTTTCCCAATCCGGAGACTCCGGCAGAGAAAGCATTGCACTCCTTAGACTTGAAAAGAGTGCTGAAATTTTATTTGGATAAAACAAAAGCGATTAGACATTCCAACCGCTTGTTTGTAAATTATGGTCATTTGAGGACAGGAGAGGCAGCATCTAAACGAACTATATCAAGATGGATAGTTTCTTGTATTGTTAATACTTACCAGCTGGCTAATAAACAATTACTAGCTAGGCCTAAAGCGCATTCCACAAGGGTAAAAGCGGCTACTGCTGCCCTCCTTAACAATGTTCCAATATCTGAGATTTGTAAGGCTGCTACATGGAAGTCTGTACATACGTTTACTAGACATTACTGTTTGGACTCAGATGCAAGAGCGGATGCCCAAGTGGGGCAGGCCTCTCTGAGAAATTTATTTGCATAATACGTATCTATTCCTGCGCTTCTATTAGACAGTCCGCAGAGTTTAGGGATGGGCTTGCTAATCTATTCAATGTTTATGACTATTGATGAGGATCCCCTGGAAGAGAAGGATAAGTTACTTACCTGTAAATCCTAGTTCTCTTCCAGGGGTATCCTCATCAAAGTCATAAACAACCCACCCTCCTCCCCGGACTCACGTCTCCTAGAAGTGCAGGACTGATTGTCTTTCAAATCAGTTACACAGATTGTCACCTAAAAAAGTACTGACCTAACTGTGAACCAACTGTCACCTTTCCTTCACCCCTGAGGCATGGTGGGATACTGGAGGTGCTCAGGGTCTTAAAGGCACGGTGCCAAAGTTTTTATGGTTCTCCTGTGTTAACCTGCATGCAGCCTATTGGCTAAGAATGCTCCATTGTTTTTCAATGTAGTTTTTTCTCTTTTTCTCTAGTGTTTACTGCTGCTTACTTCCCTAAGCCCAGTTTTGGGGGCTTGGGTAGATATTTATTCTCTATTGTAATTTTATAATATAAAAAAAAATAAAAAATAAACTTCATAGAAATAAAGCATTTTAGCCTGTTTATAATTATAGCCTGCATTGCTGTTTTACACATGTATAATATGTGTGTATTTTTATATATGCTCCGGGGTCCCCGCACAAGGGCGGGAATATTCAATGTTTATGACTTTGATGAGGATACCCCTGGAAGAGAACTAGGATTTACAGGTAAGTAACTTATCCTTCTCAGAATAATAAACCCACACTGGTGCCAGTGCTGGATTTATTAAAAAACAAAATGCACACAAAGGGCATCTTATGGATGCCCCCTGTATTTTACTCCAATCCTTCAGTGCAGGACTGACTCTGTGCCAGCCTGCCACTGAGGCGAGTTTCTGACCTCCTGGGGTGAGAGTCTTTGTGCTGTCTGGGGCCAGAAACAGTCTGCACTGGGTGGAGGTGCTTCACACCCCCCTCCCAGAACTGTAACACCTAGCAGTGAGCTTCAAAGGCTCAGGTTTCATGTTAAAATGCCCCAGGGCACTCCAGCTATGGGAGATACCCGCCCCCCAGACACAGCCCCCACTTTTGGCGGCAAGTCCGGAGGAGATAAGGAGAAAAACAAGGAGGAGTCACCCTCCCACCAGGACAGCCCCTAAGGTGTCCTGAGCTGAGGTGACCCATGCCTTAGGAAATCCTCCATCTTGTTTTGGAGGATTCCCTCCAATAGGATTAGGAATGTGCCCCCCACCCTACAGGGAGGAGGCACAAAGAGGGTGTAGCCCCCCCCAGACCTAAACACACCCCTAAATTGAGTATTTGGGGGTGACCCTAAACCCAGGAAACCAGATTCCTGCAACAAGGACTGCTCACCTGAAAGCCCTGTAGAGACAAAGGAGATGACACTGACTTGGCCCCAGCCTATCTCCAGACTCTTGAGAACCTGCACAGCGACACATCCAGCGGGACCAGCGATCTCTGAGGACTGGCCTGCACCTAAAGGACCAAGAAAATCCCGAGGACAGCGGCTATGTCCAAAACTGCAACAAAGAAACCATCTTGAAAGAGACTCCGGACCCATGAGTCTTCACACTCTACACCCGACGCCCTGGCTCGTGTCCAGAAGAACCAACACTGCCAAGAGGACCCCCAGGTGACTCCAACGACGTGGACACCCTGAGTCGACCTCCCTGCCCTGCCTGCAGAGAGGATCCAGAGGCTCCCCATGACCGCGACTGCCTGGAAACCAAAGGAACCTGACGCCTGGAAGAAGCACAGCACCTGCAGCCCCCAGGACCAAGAGGAACCAACCACCGGTGCAGGAGTGACCAGCAAGCGGCCCTCGTCCTCGCCCAGTCGGTGGCTGGCCGAGAAGCCCCCCGTGCCCTGTCTGCATCGCCAGAGTGACCCCCGGGTCTCTCCCTACAACCCGATGCCTACTTTGCACACTGCACCCGGCTGCCCCTGTGCCGCTGAGGGTGTATTTTGTGTGCCTGTCTGGGACACCCCCCTTCTTTGACCACTGCACCTGACTGGCCCTGTGTTGCTGGTGCTAGGTGTTTGGGGTCAAATTGAACCCCCTACGGTGGGCTGCCTATACCCAGGAGACTGACTGTGTAAGTGCTTTACTCACCTGAGAAAGTAACCAATACTTACCTCCCCCAGGAACTGTTGTTTTTTGCACTGTGTCCACTTTTAAAATAGCTTATTGCCACTTTTGCCAAAACTGTGTACATTACTGTTTTAATTCAAAGTTCCATTCTTAGCTGTGTGAAGTACCTTACAATTTATTTACTTACCTAAATTCTAAATCTTGTGGTTCTAGAATTAAGAAAATAATATTTTTCTATATAAAAACATATTGGCCTGTGGTAAGTCTTTGAGTGTGTGTTCCTCATTTATTGCCTTTGTGTGTACAACAAATGCTTAACACTGCCCTCTGATAAGCCTACTGCTCGACCACACTACCACAAGAGCATTAGTATTATCTAATTTTTGCCACTATCAACCTCTAAGGGGAACCCTTGGACTCTGTGCACACTATCCCAGTGGAGAAGTGTGGCACAATGGTTAGAGCGGCAGACCCTGATGCAAAGATCTGGCCCGCGACCAGGGTTCAATTCCCACCTCGGCAGGTCTTGGGCTCAATTACCTTGGACCAGATAATTCTCGCCTCAGTGCCTAATCTAATTAATGGGTCCCACTCTGTAACTCTGGGCAATAGCTTGCTTAATCTCCACAACGTCCCTCACATTGCTTGGATGCCTGGCTTCACCCTGGGGCTGTCCAGGAGTGGGTGCCTCACAGGGAAAAGCCAGGAGGGGTTCCATAGCAGTATGCGTATAGCACCTTGAGACCGTAACGGTTGAGAAGTGCGCTATACAAGTGCAAAGTTCACAGTTGATCTCTATACAGAGCCAACTTCCTATACGAAATGTTCCAGAATTCTTCTGGTGCATACCCCAAAAAAGATGCTTTTGGAGCCGAATTGTGCTGGGTGTCTGTCAGCTCCATTTGTGTTTGCACCCTTTTCTTGCTAGTAAATTCATCATCAAGATTTCATGCACTCACCATCCAGGGATTTTCAACCAGCCTGAACGGAGGGTGGGGGCTCGGAATTGAGAAAATCGCCTTTTGATCTCCCTAGAAAATTCTTCAAGACATGCACCAAGGTTTAGCGTTGGCAGCATTTCCTGTGCTTTTGGAAACCTCTGAGTCACAGCCAACAGTTATGGAAAGTGGGTGAAGTCAGCAATGTCTAGTTGTTCTTTCAATAGTGCAAGCTTACTTTCAAATGAGTAAATATCATTCATCATGGAGCACACATGCTGTTTGCCTTGCAGCATCAAATTGAGAGCATTGAAGTGTGCAAATAGATCTGAAAGAAAAATGCAGCATTATAAGCCAGTTCACATTGTTTAGTTCTGGGAATGATTGACATCTAATGTTTGCAAAGTGTTCAATTTCAAGTAGCAAAGCAATTAACCTTTCCAGAACTTTCCCTCTGCTTAGCCATCGCAATTCAGTGCACGTCAAGAGGTCTGTATATTCAGCTTCAGAATCCTGCAGCAGAGCTTTAAAAAGTCTATGGTTAAAGCACAAATAACATTAACAGTTTTCACTGCAAGTTTTAGGACATCATTCAGTTCTCCCTGGTTTAATTTTGCCCACAAAACCTCTTGGTGAATAATGTAGTAGTAGTCTATAACAGTCTGTCCGGTGAGCTTTTTTTTTTTTTAAAGCAGATACAAAGCCTCTGTCATGGTCTACAATGACATGAGCCCCATCCGCTGTGATGCTGAAAAGAGTGTCTAATGGTATGTGATGTGTTTCAAAGTAGTTGCAGATGCTGTCCAGTATAACTTCTCCTCTTGTGTGCCCTTGCAGTGGTAGAAGGTACAGGAGCTGCTCTTTGTGATGAAGTGATTTGTCCAAATACCTCACCCGAACTAATAACTGGGCCACATCGCTTATATCTGTGGACTCATTCATGGCAGTGCTGAAGAATGGGGACTCTGACTGCTTTTGTCAACTACCCCTGGGCGTTTTCACCCATTGCCTCTATTCTGCGTTCACACATGAAATCCGATAGCTATAATGTGCCTTTTTTTTTTTTTAAATGTTGGCTTAGTTGCTATAGTTGTCGAGCAAAATTTGGCTGCTGAAAGGAAATGTTTCTTTACCAGCTCTGCCTCCGTGAATAAAAAAGTGTCAAAGTGGTAGACTGGCACAAACTGGTCAGTCCTACATTAGCAGTTTGGCTAACATATGGGGGCATCTCTAAGATGCCCTCTGTGTGCATTTTTCAGTAAATCCCACACGGTCATAAGTGTGAGTTTATTGTGCTGACAAGTTTGATACCATACTTCCCTTTATTCAGTGAAGCCATTATGGAGCTGTTGAGTTTGTAATGACAAACTCCCAGACCATATACTCTATACGGCTGCACTGCACTTACAATGTCTAAGAATGGACTTCAACACTGTAGGGGCATATTGCTCATGCAACCATGCCCTCACCTGGGGTATAGTGCACCCTGCCTTAAAGATGTAAGGCCTACTCAATGGGTGACTTACCTGTGCCACAGGCAGTGGTTTGTGGGCATAGCACTCTGAGAGGGATGCCATGTCGACTTTGCCTTTTTCTCCCCATCAGCACACACAAGCTGCAAGGCAGTGTACATGTGCTTGGTGGGGAGTCCTCTAGGGTGGCATAATACATGCTGCAGACCTTGGGGACCTTCACTGGCCACAGGGCCCTTGGTACAATGGGTACCTTTTACAAGGGACTTAACTGGGTGCCAGGGTTGTGCCACTCGTGGAAACAAAGGTACAGATTTTGGGAAAGAATACTGGTGCTGGGGCCTGGTTAGCAGGATCCCAGCACACTTTCAGAGTTGGCATCCACATCAGGCAAAAAGTGGGGGGTAAAAGGCCGACAGTGGCACTTTCCTACACAAGCATATAGCAACGTTTGGGGTAGACAAAGAACTCTGAAATAGGAGTTCAATAGAAGGAAGATTAAGAAGTTGATTGAAGATAATAAAGAGATGGCATAGTTGTGAAGTGAAGGTGGTTGTTAGACACAGGAATTGGTATTTCACAATCTGTATTGAGGCCTGCACAATGGTCTTAACTGTTCTTATTTCCCTCACCCTTTAAAGTGCTTCTTAGTTTTTCGCTTGCTGTATTTCCTTTGCAAAGTCGGATTGCCAACATAATTGACCTTGACAGTGCCATCTAAACATTTGGTTGATACTTATTGACAGTGGTAGTATGACAGTTTGAATTATTTTAACTCCTTTTGTCATTGATTTTTCTTTCTAGGACTGTCATGTTCTGACATTCAGTAGCTCTGGTTCAGTCTCTGACCACTTGGTGCTACACCCTCAGCTGGCCACAGGAAACTTCATCATCAAAGCAGTATGGCTCCCAGGATCCCAGACTGAACTGGCTATAGTCACTGCTGACTTTGTCAAGGTAGGTTTCTTAGATTAATTGGTGTGATAATAGGCAATTTTCATTGGCTGCATTTGTTTATGGTGTGCTTTTGAATGCTGGTCTCCTAATGGCAGTTATCCCCTCTGTTTGGTGCCCAATGTTGATATTGTCTCCAATTTTCAGTTTCAGCCACTTTTTTTGTGAATACATATTTTCTCCTCCCTTCTCAAGTGTTTACTCAGTTTGCATTATTTCAGGTTTACAACCTTTCAACAGATGCCCTAAGCCCCACATTTTACTTTCTGCTGCCAAGCTCGAAGATCCGAGATGTTGCTTTTCTTTTCAACGAGGAGGGGAAAAACATCATTGTTATCATGTCTTCTGCTGGCTATGTGTACACACAGCTCATGGAGGAATCCAGCAGCGCTCAGCATGGGCCTTTCTATGTAACCAATGTACTGGAAGTCAGTCATGAGGACCTTAAGGTAAGACTTTTTGTCCCTTGTTCATGAGTAATTTCTCCATCACTGAAAAAACACTCTAAATTTCTCCAATTCAAGCTTCATAGTCCCTAAACTACCTTTCATTTGTCCTGAAGAGACTCTCGAGTTGCCCTCATGCTCCACTTTTTCTCACCTTTTGCCTTCTTTACTCTATTCACCATCTTTCTCTATTCACCCAAAATCCAGTTCTCAGCACCTGACATGTCTCCCCCTCTCTTGCAGAATCTCCATTGATAGTCATAAGCATTTGAATATTTCCGCTCACGTGCAGGAATCCCAGAGCACTTCTTTACAGAATATCTTAAGTGTAGACATTTGCCTTCCTTCTGGAAGGCCTGTAAAAACACTTAAGCAAGAATATGATATGCTGCCTGGGAAAGAGGCAATAGTGGTGAAGTTCTTCAGATTGTACTTTAAAAAAGGCCAAATCACTTATATAAATATACGTATAATACGAGGTCAATACTTTACAAAACAGTTCAAATCTCCTTCACAATACCTTTCCTTTCAAAGTAAGAAATGGAAGGGTAGCATGACAGTGTGGCCCCGTAGGCTGCTATTATGTAGCTTTAAAACAGTAACTTTGCCTTTAAAGATGCAGAGACTACCAGTATGATGCTCAGCAAGTGGCATTTGCCTCAATTCTATTTTCTGGCACCTGGTGACAGGATCCTGGAGATCTTAGCTCGGCCTTTTAGGCTTTTTTCCCCTCAAAATTCACCTGTTAGTTTTGGTTGAATTGATTCACTCGCATTTTTTTTATTATTCTCTCCCTTTTGTACGTTTTTTCTGAGAAACATTTGAGGCATTTTGTCATTTATTATGCCTTCTCTGTTTGACAAGTGCCCTGCTTGTGGGAGAAAGGTCGAATTTAGGCCCTCACAATGTCTGTATACTTGGTCTTCCATCTAATCATGTTCCGGAGCAGTGCTAACACCGCAAGACGTTTTAGTGTCGCACCCTCTGAGACAGAGAATTTACATTCATGGCACGGAGGTGCGGTGCGGACAAAGTCCAGTCTCAAGGTGAAACCGCAGAGCGAGGAGAGGATCAGTCCTCTACCAGGTTTCTTAAATCTGCCTCAGAGGGATGTGGAGTGCCCAGAAAATGAGTTACAGCCATCAAATGTCATCTTTCTATGTCAAACTCGAGGGGGTTAACATAGAGACCAGGTACGGCACGAACTTGCTCTATCTCAAAAGCTGGTTTGGCATTGAGAAAGAGTCACAGATAGATTTCGAGGCAAGGTAGACCGCCTAATACACCGTTGACTTCTGCTGTGAGAACGACATCAAGGAGTTTGACGTGAGGACGGCAAGATCCATCAACCCCGAGGAATAGTCTAGTGTAGAAGGAAATTAGTAGAGGATCAGATCGATGTCGAAGCATCGGCTGAGGTCGATGTCAAAATCCATCTGGACATTGAGGACAGAAAAAATGAGGTGAATATATTCTTCATCAGATTAAGTTCTCCCCCTCTTTGCCAGTAGTGCTACCGCTCTATCCCTTGCCTCCTCCACCTTGTACTCCACTGCTTCCTCTGCCTCCGCCTCCTCCGTCTCCAACTCCCTCCACTCCTCCCGAACCAGTTCCTCTACCTGTAGAACCTCAGAGGCCTAGATTGCACTCCAGATTGTACCACTGGTCACAGCACATTTTTTTTCCCGTTGCTCTGACCAAGAAACCACAGATGACGGTCACAAACAACCACACGTGCCACCTCTAGACAACGCTCAAGACACACATCCTCTTCTTCATCTACAGGATGAAATTCACTGATATTGTTGGAATCTCCACCTCCTTGCATCGCTCCAGTGGACATCACCACCTTTCAGGAGGTCCTGGAGAGAGGGGCAGCATAACTGAATATACCAATGTCAGTTCCCATACCTACCACGTTATATTTGAAACACTCCACTAGCGGCCAGCTTTAAGACCACTGCTTCCATTGGAAGGACTGTTTCAACCAGCAGTGGATCTTTTTCTGACCCCAGCTTCAAAGACGACTGCTCTTTCGAGGCTACAGAAAAAATACAGGCCTTCCGTGGAAGATCCTCTTTTTCGTTTATATGATCCACCTCCTGACTTGGTAGTCATACTAGCAGCCAAGAAGCCTCCCGCTACCACTTCCTTCTTCAGTAACTCCTGATAAGGAGAGTAAAAAACAGGTTTCTGTGGGCTGCAAGGTTTGCAACATGGCCACAACCACCATGAAAACATTCAGTGCTACTGCCCTCCTGCGTAGATATCATAGTTCTGTGGTACTCTGTCCAACAACTAGTGGACGATCTTCCAAGAGACAGAAGGGAAGACCTCCTGGAAGTAGTTAATGAGTGCCTAATGGTATCCAACCAAGTCATCAGTGTCGCACCAGATTCCTCCTTACTGGTGGCTCATGAATATTGTCATGGGATAGCCTTGATAAGCATTCTTGGCTCGCCTAAACCATCAAATTAGAATTTCAACAAAGGATTCCAAAGCTTTTTTTTTTTTTTTTTTTAAGTTGCACCCTCTTCGGCAGTGTAGGAAAGTGCTTCTTTTTGACATGGTCCACCCCACGTTTTGCCTGGTATTCGATGCAGTTTTGACTGAAAGTACACTGGGTTCCTGCTAAGCAGATCGACTGTGCCAGATCTTTCCCTAAAACTGTGCAGTTGTTCTCTTGTTGACAGTACCTTTGCCCCCCTCCCCCCACCCCCTATAATCCCCTTGTAATGGTACCTAGGGCATGCATACCAAAGAAGGTCACTAAGGGCTGCAGCATGTATTGTGCCACCTTCAAGGACCCCTCACCTAGGACATGCAGTCTGCTTTTGCAGGCTCCGTGTCTTGGTGTAGCTAAAAGTGAAAACCTGATGAGGCACACATCCTGTGTGCCATGTCCCCTAACAATGTAGGCTGTATATGTAAGTCACTCCTACAGCTGATCTTACAGCCCTAAGGCAGGATGCATTATATTACATATGAGGGCATATCTGCATGTGTCTTTTTCGATTCTTAGACATAGTGAGTGAACAGGGAACCCATTTCACTGGTCAATAGGAACGTAGGACACCCACCCACCCAATACCCCCAAACACACACACACCCATCCCCCCCATACACACACACACCCATCCCCCCCCACACACACCCATCCCCCCCACACACACACACCCATCCCCCCCACACACACACACACACCCATCCCCCCCACACACACACACACACACACACACACACACACACACACACACACACACACACACACACACATCCACCCACATACGCACACATCCACACCCCCACCCACCCTTACACCCACACTCTTACACCCACACACAGACTCTATTACACATTTTGCCTGGTATCTGATGCCAATAAGCAGGCCCCAGCACATGTGTTCTTTCCCTAAACTGTACCATTGTTTCCACAATTGGCATACCTCTGGCACACAGCTAAGTCCGTTGTAAAAGGTACCAGAGGTACCTAGGGCCCTGTGGCCAGGGAGGGTCCCTAAGGGCTGCAGCATCTATTGTGCCACCCTCAAGGACCCCTCACTAAACACATGCACACTGCCATTTTAGGTTGTGTGTGCTGGTGGGGAGAAAAAGGTAAAGTTGACCTGGCATCCCTCCCTGGGTGCCATGCCCACAAACCACTACCTGTGGCATAGGTAAGTTACCCCTCTAGCAGGCCTGACAGCCCTAAGGCAGGGTGCACTACACCACAGTTTACACCACAGGTGAGGGCATAGCTGCATGAGCATTATGCCCCTACAGTATCTGTCCATTCTTAAACCTTGTAAGTGCAGTGTATCCATATTGAGTACATGAGCTGGGAGTTTGTCATTACCACCTCCACATCTCCATGAGGGCTCCACTGAATGCTGGGAAGTTTGGTATCAAACTTCCCAACTCAATCACCCCACTCTGATGCCGGTGTTGGATTTATTGTAAAATGCACACAGAGGGCATCTTAGAGATGCCCCCTGAAATTCACCCAACTCTTTAGTGTATGGCTGACTGGTCTGTGCCAGCCTGTCGCCACCAGACAAGTTTCTGACCCCATAGAGTGAGAGCCTTTTGTGCTCCCTGGATTTGGGAGCCAAAGCCTGCTCTGGTGGGAGTTGCCTCACACCTCCCCCCACCCCCTTGCAGGAGCAGCAGCACTTGACGGTGAACCTCAAATGCTCCTCCCCCCCCCCCCCCCAGTGGTGGGCTTCTCACTGGGTGGAGGTAGTCTGATGCAGAGATCACTTCAGGTGTTGGGTCTCCAGGCTGCTGAGTCCTTGTTGGATACTTTGTTGCGGAGCAGGCCCAGCTGCTCACTGGAGTAAGTCTTTTTAGAAGGCAGGCAGGCTTCTTGAGTTTCTTGAAGCTGCAGGACAAGTCTATTTGTGCAGAGTTCAATGAGGTTAGCAGGCTGGAAGGGCTGGTTCCAGGTCAGCTGCTGCTGCTGCTGCTGCTACTTCCTCCTCTTGTGCAGGGGTCGACTCTTCTTTGTCCTATTAATAGGTTGTCAGGATCGGAGTTCCAGGGGTCAGGGGTGTCACCTAAATACTTAGTATAGGGGTGTTAGAGGGAGTGCCAGGTGGTAGTCAATGGACTGACCACCTTTAGAGTGACTACACCCTTCCACTAGGGGCCTAATTCCTTCCAAGCAAGATGGAGGAATTTGAAAAGTAGTGTCCACTTCAGCTCCTCCACCTTAGGGGTGAGACTGGGATGAAATGGGTACTCCTCCTAATTAAACTAACTTTCCTGCCTCTGCTGCTGCCGAAAGTGAGATCACGACAGTGGAGTCTCATCTCCGCCATCTGAGAGACCTTTGTTGCATGTTGAAGTTCCCCTGCCCTCGAAGGTCCATCTTGCTCTGGACGAGGCTTTATCACCTCCGCCCAGAGCAGGCATTTGTTCTCGGCCTCCCAGAGTGTTGGCCTTCCTCTCAGGGGGGCAGAACTCATTCTAGGGTGGCTGCACTGGTTTGTGCCAGCCAGTGAAAATTCCAGTAGCTGGGTAGGTTTTCAGGGGGCACCTCTAAGGTGCCTTTTGTGTGCATTCATTATTAAATCCCTCACCGGCGTCAGTAAGGGTTTATTATTCTATGATGGTTGATACCAAACATCCTACGATCCAGAGAAGCCATCATGTAGCTGAAGGGACTCATAATGATCAGTGTTCAGCACATGCATTTAAAATGGCTTCCCTGTGCACTTACTATGTCTCAGAATTGATAGACACAGCGGGCCATATCTGCTCATGCATATATGCCCTCACGTGCATGGATGCACCCAGCCTTAGGTGTTATTCACACCTGGTATTTGCAGTTCAATTTATCCTGCACCAACACACGCAGCCTGCGATGGCAGCACTGTGAGTTAGTTGAGTGGTCCCTAACGGTGGCACAATTGGTGCTGCAGCCCTCAGAGACCTTACTTAGTACCCCAGGCACCAGGGGTACCATTTAGTAGGACTTACTCTGGTAGCTGAAGAGTTTGTTAATTGTGCAAAACAAATGTGCAGTTTTGGATAAAGAGATCTGGCACTGGGGACCTGGTTAGCTGGGACCCAGTGCACTAACCGTCAAAGCCACATCAGAAACTAGGAAAAAGGTGGGGGCTAACCATGCCAAAAAACGGTTCTTTCCTACAACCAGCCCACCCCGACCATTTCACCAAGACCATCCAGTCAACATCGAAGCAAGCTGCAGGAGAAAGTCAACATCTTACTGGAGAATCATGTGGTAGAGGTCGTTCCCCACAAACGAGGTACAGACATCTACAACAGATAATTTCTGGTGACGGAAATAAACATGAATGAATTCAGGCCCATTCTCGACTTAAAAATAGCCAACAAATGGATTTAAAGAGGAAAATTTGTGATGCTGGCATTGCATCAGATCTATCCCAAACTAAACCAGGGGGGGGATTAACTCTGCTCCATACACCCTCAAGACACATACTTTCATGTACCCATTGCCAAGAAACACTGCACATTCTTGAAGTTTGTAGTGGGGCACAACCACTATCAATACCAGGTTCTCGTATTTCGCTTAAAGTTAGCTCCCAGAACTTTCTTGAAGTGCATGGCACCGAATCTTCATCTACCCTTATCAGGATGATTAGTTGACAAAGGCTTCAACTTCACAAGAAGCTCAGAGGCAATACAACTGGAGATTCAAGGTCCTACAACAGTTGGGCCTTCACATCAACTACATGTCAATTTCTACTCCGGTTCAGACTGTGCAGAATTTCGGGGCTACCATTGACACTTTCAAGGCAAGAGTGTGTCCTTTGTGGGAGAGATGCTCATCAATCCCCTGGAAATATCAGTCTCTAATGAAAGCTATCCCACGGTGAGGCTCTATGGCCTTATGTGTCTTCCTCACTCCAAACACACGCCTTCACATGCATCCCCTTCAGAAATGTCTTGGGGACCAGTGAGACCAAGCAGCAGACAACTGGGGGGGGAGGGGGTGCTGGGGGGGGGGGGGGGCGGTATCACTCTCTCCTGCATGCAAAACGGTTTCTGAAATGGTGCTCTACAGCCAACATTATTCAAGGGATTCCATTTCATCAAGAGGTTCCCTCTCAGACCATTGTGACAGATATATTGCTACTATGTTGGTGAGCACACATGGATCATCTCCAAATTCTAGGTACATGGTTTGTGAGAGAACAAATAACATCAATCTCCTCGTTCTCCAGACAGGTGAAAACATTTTAGGGCTAGGTGGACTGTCATTCGAGACCCAATCTCTGCTTTTTCAGGCAGACAATACAACCACCATGTACTACCTAAATAAGAAGGGAGGGGACAAGGTCCAGAATCTTATCCCATGAAGCTCAAGCAATTTGAAAATGGCTTCTAGCCAGAGACCCGCAGATCACAGCTACTCACTTACCACTTGTATAAAATGTGCAGGCCGACGCCCTCAGAGTTCTGCAAGAAAACCACAAATGGATCCTTCACGACGACATTGTGGAAGACATCTATAAGCTATGGGTCTCACCGCACATCGACCTGTTGCCACAGCAGAAGACAGAAAATGCCAAGACTTTGCCTTAAGGTACTTCCAACCAGGGACTCTGGGCAGTGCCCTGTGGATCAGCTGGTCAGGCAAATTTCTGTACTATCCCCCCTCCCCCAATTTCCTTTGATTCCCTCATTCCTCCTTAAGCTGTCGTACTCAAGAGCCAAGCTCATCTTGATTGGCCCTGGATGGTCATGTCAGTGGTGGTCCATGGACCTTCTTCACTAGTCACAGCATCCACATCTCAAGCTGCCATGCATACCAGACCTGCTAATGAAGTTCGGAGGCCAGATTGCCCACCGTCTCTCCTCCTTGAATTTGGCAGCTTAGCTCCAAAACTAGCGCAGTATGGACACTTGAACCTGCCACAAGACTGCATGGACATTCTCAAAGAGTCTAAACCGTGTAAATCCGTTCAGTATATGCCTTCAGGTAGAAGAGATTTTGCACCTAGTGTTTTTCCAAGAACATTTCCAGGAAAACGTCATTGTAACCTACCTCCTAAACTTGGCAAAATCTGGCTTGCAATTCTTTTCCATAAAGGTTCACTTGGCGGCTCTTACTGCCTACAGAAAATGTCCTTCACAAACCTTTTTTCAAAATCCCAGTAATCAAGGATTTTTTTAGAAGGGTTGAAGAAGGTTTTCCCTCCAATCAGGCGTCCTTTCTGGTTGCTTAAGTCTTTTCACGTCTCATGCAGGATCCTTTCAAACCATTTCATAAGCCATCCCTGCAACATCTCTCATGGAAAACGGCTTTCCTCATAGCAATCACATCAGCTCTGGGGGTTAGGGAAATGCAAGCGTTCTGTTCTAACAAACATTATACAGTTTTCCACTCTAATAAGGTAGTTATGAGAAATCCCCCGAAATTCCTCCCCAAGGTTATATCTGATTTTCATGTCAGACAATTTCTTTATCAACCGTCTTTCAGAATCCTCCACCCCCAGCTGAAAGAGCTATCAATTCCCTAAATGTAAGGCTGGTCTTGAAGTTTTAGCTAGATGAGATCTGCGACATGCGCAGATCGGACCAACTTATTGTTGATTATGATCTGTCTATACAAAATTAGCCACTGCTAATTAATCATTCTCTCACTGGATAGTATTCAGCATACTTTTATGTTGCCCAAAAGCTAACAAATGATTGTTGGCTAGACGTGAGGCTCATTCTGCTATGGGCAAAGCAGCTACAGCCGCTTTGATGAGAAATGTCCCTATTGCTGAGATCTGTAAAGTGGCCACATGGAGATCTGTTCACACATTGACCAAACACCACTGTTTGGTTTCGGATGCCGTAGCAGATGTTCAAGTAGGACAAGCCTTCATCGGAAATGTATTTGCTTAATCCAATACTATCTTCACTCCTCTGTTTTTTCCACTGCGATTGGTAGGAATGGGCTTGCTATTCTATTCAAGTGGTTGACCGCCAATTGAGATCCTCCCAGAGAGAAGGTATGGTTTCTTTCTTGTAATTCCAGTTCTCTTAGGGGACTCTCCATTGAAGTCATAGGGCACCCTCCCTCCTCCCCAATGAAGATAGAGGAAATTATTCGACTTAACTACCAATTACAATTCATCAAAAAGAACAGAGGCAACTGCCTCCTGCTGAGCATGATGTGGGATACTGGTGGTCTCTTTTTTTCTTTGAAGTCAGTCACTGATTTAAACTCACATAATAGCAGCCTATGGTGCTACACTGTCCTGCTATCCTTTGTCTTTTACTTTTACAGAAAAGGGTTTGTGAAAGAGATTTGAGCTGTTTTGTAAAGCATTTACCTCAAATTATACATTTATCTAAGTGCTTTGACTCTTTTCTAAATACAATCTGAAGACTTCACTTTAGCTTATTTCCTAGGCGGCATATTATGTTAAGCGTTTTTACAGGCCTTCCTAAAGAAAGGCAAACAGCTACATTTAAGACTATATTCTGTAGAGAAGTGCTCTAGGATTCCCGCAATTGAGTGGAACTGCTCAAAAGCTTATTATTATCAATGGAGTTTCCCCAAAGACAGAACTGGGATTACAGGTAAAAAACCATACCTCCTTGCTTCTCTCCCCTTTACACACACCCTTGGTAAGCTAGACCTTTCTTTACTTCCTGCACTAATGTTGTTTCAAAAGGCCCTGTTCATGATTTCGTAAAGCCCTATTTGTTTTTCCAGGCCTACCCTATGTTTATCAACTCCAGCAAGTATATTGGAGTTGGTATACATTTTTACTATGCAGTTTTCCAGTGGAGCATAGCTGTGCTGACAGTGTAACACCTATAGCATGCACCCATTCTGAGTGAAGGTGCTCCAAGGTTATGAGCTGGCTTCACACCGCCCCGTGCAGGAACTGTAGCACCTGGTGGTGAGGTGAGCCTCAAAGGCTCAAGCTTGGTGTTACAGTGCCCCAGGACACTCCAGCTAGTGGAGATGCCCGCCCCTCCGGACACAAACCCCACTTTTGTTGTTAGGTCCGGAGGAGTTAATGAGAAAAACAAGGAGGAGTCACCCTCCAGTCAGGACAGCCCCTAAGGTGTCCTGAGCTGAGGTGACCCCTACCTTAGGAAATCCTCCATCTTGTTTTGGAGGATTCCCCCCAATAGGACTAGGGATGTACCCCCGCTCCCCACAGGGAGGAGGCACAAAGAGGGTGTAGCCACCCTCCAGGACAGTATCGATTGGCTACTGCCCCCCAGACCTAAACACACCCCTAAATTGAGTACTTAGGGGCAAAACTGACCCCCAGGAAATCAGATTCCTGACGACCTACAAGGAGGACTGCTAACCTGAAAGCCCCACCGAGACGACTGAGACAACTGCCTTGGCCCCAGCCCTACTGGCCTGTCTCTAGACTCCAAGAACCTGCACAGCGACTCATCCAGCGGAGCCTGTGACCTCTGTGGACTGCCCTGCAACCAAAGGACCAAGAAACTCCAGTGGACAGCGGTTCTGTCCAAGAAACCAAGATACAACCATCTTTAAAGGGACTTCAGCCTCACTCCGGAAGTGTGAGTCCCCAATACTCTGCACCTGACGCCCCCAGCTCATGTCCAGAAGAACCAGCACTGCAGAGGAGACCCCCAGGCGACTCCCATGACGTGGACACCCTGAGATGACTTCCCTGCACCCCCACAGCGACGCCTGCAGAGAGAATCCGAAGGCTCTCCCTGACCGCGACTGCCCGGTAACAAAGGAGCCAGATGCCTGGAAGAAACACTGCACCCGCAGCCCCCAGGCCCAAGAGAAACCAACTACTGGTGCAGAAGTGACCAGCAGGCGGGCCTTGTCCTTGCCCAGTCGCTGGCTGGCCCGAGACTCCCCCCGTTCCCTGCCTGCATTGCCAGAGTGACCCCCCACCCCCATCTCCAGGTTGATTTCTATCTACAACCTGACACCTACTTTGCACACTGCACCCGGCCACCCCTGTGCCGCTGAGGGTATATTTTGTGTGCCCGTTTGTGAACCCCCCCCCCCCCCCCCCAGTGCTCTACAAAACCCCCCTGGTCTGCTCCCCAAGGACGTAGTTACTTACCTGCTAGCAGACTGTGACAGGAGCACCCCTATTTTCCATAGGCGCCTATGATATTTGGACCCTACTTTGCCCTCTGAACCTGACCAGCCCAGTGTTGCTGGTGTTGAATGTTTGAGGTTGCCTTGAACCCCCAACGGTGGGCTGCCTATGCCCAGGAGACTGAACTTGTAGGTGCTTTACTTACCTGAGAAACTAACCAAGACTTATCTCCCCCAGGACCTGTTGATTTTTGCAGTGTCCACTTTTAAAGTAGCTTATTGCCATTATTGCCAAAACTATGCACATTGTTTTAATTCAAAGTTCCATATTTACCTATGCCAAGTACCTTACAATGTATGTACTTACTTGAATTATGAATCTTGTGGTTCTAAAATAAATGAACAAAAGAATATTTTTCTATATAAAAAGCTATTGGCCTGGAGTCAAGTCTTTGAGTCACTTATTGCCTGTGTGTGTACAACAAAGGCTTAACACTACCCTCTGATAAGCCTACTGGTCGGCCACACTACCACAAAATAAAGCATTAGTATTATCTAATTTTGCCACTATCAACCTCTTAAGGGGAAGCCTTGGACTCTGTGCACACTATCTCTCAGTTTAAGATAGTAAATACAGAGCCAACTTCCTACAGCATGTGTGTCTACGTTTATACATGTTACTTATACGTTTTTCACACTGTAAGTGTATAAATGGTGGTGACTATTTGTGATACTATGTTGCTGCTGCTCAAAGTGGTGGGTCTCCTTGCTAGGTTTGATTTTGTCCACTTGTGAATATGATTAAATGTGTTTTCCTGGAAACTCATTCCTCCTTGTCTTTGTATTTTTCTGTCTGAGCTATAGGCTCTTTCTACTAGATTTTGTCTGAAGGGCATCCCACATCTACACTTGAATAGTTTCAGAGTGGTTAGACCTTGTACTTTATCCTTTGAAAGATTAGAGGAAGATACTCTTCTCTAGGACTTGCTAAAGTAAGATATGCTTTACTTTGGTGCCTTAATGGAAGCCTGATCCAACGAAAATGCCATAAATATAGGACTTCTGCCCCCTTTAATTTGTACACCATTTGAGCATCCAAGGGACTCTGCACTAACAGTGAGTAAATGCCTTGTGGCAACTGGACCTATGCCTGGTTGTAGTTCTTTCATAGACTGGGGACAAACCTGGTCTGTTCATCAAACCTTGTTGCAGTGTCCTGTCAAGAGAAAATAAACTGACTTTCAAAAAAGACCCACTGCATGGAGAAAAGCTGCTCCTATGCTGGTGAGATAAGCACAGAGCTCAGCGTTTTGAAAAATCTGTGAGTAAGATGCTTTGGTGAACAGAGGCCACATGAAACACCATCCACGTAGTTTCAGCTGAGAAGCTGAGTTGAAGACAATAATTTCCCATGACAGAGTTGCAAAGACATATTTTTTTAAGCAGAACTGGGGAGTCTGTTTCTAGCTGGGGAAAGCTGTCCTGAAACAGTTTGAACCAATGCTTCAGAAGCATGCACCGTTCTTCAGCTTATTTTCACTTAGTCATCAGAAGCATTGAGGTCATGACCGACAGTTGTGGACATATGCGCACCCTAGATATGGGTACTGTTTGGAAACTTCATAGGTAGTGCCCATCCTATTACATCTGCATCTCTCCAGTTGGATCCTTAACTGGTTTTGATAACTCTTGAACTGTGCCTGTCAGTCCTGTCACCACTGATTTACACATCATGACTGAAGGATTTGGAAGTACGTTATGGTCTACCTTGGATGGGGATCCTTGTTTTGTTGTCTTTTTTTGGTTAGGATGCCATTACTCTTTTTTAGTTGGGTGACTGGAACTCACCAACTAGCCCTTCATCTACCTGAATTGACACTCATATGTGGGAGGGCAGGGCAGACATATGATAGCAAGATTGCTACATCATCTTTGTCTAGTGTACTTGTGGCATCAAAGTCCATGTTTTTTTTTGCTTTTTTAACATTGACAAAATTCTTAAAAGGAGCTCCTCAGGCGACTTCCTTGGGGGAAATGCACATGGATGTCCAGAAATATTCAAGGGCAGAGCTGCTCAGCTCAGCTTGTCTAAGTGCTGCACTAGACTTTTGTCCCAGCAGTAAGGTAGTGTCTGACTTTCTTCAGCATTGGATCTTTCATACATTCACATGCTAGAACCATTCCCTTTCACAGTCTGGGGCCCCGGATAACTTTAAATATCAATAAACAATGTTAAAATAGCCTTGGTCCAACATCAGTGTTTGTTTAGAAAAATCTGAGTATTTTTTTCTTTCTGACACTCAGGCAGAGGCTGTCCATTGTCCAAAGAGGGATTGCTGGTTTGATATCAGCTTGCATTACCTTTGCTCACAGTAGAGCAAAGTGCTCACTTCAAGAAAAGTGAAGGTGCTTTCCACAAGAAGCACAATCACAACAAATATGCCTCCACTGGTCTGTGTTACAAGATATCTGCCGTGCTGCCACATAGAAAGAAACATTCTTTCACCAAGTGCTATTTCCCGGATCTTAATGCAGTAACTGATCTCTGGATCGATCAGTTTTGTGTGACCTAGTTCAGTAAAGAGCCTGCTTCCTATTTTCTTCCAAGTTTATGTACTGTTTTCTTTCTGATTGAAGAATAAGAATTTATGAAAGATTCAGTGCTGGAGAATGTTAGTTACTTACCTGTACCTAAGGTTCTGGTTCAGTGGATTTACATTCTGCTATACATATTCCCCCGTCAGAGGCTCACTTTCTGTGGTTATTCTACTTCCCAGTCTGAGCTGTGGTGGCCTAAATGGGGAGTAGAGAGCTCAGCACTTCCACCTCAATGGCTGAAGTTTGAGGTTCAAATTAGGTGGATTTGCTTTGAATAAACACTGTTGTTGTTTAACTTGTTGCCATTTTAACATGAGTTACTGCTTTTTCAAGTATAAGCACGTCAAAGTATGAAAAATACCAGTGCTGGAGAACAGGATTTTATTAAATCTCCTTTCATAGTCCTAACCCTGAATAATGTCCTGTGTGTTGCCAGTGCACCTTTATTAAAATTAGAACCGCAAAAGCAACCGTTATGTTTGAGACGCAACTTTAATTGGAAAGGCATAATAGGCCATTTTTGATTTGCCTATATGTTTAAACCCTGTGGATGGATTTGCACGAACTGACACGTGATGAAATTTGTTAAATTCTACATGCCAAGTATCTTGAAGATATGTCCACAGGAAGAAATGAAAACAAATGGGGTGGGGGACAGGGGTTAATAATTAATCTTTTCCCAGTTTAGCTCTCATGAAAAATTTTGCACTCACCCTACCCAAATGGTTCGAGGGTTTTACTCTAAACTTGGTGAGTAGGTAAACCAAAACTCGGAAATCCTGCATTAGCTTACCCAAACCGACAGAGAATTCAAGCTTTCCACAATCTCATATCGCAGCTACAATACAATCAATCTTACACAGTAAGGTTTATCATGAAACTTTTGGGAATGTTGGCATCGTGCATAGCAATAGTTCCCAATGCACGTCTAAACATGAGACCTACAATAGTGTCTCTCACAACAGTTGTCTCAGGCAGAGGGTCAACTTCACGATCTAGTGTTGTTGGACTGCCAAACGTACAACTCTCTGCAATAGTGAAATCACACCAGCTCACCAAAAGGGCAGCTGTTTCATGACCCTGTGCCACAGACCATAGTTCCCCACGATGCATCATTGACAGGTTGGGGAGCCCATCTCAACAATCTTACTGTACAGGGAGAATGGGACTCAATCCAACAAACTTACCACAAAAACCACTTGGAATTGCTAGCAGTGTTCTTAGCACTCAAAACATTCCCGCCATAGATCACTCACAAAACAGTGTTCATAAGGAAAGACAACATTACAATAATGTATTATCGGCAAAAACACGGGGGAGGGAACACACGTCAATTGTCCCTTCTAGCACAGACAATGCGAAAATGGGCGATTCACTATTGCATTCAACTACTATCAGAGTATATACCAGGGATATACAGCCAACTAGTGGACCTCTTAATCAGGACGCAGCAACAAATACACAAATGGGAAATGTACCCACAAATGATTCAACAGTATTTTCGCATGTGGGGAACACCACACAAAGACCTCTTTGCAACAAGCGAAAACGCGAAATGCTCAAACTTCACATCCAGGTACCCACACCCTCGATCCAAGGGAAATGCTCTTTGGATCAATTGGTCAGGGATATTTGCTTACACTTTCCCCCTCTCCCACTAATTCCATTCCTGGTCAACAAGATCTGTCACACCTTCCTCACTATGATACTCATAGCTCCCATGTGGGCAGGTCAACACTGGTACACAACACTGTTGGATCTATCTGTTGTACCACATCACAAGCAGACCAGGCCTGTTGACTCAAAGCAAAGGTCGGATCGGGCATCCCAATCCCAGTATGCTCAACCTAGCGATTTGGCTCCTGAAGTCATAGTTTGGATATCTACAGCTTCATCAGAATGTATGGCCATTCTAAAAGTAGCGCATAAACCGACAACTAGACAGTGGTGTGCAGCGAAGTGGAAACATTTTGTATATTACTGTCATCTCAAAAATATTGATCTACTTAAAGCATCAGTACAAGATATTGTCTGTTATTTGCTTCATTTACAAAAAGCAAATCTTGCTTATTAATCTATTGAAATTCATTTAACAGTAATATCAGCCTACCTCCAAAACAGACAGCATACTTTTCTGTTTAGAATTCCTGTCATAAAAGCTTTCATGGAAGGCCTTAAAAGAGTTATTCCACCTAGAGCTCCACCAGCTCCTGCCTGGAATCTTAACATTGTGCTCACAAGGGTTATGGGTCCACCATTTGAACCCATGTATTCCTGCATTCTTCAGTTTCTGTAATGGAAAGTAGCTTTCCTAGTAACAGTTACTTCCTTAAGGAGAGTTAGTGAAATTCAAGCATTCAGTTTAGGAGAACCTTTCTTCCAAATTCACAAACACAAAATAGTACTTAGGACAAATACAAAATTCCTACCCAAAGTGATTTCACATAAATCACTCAGTGTAATTGCCAGTCTTCTTTCCACAGCCGGATTCAGTTGCTGAATGAGCTCTTCACACTCTTGATGTCAAAAGAACTCTAATGTATTATGTAGACAGAACAAAATATTTCAGAAAATCTAAAAACCTTTTTGTGGCTTTTCAGCAGCCTCATAAGGGTAATCCTATTCCAAAACAGGGATTAGCCAGATGGATAGTAAAGTGTATTCAAACTTGCTATCTTAAAGCTAAAAGGCAAATATTAGTAACTCCTAAAGCACATTCTACTAGAAGGAAAGGAGCTTCAATGGCATTCTTATGAAATAGATCAATGGCAGACATGCAAAGCAGCCACATGGTCAACACCACACACATTTACTAAACACTACTGTGTAGATGTGCACTACCTTGCCAACAAGTAAATGTTGGTGAAGCAGTACTTAAATCACTGTTTCAAACTACTCCGACTCCTACAGGCTAGGCACTGCTTATTTTAGGAGGGGACTACTTTTCAGTCTATGTAAAGCATATGTATCTGTGGCTGCACATGCCATTGAACGGGAAATGTCACTTACCCAGTAGATATCTGTTCGTGGCATATTGTGCTTCAGATTCACATGCGCCTTCCCTCCTCCCCAGAAGCCTGTAGCCGTTGTAGTATTTTCTTTATGTAAAGATGGAGTCGACGCCCATGCGCAATGGAGCCGAAGAGGGAGGAGTCCTTCGGTCCCGTGACCAAAAAAGACTTCTTCGAAGAAAAACAACTTGTAATACTCCGAGCCCAACACCAGGCAGCGGACTGTGCTCAACATGTGAATCTGCAGCGACTAATGCCACGAACAGATGTACACTGGGTAAGTGACATTTTCAATATACATTGCATGGACATATTCTATTCTTACTGTTATATATGTACATATACATTTCTTCACTCCTTACTCCACCCTCCTGCGGGAAAACAAGCTAACGGACTCTATGCCCATGCGCACTATCACCGAGAGGAGTCATCCGATCTTGTGACTCGAAAAAGCTTCTTCGAAGAAAAACAACTTTTAACAGTTTGATTCCAACACTAGATGCCGGACTTATGCAAAGCATGTAAATCTGCAGCACTACATGCCACAAACAGATGTCTACTGGGTAATTGACGTTTTCCATACAATTCCTAACACTTATAATAACTCATTGTAACATATACATTTCAACTTTACTAATCACCTAGTGAATCAGCTAGATATGCACATGTAGTTCCTCATCTATATTTAAACCTCTTGGGACTTATGAATATAGTTTTTAAAAGTACCTAGATTCCAAGCTGCGTAGCTCTCTATTTCCACCTTTAGGAGTTGTAGGATCACTGTCTATTGTCATATATATCTAATTTGATTAATATCACCACAGTGTTCTTTCTAAAAATGTCTAGCTACTGGGTGGCTTTCTTTCCGGTTCTTCATGGCCCTAAGGTGTTATAATATCATTTTATGCACTGGCAATATAGTGCTGCCTATATACATTTTAATACACATACATTTTAAAACATAAATTACTAATTCACACATGCATGTTAAATTTGTTCTAACCCTGATTTCCTTCCCGAATCGGGCTCTTGTGGAGGTAGCATTCCCCCATGCCTTGCATTTATTGCATTTGGTAAATCGCTTCCTAAGCTTAACCAAAACTTTACCCCACTCATACAATTCTTAGCAAGCCTATCTCTAAACAATCTGGTTCTTCTGTATGTGATTAAAGGTTTCTTGGAGATCTGAGTTCGAATCAGTGGACCACTTTCGTTGAATGCCATTGTTTATTCATTACTTTTGTTGCTGATAGATGGGCAATATGGTACATGGTAATACATCTCACCTTATCTCAAATATTTTGTGAACTTCTTTTTTTTATTCCTAGCAAATACATCCTGATGTTGAGGCTCTATTTTGCGCTGCTTCAAGTATGCCTTCACTGAAGCCCTTCTGCCTAAACCTGGTGGTTAAGTCCTTTTCAGCATCTTCACGAGTGTCCTTAGCATTGCAAATTCTCCTAGCCCTAAGATATTCTCAATAGGGTATATTTTGTTTGAAAATTTGCATGCAATGTGCTATTGCCTGCAGCCGTCTTTCTGTATAAAGTAGATGTTAATGTACCTTTCTCCACACCCAATTTTACATCAAGAAATGCACTTCCTGTAGCACTGTTTATACTGGTAAATGATAAATTCAAAACTTTATCCCACTCTAATATCATTCTTAACAAGCCTATCTCTAAACAATCTGTCCCTTTTGTATGTGATTAAAGGTTTCTTGTAGATCCAATTTTCAGTCAGTGGACCACTTTCATTCAATGCCAGTGCTATTCATTACTTTTCTTACTGAATGATGGACAGTATGGACAGTATGGTACGTGATAATACATCCCACCTTATCTCAATTGTTTTGTGAACTTTTTTTTACATTCCTACCTAATTCATCCTGATGGGTGAATTTTGAGACTCTATTGATTATACTGGTAAATGATAAATTCAGTTCATTCACAGTAATAGCCACCACAAACATATACTTTATCCATTTCACCCTTCCAGATAATAATTAAAAGATCTTTGAACCTCATCCATAACATTCTGTGAAGTCCACAATTCTAATTATTTATTGACCACCTGTTTCTCCCACCAACCCATATGCAGATTTGAATGGCTCCCATCAATGTCCCTTGTTATCGAAAAACTACCCCTTCAAAATATATATTTTCAAACAGTACTCAATCATATTTAGCAATATCTTATGTCTACAGAATCTTATAGGTCTTGTTCTCAGATAACGCCCAAACACCATCTTTATGGACTATACTTGTGTGTAGTGATGAGACATTTGTCACTATCAACATCATATTTTCCCATTCAGTATCAAAAATCAACTCCACTGGGGCTGCATCACAACACCATATTTTTTTCACCCACCATGGCACCTCAGTTTGGACCCATCCGTACACGGATTTGCCTTGATCCTGCCAATAATGGGAAGATCCAGCCCAAACTGCCTGGCCAAGTCAGGCCAGTGGCTGAGAATAGTTCAAGCATTCTCTCTATCACTTTGATTTTTAATGCCCAAAGTATGATGGGTATGCTCAGATGTGGGTGTTGTGCTCACTGTGCGATTGAAATCAAGCTATACCTTGTTGATGAGCCTGTAAGAGTTAAACCCATCCTGGGTTGCTTGTATTCCGGTTCAGAGAGGACCTCTTGTGGCAGTTCTAGTTCAACTATTCTTATGAGGAGGAGGATCAAGACTGATTTGTATATGGCTGGGTCCAATCTAAGGTGGCATGGTATGTGAAAAACTATGGATTGGAATGCAGCCTGATTGATCGCCAGTGGCTGAGATTAATTCAAGCATTCCCTCCATCACTGTTTTTTGATGCCCTTACAAGTGCACACAATAGACTTCTAGCCACAGATTTCTCACAGTTTAAATACTCTCCAGGCATCAGACATTATCTGAAAACGTTGGTTTTGCATGCCAGAAGGTGACTGCACTGACAGTTACACTCCAGAAATGACTTGCACAGCCTATATAAGCACAACGTCAGTTCCTTTATTTCTGCACCTCCAGACATTGATCGTGAGCTGCTCTAATCTCTCAGAGCACCCTTTTTTCAGTTTCGCTCCAAAATTCCAATGTTCAAGGGGTGTCACCCGCTAAGACTAGTATTAAGCCAGCTGATTCCACTGCTGGTTCCTGCACAACCAGTGGTTCTGGGGCTTTCTGATGCACGTGCCAGGTTAGAGTTCTGCACAGGCATGCTCCAGCTCTTCGTATCCCTACCTGCTTCCTCTGGTGCGTCTTCGGGCCCTGCGGAACAGAGGCCTTTCACCTTGATTACTGCAGGTGGGTTCACGCTCAGTGACAGCTGGACGGTCTCAGCCACTTCTGCCCTCGACTGTGACGTGACTTTCATGACTATGCACATCAATGCCGATGCACTTCACCTCTTACACTGGGCCCCCACTTGTCCTCTCCGATGCTAGTCTGACTTCAACCAGTGTCACAACTGAATCCAACCAAGGTTTCTGCGCTTTCTTTATCACAAGGCAGACAACATTCTTTACTCTCCCTTTTCGGAATGGGAATGAACTCCAGTAACTTTTATGATCGGGGTGATAGGTTTGCTCAGCTCTGTTGTTATGACAAGTGGTGCAGTGACTTGGGAGAGGCTAGTGTATTTGATACTTTCCCAGAAATAGCGCTTGTCTCTCTCCTCCTGGTCCAGCCGCTGGAGAATCTTCCTCTTACCGTGAGTTTTGATTTCATTGACCTCCACCAAATCGAACATCCTGACTGAAGTCTTGCAGCATAGCCAGACTGCTTCCGAGACTGTCCTCTGCTTCATTGAGTCCTTAATGAATACCTTTCTGGGGGTTTGGGCTAAGCCTTGCACCAGCTCTCCAGTTAACCATCAAATTGCCAGGTGCCACTGTCGTCCTCCAGACTTCCCAGCCTGTCCCTCTCCAGAGAGCATTGGGGTGCATGCTTCCGCTAGTGTGATCAACTCAAACAATTTTCCTATATCTATCCCTGACAGGGAATCAAAGAAAGTGTATTGGAAAGTGTCTTTCTCTCCGCAAGTTTGGCCATGTCTTAAATCAGTGATAGCTTTTTGTTGGGTCATTACTCTCATGCCCTTTGGGACACAGTGGCAGAAATTCTCCCCGGTGTTCTGGAGACCTTTGCCTTGTTCTTTGTTAGGCCATTTAGGATGGTTGTGATGCGGCCAAGTTCAATATTTATTGTTGCTTGGATACCACCATCTCTGCTGTGTTTCCATTTGCCGCTGTGCATGATTACAGTCTACTGTGTTTTCAGGTGATGTCCAGTCCTCCCTGATGTACATGTCATTAAAAGGATTTGACAATTTGGGAAGAAGGGTGACTCTGCCCTTGAATGTGTCAAGGAGAGTCGGGATACTACTTAATCTCTGTGCCTTTCTACCCAGCCTCACCATCAGCAATTCCAACGTTTCATTTTGTGACTTTGGGTGAGACTTCCCTTACTGTCATCATGTTCCACCTAAACAGAGAACCCACCAGTGCAGTGGAAGAGTCTGTGATGCCCACAGCCAATGTCAGTGTGCTGCTTAATCCATCACCCTCATCCCCCCACTGCCCATCTGCAGCCCCAACTGCCAAACCTCTTTAATGTACCTTTACAGGGTCACAGCCACACAGTGGGAGGCAGAATCTACCAATTCATTTGTAACTGATCACCTTGGACATTAGGGTCTTTCAACTTAATTGCAAACCCTATGCCTTACTTTCCCTTTGCCCCTGCTGCACTTTACGTCTTCCCAATGACTGGTGAAGAGATGCTTGTCCTTACTGAGCGAGAAAGGGCAAGCCTGTTTTGCCAGAGGGGCTATAGAGAGGGTACCGATGCCCTAGAAAGACGTCAGTCTTCATCCCTTCTAGATCTGCACCTCTCAATCTCATTTCAGTTTGCTGTGCTCCTCTTTGATCTCACCTGCGACCCTTGGTTTTGCAGGACTTTCTGGTTTGAGTCCCTCCATACCCTTGTCCCATTAAGTACTGCTTTGATATCTATTCATGAGTGATTGCAGTGGTGACTGCACTCCTTTGGAGCTTGGGGTGTCAGTCTTCCCCCACCTCGATGACTTTTGTAGATGGGCTCACCCAGTCAGTCATAATTGATGCAATTTTGACTGAGAATACACTGGGTTCCTGCTAACCAGGTCCCCATTGCCAGATTTCTTTCCCTAAAACTGTGTATTTGTACTCTAGTTGGCAATAAGTTTTGCACCCCCGTCCCCCCCTTCAAATAAGTCCCTAGTAAATGGTACCCATTATATGTAGTGCACGGGTACCAAAGAGTATCCCCAAGGGCTGCAGCATGTATTGTGCCACTGTAGGAAGCTTGCTCTCTATATGGTGCACTAATAAGAAGTACACCGTGTGGAGAGACCACTGGATCCCCAGTTCTTTACAGAGGCAAAAGTAGATAATACTAACACTCTCTTTTGTGCTAGTGTGGGCGAGCAGTTAGGCTTATGAGAGGGCAGTGCTAAGCATTTGCTGTACTCGGAGGCAATAAATGAGACACACACTCAAAGAATAAATCCGAGACGAAATTAGAAAAATTCCACTTCTTTTATATATGTTTTGAAAGCATGAAGTTTGTTCACAAGTAAGTACTGTTTTTCTTATGAAAATTCACAAGTAAGTAAAGCGTTCAAACCAGTGCACCTTTATGCACAATGCAATCCTATGGAAGGAAAAGATAGATACAATCTGTTTCAGGGGTACACCTTCAGGGTTTGGCGTTGTAGAGGGCCAAGGTCCAAAGTACTACCAGCAGTTGTTCTGGAGGCGCCCGGGGTTTACTGGGAGCACGGTGCTGGTGATGGTGTAGCTTGGTGCGCTACAGTGAAGGGGGGGGGGGGGGCACCTGAAAACAGGCGGTACAGTGGGACTTGGGGACAAGTCAGAGAGCTCCCAAATGAGGGCTTGGGTCGCAAGGGGCCTTAAAGCAAGGGGGCACAGCTGGTTCTTCAGTGACCGGGCAGCTTGGGTGCAGAGTGATGAGGGCGGCAGTATTGGTGCACAAAGATGCTTGTGGTTAGGTGCTAACAGCTGGCAGGTGAAAAATCAGGACTGCTGGGCCACTCTCAAAGTGGGTCTCAGTGGCGCTGACGTCTCTTGACGGCTGCTTGGTCATGGTGCAGTGGGAATCCAGATTGGACTACCTCTTGGTGCTTGCTGCAGGACGTCCGGTACCCTGGGGGTTAGTGCTGCATGGCTCCAGTTGGTCCTGGTGTCTTCACACTTGGTGGGGAGGCTGATCTGGTCCTCCAGAGCCCAATACCTTCTGGTTGTCTGTAGTGTTGGGTCGGGCCAGGGACCTGCAAGGCGGTGAACCTATGTCTGCTTTTTGATGTCTGTGGTCTGCAGGGAAGTAGCTCCTCTACTCCAAGGGAGACTGGCAGTCTACCTGAGGCTTTAGTAGTTCTCCAGCTTGCAGGACGAGTCACTTTGTCGTGATTGTTGCGAGTTGTGAGCATGCATGGCTCCGCGCCAAATGTTCTCAGCCCTTCTTGCCAGGCAGTGACTCTTCTTTGTCCTCCTTCTCTTGATCTATCAAATCTAAGTTCAGGGGTGCCACCTAAATACTTAGTTTAGGACCGTAAAGGGGAGTGACCGGTAGCAGCCAGGGGGTTGCCCACCTTTAGGATGTCTACACCTTCTATATGACCATTCCTGGTGGGAAGTGGTCATAACCCTGACCCTAGAATGCTAATCCTGTCCAACACAAGATGAAGAAATCTGAAAAATGGTCAACATCGGCTAGTCCACCTTAGCAGTGGGGCTGGTATAATGTGGGCACACCTCCTAATGTTGTTTATTTTCCCACCTGTCTTGCCGCCAAGAGGTGGTGTTAGGACAAAGGGGTGGTAATCTCTGCCATCTGGAGAGACCTTTGGTCGCATAGCAAAAGGCGGCTTGGCCTTTGAAGCTTCCTGCCTGGAATGCACATCCTTTATGGAGGAGGTGTCAACACCTCTGCATAGAGCAGGCTTTGTTCCTGGTCTCCAAGAGCATAATATCTTACCTAAAGAGGTCAGAAATGTGTCTGTGGTGGCTGAACTGGTTGAGACCAGTCTGTCAACACACTAGCAGTCAGTAGGTTTTTCAGGGGGCACCTCTAAGGTGAACTCTGGGTGCATGTAATAATCGATCACTGGATTCAGTGAGGGTTTATTAATATGAGATGTTTGACACCAAACATCCCTATAATCAGAGAAGTAATCATTTAGCTGGGGAACTTGTAGTGTCCAGTTTCAGGCACATGTATTTAGAAAGGCTTCCCTGCACATTTACTATGTCGAAGAATCGACAGACGTAGTAGGCGCATATTTACTCAAGCATATATGTTCTTACTGGTAATATAATGCACCCTGTGTTAGAGCTGGAAGGCCTGCTGTAGGTGTGACTTACAGATATTACAAGCAGTGCTTTAGGATACATGGCACACAAGTGTGTGTCATATTGTGTTTTCAATTGTAAGAGCACTTTTTGGCGCAGTATGCATTGGTAGTCTGCGTAAGTTTGGTGATGGGCCCCTCATAGTGGCACAAGTGGTGCTGCAGTTCTGAGGGGGCCCTCTTCAGTACCCATGCACTAGGTACCAGTGGTACCATTTACTAGTGGCTTACAGAAGTGCTAAAGGGCCTGGTCACTTAGGTATGAAGTGATCAGGTGTCTAGTTTTGGGGAAGGAGCACTGGCACCTGGTTCTCAGGAACCCAGTGCTCTTCAGGTAAAGTTGCATCTGAAAACCAGGCAAAACGTTGGGTACAGCAACTAGAACTCGACTCCCTAGAGCCACCCTCAGGGACCCCTCACCTAGCACAAGTAGACTGCCATTGCAGGCTGCATGTCTAGGTGCAGCTAAAAGTGAAAACCCAACATGACATACAGGATGTGTGCCATATCCCCTAACACTGCGTGCAATATATGTATGTCACCCCTACAGAACCTTACAGCCCTAAGGCAGGGTGCATTATATTGCATGTGAGGACATATATCCAAGAACAGATATGTCCTTGATATGCCTCTGCCGATTCTTAGACATAGTGAGTGAACAGAGAAGCCATTTGAAGTACATGTGCTAGACACTGGTCACTAGAGTACCCCAGCTACATGATGGCTTCACTGAAGATAGGGATGTTTGCTATCAAATATCTCATAGTAATGACACCCCACTGAATCGAGTGATTGATTTATTAATACATGCATCCAGAGGGCACCTCAGAGCTGAAACTGCACCCACTACCAGTGTGCGGACTGACTAGTTTTAGCCAGCCTGCCACCACCAAGCATACTTCTGACCCCCTAAAGGTGAGAGCCTTTGCTATCGGGTAGTCAGGAGCAAAGCCTGCTCTGGGAGATTTGTTTACGCACACCATCCAACAGAATGACCTGCGAGTCTGCATTCCAATGCAGGGGCCTTCAAAGAAGCCAACCACTCTTAGTATGCAATTTGGCATCTGGCCCGATGGGAAATGTAGTATTCAGAGAGCTGTGTCCACCTCTCAGGTCAGTCCCACCTCTATGGTGTGCTGCCTGATGTGCACACAGTATTTAGGAGTCTTCCATCTTGGTGCTTGCAGATTTTGGAACTCTGGGACAGGGTTCTGCCCGCTTCACACAGGAAGTGGTCATATAGAGCTCAGTAGCCCATTAGCTACTACCTTACACTCCCCGAAACACTCCTAATTTCAGTCTTCAGGAAAGCCGCTGGCACCAGGTAATCAGATTCCTGCTGACCTATGAAGGACAGTCAAGAGCCACAAAAGCAAGGACAGAGAAAGAAGCACCTGACCTGGCCCCAGCCCTGCCGGCCTGTCTGCGGTTTCTGCCGATATGTGCTAAAGTCGACTCCTCATGCAAGCTGCCTGTAAAAGCCTGGGAGGACTGCCTACATTCAACAAAGACCCAGAAACTCCTGTGGAGCAGCTCAGCTGCTTTCCTGCATCTTGCAGGCACCCCAAGAGACTTGAATGGACTGCAGACCGCAAAAATCCGACACCAGAAATCAGCACAGCACCTGTGTTGTCTTGCCTGAGTTGAAGTGGGCCAACAGTGCCAAAGTAGTCCTATCGCTCTCCAAAGACAGAGCCCACCTTGGACTTGCCCATTTTGGACTCACGACTGCCAGCAGGCCCCCTCAACTGTGAGTGCTCCCGGTGGAGAAAACCTGACGCCTCAGTACACCTCTGCACCCATCACCACTGGCCTATGGAGAAGAGGATTGAAGGTGTCCCTCTGTCCCCGAGCATCTCAAAACTTGAACCCACCTGTTGGTTCTTCATGACTGGACTCCATTGTCCAGACCTGCAGCCTCTTTTCCACCAGACCAATCCCCATTGACTAACATTGGGCACCCAATGCCATACTACACCTCTGCACCAGGCTGCCCAATTGCTGCCCGGTGTGTCCTGTTGTTGTGGTCCTGACCCTTGCCCAGTACTCAACTTAAGTCCAAGAGATTGGGCTTGTAAGTCGCAGTACTATACCTGAATGCAGTACTTGGTTCTCCTCCACAGGATAACATTGCCGCTTCTGAAAAATGCACTGTTGACTTCTGAAAGCATTTTTCTTGCAAAACGTACTTACCTGATTGTATTAATTCTGGTGCCTAACTATATAAATCTAATTGTTATTTTTGTAAATCGGTGTGTATCTCTTTAGTGAGTCATGCGTCTCATTTATTGACTGTGTGTTTTTGCAGATGTCTAACACAACTCTTTGATAAGCCTAAGGCTGCTCAGCCACACTAACCCATAAAGAGAAAACCCCTTTCCACTAGTAAGGGAACCCCTGGACCCTTCACCCAATATATAACATTTTGGTATATCATAGAAGGAGCCAGTTTTCTACAAGACTCTGTCTAGTCGCAGATTCATCACCAACCCTCCCTGTTCTGTGTTTGGACTGTACCCATTAGTAAGATCCCAAGTCTAGGAATCTGCACATGGTCTACCAATCCTCTTTTTGGGGCTCTGCATCTGGGGGCGCAAGCAGTCTTAAAAGCAACTGGCATGTGGGATTTGCTCCTGTATAGGCCGTGCACATCATTTCTGGAGCTGAACAGTGTCAGTGCTGAACTGTGAAGTATCACCTTCCTGCGTGGTGAAGCATTGCTGAAATGTTTCCAGGATCCAGTCTGGCGCCTGGAAAATATTCAAAAGGTGTGGTAGCTGCAGACTTGATAGTGTCTACCACAAAGAGCATTATCGGTGCCCAGTTAGTTATCGGGATGTTATACCACTTACCTACTAAGAATCTACTTGATTACATGTCTAATGCAGAGAATCATTGTTGCAGAGTCCCCTCATGCTGCCTTTTCAGGTTTAAGCATAAAGGAACAGCTCACCAAGATTGCTCCTTAATTCCACTCTTCAATAATCCGTAACACATTAAGTTTTCAAATCAACATACATAACTGGTCGGGAATCTCTGTAAATCTTGGGCAGAGTTTTATGGGGCGCCTAGAAGGCAGCAGTTATGAACGAAAGTATAAGCCTTTGGGGACTGAAAATAAAAGTGCTGGAAGAATCCAAACTGCTACTGAAAAAGTATTGGAGGACCACTTTATTCAAGACAGTAGACTTTCAACTTAGTTCTCATTAAAATGCCATTTTAAAAATGTGACCTCACTGCACATGCGAGAACAAATATAACACAGACAGGAGCAAAAAAGAGTAGCTGCTTGCTGTATTCCTTTAAGTCAGGAAGAAAAAAAAACCAAATCGAACTAAACAAGAACCAGTTTGATTAAATCAAAACTAAATAGACTTAAGTTACTCAACATTTTGAAACCCTTTACACAAAGGAAAAGTCTAATGTAGTTTTTGAGTTTTGCTTCTCTTTATTTAGCACAACACGGATATAACATTTCAAGGAGTTGAAATTTGAGATGATAATCGGATAGCATCTTCAGGCTGCAGATTCCTTGCCTTAGCATATATCCCAAATGTCAGACTGGATCCAGAAAACCTCAAGCACTACTTCTGCATGATGGTTGATGGCGTCTTTAGGCTCTAAGTCATCATCTGCTGCAGATGTGATGTGCATGGTGCCTAAATAGGCAACACCCTTGCATTCTGATATCAGTTAATTTCTTTCTGCGCCATCAGCATGAGAGTGTTACCTCACTCGTTTTTCTGTATTACTCTTTCAATGTTTTGTTTACCTTTTTTGAGCTTTTTGCTCCCAGTTTTGCATAGGGATGTGCCCTAAAAAATCTGTGGGGGTTAAACCCAGTGGTTCTTGTCACAGACAGATGTCTGGACAAATCCCCACCTGGTTTGCCTCTGGTACCTGGTTCCAGGCAACAACTCCAAGGCCTGTCCTGACTACTATGCCATGACTCCAAAAGTAGTTTGGAAGAGTTTCCTGAAGCTTTTGGTTGCTTGACACCAGTCGACTCTGATGTTCGAGATCTCCTTTGCACGGAAGGTTCTGGTCTCGTTGGCAGAGCTGTTCCCTGAACTGTTTCCAGCGCTAGTCATCTCTCTAAGTGGTAGTTGGGTAAGCCACACAAGAAATCTAACAAAAGAATCTAAGAAGTCAAAGTGCTCTTTGACTTTATCATGCTAGTCCAAGTATAAGGACAAAGGGCAGGAACTACGCGACCGATCTAAGCCCGACTCCCACTTGTCAGCCGTTGAGCCCGAGTTTGGGTCCACTCTACTCCACCCAGACTTTCCCAGAGCAACGCCCAACCAGTAGAGTTTTCTGGGGCCATGCAATTCATATTTGGGTGGGGTGACCCCTGTGGGGCGCCTTAGGTTCCACAGGTTCGCCAGGTACCCTTACTGGATTCCCGCTTGCAGACCAGCCCACAATGCTAGTCAGGCCCCTTAGATCCTTTCCTGGATTGGATCCGGTCACGAGACTGTGACCTTTCCCCGGAGCTCTTTTCAGTGATGTCATTTCTGGTGTCTAAAGTAAGGAATCTGTGGCTAGAATCTACATTGGATAATCAAATTACTTATCTTCGGGAATGCCTTATATAATACAGACTATCCTGCTGCAGATTCCTTTCCAACCCTCCCATCCTCCCTGCTTTTGTAAACAGATTTTTCCACCTAGTGTGGCTCCTGTGGGTCCTTATTGCCTGGAAGGTTATCCATAAGCATTCTTTTTTGGCTCAGTGCTTCTAGTGCTAAAATGTCACAGCAAGAAAGTGATGTCCTTGTACTGGGGTAGAGCATATTGAGGCCCAGCTTGTCACATCCAGTGCTACTGACATGGAGCCGATCGACTGCACCTGCTGGTGCGAAGAAGTACTGCTCAAAACTTTCCAGGTCCAGTCTGACACCTAGGAAATATTCTAAAGTAAGGAATCTGCAGCTGGTTGCCTCTACTTGATAAGGTGTTGCTACAGGTTAGTAACTTATTCTACGTGCCCTCAGAAAAGATGAAGGGTCCTCATGAATCCTGTCAATCTCTTCATGTCAAACTGGCATCAAAAACACTTTCCCTGTTGAGCCATTTCATAAACAACCTGAAGTTACATACATAACATAACAATCCCCCTTGTCCATAAACAACCTTAACTGACTAAAGTTTTGCCCCAACAATCCTATCAAAGATCCTTGTGACCCTACTAGACCATTTGTTTACCCTCACTAGTCTTGCTTGACCAGCTGAGGTTCGTCAAGAGCAGATCTTCTACTTCCAGTATGAGACCCCAATCCCACATCATAACCTTGGCAGAACTGAATAAAAAAAAGTATCATTCCAGTGTCCTTGTCAAAACTGAGAAGCTGTTTGACCGAGTAGACTAGCACGTCCTCTAAAGGGCACTTGTGTGGCATGGTCTACCAAGTAAATTTATAAATTATATTGAAATTCTCCAAGTAAGTTCCAAATCTTTAGTCTGTATCAGTGGTATTTTTTGTTCCAAATTCAAACTCCAATTGGTGACCCAGCAAGAATGCCCATGCTCTCTCTTCCCGTCCATGAGCTGCTCCTACAGAGGCTATGGGTCAGTCAAACTAAGGCATTACATTCAAATTTTGTTTGTATAAAATGACAGCATACTCTGGCAACTCTTATGCATATCAGCAACCGCTAGCACTCTATTGCAAATCTTCCACATGAACTTCATATGTATGCTTTTTGCTGGACATTTTCACTCCTGCTCCAATCTGAGTTAGAAGAAGATTCTAGATGACAGAGTGAAAAAGAATTTGTAGACCTGTCCTCAGACTGGCCTTTTGGGGTTCTTTAGATACTATAAAGAGGATTGCACCTGTATAACTGTATAATGGGGCTGTGCTACCTTTTCATTTTCTCACCATTTTCTTTGTGTAAGTAAAATAATTTCTGTGCACTTTTATGTGGGAAGGGGAGCATCATGAAATTTCTTTGATGAAACGTCTACTGTTGAAAACTATTTGAAGCGTGAATTTTTTATACTGCAGATGCTGCCAGGATGCACAAGTCTCTCCCAGGCTTGGCAGTGGCAACTACCTCCTGGCAAACAAATCACCATGGGTCACACTGGACACTTCTTTCACATATCCTGCCACCCACAACATATTCTGTTATTGACAGGGACCGGACCTTGGTTCCAAGATTACTCTTTTTATGGATACTTTCCTGCTGTTTCCTCACAATAATGTCCCAGGCACCAGCCTGGATCAGGAAAACATCTTGAAGGAAGATAACTGGATGATCTCATTACTGGGCTGAGTTGGGAGCATCTTGGCGTCACTCCCTAATGACCTTGGTGGAGATGTATGCACACAGATCCGAGAATAATTGTGCTCTAGCACCACACATCACATACCAAGGTTGTGGGGGTCAGAAAGTGATTACAAGAATTCCTGTAAGGTATACACCCCTACACCATGGGAAGCAATGTTTGTCCTAGACTGCTAACTTGACATTGAGAATGTTAGGAGAAATTTGGTGATAACCTAAGAGGACTCATGTTGGTTTGGGTAGAAAAACAGAAAAAGATGTCAGTTTGCCAGGCAACACAATTATAGCAACATGTAGCTGTAGATCAGACGCTGCACACCCCTTCCATCTAATGTTTGACTCCAAATATTATACATAATTTTTCTTCAAAGGAGGAGTCTTGAGATGACTCATGTTAACGCCTCTTAATCACACAAAGCGCCAAAACACACTCCACCTCTGATTTTTAGCAACAGCCCTTTAACATGACACAAGTAGCACAGACAAAGGTTTACTGGCTTGGGTGCCAGTCATCAGAAGAGTCTCTGGGCTGATCATATGTGGATGACTAATTTGGGCAGAGTCTATAAAGAACACTCCTTTTAATGTTTGCCCCTCTTGCCACAAAGCTTCTGTGGTTGAACCAACATCGGGTTGGTAATCTCACTCTCTTCAGTGACCACAACGCAAATCCTTATGTTCAACATCTAACATTTTCCCCTGCTAAACCACAATCAGCATTGACACTATAAAAGGTGAGTGCTCTTTTCATAAATGCAGTGCGAAGATTTGTCTTCCAGAGCAGTAGCAGAAGATATAGAGTGCTTGAACTCGGACAAAGACTAGCAGATCCATCCAGTATTCTGGAAGCCCAGTGGAAGCAAAGTCCCATTTCTCTCTATGAGATGCCATGTCTCTAGCAGCTCATTGAAACCTACTTCTAGAACAAAAACTACACTGAGCCTTTTCGGGTCCAATGCTGAGGAGCGATTACAGCTTTGCCTGCTGCAAAATAAAATTTGCCAATGCACTGCATAGTTTCTGTGGAGAGCAAACTCGAAAAGACTTTAAAGTCCAAGATAAGGAATTCCTCAAGAGTCCATGCCTTATCTGGTAAACCAACTCGGAAGAGTCTTGCCAGTCCATACTGCTTATTGTCTTGAGATCATTCAGTACAGAAATGCAGTGAAAGCAGCTCGAAGCGTTGATTCAGCACCTAGGAGCAGAGATTACACTAAGATATCATTGACACTGAAATTGGTTTTAACACAAAAAAGCAGTAGAACGTTAAGTGAGCCTCAACCATGTTGATGGGAGGGTGAGGCAAAGGCAAGCCAGATACAGGACAGCGAACTGTTTATGTTGAGTTGGACATAGCGCATTCTTACCTCATGACCGTAAACTTCTCAGCCACTCACCAAAAAGTGTAGCCTCGCATATGAGAAAGCCATTCCCATTCCCCTGCGCATCAGGGCATTCCCATCCCAAAAAACCATGGCTGATAATGCACCTCCACCACACTCTGTACAATCAAATCACTCAGCGTTTGAGGAATGATAATTCAGACCTCAGCATGATGATACATGGCAGGATACTGAGTGGGTGCCCATGACTACTCATCTTTGGAGTCATCATGTAAAGGTCTACCCACCTGATGATGCTTCTGCCTATCGAGCAGTCATTGCTAAGGCTGCGGTTCATAAGGTCCACTTATATGTCTAGGAAGAGGAGCGAGACATTCTCAGAGATGTTTACAAAAATGAAGAAAACAGTTTCTCAATGTTAAAATGTCCCACTGAGAATTGTAAAAAAAAAAAAAAAAAACTTATAGGTAAGAGAAGTAACACCAAGGTTGAAGATAAAATTAAGCAGTGCTACAGAATCCCATATTTAATTGTGGACATGTACCACCAGGTTCTCTTATACTACACACAGCCTTAAAAAAAAAGTTCATCCAAATTACAGATGACACTCTACCCCCTTATAAAGGAAGGAACTCAAGAACATCGATATGCCAGGCAAACGTGTGCTTTTGGAACAAGTATACAGTGATTCGTTGCTAAGTCCATTGTCGTCCTCCCAATGTGTGGTAGAAATTAAAGGGAGGAGATTGAAAGTCTGATGCAACCACCTTCCAGACACTTATTTAAAATAAAGCACGAAAGATATTGAAGTAATCTCTAATAAAAACATTAGATGTGCCATAGACACGTCACTCACCACAATAAGACAAATACAGGGATCTTGCTAGGCTTCATCCAGGTTGCACGTTTTTGGTTTGTCTCCCAAGGTACAACAGTCTCTCATATTCTTACAATTTGACAGGGAGACATGTTAAAAGATCAAGAACAATGCAAGCACAGGTAAGGCTGTGGGTATTTGTCAGCACTGGAGATCAGTGTCAGAATTTCCCAGAGTACAAAGAAGTCCAGTACCAAAAATAGGTGTCAAATCAATAACAGTAGCTTTTTGATGAAGAACAGGTTCCCAAGGGTGATCTAGCAGAGGCACCTTGTGTGGAAGTGGTAGAGGCCAGAGCAGATGTACCTCTGCTACCAAGCAGCGACAAGCTTTTTAGCCCATTGACACGAGCCAGGGAAGGGCTGAGGTCATACCTTCCGAACTGGGAGGTCAAAAGCTCATATTGGCAGGTGTTTTCCATCATCATCCACTGCCGCTGTGTGTAATTTCACACTGTACCTCCAGTCTTCCACTGTGCCACCACAAGATAAACAGGGAACATATAAACCTTCTAATAGAACTTCAAAAACAAAGGGCTGTTTAAGGAGGGCCTTTCACTCCACCATTACAAGGGGAACACTTACTATGCTTCCTTATTCCAAAAAAAAAAAAATGGTTTGGGCTCATTGAGCTGCTGCTTCAGATTGGATTATTTCCAGCTGGTCACCTTTCAAGATGTCAGTGGACTTCTAAAAGTAGATTTTATGACAACACTAAACCTGAAAGATGCATACTTTTGTATCCTAATGATAAATTAGGCTTGTTGCTAGTACCTCAGGTTAGTGGTATGTGGAACGCCTTATATATTTAAAGTCCTACTGTTCTGCATGATACATTTTTTGGACAGTTACCATATGTCTAGCTGTAGTAGCAGTGCACCCAAGGCATAGTCAAACTCCTACATTATCATACTTAGATTACTGACTGCTAAAAGAGCTCAAGTCATGCCCACTACTTCATGCGCTCAGCAGATGATTGTCTTTCTCCCCAAACTGAGTTTCAGGACCAATGCTAATATATCCCACCTGTGTTTACAGCTGCCCAAACGTTTCTTAGGAGACATACAATTCATGTGGAGTGAACACCTACACCAGCGGCAATAGTGGGATGTTTCCATGACTGATCTCCTTTTCCAGACATCACGTCCTCTGACAGTGAGAACAATAATGAACCTGTTACAGATGGTGGCCTCGTGTATTGTGCTAGTTCCAAACTCAGAATTACTCATGCATCAGTTGCAGGACTGTGTAGCCAGACGATCGTCACATACAACTCTTTCCAGCTCGTATGTCTTAACTAGATATCACCATCTCCTTTCTTCCTATTCCTTTCAACACTAACTCATCACATGCTGTACTATTTTTCTTTCTTGTACGCACATTTCTCCTTTTGTATCCCTGATTATCTCCCTGGCTAATAATCGTTAAACAAGACATCATTGACGTCCCCTTGCTCTGTACTCCTGTCTCTCCCCTCTCTCTTCTCTTGTGTATCCGTCATTTGGTACTTTCATGTAGCATACTGGAGTTAGTGGCATGTCTTCGATGTGTTTGATAAATTATTCTCTCTCTGCAGGACAGCAATGGTCAGGTTGCTGGAGGAGGGGTGTCTGTATATTACTCCCATGTCCTACAGATGTTGTTCTTCAGTTATTCTCAGGGAAAATCGTTTGCTGCCACTATAAACCGGTCCTCACTGGAGGTTCTGCAACTCTTCTCCATAAACGTAAAAAGGTGAGAAACAACTTAACTTGCATCACTGTTTCTTTCTACCAGGTGTAAATATAATAACTACCTTTTAGATTATCAAGGTTGCCTCGCTTGTCATTTTCTTTAGCTTTATTTTCCTCAAACAAATGAATAAGCTTCAATGTGTTGATGTTATTTGCTTAGTAAATGTTAAATATGTATGTATTTGTGCACAGCAGTTAAAAATGAAAGATAACACGTTATTTAGAGCAACTACTCCAGTAAGCACACATTGGCACATTTATGACAGTGGAGAGGTCAAATCAGACTTTATTTAAGTACAGAAATTTTACAGGAGACAAACCGATTGCATGTATCAATTACTTTACACCCAGAATCAACTTTCCCCATAGTTATGGTGTCTCTTCAAGGTGACGTAACCGCACTGCACAAATGTCAGCTGCTGTCTGGAACGTTTTGGGGTGATCTGTCATGCGGGGGCTGAGAAAAAGGGGGAGTAGGGGTATCCCAAAACGTATTTTCTCCATGTTCATTTCCATAGGGATTTTGAACAGGAAAACCGGCTGAACCCCACTTGATGAATTTACACCAAATTTTGGCAGAAAGCTAGCTCTTTTTGTGATTTGGTGTAAATCCATTCAGTAGTTTTGTAGTTAATAAATGAAAACCATATTTGTGTGTGTGTGTATATATATATATATATATATATATATATATATATATATATATATATATATATATATATAGACACCATACTTCTCGTATCTTCTGCGAATTTGGCGGAAAAGCAAAGCCCTAATTGGCTGGCTGCAACCTGACAGAAAAGTTGTCGCTGCAATTTTATTTCTCACATTGCCTGGGAGGTATGAACAAACTGTGTATAAACATATGAGGTCAGGTTACAGGTAAACTGACCTTATAGTGTACATAGAGCTCATAGTGTTCCCTCATTGGCAAAAAATTGCCTTTTCTGTTTATTTTTTTTTTTGTTTTCTTTTGACCGACTGCAGATTTGAGGATCCTCCTCGGATCTTGGGGAAAAGCAAGGCCCCGATAGGCTTGCAGCAACCTGCCACAAATACTAACGTGCGTCTTTAAAAAATACACATAGAAATTCACTGAAGAAAACAAAGGTTACAGGGATATTATAGTTAGGTTGATGTTTTACCCATAGAAATTCAGCAGTTACAGTTATACTTATCTGAAGGAACTATAACTTGTGCCGTAAAGTAACTTTGGGCAACAAGTTGTAGTTTCTTCACATACGTATAACCAATAGATGAATTTCTATGGTTTTATATGAGTAAAATGTCAACCAACTATGTCGTCCCTGTAACATTTGTTATATATATATATATATATATATATATATATATATATATATATATATATATATATATATATATATATATATATTCTTATATAACAACTGAAATTATCCAGTTATAGTTATTTCACTTAACTATTACTTTGCCCCATCATGCACGGTTATTTGCAGTGATGTTATCCATGTCATAGAAAATGCCATGAGTAATGTGGAATAATTAGTGCATGGCACAGATGTCAGTTATAATTACTGTAGGGCATAAGTTATAGTTACTTGAACTGTCACTGGTAAATTTCAGTGGTTTTGTTACTTTAAAACAGTATGTTTTAACTGATATTTTGAAAGAACTGTAAGATCTCTATAACCTTTGTTTTTTTTTCAGTAAATTTCTAAGGCTTCTTTAAACGTAAAGTAAAATATAACCGTTCCTAAATATACTGCCATTTTAACCGGTGTGTTTTTTTTCAGTGAATTTCTACAGGGTTTTTTTTTTTTTTTACCTAATGTAAGATGTCCATCTCTGTGCGCACCATGGGGTTGGGCGTGGGGCCTGGCTCCATATATAAACATATCTACCCTCCTCTTCACATATATACACATCGGCCCCAGGGGACAGGGTCCCTGGGCCTAAAAATGACCCCTCCCTCCTTTTTTACCCCATAAATGAGTTGAACTGATCCCTGGGACTTGGCACACCCCACGGCTATAAAACAGGGCAATCCCAATTTTTTTAAATTTTTTTTTTTACTTTTTTGTCAGCCAATCAAGCGGGACTGCGCATCAGATTAAGCAAGATTGCATTTCCCCCTTTATCAAAAAGCTTTTCAGGCCATGGGAACAAAGTTCCCAAGACCTGTACTGGCTGAAGCGTAATTTATTCATGTGGCATGCAAGTTATTGTGGTTGTTCTGTAAATTATACCTTAGCCAGTCAAAAGTGTTACATTTTTTTAGTACCAGTCAAACGGTCCAGACTGGTGTAATTCCATTCAGCCGCTGGGCTGGAGCGCGGTTAAGACATCTCTGTGGAGTTGCATGGGGGAAAAGGAAAATTGCGTTTTGTGATTTCCTCTTTTCCCGTCCCCCTCTTGATAGATCACCCTAAAACTTTACTGGAACGAGTTGAGGTGTATGAACTTTTTTTAGATCTTTTGTGAATATTCATGAAACGGTGCCCAAGTTATTAGCAACCCAAATTATCCTTTTTCTATGGTAAATTTACAAGTTGTTTTTCTTCTAGATGTATTTGACACCGAGATGCCTTATGACCCGCCCTCCACTTTGGAGAACCCATGTTCACTGTCTATACTTAGAATGGATTGACAGGAGCAGTCAGGCTCCAGGCTATGAGAGTCTGAATGTGGAAAGTGTGGTGAATGGTTAACATAACCTTCCAGTTCTGTCTTAAGATTTGATGCAGAGCTTCCGTGCTTGGGTCATCATCAGATCTGTCCTTTGCCCTGAGTAGTTAAAAAAACAAGGGATATCCAGTAAGCCAATCAGGACCATGAGTGATCAACTGAAATACAGAAAACAAGGTTCACAGTGGACTTTTTCTGTAAAAAAGTTAATAACAATTATGGTGGATGTAAGAAACATCCACAGTTGTTGCTTGTCAGATCTTGATACTTTAACAATCATGGCCAAAAGAACATAATCAATGCATGTACTGGGGTACAGTTATTAAAATTATTTATCCATTAATAAATAACAATTCAGTGCTCAGCGAGAAGTGACCACGCGTTGCAAGAAAAGTGATAGTGACAACTGTGCATACAGAAAAGCTAAAGACACTCTAGACTGAGGAGGATTCCAGGCAACTATGGTCATGTGAGTCTGCAGTTGACAGCATTGTAACAGGGGCAGGATCCAAGTACCTGTGTGTGATGGCACCCCTGCATGAGCAAAGGTACCCCTATGAACTCCAGCTCCTTTTTCCTAGAATTTATAAGTGCGGGGAAGCCATTTTACCCGTGTACTGGACACATAATGGTAACTCCGAACCTGGGCATTTTTGGTATCAAACATGTCGAAATCATACCGCAATACTGTTTCCATTATTGGTTGTATGATTCTATGCACTCTGGGGGCTCCTTAAAGGATCCACAGGATTGCTCCTACCAGTTTGCTGTTTAGCCTCCTCAAGCAGAGGAATGCAGAACAAAGGATTTCCTTTGGGAGAGGGAGGCTACACCCTCTCCCTTTAAACATAGGTGTTACATGGCTTGGGAGGGGTAGACTCTCGAAGCCATTGGTATGCTTTCAAGGGCACATTTGGTTCCTTCCTTGCATAAACTGGTTTGCAGCAGTCCAGGGACCCTTAGTCCCTGCTCTGGCATGAAACTGGACAATGGAAAGAGGGGTGACCAACTCCCCTGTCCATCACCTCACCAGGGGTGGTGCCCAGAGCCCCTCCAGGTGGCCACTTGATTTTGCCATCTTGAATCCAAGGTGGGCAGAGGCCCCTGGGAGCATGTGAATGGCCAGGTCAGACAGGTGATGTCACAGCCCCCTAGATAGGTGGTCACCCTGCTAGGTGACCAACCCCCCTTCCTGGGCTATTTAGGATCTCCCTGTTGGGCGGATCTTCAGACTCGAAGTGCAAGAATCCTGCAGAAGTCCTCTGCATCATTTCCTTAATCTTCTGGCCACCGGGACTGCAACTGGACCCTCCAGCAACCAACAATTTGCAACTCCAGCAACGACTCTGCTGTGCAACATTGTTTCTCCAGCTCCTTCCAGCAACTGCAACATTCCACTGGGTGTGCATCCTCTGAGTGTGACAAGTCTACAGCCTGCACGAGAAATAAATCTCCCTTGGAGTGAAGAAGTCACTCCCCTGCCTCTGCAGGGACCTACTGCAATGATGTCAGGCTGCATGGATCTTCTCTCCTGCAAATCTGCGTGGATCTTGCAACATGGGTGGCGGTCTGGAGTGGTACCCTCTGTCCTCTCTACCAGCTGTTCAACTTAGGAAGACGGTGAGCCCTTGCTTCTCCTTGCAGGATAGTTCTCCTGTGTACCACGACTCTTGCAGCTGCCAAGACTTGTTTGTTTCTCCTCCAGATGATCTTCAGGCTCTGTGTAGCCCCAGCATCCCGCAATCTTCCCTGCAAAGCACAGTTGGCTGCATGCTGCATGCCCGCGATGCGGGACTCCTCTCCAGGTGTGATGAGTGGGCCTCACTGTGACTCCTGTGCCTGCTGCCTGTGAGTTGCTAGTGGGGGGCTGCCTCCTCGTCCTCCGACTCTCCTCACTGCTGAGGGTCACCTGGAACTCCCCTCCTTAGGTCGAGTCCCCCGGACCTTGTTGGTCCCCGGCAGCTCTGCAACTCTTCATTTGTGACTTTTGCCTTTGCCAAGGCTTGTTGGTGTTTTTTTCCACACCACTGACCGACTGCAACTCTTATGACGTGGGACATTATCTGCATCACTTCTGGATATCTTCTCCTGCTCCAGTGCTGCACAGCTGACTCCTCGTCTTCACTGTTGACCTGATCCTGCAACTCCAGAAGAGTGGATAGTGGCTTCTGCCCCAGCCAGACACTCCAACTCGAACTGGAATTGGTCCCCTTCTTTTGCAGGTCCTCTTGTGTCAGGATCCACCTTTTGGTTTCTTCCAGTCTTGCACAAGAAGAAACTTACCTAAGTTTACTTGTGGGTTTGGGGAAAAAACAATTACTTACCTTACCCTACACCTCTTTAATAGAGGATACCTGGTATAAGGTGATAACATCATAGGTGGTCACCACACACACCAGGCCAGCTTCCTACATCCCACACCACCTCCCTTTTCCAGCATCTAATCTCTCACAGCATATGGATAACCACAGCTATCAATATGCACCAGCCATAAGCAGTGCACACTTTATAGCAATTTTGTCTTTTAGCATGTATAAGTTGTACATGTGCACAAGGCTCAGAGGTGCACTTAGTGCCCGGAGTGTCACTGACACCGCCACCCCCAAGCAAATTCCTCCAGAATGGTTTTCCAGAGTGTTAGGTCATCCTCCTTTTTGGTCGCAGCCTGTCAGACAGCAAATCTGTCTGCTTTGCTAAAGACATCTTGCGGACATTCAGAAAGCTGACCTAGCAATGCATTCTATCAGTTGCTTGCCATTGGCTTTGTGGCTTGTAACTCACATTTCTTGCTTTCCATTTGCTGGAGGATCTGTTTGTTGTAAGCTGTTCAGCTTGAGTTTGTATCTTCCTTGCCAGGCCTGTAAATCTTGTTCTTATCTCGCTACATTTGCTGTGCATTCAGAGACTGAGGTCAAAGGTCAGGCAGTGTCTTTCGGAGTGCTTGTTTACTTGTCTTTCTCTGACTTCAAAGTGAGTTTTTATGACAATCTTGCTGGATGTTTTGGATAGGCACTTTTCTCCAGCTGAAAAGGTCTCAGCCGAGAGATCTGCACACTGGTCATTCCAATTTGTCAGTGGGCTTTGCATCTGAGGAGACAACCTAGAAAGAATTTGACATTGGTGCGCATTCATGGCACTTTTATGAGGCTCCACTTCTCTCTTCCAGACTGAAACAACTGCATAGGGCTGTACAGTGCCACATAGTGACTCAGTAGAACTTCTCTAAATGTTTCCAGGACCGGTCTGATGTTGGGAGATTATTCACAAAGTGAGAAATCTGCATTTAGAGTAGTCACCAGAAAGATAGTTGTGAAAGGTAAGTAACTTATTCATCTGTCATTGGGTAATTATCAGTCATATACATCTGTGGGAATCTGGCTCTTTATATGAGATGCATTGTGCAGAGAGTCCAGGGGGTTCCCTCGCCAGTGGACAGAGCCTTGCTCTAGCGGTCCCAGTGAGCTCATTTTAGGGGGCATTGTGGTAGAGCAGCCTTAGGCTTATCAGAGCAAGACACCTGCAAATACACACAGTCAGAGACACACGATTCAAGGAGGAGGTTCGCACCATTTTACAAAAATAACAAGTGTCCTTATATATGTTTAGACACCAGAATCAACCCAATCAAGTAAGGACGTTTTGTGAGAGAAAAGTGCTGAAAAGCTGACCCCTATTGCAATTTTGAAAGCTGCAGTGCTATAATATGGAGAGAAAAACAAGTGCTACATTCAGGTATAGTACAGTATCTTATGGGACCAATCTGCTGGACCTAAGGTAAGTATTTGGCAAGGGTCAGGACCACACCAGCAGGTCATACCAGGTGGCACTGGGGCAGCTGGGTGCAGAGGTGTGTAGTATGGCGTTGGGTGCCGAATGTTAGTCAATGGGAATTGGTCCGGTTGAAAAGAGAAAGCAGGTTAGGACTTGGTGTCCAGTTTGGGTGAGCCACTGAGTGGGCACAGGTCTTGCAATGCACGGGGACATAGGGACACCAGTGGTTGTCTTCTCCTCAGTCCGGGGCCTCCAGGTGAAGAGGGCTCTTGGACAGTCAGGGGTCCATCACCAAAGGGGGGGGTGGGGTGCCGAGACCGACTGCAGGCATGGACTGGGGGACCATCCTGGTTGCACCAACAAGTGGGCTAAAGTCTCACGAGCCTGGGTGGCGCAGACACACCAGTGATCCTCTTCTCCTCTGTACAGGGTGTCTGGGTGCAGAGGTGCAATGGACCATCTGGTTTGCCGTCACCAGAGGCAGTCGCGGTTGAGTTGGGCCTGCACAAAGAGTTTGCAGACGTCGGAGTGGAGGTCGCAGTGGGGAAACCCATGATGGGTTTTCTCTCTGGAGAGGCTGAGGACCAGGTTGACACCGTTGGCCCATGTAGAAAAGTGACTCTTTTTGGCATGGTTACCCCCAGTTTTTGCTTGTTGACAGTGTGTGTATACTGTTTTCATTGGGATCCTGCTAGCCAGGCCCCAGTGATCGTGTTGTCTCCTCTAAATTTGGTTGCTATGGTACCCTTTACACCCCCCACAATTGGCATACGGGTGTACCTCTTTAAGTCCCTAGTATATGGTACTTGGGTATCCAGGGCATTTGTACACCAGGGGTCCCTCATGGGCAGCAGCATGTATTATGCCACCCATGGGAATCCCATACAAACTGTTTTTCATGCCTGCCATTTGCCGCCTGCGTGAAAAAGTGCATACACCATTTCACTGCTGGTCACTACACCAGGTCAGTCTTGTCCACCCCTATGGTAGGCCCTTCCAGTCCTTAGGGCAGGGTGCAGGTACCCCTGTGAGTGGACACCACTTCATGAGCAGAGTTGCCCCTACAAACTCCAGTTCCAGATACCTTGACTTCATAAGTGTGGGTAAGCCATTTTAGCTATGTACTGGCCTTAGGTCACCATCTATGGTCCACCTACGTAATGGGAACTCCAAACCTAGGCATGTGTGGTATCAAACATGTTTGAATCGTACCCGAATACTGATGCCAGTATTATTCACATGATTCCATGCATATTGGGGGCTTTTTAGAGGACCCCCTAGTATTGCTCTTACCAGGCTTCCAGGGTCTGTGAGCAGCCCACGCTGCTTCACCCCTCACAGGATGCTGCCCTCCTGCTGATTGACCAGCTCAAGCAGGGGAAGGCAGAACAAAGGATTTCCTGTAGGAGAGGGGTGCCACCTCCTCTCCCTTGGAAATAGGTGTTACAAGGCTGAGGAGGGATATCCTCACCACGCCACCGGCTTGCTTTGAAAGGCACACTTGGTGACCTCCTTGCATGATCTGGTTTACACCAGTCCAGGCACCTCCAGTCTCTGTCACAAAACTACACAAAGGAAAGAGGAGTAACTACTCCCCTGTCTATCACCATCCCAGTGGTGGTGCCCAGAGCTCCTCCAGGTGGCCTCTTGATTCTTCCATCTTGAAACCAAGATTGGCAAAGGCCCCTGGTAGCATCTGAGTGGTCAGGTTAGGCAGGTAATGTCAGTGACCCCCGCTGATAAGTGGTCACCTTGCAAAGTATCCAAGCCTCATTTTGGGCTATTAAGGGGCTTACTTGCAGGTGGGTCCCCAAATTCGGTGTGCAAGATTCCATCAGGACTCCTCTGCAAAGATCTCTTCTGCTCCTGGCCACCTGAACCGCTGCTGTACTCCACAGGAACCAAACAAGACTGCAACACCCAGACAACCTTGCCCTGCAATATTGTTTCTGCGGCTCCTATCAGCTCCTTGCAGCATTTCCACAGCTGTGCATTCTCTGGGGTCGACAAGACTTCAGCTGCACCAAAAAAACAAGAAGAAATCTCCCTTGGAATGAAGGTGTCACTCCCCTGCATCTGCAGGCACCTAAGGCAGCGACGTCTGCCTGCTGAGATCTTCTGTCCTCTGGATCTGCAAAGATTCTCCAACACATGTTGTGGTTTTTAGGAGTGCCCTGGGTCCTCTTTGCCTTCTCCCCAACTTTGGAGAAGGTGAGCCCTTGCCTCTTACTCCAGAACAGAATCCCTTTGCTCTGCAACTGTTGCCGCAACCAAGGCTTGTTGACTCTTGTTCCAAGGGGTCTTCAGGCTCCGAGTAGCCCCAGCACTCTACCTCTGCAAGGACAATCTCCTCTCTGCAGATCCAGCGACGTGGGACTCCTCCTCAGGTGCTGCTTAGGCCTCACTGCGACTTATTGTGTCTGCTGCCAGTGGGTTGCTCATGGGGGCTTCAACTTCTTCTGTTGGTTCTTTCTTCTGAATGTCAGCCTGGACTCCCCTCCAAGGATCAAAACCCCAGGACCATGCTGGTCTTCTACAGCCCTGCAAAACTTCTTCAGTTCCGACTTGCATTTGCTTGTGCTTGTTGGTGTTCCTCCTGCCCACTGACCCGTCCACAATCCGGCGGTCGTCGAGGGACAGTTCCTAGGCAACTTCTGGGACTTCTCTGAAACTCCTGGACTCCGCAGCTGGCCTTCATCCATCACCGTCGTCCCGGATCTTCACCCACAGAAGGGTGGGCATTACTTGCTGCCCCTCCTGCACAATCCTGTGAGGACTAGATTCTGACACCTTCTTCTACAGGTCCTCTTCATCCAGAATCCACTGTTGGGTTTCACCAGGCTGGTCATGTTCTTGCGTTGTAGCAATTCTAAGTCCCCATGTTAGCCTATAGGACAACCAGGTAATTTACCTCTGCTCTACTGGTCGCTGAGGGTCTTCAAGATACTCGCCTCTTGTGGTTCCATACTCTCCCAGCCATTGGCTAACTACTCCACAGCACTTGGTGGGAAACCCATTCTCGCATTCCATTATTTTAGTGTATGGTTTGGCCCGCCCTATAAGGCCCTTGCTATTTCTTGCCATTTCTAATGTTTTTACTACTAATTCCTAGTACTTACCTGTGTTCATTTTGTGTGTGCTTCCAGAGAGGTGGGGATTGCCTATAGTATTCTAGTTCAGTGTTATAATAAAGTAATGGTTCCTCTCATGTGCGATAAGTTACTGTGTGACTACTGTAGTATTGCAAGTGCTTCACACACCTCCTAGATGACTCCTGGCTGCTCACCACAGCTACTGCTAGAGAGCCCTGGCTTCCTAGACACTAACACTTACTCATAAGGGTTGCCTGGATCAGGTATAAGGTGCCAACACCATAGGTGTCCACCACACACTAGGCCAGCCTCTTACAGCCCTCTTTAGCATGGGCTGTGAGGCTTGGGTGCAGTGATGCTTTTCAGCAGCGGTTTTTGGCAGTCCAAAGTGCTCTTCAGCGGTTCCTAGGTGCCTGCAAGGCTGGAGGGGAGCAGCTCTGTTACTCCATGGGAGTTCCTTCTGCTGATATTAAGCCTGGCAGCCTTCCCGGGCTTCTGGAAGTTTCAGTAGCTGGAGGACGAGGTGTCTTTCTTGCAGTTGGCGAAGTACACTGGCAGGCTGGTAGGGTTGGCACTGAGTCAGTCACAGACCTCTAGTTCTTGCCTTTTGTGTCTCTGAAGTGTACTTCTTCAGGTCAGCAGGGTTCTGATTTCCTAGTGCCAGGGGCTCCCCTAAATACTGAATTTAGGGGACGTTCGGTAGTAGCCAATGGGTTACTTACCCCTGGAATCACTACAGCCCCTATATGACCACTTGCTGTGGGCAGAACCCTATCCCAGAGTTCCTAAATCTGCAAACACTAAGCTGGCAGATTTCTAAATGCTGTGTCCACATCAAGCCGCTCACCTTAGGGGTGGGACTGACCTGAGTGAACACACCTCTCTGAATACTGAAAGTCCTGCTTGTTCATGTGCCATCTTGGCCCCAGGGCAGGGGGGCTAGCATCTCTCCTTTGAGTGAAGTCAGATCTGCATACCAAGGGTGGTAGGCTTTTCTGAAGCCCCCGCCATGGAATGCAGACTTGCAGGGCATCCTGTTGGGTGGGGTGTAAACACCTCTTCCAGACCAGGCTTTTTCTCTGATCTCCTGAGAGCAAAAGGCTGTCACTTTAGTGGGGGCCAGAATATGGTTGTCTGGTGGTAGGCTAGCTAAAGCTAGTCAGTCCCTGCACAGGTAGTTGGTACGTTTTTTTGGAGACACCTCTAAAATGCTCTCTGGATGCATATATTAATAAGCCCATCACTGGTATCAGTTAGGGTTTATTAATACAAGATGTTTGACCAAACATTCCTAATTTCATTGAAGCCATCATGTAGCTAGGGAACTCGTATTGACCTGTGTCCAAGACGTGTATTTAAAATGGCTTCCCTGTTTACTCACCATGTCTAAGAATCAACTAAGACATAGGGGCAGTCACATGTAATAAAATGCACATTTCCTTAGATCTATAAGACCGTCTGTAGGGGTGATTTGCATATATTACATGCAGTGTTGAGGGACATGGCAACACAGGCTGTGCCCCATGTCGTGTTTTCACTTTTAGCTGCACCAAGACACACATCCTGCAACGGATGTCTGCATGTGCTAGGTGAGGGGTCCCTGAGGTTGGCACAGTACATGCTGCAGCCCTTGGGACCCCTCTTTGGTACCAATGCCCTTTGGTACCAGGAGTACCGTTTACTAGGTACTTGCGGGGGGCATAGGTATTGCCAATTGGGGAACAATTGTACAGTTTTAGGGAAATAGATCTAATACTGGGGACCTGGTTAGCAGGAACTCAATGCACTTTCAGTCAAAATTGGATCGAATACCAGGCAAAAAGTTGGTGGGACTATGTCAAAAAGCGCCACTTTCCTACAACATCTCCTTATGGAGCATCTGCTGGTGGTTCACAGTAGTTTTGTACACCTCTTAAGCTGGGCACATCAACACGCTAATGGAAGATGAACCCCTAGATGCTTTTACTGTACTTACAGTGTTGGAGCACATCCAGGATCCACCATTCTGCACAGCAGAAAACACAAAATGCCCAAGCTTTGCCTCAGAGTAACCACACCCACTGTCTTTAGACAATGCATTGTGGTTGAGTTCATCAAGAGTATTTGCATGCATTTTTCTCCTTTTACTTCCAATTCCACCTGTAATGAGGAAGTTCAAACATATGTCAGTGGCTCTCATTCTCATGCTACCAACCTGGGCAAGGCAGACCTGATTCTCAACTGTCTTGGAATGGCCAGTCCACCCACTCAAGAAACTCCCGCTTAGTGCTGATCTTCTGATACAACATCAGGGGTAGTTCAGACATCCAAACCTCAGGGAAATGAACCTCGTGGTTTGGCACCGGTGGTCATAGGGTTTGAGTTTGCCATATTACTTGTGATGAGAGTACAATCCTACAGGAGGTCCACCAGTTCACTTTGCAGGTTTGCTATGCTGCAAAGTTGAAGCACTTTGTACTTTGCCTTAATAAAAACATTCATCTGACAAGAGTCATTGTAAGAAATCATTTGCTCTCTTGCACCTTTAAAATGTATTATTAACGTACTCATCACTTCTGGTACATTTATCATATATGCAAAACAGAGACCATACTTCTCTCTTGAAAATTACCATCACCAAGGCATTCATTGAGGGTTTAAAGAGGGTAACTCCTCTGAATTCTTATGTGGAACCTTTTGTGGTGCTTGCACGGCTAATGGGGTCTCCCTTTGAGCAACCTCTCTTGTGCAATCCCGTATCTTTCTTTGGAGGTGGCTTTTCTAATGGCTATTGCTTCCCTGAGAAGAGTGTTTATTGCTGGAACTAACTGTAGAGGTACTTTGCCTTTAAGTTCACAGGACTCAAGTAGTCCTTAAGACTAATCAGATTTTCCTTTCCAAAGTAGTTTCCCCTTTCTATGTGAACCAACTTTCTTCCCTTACCCAAAGTCTGTGGCAGAAAGAGTGCTACACACATTAGCCTTAAGAGTGTTAATATGTTAAACTGACAGAACAAATTATATCCACAAGACAGCACCTCTTTGTCTCATCTGCTAAAACCAACTTGTGAAACCACATTTCAGTCTGGTTTTGAAAGGTGGAAAGTCAACACAAGTCTGCTTTCATAGGCCACACGTACTTGGTCTTCTGTGCGAAGGATGCACACTATGAGAAAGAAAGGGACTTCAAGAGCTTTCTAAGTCAAGACACATTTAGCAACCATCTCCAAAGCAGCTACTTGTTTGACACCACACTGCTTTACTAAACCCTACTATGAGTAGATTCAAGCCTTTCAAGAACCTGAAGTTGGCAAAACAGTCCTGAAAACCTTGCTTCATGCATCTGTCTCATTGGCCTATTAGTCAATGCATATTTCAAGGGTACACTGATTTACAGTCTGTGCAGAGCATGTGATCCACAGCAGCACCTGCTACAAATGGAACTTACTACTTATCATGTAGCTGTTGGTTTGTAACTTGTAATGCAGTAGTTTAATATGTGCCCACCAGCCTTCCTGGTAACGAGCCAAAGCACCTGATAAGGTTTTTTTCAGTTGCATAATGCAACAGTCCAGCACAATTTTAAACTACGTTTGCACCTTGTGTTACACTTGCCTGTTAGGAGGCATAGGGGTGGAAAATCTAAGGTGGAGCCTTTGCCGTGGTACATTGTGTACGAAGGAATGTGCTTCAAAACATCTCATCACCAGTTTGAGAAAAAAAAAAAAACTTGGAAATCCTCACTTACAGCACCAATGGCAGTGGAATGCAGAGCATTCTACTGCGCTGAAGGCTACAAATTGATAGTTACAAGGTAATTAATATCTTCATTTATAGATAAATAAATGTACATAAACAATATGCAGCTGAAAAAGTAAACAATTAATATTCTAATTAGAGCACAGTGACTTATTTGGAAGCTTTGTGAATTGATATTAATTTCCTCAGGCAGTTCCCAGATGAGGCTTTGAAAGAAGCGTGCACAACATTTTTGGTCAACCAGTATGTCTGTTCTGCCACCACCTATAACTTACGATATGGATTGCTAGCATGCCACTTTGTTTAATGTGGCACTGTGTACTCAAAATGTCATCTTTTAAACTCACCCCTCCCATTAACTGAGGAGAAGAGGTAATTGTTTATTAGACTTTGGCTGTATCCTAAAAATGAAACTGGATCATCTGTTTCAGTAGAAATGTTGCAGCCCTTACATTCAAAAGAAAAGTAGCCAGCCTTATTCTTTCACAGAATATTTATATAGAGCACACACTGGAACATAAATGAGGAAAGTTTTGCGCAATGTCTGTTGGGTGTTATGCTATTAGCTCTGTCTCACCTCCAGGTATAGGTTTGTAGGCGTGAAGTCTAGTGGAAGCAGTTGCTGCCTGATCCATACAAGCTTCTCAGAAGTGAGTCAGCGATATGTCTGCAGATGCTTATGAGAAGGTATCCTCCCTGTATCTGAGATGAGATTACAAGCTATTGTTTCTGAGATCCCGAGTGTGTCCACTCTGTCATAGGATCTGTGCTGACATTAAGGAACATTTTAATATCTACACCTTCCCACAGTATCCTGTAACACTTTTCAGAAGAAGCAATTCTCTTTGCTACAGGAAGAAATTTAAACCTACTACCCTTATGCCCTTAAACTGGCATTTTCTCTAATTTAGACGATTTAAAAAAAAGTAATACTCTCTCCCTAAATGTGAGAATAAAGATAAAATAATTACATTTTTTATTCCCCTAGTTTTAAAAATCATAGGATAATTTAAATTGTGTCTTCGTTGGCATGGCTGGCCTTAAGGTCAAATATATAGAGAAAAAAAGCAATTTCCATAAGACTGCTTCCTGACCTGGATAGCCATAAGCTACAGCTGTATCTAGATAGGTGCTAATTATTATTTCTGCATTCCTCTGCAAGGATCCCTGGACACACAGCTCTGCCCATTTTTCCAATTGGATTGTATTTTCTGCAAGACTTAACTTTGTTTTTTTAAATTAAGAAGGTGGTTTCCTTCTATTTGTCATATGTTCCTAGTGTGGAAGGAGGAAATCCGATAACCATTCTGTTAAATTTTGAATCCTCTATTACTAGATCATCATGACACAAAGTAATGTCCACATTGCCTTAAATGTGGGGGGAAAACTTTGAGGGACCTGGAGGGAATAAATCTTATTCCTAAGGATCTATTGTCTATCTGACTAGAAGATTGATGAGCCAAGAGAGGGTTTTACCTCCACTTCAGCACTCTGCTTATTGCCTGAGGATGTTTACATCAGGAAGCAGAAAAAGAAAGAAAACTGAAATTGCGTTCTTGTATACTATGGAGGTGGTGGTGGTCAAAGGCACCAGCGTCATGCTCTTTCCCATAGCTCTGAGCAGAACATCAATGTCTGAGACACCCCTCCCTTTCCCCTTCTTCACTGCCGAGAGATGATGCAGCATCATACCATTCGAGTTCAGCAGCGTGAAGGGGAGGATCAACATTGGGGTGAAGGCAGATGTAGAGGCATCAGAGGTCTCTGTTGAGAACCATGATAGAGACAGCAGACTTTGAAGCATATGATAGAATAGCCTTATAACCTCGAGCCAGCCTTATTTAAGATCTCCTTCCCTTGAGAAATCTGTTTTGCCTATGGTAAGGAAATGTTATTCTGGTATGGTGACAAAGGAAATCCTTGCAATAGAGAGGCCTGCTCCTTATATTCCAGCCTTAATGCCTAGAAAGTGTGCGCCTTCACATTCTCCTTGCGTCCTCCAAGGAGTAGGGTGGAAACTATATATTTACAAGACTCTCTGCACCTCATACAACTCTCTAAATACACCAACTCCACTGGTGGTTGTGCTGTTGTATGGAGCATAGAATATACCATCTACTCAGCCTAGTCAGGAGCCGCCTCAAGCACACTAAGCTCCTCATACTCTCTTTCCTCCTCCTCTGAAGCATCCTACTAGATCTCGAACGAGACCTGTTCTTGTTGCAGGGAGCACTTGAGATACATAAGATAGCATGTCCAGAATTTGAGGAACAAGATTTTGCTCCCGGACACTGACTCATGCTTTTTGTACTCTTTAAAAGATTCTACTGTCCATGCTAGTTTTCCAGATCTCCAAAGAGAGCATCTCCATTAGATTACATAATAATTTCCACAGGAATGTCTTACTAGTTGCTTGTAAATTGAGGTTCTACATACTGCTTTGCTAAGTTTCAAAACCCTCCACCATAGAGTGCCCCCAACACCATTAATGCTGTTTGTTCCAGGTCTATTGGAACTAGATGAGAAATATTTGCTCCATTCACTTGAAAAGATGCGCTCCAAAGCTCTTTTTTTAACTTTCTATTTTGAAGCATAAACCCTAAAACAAGAGGCACATGCAGAACACAAAGCATGGGCACATTAAATATCATAAGATTTAATACTTAGAGTACAATGCAGATCATTCTGCTACAGCACCACTGTTTCCCTGGCACCGATGCCTAGTCCCCAATGCTAACATCCTGGATGGTTATTTTTCCTGTGTGTCTAATTTTCCCAGACTTCTGGAGCAATGAATTGCTGAATTGCTGGATTGGTAAAGGTGATTCTGTGCAGCCTGGCTTAGTCAGCAAATACCTTTGCATCTTGGTGACCAACGGTAACACAGGAAGACTAGACAGGTGGGTTTTACTCAAGCAGGCAGAAAATGAGAGCTACACATGAAATGAGCTGGCATCTCACATCTTCCCACCCACCAGTTTTCACAAAAGGTGTTTAAAGAAGTGCTCAGGCATACTGGAATGCCCACCATTAATCAAAATGTAGCTCAAACTGGTCTGACTTTGGGCTGTGTGCTTCAAAGCTCTGAAAATACAATGTAAAGAATAAAGTTGCACCTTGCTGTGAATGTGAGAAGAACATTAATTTAAAAAAATGTGTTAATGAGTTTTGTTCAAGCTTTCTGTTGTGCTACTGATTTATACTGATCCCCTCCAGCCAGTTACTTCCACATTGTCTGTTTAAAAGATACACTCAGCCCATAGCAAGCATGTTATGAGGACAGAACTGGTCCTAGGTTGCAGTCTTTATCAGTATGGGGAGAAGATTGGACTCCTTGACACCCAAAGGGAAAATGGATGCCCAGAGAGGATTAGAGGTTCCCTGACTGCCAGAAGATATAATTTAATATTTGCAGGGAGGATGACTCAAGCAACTGAGGCTGTCCTAAAAGGTATGTAGGTGAAATACTGTAGCCAAGCATAGCCTGGGCCATTGAACTTCAGAGCCAATTTCCTGCAACATTACTGGTAAGCCTCCATGATCTCCAATTCTCTCCCTACCTATAGGGATCCTTTATCTGCCATTCCTTGGCCCACAGAAACCTGCCTATCCAGAACGTTTATACCGCTTGCAATAGTTATGGTCTGATCTGCTGGTGCTGACCATCCTGAATGCTTACATTATTCTTCCATGTGGTATGGGACAGGTACTTTTTAAAGTCTTTGATGGTTCTTAGATGAAAAATCTAGTTCCTGATTACGAGTGAAGCCTTGGTAGTCCAGTAAGTGCACCCTTTTGGGTGCCCCACCGCTCTAATATCTTGGCAGCTACTGGCCGTTTTTAGATGAGCCCCTGAACTTTAGTATCTCTATCGGATATCAGTCAGGGGTCCTGACTCCATTACCGTCTTTATCTTTTTAAGAAACATTTAGACGATATGGATGTTACCTGATCTCTGAGAACGTGAACTAGTGCCCACCTAGACACTGAATACTGAAGAAAGATAGATTAGACTGTCAATCAGTAACATGTGCAGTAAGTAACAACATCTAATGACGGCTACAATCAAAGTGTCTTGTGAGTCACTGGTAAATGTTGTATACGTGTCTTATTCCATGTCGTTGTAGGATTACATAGTCAACCGCAAGTCTTAACTATGGCAAGAAAATGTTCTCAACCCACCCACTTGATGGCAAGGTATATACTGGAAATTAGTCTGCAAAGCTATCGTTATAAGCGTAGTAGCACAAGGCTTGCATTAATAACACTAGAGACTCGGCATTACCATTTTCATGATTGTTTATTTACACCCTCACTACAATGCAGGGAGTGGAATAATCCATCATTATTCCTCCCTATTCAGTTCTATACCTCACTAAGATTAATGAATGCTAGTAATACATTCACCACCTATGATGGGCCTTCTATTAATTAAAGCATGTCATGAAAGTGGGTGTAGGCGTTGCGCTCAATTATCAGAGATTCTTTAGGAGGGGGTGACTGTATAGTTAGCGTTCATCTTTCTTTTTGTGTGGTATACCTTTATTTGCAAGCATCGGTTTAGATGACCAAGTTGGTGAGGGGTCAGTGGTTTATGAATTTTTGATGATATAGAGTGAATAGAATCAAGCTGAAACAGTCATCTCTACAATGTAGAAGCAGGTGATTGCAACATCAGCCACAGTTAAGCTGCATTGTCTGCCTGTGCAAACCAATCATGATTTTAAGATTGTGTGCCTTGTTCCTAATCTTTGGGGGACACTTGTTTAGATACAGGCATGTTAAATTTCTCACTTTTAGCTAGACTTATACAGCATAATTTCCATTTTGTTTAGGAAAAATGGCTCATATAAGCTGCTGGCTTGTTGTGGAACAAAATAAGCTAACCAGTTACCCACGAAAGTCCAAAAAACTAAAACACCTTAAATTCAAGCACATAATTAAAACTAAGTTTTTCACGAAAGGGCATTGATAAATTCAAGACTGCATTTACATTTATATGTTGTGTACAGTGTTTAGCCTACCATTGGTGGTTTCAGGATAAGAAACAACCGTATGAAATCATATGCATGTGGCATACATTTCAAGATTTTAGTACTAAAGTATAAACCAGACATGCATCGAAAGAGGCTAGTTTCTAGCTTCCCCTCTCATTTGCGGTCTTTTCAAAGATGTGTCCACACTGTGCCCAGTTTGTATGTTTAATTGAAAGCATATGCTGCCTTAAAAATAAGGTATGATCATTTCCTGCACTAGGAGCTTAATCGCCATAATTGTTGACAGAATAGCGATGATTTTTTAAGTAATTTAACTATTAAGAGGCTGTTAAGATGTTGCTGAAATTGCATTTCCCTAGCATGGTTTGGTCTATTTAGTTTATAGGTTGGTTAGCATACATCCCTATTTTCATGACTGTCTCTTAGAGGATGTCTGCTTGATAAAGGGTAATACTCTAATAAGCAGGTGAATATATAATTGAAAGACGTGCTGAAGAACATTTGTTAAAGGCATGTCATTTTTCTGAGTCGCTTCTGTCTGTTTTTCACAGTTCCAACGGAGGGAGCAAGGCATCCCCGGCTCTTTGCCAGTGGTCTGAGGTGATGAATCATCCAGGGTTAGTGTGTTGTGTGCAACAGACCACAGGTATCCCGCTGGTTATGATGGTGAAACCAGACAGCTTTCTTATTCAGGAGATTAAGACCCTGCCTGCCAAGGCCAAGGCGAGTTAACATAAATTAATAACATCAGTAAAAGTTATATATACTATTATAAAGGGGGGGTTGTAAGGCTGTGTGACTGACATGATTGAGTTTCTCCTTTGAATACACAAAAAGCCTTCCTAATGTTAGCTATTTTCTCCTGGGCAAAGCAGTAATGAAACATCCTAATGTAACAGGTGGTGGAACATTCTGTGGCAACAAGCATTCTATGACCAGAAGTCTTTTGTGTGATTTTGTGAAGATGTGGCCCCTCAGACGGTTTATTTTTTTCAGACCCTACCTGTGTTGTGTTACAGTACACTCAACAGTCTGCAGCCCCACTTGAGCTACCTATCCTCGTTTAAGAGAGCACCAGAAGAGCCATGCCCTACGGAAAGGAGGTTCCCCAACAATTGTAATCCCAACCTGAATGAGGGTTCTACCTCTCCACTTAGTTTGTTTGCTGCTATGGCAAAGACGTCAGTCCGCTGAGAACAAATCTTTTTATATATATTCACTTTGTGTGCTTCACTCTTGACATAGCTGGAGGGTGCACATGTGCAGTACCATCTCAGTGTTTTAGTTGTGTCAGTGTACCTTATCTCGTAAATTGCCATGTGTAAGTTTTCTCACTGTTTTCCAATGACACTGGCTGTCACCTAGCAACTTAAGGTTCGTTAGCACCAGTCCAGTACAGGCTAGACTGTCCTGACCTGTAAATATCTGCCTGCAGCAAAGCCCAAAAAATGTGTTGCGATAAGTCTCCGCCATCACGATTGTGTGTAATCAACACCTCTCTCTCTCTCTCTCTTTCTCAAACATTGCTGTTCCATCTCAGAACAGCCTTTCTCACTGATCCATCAAAAATGTAAAATTCGATCAAGCTGGACCATGTTGGTATTTACACCATTTTCATATCCACTCGCATCCTTCACTGTAGCTGTTCCCCTAAGTGGCATCTGGCGTCATTACACCCATAAGACATGGAATATACTTATTTTTCGGGGGCACACAGCTTCTTTTCCTGCATCAAATCAGGTCTTTACTCCATCAATGTATCTCCAACAGAGTTCACATACGCAATCAAGCTCATGAACTCTTTCCACTTGAGATCCATATATAACATAATAAGCCAAGGCCTTGCCCATCACGGAGGTGGAATTCACAGTGGTTTAGTATGTGGAGTTTCTTCAAGGCCCTTATGGAGGATTCTACTAGCTACTTTCAGTTAAACCCAGGCTCATTGGATTCTGTGGGGTGGTCCCTTGGGAGGCCCATAAGGCAGTTAACAGAGGTAGAATTATTTCGAAAATGACACACCAGAGAATGGCCAAAGTGGTCTAAGGATTTCAAGCAAGTGACACCTCAGAGGGCTGATCATGACTGCAGTACAAATGCCTCAGTAGCAAACTTTACTTACAAAAGCCTAACTAGGAAGCCACCAGGTGCAGATGGATGAAGCGTGAAAAATTAGACAAGGTGCAAAGTGCTGCGTACGAGTGTGCTAATAAAACTGGTAATTTATTACAAGGGATGAATCAGGGAGAAGTCAAACAGACAAATACACATTGAAGATAAGGGAGGTACAATGCATACTACTTTAAAATATATATATCTAGCTTATTTGAACAATATTACAGGCTACTCTACCCTCATTCTTTGGCATACAAAGGCCTATATGAGTACTTGACCAATGATGATAGTTCATGATTCAGTCAGTGGATGAACTACTTACTTCTGAGGGTATCACTGAGGTCATGTCCCAATTATCGACATGTAAATCACTGGGCCCCAGTAGGCTCCAGTTCTTTAAATGCCAGTTGACCATATTGGCCAAGCTACTACTTGTATTCTCAAACCTGAGACAAAATTGGTCTTGCAAGAGACTTTGAAGAGGTACCTGTAAATACCATCTGAAAACCTGATAAACCTACTCATGTAGGCAGATTTCCTTGATGAAAATGAAGGTCCTGCTCAAAATACCAACAGCAAATCTGACTACTAGAATTACTGGTACTTATTGATCAAAGTGGCTTCATGCCACTCTGATCAACCAGACATAAGAGGGCTATGCAGTGCCATCATGATGGCTCAGAGATAGCAGGGGGTCCTTGGCCAAAATACTTATTGATTTTGAAATGGCCTTTGGTAGCCTCTTGTGGAAATATATTTTCTTTCTGTTGAAATGCCTTGGAATTGTCCTGCATTTTCTTTCCTGTGTTAAATCATTAATCTGATAGAGATTTCTAGTGCAGATTCCTTACCTTCGAATTTCCCCCCAGATGTCTGACTGGATCCAGGGATTTTTTTCTTCCAGCAATACCCTTGCGCATCAGTAGGCGGTGTCAGTCGACTCCGCGGGTGTTGTTGGCCTCATATTCGCCGTGATGATGTCAGGAGTAGTACTCAGACTCCGCCTCAGTGCAGTGACATCAACTCTTTTCTTTCCACACCATGCGCTGATCCGGAGAGAGCTACCCTGGTCTCTTTTTGACCGATTTCGATCCTTTTGTCAAGCTTTTTGGTGAGTTATTTGGTGTGTCGAGATGTCCCCGAAGACCGGTTTCAAGCCAGGGGAGGACTGTCACCGAATGATGTTAGTGATGGAACTGCATTGGGTCTGTTTTGTGGTGCCCGGAGTGCGACCACAACTCGAACTTGAGCTCTGAGTGCTGGGCTATTCACCTGAAGGTCCCTCAAGCTCATGGCGCCCCGGCGCTCGACTCCGTGTAGGTCCCGGTCTTGCCTTAGGGGAAGATCTCGAGACCGCTTGCAGAGCCTCTTCTTCCACTAAATTTCCGGGCAATGTAAGAAGTCGTCGATGCGGCCCCATCACCCTTCGACTTCATTGCGTCGCTCTGCTGATGTGACGCGGGAGGAGCGTCGACGCTCGAGGCCTGTCTTTGGAGCTTGCTTCTGGGTTAGCTCCACGAGGTCTGATTCGGGCCCTCATTCTTATGGGTACGAATTCGGGAAGGTTTGGAGGGGTCCCTGGACCCTTATGAATACCAGGATGACCCTAATTTGGACTGGCCGCAGGAGTGGGGGTGAGGCCAGTATTCCGGACACTTCTACAGACGCTGGCATGCTGTCTCCTCCTACCATGGCTACGGCGGATGGAACAACGTATTTATTTTATGGTGATCAGTAGGGTGGCTGAGGTCCTTGGCGTTGAGTTGCCTACTGTTCAGGTCCGGTCAAATCTCCTGACTGAGTTGCTTCAGCCAGGGGCTTCCACATCTGAGCCCTTTGTACCATTCAGGCACATTCCCTTACGCACCCCCGGATAGGGAATCAAAAAGTCTGGAATAATTTGGGAAGAAGATGTTTTCTTCCTCCAGTCTCGCACTGCAGTCCGTGAACACCTTACGCCTTTTGGGATTCTATACCCACTCTCTGTGGGATACGGTCACGCAAGTTCATAGAGGGAGGCCCGTGCTATTGTCCCAAGCTGTCACTGATGGGAGAGATGCGGCGAAGTTCAGGATCAGATGTGGGCTGGACACGACCGACTCTCTGGGAAGATTGGTTGCGTACTTATGGTTTCTTGGGGAATGTCCAACAGACTCTTATGGACATGCCTTTTGATGACTCCTGCCTCTTTGGAGACAAGACAGACTCTGCTTTGGAGAAGTTCAAGGAATCCCGGGCTACAGCTCAGTTCCTTGCCCTTTCGCTGCCCCTCGCCCAACAGTCCGCCTTTCGTGGACAAGGAAGAGGGCTCCCCATCCCATCCCATCACAGCCACAGTGCCACCCATGCTGTTCAGCTGATGTGTGGCTGGGTATGCGGAATCCTGCATGTGACGGGGATTCAGAGGTCTGCCCAGTCCACCCCTGCCCCCTCTGCAGCCTCCAAACCCTCCTAGTCCATCCCCTCACTCCAGTCCAGTTGGCGGCAGGGTTCACTATCACCTGCCTCACTGGGAATCCATCACTAAGGACAGATGGGTTTTGTAGATAGTTCAAAGGGGTATCTCCCTCTCCTTCGAATCTGCCCCACCAGCCATGCCTCCATCAGTCAGCCATCTTCCGGAGGATCATTTGGCACTTTCCTGCCAGGAAGTCGCAGCTCTCTTAGCCAAGGGAGCCATAGAAGAAGGTCCCTGCGCCAGAAGTAGGTCGTGGTTGTTATTCCCGCTACTTTTTGGTGCAAAAATGACAAGGGCTTGCATCCTATCCTAGACCTTCGGGACCTCAGTCTGTTCCTCAAGAAGGAGGTATTCTAAATGCTCACCTGTCCAGGTCCTGTCTGCCTGGGACCCAGGAGACTGGGTTATAGTGTTGGACTTGCAGGATGCTTATTTCCACATTCCCATCCTGCCTGCCCACAGACGTTGCCTGCGATTCGTGGCAGGTCACGAGCACTTTCAGTTTACCGTGCTCCCCTTCGGCCTTACTAGCATCTCCCCCCCCCTCCAACCCCCTGGCTGTTGAAGGCAGACTCGCTCCGGAAAATCGTCTCCCACCTTCAGATTACAGCGAGACTCCTGCACACAATGGGGTTCACCATAAACGTGCCGAAGTCACACCTGACTCCCTCTCAGACACTCCCTTTCATCGGAGCTGTCCTGGACACAGTGCAGTTTCGGGCTTATCCTCCCAAAAAGTGGGTCCAAGATATTCAGGCTATGATTCCGATCTTTAAGCCTCTGTCTTGGGTTTCGGTGAGACTGATTCTGAGGCTGCTGGGTCTTATGGCCTCCTTCATCCTGCTAGTGACGCATGCCAGATGGCATATGTGGGCTCTGCAGTGGGACTCAAAGTTCCAGTGGGCGCAGCATCAGGGAAATCTCTCCGACATGGTCCAGATCTCGGAGGGGACTCCAAAAGACTGGCAGTGGTGGCTTTCAAATCGACATTGGGTCCACGACAAATCCCTTTCCCTTCCTCAGCCAGAACTACCCATAGTGATGGATGCGTCACTTCTAGGTTGTGGCGGTCACATGGGAGAGGCGTAGATCAGAGGCCTCTGGTCTCCAGCGGAGTCTGGGCTCCCTATCAATCTTCTGGAGCGCCGGGCGATCAGGCTTGCATTGAAAGCATTTCTTCCCTCTCTCAAAGTGAAAGTAGTGCAAGTATTCACGGACAACACTACTGCCATGTGAAACTGCAACAAACAGGGCAAAGTAGGGTCCTGGACTCTGTCAGGAGGCACTGTGCCTCTGGACATGGCTGGAACATCAGGTCATTACCCTGGTGATTCAACAGCTGGTGGGGTCTTTGAACGCCAGAGCAGACTAACTTAGCCATTTATGCGTAGACGATCACGAATGGCGTCTCCATCCGGAGGGTGGCGCAAGGTCTTTCAGCAGTGGGGGAGAGCCTTGGTTAGATCTGTTTGCCTCCGCATAGAATGTGCGATGTCAGCTGTTTTGCACGTTGGAGTTTCAAAGGCGGCACTTGTTCAGACGCTTTTAGTCTCTAGTGGAACTCTGGCCTTCTTTCAGCCCATACCACTTCTGCCCAGAGTTCTCAAGAAGATCAGGAACAACTGGGCCCAAGTTATCTTGGTGGCTCCGGACTGAGCACGGAGAGTATGGTATCCCGAGCTATTGAGCATTTCCACCGATCCTTCACTCAGACTGCCTCTTTGGTAGGATCTTCTGTCGCAGCAGGGCACGGTTCTCCACCCGAGCCTGTCCAATTTCCACCTTAATGCGTGGAGATTGAGTGGCAGCAGTTGGCGGCTTTTGACCTTCCACCTGAAGTCTGTGACATTATCTTGGCAGCCAGGTTTCTCTCCACCAAAATGGTATACGTCTGTCTTTGGCATAAATTTGTGGCATGGTGTACCAGCAAATCTGTTGAGTCTCCTCTTTGCTCCTCTTTCTGAGGTTCTTTTGTTCATTCTTTCTTTAGCCCAGCGGGGCTGTGCTTGGGCACCCTTAAAGGGTATTTATCAACTATTTTGGCCTTTCTTGGGTTGCCTGATCAGCCGTCACTCTGTCTTCTAGTGTCAATCGATTCTTTAAAGGTGTCACCCATTTATTTCCTCCCACTCCATTTATCATGCCTAAGTGGGACGTTACTTAATGTGTACTCCCTTTGAGCTGATGCACAATCGCCCTTTGCTGCTCCTCACTTCCAAGGCTGTCTTTCTTGTAGCCGTCACTTATGCTTGCAGAGTAAGTGAGCTTCATGCTCTTTCTTTAAAGCCCCCATACTTGCCTGTGCACTCTGACAAAGTGTCTTCCTTCCTTCCCAAGGTTGTTACATCTTTTCATGTAGGCCAGTCTATCACATTGCCCTACTTTTTACGCACCCCCACATCCTTCTCATGAGGGGGAGAGACTCCACCATCTGGTCCCAAAAAGAGCACTGGCATTCTATCTAGATCGTACTAAAGATTTCCGGGTGGAGGATCAACTCTGTTAGATATGTGGCTGCGAAGAAAGGGAAGGCGGTGCAAAAACATACCATCTCTCGATGGGTACGTCTTTGCATCAATATGTGCTGCTCTTTGGCAATCCCCTTGCGTGCTTATTCCAGCCGAGCAACTGCTGCTTTCACTGCATTAGCACACAGAGTTCCTGTCCTGGATCTCTGCCAGGCAGCTACGTGGGCATCCCTGCACACATTTGCTAGACATAACTGCCTGGCCAGTCAGGTCCGTCGGGACGGCTACTTTGGTCGTTCGGTCCTGCTGGACTTTCTAGTATGATCTTGGTTCGCAGCCCACCTCCGAGGATGGCATTGCTTGGGTATCTATTTAAGGTAAAGAATCTGCAACTAAAAGTCTCAATCAGATGTACAAGTTACTTACCTTCGGTAACGAAGTATCTGGTAGAGACACATTCTAGTTGCAGATTCCTTACCGGCCCGCCCATCCTCCCTGCTTGCGAACTGATTCCTAGGGACAGGGTTTCCCTATTCAGGTCTTCAGCTCTGGTGCACCAATCTCAGTGCTCTTGGTGGCTCTGCGCTTTGGCGTGGAAAGTCATGAAAAGAAACTAACGTCACTGAGCTGAGGTGACATCTATGTACTACTCCCGATGTCATTGAGTCTACAGCACCTGCAGTCTCGACCGACGCCAGCTACCTAGGCGTAAGGGTACTGCTCGAAGAAAAAATCTACGGATCCAGTCTGATGCCTGGGAGAAGATTCTAAGATAAGGAATCTGCAACTAGAATATGTCTCTAACAGATATTTGTTTACCGAAGGTGAGTAACTTGTATCTCAAAGCGCCATGAGCAAAAATAAAATTAGGGGGAATTCTCTTGGAGCTGTTTGGCATACAGTGAAGCACAAAACAGGTGAGCAGCGTCACCTCTACTCTTCACACTGATGGTGGAGCCTATGGCACAATTACTTGGGCAGGATTCATATCACTATCTTCAGGTAGTCATAGGACTATTTAGACCCCTGTTTATTATAAGTGTCTCTTGGAGACCAGTATTTATAGAGGTGATTGCTTCTTAAAGCCTAGTGCTGTGTTTTTTTTTTTTTTTAATCGAATTTTTACTTTTTCTTCTTTAACATGACTCTCAACCCTTACCCCAGATCCAGGACATGGTGGCCATCAGGCACACAGCTAGTAATGACCAGCAGCGAACTACCATGATCCTTCTGTGTGAAGACGGAAGCCTTCGCATCTATATGGCTAATGTGGAGAACACATCCTTCTGGCTTCAGCCATCCCTCCAGCCCAGCAGTGTCATCAGCAGCATGAAACCAGTGCGCAAGCGCAAAACCACAGCCATTAGTGAGTGTTAATAAATGTGGTTCTGAAAAGACACATATATAAGGTGTGCAAATAAAATTGTGGTCGGAGAATGTGGGGTGTCTAGTGTTTCGAGAGGGAGACATCTGGGGTGAATGTCCTAATGAGACTACTATGATGGGAAGCAGTGCATGTGGATTTGTCACATGCAGCCCGTTGTGAAAATGGGAAATGCCAGGATGTAATGCAAGGTTTATCTGTGAGACTGGCCACTGAGGTGCAAGGTTTTGTCATGCTTTGTCATGCTTTGTAAGGATTCATGGATAGAAGCAGCTAGGCGTAGATCCTAGAATGAGTTGCCTTGTGTGATGGTTACGAACGGAGGAGAATGTGGAGAAGGTATCAGTATTGTTGGTGTTTGGGAAAGGTATCAAAAGTTTATTCAATTTTGGTAGATGACAGATTGTGCTATTTCAGTGATACCAGAAATAAGACGACCAGTACATTCACAACAAATAAATTACTAAGTAGAAATGATGTAGTTATGACTGACCACCTACCTAGAGGAGAAGTACTGTCTAACTGTGACAACCAAATGTTGCCTAAAATGCAAATTTTCTGTGGATTCCTCGCTCTATCATAGCAGACGTCAGAGTTTAACAGTTGCCCTCATTACAAAAAGGTGTTGGAATGTAGCTGCTAATTGATACTTCTTCCTGCATGTACTTCACCTTTTATTCGTCCCCAGGTTCCGAATGCATCTGGAAAACCTTTCACAGCAGCAGCTCCCATCTGGCGCTAGGTGACATCATTATAGATTCAGTCATACATCTGCTTTCATGAATTTGCTGGTCCATGAAGGTGTCTTCTGTGTCTGTGATGTTGGTTCCTCTTCGCACCTTACCACAACTGTGATATCTGAAGCGCCTTTCATTTTTATTTTTTTTAATATAATTTTCAGAGGGGTTTTATGGTTATTTTTCTACAAAAATCTTTTTGTCATGAATATCTAATCCTAAAACGTGAAAGTTTAAGTACTGTGCTAAGTGCAAAAGACAAATGCCAGTGACTAACTCCTATTCTACTTGTATGTCATGTTTAGTAGTCAGCCATGAAGACTCCTCTTGCTCCAGGTGTACTTTTACCGTGCACATAACTGAAAGGAGAGAGGAACACTATATCATTGATAGTCCAGGCCAGTCTTGAAGATTCATGGTTTAGTCTGCATTCGAAGTGTAAGTTCATTAAAAAGAGAGACTTTTAAGAACGGTCTTGCTCTCCTCACAAAGAATGAAGGATAGAAAGCAGGAATATATTGATTCTAATTTTCCAGAGTAAAACCCTGTTCTTCTGTGGGAGAGCTATGTCCCGATCTGTCATTTTCCTGTGCCATAGAATTATGATTCTTCTTCATAACCTAATTCAAATTTCCAAATGCTGCAACAATCTGGAATTTCTTGATCATAATCTTCTGATGCTTGAGAGGTTGAACCCCTGTGACAGCTTGTGTCTGATATTTTGTTTACTCTGATTGCTCAAAATATCTCTGGTATGGCTCAAAATTCCTCTGTTAAAGAAGTCCATGCCAGTTGTGAGAGATCCGTTATCTGCGTATGTCCAGATGCAGCTGTATCACTGAAAATGAGAGGAAAACATTTCAATGGTGGCTGAGGACACTATTAAGGCACAGGCTACAACACACTTGCACACCCTTCATTTTCAAACACACCACCATCTCAAGATGTTGATCACTGATATGATCTTGAAAGCCACAAAAATAAAAGTATTTTTATTTAGGCATGAAACACTGGCACACGATCTTCTTGGTTTATGGAAATTCACTTCTTTTGACATTTTCTTTGATTTGGGAGAAATTAGAATGTACTGACCCCTTTGTACAATTAATACAATGTAACGTGGCATGGATAGTACCAGGATGCTGTATCTAGACTAGAAAACAATAAACAGTGGTTTGGATACATCTCTGGAAGGATCGTTCAGTACCTCTCAAAACTACTTAATAAAGAATAAACCTATTTTTTGACTTTGAGCAGAAAAGCACCAGACACCTTAAAATTACCTCTAGCCCCCACAGAAAAAAGTGTCCATTGGTAGTGATCCTTCATGTAACTAGACGTGATGTAGAATGTTTTCTGCCCATAAGTAAGGGTTTGGTGAAAACTTTACTTTCAGCTTATGAGAAACTAAACTCCACTATATTCATACAGATTGATTTCTAGGAGGCACAAAAGACCGACTTTTAGAACAAAGGGTTTGTCTTTATGGTGTACAACAGAAGGCTAGTAATAAATGCACTGTCAGCAAAAATTAAGCTAAATGTGTTCCCATCTATTCTGTCTAATGAGAGCCAAGGAAAACAGATGCTGTGTACAAATGCTCATTCTTGCTCTAGGTATCATGACATTGAGGGATACAAATGTCTTTTTCTGCTAGTTCTATACATCCATTTACTTTAATGAAATGGTGGCATTGATTGGTTTGGACATTAGACTCCCTAACATCTGCTTCTTTAAGCATCCTTGATTAAGATGAATGAAACAGTAAAAAGTTATTCAAAAGCTTGTTTCCTCCAGCAACAAGGCTTCAAGGTATCCAGTTTCTTTGTTGCCTTGGTCTAATAAAATTGTGTATACATTTGATTTTCATTTGCGATCAATGATGCCATGCCTATAGTGGTTGTCTAATGGACAAGTGGAACCAGATCTATGGAAGTTGATCAGATGATATGGTAGTGATGCAAGAGCTGCTTGCAAGTATACAACAATGGGCTAAAACAGACCTTTTTGATGTGGCACCTTTTTTCACACAAGTGGTGATAGATTTGTTCACAAATGGTTTAACCTCGTTCATTCAACCAGTAATTTACAAACTCCCAGGATTCCAGTTTACTTATAAATGTGTTGATTTAAGAGATTTTCCCACAATCTTAAAAAAGAAAGGAAGTCATGATTTTGATGCTTAGAACCACTGGTGCGCGTTACACAAACAAAGCACAGTGTTAGCAAATCTAAAACAAAAAAAATGTAGAACCCATATTCAAAGAATATGATAGAGACTTTTAGTGCATATTTGCAAATTCCTTACCTCTGAATTCTCCCCAGACAGACTGGATCTGGAAGATTTTCGTGAGTAGTAACCATGGGTGCCATTAAGTGGTGTCGATCAGCTCCATGTCTGTCGGTGTTGTCCGCACTAAAAGTGATGCCACAGTTCCAGTATAGGTACTACCCAGGCTCACCAGCATTAGTTCTTTTCTTTCTGTGCCAGCCAGTGCTGATCCAAAGCAAGCTAGCCCTCAGTGGCTTTTTGACTGGTCTTTTTCCACTTTTTGTTGAGCTTTTTTTTTTAAGAACTTTCGCCTGGTCAGTTGAGGGATGTCTTCTAGGAAGACATGTTTCAAGCCCTTTGGTACCTGTCATTGGGAGATGTCCGGGACTGATCTGCACCTCTTCTGCTTGTGGTGTTTAGAGCACGACCACAACCCGAAGTCGTGCTCCGATGGCTGAGCCTTGCATCTGAAACTTTGAGGGCGCGGTCCCAAAAGCTGACGGTGACCTGGCACACGACTCCCAGGAGGTCGAGGTCTTGGTCAAGAGAAAAGTCCCGGGACCGGTCATTGAGTCTGAAGTTGTCATTGTCCCACGCAAAAAGTCTTTAGGCAATCGGGTAAGTCGAGGCACAAGAAAAAAGCAAGAAGTCAAAGCGCTTTTCAACTTCTCCTCATCCTTCGGCCGACACAGTGACGGAGCATTGTCATTCTAGGCTTCTTTCTTTGCAAACTGCGCCTGCCCAACTCCGTGCCTCCCTGAATTTCCGGGAGCCAGAGTGACTTCTGCCCATCGCAATTTTATGTGCCTTCGGGCCCCACATACTCCGTGGAGGACCCATAGGGCTTCGCTTCAGCCTTGGTTCGGATGGGCTCCTAGGGATTCAGTCCTGGGTCTGGACCAGCGTCTGGTCATACCACCTCGCCATTCCCTGGTGCCGGTACTAATGCCGACATCCACCAGTGGGGCCATCCCCATTGTCCTCCCCGTCTCTGACATGGAGCTGGATGGGCGTCGCCTGACACAGACTCCGGCAGGAGCTTTACCTCCTCTTTCGAATCTTAAGCCCCATTGCACTGTGCTGTGCCTTGGGGAAGAATGGGAGTGGTCGCTGGACCCTTTAAAATACCAGCTTGCAAAGGAGAGAAGGACTAGCATGTGGACTTGGGTGAAGCAACAAGCGGATTGGATACACCTCCAGATAGTAGTATGCTTTCTCCCACTACCATGGATATAGAGGAAGGAGCTTCTTGTGCAATGGTGGTGAGAAGGGTGGCTGGGGTCTGGAACCTTCAGCTACCCTCAGTAGCAGTCAAGACTAATCTCTTTACAGAGGTGCCACACCCGAAGCTTCCACCTCAGAACCCCTGCTCCCGTTCAATGATGCCCTCAATGACGTCCTTCTGGGTACCTGGTCCAAACCCTGAGGTACCACACCTGGCCGAGGACATCTGACAATGTCTTGTCTCCAAAGACTGGTGCCATTGAAGGGCATGTCCATCAGAGAAGCTTGGACAGCCCATGAAAAGCCCAGTTGTAGCAGGAAGTGCAGGCTCTTTTGGCCCAAGGAGCCTCAGGGAGGGTATGGTGGCAGAAGTTGGCTGTGGGTGTTATTCTACCGCCTTCTTGTTGCTGAAAAAGGACGGAGGCCTCCATCAATTTTAATCCTTCACCCTCTCTATACCTTTTTGCAAAAGGACAAATTTGTGATTCTCACACTGGCCCAGGTTTTTCTGCCCTCTATCCTAGAGACTGGATTGTGGTGTTGGACCTGCAGGCTGCTTATTTCCACATGCCAGTCTGCAGGCCCAGAGGTGCTACCTAGAGATCTTTGTAGACCACAAGCATTTTCAGTTTGCTGTGCTTCCTTTTGGCATTACCAGCACAACTCAGATGTTCATGGAAGTGATAGTGGTTGTAAAACATTATCGGAGCTCCAGGGCTGCAGCCTTCCCCTACCTCAACAACTGCAGGCAGGTTCGCACTAGGCAATCATCACCGTCCTCCAGACTATGTGAAAGCTTTTAACATCTTTGGGGTTCACTATCAATGTGCTCAAGTCACACCTGACTTTTGTGGACACTCCCCTTCATCTGAGCCATCCTGTACACAGCACTGGTTTTGGACCTTACTTCTGGAAAAGAGTTCAAGATATTAGATCTAAGGTTCTTATGTTTCAGCCGCTGTCCTAGATGTCAGTGAGAATGACTTTGAGGCTTAGATTGAGGGCCTCCTGCATCCTGCTACCGAAGCATGCCAGATGACGTGTTGCTCTGCAGTGGCATCTGAACTCCTAGTGGGCCCAACACCAGGGGGATCTCTCTGAAGTCCAGATTTCAGTGGAGACTGCAAAAGACCTGCAATGCTGGCTGTTGAACCACGATTGGGTCAGTGGTAGATCCCTCTGCCTACCCACTCCGAGCTGACATGGAGACTGATGCATTGCTCTTGTGCTGGGGTGTTCACCTGTGAGTAGTGGAAATCAGTGGCCTGTATTCTCTGGTTGTGGCTCACCTCAACATCCGTCTGAAGCTCAGGGCCATCTGCTTGGCCTTACAGGCTTTTCTTCCTTCCATCATAGGGAAGCTGGTACAGGTGCTCAGACACCACCACCAATGTGGTACTGCAACAAGCAGGGTAGGTGTTGGGGTGTGGACCCTGTACCAGGAGGCCTTGCATGGCTCACAGGGCTGGAGATTTTCTTGGTGGTTTACCACCTGCTAAGTATTTCTGAACTTCAGAGGGGACAAACCAAGTCATCGTGTCCTTGCAGATCACAAATGACAGTGACATCTGGGTGTGGTGCAAGGTCTCTCTGTGAATGTTAAGAACCTTGGCTTGATCTTTTTGCCACAACCAAGAGCGTCCAATGCCAGCAGTTGTGTGTTGAAGTTTCCAAGGCATCTCTCGCTTAGAGACGTTTTCTGTGTAGAATGAAAATTCGAAGTTCTGCTCGCGTTTCTGCCAATATCCATCCTGTCCAGAATCCTGAAGATCAGAACCGACTGGACCCAAGTCATGGTAGTGGTCAAGTCATAGTAGTGGCTCCGGATTGGGCATTAAACGAACAGTGTTCTGACCTCCTGGACCTGCGCATGTCCTCCAATCAGGCTGACCCTATAGGAGGATCTTCTGTCGCAGCAGCAGGGCAGTGTCTGAACTGTAGCAGTTGAGAGCTATTGATCAGGGTTGTTGTCATCTTGGCAGCCAGACGTCCCTCTCCCAAGTTAGCATGCACCTGCCGCTGGGTCATGTTTGCGGCTTGGTGTGCTACAAAGCACACTGATTCACTTCATGCTTAACTGTCTGAATTGCTGTTGCTTGTTTTCTGCTCGCCCAGCAGGGAGTTTCTTTGGCCACCATTAAGGGGAATTGTCTTTTTTACTATTTCTGGTCCAGCCCTTCTTATTTAGTTTCTCAAGGGTTCACAGTATATCTCCCCTCTTCTCTTTTTATTATGCCTCATTTGGGTTTAAATTTGGTTCTTAAATTCCTCATGTGTGTTCCCTTCAAACCTCTGCACAGCTGACATCTTTGGCTGCTTACCCTTGGGACAATCTTGCTTGTTGCCAAAACATTGGCACAGAGAGTGAGCAAGCTACAGCCCAACTTGCACTACTTTTTACCTAGATTAGCTGTTTTTTACTCAAGCATCCTTTCTACCAAAGGTAGTGAATGACTCCATTTCATGTCAGACAGAACATGTACCTATCATTGTTCTTTGCCCAACCTTACCCCTCTAAGCAGGAGGAGATCCCTCATCCATTGGATCCAAAATGGGCTCTTAGATTCTGTATTAATCATACCAGAGAATACTGGGTGGATGATAATCTCTTTATTGGATTCGCTGGAGCGAAAAATGACTGGGCAGTGCAGAAGAGATCCATCTCTTATTGGATTGTGATTAAGATCCTCTACACATTGAATAAAATGCAGCCCCCAAAGGGCTTGTGCGCTCACTCCACCAGAGCCAGCAATGCTACCACTGTGTTGGCACATGTCGTGTCTGTCCTAGACACTTGCCAGACAGCTATGGGGGCATCCCTCCATATGTTCACAAAACACTACTTTTTGGACAGTCAGGCCTGTCGAAGGGGGATGTTTTGGCAGCTTGGTCGTTCAGAATGTTTTGGTTTGAGCCAGTTCAGACTGACCGGCTAGGAGGTACTGCTTTGGTATCAAAAGGTTAATCTGCGGTCAGAAGTCTCTAGCAGAAGAAAAAGTTATTTACCTTTGATAACACTTTTCTTGGTAGAGACTCTTTTTAACCACAGATTCCTCACCACCCCACCCCTGCCCAGGTCACTATCAATCGGGAGATTGGGTTCCATGTCTGAATGTGCGGATATTTCAAAAAGCGACTTACGTCAGTGGGCATGGATGGCACCGAAATAAAGCCCCAATTGCCACTTCCGTAGCGGAGGGAGATCGGTGCAGAGCTGCCTGGTGCATCCTGTCCACGTGCAGGGGTACGTTTGGTTTGAGCCAGTTCAGACACAGCCACCTGGAAGGTACTACTTTGGTATCTATTCAAAAAGTACAAATCTGTGGTTAGTTGTCTCTGTTGGTCGAAAAAGTAATTTAACTTCAGTAACACTTTTTCTGGTCAACTGTCTAACCGCTAAACTTCCTCACTGGCCCAGGCCTAATACCCCCCCCCCCCCCCCCCCCCCCCCCCCCCCATACTGTGAACTGGACTCTGCCAATCTGGAGAATAGATTCTGCATATGAGGGTGCACATGGTTCAGAAAGCAACTGATATCAAAGAGCTTGAGTGCTGCTTTTATAGGGCCCGCTCATCACTTTGAGTGGAGGAACTTCGATGTGGAGCCTCATGTCATCACTTGTACCCACATAGGGACACTGCTTTACAGTATTGGGATCCAGTCTGACTAGGGAAATATTTTAAAGATGTGGAATCTGAGGTTAGATAGTGTCTCTACACGAAATAGCGTTACCAAAGGCAAGTTGCTTTTTCTTCAGTTAGAAACTGTGCAGCATTATTATTATTCCTGTTCATCATAGCCCTTTGATGATCAGGCCTCTCTGTGTACATGCCGTACGCTCTCATCGGTTCTCTGACAGGCAGGAAGGGGCCGTACTCTCCCAGAGGTTGACTACTTATTTTATCATTCTAAGGAGCACACAGAATAAATCATACTTTACCGGTTTCAGCCCCCCCTTGGACTTAATTCTATACAATAGGAACTCACAATGCCCTTCTGATAATCCCGCCTGCAGGGTAGTCATGATTTCCCCATCATGGCATATCTGATGGAGTCGCTGTTGAAGCCGACTACAACAAGATTCATTCACGTTGTGTCAGCCAGTCTTATGTCTTGCTTTCTAATGGCTCCCCATTTTAATCCATCATTTTTACATTCTAAGACTATTTACTCCCCTGTGGTTTCTGGCTTTCCTCATAATACTAGAGTGTGCATTGAGACTGGAGAAACCTAGCTTTGTATGTGGAACCCCCCCAAAGACCAGCTCCTCCCAGCTTTTTTAACCTGAATGAAACTGTTCTCCTAACGACCTTTACATGATTTTACTACACATTATTTAACGATTCAGACTTCAGACCTAAACTGTTTCTCATCACAGCAGTCTTAAAACATGTTCATGTACACGTTGCACTCCTTTCCTCCATCTCTTCTTTTGATAGAAGACATTGCTTTGAGGATCTTCAAAAAAGAATCTGCGAGAGAAGTATCCATTAGAGAAACAATGTGTTTACCTTCAAAAAAGATTTTTCTAGTTGATACGTCCTGCAGATTCCTTATTGCTCTCCTGCCTCCCCTTATCAAAGGATGTTAATTTATTATGTTTTATTGCTAATTAAAATTAAAATAAAACTTTTACAGAGTTGAATAATTATCAATAAAACCTATTTATTCCCTGCTTGTATTTTACTTCGAAACTAAGGTGGAATTAAAATCAGACATGGGCTACACCTTTTTTTTAACCTCAATGCCATAAATGCTTGATGCAAGTGAATCTCTCTGAAGCCACAACACTACCACTCTCCATTTGAGAACACCTGCTGAAACAAATAAATACATAAATGCAGATCAAGTCAGTCTTCTAGGGAACATTAAAAAATGAGTAATTATGAGGCAACATATAGCATCCTCCAGAAAACGTGCTACTGAAGGTAAACAATTTTTTTCTCTTTTCTACTTTGCAGCAATGCGCACATCCAGCCAAGTGACCTTCCCCATCGACTTCTTTGAACATAATCAGCAGCTGACGGATGTCGAATTTGGTGGCAATGACCTTCTGCAGGTGTACAATGCACAACAAATCAAGCACCGCCTCAACTCTACTGGAATGTATGTAGCAAACACCAAGGTGAGTCTTCAGTCTGGCAACTCCAGCCACCCTCACTCTTTTCCATGGAGCATTGATTCATCCACCAAAGCCAACTCACTGCTCTTACATATATGTAGGAGCTTGTTCTGCTCTCATTTTACACATCTTTGCACTGTCTGCCATGTTCAGCGACTTCTTTCTAAAGCCTTACTTTTCCTCAGCTTCGCATTCTCATCAAACCAATATGAGGGGCTGGTGCTTCATGCTCACTTCAATTGAAAAATTAGAATTCTGTTTATAAAGGACCCCAGCCAAATCAACACTGAGGTCATGACTTGATCTACCAAATGCTTTCCACATGGGGAAGCTTCTCAAATCCTTCACACTGCACCAAAGTGAAGAGCTCTGTCCAGTGATTTCAAATAGATCTGTCCATTTATTTCTAATGACCCCGCAACTCTACAACAAGAAAAGAAGCTTCCTCCTTACCTGAGAGAGCCTGTTTACTGCTGTCATGGCACATCCTTCTACTCTTAGTGGAAAATTGTTGGCCAGTGAAACACTTGATGATTTATCTTTGGATCTCCTTTGAGTCCACATCTGTTTCTAAAGTATAATCTTCCTTTACAAACATCTGTCTGTTATTATTTCCACTCTCAAACCTCAATGTTGTTGGTTCTCCGTTGCAGCCTGGTGGATTCACAGTCGAAGTCACCAATAATAATACTGCTATGGTAATGACTGGTATGCGTATTCAGATTGGCTCTCAGGCCATCGAACGGGCACCTTCCTATATAGAGATGTTTGGACGCACCATGCAGCTCAACCTGACCCGCTCAAGATGGTTCGACTTCCCTTTCACCCGTGAGGAAGCTCTGCAGGCTGACAAGAAACTCACCATCTTCAGTAAGTCTCTTCATCATTCCTGTTCTCTGGGTCTCATAAATACATTACTTTTTCTTTATTGGGTGAATTAACAAGACATTCATCAACGCTGCACATCTTCAAACCATTAGTAACACATAAATGTCTTATGGTTGGGTGGCTTATCCGAGATTCCTGTGTTTTGTTAAAAAAAATAAACATGTTCCTCTGCTGGTCTTAGGATTTTGGGGTATCCCTGATTTTGGGGTATTCCTATGTTTATCCCCGCTTTCTCATGGCTGGAGATAACTGTTGCTCATAAAAGAGAAAGAGAGGGAAGTGTTTGTCGTGGTTAAGTAGTCTTGTCTTCCCACAATAGATAGTACCTCCCAAGTATGCTTTATTTCGGGTCCTTATTTCTGCCTTCACATTAAGGGGAGATACCCTTTAAGTCCTGATCCATCATCTTATAGCTCAGAATGGGTGAAGCCCCTGTCCTCCGAAAAAGTGGGAAGGAGGTGAGCTCTTTGGACTCTTTTCTTTTTTGCTATCCTGCTTTATCTATTAAAATAGCCTTCAAAGGCCTCTTTTTAAAACCTTTCCTCTTCAGTGACCCTAGACTATGTTAGAAACAAAATAAGATGTGCTCAGTGAATGCTGTTTCTCCCATATCTCTTTATGGTCAGCATGTTTAACATTTTTTTTCTTGCCCAGTGGGTCATCCCGCTTTCTTCAGGACCGATTGGATTCCTGTGAAATTGTCTCACTCAGATTTCATATCTGACCACTGTTTTCATTGTAGTGTATTGATCAAAGGAGGTACAGGACTGAATGTACATGCAGGTTCCTAGGGGCTCCGTAGCATATATGTGGTAAAGGGTTTTGGCTGTCTTATCCTCATATAGGGCAAGGAATACCCTAAAACGCACATTTAATCGCTAGGTAGTTCCTGAGTGTAGGAAGCTGGTTCCTTATATAGTGCACTAAAATTAAATAAACTGTGCAGAGTGTCCAGTGGATCCCCAGAGGCTTGCTGAGGCAAAAATGGATAGGTCTAGTGCCTGTTTTGTGGTAGTGTGGGCGAGTAGTTAGCCTTATCAAGGAGGGTTGTTAAGCATTTGGTGTATCAGAGACAATAAATGAGACACACTCAAAGAATAAATCCAAGACCAATTTAGAAAAAACACAGTTGCTTTTATATATACTTTGAACCAAACAACTTCGTTATAAGGTAAGCGTTTTTTTTTTTATTAAAAATACTTTGCTGTTTCAAAAATCGACAGTGCAATTTTCAGAGTCCTCAATGTTAACCTCTGAGAGGAAAAGAAGAGTTACACAGGTAAGTACACAATTTACAATCCCAGTCTTCAGGGTTTTAGATTAGCACCAGGCAGAGTTTAGGTTGATACCAAGAGTGCACCCACAGTGTCACAGTGGTGGGTGGGTGCAGAGGTCAGAGTTGAAGTCACTGCCCTATGTTAATCATTGGAGACTGGAGGGTGGTTGAATGAAGACACTCTGCTTCCAGGTAAGTACAAGTGTGTCAGAGGTTGGTCTCCGTGGGTTGAGACAAGCAGGAGGGAGGGCCACAAGGGAGCACCAAACTTACATAGTCAGTGACCGCAGTTGGCTGGTGCAGTGTGCCAACACAGTGTCAGGCACCCAGTGCTATCCATTGGAGACAGGGGGTATCCACTGAAGCGCTACTTACAGGTTAGTAAAGCGGGATCAGGGGTCGATCTCCTGGAGCGGAGTTGAGTACAAGGGAGAGCCAAAAGGCAGCACCAAACTTAACCCAAGCGGCACAGAGGCGGCGGGGTGCAGAGTGCCAACACAACATTGGGCCCTCATTGTACTCAATTGAGGAGATCCCTTTCAGAAACAGGCTGCAGTCTCTGCCCAGGAGGCCGAACCCACAGCTGCCGAGGTAAGTAGAGATGCCAGGGGTCGTAGGGACACAGACAGTCCAGCTCCCCAAGGCCCAGAGGCTCTGGGTGCAGGAGTGTCTTTTGGCATTGGAAACAGCTTACCAGGCAAGTCGTGGTAAGAGTGAGTACTTAGATTTAGGCTGCATGCGTGTCTGTGAAGTCCGGGAGAGGGGAGGACGCTCTTGTTCAGAAGCCCTGGGGAATCTGCACTGGACGGGGGCGTCGGATGCAAAGGTGGTTCCAGTCAGCGGTTTCGTGGAGCCTCAGGAAGAGTTCTTCTTTAGAGATGGTTTCTTTTGGAGAGGTCCTCTATCTTTGTCTTTTGAGGTTGCTGCCTGCAGGACATCCGACTTCTAGGTACAGGTTCTTTGAAGGCCGCAGACAGGCCGGCAAGGCTGAGGCCAAATCAGTTGGTGTCTTCAGTCTTCTCTGGTGGGGCGACTTCTGGGTTGTCTGGTTCTTCATATGTCGACAGGAATCAGATTCTAGGTTTCAGGGGTGCCACCTAAATACTGAATTGTAGGGGTGTTACAGGGAGTGCCAGGGGGTAACCAATGGGATACTCAACTTTAGGGTGACTACACCCTTCCTATTACCACTTCTTTGGGCAGGGGCATAGCTCTTACCACATTGGCCTAATTCCTTCCATGCAAGATGGAGGAATTAAAAAAAAATAGTGTCCACTTCATCTCGTCCACCATAAGGGTGAGACTCGACTGAAGAGGGCACTCCTAATTCACCTGTCAGTCCTGCTGCCAAAGGTGGGGTTCGGGGCTGTCTGTCTTCTCCAGCACTTGCAGTCTGTTGGGTCGCACTTCAAAGGTCGGCAAAGCCTTTGAAGCTTCCCGCACTGGAATGCCCATTCTACTTGGGAGAGGTCACACCTCTGCTCAGAGCAGGCTGTTGTTTTGAGATTTCAAGAGCATTGGCTCTCACCTCAGGGGACCAGAACTCTATTTAAGGTGGCTGTACTGGTTTTGACCAGTCAGTGCCCACACTAGGAGTTTGTAGGTTTTAGGGGGCACCTCTAAGTTGTCCTCTGAGTGCATGAATTAATAAATACATCACTGAATTTGGTGAGGGTTTAAGATACAAGATGTTTGATACCCAACATCCCTATTGTCAGCGAAACCATCATGTAGCTGGGGAACTCGTAATGACCAGTGGCCAGCACATGTACTTAAAATGGCTTCACTGCTCACTTACTATGTCTGAAAATCGACAGACATAGCAGGGGCATATCTGCTCATGCATAGGGGGGTTCAAAGAGTACTGGAGGGGCCCCAAGTAGGCACAAAAACCACACCCTCAGCTGCAAGGGGGCGGCCTGTTGCAATGTGCAAACAGGGCGTCGAGCTCTCAATAGAACTCTATGGAGGGAACCAGGGGTCACTTAGGCGTTGCAGGCAGGGCACAGGTGGGCCTCTCGGGCAAGCCACTGACTGGGCAAGGGTGAGGTCCGCCTGCTGGTCGTTGCTGCACCAGAGGTCGGTTTATCTCTGGCCTGGGGGCTGCAGGTGCAGTACTTCTCGAGGCAATGGATATCTTCCTCGCAGTCAGGGGGGTCCTTGGGATTCCCTCTGCAGGTGTCGTGTCGGTGCAGAGAAGTCAGCCCAGGGTAGACACGTCATCTGGGGGTCCTCTCTGGATATTTGGTTACTCTGGACACGGCCAGGGGCGTCGGGTGCAGAGTAGTTGGACTCACGATTCTGGAGTGAAGTGAGAGTCCCTTTAAAGATGGTTTCTTGGTCTTCTTTTTGGACAGGTCTGCTGTCCACAGGAGTTTATTGGTCCTCAGTGATGCAGGCAGTCCCCTGGAGGTTTTTCAGGGGTCACTGGTCCTGTAGAACGTGTTGCTTCTTTTCTTGCAGCGTTTCAAAGCCGGAGACTGGTCGGTAGGGCTGGGGCAGTCAGTTGTCTCTTCTCTTCTCTGTGGGGTTTTCAGCTCAGCAGTCCTTCTTCCTTGAGGTCATCAGGAATCTGAAGAGCTGGGTTCAGGGTCTCCCCTAAATACTAAATGTAGGGGTGTGTTAGGGTCAGAGGGCAGTAGCCTACGGCTACTATCCCTGAGTGGCTACATCTCCTGGTGCCTACTGCCTCGGGGGGGGCATCCCTATTGGTCCTAATCCTCCAAAGCAAGATGGAGGATTTCTCAAGAAGGGGGTCACTTCATCTCTGGACACCTTAATGGTCCTGGCTGAGGGGGTGACTCCTCCTTGTTTTTCTCATTATCCCTCTGGATTTGCTACCAAAAGTGTGGGTTCATCGGGGGAGGGGGGAGGGGGGAGGCAGGCATCGCCACTAGCTGGAGTGCCCTGGGGCACTGTAACACCAGGCTTGAGCCTTCAAGGCTCACCGCCAGGTGTTAGTTACCAGGACAGGCTTTGTTTCTGTCAACAGAGTGCACAAAGGCACTCACCCCTTGTGGTCAGAAACTCGTCTGGAAGTGGCAGGCTGGCACAGACTGGTCAACCTTGTACTAGCAGTTGAGCTAACATACAGGGGACATCTCTAAGATGCCCTATTTGTGCATTTTTCAATAAATCCCGCACTGGCATCAGTGTGGGTTTATTATGCTGAGAAGTTTGATTCTAAACCTCCCAGTATTCAGTGAAGCCATTATGGTGCTGTGGAGTTCATAAGGACAAACCCCCAGACCATATACTCATTATGGCTACACTGTACTTATAATGTCTAAGAATGGACTTAGACACTGTAGGGGCATGTTGCTCATGCAGCTATGCCCTCACCTGTGGTATAGTGCACTGTGCCTTAGGTCTGTAAGGCCTGCTAAAGGGATGACTTACCAATTGCACAGACAGTGGGTTGTGAGCATGGCACCCTGAGAGGCATGCAATGTCGACTTTACCTTTTTCTCCCCACCATCACACACAGTCTGCAAAGGCCATGTGCATGTGTTTGGTTAGTGGCCTCTTGGAATGGCACAATACATGCTGCAGCACTTAGGGACCCTCCCTGGTCACAGAGCCCTTGGTACCACAGGTACCTTTTACAAGGGACGCAGCGGTGTGCGAGGAGTGTGCCGATTGTGCAAACAATGATACAGTTTTGGGAAAGAACACTGGTGCTGGGGCCTAGTTCGTAGGATCCCAGCACACTGTGAAGTCCTCATCAATATCAGACAAAAAGTGGAGGGGTAACCATGCCAAAAGAGGCACTTTCCTACACAACTCCCTCCTAAATGAACGAGGATGAGAATAACCTTTTTCCAAGAGTCTTCATTGTCTAAGGGGAAAATCCTGGAAAGGCCATCTGCATTGGCATGGACAGTCCCAGGTCTATGTTCCACTGTAAAGTCAATGTAGGGAGATGGACCACCTCAAAAGTTTAGGGTTATTACCTTTAATTTGCATAAGCCATCTGAGTGGTCTGTGGTCAGTTTGAACAATTGAGTACCAAACGAGTATCCCTCAACTTTTTCCGGGACCAGGCCACAGCAAAGGCCTACCTCTTAATCTCTTAATGGCACACAAAAGCTGTTCCTTGGGGAGTAATTTCCTGCTAATGAAATTACCAGGTTTATCATGGCCATCATCATTGATTTGGGACAGGACTGCCCCATCCCATGTTCACAGGCACCTATCTGCACAATGAACTGCTTAGAGTAGTCTGGATATTTGAGAACTGGTGCTGAGCACATTGCCTCTTCAGGGTGTCAAAGGCCTTTTGACAGCTAACAGTCCAGTTTACTTTCTTGCACATCTTTTTAGAGGTCAGTTCTGTGAGGGGTGCACAATGGATCCATAACCATTCACAAACCTTCTGTAATACCCATTAAAGCCAAGGAGTGCCCTGACTTGAGACTGGGCATTTTTGAGCTTCCCAGTCCAGAATTGTCTGGATCTTGGGCTGTAAAGGTTGCACTTGGCCTCCACTTACAAGGTGGCCCAAGTATACAACAGTGCCCTGCCCTTTCTGGCATTTGGATTCCTTTTATATTGAGGCCTGCAAATTGCAGAGCCTTCAAAACCTTCCCCAGGTGGACCGAGTGATCCTGCCAGGAGGCACTAAAGACAGCATTGTCATCTAGATATGCTACACTGGCGAATCAAGCCAGCAAGGACTTGATTCACCAACCTTTGAAAGGTGGCAGGGACATTCTTTAAACCAAAGGGCATAACACTGAACTCATATTGCCCATTAGGTGTAGAGAATGCAGTCTTTTCTGTTGCTCCTGGTGCCATGCAAATTTGCAGGTACCTTGAAGTTAGTTCAAAGGTTCTGAGAAACACTGCCACACCTAATTTGTCTACCAGCTCATCAGCCCTTGGAATAGGGTTAACATCTGTCTCGGTGACAGATTTGAGCCCTCTGTAGTCCTCACAGAACCTCATCTCTTGCTTTCCACCCTGAGGATGAGGTTTGGGGACCAAGACCACTGGGTTAGCTCAATGACTGTCAGAGTGTTCAATAACCTTTTAAGTCCAGCAACTTGTTGAGTTCAACTTTGATTCTCTCCTCAACTTGAACATAGTGACAATAGATCTTGGATTTGACAGGCAGGTTGTCACCTTTGTCCATATTATGGGTACACAGGTGTGTCTGTCCAGGGGTTAAGGAGAAGAGCTCTGCATATTGCTGCAAGACTTGCCTGCAGTCTGCCTGCTGTTGTACATTGAAGGTGTCTGAGTAGACAACTCGTCAACTGGCCCATCTTTAGGGTTGTGAGAGAGGTCAGGGAGAAGTTGACTCTCTGCTTCCTGTTCCTCATCAGTAACCATTAGCATTGTTACAGCAGCCCTGTTATAGAAAAGCTTGAGGCAGTAAACATGACTCATCCTTTTTGGGGTCCTGCTAGTGCTCAGGTCTACCAGCTAGGTGACCTCACTTTTTTTTTCTAGTATAGGGTAAGGGCCACTTCATTTGTCCTAAAGTGCTGTGGGAGCCAAAGGCTCCAGAACCCTTACCTTCTGCTCTGGTTTAAACTACCAATGCAGCCTTTTGGTCATTCCACTGCTTCTGGAGCTGTTGGCTAACCTCAAGGTTTTTAGATGCTTTTAGATGTACTCTGGCAACCTTGAGTGGAGTCCAAGCACTTAGTCCGCCATACCTTACTTAAGCTCATGGGGAGGTCTCTCCCAAACCTCCTTCATGAGTGCAAGTGGTCCCCTGACAGGGTGGCCAGACAAAAGTTCAAAGGGGGGGGAACCCTACTTCCTTCTGAGTTACCTCTCTGTAGACAAAAAACAAGCATGGAAGGAGGACATCCCATCTCTTTTTCAGTGAGGCCCATGACCATGCCCTTTAATGTCTTGTTGAACCTTTCAACAAGTCCATTGGTGTATGGATGGTATGGGGTGGTGAACTTGTAAGTCACCCCACACTCATTCCACGTGTGTTTCAGGTAAGCTGACATGAAGTTGGCATGTCTGTCAAAAGCTGTCTCCTTTGGAAACCCTATCCTGGTAAAGATACCATTAAGGGCTTTGGCTACTGCAGGAGCTCTAGTAGACCTAAAGAGTATTGCTTCGGGATACCTGGTAGCATGATACACTACTACCAGTATGTATAGGTTTCCTGAGGCTGTAGGTGGTTCAAGTGGTCCCACTATGTCCACACCAACCCTTTCAAATGGAACCCCCTCCACTGGTAGTGGAATTAGGGGGACATTTGGGTGGCCACCTGCCTTGCCACTGGCTTGGCAGGTGACACAGGAGCTGCAAAACTCCTTCAACTTTTAAGACGTGTTGGGCCAGTAGAAATGGTAGACAAGCCTATTCCAAGTTTTAGTTTGGCCCAGATTCCCAGCTAGGGGGATGTCACGGGCTAAAGTGAGGATGAACTTCCTAAGCTGCTGCCGCACTACCATTCTCCTGATTGCACATGGGCAGGGGTCTCTGGCCTCAGTGTACAGGAGTCCTTCGTCCCAATAGACCCTGTGGGAGCCACTGACATCTTCCTTTTCCTGTGCAGCTGCTTGCTGCCTCAGGCCTTCAAGAATGGGAAAGGTTCTCTGTCCCAGGCACAGCTGGTCCCTAGAGGGTCCCCCTGGGCCCAAGAGCCCTACCTGATATGGATCCAGCTCCATGGACTCAGTTCCCTCAGAGTATGTTAAGATGTCTTCCTGAGAAGAGGAGTCTTGTGCTTGTTGCTGTGCAGAAGCTGCCCCCGCCCCCTGTCGTCTTTCCCTTTCTCATGGAAGGTTGGGCCATTATTCCAGGCTCCAACAGTTCTCTTTCACCCTGTGCTCGGCTCTGTGCTCTAGTCTTGACTCACACCATCTCTAGAATTCCCAGCATGGCTGCATGAGTTTGGAATGCTACCTCAGCCCAAGCTGAGGACTCCAAGTCATTCCCTAGCAGACATTCAACTGGGATTTCAAAAGAGACCACTACCTGTTTCAGGCCAGTAACCCTTCCCCATTCTAAGGTCACCATAGCCATGGGGTGAACCTTAGTTACATTTTCAGCATTGGTGACACTGGCACCTGTATCCCTCAGGGCTTTTACCTTAGTCCCCTTAATCAAGGGATGCTGCCTGTATTTGTTAATGTTAGGAGACCGGACAGCAAGAGTGGTAACATCTACCCCACCCTCAGAAACTAAAGTATCTTTAGTGTGAACTCTGATTTTCTCTGGACACTGTTGATCCTACCTGAAGACTGTCTACACCAGCTCTAGCCAGTGCAGTACTAGGGGGATTCTTTTTGGGGTAGGCCAAGCCTCCAGTTTGGTGTCCATTCTGCCTACAGTTGCAACATCAGGCCTTGGGATCAAAGTTTTTAACTTGGTACCCATGTAAAGGTTGTGCAGAGGCTCGGGGCTCACCCTCCTGCCTACGTTTTGAGGGCCTTTAGAAGACTTTTATCCTTGGGTGTCTCACCACCCTTCCTTTGGGGAGCCTTTATTTTGGTCACCCCCAGTGAAAGTCTTGAGCACCCTAATCTTGACTCAGTGATCTGCCTTCTTTTCCAATTCTTGGGGAGAAATTTGACCTAGGTCGACCAGATAGTGAACTTGTCATTGAAGCAGATATGTAAAAGATGTTTTTTCACAAACAAATTATAAGGCCCTTCATAGTTATACACTCCACTACCAGTTCTCCAACCATCTAGTGTTATCACTGAGTAGTCTACAAAGTCATCCTAGGACTGGCTCAAGGTTTTGTGAGCCCCCCCAAACCTAATTCTATAATCCTCAGTGGTGATCCCTAAGCACCGATTCAGGGCAGCCTTCATGTGGTCATAGGATTCAACATCTGCACCAGTGAGTGTGAGGATCCCATCCTACACTTACCAGTGAACAGGTCCCAAAGGAGAGCTCCTCAATGAGACTTATTCAACTTTCTGGTTCCGCAGGCCCTCTCAAATCACCTTCCTCATACTTGGGGACAATCCCTTTGTGGATTTTAGGGGTGTCAGAGTGCTCTCTTCCCAAATAATTAAATTGCTACCACCATTAATGGGTGCTAAGCCCATCTCTGATCTCTGATCTCTTCCTCTCTATAGCCAGGAGCGCTCTCTCCAGAGCTAATCTTTTGGCATCCTTGCCAAAAGGAAGTCCACTTCATTAAGGCTGCCCTCAGTGTTCCCAGACTAACTAGACTTCTCTGTGCGAGACCCAGATCCTGTCAGCAACATCCTTGGAGTCAGGGCACTGTGACCCTGTCCCCCTACTTAGTTTAGGAGGTCCGAGTTCATCATCCTGGTCCCTAACTTCTTCCCCCATCTGAGGGGATGTCTTCCAACTCAGTAGGGTGTTCCTTTGCATACTCTGCCAATAGCTCATGGAGCTTTACCTTGGTATGGTTGGAACCAGTTTTGGTTTGTTTGTCTGCAGAGGGAACTTAACTTTCTCATCCCAAGATGGCGTTAGGGGGTGAGCTTGAGCCCCACAACAATGTCTTCCAAGGTATTCATTCTATCTGATCGAGACAACTAGCTGCAGATTATTTATCTTAGAATTCTTCCCCCAGATGTCAGACTGGATCTGGAAACTTTTCTTCGGTAGTAGGCGCACTGACGTCAGTTTCTTCTTTTCTGCTCAGCAGCGGGGATCCGGACGCGTACTTCTACATCCTCGGATTGGGTGCTTGAATAGGGGCATGTTAGTGGTCTAGACTCCTCCCCAGCGTCTAGCCTGCTCTCGTCCCCTTGCTTGGCGACGGAAGCCAGCACTGCATTCACCAGTGTTTTGAGGCGGGTGTCTGAGGGTTTGGACTTCCTGAAGTGCAATTATCTCTTGATCCCTTGTTATCGTTTACCCCGGATCAATCTGATACCGAACCAATTCTGCCTTTTTGTGAGGCTCTACAATATCCTTCTGGGTGTCTGGACTCAAGCCGTCTCTGGTCCTTCAGTGGATTGTTTGTTTCACACAGGCATCAGCTGGCGCAAACAGACCCTTTGTGTCTTCTCCATCACCCTACCCATCAGGGTTTTGTTACTCAAACTGCTTTGAGCGTTCCTGTGCTGGAACAGGTTCCACCTACACCGCCGCACAGGGTCTCTCTGTAGCTGGATGCTGCTGTCAGGTATATTTCGCCTCTTCTAGTGCAGCCCTTCATTCCATCAACACTTCCTGATTGTTGGCCCACTTTTCCCATACTCTTTGAGACTTTGTGGAACGCTTACTCCAATCCCATTCTGATGATGTTAGCCCTGCTCTGGCGTCTTTGATCAGGGATGGTCAGCTGGCTGCTCGTCTTGCAGGTCGCTCTAGTATGGATTCTACTGATTCCACTGGCCATGTCATAGCTGCTTCTGTGGCCATACGTCGCAGGGGTTGGTTAGCGCCTTCCAATTTCTCATCTCCAGTGTGGATGCTCTACTTGATATGCCATTTGATGGCAAGTTGCCTTTTGGGGCGCATACTGATTCTACCTTGCGTCGTTTCTGTGATTCTCATGGTGGTGACTAGTGGTCCTCTATCGCACGTCCTCGCCTGTTGCGACTTTCTGTGGACTCACATTCCTCTCAAATGGGTGCATTCTCTCCCCTTGTCTATTGTCCTAGTGTTGGTTCATTAGTTGAGCTGTTTTTTGACTCCTTTTTGGGTTGCGCTTTGTTTCATCCACGTTGAATTTTGTTACACTTTCTTTGGTGCGCACAGCACCTTTCTTTCTGTTGCTCCTTTCCACTGAGCAGTAGTTCCGGAGCATATCTTGAGCCTTGTCTGGTGCAGCCTCCTTTGTTCATGGAGTTGCTTCCGCTGCCATGGCAATATGGTCTTCTGATGGTTTCTTGGTGAGTTTCACATCACCCTTTTGTTTACCTTAGGCAAGGGTTTGCCATGATTGGTGTGTCTCTACTTTGAGATGGATAGAGTGCCCTTTTTCTCATTTAGCTGAATTTATAGCGGAACGTCTGTCTTTCCTTGGGCTTTTCCTACCAGGGTTCATAAGTTTCTTTCTGTTGGTGGTCCCTGCCCTATCGCCTGCCCTTTCATTTACTCTGACATTTTACCCTCCATCTGTTGCTAAGAGATTGGGTTGGACATTAGCTCTTTGAGCTTTTGGTAATGGATTTTATTACACACATTTCTGTTTGTTCCCCATGCAAATCTATATTTTTGTATTTTTTTCAGAGCCACTTCCTGCCTACTTTTAAAAGTTAATTTCCTCTCCAACCCTTCCTTGATAGATCCATTTTCCATGTTCCATTTTCTTTTTCTTCTCTGCGGGCTCATTTGTGCTTGTTGCAGGTTCCACTCCGTCCTTGCGACTGGTCGAGCTATGCTCATTCCCAGGTCTTCTACCTCTAGTGGTACTGGCTTCTCTGGACAGGGGTTCCCTTCCCACCACTGCTGTGAGGGGCTACCTTCGTTTTCATTGCTGCTGTGGTTGATATCTGATAGAGACTTCTAGTTGCAAATTCTTTACCTTAAAACTTTCCCCCAGGCATCAGACTGGAGATTTTTCTTCAAGCAGTTCCACTCTGTGCCATTAAGTGGCGTCAATCGACTCCACAGGCGTCATTGACATTGTGGTCGCCGTGATGACTTTACAGTCGTATATAAGCGCTACCCCAGCACGCTGGCGTCAATTCTTTTCTTTCCACACCAGCCTGTGCGCAGATCCAGGGAAGAGCTATGCCAGTCCTTTTTTGAATAACTATGAAATGTTGTCGAATTCCTTTTTGACAAGTTTTGGTTTGCATCGAGGAATGGCCTCTAAAACCGGATTTAAGCCCTGCAACTCCTGTCACCGCATGATGTTGGTGACGTATCTGCACGTCGTGTGCCTCTGTTAGGAGTGAGACCACGACCCGAAGTCGTGCTCAGAGTGCCAAGCCATGAACCCGAAAGCTTTGAGGGAACGGTCCCTGAAGCTCATGGCGGTCCCACCCTCGACTCCGCGTCAGTCCCAGTCCAGTTTGAGAGGAAGGTCAGGAGACTGGTCGCGGAGTCACCACCATTCATCTTCGTCCAAGTCTCTGGACATTCCGGTAGGAAGATGACGAAGAATGCAAAACGTTGTTCGACTTCGTCCTGCCACTCACACAACAAGACGGAGGAGTGTTGACGCTCTAGGCCTCCGTCTACGCAGCCTCAGTCTGGGTCTGCTCCACACCTCCCCGAATTTCCGGGAGCCGGTGCCACCCCTACCCAACTTAAAGAGTGCTAGGAGTCCTTGCGCCTCATAATTGGGCAGCCTGACCCACCCTCTGCGCCTTTGGGCCCAGAGGAGTCAGGGAGGGCCCCCTCGGGTTCCAAGTAGGTAACTTCGGTCCTGACTCAGGAGGGCACCTCAGGATCCGCTTCCGGATCCGTCCTGACGCGGGTTGTGCCATCTGCGACCTTCCCTGGCATCAGGTGAGATGTCTACGCTCCCAGCACCGATTGGGCCCACCATTGATGTCGAACCTATACTTATTCCGATGACCCGTAGCCCGAATGACGTAGTTCGATGCTGATTCAGTTTTCCATGGGTTCTGCTGTGCCCAGGGTTGATCCTGATCCCTATTACTATGGATCTGGATACAGGGATAGTGTAGAGGGGTAGTTGGACCCGTTAGAAGACCAGCTTGAGCCTGAACTGGACTGGGTACAGAATTTGGGTGATGCCAATTGGTTGGACACCTCCAGTGACACTGGCATGTTTTCTCCCGTTACCGTTGCTACGGAGGAGGGAGTGTCCTATTATTCTATGGTGCTGAGAAGGGCTGCTGAGGTTTTGAACCTATAGCTTCCCTCTGTAGGGCAGGCCTAACCTCCTGACCGAAGTGCTTCAGCCTGGGGTCTCCAACTCTGAACCCCTTCTTCCCTTCAAAGCACTTACATACGTCCTACTGGGGCCATGGTCTAAACCCAGTACAGGGGCTCCTGTGAATATGACGATTTCCCTCCGTCATCGGCCTGTGCTGAATGACCCAAATTTCCTTACCCTACGCCTGATAGCTTTGTCATCCAGGCTTCATCATCCTCTGGTGCATAACGTACCACTCCCCCGGACAGGGAATCAAAAAGACTGGACAACTTAGGAAAGAAGATGTTTTCTTCTGCCAGTCTAGTGCTGCACTCTGGAATACGGTCGTGCAAGTGCTGCCTCAAATTCCGGAAGAGGCCCGGAACGTTCTCTTCCAAGCCATGACAGACAGGAGAGTCGCAGCCAAGTTCATGATACATTGTGGACTGGATACGACTGATTGACTGGGCAGATCGGTTGCATCGATGGCATTGAGAAACCAGGCCTGGTTGAGGACGTCTGGCTTTCCTTTGGGTGTCCAGCAATCTTTGAAGAGACGAGTGCCATCAAAGGGCACATCCATCAGAGACAAGGTGGACTCCACACCCAAGCACTTTAAGGATTCCCGTGCTACGGCTTGGTCCCATGGCCTCGCAGCTGCTCTATCCTAGACCTCCAGTACCGCAATCTCTTCCTCCAGAAGGAGAAATTCAAGATGTTAACTCTAGCTCAAGTCTTTTCTGCCCTGGACCCTGGAGACTGGATGGTAGCATTGGACGTACAGGATGCCTATTTCCATATTCCCAAACTGCCAGCCCACAAATGTTACCTACGATTTGTGGTAGGTCACAAGCTCTTTCAGTTCACTGTGCTCCCTTTTGGCCTTACCAGCGCCCCTCGGGCGTTCACAAAAGTGATGATAGTGGTTGCAGATCATCTGCGCAGGTTCGGAGTTCCAGTCTTCCCCCTACCTAGACGATTGGCTGTCAAAGTTGGACACACCCCTGAAAGTCATCTCCCACCTCCAGACTACGGCTAACCGCCTGCATTCGTTGGGGTACACTATAAACGTGCCGAAGTCACACCGGACTCCCTCTCAGATGCTCCCTTTCATAGGAACCGTCTGGACACACTGCATTTTCGGGCTTATCCTCCCAAAAAGCGAATCCAGGATATTCGGCCTATGATTCCGATGTTTCAGCCTCTATCCTGGATTTCGGTAAGAATGACTCTGAGGCTGCTAGGCCGCATGGCCTCCTACATCCTGCTGTTCCAGTATGCCAGATGGCACATGCAGGCTCTGCAGTGGGACCTGAAGTTCGAGTGGGCGGAGCATCAGGGGAATCTCTCTGACATGGTTCAGATCTCTGAGGGAAATGCGAAAGACCTGCAGTGGTGGGTGTCGAATCCAGATTGGGTCAACAGCAGATCTCTCTCTCTCTCTCTCTCTCTTCCCCAACCAGATATAACAGTAGTGACATTTGAGTCACTCGTGGGATGGGGCGGCCACATGGGAGAGTCAGAGATTGGAGGCCTCTTGTCTCCAGCGGAGTCTGGACTCCACATAAACCTTTTGGAGCTCTGGGCGATCCGACTTGCGTTTAAAAGCATTCCTTCCCTCTCTCAAAGGGAAAGTGGTGCAGGTGTTCACCGCCCTGTGGTGTTGCAACAAGCAGGGCGGAGTGGGGTTGTGAACCCTTTGTCAAGAGGCTCTTCACTTCTGGACATGGCTGGAACGCCAGTGCAGTTCCAACATCTGGCGGGCTCTCTGAATGTCCGAGCAGATGAACTCAGCCGTCTATACATAGTCGATCACAAATGGCGTCTCCATCTGGAAGTGGCGCAAGGTCTCCAGCAGTGGGGGGAGCCTTGGTTAGATCTGTTAGCCTCCGCAGAGAACGTGCAATGTCAGCTGTTTTGCGCAGTGGAGTTTCCAAGGCGGCACTTGCTTGGTGATGCTTTTCGTCACAAGTGGAACTCAGGCCTCCTGTACGCCTTCCCGCCAATACCACTTCTGCCCATGTTTCTGAAGAAAATCAGGCAAGACCGGGCCCAAGTAATCTTGGTGGCTCCGGACTAGGCACGAAGAGTCTGGCATCCCGAGCTACTGAGTATGGCCATTGATTCTCTGATCAGACTTCCCCTTTGGGAGAATCTTCTGTCGCAGGCGACGGTTATCCACCTGAACCTGCGCAGTCTCTGCCTCCTTGCGTGGAGATTCAGCTGCGACAGTTGACGGCTTTTGACCTTCCACCTGAAGTCTGTAATGTCATCTTGGCAGCTAGGCATCCCTCCACCATAACGGTTGAGGCCTGTTGTTGGAATAAATATGTGGCATGGTTTATCAACAAATATGTTGATCCCCTCTCTGCACCTCTCTCGGAGGTTCTCCTCTTTATTCTCCCTCTTGCCCAGCAGGGCTCTGCTCTGGGCACCCTCAAGGGATATTTGTCTGCCATCTCTGCCTTCTTAAGGCTACCACACCAACCTTCTCTTTTCAAATCTCCCATTGTTGGGAGGTTTCTTAAAGGCCTCACTCATGTTTTTTCCCGTCCCGTTCATCATGCCGCAGTGGGATTTGAACTTGGTCCTCACATACCTCATGTGTGCCCCTTTCGAGCTGCTCCACAACTGTCCTCTAAGGCTCTTAACCCTTAAAACAGCTTTTTTTTAGTGCCATGGCCTCTGTTTGCAGAGTAAGTGAGCTTCAAGCTCTTTCTTCCAAGCCACCATTCCTAGCAGTGCATCCTGACAGAGGTGCTTCATACCAGGGCTTTGTTTCTTCCCGAAGTGGTAACACCCTTTCACGTAGGCCAAGCTATCACCTTGACTACTTTTGATGCACCCCCGCATCCCTCTTATGAGGAGGCGAGATTCCAACATCTGGATCCAAAAAAAGCGTTGGCGTTCTACCTAAATCGTACCAAAGATTTCTGGGTGGATGATCAACTCTTTGTGGGATATGTGGTTGCGAAGAAAGGAAAGGCGTGCAGAAGAGGATCATCTCGCGATGGGCAGTCCTCTGCATCAAGATGTGCTACGCTTTGGCGAAAAAGCAACCCCCTGAGGGTTTGCGTGTTCATTCAACCAAAGCAACTGCTGCTACCACAGTGTTAGCACGCGGAGTTCCAATCCTGGATATCTGCCGGGTTATGACGTGAGCGTCCTTATGTTCACCAAGCATTGCTGCCTGGACAGTTAGGACCGCAGGGATGTCTATTTTGGCATTTCGGTCCTGCAGGACTTTTTGCTGTGATCTTAGTTTGCATCTCACTACCGGGGTTGGTATTGCTCAGGTGTCTATTATAAGGTAAGGAATCTGCAACTAGAAATCTATATCAGATGTGCAAGTTACCTTCGGTAAAGATATATATCTGGTAGAGACATATACTTATTGTAGATTCCTTTATCGACCAGCCCACCCTCCCCACACTGCAGACTAATTTCTAGGGACTAGTGCTTCCCTCTAAGAGCCCCAGTTTTGGCGCACCATTCTCAGTGATTTTCATGGCTCCGTGCTACTGCCGTGGAAAGTAATGAAAAGAAACTGACAGCATGCCAGGGTGGTACCTATATACGACTGCGACGTCATCACGGCGACCACGATACCCGTGGAGTTGACCCACACCCACTTAACGGCTCACTGGGGAGGGGTACTTCTCAAAGAAAAATTCTTCGTATCCAGTCTGACGTCTGGGGAAATTCTAAGGTAAGGAATCTGCAACTAGTATATGTCTGTACTAGATAGATTGTTACCGAAGGTAAGTAACTTGTACTTTATTTCTAGAACCAATGGATCTTTTTTGCATGTAAGTTTAGTTGTAAGTATCAAGCATTTGAATCAAATGTACTTTGTTTGGGTTTTGCAGGTAAAGCAGTTTACACGTAACTTTTAAATTTCAAAAGTTAACACCTAGTGCAATTTTCCATGGCTGGGTGCAGTTGTCGAAGTTTGTGTTGGGTTTGCAGTGGAATAGAGTGAGGAGTCGGACTTAGTGAGAAAGATTGCAGGTAAGTACCTGCAGTTTCAGGACACTGGCTAGGGGGGTTAGTCAGCACCGCGGGGGCTACAGGTCAGCACCAAACGCACACCCTCAGTGGCACAGGGGCGGCAGGGTGCAGACACCGCATCGGGCACCCAATGCTTTTCTACAAAGGAACCTTTGGGGTCACAAAGATGCTGCAGGCTTGGATCCAGGGGGTCAGGTCAGAAAACCAAAGGCTGGACAGGAAGGAGAGGTGCCCTCTGGACTTTGCTGAACCATCTGTCGGATTCCCAAAGACCAGGGGGCTGCAGATACAGGGATCATTTTAGCCGTCTGTAATCTGTCGGATCTGGTCGTGTCATGGGGAGCCACTGGAATCACGCTGCATGTGTCGTTGTGTTGGCCAGGAGGGATCATACCAGGAAGGACTAGAGGTTGGAATTGCCTCAGGACCTTCTCTGGACTGGTGGGACACCTGATCTTGGGCGTCTGGTGCAGAGTGGGCAGGACTCATGGATCAGGGGGCGAGGTTGGTTTGGGGTTCCTGGAATCCTTTTGATGGTTGCTTCTGGACAGGGCTGCTGCCCTCAGTAGTTCTTGGTGCTCTGCGGTGCAGGCAGCCCTTTGGGGATTTGTAGAGGTTGCTGGTCCTGCAGGATGTCAACTTCTTGGAGCAATTGTCTTTGAAGCTGCAGACAGGCCGGTTGTTATCTGGATTGTTTACTGCTGGGGTCAGCTTACCAGTACTTTCTTCTTTCTTCTGAGGTCGCCAGGCATCTGGTGAGTGAGGTTCAGGGGAGCCCCTAAATACTAGATTTAAGGGCACTACAGGGGTCGGTATCCAATGGCTACTGTTCCTGAGGGTGGCTACAACCTTCCAATGCCCACTCCCTTTGGGGAGGGGGCCACATTCCTAACCCTATTGGTCCCTACCCTCCAAAACAAGTTGGAAGATTCTGCAGGGAGGGCGTCACTTCAGCTCTGGACACCTTAGCTGTGGTTGTAGCTGCAGTGGTCCCTCCTCCCTGTTTTACCTATTTTTTCCATTGGACCTGCTGGCAAAAGTGGAGCATGGCCTTGGGGGGTGGGGGTGGGATATATGGGATGCCCTGGGGCACTGTAACAGGAGGCCTGGGTCTTTGAGGCTCACACCAAATGTTACAGTTCCTGTAGGGGGAGTACTTTCACGCAGATAAGGCTTTGTTTCTGACCCCAGAGAGCACAAAGGCTCTCACCATATGGGGTCAGAAACATGTCTGTTAGTGGCAAGCTGGCAGACTGGTTAGTCCTGCACTAAAGGGTTTGGTAAAATACATGGGATTTCTCTAAGATGCCCTCTTTGTGCATTTTACAATAAATCCAACATTGGAATCCATGTGGGTTTATTGTGCTGGTAAGTTTGATACCATACTTACCAGACTAAAGTGAAGCCATCCTGGAGCGGTGGAGTGCGTAATAACATACTCCCAGACCATATAGTCAATATGGCCACACTGCACTTACAATGTCTAAGAATGGACTTGGACACTGTAGGGACACATTGCTCATTCAGCTATGCCCTCACCTGTGGTATAGTGCACCCTGCCGTGGGCTGTAAGGCCTGCTTGAGGGGTGACTTACCCATGCCACATGAGATGCCATGTCGACTTTACTTTTTTCTCCCCACCAATGCACAATCTGTAATGACAGCATGCATGTGTTTGGTGAGGAGTCCATTAGGGTGGCACAATTCAGGCTGCAGCTCTTAGGGACCCTTCCTGGTCAGAGCCCAGGTTACCCCTGGTACCTTTTACAAGGGACTTAGCTGTGTGCAGGGATGTGCCCATTGTCGAAACAATGGTACAGTTTTGGGAAAGAACACTGGTACTGGGCCATGGGTAGCAGTATCCCAGGAAACTCAGTCAAGTCAATATCCATATCAGGCAAAAAGTGTGCGGGTGCAGCTGTGCCAAAAGGGGTACTTTCCTCCAAGAATAACTGTAGGAAAATGCTACTGTTGGTATGGTCACCCCCCACTTTTTGCCTAGTGTTGATGGCAGCTTTGGTTGGAAGTGTGCTGGGACCTTGCTCATGGTCTCTTTCAGCAGTGGGGCGAACCTTGATATGTTCGTCTCCCCCAGAGAAAGCAAAATATCAGCAATATTTTGCAAGGCAGCAATTGTTCGGGGACACATCATCTCTAGTGGAACTTAGGCCTCCTGTACACCTTTCTTCCCATTACACTTCTGCCCAGATTTCTGAAGAAGATCAAGAATTACTGGGCCCAAGTATTCCTTGTGGCTCCGGACTGGGCAAGAAGAGTCTGCTACCCTGAGCTGCTGAGCATGGCCATCGATTGTTAGATCAGACTGTCCCTTTTGGAGGATCGTCTGTCTCACCACCCAAACCTGTTCAGTCTCCGCCTTCTTGCGTTAAGATTGAGCAGCAGCAGTTGACAACTTTGGACCTTCCAGGTCCTTGCATCGCTCTCCCAGCTACCACTTGTTCTTCTGCCTGGACGCCAGACTCTGTGCCAGTACTTGCCCCTGCTTTCCACTCCGCTTTTCCAACTCATACTGCCCTCTGCACCCTTTTAGCTTCTTCTCCCTCGATCTACTCTGTGCCCTCTTAGCCTTTTTTTCTTTCCTTCTGTCCTCCTGCCTTTTAGCCTTTTCTTTCTCGATCTTCTCCGTTCTGTACTGGTTAGCCTCTTTTCTGCCCTCCTGCCTCTTTAGTCTCCTCTAGTCTAGCCTCCTGCTTTTCCATCCTCCTCTTCCTTCTCTATTTGCCTCATTCTTTGCTGTTCTCCACCCATCTATCCCCTTTTCCTCCCTTCTCCCTTCCTGCCTTTTTGCCTCTGTTTCTCTTCATTTTGCTCTGTTCTGTGCCCACTCAGGCCAGGTCTTATCCCCCCACCCCCCCTTTCCAACAGTTTCCTGCCCTTCGCCGCCTATTCCCATGCCCTACTGGACCTACTTAATGGCAGTTGCTGTGCGAACACGCACAAGGTGTGCCGCTGACACGCCAAAAGCAAGCCTGTCCACTGCTGGGCCGCACCCAGTACCAGAACTCCTGGCTCCTCAACCCAGCAATGTTGCTCATCTAATGAGATCAAGATCTTCATACCCAAGACCCAGAACCCCCACTGCTGTATCATCTCTTCCCACACCCTGCCTCACTTGCCACTTCTCTTTCAATGTAAGTTCCACGAAAACTCCTACGCTACAGAGTCCCACCACATCCCCCAACTCCACTGTATGCTACTCAGCGTTCTATCCCTCAGCAAACACGCCACTGAAATCTGGAACACCATCAACCCCCTCAACCTAGATATTATGTTCATCACTGAAACCTGACTCACCCCCTCATTACCTCCAGACATAGCCACCCCCACCGTTTTCAAGATGATCCACCACAATAGCCCTGGCCGACACAGTGGAGGAATAGCAGTCATCCTCAAAGACCACATCAATTGCTCTTCCACAGACTACAACACTGCTCCGATCATGGAACACCTCAACTTCCAGATCAAGTCAGACGCCAACACCAGCTTCAGGGGATCCCTCTTGTACAGAGCCCCTGGTCCCCACTCCAACTTTTGCAGACACGTCCCCAACTTCCTCCTGGAAATAGATCCTGACCACTAGCTCCTCTAGGAGACCTCAACTTCCACCTAGGAGATCCGGATGACACAAACTCCACTAAACATCGAAAACATGAGCATCTGAGGCCTCTCTCAGCTGGTCACTTCCCCAACTCACTGCAGGGCACACCCTCAATCCCATCTTCTCCTCTAGTGACAGAATCAAGTTATCCCACACCACCTAGATAACCTGGACAGACAATATTATCATACACTTCACCGTCCAACGATTACCTGATGCCACTACTAGACCCCCTCTCTCCTCCGTCCACCGATTACCTGACGCCACTACTAGACCCCCTCTCTCCTCCGTCTAAGTTGGACCAAGGTAAAGGAAACCCCATGGATCACCACACTCAAAAATACAGACCCTACTCCCACCAACTCTCTACAAAACTGTGTTCAAAACCTCTCCATCTAGCTCACGTCCACCACCGACTGTCGCCCCAGTCAGAAACTCCCACAAACCCAGCAAAACGCTCCCTGGTTCACCACTGAACTTCCGACCCTCAAAATGAAACAGCTGGAAAGACCCTGGTGCACCAACAAAACACCTGACAACCTCGACCGCTTTAAGGCTGTTCTCAACCACTTCCGCCACCAACTCACTGAGTCCAGGAAAGTCGCCCTGCCCATCCTCATAGAATTCTGCGCCATTCGCACCAAAGAGCTCTTCAGAGTCATCAAAGAATTCTCCTGCCCGACTGCCATAGAGAACACCATCTACTCCTCGCAATCCCTCTGCAACAAACTATCGGACTACTTCCACTTCAAGATAATCAACATTTCCAGCAAGTTTGACCCCCCCAGTCCTTCAACATCGACCTCCCTTGCACCTCAGCTAACCCCACTCACAGAATGGAAACAGATCTGCACAGAATACAGTCGTCATCATGTCTTCCACTCACTCAGGAGTCCCAGTTCTACAACAGGGACAAGAATTTATAGGAGAGCCCCACAGCTAAATACTCAACACCTCCATCTCCACAGCCACTGTTCCCAACTCTTGGACACATGCAGAGTTTCAGTCCCTCCTGAAGAACCCACAGGCAACCCCAGTTACCTCTAAAACTATTGTCCTATCTCACTCCTCCCCTTACCCGCCAAGGTACTGGAAAAGATCATCAACCGCCAAATCACAGAAAACCTCGAACTCAACCTACTATACCCTTCCCAATTCAGCTTCCACCCAAACCATAGCACGGAGACAGCCCTCATCTCCACCATTGAAGACAACAGATGTCTTCTTGATCGCAGTGGATCAGTGGTCCTCATCCTCTTCGACCTCTTTTGCCTTTGACACCGTCTCTCACCACACACTCCTCACCAGACTCCAGAGGACAGGCATCCAGGGCAACGGACTCAAATTGAACCCCTCCTTTCTTTCAGGCCACACACAGAATTCTCCTTCCTCCCTCCGCTTCCTATCCCATGACATCATTTGTGGCGTACCTCAGGACTCCTCCCTCACCCCCACCCTCTTCAACTCCTTTATGACCCTTCTAGCAGAAGTAGTACAATCCCACGGACTCCACATTGTCTCATAAGCTGACGATACACAACTGGTCCTGTCTCTCTCCAACAACATACGCAACCTGAGCCAACTTTCAAAACACCATGACTGAAGTAGCAGAATGGATAAAGTCCAACTGCCTCAACCTGAACTTGGACTAGACCGAAATACTCATCTCCAGAAGCAAACCTTCCCCCTGGAACGACTCGTTGTGGCCACCAACCCTCTGACCCCTGCTCACACCGGCAAACCCAAGCACACAACCTAGGAATCATCATGGACACTCAACTCACCATTAGGCAACAGGTCAATGCTGTCTCCTCCTCATGCTTCCACATCCTCCGAATGCTCCGGAAGATTTTCTGTTGGCTACCCCTCCACATCAGGAAGACTGTTAACCAAGCCCTCATTACCAGCCGCCTGGACTATGGCAATGCTTTATATGCTTGAATCTCCAGGCACCTCCCCAACAGCCTTCAGACTGTCCAAAAAGCTTCAGCAAGACTGGTCCTCGAACTCTGCAAAAGAACCAGGACCACCCCCCCACCTAAGGAATGTCCACTGGCTCCCTGTGCAACAGCCCTGACACTTAAAACTCCTCACCAGCTCATACAACGCCTTCCAAAACACAGGACCTGCCTACCTCAACAGTTGCCTCTACTTCCTCCAACCGACAAGAGAGCTCCGCTTGGGCACCCTCACTAAGGCACACATCCCACGCATCCACATGTGCATACTGGAGGATGCTCCTTCTACCTCGCCGCCAAGACCTAGAACAACCTACCCCTCCATGTTCACACCGCTCCCTCTCTCACAGTGTTCAGAAAGCAACTCAAGACCTGGAGTGACAAGTTTGCGCTCTGGAAGCACCTCGATTGATTGATTGATTGATTGATGGATTTGCCTTCAGCCTGAAGTCTGTAACGTAATCTTGGCAGACGGGCGTCCCTCCACCAAAACGGTATAGTAAAGTCTGATCCCACTTCTCTCCCCCATACCCCCTTTTTTGCCCCTCTTTCTAAGGTTCCGTATATCCTTTCTCTGGCCCACCAGGGCTCTGCTGTAGGCACTTTCAAAGGTTATTTGTCTGCTGTTTCTGCCCTTTTAAGGTTGCCTGATCAACCTTCCTTGTTTAAGTCTCCTATTGTAAATAGGTTCCTAATTAAGCTCCTATCATGGAAAGTGGCAGGTCTGCTCCAAAAAAATACCTAACCCGGATTGGTGCAGTCTCATAGACCAACCCCATTTCATTTTATTGCAGGAGACATGGGCCCCTTCTGCGATCAATAGAGTAGGTCATTGGACCTTTCAGACGACCGTGCTCCCTTCACCATCTGGCAGGGCATCAGGGGGTTTGATAATCTGGTTAAAACATGATCTGTTCCCAAAGGCGAAGGAGCTAACAACCCCCACTAGGGACATACTAGCTGTCGAGGTCGAACTTAGCAGTCCAAGGGGGCCCGTTCGTATAGTGTTTGTAAACATATATGTTAGACCTGGCCCCCAAAGGTCTCAGACCGCTTTGATAAGTATGCTAACAGACCTCTTGAACTGTCTACCAGGGGGGCAGGGCTTAATTGTTGCAGGAGATTATAATATGCAACTGAATTGTAGAGACGACTACCAGCAAAAAGGAACCCAGGTTGCAGATCCATGGGATAGATCTGGGCCGGTCCAGGCCACAACTAAGAAAGCAGGGGGAGCATTAGATCTATTAGAGGACTGAATAAAAGCAAAGGGGTTAAGAATAGCAAATGGGAACACGAAGTCAGACACCCCGGCGTTGCCTACATACAGGAGAGGTCCATACTTGAGTCATCTAGATTGTCTTAGTAGATGACGCGCTCTTGAAATCTCTTATCGATATGGTCATTCTTCCACGTAATGATAGTGACCATCAAGCTCTGAGTACCTCTTTTTCTACTACCTCATTGAGTTGTAAAACATTGACAAAGTGGGTCAAGGGCAATGCCCTAATTATGACGAATGATTACAAAATTGTGAAATGGGAACTGGTGGAAGATGATGTAAATTTTCAGTTATTAATTTACAAAATAGTCACAAACGCTTTTACCCTTGAAATATACTGACTTTGTACCGGTGGATCTGATCAATTTGCACAGTATTTTGACCAATGGGTTAAAACAACATTTTCAGGTAGTAAGGAGGCGGGCAGAAATTGGGGCCAGAACATTGAGGTGGTTTTCTAACTCCTGCCGTCAGCCCAAAACACAATTATTGGGAGCACTGAAGGCAGGGAACTGCCGAGAGATAAGAGTATCCAGGGTCGCGTACAAAGCAGTACTAAAAAATGCTAAAAAAGAATGGGAAACCAAATATTGGAATGGGTTGGTAGATGCACTTCATGAGAAGGATCTTAAACTGTTTTGGAAATTAGTGACAGGTAAAGGTAGCTCCCGAACTGTGGAGAATTACCCCGTAATCCAGCCAGAAACTTGGGTGTCACTTTTTAAAAACTTATATAGAGTGGCTCCAATTAGTAGCATTACTGTCCCTTTATTAAAATCCAATGGGCCCTTTATTTCCTATACACCAACTGTTGAGACAGTTACACTACCTAAATTTGACTTGGATCTCTTTTCTTTATAAGAAACAACTTTGGCTCTCCAGTCAGTACGTAGAGGGAAGGCCCCCGGGCCAGATGGTATTCCAGGCGATTTATACTTGTCCCGACTGACAACCTGGTCTTTAGATTTAAATGCGCTCAGTAATGAGATACTGAGGGGTGGAGGACTTCCCCCCACGTGACAAGGAGCAATCATAGTCCCTATTTTCAAGAAAGGGCCTAGGGAAGAACCAGCTAATTATAGGCCAATAAGTCTAATTGATTTTAGCCAACAAAATATTCTGCAAGCAGGTACTGAACAGACTACAGGCTTGGATAGAGGATTCTCATATCCTTTCCGACTTCCATGCAGGATTTAGGAAAAGAGTGAGTACAATAGATCAGGCATTCATGTTTAATCTCCTTTGCTGGAAATACCGGTCACTCAATAAGAGCCACTTGTATGTGGCTTTTATCGATCTAAAAGTTGCCTTTGATATGGTTCCACAGGACTTAATGTGGAATGCTCTGGAGAGCTACCAACTTGACAAAGAATTACTAAGATTGATTAGGTACCTACACAAGGGGACTTATGCACAGGTACGTTGGTCTCAAAGTGGTGATCTAACAGAAGCTATACCTGTTAACAGGGGGGGGGTCAGGCAGGGGTGCGTCCTGGCCCCCACATTGTTCAATCTTTTTATCAATGGTGTGGTGGACCAGTTGTTACACTGTAACCATGATGCTCCAAAGTTAGCAGGGGCCTCTGTCCCCACTTTAATGTTCGCTGATGATACTTTATTAATTTCAAGAACCCCAATGGGCCTACAAAACGAACTGGATGCTTTTTCTAATTTTTGCTCCAGTAGAGGACTTGAAATAAATCCAACCAAATCAAAGTTCATGGCTTTTAATCTACATAAATCATTCAGGGGGACAATGACTATAGCAGGCCATCCGGTAGAGAGAGTTAGTCAATTCGACTATCTGGGGCTTAGGTTAGCAGACTATCAACAGTGGTCGGCGCAGATTGGGAAGAGTTTGTCAGTTTTCAGACAGAGGTCAGCAGTGATAGGGAGGGAAATTGCTAATATCTCGGAAGGGGAGATCTCATCCGCTATTACAGTCTATAAAGCAGCGGCAGTGGCAGCTTCAGCTTATGGTGCCGAGCTTTGAGGGCACTCTAACTCTAGGTGTTTGACGACGGTAGAAAACCGATTTATACGTACTTTTTTGCAGCTGCCGATGAGCACTCCTCTTATACCTCTAAGATTTGATTTAGCCTTAAACGAGGTTCATAATGAAATTGCCCTAAGACCTCCTATGTATTGGGTTCGTCTCTGGAATTCTGAGTATTTGTCCACCTTCCAAACAGCAACAGATGAGTTTCTTGTGGGTGATTGTGCACCAAAAATCACCTGGTTTAGATATATCAGAGACATGTGTAAACTCCTTAAAATGGAGGAGGTGTGGAGAGATCCTCATAATTTGACCAAGGAAGTAAAAGTGCGCATAAATAGGTGCTGCTGGGAGAATATTCTGGTGCAAATTTGGTCTAAAAAAAAAACTCAAGGTAGCCGGACCCTACAGTTTTTGGACCATAAATGTAGCCCTAAGTTTGAGGCCTATATGTATAATGTAAATCCTCCTTACACCAAAACCCTCTTTATTAAATTCAGATTAGGGATTCTCCCGCTCAAGACACTTAGTGCGAGATGGAGCGTGGAGAATTGCAACCTGACCTTCTGTCATTACTGTCAAGAGAAACCAGAGTCACTAGCACACTTTGTTTTTCTGTCCTAGATATCTGGCCCCCCGGAAGAAGTGGATTATCCCGTTATGTAGTTCAATGGGGATAAGGGAATGCAATACATCATTACGCATTTTGACAACTGATACAACTGACAAGGTAGTCTTCTCAGTTGCGAGATACCTGCAAAACGCATGGGCTATAAGAACCAGAGAATTGCTATAATTGTGTTTTTTAACAAATTGATTTTAGATTAGAATTATTTAATGTAGCAGTTAATTGATTGGAGTTAAGATATAGTGGCCCATCATATTTTAATATCTTAATATTTTAATATTTTAGGATCTTAAGATTTTAAGATTGTCTGTTTCGCGCTGTTCTAACAATTGTGTGATTTTATAATTCACCCAGGGTCTTTTAATGTATTATCTGGCACTTTTTGTTTCTCTTTTTCATAATTGATCTATTGTATAATTATGATAAGGTGTTCATTGCATACTTTTATGGCTTTTTAGCCGAAATAAAGTTATTATTGAGAATTGAGGTTCCTTAATGGCCTTACTCACGTTTCTTCCAACTCCATTCATTATGCCCCAGTGGATTTGAATTTGGTTTTGGCGTTTCTGATGTGCTCTCCTTTCGAGCTTGTCCACAATTGTCCTCAGGCTTCTAACTTTGAAAACAGCCTTCCTTGTGGCCATTACATCTGTCCGCAAGGTAAGTGAGCTTGCAGGTGTTGTCATCTAAGCCATCCTACCTTTTCATCTACCCAGACAAAGTTGTGCTTCGCACTAGGGCTTCCTTTTTGCCAAACGTGGTCATGCCCTTTCATGTAGGCAAGTCCATCTCCTTGCCTACTTTTTATGCGCCCCCTAAGTCCTTCTTAAGAAGAGGCTCCACGGTCTGTGTCCAAAAAGGAGCATTGGCGTTCTACATTGATTATTCAAAAGAGTTCTGTATTGGTTATGTGGTGCGAAGAAAGACCGGTAGTGCAGAAGAGAACCATCTCCACGTATCGACGCATTAAATGTGGTATGCACTGGCTAAGAAGGAACCTCCTTAGGGTTTGCACGCTCATTCTGCCAGAGCCAAAGCTGCGAGCACACCATTAGCACATGGAGTTCCAGCCCTTAATATCTGTCAGGCAGCAGTGTGGGCATCTCTGCAAACGTTTACCAAACACTACTTCCTGGACAGATAGGTCCATAAGTTTGGGCACTTTGCCTGTTTGGTCCTGCAGGACTTTCTGGTCTGATCTTAGTTAGCCACCTACAGGGATGTTATTGCTTAGGTATCTATTTTGAGGTAAGGAATCTGCAATTAGATGTCTCCGTCAGTTACTTAACTTTGGTGATGGCTAATCTATTGGAGACAATATTTAGTTGCACATTCCTTACTGACCCACCCATCCTCCGTGTTCTGTCAACTGATGTATAGGGACAGGACACTAATGAAGGATTTTTTATTACAGCACTACTACTAAACTAGCATTGTTATATCTCCCTTTGAAGATGTCTACCCAAAATAGCCATCAGAAATAGCATTGCAATACACAGGGCCCTATTGGAGAGCCAAACCATATACTAAAAAATTGGAATGGGGAATAGTGACCCCCAACCAAGGTAAGTGTGGAAGTTAGCTGGGGGCAAATAGAAACATCAGAGGTAATAACGGTAATTGCCCCTAGCAGCCAGTTGCAAGGCAGTTACCCACCAGTTGTCCCAAAGAGAGTAGTGGTTGGAGTTTGTGGAATTCAGGGGCCCACAGTCTCCCAAGTTGGTTGGAAGGCAACAGGACCCAGAGGAGGCCACAGACTCACCATCTGTGTTGCAGAGACGTTGGATGTCCGTGGGACAGCAGACCACACCAGCTGGTTGAAGTCGCCTTGAGGTGCCTGCGGGTGCAGGGGAGTGACTCCTTCACTCCGAGGGAGATTACTCTGTGCTTCCTTGTACAAACCGAGTCCTTGTGACCCTGGAGGATGCATATCCTTGGATGTTGCAGAATTTCTAGCAGGATCAGGAGAAACAATGTTGCAGTGGGAGCCTTCACCCAAGAAGTAGATGCGTTTCGGTTCCAAAGCAGACCGGCAGCAGTTCCAGACGGCAGGATCAGAAGATGTCTTGCAGAGTTCCTTTGAGAGTCTTGCTTGACGAATATGAGGACCCACCCTCGGTCATCCTTAAGTAACCCTCAAAGAGGGGGTTGGTCACTCTCTCTCTCTCTCTCTGAAGTGACCTACCTATCAGAGTGGGTCAGGTACGTCATCTGCCCGGCCTAGCCAGTCAGATGCTCCCAGAGGCCTCTGCCCATCTTGTTTTCAAGATGGCAAAATCAAGTGGCCACCTGGCAGAGCTCTGTGCACCTCCCTAGGGGAGGGGCTGGACAGGGAGGTGGTCACTCCCCTGTTCTTTGTGTAGTTTTGTGCCATAGCATGAACCAGGGGTTCCTGAACAGGTGCAAACCGGATTATGCCAGGAGGGCATCAAATGTGCCCTTCAAAGTAGTTTGGTGGTGTTCAGAGGTCACCCTAGCCCTTAGACACCTAATACACAGGGAGAGGTCATACCTCTCCCTTGCAGTAAATCTTTTGTTCTGCTTCTCTGGCCTGTGCCAGGCTCACCAGCCGGAGGGCAGAGCAGTGTCTGGGGGCAGTGCGGGCTGGCAGCTAGACCCTCATAAGGCTGCTCAAGCAGTACTGGGGGATTCTTTAAGGATCCCAGAGTACGTGATATCATGCAGCTAATGCTGGAATCTGTGTAGTTTCATGATTCCAACATGTTTGATACCAAACATGCCTAGGTTCGGAGAAGTCATTATGTAGTTGGACCAGTCATGTTGATTAGTGTCCACTACAGACCTTAAGTCGGATTCCCTGAACTTAAAGTCCAGCAGATGAGGCCTTTGGTCTGTGGGGGCACCCTGCTCATGCAGAGGTACCCTCACACTATGCACCCAGCCTTTTGGCTGAAGAGCCTACCAGAGGGGTACTTATAGTGTCTAAGTGCAGTGATCAGAATTGGTGGTGAAAGGGTGCATGCACCATTTCACACAGGCTGCAGTGGCAGGCCTGCAGACAGTTTGCATGGGTTTCCATGGGAGTTACAATACATGTTACAGTCCATTGTGGGACCCATGGTGTACCAAGGCCCTGGGTACCTAAGTACCATATAGTAGGGACTTAAATGTGGTCACCAGTATGCCAATTGTTGGTGTTACCAATCAACCAAACTTAGGAACCAAGCAACCAAACTTAGGGTAGAGAACACTGGCTCTGGGGGCCCTGGTTTGCAGGATCCCAGTGCACTACAGTCCAAGACATACTGAAAACTTGCACAAAAAAAAAAAGCGAGGGGTACGACATCCAGAACGCAGCTAACTACAACCAGGATCCCAGTTTCTGTGTTCTCCTCCCTAAATTAACTTGATATGTAGCTTTTACACCCTACCCCTGACATTGTAAGTGTGAAGAAGACATCTTGAGGGTTGTAGTGGACATTGGTCAACACAGGATGTCCAACTACAGCCTCTAGCACTCTCCAGCTCCAAGAACAATGTCCTCTGCAACTACTGCGACATAGGCATCACCCCGGGTCCCTCCATTCATCTCTATAGAAAACCAGACGCCTTGTTTACCCACTACACCCGGCTCCCCCTGTGCTGCTGAGGGTGTTTTGTGTGTCTATTTGGGGGACCCCCCTCTCCCCCCAAAATCACTACAAACCCCACTGGTCTGCTCCCCGAGGACACAGGTACATACCTGCTAGCAGACTGGAACCGGTTCACCCCCTGTCTCCATAGGCACCTATGTTATGTGGGCCCCTCTTTGACCTCTGCACCTGACTGGCCCTGTGTTGCTGGTTCTGGGGGTTTGGGATTAACTTGAACCCCCAACGGTGGGCTGCCTATGCCCTGGAGACTGAACTTGTAAGTGCTTTATTTACCTCACAAACTAACCTGTACTTACCTCCCCCAGGAAATGTTGAATTTTGCACTGTCCACTTTTAAAATAGCTTATTGCCATTTTATGCCAAACTCTGTACATTACTGTTTTAATTCAAAGTCCTATCTTTACCTATGCAAAGTACCTTACATTCAATGTACTTACATGTAATTTGAATCTTGTGGTTCTAAATAAATTAAGAAAAGAATATTTTTCCTTATAAAGACCTATTGGCCTGGAGTTAAGTCACTGAGTGTGACACAAATGCTTCACTACCCTCTGATAAGCCTAACTGCTCGACCACACTACCACAAATAGAGCATTAGTATCATCTATTATTGCCTCTGTCAAGCCTCTTGGGGAACCCCTGGACTCTGTGCACACGATCTCTCACTTCGAGATAGTATATACAGAGCCAGCTACCTACAGCAGGACATTGGGGAAATGCTTGTGGTGTGACATTCCTCTGGTCATATCAAACCATTTCAAGCTTGTCATTTAGATATATTCTTGTTTAATTCATCATTGGCCCAGGAAAGCCTTGCTTTGGCCACAATTTAATGTTATTTATTCACATTTTCAGCTTCTCTGTGTTTGCCAGGTCAACTGCCTCGCTTCAAATCACATTTTGTAATGTTTCCTGAAGCCTTTGAACTACATGTTCATATCCAGCCAATTTGTAATGTCACAATGTAATATGATTTTGGTCTTGGCTTATTTTATGTGCTTGCCTTTCGATCCTCTGTACAGTTGTCCTTTACGCGTACTGAAATTTAAAACAGTGTTCCTCATTGCAGGTAAGGCAAGTGAGTGAACTTCAGGGCTTATTAGCTGTGCCTCTTCATGTTTCCTTCTTTCTGACAAGCTGGTACTTTGCACAAAGATGGCATTCCTTCCCAATGTAGTTGCACCCTTTCTTGTAGGACAGTTCATCGCTTAGTCATCCCTTTATGGACTGCCTCATCCCTCAAAGGAGGAAGTTCAAGAACATTACCTTGATCCTAACGGCTTGCAGTTTTTATATCACATTTTTTATATTGAAAGAACCAGGAATTTCCAAACAGACAAGCAGCTGCTGATTGGTTTCTTTAGAGCAAAAATTCAGAAGCGAACCATCTCTACATGGATTGTCTTATATATTAAGATCTGCTATGGTCTATCCGAGAAGAAGCTTCCAGAAGGCTTGCATGCTCATTCTACCATAACAAAGGCTGGTGCCTAAGGGTTGAAGTGCTGTGTGTCAGTCGTGGACAAGTGCCAGGCTGCTGTGTGAACATCGCTAAACACATTCACTAGGAACTACTGCCTGGTAGCAAGGTCTGGCAGAGATGGCCATTTCGCCCCTCAAGGATTTCCTGCTCTGAGACTTTCCACAGACTCATTGCTTGAAGGGTACTGCTTTGGCATCTATTCAAAAGATGAGGAATCAGCAGTTAGAAGTTTCAATCAGAAAAACAAGTTTTTTGCCTTCAGTAACCCCTTGAATTGTAGAAACTCTATCTAACCGCAGATTTCTAACCAAGCCTCCAAAACTGACTCCTATGGGACATAGTAATGAGATGCCAATAAATGAATTCTCCACGCTACCTGTTTCTGGCTTTTAAGGATCCACTCTGACACTGATGAAGTACGGAAAATAAACGGACACCAGTGCAACCTAGCGGTGCATTAATGCTGGTCATAACATCACCTCCGTGGCAGGAGTTTGAACGTGACCACAAGACACCACCTGTTGGCGAGCAAGGGAACTGATATGCAATGTGTCCAGGTTCTGTTTACTGCCTGGAGATATTTAACAGGTGAGGAATCTGCAGTTGGATTGTCTCCACCAGAAAAAGGCATTATCCAACGTAGGTAACTTGTTCTTCTTCTCGAGGCTCTTTCTAATCTAGAAGACAATGTGGGAAGAATGGGTGCCCATCCTAGACCTATGTCAGCTGATTATCCTCTGTATGGTCACTATGCAGTAAGTGTTGCAGCTACTAATGGAGAGAGTATTTCTGGCATCCAATATGCTTACTTTAATTCACTATAAATAATAATGTTTATGGTTTTTGGCAGTCTGGTAAACACTACCAATTCAGAGTGCTCCATTTTGGCTTCATATCAGTTTGAGAATTTCCACAAATTGTATTGCACCTGAGGCAGGGCACCTTCAACACTTGTATCTTCAGAAATACCTTGTTGATTGGTTGTTCAAGGTCACATTTAGGGAAACTGCAAACAACTCTGTAACAATCAGAACCCAGCCATTCTAAGGATTAGAACTTAGGCACTGAGAAAGCAAAGGTGTCTCCCTTGCAAGAGAGACAATTGAGTCCAGCAGACCTGGCAAGTCAGACTCAAAAACAATCAAGTGTCAGAGTATGTATTTGGAATGATTACTTGGAATGTTGTCATATTACATAGGCCTCAAACTGTTTTTCCAATCGGGAAATCAGATGATACGGTAAACTGCATGAGCGGTGGGCACAAATGACAGGCTCCTTTGATGAAATTCAAGTAATGAAATAGATTAAATAGTATGTCCTGTGGTAGACACCAACAAAGAACAGTAGGAGGGCTATCATACCCTGAACACACCTTGTCTTAACCAAGGGCTCCAGTATGGAAGGATTGGAAGTCATTCTTAAAAAACTATTACATCGAAAGGATGGTTGTTTGCAGAGAAAATGAAAATACACATCAGTGTGTTTGAACTGAAGTCTGTGAAGAGACCTTTAATCATTCTTACCACAAATGCAGTATTCAGTAATGTTGATCCTAACAGACAGAATAGCATCAACAAAGAGCAGCACAAGGTTGGTTTTCCTTCAACATAGCTTCAACATCCGTGACATTGGGCCATAAGGCACTATCTGGCTCTAAAGGAGAAGCATTGACTTGGATCATAGAATGACCAAGTTGACTTCCTGAAGCGCACATCACACAGTTGGTGTCAGTTGAACTTGGTGATAATCTGCAGAGGAGAGTGTTTGAGGCAAGGGAAAAGCCAAAATTAGATCTGTTTGTAACAGTGATCAATAAGAAATGCAACAGGTACCCCACAAATTGAAGGAAAAATGTGTTTTTGATTGCATCGTTATAGCTTTAACCGTAGGCTTTGCCCCCTTCTCCTGTTAACTGCAAGCCATTGCAAAATATAACTCATGCTGGTTCATACTAATCACCCCAAGAAGGTTCGGACAATACTTGTTCACAGATCTTCTGCATCTGAGAAAAGTATATCTGATAGAGAACACTTACCTTTGTATTCTTCCCAAGTGTCAGACTGATCCGGAAGATATTTTCGTGAGCATTACCCCAGCATGGCAGTCGGTGGCAATGATCGGCTCTGTGTCTTTGGTCAGCGTCATCCTCGCTGAAAATGAGATCATGGTTCCATGTCAGTTCTTTTCTTTCCACGCCAGCCTGTGCTGATCCAAAGAGAGCTGCCCCTCAGTCACTTTTTGACAAGTCTTTTTCGACTTTGTCGAATTCTTTTTAAGATCACTCATGATGAGTCGAGGAGGTCATCTAGGCATTCTGGTATCCAGCCCTGTGGATCCTGTCATCGGACAATGTCCGTGACTGTTTCCTACCTCGTGTGCTTGTGGAGTTTAAAGCGCAGCAATGACCCGAAGTCATCCTCTGAGTGCCGTGCCATGCATCAGAAGGCTTTGAGGTAAAATAGTGGTAAAAAGAGATAATACTAATGCTCTATTTTGTGGTAGTGTGGTCGAGCAGTAGGCTTATCCAAGGAGTAGTGTTAAGCATTTGTTGCACATACACATAGACAATAAATGAGGTACACACACTCAGAGACAAATCCAGCCAATAGATTTTTGTATAGAAAAATATCTTTTCTTAGTTTATTTTAAGAACCACAGGTTCAAATTTAACATGTAATATCTTGTTTGAAAGGTATTGCAGGTAAGTACATTAGGAACTTTAAATCATAAAAATTGCATGTATACTTTTCAAGTTATTGACAAATAGCTGTTTTAAAAGTGGACACTTAGTGCAATCTTCACAGTTCCTAGGGGAGGTAAGTATTTGTTAGTTTTACCAGGTAAGTAAGACACTTACAGGGTTCAGTTCTTGGTCCAAGGTAGCCCACCGTTGGGGGTTCAGAGCAACCCCAAAGTTACCACACCAGCAGCTCAGGGCCGGTCAGGTGCAGAGTTCAAAGTGGTGCCCAAAACACAGAGGCTAGAATGGAGAGAAGGGGGTGCCCCGGTTCCGGTCTGCTTGCAGGTAAGTACCCACGTCTTCGGAGGGCAGACCAGGGGGGTTTTGTAGGGCACCGGGGGGGACACAAGCCCACACAGAAATTTCACCCTCAGCAGCGCGGGGGCGGCCGGGTGCAGTGTAGAAACAAGCGTCGGGTTCGCAATGTTAGTCTACGAGAGATCTTGGGATCTCTTCAGCGCTGCAGGCAGGCAAGGGGGGGGTTCCTCGGGGAAACCTCCACTTGGGCAAGGGAGAGGGACTCCTGGGGGTCACTTCTCCAGTGAAAGTCCGGTCCTTCAGGTCCTGGGGGCTGCGGGTGCAGGGTCTCTCCCAGGCGTCGGGACTTTGGATTCAAAGAGTCGCGGTCAGGGGAAGCCTCGGGATTCCCTCTGCAGGCGGCGCTGTGGGGGCTCAGGGGGGACAGGTTTTGGTACTCACAGTATCAGAGTAGTCCTGGGGTCCCTCCTGAGGTGTTGGATCTCCACCAGCCGAGTCGGGGTCGCCGGGTGCAGTGTTGCAAGTCTCACGCTTCTTGCGGGGAGCTTGCAGGGTTCTTTCAAAGCTGCTGGAAACAAAGTTGCAGCCTTTCTTGGAGCAGGTCCGCTGTCCTCGGGAGTTTCTTGTCTTTTCGAAGCAGAGGCAGTCCTCAGAGGATGTCGAGGTCGCTGGTCCCTTTGGAAGGCGTCGCTGGAGCAGGATCTTTGGAAGGCAGGAGACAGGCCGGTGAGTTTCTGGAGCCAAGGCAGTTGTCGTCTTCTGGTCTTCCTCTGCAGGGGTTTTCAGCTAGGCAGTCCTTCTTCTTGTAGTTGCAGGAATCTAATTTTCTAGGGTTCAGGGTAGCCCTTAAATACTAAATTTAAGGGCGTGTTTAGGTCTGGGGGGTTAGTAGCCAATGGCTACTAGCCCTGAGGGTGGGTACACCCTCTTTGTGCCTCCTCCCAAGGGGAGGGGGTCACAATTCTAACCCTATTGGGGGAATCCTCCATCTGCAAGATGGAGGATTTCTAAAAGTCAGAGTCACCTCAGCTCAGGACACCTTAGGGGCTGTCCTGACTGGCCAGTGACTCCTCCTTGTTGCTTTCTTTGTTCCCTCCAGCCTTGCCGCCAAAAGTGGGGGCCGTGGCCGGAGGGGGCGGGCAACTCCACTAAGCTGGAGTGCCCTGCTGGGCTGTGACAAAGGGGTGAGCCTTTGAGGCTCACCGCCAGGTGTTACAGCTCCTGCCTGGGGGAGGTGTTAGCATCTCCACCCAGTGCAGGCTTTGTTACTGGCCTCAGAGTGACAAAGGCACTCTCCCCATGGGGCCAGCAACATGTCTCTAGTGTGGCAGGCTGCTGGAACTAGTCAGCCTACACAGACAGTCGGTTAAGTTTCAGGGGGCACCTCTAAGGTGCCCTCTGGGGTGTATTTTGCAATAAAATGTACACTGGCATCAGTGTGCATTTATTGTGCTGAGAAGTTTGATACCAAACTTCCCAGTTTTCAGTGTAGCCATTATGGTGCTGTGGAGTTCGTGTTTGACAGACTCCCAGACCATATACTCTTATGGCTACCCTGCACTTACAATGTCTAAGGTTTTGTTTAGACACTGTAGGGGTACCATGCTCATGCACTGGTACCCTCACCTATGGTATAGTGCACCCTGCCTTAGGGCTGTAAGGCCTGCTAGAGGGGTGTCTTATCTATACTGCATAGGCAGTGAGAGGCTGGCATGGCACCCTGAGGGGAGTGCCATGTCGACTCACTCGTTTTGTACTCACTAGCACACACAAGCTGGCAAGCAGTGTGTCTGTGCTGATTGAGAGGTCTCCAGGGTGGCATAAGACATGCTGCAGCCCTTGGAGACCTTCCTTGGCATCAGGGCCCTTGGTACTAGAAGTACCAGTTACAAGGGACTTATCTGGATGCCAGGGTCTGCCAATTGTGGATACAAAAGTACAGGTTAGGGAAAGAACACTGGTGCTGGGGCCTGGTTAGCAGGCCTCAGCACACTTTCAATTGTAAACATAGCATCAGCAAAGGCAAAAAGTCAGGGGGCAACCATGCCAAGGAGGCATTTCCTTACACAACCCCCCCCCAAACGAAAGAGGATGAGACTAACCTTTCCCAAGAGAGTCTTCATTTTCTAAGTGGAAGAACCTGGAAAGGCCATCTGCATTGGCATGGGCAGTCCCAGGTCTGTGTTCCACTATAAAGTCCATTCCCTGTAGGGAGATGGACCACCTCAACAGTTTAGGATTTTCACCTTTCATTTGCATCAGCCATTTGAGAGGTCTGTGGTCAGTTTGAACCAGGAAGTGAGTCCCAAAGAGGTATGGTCTCAGCTTCTTCAGGGACCAAACCACAGCAAAGGCCTCCCTCTAAATGGCACTCCAACGCTGCTCCCTGGGGAGTAACCTCCTGCTAATGAAAGCAACAGGCTGGTCAAGGCCATCATCATTTGTTTGGGACAAAACTGCCCCTATCCCATGTTCAGAGGCATCAGTCTGCACAATGAACTGCTTAGAATAATCTGGAGCTTTTAGAACTGGTGCTGAGCACATTGCTTGTTTCAGGGTGTCAAAGGCCTGTTGGCATTCCACAGTCCAGTTCACTTTCTTGGGCATTTTCTTGGAGGTGAGTTCAGTGAGGGCTGTCACAATGGATCCATATCCCTTCACAAACCTCCTGTAATACCCAGTCAAGCCAAGGAATGCCCTGACTTGAGTCTGGGTTTTTGGAGCTACCCAGTCCAGAATAGTCTGGATCTTGGGTTGGAGTGGCTGAACTTGGCCTCCACCTACAAGGTGGCCCAAGTAAACCACAGTTCCCTGCCCTATCTGGCATTTGGATGCCTTGATAGAGAGGCCTGCAGATTGCAGAGCCTTCAAAACCTTCTTCAGGTGGACCAGGTGATCCTGCCAGGTGGAGCTAAAGACAGCAATATCATCAAGATAAGCTGTGCTAAAGGACTCCAAGCCAGCAAGGACTTGATTCACCAACCTTTGGAAGGTGGCAGGGGCATTCTTTAAACCAAAGGGCATAACAGTAAACTGATAATGCCCATCAGGTGTGGAGAATGCTGTTTTCTCTTTTGCTCCAGGTGCCATTTTTATTTGCCAGTACCCTGCTGTCAAGTCAAAGGTACTTAAGAATTTGGCAGCACCTAATTTATCTATGAGCTCATCAGCTCTTGGAATTGGATGAGCATCTGTCTTGGTGACAGAATTGAGCCCTCTGTAGTCCACACAAAACCTCATCTCTTTCTTTCCATCTTTGGTGTGAGGTTTGGGGACTAAGACCACTGGGCTAGCCCAGGGGCTGTCAGAGCGCTCAATTACTCCCAATTCCAGCATCTTGTGGACTTCCACCTTGATGCTTTCCTTAACATGGTCAGATTGTCTAAAGATTTTGTTCTTGACAGGCATGCTGTCTCCTGTGTCCACATCATGGGTACACAGGTGTGTCTGACCAGGGGTTAAGGAGAAGAGTTCAGGAAAATGTTGTAGGACTCTCCTACAATCAGCTTGCTGTTGGCCAGAGAGGGTGTCTGAGTAGATCACTCCATCTACTGTGCCATCTTTTGGGTCTGATGACAGAAGATCAGGGAGAGGTTCACTCTCTGCCTCCTGATCCTCATCTGTTACCATCAACAGATTCACATCAGCCCTGTCATGGAAGAGCTTAAGGTGGTTCACATGGATCACCCTCTTGGGGCTCCTGCTTGTGCCCAGGTCCACCAGGTAGGTGACCTGACTCTTCCTTTCTAGCACTGGGTAAGGGCCACTCCATTTGTCCTGGAGTGCCCTGGGAGCCACAGGCTCCAGAACCCAGACTTTCTGCCCTGGTTGGAACTCAACCAGTGCAGCCTTTTGGTCATACCAAAACTTCTGGAGCTGTTGGCTGGCCTCAAGGTTTTTGGTTGCCTTTTCCATGTACTCTGCCATTCTAGAGCGAAGGCCAAGTACATAGTCCACTATGTCTTGTTTAGGCTCATGAAGAGGTCTCTCCCAGCCTTCTTTAACAAGAGCAAGTGGTCCCCTTACAGGATGACCAAACAGAAGTTCAAAGGGTGAGAATCCTACTCCCTTCTGTGGCACCTCCCTGTAAGCGAAAAGCAGACATGGCAGGAGGACATCCCATCTCCTTTTGAGTTTTTCTGGGAGCCCCATGATCATGCCCTTTAATGTCTTGTTGAATCTCTCAACTAAGCCATTAGTTTGTGGATGGTAAGGTGTAGTGAATTTATAAGTCACTCCACACTCATTCCACATATGTTTCAGGTATGCTGACATGAAGTTGGTACCTCTGTCAGACACCACCTCCTTAGGGAAACCCACTCTGGTAAAGATACCAATGAGGGCCTTGGCTACTGCAGGGGCAGTAGTCGACCTAAGGGGAATAGCTTCAGGATACCTGGTAGCATGATCCACTACTACCAGGATATACATATTTCCTGAGGCCGTGGGAGGTTCTAGTGGACCAACTATGTCCACACCCACTCTTTCAAAGGGAACCCCCACCACTGGAAGTGGAATGAGGGGGGCCTTTGGATGCCCACCTGTCTTACCACTGGCTTGACAGGTGGGGCAGGAGAGGCAAAACTCCTTAACCATGTTGGACATATTGGGCCAGTAGAAGTGGTTGACTAGCCTCTCCCACGTCTTGGTTTGTCCCAAATGTCCAGCAAGGGGAATGTCATGGGCCAATGTTAGGATGAATTCTCTGAACAGCTGAGGCACTACCACTCTCCTAGTGGCCCCAGGTTTGGGGTCTCTGGCCTCAGTGTACAGGAGTCCATCTTCCCAATAGACCCTATGTGTTCCATTTTTCTTGCCCTTGGACTCTTCAGCAGCTTGCCGCCTAAGGCCTTCAAGAGAGGGACAGGTTTCTTGTCCCTTACACAGCTCCTCCCTTGAGGGTCCCCCTGGGCCTAAGAGCTCAACCTGATAAGGTTCAAGCTCCAAAGGCTCAGTTCCCTCAGAGGGCAGAACTTCTTCCTGAGAAGAGAGGTTCCCTTTCTTTTGCTGTGTTGCAGTTGGTTTCCCAACTGACTTTCCTTTCCTCTTGGTAGGCTGGGCCATTCTTCCAGACTCCAGCTCTACTTGTTCACCCTGTGCCTTGCATTGTGCTCTTGTTTTCACACACACCAGTTCAGGGATACCCAGCATTGCTGCATGGGCTTTTAGTTCTACCTCAGCCCATGCTGAGGACTCCAGGTCATTTCCAAGCAGACAGTCCACTGGGATATTTGAGGAGACCACCACCTGTTTCAGGCCATTGACCCCTCCCCATTCTAAAGTAACCATTGCCATGGGATGTACTTTTCTCTGATTGTCAGCGTTGGTGACTGTGTAAGTTTTTCCAGTCAGGTATTGGCCAGGGGAAACCAGTTTCTCTGTCACCATGGTGACACTGGCACCTGTATCCCTCAGGCCCTCTATTCTAGTCCCATTAATTAAGAGTTGCTGTCTGTATTTTTGCATGTTAGGCGGCCAGACAGCTAGTGTGGCTAAATCCACCCCACCCTCAGAAACTAGAGTAGCTTCAGTGTGGACCCTGATTTGCTCTGGGCACACTGTTGATCCCACTTGGAGACTAGCCATACCAGTGTTACCTGGATGGGAGTTTGGAGTGGAACCTTTCTTGGGACAGGCCTTGTCTCCAGTTTGGTGTCCATGCTGTTTACAGCTATGACACCAGGCCTTTTTGGGATCAAAGTTTTTACCCTTGTACCCATTGTTTTGTGAAGAGGCTCTGGGCCCACCCTCCTGTGCAGGTTTTTGGGGGCCTGTAGAAGACTCTTTACTATTTTTAGTTTTGGTTGTCTCATCACCCTTCCCCTGGGGAGTCTTTGTGACCCCTTTCTTTTGGTCACCCCCTGTTGAAGTCTTGGACACCCTTGTCTTGACCCAATGGTCCGCCTTCTTTCCCAATTCTTGGGGAGAAATTGGTCCTAGGTCTACCAGATGCTGATGCAGTTTATCATTGAAACAATTACTTAACAGGTGTTCTTTCACAAATAAATTGTACAGCCCATCATAATTACTTACACCACTGCCTTGAATCCAACCATCTAGTGTTTTCACTGAGTAGTCTACAAAGTCAACCCAGGTCTGGCTCGAGGATTTTTGAGCCCCCCTGAATCTAATCCTATACTCCTCAGTGGAGAATCCAAAGCCCTCAATCAGGGTACCCTTCATGAGGTCATAAGATTCTGCATCTTGTCCAGAGAGTGTGAGGAGTCTATCCCTACACTTTCCTGTGAACATTTCCCAAAGGAGAGCACCCCAGTGAGATCTGTTCACTTTTCTGGTTACACAAGCCCTCTCAAACGCTGTGAACCATTTGGTGATGTCATCACCATCTTCATATTTAGTTACAATCCCTTTAGGGATTTTCAACATGTCAGGAGAATCTCTGACCCTATTTATGTTGCTGCCACCATTGATGGGTCCTAGGCCCATCTCTTGTCTTTCCCTCTCTATGGCTAGGATCTGTCTTTCCAAAGCCAATCTTTTGGCCATCCTGGCTAACTGGATGTCCTCTTCACTGGAGTTATCCTCAGTGATTTCAGAGGTGTTGGTCTCTCCTGTGAGGGAACCAGCATCTCTGACTATTATTTTTGGAGTCAGGGTTTGAGAGACCCTGTTCTCCCTAGATAGGACTGGTAGGGGGGAATTGTCCTCCAAGTCACTATCCTCTTCCTCTGAGTTGCCACCCTCAGAGGGGTTGGCCTTTTCAAACTCTGCCAGCAGCTCCTGGAGCTGTATTTTGGTAGGTTTGGGGCCCATTGTTATTTTCTTTATTTTACAGAGTGACCTTAGCTCCCTCATCTTAAGATGGAGGTAAGGTGTGGTGTCGAGTTCCACCACAGTCACATCTGTGCTAGACATTTTGCTTCTAAAAGTTGGAATACTTTTTAAGAATCTACAACTGGTTCTAGAATCTAATTCAAACTTTTACAAACTTTTAAACTCTAAAAGAAATGCTAAACAGGATCTAACACAAGGCCCTAGCAGGTCTTTTAAGAATTTAGAAAACTTTTCAAATTGCAAAAATCAATTTCTAATGACAATTTTGGAATTTGTCGTGTGATCAGGTATTGGCTGAGTAGTCCAGCAAATGCAAAGTCTTGTATCCCACTGCTGATCCACCAATGTAGGAAGTTGGCTCTGTATGTGCTATTTCAAAGTAAGGAATAGCATGCACAGAGTCCAAGGGTTCCCCTTAGAGGTAAAATAGTGGTAAAAAGAGATAATACTAATGCTCTATTTTGTGGTAGTGTGGTCGAGCAGTAGGCTTATCCAAGGAGTAGTGTTAAGCATTTGTTGCACATACACATAGACAATAAATGAGGTACACACACTCAGAGACAAATCCAGCCAATAGGTTTTTGTATAGAAAAATATCTTTTCTTAGTTTATTTTAAGAACCACAGGTTCAAATTTAACATGTAATATCTTGTTTGAAAGGTATTGCAGGTAAGTACATTAGGAACTTTAAATCATAAAAATTGCATGTATACTTTTCAAGTTATTGACAAATAGCTGTTTTAAAAGTGGACACTTAGTGCAATCTTCACAGTTCCTAGGGGAGGTAAGTATTTGTTAGTTTTACCAGGTAAGTAAGACACTTACAGGGTTCAGTTCTTGGTCCAAGGTAGCCCACCGTTGGGGGTTCAGAGCAACCCCAAAGTTACCACACCAGCAGCTCAGGGCCGGTCAGGTGCAGAGTTCAAAGTGGTGCCCAAAACACAGAGGCTAGAATGGAGAGAAGGGGGTGCCCCGGTTCCGGTCTGCTTGCAGGTAAGTACCCACGTCTTCGGAGGGCAGACCAGGGGGGTTTTGTAGGGCACCGGGGGGGACACAAGCCCACACAGAAATTTCACCCTCCGCAGCGCGGGGGCGGCCGGGTGCAGTGTAGAAACAAGCGTCGGGTTCGCAATGTTAGTCTACGAGAGATCTCGGGATCTCTTCAGCGCTGCAGGCAGGCAAGGGGGGGGTTCCTCGGGGAAACCTCCACTTGGGCAAGGGAGAGGGACTCCTGGGGGTCACTTCTCCAGTGAAAGTCCGGTCCTTCAGGTCCTGGGGGCTGCGGGTGCAGGGTCTCTCCCAGGCGTCGGGACTTTGGATTCAAAGAGTCGCGGTCAGGGGAAGCCTCGGGATTCCCTCTGCAGGCGGCGCTGTGGGGGCTCAGGGGGGGACAGGTTTTGGTACTCACAGTATCAGAGTAGTCCTGGGGTCCCTCCTGAGGTGTTGGATCTCCACCAGCCGAGTCGGGGTCGCCGGGTGCAGTGTTGCAAGTCTCACGCTTCTTGCGGGGAGCTTGCAGGGTTCTTTCAAAGCTGCTGGAAACAAAGTTGCAGCCTTTCTTGGAGCAGGTCCGCTGTCCTCGGGAGTTTCTTGTCTTTTCGAAGCAGGGGCAGTCCTCAGAGGATGTCGAGGTCGCTGGTCCCTTTGGAAGGCGTCGCTGGAGCAGGATCTTTGGAAGGCAGGAGACAGGCCGGTGAGTTTCTGGAGCCAAGGCAGTTGTCGTCTTCTGGTCTTCCTCTGCAGGGGTTTTCAGCTAGGCAGTCCTTCTTCTTGTAGTTGCAGGAATCTAACTTTCTAGGGTTCAGGGTAGCCCTTAAATACTAAATTTAAGGGCGTGTTTAGGTCTGGGGGGTTAGTAGCCAATGGCTACTAGCCCTGAGGGTGGGTACACCCTCTTTGTGCCTCCTCCCAAGGGGAGGGGGTCACAATTCTAACCCTATTGGGGGAATCCTCCATCTGCAAGATGGAGGATTTCTAAAAGTCAGAGTCACCTCAGCTCAGGACACCTTAGGGGCTGTCCTGACTGGCCAGTGACTCCTCCTTGTTGCTTTCTTTGTTCCCTCCAGCCTTGCCGCCAAAAGTGGGGGCCGTGGCCGGAGGGGGCGGGCAACTCCACTAAGCTGGAGTGCCCTGCTGGGCTGTGACAAAGGGGTGAGCCTTTGAGGCTCACCGCCAGGTGTTACAGCTCCTGCCTGGGGGAGGTGTTAGCATCTCCACCCAGTGCAGGCTTTGTTACTGGCCTCAGAGTGACAAAGGCACTCTCCCCATGGGGCCAGCAACATGTCTCTAGTGTGGCAGGCTGCTGGAACTAGTCAGCCTACACAGACAGTCGGTTAAGTTTCAGGGGGCACCTCTAAGGTGCCCTCTGGGGTGTATTTTGCAATAAAATGTACACTGGCATCAGTGTGCATTTATTGTGCTGAGAAGTTTGATACCAAACTTCCCAGTTTTCAGTGTAGCCATTATGGTGCTGTGGAGTTCGTGTTTGACAGACTCCCAGACCATATACTCTTATGGCTACCCTGCACTTACAATGTCTAAGGTTTTGTTTAGACACTGTAGGGGTACCATGCTCATGCACTGGTACCCTCACCTATGGTATAGTGCACCCTGCCTTAGGGCTGTAAGGCCTGCTAGAGGGGTGTCTTATCTATACTGCATAGGCAGTGAGAGGCTGGCATGGCACCCTGAGGGGAGTGCCATGTCGACTTACTCGTTTTGTCCTCACTAGCACACACAAGCTGGCAAGCAGTGTGTCTGTGCTGATTGAGAGGTCTCCAGGGTGGCATAAGACATGCTGCAGCCCTTGGAGACCTTCCTTGGCATCAGGGCCCTTGGTACTAGAAGTACCAGTTACAAGGGACTTATCTGGATGCCAGGGTCTGCCAATTGTGGATACAAAAGTACAGGTTAGGGAAAGAACACTGGTGCTGGGGCCTGGTTAGCAGGCCTCAGCACACTTTCAATTGTAAACATAGCATCAGCAAAGGCAAAAAGTCAGGGGGCAACCATGCCAAGGAGGCATTTCCTTACACTGACTCTGAGGCTGGGTCTAATGACCTCCTACATCCTGCTGGTGACACCATGCCAGATGTTTACACGGACGCTGCAGTTGGTTATGAAGTTCAAGTGGGCACTGCATAAGAGGAATCTCTCCAACACGGCCCAGAGCTCGAAAGGAACTGCAAAAGGCATGCAGTGGTGGTTAAAAAACCATGATTTGTCCAGAAGCTGATCCTTAACCTTAACCGCCCATATCTGATGGTAGTGACAGATGTCACTCCTGGGATGGGTTGGTCATCTGGGAGAGGTAGAGATCAGAAGAGTCTCATCTCTGGCGGAAGCGAGACTCCACATCAACATGCTGGAGCTTTGTGTGATTCGACTGGCAGTGAAAGCCTTTCTTTCCTCTATCAAAGGATAGATAGTGCAAGTGTTCCCGGACAACACTACTGCCATGTGGTACTGCAATAATCAGGGTGCGGTGGGATTGTGTACCCTTTGCTCTTCTCCTGTGGACATGGCTGTATCAGCATGGCATATCTCTGGTGGTTCAACATATGGCAGACTCTGAACGCCAGAGCAGAAAAACTCAACCGAAAATTCCTAGTGGATCCTGAATGATGTCTCCACCTGGAAGTGGAACAAGGTGTCTTTTAGGTGTCGGGAGAGCCTTTGTTAGATCTGTTCCCCTCTGCAGAAAATGCTCAGTGTCAGCAGTTTTGGGCACTTGCGTTTCCAAGGTGGTACTCGCTTGCAGAAGCTTGTATTCCTGCCCAGAGTTCCCAAGGAGAACGACTGAGCTCAAATAATCCTTGTGACTTTGGACTGGCTACTGAGAATCTGGTATCCCGGGCTGCTGAGCATGTCCATCGATCCTCCAATCAGACTTGGAAGATCTTCTTTTGCAGCAGCAGTGGAGGGTTCTTCACCCGAACCTGTCCACTCTCCACCTTCTTGCGTGGAGGTTGAGGAGCTGCATTTGACAGCTTTTGGCCTTCCTCCAGAAGTCTTCAACGCCATATTGGCAGCCAGGTGTTTACCACCAAAATGGTATATGCCTATCATTGGAAGACATTTGTGTCATGGTGCACAGACTAGTCTTTTGATCCGTTTCTGCCCCTCTTTCCGAGGTTCTGTTGTTCATTCTTTCCCTTGCCCAGCATGACCCTGCTATGGGCACTCTAAACTGCTATTTATCAGCTATTTCTGTGTTTCTGAGGTTGCCTGAGCAACCTTCCTTGTTTAAGTCCCCTATTGTACATACGTTTCTTAAAGGGCTCAGACGTATGTTTACTCCATTCCCATTCATGATGCCCCAGTGGGATCTTAATTTGGTTCTGACCTTTTTGATGTGTGCTCTTTTCGAGCCTCTGTCGTTTCAGATTTGTAACTGCACAAGGAAGGCTGTTTTCAGTGTGACATCTGCCCGCAGGGTGAGTGAGCTGCAGGCATCTGAGCTGCCCTCCCTCTCCATTTAGCCTGAGACAGTGGCTTTTCTGCCACAAGTGATCATGCCTGTTCATGTAAGCCAGTCTATAGCCTTACCTACTTTATGCACCCCTACATCCTTCTAAGAGAGACTTCACCGCCTCGACCCAAAAAGAGCATTGCTGTTCTACCTTAATCATACAAGAGAGTAGGGTATGTGGATGCAAAGAAAGGCCAGGCTTTGCAGACACCGACCATCTCGAAATGGGTTTTATTCTGCAATAATATCTGCTATGCACTGGCCCAAAAACAACCCCTTTGCGCTCATGCTGCAGCCACTGCATTATAACACGGAGTTCCGGTCCCGGATATCTGTCAGGCAGCAACATGGGCCTCTCTCCACACATTTACCATACACTACTGCCCGGCAGTCAGGTTTGTAGGGATGGGCACTTCTTTTGGCATGCTTACCCCCTCCTTTTTGCTTGTCAGTTTGCTTAGACCTGTTTTCACTGGGATCCTGCTAACCAGGACCCCAGTGATTGTGCTCTCTCCTCTAAATTTGGTTGCCTTTTGTAGGAAGCTCCCTCTGTATATATTATATCAAAATGAGATAGTGTGTAGAGTCCAGGGGTTCCCAGGAGGTTTAACAGAGGCTAAAGTAGATGAAAGTAATTCTCTCTTTTGTGGTAGTGTGGTTTAGCAGTTAGGCTTATCAGAGGGTAGTGCAAAAAAGTTTTGGGAAATACCCAGGCAATAAATGAAACACACACTCAATGACTAACTCCAAGCCAATAGTTTTTATATAGCAAACGTATGTTTTGTTACTTTATTTCTAGAGCCACAAGCTTCAGTTTGAAGGCAAGTACATTTGTAAGTATCAGACATATGTATGAACACCAGTTTGTTTCAATTTGGCAAACTAAGCGGTTATTATCTATTTTAAACGTTGACAGTGCAATTTTCGAAGACAGTTCTGAGGGAAGAAAGGTTAGTACAGTTTTTGAGTTAAGTATTAGACTTTCATTCTCCAGGGGTTAGGATGCCCACAGGTTGGGTTTCAAGTTAACCCCAAACACCCACCACCAGCAGCATGGGGCCGGCCGGTTGCAGAGGTCAAAGGTGATGAAGGATATAAAATGGAGTCCTATGGAGACGGGGGGCACTCTGAATCAGGCCTGCTTGCAGGTAAATGCCTGCATTCTTCGGAGGGCAGACCTGGGGGGTTTAAGTGAGCATTGGGGGCCACAGATTGGCACCAAACACACACCCTCAGCTGCACAGGGGCAGCCTTGTGCAGGGTGCAAACTTTGTGTCAGGTTCCCAATGCTTTTTAATAGGGGAGGACCCTGTGAAGTTACAAAGATGCTGCAGGCTAGGTCCAGGGGATCGATTCCAGAAAACCACAGGCTGGAAATGCAGGAGGGCCACCTGGTGAACATTGCTGGACCGGTGGGCGGATTACCCAAGGCCAGGGAGGTGCGGGTGCAGGGGGTACTTTTAGGTGTCCTGAATCAGTCTGGTTCTCTCGCAGCCAAGGGGGTCCTCTGGATTTGGACTGCAGGTGTCGTCTTGTTGGCCAGGAGGGGATCACCCCAGGATGGACACTGAGTCAGAATCGCATGGGGGACCTGCTCTAGACCGGTGGGACACCTGGACATGGGCTGTGGGTGTCAGGTGCAGAGTGGGTGGGACTCGCAGGTCCGAGGCAGTTCTGGAGTCCTTTGCTGGAGTTTCTTTCTGGTCAGGGCCACTGTCCACAGGAGATCTTGGCCTTCTGGGGTGGAAGCAGTCCTCTTGAGGCTTTTAAGAGGTCACTGGTCCTGCAGGATGCGTTGCTTTTTGTAGCAGGGATTCAGAAGCTGGAGAATGGCCTGTAGGGCTGGGGCCAAATCACTTGGTTTCTTCGGTCTTCTCCACTCGGGGTCAGCTTAGCAGTCCTTCTTTCTTCTTGAGGTTGCCAGGAATTGAGTCAGCTGGGTTCATGGAGGCCCTTAAATCCTGGATTAAAGGGCGTTACAGGGGTAAGAGGGCAGTAGCTAATGGCTACTGTCCTTGAGAGTGAATAAGCCTTTCCGGTGTCCACTCCCTTTGGGGAGGGAGAGACAGACCTAACTTTACTGGTCCCTGTTCTACAAACCAAAATAGACAATTCTGCAAGGAGGGGGGTCACTTCAGCTCTGGACACCCTAGGGGTGGTCCCAGCTGAAGTGGCTACTCCTCGTTTTTCCTAATTTTCATGCCAGACTTGCCACCAAAAGTGGTGCTATGTCCAGGGGCAGGCATCTCCACTAGCAAGAGTGCCCTGGGGCACAGTAACAAGAGCCCTGAGCCTTTGAGGCTCACCGCCAAGTGTTTGTTTCTGCAGCGTGGAAGTGTGAAGCACCTCCACACAGTGCAGGCTTTGTTTATGGCCCCAGAGAGCACAAGGGCTCTCACCCCATGGGGTCAGAAACGTGTCAAAGTGACAAGCTGGCACAGACCAGTCAGGCCTACACTAGACGTTTGGTTAAAACGCAGGGGGCATCTTCTGGGTGCATTTTTAAATAAATCCAACCCTGGCATCAGAGTGCGTTGATTGTGCTAAGTTTCATACCAAACTTCCCAGACTTCAGTGAACCCATCATGGAGCTGTGGAGTTCGTAATGACAAACTCCCAGCCCATGTACTCAGTAACATGTCGACTTTGTCTTTTTCTCCCCACCAAAACTCACAAGCTGCAATGGCATTATCCGTGTGCTTGGGTGGCATAATACATGCTGCCGCCCTTGGGGACCTTCCCCGGCCACAGGTCTCTGGGTACCATTGGTACCTTTTATATGGGACTTATCTCTGTGCCAGAGATGCGCCAGATATGGAAACAATGGTACAGTTCTGAGTAAGAACACTGGTGGTAGGGTCTGGTTAGCAGGACCCAGCACACTCTGTCAAGTCCGCATTAATATTGGGCAAAAAGTGGGGCTACATGGACTATCCAGAGTAATGAATCCCCAAGATTGTTTGTGCAGACAGTTTGTACAAACTCAATCTTGTGTGCTGTGCTTTGGGTCTGAGGGCACGTGGGAAAAAAAAAAATCAGACAACTGACATCCGGGCACTGCATTGGAGCATATATGTGGCTCTATGTAGTCACATTCATAATATATATGAGATGATGTTCGGTCATTTGGCCAAATGTCTGCTTCGGATGCCACAGCCAGCATGGGATTCCTCACTGTTGTGTAGATTGCATATGCAGATAATTTGAATTGAACCCCATTTAATTTCAGGAATATCAAATAGTAAGGCTGATAGAGGGCTAACTTGATGAGTGCCTGTAGTATTTTTATGGAAATCAGAAAAGCAGCCATTAATTATTACTTGGGGCCTTGGATTAACACAGTGCCCGAAACCATTTAATAAGTTGACAGCTGATACCAGCTTTTTTCATTGTTTGCCATAAATACTGCCGAAATAAATTGAAAGTATATTTTCATATTCGGAATTGAAAGTATATTTTCATATTGAGGCAAGCCAAAACTCAGTTAGCAAAACCTATCTGTGCTAAAGCGGCTGCCACTTCCTACATGTAAGAACTAAAGCTGTATGACTATATTGACCCCTTAGGACAAATTCTAGCGCACAAGACACGAGAAGTTGAAGCAATTCATAAGATCTTGGCTAGTCATTGTGGAAAGCTGGCCTAGTGTGTGGTGAACACCTACGGTGTTATCACCCTTTACCAGGTCCATGTTTCCTCTATTAGTAAGGTGTAGTTGGTGTCAAGGAAGCCAGGCTATCTAGAGGTAGCTGTGGATGAGCAGCCAGTGCTTATCTAGGAGACATGCAAAGCTCATGCAATACCACTTAGTCACACAGCACCTACACAAATGAAAGAACCTCAGTGTTAAAAACATAAAGGTACTTTATTTTAGTGACACAAATACTAAAATAATAAATAGGCAATACTCTCATAGGTGAGTAAATACACTATTATATACACCTTAGTTGTCAGGAATGAGCGTAGAAAGTAATGGAAAACAGTGCAACAATAATAGACAATAGCGACCCTAGGGGGAAACCAAACCATATACTGAAAACAAATGATGGACCCCCAACCAGGTAAGTGGAATCTGTAGACGGGAGCTGGAGGAACTCGGAACCCCAAAAGTGAAGTACCAGAGTGGCCCCCAGTGGCCAGGGGAGAAGAGGTAAGTACCTGTTTCTTTTTCTTCCCCCCAAACCCAGTAGTCAGGAGATCAAAAAGTCATGGATGCAGCCCCCACAGACCACTCACAGGCAGCAGGCACAGGAGTCGCAGTGAGGTCTACTCAGCACACCTGGAAAGGAGTCTAACATCGCTGGAGCAGCAGACAGGAGACCATGCATTGCAGGGAAGAGTGCTAGAGGCTGGGGCTATACGGAGCGGGAAGATCCCTCGGAAGAAGAGCCAACAAGCCTTGGTAGCTGTAAGAGTCCTGTCCAGCAAGGAGAGGCAAACACTCACCACCTCCAGAGCTGGACAGCTGGTAGAGGGGACCAAGGGGACCACTCAGGACCACCACCTCTGTTTTGTTTGATCCACACACAGTTGTAGGAGAGAGGACCTACGCAGCTAGTCATCATTGCAGTTAGTGCCTGCGGCTGCAGGGGAGTAACTCTTTCATTCCAAGGGAGATTTCTTCGTGCTTCTTAGTGCAGACTGAAGACTTTCTGCCCTCAGAGGATGCACAGCCAGGGAGATTTTGCAGTTGCTGGATGGAGCCAAAGAAACAATGTTGCAGAGCGAAGTAGTCACTGGAGCTGCAGATTGTAGGGTCCGTTGAGGTCCAGATGCTGTTCCAGTTGCCAGAAGTCGAAGTAAACATTGCAGAGGAGTCCTGCTGGAATCTTGCACGTTGAATCTGAGGGCCCACCCAAGAGAGAGACCCTAATAAACCCCCTGGAAGGGAGATTGGTCACCTAGCAAGGTGACCGCCTATCAGGAGGGGGCTGTGAGGTCAGCTGCCTGACCTGGCCACTCAGATGCTCAGAGGCCTCTGCCCACGTTGGATTCAAGATGCCAGAATCAAGTGGCCATCTGGAGGAGCTCTGGGCACCACCTTTGGAGTGGTGATGGACAGGGGAGTGGTAACTACTTTCCATTGTCCAGTTTTGACGCCAGAGCAGGGCCTGAAGGTCCCTGAACTGGTGCAGACTTGTTTATGCAAGCATACCAATGGCGTTGGGAGTCTACCCCTGCAAGCCATGTAACACCCATTTCCAAAGGGAGAGGGTGTTGCCTCCGTCCAAAGGAAATCTTTTGTTCTGCCTTCCTGGGCTTGAGCTGTTGAAGCAGCAGAAGGGGTAGAAACCAGTCTGTAGGATGTCAGCAGCGCGGGCTACCTGGGAAAACCTTGCAAACTGGTAGGAGCAAAGCTGGGTGTCCTCTAATGAGCCCCAGAGTGCATGGAATCATACAACCAATACGGACAACAGTATTGGGGTATGATTCAGACATATTTGGTACCAAACATGCCCATGTTTGGAGTAACCATTATGTAGCTGGACATGGGTAGTAAACTATGTCCAGTACACAGCTAAAATGGCTTCCCCGCACTCACGGAGTCCAGGAAAATTAAGCTGGAGTTCGTGGGGGCACCTCTGCTCATGCAGGGGTGCCCTCACATACAGGTCCTGGCACCCTGCACTCTGGGCTATAAGGGCCTGCAATAGGGGTGACTTACAGTGACCTTGTCACATAGACTCTCAGTGACCTTGTCACATAGACTCTCATTATTCTAATGAGACTACTGGATTTTGAGCAGCAACATCATCCACGGTGTGGGAGACTGAGTCTGACCCACGGTGGGTGACACCTGTCTCTCCAAATCCGGGCTTTGATCCAGCTAACTAGCAGTGCCTCATCTCTCCCGAAAGGTAGAGATGATTGGGCAGGCGAGCGCATGACATATCGTACTTCTCAGGGAAGTCGTGGTCACTCAGGTCACATCCGGTTCTCTCATTCACAATTCGGTCTCGTATATAAATGACAATAAGAGCAGTATAAGTTTTAAAGATTGGTTTGATAAAACAACTGCATTTTAGATAGCAAAGCGTGAGCTGCAATAACCAGAACGACACAACACAACATTATTAAAATGGTGACAATGAGAGAAAAGCATGAGAATAATGCTATCATATTGCCACTGGAATCGATGGACTATTTTCTGTCTAATCATATTTCGAGCACGGCATGTTAAGCTCTAATTCTGCCTTTCAGGTTCCCCCGGGAGGACATCAACCCTCATACCTTAGCAAAGACCTATAGTCTGCGTCAGCATCTGCAGCGAAGCATACAGTTGTGGTTCCCTGGCTGGAATCTTCCTCTTGACGTGTAATGGGGCTAGAAAGTGTTTTTTATAATTAACACAGCTGATGTTCTAAGAAAATGTCCCTACGTAAGGATGTGTATTTTCTACGAATGTTGGAGACTAAACTTCTACCACATTTACCAGCAATGTACCTGACTGTAGCCTTGACTGAAGCACAGAGTGATCAAGAATGTGTTGTTTGAGAACAAAGTGCTAGGCTAAGCAAAAACAGTTTGATAGAAGAAATTAAAACAAGGTTATTATAAAATTATGCGAAGCTGAATAAAATATATCTAGGTCAAGGTGCACAGCCGCCTAACATATTAAACTAACGTGCATGAAGCTATAACTAAAATGGCTCTCAACAACCGATAGTGAAAAGGGCACATGCACCCTTTCATGCAGGCTGCAAATGCAGGCCTGTAGACACACTTTGCATGGGCTCCCATGGGTTGCAAAATACATGCTGCTGCCCATGGAGGAAACCCCTGGTGCCCCATTGTCCTGGGTACCTAGGTACCATATACTAGGGACTTACATGGGGGCACCAGTATGCCAATTGTGGGGTAGAAAAAGGTAGGGACAACCATATCTAGAGGGAAAGAGCCCAGTCACTGGGGTCTTGGTTAGCAGGATCCCAGTGAACAGTCAAAACACACTGACGTCAGACAAAAAGTGTGTTGGGGGGGGGGGGCGGTAACAATGCCAAAAAGAGGGTACTTTCTTACAGTCATGACAATCAAAAATGTAAGCACTGAAAAGAATGAAATACTTTGCCAATTGAAACACTATTATGAAATGAAAAAATGTGCGAATTGAGGTGAGTGGGAGCTTTATTGTGAGTAAGGGGTTGTCTGACAAAACTTTCTAAGAAAAATAAATTCTGGTAGAAAGTGTTTTTATTCTTATTTTTATTTTTTGAGAAGGTAGCTGAAGCCGCTAATACCTTACCCAGTGGTAAAGCTGTAGCAAATGATTCATTACCTATATTTATACAAAGCTCAACGTAATATGATTGCACTCAATTATCACAATTTGATTCAGCATAGAATTTCAGTATTCCTGCAGTAAAATTGTATATAAACATAACTGATTGTGTTTTATTCTACATTAGGCATGCAGAGAACTGTTAGACTCTCACTTTGGGCATACAGTACTGATAATCATGTTTACTTTTGTCACTGTCAAAAGTGTACAAAACGTATGTTCTTACTGCAGTTCATAACAATCAGTGGGATGTGAATTGCTTTGCTTGCTACAGTCTGCATGGGAGCTATAGTGATCTACTCTAAGTGCTTTAAATTAATGATTTTCTTATAGTTGGAGCATCCGTGGATCCTGCCGGTGTCACCATGATGGATGCCATTAAAATCTACGGCAAGACTAAAGAGCAGTTTGGTTGGCCTGATGAACCCCTTGAGGATTTCTCATCTGCCTCAGTGAGCAATGTGTGCCCCCAAAATCTCAATCAAGGGAATCCAACCACAGAGACTGAGCCTGCACCCCCTGCTACTGCCAATGGACCAGTCCTGGAGAGGTGTGTTTATTGTTCAGGTTCTATTCAATGTTTGAGGGAGATCCCTGGGTTAAGAATGTTGATGAGTGCATCCATTAAGTGGGTAAGAATAGCTTTGAATTATTTGTGATTGAGAGGTATATAACTGGACACCCAAGATTTGCAGGTTCCGCAATTATTTCTTGCTCATTCATCACTTGCTAGCTGGGGGTTTATTCTACTGGAGAGTGAATTGCTGCACCTAATTTACTATACCAAACATGCTTTTGAACTATTCCTTGTCATAGAGCTGGGAATCATCCACTCCGATACTGTTGCCATATTAGTTGGGTGCATTTAATAACGTAGCCTTATTATCCTTTTGTTTGATTCATTTAATTATTTATTTATTTTTTCCTGCTTTAGTTGCTGAGATAGGCTGAAATTCAGACCTTTGAAGGTTATATTCATATTTTTGCTGCACATCATGTCCAAAGCAGCCCTCTTGAGCAGTTATGCATTTTTTGAAAAATAATGTTGAGAACTGGTTTCAGCAAAAAGTATTCTTTGGGGGACTTAGCAAATACCTTGAGAAATTATCTTTTGTGTAGATTGTGTGAGCAGTATTTTCACATGCTGCTTCTGCTCCTGTGGAACATCCTTGAGCTATTTGAATCCCTCTATAATTTGAATAATCTCAAATCCCAGTAAACCTGGCTGAGCAACAATAGATTAGAAAGCGCACTAATGCACAATAATACTCCCAATAATAATCCCAATTTTACGAGACTTCTCAAATAACTCTTAATGTAAAAAAAAAGTGATGCTTTTGTTTTAGTTAAACAGTACTAACTACTACTCCTACTTCTTATCACATTCCACTGACCAAAATGATCTTATTCCTCGAAGATAGAGACAAAGCTGAATAAGAGGCAGCATCTTATAGCATGGTATTGTTTAAATTGGCTTCTTCAGCTGATTGCTGGTTAGCTACTGCTAGCTCTCCAGCCTACTTGTAAGTAGCTCTCCTGTGTGCAACCCAGCCTACTAAAAACTAACCTTTTTCTTAGTTGAACTACGATATGTATTTAAGCCAAGATTGTATATTTGAGACAAAATTGTGCGTATCATCTGACCGATTTCTAGTGGCAGTTTCCTTACCTTAGAATTTCTCCCAGGTGTCAGACAAGTAGTACCCTTGCACGCTGTCAGGTGGCATCAGTCGACACTGCATTCGTTGTTGGCGTTGTGGTAGCTGTGATGATGTCGCGGTCGTACATAGCCGACACCTGGGTACGCTAACATCAGGTTTTCTTCATTCCGTTCCTCGCCCAGATGCGGAGAGAGCTGCCCACATAATTTTTTGACCAAATTCTTTTTTTTTGTTTTTTTTTTTTTTTTACTACTTTGGTGCGTTGAGGGATGTCTTGGAAGACCGGCTTCCAACCGTGAAATGCCTGACACACCCACACCTGGTGTGTTTGTGGGGCCTGGAGCGAGACCATGACCCGAAGTTATGCTCAGAGTGCCGGGCCATGAACCAGAAAGCTTTGAGAGATCAGCCCTTGAAGCTCATGGTGGCCCGTCTCTCGGTCTGTCTTGTGACAAGGGTCTCAGTCGTTCACGTCATCATCACTCCTCCTGTTTTAAATCTTCAGGACATTCAGGTCTCAAAAAGAAGTTGAAGAAAGCCAAAGGTTCTTCGACCAATGCGATGTGGGAAGAGCGTCAACGCTTGAGTCCTCCGTCCGCGGAGCCTACTTCTGGGTCTGCTCCGTACCACCCTGAGTTTCTGGGAGCCGAAGCCACCACTGCCCAGCTAAAAGAATTTTATGAGGCCAGGCTGCTTCATATTTGGGCAAACAGAACCCCCTGGCCTTGGGGTTTGAGGTCCCTTCGGATAGGGGCCCTTCAGGGTCTGCGCCAGCGGCTTCAGCCCCAGCCTTCGAGGGTCCCTCCGGATCCATTCTCCTATCCGTGCTGACGCCGGTCGTGGCAGCGTGACCTTACCTGGGGCCAGCTAAGACCTCTGCGCTCTCACAAAACACGTGTCCACCCAGTCCTCATTCCCAATGAATCGGCCCGGGGTGGTGAGGGGGTTGGGTGTCAATCAACACCACTTTTGACTGATGGGTCCTACTCACCCATGGTGGATCCTGACCCTTATTATTATGGGTATGAATATAGGGATGGATTGGAGCAGTCACTGGACCCTTTGGAATACCAGCTCGACAACCTTGACTTGGACTTGGCACAGGAATTGGGTAAGGCTTGTGGTCTGGATAAGTCTCCAAGTGCCCGCATGCTCACTCCTCCTACAATGGCAACAGTGGAGGGAGCATCTTACTGGTGGTCAGTAGGGTGGCTGAGGTCCTTGGTCTATGCTTCCCTCTGTAATAGTCAGGGCTAACTTCCTGACAGAAGGCATCAGCCTGGGTCTTCCACTTCGGAGCCTCTCCTTCCATTTAATGAAGCAGTCACCAATGTCATTCTGGGTACTTGGTCCAGACCCAGCACAGGGGCTCCTGTGAATAGGACAGTTGCCCCCTGCCATGGGCCCGCCCCAAGCGACCCTAAATTCCTGTCCCAACACCCCAAGCCTGAGAGCCTTGTGATGCAGGCTTCTGCTTCATCCACTTCCCTAGAGGGGTTCAAAAAGACTGGACCAACTTGATAAGATATTTTCTTCCTCCATTCTGGCATTAAGGTCAGTTTACACTACGTGCCTTTTCGGCTGATACTCCCATTCATCATGGGATACAGTCATGCAGGTGTTGCTGCAGGTCCCGGAGGAGGTCCAGACCATCCTCTCCCAAGCTGTTGCTGATGGGAGGGATGTAGCTAAGTTCACTATTCATTGTGGACTGGACATGTCAATGGTAGCCTTGAGGCGGCACACCTGATTGTGGACATCTTGTTTTTCAGGGGATGTCCAACAGACTCTTATGGACATTTCCTTCAATGGCACCCGTCCCCTCGCAGACAAAGCGCTCAAGTGGTTCAAGGTGTCCAGGCTACAGCTTGGTTCCTTGGCCTCGCGACTACCCCTCGCCCAACAGTCTGCTTTTTGCCCCTTTCATGGTCACAGAATGGGCTCCCTGGTGCGTCTTCTACCTGCCAGCCACCGAGCTGTGCATGCTGTTCAGTCACTCAGTAGCCGGGGATGTGGAACCCCACGGGCTCATAGGACAGGAAACCAGAAGTCACAATGTAACAGGTGGATTTTGCAAATAGTCCAAAGAGGCAACTCCCTCCCCCTTGAGACTGTCACTCCGGCTATGCCTCCATCTTACACCTGCTTACTGGAGGATCATTTGGCACTTCTCCATGAGGAAGTCATGGCTCTCTCTGCCCAGGAAGCCATAGAGAGGTTCCATGCGCCAGAAGTAGGTCATGGTTGTTATTCCCGCTTCTTTCTGGTGCCAAAGAAGGACAAGGGCTTACGTCCTATCCTAGACCTTCGGGATCCCAATTACTTCCTCAAGAAGAAGAAATTCAAAATGCTCACCCTGGCTCAGGTCCTGTCTTCCTTGGACCCAGGAGACTGGATGGTAGCGTTGGACTTGCAGGATGCTTACTTCCATATAACAGTCTTGCCTGCCCACAGGCACTACTTGCGATACGTGGTAAGTCACAAGCACTTTCAATTTACAGTTCTCCCCCTTCAGCCTTACCTTCGCCCCTAGGATGTTCACGAAAGTGATGGCGGTGGTTGCAGCTCATCTGCGCAAGTCGGTGGTTTGTCTTCCCCTACCTCAACGACTGGCTGTTGAAAGCGGACACGCCCCAGAAATTCATCTCCCACCTTCAGACTATGGCGAACCTTCTGCACTCGCTGAGGTTCACTATAAGCATGCCAAAGTCACACCTGTCTCCTTCTCAGATGTTCCATTTTATCGGAGTGGTTCTGGGCACAGTGCAATTCCTGTCCTATCCTCCTGAAGAGTCCGCGATATTCAGGCTATGATTCCCATGTTTCAGCCTTGATCCTGGATTTCGGTGAGAATGACTTTGAGGCTGCTGGGCCTCATGGCTTCCTGCAGGCAACCCAAGTCAGATGGCACATGCGGGCTCTGCAGTGGGACCTGAAGTTCCAGTGGGCGCAGCATCAGGGTAATCTCTCCAACTTGTTCCATATCTCGGAGGGAACCTCGAAAGACTTGCAGTGGTGGCTTTTGAATCGCAATTGGGTCAGTGGCAAATCCCCCTCCCTTCCCCAACTGGATCTTACAGTAGTGACAGATGGTTCAGTCCTAAGATGGGGTGGCCACATGGGAGAGGCGGAGATCAGAGGTCTCTGATGGAGCCTGGACTCCACATCAATATCTTGGAGCCCTGGGCGATCAGGCTTGCATTGAAAGCATTTCTACCCTTTTTGAAAGGGAAAGTGGTGCAGGTGTTAAAGGACAGCACTACCGCCATGTGGTACTGCAACACGCAGGGTGGTGTGGTGGACTCCTTGTCAAGAGGCCCTGCATCTCTGGATGTGGTTGGAACATGGGGGTATAATCCTGGTGGTTCATTATCCGGTAGGATCTCTGAACGCCAGAGCAGACTAACTCAGCCGTCGATGCATAGTCTATCATGAATGGTGTCTCCATCTAGAGGTGGCGCAAGGCCTCTTTCAGCAGTGGGGAGAGCCTTGGTTAGATCTGTTCGCCTCCGAAGAGAACACACAGTCATCTGTTTGGCGTGTTGGGGTTTCCAGGGGGGCTCTTGTCTATAACACTTTTCGTTTTGAGTGGTATTCAGGCCTCGTTTACGCCTTCCTGCCAATACCACTTCTGTCCAGAGTTCTGATAAAATCAAGAGCAACCAGGCCCAAGTAATCATTTGTGGCTCTGGACTTGCCATGAAGTGTATGGTATCCAGAGCTACTGAGCATGGCTTTGGATCCTCAGATCAGACTGCCCCTTCGGAAGGATCTTCTGTCGCAGCAGCAGGGGACGGTTCTCCACCCGAACCTGTCCAGTCTTCGCATTCTTGCATGGAGATTGAGCCACGGCAGTTCACAGCTTTTGACCTTCCGCACAAAGTCGGTGATGTTATCTTGGCAGCCAGGTACTCGTCCCCCAAAACAGTATATGCCTGTTGTTGGCATAAATTTGTGGCATGGTGTACCACCAAGTCTGTTGATCCACTTTCTGTACCTCTCTGCGATTCTCTTGTTTATCCTTTCTTTGGCCCAGCAGGGCTCTGCTTTCGGCAGCCTTTAAGGTTGCTTCTCTTCCATCTCAGCCTTTCTCGGATTGCCAGACCAAACTTCCTTATTTAAGTCACCCATTGTTGGAAGGTTCCTTAAGGGTTTCACCCATTTGTTTCCTCTGACCTTGTTCATTATGCCTTAGTGGGACTTGACCCTGGTCCTAACTTACCTTGTGTATGCTCCTTTTGAGCCGATGCACAGTTGTCCCTTGCAGCAATTAACAATCAAGATTGCTTTTCTTATTGCTGTCACCTCTGCTTGCAGGGTGAGTGAGCTTCAAGCTCTTTCTTCCAAGCCACCGTTTTTGTCTGTCCACCCTGACAAAGTGGTGCTTTGTACAAGGGCCTCTTTCCTTCCTTCCTTCCTAAGGTTTACGCCTTTTCACGTAGGCCAATCCATCACTTTGCCTACTTTTTACACACTCCCACATCCCTCTCATGAAGAGGAGAGACTCCACCGTCTGGATCCAAAAAGAGCATTGGCGTTCTACCTCAATTGTACTAAAGACTTCTGGGTGGACGATCAACTCTTTGTTGGATTTGTGGGTGCAGAGAAATGGAAGGTACTGCAGAATTATACCATCTCACGATAGGTACTGCTCTGCATCAAAATGTGCTACACTTCGGCCAAGAAGCAACCCTCTGAGGGCTTGCGTGCTCAATCCACCAGATCAACTGCTGCTACCACAGCGTTAGCACGCGGAGTTCATGTCCTTGACATCTGCCAGGAAGTAACGTGGGCATCCCTGCACACGTTCACAAGACAATACTGCCTGTACAGTCAGGTCCGCAGAGACGGCTACTTTGGTTGTTTAGTCCTACAGGACTTTTTAGTATGATCTTGGTTCGCAGCCCACCACCGAGGATGGTATTGCTTGGGTATCTATTCTAAGATAAGGAATCTGCAACTAGAAGTCTCTGTCAGATGAGCAAGTTACTTACCTTCGGTAATGATTTATCTAATAGAGACATATTGTAGTTGCAGATTTCGCACCGACCCACCCATCCTCCCCTCACTGTAAACTGATTTCTAGGGATAGGAGCTTCTCTTTCAGGCCCTTAGCTCTCACGCACAATTTCAGTGTTCTTCTTGGCTCCGCGCTACTGGCATAAAAAAGTCTTGAAAAGAAACTGAAGTCAGCGCAACGGGGTGGGGCCTATTTCTGACCACAACATCATCACAGCAACCACGACGCCAACTGCAGATGCAGAATCTACCAATGCCACCTGACGGCATGCAAGGGTACTACTCGAAGAAAAAAATCTTCAGATCCAGTCGGACACCTGGGGGAAATTCTAGGGTAAGGAATCTGTAACTAGAATATGTCTCTATGTTTATATTGTTGCAGAGGATAAGTAATTATATTTTCAGAACTCATGAGCTGATGTTTGAAGAAAAATGGCTTAATTTCTAAAATGTATTTCAAGCTGATTTCTGAGTGATAAAGCATGTGGAGAGACTCATTACTCTTAACATGAATTTTGTGCCGGGACATTGCAGCGGTGTCTGTTTTGTATTACCCATGTAGAGGCATTCCCAGTTGATAAAGGCTTTTTGACATTACTGCTGTCAACTCTGGTGCCAAGAAGTGATCACTGCATATAATGTTATCTATGGTGGCACTAATGTAATCTTACATGATTTGATCACTGCAACACTAATATCCGTTGATCACAATGATTTTTATTGAACGCAAATAGCTCTTACTACACAAAAGATTAGAAACCTCTGCTCTAAAACCTCTCCCACTCTGTACAGGCCTTGTTGAGTGCTTACGCTGACTAGTGTAGAATTATCAACCTTGTGGTTCATAAATCTTCACCTGGCACTACATGGTGAAACCTTTGTTGCCTAAGGAGCTTGTTGTATTGAGCCCTCAGGTGCTACATCATGATTCTGAGTTGTAAGGTATTCAGCCACTAAGCCAAACGTGTCTATACATTTGGTGAAACCCTTGAAATACACTAAAAGAGGCCTGTTACTGAACAGTGCTTGTCCAGGTGTTATTTGTCCTCTGGATTGGTTGTCCAAACAGTAGTGACCTCTGAAAGTGTGTGGTGTCTACAACATAACCATGTGGTTGTCATTCCTTGCAGTCATTCTCCATTGTAATCTCTAGTTAGTGTTAGGCTTCTTGTGGTATAGCACAACTAGATTTACCTGGTTATGACTTGCTTGGTTAGACATTGTCCCTTTTACCCTTGCTTAAAACCACAAATAACTCTTCTCTTGAAATTCTTGAGTTTTATAGTATTGGTATCTTATATAGATTGTCAAGTGAAATACCATTCACCATTTTGATGCAAAATGAGAAAAAAAAAATGCATTTTGTGCTGTCAAATCTGCAGATGTTACCTAGAGCGCAGGACATAGCATTTAGCCACCTCATTGTCTGAAATTGCAAGAACAACATACCAGGTCTACTCTGTTATATATTCCCATTAGTATTACTTGTTAAATGTGCAGTGTGTTCCCGATTTGGTAACTGGGAATAATTCAAAAGCATGTACGTCTGTACAAATTGCCAGCATTGGTGAAGTAAAACTACAGGTAAGTAACTTTTTCTTTCAGATAAAATGGTGGGTTTACACATGTGGCCGAAGTTGTTTATGTGCAGGTAAAAGACAGGCATATGTCATGCAGCAAGCCATCCAGGGCGGAAATCAGAGTAATCCGTTTTCATGCCAGGAGCTATCTAGTTTTTGAGCAAGGACTAAATACCTTGTACAGGAAACATGGCAAGTGAGCACAGGACCTGTCAAACTATGCACCTTTGCAGCCATCTCTTTGTAGGACAGGTTGTCTGGTTATAAATGTAGATTGTTGGGTATAAGCCATGGGTTATCAGGTTTCCTAAGGGTTGTACAGAAGTGGTGGTATTGTATTAACTCCACTGATTTTGCTCATGCTGCGTATTTGGCCCTGCTTTGAATATATGCCCATAAAATGCTACATGACTTTCCACTCTCACTCACATTTTGCTTAGATTGTGTTTCAAGTGATTTTCTGTCAGCTTTACATGTTTTTTCCTTTTTCTTTGCTCCCCAAAAGTTCTGAATCTGAGCCCCTAACAAGCCTGGACCGGTTAGTATAAGCCTCCTTTTCTTTGCACGAATGCCTGTGTGTGTCCAAAATGAATTAGATGATGTGCAATTCCTACATTGTTTGCTGCATTCCAAATTTTTGCATGGCAGACACAGCACAGGACATGAGATATTTTGGAGTGGGGTGAAGGAGTTAGTCCAGTATATTGGTCTGAGAGGTTTAGGCTAAAGGGACAGGTTGTTGAAGAGCTCAGCACGTATATGCTAGGTTAAGAAATAGCACGAGACAAAAAAAAAACAAATGGAACATGGCATAAGACTAAGATATGTTGTGGATTTTATTTTCATCTTTAGTTTATATTTACTATCTGATAAGAGATTTCTAGTTGCAGATTCCTTACCTTAGAATTTCCCCCAGGCGTCTGTCCAGATCCTGAAATCTGCAACTAGAATATGTCTCTACCAGCTAATACTTTACCGAAGGTAAGTAACTTGTTCTTTAATTTATATGATTGCTACTAATGGATATTTTAAAAAGGCTCAGTTCTCAGGCTGTACTCGGAGAAACCTTTTTCATTCTTTCACAGTACTGGGAAGCTCCCCATACGTCCCAGGATCTGAATACACCCCAACAAGTGGCACATTACGTTATTCCTTTGTTCACATTAAAGGTGTCAGAGCTTTGGACTATAACTAATAACAATAAGAACTTATTTTATATACTGCTTACTATAGCACTTTTATTGTTCTTACTGTTAAGCAGAGCCCTGCCAGCAGATTCAATCTCACTCATCTGATTTCTAATTGGTCTGTTCTTTTCTCTGGGAGTGGCCATGAGGCTTTTATTTTTTCAACACATTGGCGACTGCACAGGAGTTATGTCAAAATTACTTTTACAACAGCTGCATGTGATACTCAAGCCAGAAATGGTGCACCTCCCGGTGGATGACTGCAGAGGTCAGGCTCTCAAAGGAAAAAAAAAGGAGTTGTTATCCCATATAATAGCCCTACGTTTTCCCTTGGATATGGACAGTTTAAAAAAACAGCCAACATGTCTAACAGTCTCTTTCGCGTAAGGAGGAGTAGAAAAGAAGTGCTTGAGATCCGAATGGTTGGAAAATCTCCATGCCTAGACACTAGTGAAAAGAAAAAAACAGACGCCTCCTTCAGACCTGGATGCAGCAGTGGAGCTGGGATCAAATATGGTTTGTTACTCAATCCCCGAAGTGTCTGTTAGTGGTGTTAAAGGAGAGAGAGAATTGATGTTGCATTACTGGCTTGGTTGGTGTGAACTCATCTGCTTAATTTTTTGTCTCAAGTTGAAATACAGAGCCTTAAGATGCATCTGATGCAACAAGTACAATTTCAACTCCCACTGTGCCTGATCTGCTCTGTGCCTTCTCTAGGACCTGACAAAGTAATGTTGATGAGACATTGCTTTATTTAAGGAAGAACCACATGAGAATGGAACTTTGAATGGGAGGGTGTCCGAGTCATTCATTAACCAAAATAAATCAGATGAGCTTCATATGGAGCTTGGTGTTGGAGATGGGAATATATTCTAAGCTGATAGCAGAGGGACGTTTATGAAAGATAAGGATTAAAGTATTACTGCAAAAGCTGTTCATGCATAACCAGATGAAAGAGGTTTAGACTGTGCTCTCCCATTCAAAGACTAACCTTAAGAAGCTAGCAGGTTTTTTGGTCTTCAGATGATTATTCTTCACACATAACCTTTGTTGAAGAGTACATCCATTAATTTAGGATAAAAGGCAATAGTGAAGCCATTGACATGTTAGATAAGGTTAGAGAGGTTCTGCGTGTCCCTTTCCACACTTCATTGAGACATTTGTGTATCTGGTAGACATTCCAAAGATAATGGCTTCTGTTTCCTGCAAGCAACTGATCAATATTGCAACAGTAGCGGCCATTACCAGTGTTAGACCAACCGTGAGCAGATTTCTAGATGTTCTGTGTGTCCGATACCAGAGAGAAAACTAATATTTCTAGTTTCACTTAAAGGGATTATAAAAGACGTGATTCAGTATCAGAGAAAATTATTGCTTCTTATTTTTTGTCTTGGGTTCACTTATGCCCAAGGCAATCTGGTGATGTAACAGTTTGCCCTAACCATTGTTGGAGGTCACAGGACAAACGGGTTACTGGACCACAAACCTGGAGTTTTTTTCACTGCTGTTCTGGATCCTGGCCTTCTATGGCAGTGCAAACTATGTACCAAGTACACCCTTTACGCACTTGACTTGGAGTAAGGAAGGCAAGCAGTTCAATGCATCTCAGGGACAGTAATATGTCAATAGAGATTCAGAACTCAGTCTAACAGACACAATACGTATTGTCCATCCCAGAGCTTTTTGTAAGAAGAGAAGTACTTTAATCACACCAAGGCATAATAGTACATATAGGAAATGGTAATCAGCTACTTGGTCCTAAGACCGTTGCTGTGGGGACTCTAAAAACTGAAAATGTTCAGTTGTAAATCTGGCACAAGTGCAAGCTCGTTGTATTATGGTTTAAGCATCTTCCCTGGTTGGTGACCCACTGGAATTTTGGCAGAGGGGAGCACAGTCTATTTCAAATTTGTTCAGCTCAAGTTACCTGTTAGATCAGGGGATTGGAATGCACATTCATGCAGCAGTCCAAGTAGAGCACTAATGAGCATGCCTGCTCATATATATCTCAAAAGAGCATGCTAGTGGTCCCATAGTCTCAGATTATCTACATTTGTGCTTGAGTGTGGTAGCTTCAGCAACAGCCCAAGATCTGACTTCTTGCAGACTACAGGTATTTTGAGATTGCACTGGCTGACACATAGGTGTTTTATGGAAACGCGCAGGGAGACAAGATACCTTCTCCAGACTTTGGGGACCAGATAAACCCCTCCAGATCAGTCTGCTTCTTCTGGTCTGCCTCACACTTTGGGTGCAGCAGCCTGGCTTCTCCACATAGGGCATCCTTTTTTGCATGGTTAGGTGCTCTTAGATAGACATACAGCTCTTCATCAAGATGTGTAGAATTCAGGTGATGTACCATCACCATTTGGAGATTGGCTATCAAGTATGGCATCCCAGGAACTCAGCAGTCCTTTAAGTACTCTGTTTCCTCCTGTGGTCTATGCAGAACTTTGAACTGGTGCATAGTTTGAGTTCCACTTTTGTTAATGTAATCCAGCTGTTCCTTCTTAGTGTTAACTTTTTCATCTGCTCAGCAGCCGCTTTCACTGTACCATTTGCTGGCACTCACACCAGGTAGTAACAAGGCTGGCTTCAACTGAAGCACCCAAACATAACAGGGAAGTGTGAGAAGTACACATCTGGCTAATAGCAGGGTTCTGGGGTAGCACTTATGAGGTAGACAAATGTGGAAGGTTCCATCTCTTTTGCAAGTAATCTGCCCATTTACTGCCCCTCCCCTCACTCCCTCACTATCATCCCAAATGTAGATGCTCAGGAAAAAGTACTTATCAAACCCTTGCTAACTGTACACAGTTGAATAACAAAGGGAGCTCTGTCTCCATCCTCCCACACTTCATCCTCTGAGGCTACTCCACTATCTCCGGAATGCAAGCAGTACACTTCAGCTGTCTGGTGAAGTTGTAACTCAGCATCCATATTGTGCTATTTTTTTTTTTTTAGCAGCAGTATCCATAGTGCATCCTGCTAGCCTCTGCAGCCACACAATGACAAATATCCAGTCCTGCTTCTAGTCACAAGCCACAGGCACATGACATGCACACAGAGCTGTCAGTGCAGATGGGCATTACAATCAAGCACAACTTTCCACATGTGGGGCCTGTAAACATCACACTTATCCTCAAGGAGAAAAAAAGACTGGTCAGTACCAACAGTCAAAAAGCTGGTATGCTGCCCATCACCACTTATATGACCCAGGATATGAACAGGTTTCCCATGTCAACAAGTCTACATGCATTCATGCTTCTCTCCACACTGCAGAGCCAGGTTTTGGGTCTCAAAGCCATGAGGAACTGTGCAGTTCTTGGTGCGTACCCAATATTGCAGTGTGTGCTGGGATGAACAAAAATCCCGATACCATATAACATACTGCTGTGATCACCCGTGGCAGGGGTGTAACCTGTAAGACCATACATATGACAATTCCATCCCAAAACTATTCCTTCTGCAAACTAATGGGCAATGCAATAGAACTTGAGCTACATGACATTACCAACGTTTTGAGATAAATAGTGATGAATTGTAATGGAGAATCTGGTTACATTCAAACGTGTGGTTCTCTCTTAGCAGAAGCTATCATGATGTTTCATATTTTCACACAACTGCTTGTGGTGGCTTGTTTCGAGGCATGACGCATCGTGGTATGACCTCTGCCTTCAGCTGAATCCTGAGGACATCAAAGAGCGCAAAGACAAAACATTTTATCACCCACAAGAAGGATAACCACAGGAGTCCCCAAAGGAGAAGAACCAGATCTCGATGTAACCAACAAAGGACTCCTCTTTTCCAAAAATGTCAAACTCTAGTTAAAAGTTAACTCATGTGGCTTCACCCAACTCTTTCATTGCTGGAGTGAGAGATAAAGCCCATGTATCCTCTGGCAATGCTGTCCCCTCCCATTCTTCTACTGGTGTCTGCTTAGTCCTAATTACTAACTTCGGGATGGCCCCAGAAACCTTTTTATAGGTTCTGTTGGGCATATCAGATAGACTTCTAGTAGCAAATTCCTTACCTTAGGATTTCCCGGAGGAATCAGTCTGGATCAGGAGATTTTTCTAGAGCAGTATCCCTGCGTGCTGTTGTCTTCGTCAGATATGACTTTGCTGGTCTTATATAGGTGCCACCCCGGTGTGCTGACATCAGTTATTTTGTTTCTGCACCAGCCTACGTGCAGATCTGAAACAGAGCTACCCCACAGTCACTTTTTGACTGGCTTTTTCGACTTTTGTCAAAACTTTTTTGACCTCCTGGTGTGTCTAGTAGTGTCATCACAGAAAACCAGCTTCAGGCCTTTTGACTCCTGTCATTGGATGATGTCCGTGATGGATCTGCACCTCATGTGTCTTTTGTGCTTGGAGTGGGACAACGACCCGAAGTCGTGCTCTAAGTGCTGAGCTATGAACCTGAAGGCTTTGAGGGAGAGGTCCCTAAAGCTTTGTATGACCCAGTGCTAGGCTGCACGTTGCTCCTGGTCGAGAGGAGGTCCCGAGACGACTCACGGAGCACACACTCATGGGCGTTCCATTCCAAATCTTCGGGACCCTCAGTTAAGCACAAGAAGAAGTTGAAGAAAAGCAGACATTCTTAGGCTTCGCCCTGTTGGTCAGATGACGCAACGCGAAGCAAGGAGCGTCGTCACTCTAGGCCTCTGTTTTCAGAGCCTACTTCTGGGTCGGCTCCGCCCCTCCCAGAGTTTCCAGGAACTGGAGCCACCACTGTCCAACTCACTGTTCTGTGAGGCTATGCGCCTCATATTTGGCCAGTCTGGCCCTGCTGGAATGCCTTTCGGTTGGCAGGCTTCCCCCTACCTCCCCCAGACGGGTTACACACTGATGGCTTCGGCCTCGGAGGGCACCCAGAGATCTGTTTCCAGATCCACACTTGCGTCTGTTGTGCCACTGCGATCTTCCCTGATGCTGTGCAAACGTTGATGCGCCAAACGCCACCCAGGCCAGTGGTCGACTTCGATCCCTTACTGATTGCCAACTCCAAGACGGAGCCGGACAGGTGTCACTCGACGTTGATTCAGTCTTCCACGGGGACCTTGCTCCCCAGGTTGGATCCCATGCCTTATTCTTATGGGTACAGTGAGAATAAGGAGTGGGCCTCCTGACCTTTTAGAAAATCAGCTTGATGATCCCATGGACTGGGCTCAGGACTTGGGTGAAGCCAATGGTCTAGATACCTCCCCTGATGCTGGCATGTTGTCTCCCCCTACTGTGGCTACAGAGGAGGGGACCTCGTACTCAATGGTGGGGAGAAGAGTGGCTAAGGGCCAACCTCCTGACTGAGGGCCTGGTCCTCGAGCTGCCTTCTGTTGATATCAGGATCAACCTCCTGACTGAGGGGCTTCAGCCTGGTGCTTCTTCTGAACCCCTCTTGCTCTTCAATGAGGCCCTCACTAATGTCCTGCTGGGGATTTGGCCAAACCCAGCACATGCGCTCCTCTAAACAGGACAATTGCCTGCCGCCATAGGCCTGTGCCTAATAACCCAAAATTCCGAACCCAACACCCCACCTCTGTGATCTTGGTTATCCAGGCCTCTACCTCCTCAGGCGCATTCTTTTCCGCACCTTCGGATAAGGAATCCAAACGACTGCATCAGTTTGGAAAGAAAATGTTCTCTTCCACCAGTCTGGCATTGCGGTCCATGAGCACTGCATGCCTTTTGGGCTGTTACTTCCATACTGTATGGGCCATGGTTGTTTAGGTCCTGCCACAGGTTCCAGAGGAGGCCAGGACCCTTCTCTCCCAAGTTGTTGCTGAATGGAAAGATGCAGCTAAGTTCACAATCGGATGTGGGCTGGATACGACCGACTCATTGTGCAGATCGGTTGCATTAATAGTGGCCGTGAGGTGCCACGTTTAGTTAAGGGCGTCTGGCTTTTCGGAAGCAAAGATTCAGCGCTTTAAGGACTCCTGGGCTGGGGCTCAGTTCTTGTGTCTTTCAGCTGCACCTCACCCCCCTAAGTCTGGTTTTCGCCCCCTTTTGTGACTACGGAAGGGTGCCCAACCACATTCTTTTTCCTCCAGCCACTGTGCCATGCATGCTGCCCAGCCTCCGTGTGGCCAGGGACGTCGGATCCAGTGTTTAGGAGGCTGGCTCAGCTTATTGTTACGCCTATGGTGTGGCACCCTATACTGAGTCCAGGCAACCCTTAGTGATAGCGAATAGGTGACAAGATAGCAAAAGCTCTCTAAGGGTAGCTGAGGTGAACAGCTGAAGCTTAACAAGGAGTAATGTAAAGCACTGACAATACCACAATAGACAGTAACTCACAAGAATCAATCACAAGTGTTGTAAAAATAAAGGATTCTATATTACAGCACCACTACTAGACTAATGTTGGTATTTCTCCCTTTGGAGATATCTACATTCCATATATACACAAAATAACCAACAGAAATAGCATAAAATACAATGGGCCCTATGGGGTGGTGGGTGGTATAGGGGGGCAAACCATATATTAAGTAAGTGGAATGTGAAATAGTGAATCCAACCAATGTAAGATTGCCGGTTTGCTAGGGGCTGGGGTTAGATGAAAACTCCAACTTTAAGTACGGTAAGTGTCCCCAGCGACCTGGTAGTTACCCACCCAGTCGTCACAAAGACTAACACAGGGAGTAGTGATTGGAGTTTGTGTGATTCAAGACCTTTCACAGTGAATCCCGAGGAAACCAACAGATAAGAGGATAGTTGGAGAGTGCCCCACCAAAGTATACCCAGAAGACCGGAGTACCTACACCAGGGGACCCGGATGCAGAGGGGAGAAAGGGCTCTCTCTGAAATCAGTAAAAGGCTTGGATTATCCAGCTGCTGTTACGACCCGTTGACCAGGCCGGCGGAACCCAGGGATGGATTCTGGACGTGGAGTAATGGAAGAGGGACAGAGTCCAGTATCCTTGGAGGTGCCTAGGTGGTGCAGGGGGCAATGCCCCCCCCCCCCCTCCTGAAAATGAAATTCCTGCAAGTCGGTGGAAGAAGTCATCCAGCTGCAGTGTCCAGGAGCTGCAGAAGATCCCAGGTGTTGCCTACGAGTTATCCCTTGGTTGCTGGACTGCAAGAGGGTTAGTGACCAGGTTACCAACAAGCACTGGCAAATGCAAGCAGGAGCTGAAGAAGTATTTGCAGAGTTTTGGGAACCAGCAAGGTCCAGGAGACTCTGCCTTTGAGGGGGGATATCAGGGCTGTCCTTGAGCATGCAGGATGGCCAGTCAAAGTTGTTGGAGCCCACATGGGTGAACCACAGGCGATAGATACAGGGAATCAGAAGGGGGCCTCAGCAGAACAACAAAACAGAAGTACCAAGTTTAGGACAGGTGCTGATCTTCAAATTGGAGAGTGCTGGAGGCCGGGTCTTCTTGGTGCCTGAAGATCTCCTGGAGGAAGAGTCAACAAGTCTTGGTAAGTGCAATAGTCGCGACACACAGGGGTTCCAGACCAGTGGCAGGGGCTCACAGTCTCCCAGGTTGGTTAGAGGACAAGCAGGACCCAGAGACTCACCAACTGTGAAGCAGAGCCTTTCGATGTCCGTGGAACAGCAGACCCCACCTGTCGCTCAATGTTGTCTCGAGGTGCCTGCGGGTGCAGGGGGAGTGACTCCTTCACTCCAAGGGAGTTTCCTTTGTGCTTCTATGTGCAAACAGTCCTTGTGGCCCTGGATGATGCACAACCTTGAAAGTTGCAGAATTCTTGTAGGATGCAGAGAGACAATTTTGCAATGGAAGCCTTCCCACAAGAAGCAGAGTTGTTCGGTTCTATAGCAGACCAGCAGAAGTTCCAGAGGCCAGGAGCAGAAGATGTCTTGCAGAGAGTTTCTTGCAGAGTCTAGCTCGATTAATCTAAGGCTCCTGGAATCATTGTAGTAGCCTCATTCCAATATGTTTGATATCAAACATGCCTCGGTTCGGAGAAGCCATTGTGTAGTGGACCACTTGTGTTGACCAAGGTCCACTACATACCTTAAGATGGGTTCCTTTTCACTTACAAAGACCTGGTAATGGAGTCTGGGGTTTGTAGGGGGTACCCTGCTTATGCTAGAGTACCCTCACATTTAGGGATATACACCCTGCCCTTGGGCTGAAAGGCCTACCAGAGGGGTGACTTGGAGTATGTAAGTACAGTGACCAAGATATACGGCAAGCCTTTCATCTGTGGTGAAAGGGTGCATGCACAATTTCACACAGGTTGCAATGGCAGGCCTGCAGACACAGTTTGCATGGGCTCCCATGGGTGCACAATACATGCTGCAGCCCATGGGAGACCCCTGGTGTACCAATGCCCTGGGTACCTGTAGGGACCTGGCTCCGTATATACTATATCAAAATGAGATATAGTGTGCTCAGAGTCCCGGGGTTCCCCAGTGGCTTAACACAGGCTAAAGTTGATCCTACTAATGCTCTCTTTTGTGGTAGTGTGTTTGAGCAGCTAGGTGTATCAGAGGGTAGTGCAAAGCATATGTTGTACACACAGAGACAATAAGGGAAGCACACACTCAATGACTTAACTCCAGACCAATGGTTTTTATACAGCAAAATATCTTTTGTTAATTTATATCTAGAACCACAAGACTCATGTTGCAGGTAAGTACATAAATAAATATTCCACAAATATATCAATACCGCTTTGAGTAGATTAGGCAGTTATACAGTTCTTGAATAAATGTCAATCTGATTTAAAAGTTGACACTGACTTTTTCAGGACAATTCCTGGGGGGAAGAAAAGTTGGTAAGATTTGAAGGTAAGTACACTACTTTCATTTCCAGTCTCTGGGGGTTAGGAAGTCCACAGGTTGGGGTTCAAGTTAACTCCAAACACCCACCACCAGCAATACGGGCCGGCCGGGTGCAGAGGTCAAAGATGAGGCACATTTAACATGGGGTCCTATGGAGACTGGGGGCACTTGGAATCAGGCTGCTTGCAGGTAAGTACCCACATCCTTCGGAGGACAGACCTGGGAGGTTTAGAGGAGCACCTGGGGGTTTGGCCACAGGTTAGCACCAAACACACACCCTCAGCTGGGCAGGGGCGGCAAATGAGGGGTGAAAATACAGTGTTGGGCTCCCTATGCTTTCCTATGAGAGGACTCCGGGGGTCACTTAAATGCTGCAGGCTGGGTCCAGGGGGTCGGTTCCGGAGAACCACAGGCTGCTCAAGTAGGTCTGCCAGCTTGAATTTGCTGCACCAAGATCAGGTTCACCAAGGCCAGGCGGCTGGGGGGGGTACAGTGTAGCTTTTGGTGATGGATATCTTCATCTCGTGCTGCCATGGTTTGGGGGGTGGGAGAGTCCTCTGGGTTGACACGGCAGGCATCGTCGTGGGGGACAGGAGAGGTCAACCCAGGGTGGGCATAGGGTGGGCATCTGGACATGGGCTGTGGGCGTCTGGTGCAGAGTGGTCAGGACTCGTGGATCCAGGGAGGCTCTGGAGTCCTTAGGTGTAGCTTCTTGGACAGTGCCGTTGTACACAGGAGTTCTTGGTCCTCTGTGATGCAGGCAGTCCTGTGGTGGTTTGGCAGAGGTCTCTGGACCTGCAGGATGTCTTTCTTTTGCAGGGTTCTTTGAAGCAGGAGACAGGAGACAGGAGTAGGGCTGGGGGCCATGTCAGTTTTCGTCTTCCTTCTTCTCTGATGGCGTTTCAGCTTAGTAGTACTTCTTTCTTGTGACATCGCCAGGAATCTGACTTACTGGGTTCAGGGGAGCCATTAATCCTGGATTTAGGGGCGTTACAGGGGGTCAGATAAGTAGCCAATAGCTACTGTCCCTGAAGGTGGCCTCACCCTTTTTGTTGCCACTCCCTTCGGGGAGGGGGACACAGACGTAACCCTATTGTTCCCTGTCCTCCAAACTAAGATGGAGGATTCTGCAAGGAGGGGGTCACCTCAGCTCAGGACAACTTAGGGGTGGTCCTAGCTGGGGTGGTCACTCCTCCCTGCTTGCCCTAATTTTCCTGCCGGACTTGCCGCCAAAAGTGGGGCTTTGTCTGGGGGTGGGCATCTCCTCTAGATGGAGTGCCCTGGGGCACTGTAACAAAAGGGCTCACTGCCAGGTGTTATAGTTCTTGTAGGGGGAGGTGTGAAGCACCTCCACCCAGGACAGGCTTTGTTGCTGGCCACCAAGAGCACAAAGGCTCTCACCCCATGTGGTCAGAAACTTGTCTGAAAGTGGCAGGCTGGCTGGCTGGCTCAGACTGATCAGTCCTGCACTAACAATTTTTCTACTATACGGGGGGCATCTCTAAGATGCCCTCTGGGTGCATTTTTGAATAAATCCTGCACTGGCATCAGTGTGGGTTTATTGTGCTGAGGCGTTTGATACCAAACCTCCCAGTATTCAGTGAAGCCATAATGGAACTGTGAAGTTCGTAATGACAAACTCCCAGACCATATTGTCAATATGGCCACACTTCACTTACAATGTCTAAAAATGTACTTAGACACTGTAGGGGCATATTGCTCATGCAGCTATGCCCTCTTCTGTAGTATAGGGCACTTACCTATGCCACAGGCTGTGATTTGAGGGCATGGTACCCTAAGAGGGGTGCCATGTCTACCTTTTCTCTCCACCTGCACACATAAGCTGCAGTGACCGTGTGCATGTGCTTGATGAGGGGTCCCAAAGGGTGGCATAATACATGCTGCAGTCCTTTGGGATCTTCCTTGGCCACAGGGCACTAGGTACCATGGGGACCTTTTACAAGGAACTTAACTGTGTGCCAGGGTGTACCAGTTGTGGAAACAAGGGCACCGTTTTGGGAAAGAACACTGGTACTGGGGCCTGGTTAGCAGGATCCCAGCACACACTGTCAAAATTGGCATCAATATCATGCAAAGGGTGGGGGGGATATCCATGCCAAAAAGGGCACTTTCCGACAGTCCTGTAGTAACATATGCTAGGGACTTACCTTGGTGCACCAGTATGCCAATTGTGGGGTGTACAGATCACCAGCAAACAAATTTAGAGGAGAGCACAGGCACTGGGGTCCTGGTTAGCAGGATCCCAGTGCACTACAGTCAAAACATACTGACACCAGGCAAAAAAAAGTGTGGGGGGGGGGGTACTACACCCAGAACCCAGCTTACTACACATCATCCTCATGGAAAAGGGAGCTAGTGGTCCGCCCAGTCCACCACCCCTCCCGCTGCAGCCTCCAAACCTTCCTAGTCTGATGCTTCCCCATCAGGGACCAGTCGGAGGCAGGATTCCCCATCACCTGCACTGCTGGGAATCCATCACATCAGACAGGTGGGTTTTGCAAATAGTGCCAAAGGGGCTACTCCCTCCCCTTCAAGACGACTACTCCATCCATGCCACCATCCTACGCCTCAGATGAGAGGATCACCTGGCACTTCTTAGAGAGGAAGTTATGGCTCTACTGGTCAAGGGAGCCATAGAGAGGGTACCTGTGCCAGAAGTAGGTTATGGTTGTTATTCTCGCTACTTTCTGGTGCCCAAAAAGGACAAGGGCCTCCACCCTATCCTAGACGTCCTCTCTGTCAATCTCTTCCTCAAATAGAAGTTCAGAATGCTCACTCCAGCTCAGGTCCTCGCTGCCCTGGACCAATGAGACGGGAAGGTAGCGGTGGACATGCAGAACGCATATTTCCATATTCCTGCCTGCCCACAGATGTTACTTGCGGTTCGTGGTAGGTCACAAGTGTTCTCAGTTTACTGTGCTCCCCTTTGGCCTTACAAGCACCCTTCAGGTGTTCAGCAAAGTGACTAGGGTGGTTGCAGCTCATCTGTTCATGTTGGGGGTTTTGGTCTTCCCCCTACCTCAAAGACTAGCTGCTAATGGTGGGCTCGCCACAGGCTGTCGTCTCCCACCTCCAGACTACGGCAGACCTCCTGCATTCGCTGGGATTCACTATAAATGTGCCACAGTCACCTGCATATCTCTAAGCGCTCCCTTTCATCTGAGCTTTTCTGTAGACAGTGCAGTTTCAGGCCTATCATCCAGAGCGGAGAGTCCAGGATATTTGGGCTATATAACTGATGTTTCAGCCTCTAGCCTGAATTTCGGTGAGAATGACTGAGGCTGCTGGGCCTCATGGCCTCATGCATCCTTCTGGTGACACATGCCAGATGGCATATACGGGTCCTAAAGTTCTAGTGGGCTCAGCATCAGGGGAATCTCTCCAACATGGTCCAGATCTCGGACATCTCTGGTCTGGGCACAAAGAGTCTGGTATCCCTAGCTCTTGAGCATGGCCATCGACCTTCCTCTCAGACTGCCTCTTCTGGAGAATCTTCTGTCTCAGCAGCAGGCAACGGTTCTCCTTCCAAACCTGTCCAGTCTCTGCCTTCTTGCGTGGAGATTGAGCTGCGGCAGTAGAAAGCATTTGACCTTCTGCCCGATGTCTGTAATGTTATCCTGGCAGCCAGGCATCCCTCCACCAAAACGATATAAACCTGTTTTCGGAATAAATTTGTGGCATGGTTTACAGACAAGTCTGAGCCCCCTCTTTGCCCTCTTTCTGGTCTTATTTTGTTTTTCTTTCTTTGGCCCAGCCGGGCTCTGCTCTGGGCAATCTCAAGGCTTATTTGTCGGTTATCTCAGCTTTCCTCAGATTGCATGATCAACCTTCCTTGTTTAAATTTTCTATTGTTGGAAGATTTCCAAAAGTCTTACCCATTTGTTTCCTCCTCCTCCTCCGTTCATAATGCCCCAATGGGATTTTAATTTATTTCTAACTTTTCTGATGTGTGCTCCTTTTGAGTCACTTCACAACTGCCACTTTGACCTCTTACTTTGAAGACAGCCCTCCTTGTTGCCATCACTTCTGCCCACAGTGAGTGAGCTGCAAGTTTCTACCCTTGAAGCCTCCTTTTATCTCCATCCATCCTGACAAGGTGGTGCTTTGTAGCAGGATTTCCTTTCTACCAAAAGTGTTCACGCCCTTTCATGTAGGCCAGTCCATCACCTTGCCTAATTTTTATGCACACCCACATCCTTCTAAGGAATAGGAGAGACTGCACCACCTGGACCCAAAAAGAGCATTGGCGTTCTGTCTAGATTGTACCAAATAATTCCAGGTCGGTGATGGTCTCTTTGTGGATTAGTTGGGTGTGTAGAAAGGCCGGTGAGTGCAGAAGAGAACCATCTCTAGATGGGTTGTTTTGTGCATTAAAATGTGCTACGCATTGGCTAAAAAGCAACCTCTGGAAGTTTTGCGTGCTCATTCCACCAGAGCAGCAGCTGCAACTACTGCGTTAACACGCAGAGTTCTAGTCCTGGACATCTGCTAGCCAGCAACGTGGGTCCTTGCACATGTTTACCGAACACTACTGCCTGGACACTGCAGTCCGAATGGATGGGTTCTTTGCCTGTTTGGTCCTGCAGTACTTCTTAGTATGATCTTGGTTCGCAGACCCTTCTCCGTTGATGGTATTGCTTGGGTATCTTTTCTAAGCTAAGGAATCGACAAACGAGAAATCTCTATCAGATGAACCAGCTGCTTACCTTTGGTAACAAACTATCCGCTACAGAATTATTCTTGTTGTAGATTCCTTATTGACCCACCCATTCTTCCCGCTCTGCGAACTGATTTCTAGGGACAAGGACTTCCCTTTCAGGGCCCTAGTTCTTAAGCAACAGGGTGAGTGTTCTTCATGGCCCACACTTCTGGTGTGGAAAGTCGTGACAAGAAACTGACAGTGTGCTGGGGTGACACCCACATATGACCCATGACACTATATTCGGCGTACAGGATGCCATCTGACTGCGTCAGAAAAGTCTACAGTTCTAGACTGACGCCTGGCGGAAATGATAAAGTAAGGAATCTGCAACCAGAAGGTGTTTCTACCAGATAATTTGTTACTGAAGGTAAGTAACTCGTTCGTTTAGGAGAGCGGCTGTCCTTTCTGGTGCACCAGCTGAACTCATGGGACCTTACTGGGTTCCTCTCAGTCTATCTATTGGCACTGAGGATTTCTCTGGTGCCATGATTTAGGCTCTATACTGGTCCCTTGATGGAGTTTTCCTTTCTGATGTTGATTCTGACAGCTGTTCTGTTGCTGTGTCTCTAGCCTCTGACGCTGGTTCTGATTAGGCCTGCACACTAAAAGTTCAGTCAAAAAATGACTGGCAGTGTATCTCTTATCTGGATCAGTGCTGGCTGGCGCAGAAAGAAAATGGACATCGGCATGCATCGGTGGTGCCTATATAGGTGCTGTGGACGTTGCTTCTGATGAGGACAATGTATGCAAAGCTGAACACCACCAGGCTCAGGAGTACTGCTCATGAAAAATCTTCCTGATTCAGTCTGACACCTGGGGAAATTCTAAGGTAAATAATCCGTTGCGAGATGTAGTTTCTACCAGTTAAGGCATTACCAAAAGTAAGTAACTTGTTCATAGTTACAGATCTGCTTCAGGTGTCACCTGCTTTGATGGAACCGCTCCCCTAATTCAATGAGGCCTTGGTTGAAGCTGTGAGGGGACCATTGTCAAAGCCCATAATGTGCTGTGTTGAGCCAGATCATAACATATTACTGTAGCCGGTCCCTTGAAAACCCGGCCTGTTTGTATTTTCACCAGAGACCCTAGTTGTTCAGGCCTTTTTCACCTCCATGATGAACACAGATGTTTTTCCAACCCACTTCGAGTAAAAAAAAAAAAAAAAAAAAGCTGGAAATAGTAAGACACCTATTTTCACTGAAAGAATGGTGATGCACTCCGTGAGTGCATTATCCTTGATGGGGTGGTGTTCTAATTTGCTGGAACTCCTTCAGACCAATTTTGCAGAGGTAATCCACGATTGGCAAGATTACTCTCCCCACATCAAAGCAGGCCTGGACATCACAGAAAACGGTGCAAGCGTGTTGGGCTCTTCTGTGGCCCTGCATTAGCACACTGTTAGACATGTCATTAGATGAACTGGGGACTCTTTGACCAATACTTGAACTTTTTAAAGCTGACAGAGCCACAACAAGTTCTATAGCACTTCATGCTTTCAGATATGTTTAACTGCTTTCGGAAACCCAGGCCTTTTGGCAGAGGCTTATACAACAAATAGTATCAGTCTGCCCAGGTCAGTCCACAGCAGCCCAACTGCTTCTTTAGGGAATGTAAAGGCAGAGGTAAAGGTTAAGGCCACCATGTTCAACCCCCTCAGTCACCTCCTTTTGCCATGTACTACTAAAGCAATGGCTGTAGTTTGGCTGTGATGGAGCATGTTTTGCCAGTGGAAGGATTAATGTCTTTTTTCTACTGGCCTAAAAGGCTATATCTTTAGATCAGAGGTACTGCAGATTGTGGTAAAGGGATATATCCTATCCTGCCAACAAGCGCCCCTTGTCTCCTCTCCAACATTACCTTATATCTGAGGATATCTGATTTTTGCAGCAAGCAGTGACAGTCCTGTTGCACAAGGGAGCAGTGAAGTTGGTGCCAGAAGTGCCAAGTTGTGCAAACATACTGCACTCTGTACACCCTGCATCTGAATGAAGATAGCAGCCTTCGTACAATCCTACACCTCAGGATCCTGAATTAGTTTTTGCATGTGGAAAGGTTGAGGATGCTATCCGTGACTCAGGTTTTGCTGGTGCTAAATGAAGAGAACTTGGATTATGTCCAAAAACTTGCAAAATGCATATTTTCATATATTGATCCTAGGGTCCACCCTGGTTGTACCAATGATATTGTTTGGTTCAACATATTACAGATTAGCAGTCCTTCTTTGCCCTGCATTTTCAACACTTTACCAGTTTCTTCTGGTGCCTCTTTGACTGTGGCTGGTTCCAAACCATCCAGCAGATTCATTGAATGTCAGCGCCATTTTGCCGACCATGAGTTGCATCTTCCTTCGGTGGTGGTTCAAGATCTGTTTGCTCTGTGGAGCATGTCCCAGATGGACCTTTATATTACTTATTAATTCATCGATTGCCCAATGTTCTGTGCTTTCCAGCATTCGTCCCAGGGAGCCTTGGGCGAACGTGTTTAAGTTGATTCGAGTTTTCTGCTTCACTACTCTTTTCCTCCCATACCCTTGACTCCTTAGCATTGGAGGAAGAATCACCACGACTGGATCCAAGTCATTCTTTTTGCTCTGGATAGCCCAATGAGGAAGTGCTAAGAAAACATGCAGCACCTGCTGCTATGTGTTAGGTTTAATCTTCTGCTCAGTGAGCTTGTTATACCAGTCAACGGGGTGTGACCCACACCTCAACCTTACTTTCATTGGGGGTGGTTGATATGATATTTCCTGTGTGTTGACCCTCAACTAAATCGCTTAATACAGGGAAATAGAATATGGTTCTTCAGGTAACAGCATTGACCCTTTAAGGCAATGCTGGCAAATACAATTAGTTTTATGCCTGGGACAGCAAGGCTGTGCAGTTACTGCTGTCAAAGGATACCTTTCAGCCCGTCGCCCTCTTTATGTCTTCTAGATTGACCTTCTGTGTTCAAGTTACTGATGGTGGTCAGATTTTTTTTGAAAGGGTTGAGGAATAGGTTTCCACCAGGACCATTTATTAAGGCGACAAAGGGACTTGAATTTGATGATGACTTTTTTGATTTGCCCTCCTTTTGAGCCCCTGCCTTGTTGGCAGTTGATGCTTGTTTTAGACTGTATTTTTGGTTGCTGTAGCCCAGCTTGCCTAGTTCGTGAGCGTCAGGATTTTAGTGCCCACCTTCCTTTCCCATGCTTCTTCCTAGGTGAGCTAATCATCCAAACACAGCCCGTTCCCTAAAAGGTGATGTCTCCTTTCCATCTAGGGCAGTTTGTCTTGCCTATCTTTTATCACCCACCTCAACCATCCAAGTTGAAGCATCAGTTGTACTAGTTGGACCCCAGGCACCTGTGGAGCTTTTACATCAGCTGCACAAAGGACTTCATGTCTGATGAGCAGCTTTTTGTTAGGTACACATGCAACCAAAAGTGTAAGGTGTTTTAAAAGAACATACTGTGTTTTGCTGTGTTAATCTTTTATGCATGAGCAAAGAAGGAACTAGCTGAACGGCTCGAAGCGCAATCTTCCTGGGAATATTCTTCAACACCTGCTATGGCCAGAGCCCTGTGTTGGGCATATCAGTCGGTGGTGGTGTGGGCTTTATCCACACTATCACCCAGCATTATTGCTTGGATTTCGAGATGGTGAGAGTTAGTCCCTTTTTTACATTTAATGCTATAGGATCTGGGCAGAAGTATTCATCAGAAGAAAAAGTTACTTTCCTTTAATAAAGATGCTTCTGGTGGATACTTTGTTTAACTGCAGATTCCTCACTGACCCTTCCCGCTGGTCAGTTCAGAAGAAAATTCGTATACATTTTTAAGATGCTACGTTAGTTGTCTGTTGCTCCTACACCTTACAGCGGTTCTTTTTGGCTCCATCTCGAAAGTCACAATAAAAAAATAGGAGGAGGTTTTAATAGTGTAAGCATTATTTTTGGCTCCATCTTACCATCCATTTTCAAAAATATTTTTTCTTTATTTTATCCCTGGATTTCATCTAGCGCACGTCTCATTATGATTTAACTGGTATAACTGACACATTTGTTTTAGAGCGTTAGGTGTCTAAGTTTCTTACAGAACAACATTCAGGTTTGGCACTCACAAGACAAGGTGCTAATAGTTTCTTCTCTGGTACTCTATTATGTCTTCTTGTCCTGTAACATACAGAAACTGTTTTTCAAACCTAGGTGGTCCTTTATCAGTTATTTACTCCTGTCGAGCCAAGGGTATGTAACAGAATAACACATCCAGCAACACTGGATCGTTCATAGATTCACTTGCTTGAATAACACTCTGTTGTCAGGCTGGGAATCACATACACTATTAAAATTATAATAAACAATGTTAAAATGGCCAAAGGTCGAATCTATTTAGTAGAATTCTGCCTCCTTTGAAAGACTCAGCCAGTGAGTTGGATGTTCTGAGATTTCTACTCCCTCAAAAGGACCCTTAGTTCCAATTTCTACTGCATGCCTTGAGTGACTGAACCCAAAAAGAGCTCTGCTCCATCGTGGGATATTGGCTATATTTCATATGATGTTTTTACTTCAATTCCCTCAGGCTCCAGCCACCCTCTGATACACTCTACAGTGAGTTGTTTCAGTGGTTATTTGACTATTTTACCTGTCCACTGGAGTGGTTTACAATGTGGTCAGATGTTGAATATGTGCAGGGACAGATCTACACTGATGGTCATTTGTCAGACGTTTCCTTCAACAAACCTCAATGGTAAAGACAGGCGACTGGTCTCATACCACTTGGAGAGGAAAGATTCTTCCTCTGAAGCACATGTGGCCTTTGCCACGTAATGATTCTGTGTACTGTCCTCCACTTAATTCCAAAAAGGTGGCACAAAAAATATGTGCAGGGACAGATCTACACTGATGGTCATTTGTCAGACGTTTCCTTCAACAAACCTCAATGGTAAAGACAGGCGACTGGTCTCATACCACTTGGAGAGGAAAGATTCTTCCTCTGAAGCACATGTGGCCTTTGCCACGTAATGATTCTGTGTACTGTCCTCCACTTAATTCCAAAAAGGTGGCACAAAAAAGGAAAAATTTTGATATGAGCTGGAATGATCGAAATTTACAATAGGATCCCTCTCTCAGAAGGAAAAACACAAGTTCCACTGACAGAACAACAAAAAAGGTTCATAATCTCGCTCAAGATGGCATGAAAGTGCAGCTCTAGGCTTTGTCATGGTTCCCACCTAAACAGTCATTGATTAGAGCTTTGTCTTCAAATATGGATCACCGTCCACAACCCACATCGGCAACCATTTCTCGAGCAATGAAGTTGCTGACCGTGATGTCAAAAGACTGTGCCGACGACTCTCCTGCCTAGTGTCCCTGTCAAAGACCATGACAGCCTTGTCGACAGCAGTTCTAGTGATGTCACTGTCAACAACGTCATCAACAACTCCAGTGATGGCTAAGTTTCAGGACTTTACAATATCACTTTCGACCTCAGTTCTCTTTTATGTAGATTAGAGTTTCACCATTGAATATGTCTTTAAAGCTCCCAACACATATTCTAGATTCCAGTTGAACAGAAGCAGTTGATACGAAGACCTGTGAAAAAGCAGTGAACACAATGAACCAACCTGGCTATGACTCCAGTTATTTCCTTGAGAAAAGGAATACTGTGGATAGTGATAAAATGTAGAGCTACAGGAACTCAACCCGTTCCTCAAAGAGTGTCATTTCAGGTGGTAAACCTTTAAGAATTCCTGTTCTTGCTGCCAGAATATGAGTTTATCACTATCCCTGGTTCTGCAAACTCTGACTTCAATTTTCTATACACCAAAACTAAGGACGTACTTGAGATTTTGTGTAGCAAGGCAGCACTATAATTTCATAGTACTTCCTTTTGTTCTGTATTCTACCTCTGGGATATTCACTAAGTGCCTAACAAAAGCAGTAGGCTTTCTTTAGAGTCAGGCCCACCGGCTCTCAAACTTGGACAATTGGCTGGTAAAAGCACTCTTGGCAGAGGATGTCTGTGTCTCCACAAAGGCTTATCTTCGCCAGTTCCATAAACTGGGCCTGATACTCATTGTGGAAGAATCTTCTAACAATTCCACTCCAATAATCTTTTTTGTGGGAGCAATCCAGGAGACACAACCCAGCAATGCATTTATATCAGCAGTGCACATCACAAAGCTACAGGCTACAGTTTTATGAAGACACTATACAGTCACTTACAGAACATACAGGTTGTTGCTTGGCCTCGTGCTATCTTGCTTAGGGGTCATTCTATCTGTCCTCCTGCAAATGAGAATAGTCCTCAAAAGATGGATCTCCAGTGGTGAGTGACAGGCTTGTATTTCGAAGCTGTGAGGGCCATTCATCATCCCAAAACAAGCTCTGCTGTAGTAGTGGTTGCCAGAGAACCGCAATTCAGGTGTCCTTTTTTCAATCTTTTTTTAACAAAGGATGATCAGAACCTCCATGGAATGTTGCCTGACACACAGGAGCTATTCTATAGAGGCAAGGTGATGTAGGAGAACTACCTTAATAGCTTCATGGAGCTGTAGTCCATCACGTTAGGTCTGCATTAGTTTCTAATGCAGTTAGCAAACCAAGCTGTTCTCATTCAGAACCAGCAACACTGCCTCTGTGTACTACTTTGCCAGACAAAGAGATATGAGATCCCATACCCTGTCGGAGGAGGTGCAGTTACAATGGGGCTGGTTAATAGCAAACAGAGTAAATATCTCTGTGGAACATCTACCAGGTATTCCGAACAAGCAGTCTGTTGCCCTTAGTTGCTCTTAATCATATTGACACGAATGGGAATTCCACAGTTGTTAATTCTAAGGTCTTTTTGGGCCATGCTACCCTAGATCTATTTGTCCATGTGCAAAACATAAAAATCCTGTCTTGCTCAAGCAGATACTGGCAGCCAGGCTCCATAGCAATGCCTTCTCAATTAAGGTCCTGTCTTTGTTTATGGTTTTCCTCCATGTTCCCTTTTTTCCTGGGTTCCTTAGGAAGACCAACACAAGGCCATAATCTCTGATGCTGATAGCCCCAACGTTGCAACTTTAATTGTTTCCCTGGGTAGTCAACCTGTTGGACATCCACATACCACTCAGAAAATCTACCTGAGACTTCTCACCATGAACAATGGAAAAGTCCTACAGCACAGCTTTAACTCAGTGAACCGGACAGCTTGGTATCCTGACCACCAAGAGTTCCACCATCTGGTAATTCCAGCAGATTATAGGACAATATTAGTGCAAGCTTCTTTCCTTGCTACATGAAAATCTTACAATGCTAAGTGAAAGGGTTTGTGGTGCAAGACCAAAGGACTAAATCCCATTTCTATACAAGCCCTCCTAATACTTATTTTCTCTTCCCATTTAGTTAAGGAAGGCCTGAATTACTCCTCTATGAGTACCTCTAGTCGCTCTTTCAAGGCTTGAAATATCTGATCATGCTTCATCCGTATTCAACGGATCATCAGACAGCTCATAAAATACTTTACAGAGCTTTTTCCCCTGTGTTCTGAGCCCTCCATTGCATGGGAACCGAGCACAGTCAGTAGAACTTGCTGCCCTTTGAGCCCATTCAAGTGCAGATCTGAAATATCTCCTATGCAAGATTGCACTTCTTTTGATTGATACTTCTAACCAAAGATTCCTCACCTTTTGCATATTCCCCTGTTTGTCAAAGTGGATCCCCAGAATTCAAAGCAGTACCCCTGCTCTCCGGTAGGTGGCGTTCGTGCAGCACTACACCAGTGTCATTCCTCTCAGGAAGTGACAAGTGAATCTCATTTAAGTGCCACACAGGTGCCATGGTGTTGGTTCCTTGGTTTCCATACCTTTCTTTCTTTCCACACCTTCGGATGTGGATCCAGAGCTACTCCTTCAACTTTTCACTAGTCTGTTTTTCCCAAATTTCTCACAATGTGTAAGTTGTCACCTCCCAAAACAATATGGTTTAACCCTTGTAAGGACTGTGGCAAACAGATGTTGTTCATAGTTCCCGTGAGGCACTCCTGTGGTGCTTGGGATCAGAACACGACTTCAGAACCTGTGACAACTGTGCCCACATAAACAGACTGCAAGGTCAGACTTTACGTCGTCAAATACAAAGACTCCACGCCGTTATCGGTTTAAGTCTAAATGAAGGTCTTGTTCTCGTGTCAGATATTCTTTGTGGTCAAAATAATTGAGTAAGTCTAAGAAGAAACACAAGTAGTCTAAGTAGCCCTTTCCCACCAGTCTTAAACTCCAGAGAAGGCGCAAGGGCATCAACACGTATCATAGTCTTGCTTCCACTCCCCCATCTGAGCCGATTCTATATCTGGTACCAATGTAACTCGAATTTTTGGATCAGTTGGCGATTTTGCTGCATGTTGAGTGTTTTTGTGAGTCCATGCTGCAGATCTTTGACAGTTTACCCTTTCCCGCCAGTGGACATTCAGTCCCCAAGGATCCACAAGGGCTTCCAGTCTGACTTCTGCCGGCGGGTCCACCCATGGTGCCATTTGTGCTCTCTCAACGTATTGGTTCTGCACAAGCCTCGATGCTGACTTTGGTCCCAGCTCCATTTGTCACGCTTGTTTCTTTTGCATTGACTTTGGTGCCTATGCCTCCGGAGGAAGACTCAACCCATCTTGTTCTCCCCCTCAGAGTCTAATTCGTCCCAACCTCAACCACTTACAGACCCTTCCAGGGAGCAGCCATCCAGCAACCCCTCTGGTCCAAATACCTTGCACTCAATTTGTGTCAAGAGCCCAGTTGCTTCACAATATATTTGCATAGACTCTTATAATGACAGCTTAAAAGAAGAGGATGACCTTACCACCAGATAACCTGAGGACAAATCATATTAGGAGATACTGGATGCTAGTGGCCAGACTCCTCCCCTAGCACTGGCATTGTTTCCTCCCAGGCCCTGCTCTGGAAGAAAGTGCCTCCTTTGATGGAGTGATGCAGAACTGCAGAAGTACTTGATTTATAACTACCCACTATGGAATTGAAGACCAATGTCCTCATAGAGGTTCACTATCTGAGCCAGTCACCTACAAAACAACTTATCCTTCAACGAGGCCCTCACAGACAGTCTTTTGGGGCCTTGGGTGAATTTGTGTCTCTGACCTCCAGTAAACAAATAGCTTATCGCCATATGCCAGCTTATGCAGCGGTGACTTCGCTACTCTGCAACCTACTCCTCAGAGCTTGGTGGTATGGGCATCCACAAGTAAGGTAAATCTGAATGCCTTCCCCACTAGCCCACTGGATGGTGAGTCAAGGCACATTGAAGTGTTTTTGAAATGTATGTTTTATTCTGCCATCCTTGCTCTCACATTTGTCAATGCCAGCTGCCTCTTAGGTCGCTACTCACATACCTTTTGGGACACCATGAACACATTTTGCCAGCTTTCCCAGGTGACCTGTGGGCATCGCTCAGCATAATGTTCATGGAGGTGACACAGCAGAGCTGGTCATTCACCGTGGCTTGGCCACATCAGACTGTTTAACTTGGGCAGTGGGAACAAGCATATCACTTCTGTGCCATTCCTGGATGAGTTTTACTGGCTTATCCGGAGATGTCCAGAAGTCTTAAAAGAGCATACTGTTTGATGGTTCTTGCCTTTTTGGTGAAAGAAAAAATGGATTGTACCCTGGAACAGTTTAAGGAAAGCTGAGCGACAGCATGTTCCTTGTCTTTCTGCACCACCAGCAAATTTCACCCCTTCTATGGCAGAAGTTTTCGGTTTCACTAAAATTAGACTCCTCAGACAGCTCAGCAGGCCTTCCATACTTTCTGTGGCAGGGTTTGCGCTCACAAAGGCATCGTCTAGGGCTTCAGGGACAGTATGGACCTCAGTCCCCTGCCCCTCCAGGAGCTGCAGCTACAAGAAACGCTTTTCCTTTTTGTCACTCAGTCTCCTGGTCAGAGACAGGATCAGATATTTCCCCTAGGAATGGAAAGCCATCACTTGGATGGTGGCATTGGACCTGCAGGACACACATTTCCGTATCCCCATCCTGCAATTCTAGAAGCGCTTCCTGCAATTGTGAGTCATAAGCATTTTCAGTTTGCAGTGCACCATTTTTGCCTCACCATTGTCCCTTTTGGTGTGCGCAAAAGTGATGGCAGTGGTCTCAGCACACCTTCTGAGGTCGAGGGGGGGGGGTGGAGAACCAGTCTTTCTTTACCTCAAGAACAAGCTGTTGAATGTGGGCTTGCTGCAGGCAGTCGTCATCCACCTCCAGACGACAACAAACCTCCTCATTGTTGGGGTTCTGATAGTTCTAACCACAGATGCCTTACCTTGTGAAGATTCAAAACTAGATCCGGAAATCTTTGTAGCAATTTCCTCGCACCTCAGTAGGTTGCATTGTGCAGCTTCGTGTCAGGTTTGTCTGGCCCTGGGTGTGTTGTGATGTTGGGACCACTATAGCTGCACCACCTCTGTGCACAGACATCAGTTCCTTTGATTCCATGCCTGCCAACATGGATCCAGAGCTCTCAATTCCTGTCACATCTGACAAATGTTTTGCCCCTCAAATTGTATAGTGTTAATGGGACCCCACAAGACTACAGGGCCTAACCAGTTTTGTGACCGTAACAGACAAATGTTGGTGATAGAAACTCATGACATCTATCTGTGGTGTCTTAGATTCATGCATGACTCAAGGTCATGACTGGGTTGTCCCTGACACACCAAGATAAACAGGAAAGCAGTTCATGACCAAGGCAAAACTCACCATTCAAGGGTGACCGACCTGCTCTCATACTTCCTCCTGGGGATGCTCCCACAACAAGTTGACATTGAGTACATGGAGCTCACGTAAGTCCAAAAGGTCCCACAAAAAGAACAAAAAAATGCACATATGGGTCTCCATCATCCTGCGACACTCCAGACTTCTCTAGACAATGAGGGTATACTCCTTTTCCGACTTACAGCCTGCTGCCTTTGACTACGTCTGTCCGTGAGGTTGTGTCCTCTGATCCGGCTTCACATTCAGTCACAACTGCGGGCCAAGTCTTATACCTGCGCATACACAGCCTGCACCTCCATGCATGGAGTTTGAACGGCAACAGTTAATAGCTGTCAGTGTTTTCTCCGAAGTAATCAGTCGCATCCTAATAGCTAGGCTTCCATCTACTAAATCTGTTTACACAGGACGCCTGGAGAAGTTTTTTGTCTGGTGTTCTTCCTGAGATATCCAATTCCTAAACGCATGGTTTTTGGAGGTTCTGCGGTTTTGCGTGTATTTAGCACAGCAAGGTCTTGCTGTGGCAATGGTTAAAGATTATCTTTCAGCCTTCCTACGATTACCTACTCAGCCATCCTTCAAGTCACCTGTTGTAATGTGTTTTTTGAAGGGACTGATTCACGTTTTCCCTCGAACATTGTTCATGATGCCGCAGTGAGATCTTTGTTACTCACTTACCTAATGTTCACTCCCTTTGAGATATTCAAAGTAATCAGATCTTTGAACATAGGGAAATCCATCACCTTATCAACTTTGTATGCACCACCTCATTCCTCCAAAGAGGAGAAGTTGCTTCGTCGTCTTGACCCTCAGAGGATCTTCAGCTTCTGTAACTATCCGATCAGAAATTATCAACACTAAAAATCAACTTTTCTTCAGTTTCTCTCGGAACTAATAAAAACAAAAATATAAAGTGGTACGAAAGAGAACTCTCATGATGGATAGTGTTATGCATCAAGATCTGCTATTGTCTAGCCAAAAAGCAGCCACTTGAAGGTTTGCTCACATTCCACCAGAGCAAAGGCTGTTAGAGCTGTGCCAACACATGATGTGCCAGCCCCGGAAATTTTGCCAGGCTGCTATAAGGATTTTCTGCCACACTTTCATGAGGCACTGCTGCTGGAATAGCTAGGTCCAGCGGCACGGGCACTTTTGCAGAATTTCCTGTTCTGACTCATTCCACAGACCCACCATCAGGCGAGGTGTACTGCTTTGAAATCTAGTCACAAGGTGAGGAGTCTGAAGTCAGAAGGCTCCAGCAGAGCAAGTTACTTACTTTCGGTAATGCCTTTTTTGTTAGACTTTCTAACCACAAGTTCCTCACTGACCTACCCTCCTCCCCATTCTGTACAATAAATTGTCTGTTAATAAGATACCAATTTGGAAGTATGCACATTACTGTATTCTGATTATAGGGGCTTCGTGTCTGCCAGCTGATGGAGATCATAAGGAAACTGATGTCATCTCTTTGAGATGGTGCAGATATAGTGCCCCCTATGTCACATCCGGGATGTACCTGACATGGAGCTGCACAAAGTCACCTACTGATGTGCAAGGGAATTGTTATGAAAATTTCCAGGACCAGGCTGGTGCCTGGGGAAATTCATAGGGTGAGGAATCAGCGATTAGATAGTCTCTACCAGAGAATGTGTTAGCAAAGGTAAGTAACTTGTTGTTCACTATCGGAATGCTGGTGCCACACCTGTCTCCTTCTCAGATGCTCCCTTTCATCAGAGCTGTTCTGGATATGATATGGGTTTGTGCCTTTGCACTGGAGCAGTTTGTCCACCACATTTGGTCTATAATTCCGATTGTAAGGAAATGCCTCTTTTCATATGGTGACCCCCAAATTTCTGGACTGATGCTGCTGGTTTTTCAACAGAGTTTACTGAGTCTGCTAACAAGACCTCAGTGCCAGTGCCCTGAACCCAAAATATTTAGGTTATATTGGCTATCCCCAATTGACATAGGCTAGCTTACCTGTAAGTCCCTATATTATGGTCCACAGGGTACGTAGAGCATGTAAGTTAGAGAGTTACCCCAGGGTTTGCAGCGCTGGTTGTGCCACCCTGGGTGTGACACAGGATAGAACAATTCTCCCAGTCTGTCATTGCAGAATGGAAGAGCACTTTTGAACTACTAACCTGACTTTGCCATGTAAACCAATGGCAAAGCTAAACCTCCTTCTGTAATGTGCATGTCACCCCTGTGGCAGGCCTACTGAGCCCTAATACAGGGTGCAGCATATTTCATAGACAGGACATGTATTTTAAATTTTCTGTCATTAAAAACACGAAACTGCTGTTTTCACAGTGGACAGATTTGGTCACCTCATTTGTGAGTATAGGGTTACAAGCTAACTCCTCTGCAGTGCTATCACCAGAACAGTGATAAGGCAAGGAATCAAACAACTTAATACATTAAGCCCAACTTGGTTCTCAAGGTGTTCTCAAGGTAAAATTAATGTAACCAGTAACAGTGTGCAACATTTACAAAGTTGCCACTTTGTTGCCTTCAATCGTTTGTGCCATTGAGCTTGAGCCAAGACAGCCTTCTGCTCTCCATTCTGTCCTTGTAGGGAGAAGCGATAATGACTCTCAAAAAAGGAGAAAATAGGGGTATGCACTGGAGAGAGGTGTTACCTCCTTCCTTGAGGGAGATACACAGGTGTTGTCCCAAAAGGAGAGCTTCAAAGCTGCAGCTGCCTTTGAAGACCAAATGGGGCACATTTGGGAGAGGGGCAGCCTCATTGTTTAGGCAGACTATCTGGCACCTGGGAAGGAGAGGGAAAACCAGTTGTCATTCCAGCCCCCTTAGTAGCTGCACTTTTGGCTTGGGGCTAAGGGCTTCTGGTTGCCAAAAGAGGGTTTCTGCCATATTGGGAGTGGGCAGAACGATGCGTCTTGGGATAACCAGCATTCCATCCATCACCTTGCTTTGCATTTGCTGCCTGAAGTACGCTGGGTATGCTCAGACATGGGTGATTCAAGCTAGCCTGGCTGATAAGGGTGATAACCCGAAACCAGTCTGGGAACACTTGTTCGTGGTCCAGGGAGAACCTGGCATGGCATTTCAGGCTGGATTGTTCCCATAGGGAGCAAGTTCAAGACTGATTTGCATATAGCTGGGTCCCAGCTGGGGTGGCATGGTGAGCAAATAATGGATTGGGATGCTGACCAAACAGCTTGCCAGTGGCTGTGATTAATTCAAACATTTCATCCATCACCTTGTTTTTGGGATAGCCAGATGCCACACTTCCCAGGAAGTGGTCATAAGAAGGGAGAGAACCTAGTAGTCCATTGGCTACTAATCAGGTAGCCCTTTCCAAACATAAATAGGGAACCATCAAAAAGAGGTTTCTCCAGCGTGGACTGCACGTGCTGCACCGGGACTAGCAAAGAAAAGGGGTGGACTGTCCCTGCTATGTCCTAATTGTGGAGGAGTCGCCCCTGGAACCCAGCCAAAATAACAAGACCAAGGGTCAGCTGGCTGACCTCTTCACAGCACAGGGCCTCAACTGCTGAGAACCCTGTTGGGGCATGTTCGTAGCCCTGAACCCCTTCAGTGAGCCTTTTTCATTGTGGTGTCTAAAAATGCAGTCCATTATTAAGTGGTGTTGGATTTCTTGAGTGTTTTGTCGATTTCCTATTCAGTTGTTTTTTTTCTGTTTAAATGCTTTACACATGTTCCTTTTTGTAATTCTTGCTGTTCAGAGACACAGCTACCCAGGGTTAAGCTAAAGACTTAACAAACCAAACCTACTGTTCCTAAAGGGGTTAGTAAGTGCATTACATGGTGAATTCACACAACCACGCCATATAATAAATCCCATTTCCTCACACCGTTATTTTAGCTTCTCTCCCGGATCTCAATGCTGATGACTGAGGTTGCTCGTATTGTTGGCCTCCTATTGAAACATGCCATTTGGTATATGCAGGCTCTCTAGTGGGACCCGAAGTCCCAGTGGACACAGCTCCAGGGCAGTCTGTTCTATTGTATTTGGATTTTGGAGGAAACTGTGAAAGGCCTGCAGTGGGTGGCTAGTGAATGGTGATTGGGCCAGTGGCAGCCTCCTCCCCTTACCCCACCCAGTGTGATGGTTGCATCACTTTTGGGTTTGTGGAGGCCATCTGGGAGAGGTGGAGATTATAAGGCTCTGGTCTCCAGTGGAAGCTCCAATCCACATCAGTTTGTTAGAGTTCTGGGTGATTTGCTTGCCATTGAAGGTCTTCCTGCCCACCATCAGAGGATGACTGACACAAGTGCTCACAGATAAAGCTGTTACCATGTGATACTCCAACAGGCTTGGTGGGGCCTTCGCCGCAGATTCTTTCTGCCTCCCCATTATATGAACTGGGTTCTTGTTCCTTCTAAATGTGTTCCAATTTAGAGATCTGCACACTGGCTTGAGGGTGCATGTAACCTAAGAAAGCTATTGACGTCAGTGCACATGAGTGGCCCTTACCTGTGGCTCTGCTTCTCACTTCTGGATTGGAACTGCTTAGGCACAAAGCTGCCTACCAGCTCACAAGAATACTGCTTTGAAAATTCCAGATCCAGTATGATGCCTTGGGAATATTCACAAGGTGAGGAATCTGCAGTTGTTTTGAGTGTCCACTAGAAAGATACTACCACAGGTAAGTAATTTGTTCTTCTGGCTCTGATACCTATAAGGAGAGTTGAGAAGCTCTAAGACTTAACAATAAAGCTGCCATATCTGCACCTCACAAAATACATGGCCACCTTGTCTCTAACTCATATTTCATGCCCAAAGTGCCTTTGGTTTTGCATGTCAACTAGCCAGTTATTTTTCAATATTTCTTCCAAAATTGTTCAATGTGAGCAGTGAGAACACTACCTTTTCTGGACATATGTAGTGAATCAAATTTAACATGGACAGAATCAAAGAGATGTGTTCTTTGAACCAATTATTTTTTTCCTTTGGCTGCTAAGGTGGGTGGGGGGTGCAACTTCTTTCCAAGCAAGGCATTGCTGGATTGCTTCCATCCTGTATTACCTTTTGCCACAAAGCAGAGTGCCCCCTTTGGAGGTACAGTGAAGGCACATTTCATGGGAAGCTTATTGGCTACAGTCGTGCTCTCTGGGAAGTCTGCCAAGCAGGTGTTTGGAAAAACAGGCACATATCTATAATCACTTCCTGGATTTGAAAACAATAGCTGACCCTTAGTGAGCCAAGCAGTCCTATGCAAACAATCGTTAAAGGTGAGCCTTCTTCTCACTTATTTTGAAGTTGGATACAATGCTTGCTGTTACAATGTAAGCACATTATTCTATGAATGATCAACTACTGGATAAGAACTGAGTTAATTACCCATTATTCCAGTTCCCCTGGCTTTTGTGTCTTTAATAAATTCATACGCAATCCTCCCTCCTCCCATTCAGGGCTGTGTACTCTTAATATCCTTCACATTTGTGCTATTAAAAGGGACTTTGACATTCTCCATGGGAGGTAGAGTCTGGTAGTTCTATACAATTTACACACAGTGAAAACTGTTTACATTGCATGGCCAAGTATTAGGGGGTGTGGTGAAGATAATCTAGCACTTAATCCATGTTACTGCAGTTATATCTTTGCCTAGTCCAGATTCCCAACTTCTAATATGTATTCTAGGCTGTTTAAGAGAAAGTCACAGTATTGTGACACACAATGCTTAATGGTCTATGCTTAATGTGGAGCATTTTCAACCCCATTCTCAATTGCCATTGCAGCAGTTTCAAATTTGGAGAGGCAGGCCTTCAGCTGAGTATATTAAAGATTAGTAAAACCTACTGCTAGGCAAATAGACTGTTGGCATCACTTCTGAGGACTGTTATTTAAGTACATTACTGTCATTGTTTGCTGGGGAGTACATGGTGTGGAAACGTTTGTATCCACTGGTGTCCCAGAATCACAGTTAGGATTGCTTTCCAATCAGGGTGCCAAGTTATTGTCTGGGGCACTTGACTTCCAGGCTTGGCAAATTTGAGTCGTGAGACTTGCTTGATGATAGTGGTTAAAAACTCATGTAGATAATAAATAATATCAAGGTCCAATCAGAGCTTTTAGTTTAACTGAAGAATGATGCTAATTTCTAGTAGGTAAAATGTGGTTCATGTTGGGCCTGCAAACCCGAAGATGCTCCAGAACTCACATCTGGTGTTTAGTAAAGAGTGCTCCTAAGCAAATCACCTGCCCTTGCATAGGCCATTGATTGTTAAGGTCTTTGAGAAATGTTTACTAGAGCCAATGCTTGTTTTGGAACTCGGTTAGGAATATTGGCATGTGTCAGCTTTTGGCATCCTCATGACTCAGAATGGGTGTGGCCCGGTGCAGCAGCCTCATGACTCAGACAGGGTGTGGCCAGATGCAGCAGGTATTTAAAGCCACATCTGTCTTGAGGTGATTGCTACAGGAGGATTTCAGATTCAGAGTGGGATTCTTTGCTCCTCCTTGCTTGTTTCTGGATTGTCTGTTCCACAGCCTAGCGTCGTGGATGCCGATCCTAAGAAAAGGAGAGCAAGAAGATTAGCATCATAGAAGGCAGTAATGTGCTGCACACGTTTGAAAGGTGTCTTACCAGTTACCTTTGACAGTTGATTGCAGGATGTTCAGACAGGCAGCGTGCACTAGAAGGGCATGTTATCGGTATCCTTGGTTACTTGAATACTTGCCGTTTGCCAAATTACACTTGCTAGCTTGCAGTGACTGTACAGATTTGAGTGTGTGTTGGCCAATTGTTTTTTTAACGATGTCCAATGAACATATTTGTTATTGTTGAGTTTTATGTAGCATTTATGGTACTTATCATTGCCAATGATGAAGAACACTCAGTGCTTTCCACACGCTAGTTTAAAAAGGTGAATCAAAGATCTGTTATTTCCATGTTCAAGTGTCACTGTGATGTAACAGTAACACCAATTACATATGAAACTAAGCCTTAGTATATTAACCCTATGCTCTGTGTGGTTAAAACACTGAACTATGTTCTTTCCTATAGTAACACGCTGCGCTGATTAATCCCTGAATATTTGAGAAATCTAATTACTTAAGAATTGATTTTGTTCTTAATCGCCTGTTGCATGTTTGTGATTGTGAGTGCGGCTGTTTTTTATAAAGTTTCATCAAGACCAAACGAGTAAGACATACACTGAATTTCTGGAACACCTTAGGTAGGTCTTTCAGTGGGGCCTCATTGACTTGGGAACACAGTGGGAATACATGTAGATAGTATAGAAGGTTAAACATTTTTATCTGGTTACAGGTTCCATACTGTTTCTTGAAGATCCCTAGACAGAGGGGAGAGCCAACAAATGCAGGAAAGAGGAACCTGACAGGTACACCTAGTTTGTGGGAATTGGCGAAGAGTAGTTTTAGTGGGCCAGACAAGCATAGTATTCAAACCTACTCGAGGTGTCCAAGGGACAGATGATAAAGATCAAAGCGGAACAAGACCTCACAATGCAGAGAGGGCTATACCCCAACCGGAACCAGCAAAACTCAGGATGGCACCTAAATACATACAATCCTGGCACTTAAGCCTACCATCCAGAACCATGTAGATACTAAAGGAAGCTAGAAGACCCACAACAAGAAGATCCTACACATCAAAATGGAAAAGATACCTCCTATGCTGCTCAAGAAATAAATACCCTAGAAGCAACATCCAGGCAGGAAACAGTAATAACTTATCTCACTCACTTGCTAGACAGTGAAATCAACTACTCTTCTCTCAAGGGTGGCCTCCACCAGAGGAGCGTTATGTAAAAGTTTATTCACAACACCTGTTATAATAAGGTTTCTGCAAGGATGCAAATTAATTGCTCCTCCAAGAAGGGCACCAGCCCCGATGTGGAGCGTAAACACAATGTTACCACAATTTACGACAAAACCATTTGAACCGATGCACAAAGCTGAACTCCGGTTTACCACACTTAAGACTGCCTTCCTCATAGCTTTCACATCTATACGAAGCGTAAGCGAAATTCAAGCGCTAACAATACAGGAACCATACATGCAAATCCATGAGTACAAGGTAGTTCTCAGAATGAATCCCCAATTCCTACCTAAAGTGGTGAGAAAATTCCATACCCAACCATACAATATAGTTGCCAGTCTTCTTTAGGAACCCACATACACAACTGGAAAGAAAACAACATACACTGGATGTAAGAAGGGCACTAATATACAATTTGGAGGAGACCAAGCAGCTCAGCAAAGGAAAACCAACTGTTTGTCTCAGATGCCAAATCCAGCAAAGGATCCCCTGTCACAAAGGGGACTATTGCACGATGGATCATGGAAACAATCCAAACCTGCTACACAGCAGCTGGCATACAACTGCCTCACTGCCCATAAGCACACTCAACAAGGAAAAAGGGCGCAATACTAGCTTTCATGGCCAACGACACCATCTGCATAACAGGAACATGGGCATCCTCTTACACATTCACAAAACATTGTGTGGACATTCAGATGCATAAAGAAGTCCAATTGGGACGGAAGATACTGCAATACCTGTTTGCAAGCTCATCATTTCAACCCAAGTAAAGGTAAAACCGCTACACAATCTGGTGCACAGCATGTGAATCCAGAAAAGGATTCATGCTGCAAAACGAAATGGTTACTTACCAGTAGGACTAGTTTTGCATCCTGACAAGTTTTCTAGATTCACGTGCACCCCCACCCATCCACCCACCCACCTACCTACCTACCCGGAAATGAGAACAGGACAAACAGGTGGGGAAAAACTCTAATGTACATAGAAGCAGAGGGAAAAAAAATCGAGAAAAAAAAAACAGAAGATAGATACTGGGGTGCCGTCTGATGTCATACAAGGGACGGACCAAGCACCAAATGGTGGCCGACAGTGGCGTAAAGGGTGTGTGTGTTGGGGGGGGGGGGAGGGTAGTGGTATAATTCCGGACCCATCCACTAGATGGTGGAAAGATACACATCATATGAATCCAGTGAACTCTTCAGGCTGCAAAACTACTCCTATTGGTAAGTAACTATTTTATTCTGCAACATTTATCTTGATTCTCTTAAATTGTGATTCTCTGGTCAGGATTATCTGGTCTAGAGTGGCCACCTAGCTAAATCTTGTCAAAACCCCATGTTTCTATTCTTGTACCTAGAAAGCTTCATGTATTTTTAGAGGAATTTTCAATTTGTTTCTGTTAAAGCTTCTAGACCCGTGGTTCCCAACCTGTGGGCCGGGGACCCCTAGGGGTCTGCGAAGCCTCCTCTGGGGGTCCGCGACTGCTTACATTTTTTTATAATATTAGGTCCCAGCTATCAGTAATGACGCAGTGGCGGTCCCTGGGTTCCAATAATTATTCAGTGGGGGTCCCCGGGCTCCAGTATTGATAAAACGGGGGTCCACAGAAGTCAAAAGGTTGGGAACCACTGTGCTAGACTAACAAACATGTTAACAAATATCATCTTGAAAGAGATTGGAAACCTCCAAGGAAATATTCTCTTTGAAATGTCATCAGTAATGTCATAAACAATATCATAAAACGTCATGAGTGATTATATATCTGAGGTCATAAGCAGCGCATGTTAATGAGGCTAACTATAACTGGTGAATTTCTGTGGTCTATTTAGTTTGAAACATTATAGCCAAATTCACCTTACTATAACGTTAGTTTAAGCTTTGTTTTCTTTTTCAGTGAACTTCTAAGGTTAAAAAAAAAAAAAAAAAAAAACACAGATATTTATATTACACCTAACTATGATATTACTTTAACCTTGTTTTTTTCAGGGAATATCTAGTGCTTTTAAATGTAAAGGAGTACTTAATCTTGATACATAATTCCAATCTGCGTACACACACACACACACACACTCCTTCCCCAGCCCCCCCCCCCCTTTCCATGTGTGACAAGGGGATGGCCACAGTGCCTGGCTCTGGAGATCCCATCCCCTAGAGTTTTTATGTTTTTTTTAAAGGGGAGGGTGGGCTGCGTTCTCCCCATCCCTGAGCCTCATTAGGTCATGGGGTCCTCATCCCTCAGGGCCCTTTGTTTTAAAAGGGGAGGGGTGTCTGATGGCCAGGTGACAGTTCTAGCTTCAGCCAGTGTATTAAAGCTTTCCTATGCCTATTTAGTGCTTTATGTAAACTGAAACCAATTATTTTTTTAACCTCAGGCTAAATCTACAGCAAGATATTTAAAGCCCTTGTCATCTTCTCTTTTGATTAAGATTTTTAGATGATGGGGGGGGGGGGGGGGGGCGTGGCCATGTATGCCAACATGGTGGCTGTGTTTTAGAGAGGCTCCACGGCCCGCTGACAATCCGCTGGAATCCTGCCTGACAGAGTGGACTCTGGGGCCGCAGAACTGCTTGTAGTGGTCAGGAAAAGGAGCAGGCCTGACTGTCTCGGGCAGGAGGGGATTGGGAGGTGGTGAGGCACTTAACCGGCACAGTGGACCTATCTGCGGTGCCTGCCTGACCTCAAGATGGCAGGTGCCACGTGAGACTGGCCTTGGCCCGTGGTGATCCTTGGAGCAGGGGCACCACGTAGATTGCGTGGAGGCTGGCTTCTCTCCTGGGGCCTTGGGCTTGGTGACCCCAGGCCCTGTTCCGGCAGCCTTGGGGCCTGCCAAGTAGTACCGGAGGACGACAGCACGGCAGTGGAGCGAAGGTGAGGAGGAGGTGATATTCCACTGCCCTCCATTCCAGCCTCTTTGGCTAAAGAACTAAATCTACCTCTGACAGAGGAGGAGATGGAGGACGCCATCTCAGGACTTCAGTCCGGGAAAACCTCTAGCCTGATGTGTATCCCATTGAATACTAGAAGAAGTTCTGCTCACACCTATTGGACGCTTATAAGGAGTCGCTCCAATGCATGTCCTTCACCCCGGGCTTTGACTGCGCCATGAGTGTGGTCATACCCAAGGGTGACCTACCCCAGACTGATCATCTTATTGCCCCATTTCACTTATCAGCGCAGGTTTGAAAATATAAGCGAAGATTCTGGTGACCCGATTAACCTGCACGTTGTATATTTGATGCACCCACTTCAGTGTGGGTTTATACTGGGCAGGAGCATGCTTCATTGCATACGACTGGTCCAGGTGGTGCTTTTGCAAAAGTAGAGACCTATTGGGCAGGTTGGCACTCCTTCTGGTAGACTTCCATAAGACTTGATACTGTGGCCTGGAATTCCTTGAAGATGTCCTGGTGCGAATGGGCTTTGGCTCAACATTTCAGAAAATGGTCCATCTTCTTTACCTTGAAACGTCGGCTCATTTGCGGTTCAATGGCATTATGTCAGACCCCTTTCTGATTCAACATGGTACGCGTCGGGGATGCCCCCTCTCGCCTCTATTTGTCCTGGCCATCGAACCGTTGGCCTGCCTTGCCTTTTACGTTGTGACTCGCTTATCAGTGGCTGGAAATGGGGGATCGGCTGTGAAGATTGTGTCCCTATATGCTGACATCCTAGTATTCCTGGCGGAGCCCCTGAGCTCCGGATCCTGTTGTCTTGGCCTCTCCCCACTATATGGTGGGACCTCGGGCTGCGGCTGAATTTCAGGAAGTCACTACTAGTGGAGGTATGACGAGGTGCAGGTCGCAGTATCTGATGTCCGGATATTCTGGTGAGGCGAAACTCCTTTAAATTCTTAAGAATTCACCTCTCTCCACTTCAAGATCTGGCTTGGCAACTAAACATTCAGCCCTTATCCTAAGCCCTGGTTGGGGACCTGACCTGCTTGCGTCAACTGCTGCTGAACCGATTAGGCCACAATGCCCTCTTCAAAATGATCAGTCTCCTTTTCTATTTGTATGTCCCGACAAACTTCCCATATTCAGTGCATCGCTCCTGTTTCTTGTCCCTCACTTCCAAACTCTCCTCCTTTATATGGGTGGGAGGGCGACATAGAGTGGCTTTTTACTCTACAAGGAAATCTCCCTATGAAGGTGAATTGGGGATACCAGACAGCTACATATATTATCTGGCTGCCCAATCAGTACAGGTCAACAAATGGTTCACTGGTGGGTGGAACGACCCAGCTGATCGGCTGGAGCTCTACCACCTGGGATTCGGTGGCCTATTGGATCTGCTGTACAGTGGTCCAATCTCACAGGCCACCCCTGACTGCACGCTGGTGGTAGTGTGGTGTTGGAGGGTGGCCCCACCACTAACTGGATGGGACTGTTGCCGAACCAAGCTGACACCCTTATGGCAGCGCACGTGGTTGCTACAGGTGTCCCAACTGGGGACAGTGGGACAATATTAGGATTACCTACCTGGGCGACGTGTATGATGGTGACCACCTGATGTCTTTCCAGCAGTTGAGGGACCAATATGCCCTGGCCAACATGCAGTTCCTTTGCTTCCTCCATCCATACCACACCCTACAGGCCCGTCTGCCGTCTGACTTGTCCCTTCTGGATCATAACCCTCTTGAGGCTAAACTTCTTATTGGCCACCTGAAGAAGGGAGCCATTACTGAAATGTATTGTTTGTTGCTTACTAATGCCTCTGACGGCCTTGCTAGCCTGTGAGACAGGGGGATGCCTGTGGGTGAGAGCTGGATGAAGGCAACTGAAGGTAAGCGTACCTAGAGAACTAGCTATAGCCGCACGGCTGGTACAGATCAATTACTTCTGTATGACATGTTTGTCCCCAATGCACCTACAACACATATGTCCTGCGACGCCTCCTCGCTTTCTGTAATGCGGTCATCTGGAGGTGCACCTTCCGCACATAGCCTGGGAATGTCTGGGGGTGTGTCCCTTTTGGGAGGCACTGGAGCAGGAGATTTCTGAGGTTCTGGGATGTGCGGTTTAGTTGACTGTTAAGGTGGCACTGCTGGGGCTTCTGGAGGATTTGTTGGGGGGGTGGTGCAACAGCAGATCAAACCTTTGTGAGGGTAGTATGCCTGGTGGCCAAAAGAGACATTGCACAATTAGGGAGAAGCCCTGTGGCATCATTAATGTCAAAATGGCAAGCTGGGGTTTACTGCTGCTCAACTAGAAAAGCAGATATATGAAGCACATGGTTGCTCTTGGAAATATGAGATAATATGGGGGAAATGGCAGGCTCCTCATGGGCTGCCCCTCTGAGTGGGACAGATTTCGTTTTTGTGGGGAGAGGGGGTTGTCGTCAACTGTATAGATCTGTTGAACTGATTGAACTGCTGTGTGCTCATTATCTTGTTTTACTTCCAAAAGAAATAAAATTGGTTATAAAAAAAATCAGATTCTTAGATGATGGAACAAGAGCCATTTGCTGGGCCTGGTATTTGTTTTGGCTTTAGAACTGTGAACTTCGCCCCTACTAACCAGCACTAAAGTGCCTGTGCTCCCTGTAAGGAAATGCCTTCCTTGGCATGGTTACCCCCTGACATTTTGCCTTTTGTTGATGCCAGTTATGATTGAAAGTGTGCTGGTACCCTGCTAACCAGGCCCCAGCACCAGTGTTCTTTCCCTAAACTGTACCTGTGTTCCCACAATTGGCACAGCACTGGCGCACAGATAAGTCCTTTGTAAATGGTACCCCTAGTACCAAGGGCTCTGATGCCAGGGAAGGTCTCTAAGGGCTGAAGCATGTCTTATGCCACCTTGGGACCCCTCACTCAGCCCATGCACACTGCCTCGCAGCTTGTGTGTGCTGGTGGGGAGAAAATGACTAAGTCGACATGGCACTCCCCTCAGAGTGCCATGCCAACCTCACACTGCCTGTGGCATAGGTAAGTCACCCCTCTAGCAGGCCTTACAGCCTTAAGTCAGGATGCACTATACCACAGTTGAGGGCATATTTGCATGAGCACTATGCCCCTACAGTGTCTAAGCAAAACCTTAGACATTGCAAGTGCAGGGTAGCCATAAGAGTATATGGTCTAGGAGTTTGTCAGACACTAACTCCACAGTTCAATAACGGCTACACTGAAAACAGGGAAGTTTGGTATCAAACGTCTCAGCACAATAAATGCACACTGATGCCAGTGCGAGATTTATTGTAAAATGTGCCCAGAGGGCATCTTACAGATGCCCCCTGTATACCAGTCCGACTCCTAGTGCTAGGCTGACCAGTTTGACAGTCTGCCACAACCAGACGAGTTTCTGGCCACATGGGGGAGAGTGCCTTTGTCACTCTGTGGCCAGGAACAAAGCCTGTACTGGGTGGAGGTGCTTCTCACCTCCCCCCTGCAGGAACTGTAACACCTGGCAGTGAGCCTCAAAGGCTCATGCCTTTTGTTACAGCACCCCAGGGCATCCCAGCTAGTGGAGATGTCTGCCCCTCCAGCCACTGCCCCCACTTTTGGCAGCAAGGCAGAAGAGGATAATGAGAAAAACAAGAAGTAGTCACCCACCTGTCAGGACAGCCCCTAAGGTGTCCTGAGGTGACCCCTACCTTTAGAAATCCTCCATCTTGGCTTTGGAGGATTCCCGCAATAGGAATAGGAATAGGTATGTGCCCCCCTCCCCTCAGGGAGGAGGCACAAGGAGGGTGTAGCCACCCTCAAGGACAGTAGCCATTGGCTACTGCCCTCCCAGACACACCCCTAAATTCAGTATTTAGGGGCTCCCCAGATCCCAGGAAATCAGATTCCTGCAACCTTAACAAGAAGAAAGACTGCTGAAGCCCTGCAGAGAAGACGGAGACGACAACTGCTTTGGCCCCAGCCCTACCGGCCTGTCTCCCAACTTCAAAGAAAACTGCAACAGCGACGCATCCAACAGGGACCAGTGACCTCTGAAGCCTCAGAGGACTGCCCTGCACCGAAGGCCCAAGAAACTCCTGTGAACAGGGGCTCTGTTAAAAATCCTGCAACTTCTTTGCAACAAAGAAGCAACTTTAAAGACTTCATGTTTCCCGCTGGAAGCGTGAGACTTTCCACTCAGCACCCGATTTCCCCCGGCTCGACCTGCAGAAAACAAACACCTCAGGGAGGACTCCCTGGCGACTGCGAGCCCATGAGTAACCAGAGATGACCCCCCTGAGCCCCTACAGCGATGCCTGCAGAGAGAATCCAGAGGCTCCCCCTGACAGCGACTGCCTGTAACAAGGGACCTGGAACCAACACTGCACCCGCAGCCCCCAGGACCTGAAGGAACCGAACTCCGGTGCAGGAGTGACCCCCAGGTGACCCTCTGCCTAGCCCAGGTGGTGGCCTGCATCGTTGAAGTGACCCCAGGGTCCCTCCATTACTTTCTATCTAAAACCTGACGCCTGTTTGCACACTGCACCCTGCCGCCCCTGTTCCGCTGAGGGTGTACTTTCTGTGCCCGTTTGTATTCCCCCAGTGCCCTACAAACCCCCACGAGGTCTGCCCCCCCCCCCCCCCTTTAGAACGCGGGTACTTACCTGCTGGAAGACTGGAACCCGGGCACCCCTGTTCTCCATTGAAGCCTGTGTGTTTTGGGCACCTCTTTGACCTCTACACCTGACCAGCCCTGAGCTGCTGGTGTGGTAACTTTGGGGTTGCCTTGAATCCCCAACGGTGGGCTACCTTGGCCCCAACTTTGAGACTTGTAAGTGTTTTACTTACCTGCAAACATAACCTTTACTTACCTCCCCCAGGAACTGTTGATTTCTGCTCTGTGTCCACTTTGTAAAAATGGCAATAAGCTATTTTCAAAGATTGTATATGATATTGCTTTTATTCAAAGTTCCTAAAGTATCTAAGTGAAGTACCTTACATTTAAAGTGTTTAATGTAAATCTTGAACCTGTGGTTCTTAAAATAAACTAAGAAAAGATAATTTTCAATATAAAAACCTATTGGCCTGGAGTAAGTCTTTGAGTGTGTGTTCCTCATTTATTGCCTGTGTGTGTACAACAAATGTTTAACACTACCCTCTGATACGCCTACTGATTGACCACACTACCACAAAATAGAGCATTAAAATTATCTCTTTTTGCCACTATCTTACCTCTAAGGGGAATTCCTGGACTCTGTGCACACTATTCCTTACTTTGAAATAGTATACACAGAGCCAACTTCCATCAGTTTTCTATTGAAATTAGCATGGCAGATTTAAATTGGGATGCTAAATAGCAACATTTTCATTTTGCTGCAGTTAGAGGAAGAAAGTAACTGGAAGTGCTTTAGTTATATGCAGGGCCACTTGAATCATATGGCAGGAAAAGATGAAATTATGAGGCAGGGTTGACAAATTTATGTGGCAAGAAAACTCCAGTTATTAATTCACAATGCCCATAGCTCTAACTCAAACAAATGCGGGACCTATTGCATTGCAAATGCTTGTTATAAATTGGTGTTGCATGTCTTCGGTTTCTTGTTGATTCCTTTAATTGTCTGATTTTAGGTTTGAATAAAGGTTATTAATGATAGAAAAAAACCTTACCTATGAGGAGGATTTTATTTTATTGTTTTCTGTGGGAGTAACGAGCTACACTTCCCCCAAAGGATCACTTGTTTGATAGTGTATATGAGTGGGCCGACCCCTCTGGAGTGCCATCTGGGTCAAAGGATGTCCCTTCAGGTTCCGTGTCTCACGTATCTGATTCCATATCAGTGCCGGTTGTACTAGCCCAGCCTTCTCTGGTGCAGGCACTTTAAGCTCTGCCAGTGCACACTGGCGGCGCCAGCCCCATTCTGATCCCAGATGAGCTGGAACAGCACCGCGCAACACTAGTTCCAGCACCCATGGGAACTATATTGTTGCCTGAGCATCATTTTCAACAGCCAGTCACAGGGGAAAACTGGGAAGGGTCACTGGGCCCTTAAGAATACCAGTTAGAGCCTGCGTCATTGGTATGAGGAACTAGGCGTTTCCAGTGGACTGGGCACATCCCCAGTTACTGGGTTGCTCTTTCCCCCTACTATGGCCACTGAGGAGAAAGCTTCTTAGGTAATAGTGGTACAGAGAGCAGCGGAGGTCCTTGACCTCAAATTTCCCTCCGTAGATGTCAAGTCTAACCTCTTGACAGAAGTGCTTCAGCCTGGGGCTTCCTCTTCTGAACCCCTTTTGCCCTTTAATGAGAAGGAGAAATTCAAGATTCTCACTTTGGCTCAGGTCTTGTTTGCCCTAGACCAAGATACTGGATGGTGGTGTTGGGCTTGCAGGATGTCTATTTCTTCATCCCTATCTTGCCTGCCCACAGGCGTTACTTGGGGTTCAAGGTAGGCCACAACCATTTTGTTTACTGTGCTCCTGTTTGGCCTTACCAGTGCACCTCAGGTGTTCACCAAGGTGATGGTGGTGGTCACAGCTCATCTGTGCACTTTATGGGTTTGTTTTCCCTTACCTCAACAACTGGTTGTTGAGGTGAGCTCTCCCCAGGCTGTCGTCTTCCACCGGCAGACAATGGAGAACTTTCAGCATTCGCTGGGGTTCACTATAAATATGCCAATGTCACAACTGACTCCTTCTGAGACTCTCACTTTCATTGGAACAGTTGTGGTTTAACCTTGAAGCAGTGAGTCCAGGATATTCAGGATATGATATTGATGCTTCGGCCTCTCTCCTGGATTTTGGTGTGACTGACTGACTGACAGGCTGCTGGTCCTCATGGCCTCCTGCAACTCAGTCATGCTAGTTGGCATTTGTGGGCTTTGCAGTGGGACCTGAAGTTCTGGTGGGCACAGCAGCAGTGGGGGAATCTCTCTAACATGGTTCAGATCTGAGAGGGTACTGTAAAAGACGTGCAGTGGTGGCTTACAAACCATGATTGGGCCAAAGACAGACTCCTCTCCCTTCCCCAAACAGATTTCACAGTAGTGACAGATGCTTCACTTCTGGAATGGGGTAACAATCTGGAAGAGGTGGAGATCAGAGGACTCTAGTCTCCAGCAGAGTTGGGGCTCCACATCAACTTGCTGGATCTCTTTGCGATCTGGCTTGCATTGAAAGCATTTGTTTCCTATGTCAAAGGAAAGGTAATGCAGGTGTTAACTGGCAACACCACCGCAATTTGATACTGCAACAAGCAGAGCAGTGTGGAGTTGTGGCCCCTTTAAAAGGCCCTGCGTCTCTGGACATGGCTGGAACAGCAGGGCATATCCCTAGTGGTTCAACACCTGGCAGGTTCTCCGAACGCCTGAGCAGACAAATTCAGCCATATATACCTAGCGGATCACGAGTGGCATCTCCATTCAGAGGTGGCACAAGGTATGTTTCAGTAGTGGAGAGAGCCTTGGTTAGATCTGTTCGTATCCAAAGAGAAAGCAAAACGTCAGCGGTATTGCGCATTGGAGTTTCCAAGACAGCAATCGCTCAACGCTTTTTGTTGCAAGTGGAGTTCAGGCCTTATGTATGCCTTTCTGCCTATACCACTTCTCCCGAGAGTTCTAAGAAGATCAAGAACGACCAGGCTGAAGTAATGCTTGTGGTCTGGACTGGGCATGGAGAGGTTGGTATCCCGAACTTCTGAAAATAAGCATTGATCCTCCGATCAGGCTGCCCCTTCCGGAATATCTTCTGTCGCAGCAGGGGATGGTCCTCCACCCGAACCTGTCAACCATACGCCTTCATTCGTGGAGATTGAGCAGTGACAGTTGACAGCCTTTGACCTTCCCTCCAAAGTCTGTAGTGTTATTCTGGTAGCCACGCCTTCGGCCACCAAAACGGTATACACCTGCCAGTGGCACAAATTTGTAAAATATTGTACCGAGAAATCTATATCCTTTTTCTGCTTCTCTGATGATCTTCTTTTCCTTCTGTATCTTGCCCAATCAGGCTCTGCTCTGGGCACTCTTAAGGGCTGTCGGTCAGCTTTTTCTGCTTTTTTGCGGCTGCCTGACTAACCCTCTTCATTTAAATCCCCTACTGTAAAAAGGTTTCTTAAAGGGCTTATACATATATTTCCGCCTTCATTATGCCTCAGTGGAACTTGAACCTGGTTCTTATATTCCTGATGTGCGTTCCTTTTGAGCCACTTCATAATTGTTCCCTCAGGCTGCTCACTATCAAGGGTCATTCTTGTGGCAATAAAATCTGCCTGGAGGGTGAGTGAGCTGCAGGCTTTGTCACCTTAACCTCCATATCTCAGTGTTAGCTGATAAAGTGGTGCTTTGCACCCTTGCCTTTTTCCTTCCAAAGGTGTTGACCCCATTTCATTTGGGGTAGACTGTCACCCTCCCACCTTCTTTGCTCCCCTGCATCCTTCTAAGGAAGAGGAGAGACTCCTCCGACTGGACCCAAAAAAAACATTATTGTTTTACCTTGACTGCACAAAAGAGTTCCAAGTGGGCAACCACCGTTGTGTGGGCTATGTGGGAGCAAAGAAAGGTTGTGCAGTACAGAAACAACCCCTTTTGTGCAGAGTTGTTCTCTGTATACAAATCTGCCACCAATTGCCAAAAAACAGCCTCTTGAGGGCCTATTCCACCAGCGGTAAAGCTGTGGCCACAGCATTGACAGTGTCCAGTCCTGGAAATTTGTCAGGCAGCAACGTGGGCATCACTGCACAAGTTTGCAAAACATTACTGTCTATACAGTCAGGTCTGCGGAGATGGTCATTTTGCCCATTTGGTCCTGCAGAACTTCCTAATGCAGGTAAATTTGTCTGCTGCCCACCACCAGGATGGTATGGGTTGGGTATCTATTCAAAGGTGAGGAATCTGCAGCTTCAAGTCTATATCAGATAAACACATTACCGTGAGTAGCACACTATCTGGAAGAGACTCTTTCTAGCTGCAGATTCCTCACCTACCCATGCCTCATCCACTCTTCAGCCCCATTTGCTAGGGTGTAAGGGTGATTCCTTTCAGGCTGCAAGTTTTGACACACAATTGTCAGTTAATTTCATGGCTCTGCGCTCCAGTTGTGGAAAGTCATTAAATATGTAATTGACGAACCCCTGCCAGGCTGACGCCGATATAGGGGACTGCGACGTCCCATCCAGCACCAATAAATGACACTGGTCATTAAGAGTCCTCCAGCTACCAGATTACTTTACTGACAATAGGGATGTGTAGTATCAAGTATCTCATACTAATATAACCTCACTGAATCTAGTGATGTATTTATTAATACATGCACTTAGAGGGCACCTTAGAGATGCCCCCTGAAAAACTGACTGGTCAAAACCAGTTCAGCCGCCTTAAGACAGAGTTCTGGATCCCTGATTTGAGATCCAATGTTCTTGAGGGCTTAGAACAAAGACCTGCTCTGGGCAAAGGTGTGACCTCCTCTCCCAGATAGACAGGATGGACATTCCATGGCGGGGAGCTTTAAAGGCCTTGCTGGCTTTGAAATGCGACCTAGGCCTCTCCAAATGTTGGAGGAGGCAGACACCCATTTCTTGACCCCACTTTTGGCAGCAGGAGTGGTGGGAAACCTAGTTAAATTAGGTGTAGTGCCTACTTCATGTGTGTCCCACCCCTTGAGTGCATGAGCTGAAGTGGACACTACTTTTTAAATTCCTCCATCTTGAATGCAAGAAATTAGGCCAATAGGGTTAGGGCTATGCCACTTGCCAATGAAAGTGGCCATTGGGAAGGGTGTAGTCACCCTTAAGGGGAGTGGCCCATTGGCTACCACCTTGGCACTCCCTATAAAACCCCTAAATTCAGTATTTAGGTGGCACCCCTGAACCCTAGAATCAGATTCCTAAAACCCTGGTAGAAAAACATGTGTTTATTTGCCTGAATGCTTTCTGGGAATCTGTTTTGCAGATTGCATGAGGGTGTTAGTCTTCAGTGTGAGTTTTAGAACAAAAGGAATGGATCTCTATAATTTTGTGTTCAGTGCCTATGGACAAAGACACACCAATGCTGGATTTGGTAATGTGATGGATCTTTGAAGCTTTTCTCTCTGCTTTAATTACCTCTTATACTGTTTGTTTACATTGTCTGTCTTCAAGAAAAGGCTTAAGTAGTCTCTTGCGCCCTTTAGAAAGTGGTCTGATGGAGCTTTAAGACATCATTTGCTTGTAATTTTGGTGCTTGTGCCAGTACGGACCACAGCCTGGCTTTGCCCTGCAGGAGATTTGGATCATCGATTATAATGACATTGTACACTGTTTGTACGTAGGTCACCATGTGATGCTTGTAAAAGTTGTTTTTAATGAAGTGATAAATAGTGTAGAGAAAAAAAACATCTTGCAGAGACTGTTGCCTTTATTCTTGTTGGAATAGTTGAAATCCATCCCCCTCCAGTTGTTTTGGTCTTTTCCACTGCCACATTCAGTATATCAGCCACACAGCTAGGATGTATCCATAACATAAGCAAGCAGCATTAGTTTCATTTAACCTAATTCCTAAGAGCTGCAGGACTGAGTCCGATTTCCTTCTGATATGACAGTAATTTGCACATCTCTTTCTTAAGATAGTTTAGGGCAAATAATTCATTTTTACAAAGATTGGAGCTGCTTCAGTCATTGCATGGTGAAATAGGTCATTTATCTTGGTGAAGACAATTGATGCCATATGATCTGGACTGGGTAATACATGTGCATTGACATACTGGAATGGACAAGGTAACTGTTGTTCCAAGATGGTTAGTGTAGAAGGCTGGCCTGGTTTGTAGTGGGTACCTTAGGTACTTACACCTTACACCAGGTCCAGGTATCCTGTATTAGTGAAATGTAGTAGTGTTCTAGCAGCTTAGACTGATAGAGGTAGCTGTAGCAAAGCAGCTTAGGCTGAACTAGGAGACATGCAAAGCTCCTGCAATACCACTATAGTTGCACAGTACACAATAAAATACAATACTCTGTGTTACCAGAATTAAAGGTGCATTTATTTAGTGGCACAAGGCCAAAAATACCTTAGAGGCAATACTCCTTCTCGAGGTAAGTATTACACACAATATATACACTAGCCACCAAAATAAGGTCAGTAAATAGTCATAGGATAGTGCAAACAATAGAAAATACTATAGAATGCAATAGGAGAAAATAGGCCAATGGGCAACACAAACCATATACTGAGAAAGTGGAATGCAAATCACAAATCTCCCCCCAGACAAGTGTAGTGTGTAGAGAATTACTGGGAGAGTAAGAAAACTACAAAGGTGAGTAAAATACCCCACCCTAGAGCCCAGGAAAGTAGGAGTAAAATACTGCAAGTTTCCTTAGGGCACACTACAAGTCGTGATGAGAGTTATTGCAAGAACCAAGCAAGACTGCAAGCAACAATTGGTGGATTCCTGTACCTGAAGACCTGTGAAGAGATGAGATCAAGTCCAGACGTCTCAGAAGATTCCAGGAAGGACAGGAGCCCCTGCCAACCTAGAAGATGGTGCAAAAGAGGATTCTCCAGTTGGAAGAAGTCTGCAGAAGAGCACCGAAGAAGATGGCTGCGGGTTCCTGTGTAATGTAAAGGATGTCCCACATGGAGATGTTGGATGCAGACAAGTTCCAGCGCTGGAATCGTCCACCAAGCCTTAGTTCAAGCAATACCCGCTGATTGCGTCAAAATGGTGCTGCCTGGACCCAGGAGGGACCTGGGGGCCTCAACTCAGACTGAGGAGGCAGAGGGGGGCTCCCAAAACTGGAGGGAACCCACAGATGACCAGGCAGCACCCACAGAGGTCCCAGGACACGGGGACTAAGAAGGTGCAACGTGCAGTTGCTGCAGCACTACAAAAGAAGGTCCCGTGCTGCCGGAGACCAACTCAGCAAGCTGAGCGTCGCAGAATAGAGTGCTGGGGACCTGGGCCAGGCTGTGCACAAAGGATTCTTTCAAATAGTGCACAGAGGCCCCAGGAGGTGAAGATGACGTGGTGCACAGGGGTACTGTCGCAAACGGGGAAGGCAAGCTCTTACCTCCTCCAAATTTGGACAGCAGGACCTTAGGACAGTCTGTCGGAGGGGTCCACCACCTGTGTTCTAAAGAGCACGCTCGTCGCCACGAGAGGAGTCCAAGAGAACCGGTCATCGTCTTAGAAGGTGCCTGCTGCAGCAGAGAAGTGACTCCGTTACTCCGCAGGACATTTCTTTGGTTCTTCTGGTGCAGGGTGAAGACAGAGAGTCTCCAGAGCATGCACACAGTGGAAACTGTTGCAGTTGCTGGCTGGAGCTGAAGTTGCAAAGTCGAAGTAACCCTTCTTAATTCTTTGTTGCACTTACAGCAGTTCCTGGAGCAGTTTGCGATTGATCCGAGGTCAGAGGATGAAGCAGTGGTTGCAGAGGATTCCTGATGGAGACTTGCAAGCAGAATCTGAAGAGAAACCCACAGGAGAGACCCTAAATAGCCCTGAGAGGGGAATTGGCTACCTAACCAGGTATGCACCTCTCAGGAGAGCTCTCTGACATTACCTGCTGGCACTGGCCACTCAGAGGCTTCCAGAGTGTCCCTACATCTTGGAAAATAAGATGGCTAAAGTCTGGGACACACTGGAGGAGCTCTGGGCCTCTGGGGTGGTGATGGACAGGGAAGTGGTCACTCCCCTTTCCTTTGTCCAGTTTCGTGCCAGAGCAGGGAGCGGGGGTCCCTGAACTGGTGTAGACTGGCTTATGCAAGGAGGGCACTATCTGAGCCCTTCAAAGCATTTCCATAGGCTCTGGGAAATGCTTTGTTCTGCCTTCCTGGGACTGCGCTGCTCAGACCCTAGGAGGGCAGAACCTGGTCTGTGAGGTGGCAGCAGCTGTAGCTGCAGTGCAAGCCTCAGAGTGCTGGTTTGGCTGTACTGGGGGTCCATGGTGGAGCCCCCAGGATGCATGGAATTGGCTCCCAGGTACCAGATTTGGAATGGAGGGACAATTTCATGATCTTAGACACCTTACATGGCCATATTCGGAGTTACCATTGTGAAGCTACATATAGGTATTGACCTATATGTAGTGCACGCGTGTAATGGTGTCCCCGCACTCACTAAGTCCGGGAATGTGGCCCTGGACAGCGTGGAGGCACCTTTGCTAGTGCAAGGGTGCCCTCACACTTATTAACTTTGCACCTAGCCTTCACTAAATGAAGGTTAGACATATAGGCGACGTATAAGTTACTTAAGTGCAGTGAAAATGGCTGTGAAATAGTGTGTGCACTATTTCGCGCCGGCTGCAGTGACAGATCTGTGAAAGGGTTTGTCTGAGCTCTTTACGAGTGGCAAAAGAAATGCTGCAGCCCATAAGGATCTCCTGGAACACCAGGTACCATATAGTAGGAACTTATTGGGGCGGGGGGGGGGTAACAATTGGAATTGGTAAATGAAGTCACTAGCCTATACTGACAAATTTTAAAGCAGAGAGCATAAACACTGGCGTTCTGGTTAGCAGAGCCTCAGTGATACAGTTAAGCACCAGTGACAACGCACACCTTAGGCCATACCACATGAGCACTGGGGTCCTGGCTAGCGGGATCCCAGTGACACAAGCAAAACACACTGACATATAGGGTTTTCACTATGAGCACTGGGGACCTGGCTAGCAGGATCCCAGTGATACAGTAAAAACACAATGACACACTCACAAACAGGCCAAAAGTGGGGATAACTTGCTACACAGAGGCTACTTTCTCACAGTTAGCCAGGGGGAGTAATTGGGTGGGGGCAATGAATGTGGATTTGAATTGATGGGTGAGTTCTATTGCCACAGTGAAGCAAAAGTGAAGAACACCCAGGACTAATAATGAGACATTTGGGAAGTTCATGCACAGTATGCTTGACCAGAATTTGAGCCAGTGTAGAGTTTTTTGAAGTGGATGTTTTTGCCATGGAGGTAGGTGGGTTCAATAAGGTTTCACACCTACACCTACAGCTACTTTCTCTGATCATGGGCCTTGCCGCACTCTGCTTATGCCTGTTACATTGGATAGCTTAGGCTTGTTAGAATGCACTGTTTTCATAATCACATCACTGTGATAGCTCTGTTTTAATTTGTTCATTTGTATTTTATGAATCTTAGTTTCCTTTACTCTTTCCTGTATATTTTTTCACATCCTAATTAAAAAGACTCTCAACTTCATATACTCTTATTTTTTCCCACTCAACTTATACTCACCCTACCATCATATGTTCCCTAAATTATATTCTTACCAGCTACTCCACTCCAACACACATCCACCCATTTCTGACCTGCTACATTTGATTATGGTTATATATGGTGCTAAATTATTTTCTAAGTTCAGTTTCTTTTTTCATATCTGTCCTCTCGCTTTAATCACCTAGTTGCAAATCAACTGCTTCCTTCATTTTCACACTTTGCATTATATCCATCCTTTTATTCCACTAATTTCCCCCTGTGCCCCGTTCTGATGTTCTTCTGCCCTTCTTGCCTCTCCATGCTGCTTCTACTTATACCACCTGCTGTGTCTATCAGTACCTATGCCGTCCCCTTTCTTTTAGTATAGCCCTCCTTTCTGACTTCTCTCCTCTTATGGTTTCCTGGGACTGTAGAGGGTTTAGTCATCACCCCGAAAAGCTGTATAGCTTTTTGCCCTCTTAGGATATACACATGTACACTGCTTGAACAACTGAAACGCACCTAGTAAGGAATCTGTGGTATTCCCTAGTCTTAGAACAGTAGTGGTGAACCTACGTAGGTCTAGAGAAGAGGCCATTGATTGTCGTTAAATGGAAATACCTGAAAAACTGTTTGTAGTGACTTCCTCATCTACATGCAGGTGAGCTGATTTCTATTAATGCGAAGTCATCACTATAATTGATAACTTTGTAAGCAGAATGTTGAAAAGAGGTGATGTGTTCTAATCCTTGTCAAACCCATCAAATCGAGCCTCACGGTCACTGGTCACATAAGACTGAATTTAAACCTAAAAAGCTGTATGACCCACTTGTAGTACATTTGCAGAGCTCAGTGATGGGACTAGTTCTGAATGGAGAAGATACTGCTGTTGACAGTGTTGCTTTGGTAGAGCGGTGTGGAATCCATCCTTTGGAGCACACAGTGTATCTGGTGTGAACTGGAGGACCTTCATAGCACTTTGTGTGAATCTAATTGCGGCATTGGCAGCTTTGTTTATTCCAGAATTTGGTCTAGTTGAAGAGAGCTGTTGAATGACAGCACAAGAGTAACTGTTCTGCAGTTTAAGATTCATGACCATTGGTAATTGCATACATGCAAGCCCCGTGAAAGAGTAGCATATGATGTTGCAAGTTGTGAGTGGTGTACATGTAATGATGTATATGAAGACCTATCAGTTGTCTACCAGATGGTCTTGCAGTAAAGAACTGAGCTGCATTATCCAAACGTTGATATTTCACTACTGGAGTACAGGCACTTCTGTTACTATTCAAGTACATTGTCTGAATTGTAAGGCATGGAGAGCAAATAGTAGGGGTCCAGCTAACCAGGATTTAGGGTTGATGATCTGTGTTGGAACAATACGGTGCTAACAGTGCCCTTTTTCTATGGTTTTTATAGTCTAATACTCAATTGTTTGTGTATTCTATTGTACTTAACTCTTCAGCTTGTTTGCAGTGTGCTCTTTCGTTCTGTTGCTGTTCATTTGGGCAGTGTTGTCAATAAGAATTTGCTAACCACATGCCATTTTTCTTTTTACAGACTGGTTGGAAGTTCCTTGGAAGCTCTGGAAAGCTGCTTTGCTCTTGGACCACACTTAGAAAAGGCAGGTTGCCTCCTTTATGTCCCAGTTGCTTGTGTCCTCTAGTAGGCTTACATTAGTACTTTTCTTTTATGTTATTTACAGTACTTTCTAATAAATAGAATTGTGCCAAAGGTGAAGCTGCAGAGATACACCACCGTCAAATATTCTAATTTTGTTGTTGAAGGGAATATTCGCATTTTTTCCCAAAATAACCCTGTTCTGTGGTAGCCTTCTTACCTCAGGAAGGTATAGAGAAAACCAGTCACTTGTGGTGCTTATGTTTTAGACATTTTATGCTTTCTGTTCACTATTGTGAATGTAGTCCTGTTTTCCCCTCTTATTCTATCTATCCTAACCTTATTTTTTAGTAGTGTAAGCTTATTGATGGTCATGCTGTGAAATAAGATGTAATCTTATACCTGGAAGGTGATGCTCGTGTTAAGAGTAAGCACTAGATAGTTCCATACATTCCCAGTGGAGGCATGTGGTATCCCTATCTAAGAGGCAATAACATGTCTCTACAGACACATTTGTGCATTTGTGCATTTGGCATTAGTTCATTGTTTCCGCATAATGCAGCACTAGTGTGTTATGTAAGATTTAATTTCACATTTTATTCTTTTAAAATAGATTCTCAATCTTATAGAGACTTCTAGTTGCAGATTCCTTACTTTAGAATTTCCCCCAGGCGTCTGTCTGGATCCGGTGATTTTTCTTTGCGCAGTACTCTTGCACGCCGTTATGTGTTGTTGGTCTACTCCGCGTCCATCGTCTCCATCATAGTCGCCAGATATGACGACGTGGATTGTATATAGGCACCACTCCAGTTCACTGACGTCCGTTCTTTTCTGTCCGCACCGGCCTACACATAGATCTGGAGAGAGCTACCCTTACAGACACTTTTTGATTGGCCTTTCAACTTTTTGTCGAAGTTTTTTGACCTCTGGTGTGTTGATGTCTTCTGTTAAGACCGGCTTCAAGCCCAGGGAATCCTGCCACCACATGATGTTGGTGACCGAGCCATGTAGGAAAGTACCCTCTTTTTGGCATAGTTACACCCACTTTTTGCCTGATGTCAGTATGCTTTGACTGTTTTCACTGGGAGCCTGCTAAGCAGGACCCCTGTGATTGTGCTCTCACCCTCTAAATTTGGTTTACTAGGACTTTGCACACCCCACAATTGTCATACAGGTGCCCCCATATAAGTCCTTAGTATATGGTACTTAGGGCATTGAGGCACCAGGCGTCCCCCTGAACTGCAGCATGTATTGTGCCACCCATGAGAGCCTATGCAAAATGTGTCTGCAGGCCTGACATTGCAGCCTGCGTGAAAAGGTGCATGCACCTTTTTACTACATGTCACTGTAAGTCACCCCTATGGTAGACCCTCCTAGCCCAGAGGGCAGGGTGCAAGTACCTGTGTGTTAGGACACCCCTGCAAGAGCATAGTTTCCCCTATGAACTCCAGTTCTATTGCTCTGGACTTACTAGGTGCGTGAAAGCCATTTTACCGGTGTACTGGACACAGGTCCTGAGTCCAGCTACATAATGGTAACTCCGAAACTGGGCATGTTTGGTATCAAACATGTCGGAACCATGCCCCAATACTGTTGCCACTATTGGTTGTATGATTACAGGCACACTGGGGGTTCCTTGGAGGACCCCCCAATATTGCTCCTGCCAGTCTTCTGGGTTTGTCTGGTCAGCCCCTGCTGCTGCCACCCAATAGACAGGTTTCTGCCCTCCTGCTCTTGACCAGCTCAGGCAGGGGAAGGAAGAACAAAGGATTTCCTGTGGAAGAGGTAGGAAACACCCTCTCCCCTTGGATATAAGTGTTACATCTCTTGGGAGGTGTGGCCTTCTGTAGCCATCGATATGCTTTGAAGGGCACATCTTGTGCCCTCCTAGCATAAACCAGTTTGCACCAGTCCAGGGACCCCCGGCCCCTGCTCTAGTGCGAAACTGGATTAAGAAAAGGCGATTGACCACTCCCATCCCAGGGGTGGTACCCAGAGCTCCTCCAGGTGGCTACTTGGTTCTGCCATCTTGAATCCAAGATGTGCATATGATGCTGGGATCATCTGAGGGACCAAGTCAGAAATGTGATGTCCTGATAGGTGGTCACCCTGCTAGATGACCAATCCCCCTTCCTGGGCTATTTAGGATCTCCCTCTTGGGTGGATCCTCAGATTTGATGTGTAAGATTCCAGCAGGACTTCTCTGCATCGTTTACTTCGTCTTGCAACTGGGACTGCAGCTGTTCCCTTCAGGAACCGACAGTCTGCAACTTCAGCGACAACTCCGCTCTGCAAAATTGTTTCTCTGGCTCCTTCCAGCAATTGCAACATTTTCCTGGTTGTGCATCCTCTGAGAGAACGAGTCTTCAGCCTGCACAAGAAGTAAGAAGGAATCTCCCTTTGAGTGAAGTACTCACTCCCTTACTCTGCAGGCACCAACTGCAGTAATGACCAGCTGCGTGGATCTGCTCTCCTCCGTAACTGTGTGGATCCTGCATCACTTGTGGTGGTCTGGAGTAGTCCCCTTGGTCCCCTCTGCCAGCTGTCCAACTGGGAGATGGTAAGCCCTTGTCAGTACCCCTGTGCACCGCGACTCTTGCAGCTACCAAGGCTTGTTTGCTCGTCCTCTAAGGGATCTTCAGGCTTTGTATAGCCTGTCCCCCTGCACTTCTTCCTGCCAAGCCCAATCTCCTCTCTGCTGCTGTAGCAACGTGAGTCTCCTTTTCAGTTGTGATGAGTAGGCCTCACTGCGACTCCTGTGCCTGCTGCCAGTGGTTTGCTGGGGGGGGGGGGTAGAGTTCACCCTCGACTCCCCTCCTTAGGTCACGTCCTCTGGCCATATTCAGCCTTGCCACTCGTGGTCTTCTTCTTTTGCATTTGGCATGGCTTGTTGGTGGTTCTCCAGCACCACTGACCAACTGCAACCCGACGGACACTCCATCACAAACTGGACTTGGTCCCCTTCCTTTGGCGGTCATCTTCTGCTAGAATCCACCTTTGGGTTCTACCAGTCCTGTTTGGGTCTTGCATAATCCTTTTCCAAAGTCCTGCTGTTGGATTTGGGGAAAACCAGGTACTTACATCTCCGTGTTGCGGGAGGGCACTCTGGTACTCATCTCTTAGGGTTCAAAGTTTCTCCAGCTCCGCTCTACCAATTCCACATCCTTGGGTGGGGGACTGTATCTCACATTCCACCTTAGTATATGGTTTGGTCCTCCCTGAGGGCCTACACTATTTTCTATTGCTTTTGCAAATGTCTATTGCAAATGTCTATTGCTTTCTAAGCAAATTTTCTGATTGCTAATGTGTAAATAATAGTGTGTTTACTTGCCTCCAGTTGGGGCTCTGCCTATTAGTATTCTAGTATTTGTGTTACTATAATAAAGGGCCTTTTTTTTTTTTTTTTTTTTGTAACACTGTGTGGTTCTTTTATGCGTGATAGTGCTGTGATATAGAGGTATTGCATAAGCTTTCCATGTCTCCTAGATAAGTCTTGGCTTCTCATTCAAAGCTACCTCTAGAGAGCCCTGGCTTCCTAGACACTGCCTACACTTCACTAATGCGGGATACAGGGACCTGGTGTAAGGCGATAACACCATAGGGTGCTTACCACACACCAGGCCAGCTTCCTACATTGGTGGTGCAGCGGTGGTATTAGGTGCTTGCAATTGCCTTAGCACGTGGTCACTTGTCACTTTCCACAGGAAATTCTACTATTAGTTGTTAGGTACACACTGCGTCTAGTTATCAGGATTTCTAGTCTCCTTGTTTAGGTAAGTTAGGGGTCTAGCATAGACCTTGCTTCAAACGTTTCTAGGGGGCATAGTTGTTAGAGGAGTCAGGTGCACTCGCACCATTCTAGCAAGATGGCTTCAGTAGAACACACCTCTCAGACCCCAGTCTCTCACTATGAGAGGCTTACTTTTCAAGAGCTGAGTAAGATGTGTGCTTCTAGGAAATTAAAAACAGGGGAAAAATCCTAATAAAAGTCTACTTTTGGGGTTACTGCACCAGGCTGACCAGGACAATGCATTTTAGCCATGAGGAGGAAGAAGAAGAAACGGTCATCCCATTTTAGGGTAGATTTAGGCTGCACTGAGGAGGGGGTGGGGTGCAGGAAGAATCTGGGGAACACCACAACCCTGTCAGGTGCACTGCATGTAGTGAAAAGGGAGGGTAATTGGGGGGGGGGGGGGTCATACCAGTAGGCCCACCTTTACTTCTAGAGTGTTGCTTCAGAGAGTTCCTAGAAGGAGGAGGGATAGGTCCTCTGGCAATACCCATGTCTCCTGAGTGTCTGAGGGGTCCCAATGCTCCAACTCAGGGGAAGATTCCTTAAATAGGGAACTTAGGAAACCGAGATTGAAGGAGGTCAAGGTGAGACTGCAGCAGCTAACCCTAGATAGGGAGGGCTTAGCAGTGGAAAGGCAGAGACGGATTTAGGGTTAGCTCCCCATGGTGGCAGCAATCTCAGCTTTAGGGACACCAGGGTCAGGGAGGACTGCTATGATTCTAGGAACCTGAGCAAGATAGTCCCACCTTACAAGGTGGGAAATGCTGTTCATAAATGGTTCATTGCTTTGGGCAGGGCCTGTAAAGTACAGACTGTCCCCCCCAAAGACAGTGGGGAGCAGTTGTGTGCCTCTCCTTCTCTGATAAAGACAAAGCTAAACTCCTCACTGTCAGAGAGGAAGTTGCTGATGATTATACAGCACTCAAACATGCACTCTTGGATGATGATTTTAACCTAACCACTGAACAATATAGGATGATGTCCAGGGAGACTAAAAAGGAGACCTCCCTGAATTGGATAGATTTTGTGGACTGCTCTGTTAAAGCTCTGGAAGGCTGGTTGCATGGGAGCAAAGTACATGACCACCAGGTGTGATGCTATTAGTTTAGTTTGACCAATGACTTTGTGTTTCACCACTGCGCATATTAGTTGCTCAATGTTCACCAGTAGCACATTGTATGTTTTGTTCAGCCTAGCCGCCTAATGGCTTTGACATGGCATTAGCCATTACTTTCTGTATTTAGTTTAGCCGCCTATTGGCTTTGACATTGCATTAGCCATTACATTCTGTATTCTGCCTATTGGCTTTGACATGCTGTATTCAGTTTAGCTGCCTATTGGCTTTGACATGATATTAGACATTGCATTTTGTATTCAGCTCAGCTGCCTATTGGCTTTGACATGATATTCGACATTGCATTTTGTATTCAGTTCAGCTGCCTATTGGCTTTGACATGATATTAGACATTGCATTTTGTATTCAGCTCAGCTGCCTATTGGCTTTGACCTGACATTAGACATTACATTTGATATTTAGGTTAGCTGCCTATTGCCTTTAACGTGGAGTTAGACATTGCAGTTGAGAATCCAAGCTGTATTTTTCCAAGCTGTGTTTTTCCACAAGATGAACCAAGCTGTTTTCTTCGCACAGCAGACTAGACATGATATGAGAGAGTACATTTGGTGTTTTCCTTTCTGCTCAGGCTTGGGAAGGCGAGGAGTCTAGGAGATCTGGCCCGTCTCCAAAGGCTTGCGTAGTTTTCCCTAGTCTGAGAGGAGGGGGCACGCTTTTGTAACGGATGGCTCGGGGCTTCAGAGAATTAGATTGGAATCTGCCTGACTTCGGACTGGAACTTTGTGCCAGTTGCCAGTCTCCCGTGTGGGTAGATAATCTCTTTCTCGCAGTTGACCGGAGTCATCAACTTGCAGACCCCAGAAAGATGAAGCTGTAAATAGTTTCTCACACGGTGAAGTTTTTGTTTTGATTTGCATTCAATATCTTATAAATATAACCTGCTGTGTACATTGCAACTGAGATATATTTTGTTTTAATGCTGTGACTACTTTTGTGCTTGAAATCTATTAGTTCGTCTCTAACGAACTTGTGGGTGGGGAAGAATTAACAACAATAAAGGTCTTCTTTGAACTCAGAAGTGCATTCTTGATATGTTCTGTAAGCTCTGATACGAGATAAGAAGGAAAGCAGAACACCAGGGCTTATACAATTTGATTCTGGGAGAGTACATTTTGAATAACTGTGTTTCTGATCAGCTGCATCAATACCTGGTGGACTCTGATCTGACCTCTCCCCAAGAATTGGGAAAGAAGGCAGGCAAGTGGGTCTGCACCAGGGTGAGTAGAAAAGCTTACACAGGAGGTGACCACAAAAAGAAGGAAGCAGGTAAGCATCACAACAAAGGTGGGGCGCAAAGACAAAGCAAATGAGCCTTCAGACCCACAAAACTCTTCTGTTGGTGGGACTAAATTCTCTTCCTCTAAGAAACCTTGGTGCTACATTTGTAAGCCAAATGGCCATAGAGCAGGTGACAGCACCTGTCTTAAAGGCACCAAGGCCCCTACCACTACTAATACCACTTCAACCTCTAGTGCCCCTTGCAGTAGTAGTGGTAATAATAATAGCAGTAGTCCGTCCAAAAGTGTAGCTGGGCTCATCTTGGGGTGTGTAGTGGGCTCTGGGCTAGTCAGGAAGACCACTGATTCTGTATTGGTCTCTGTTGGGGGCATTGACTTTGCCATCCTAGCTGCCTGTCCCCTTAATGTGGGTAAGTACAGGCAGCATCCCTTAACAAATGGTGTTAAGGCTGACGCCTACAGGGACACAGTGCCATTGTCACTATGGTGACTGAAAAACTGGTGTCACCTTAGCAACACCTACTTGATCACACATACCAAGTGACAGATGCTCACAGTAACACTTGGTGCCACCCCATGGCAGATATTGACTTTAGCTGGGGGGCGGGGGGTTACTGACCCTAAAAAGGTTGTAGTGGCCTCTGATCTACGAGTCTAATGTCTGCTAGGTAATGATTTGGAGACTTCAGCTTGGGCCATGAAGTGGAGTTGGAGGCCCTTGCAGCAATGCTGGGCATATCTTTGCCCTGACCAGAGCACAAGCCAAAACGAAAAGGGAACAGGAAGCCCTGGAGTCTGGAATAATGGCACAGGAGACTCCTAAAAAAGAAGAGCGTAAAAAGTTACCCCATGCGCCAACTTCCAGTGAAGATTCTATTCCAGAGGGAGAGGAATCTACTCCTTGGGGGGTGGAACCTACACTGCAGGAGCTCAAGGCTGATACAGCTGAGCTCTTGAATGCAGAGGAGCTCACCAGGGAGGAACTCTGTGTGGAACAGAAAACCTGTCCCACACTGAAAAGTTTAAGGCAGCAAGCTGCAACACAAGAGGATGTCAGTGTTACCCATAGGGTGTACTGGGATAACAGCCTCCTTTACTCAGAAGCAAGAGAACCTAAACCTGGTGCTACCAGGAGACTTGTCATCCCTCTGAAGTTCAGGGACTACCTTTTAAGTTGCACATGACATTTCACTTGCAGGCCACTTGGGGCCAAGCAAGACTTGGGACTTTCCAAAGCTGGAAAGGAAAGAGAGGCACCTGCTGGATGTTGCTCGACCATCAGTTGAATTCCCCAGGGCCAGGGGGCTGCAGATGTAGGGGTACCTTGCACGTGCACCGACGTTCACGTGCCGGGATGGTGCCTATATATGACCAGCTGTAGGAGGTTGGCTCAGTATATGGTTTACACATATTGGTGAGGCACCATGTACGGAGTCCAAGCAACCCTTAGTGATGTAGGAGGTTCTAGATAACCACAGCCCTCTAAAAGGTAGCTTTAGAGAGCAGCTAAAGCTTATCTGGGAGAGTGTAGAATGGTTGCAAATACCACACGGGTCAGTCAGTCAGTAAAGTACACACAGGAAAGAACCACCCCATTGTTAGAAAAATGTTATATTTATTGTAACACTCTCTCTAGAGCTAAATTTGATATATCCCGTAACCAGGGTTATGAACATATAAAAATCTACTTCGCAACAGGTAAGTAAAGGCATAAAGTAACATGAGCCTCTATGGGTGGAAGGGGGGGTGTCAAACCATATACTAAAAAAATGGAATGCAAAAGTCACCTGCAACCCACACTACCATCCAAGGTCCCTTAGGACTGTAGAAGTACTAAAACCCCAAAGGTAAGTAATTAGAATTCCCCAGGTGCCCCTGTGCAGAGAAGTAATCTCTGGCCAATGTCCATAGGATAACATGGTAAAGTTGTGGTTAGAGTTTTTGTGTTTTACAACCCTTCCCAAAGGACCCCAAGGAGACCTGTTGGGACAAGGGATTTTGAATAGTGCCCCCACCAGTGGATATCCAGAACAGCTGAGTACCTACACCAGGGAGTCCTGGTGCATATGGGTGAATTCATGTAGGAAGCTTCCGTTTAAGTCATTGGGGAACTTAGTTGTCCAGTTGCTGTTGTGACCCATGGACCCCAGGTTTGGATTCCTGAAGAAGAGGACCTAAGGAAAAAGGGGACAGAGTCAAGATCACCTGGAGTTGCCCAGGCAGTGCAGTAGGGCAATCCCCACCCTTTTCAGAGATGTTTTCCTGTAGCACGGTGGATGAAGAAGTGCAGCTGTGGAGTCTAGGCGATGCAGGAAGATCCCAGGAGTAAGTACACGAGCTGTCCCACTCCGGTTATCGAATTGCAGAGGTGTCAGTGGGATCACCAACAAGCCTTGGCAAATGCAGGGAAGTGTTGCATGGAGTGTGCAGGATTTTTTGGGGCCAGCAAGGTCCAAGTGACCCAACCTTGACAGGTATGTCAGGGCCAGCCCTCAGCATGCCGAAGAGCCAGCAGTAATCTGTGGAGCCCTCAGCAGGAACCTCAGGAAGCAGGCACAGGGAGGCCTCAGCAGCACAGCAAAGAGGGGTGCCAAAGCCTAAGGAGTTGCAGGGAGGACGTTGTTCTTGGAGCTGGGGAGTCCTGAAGGGCAGGGGATCTTGGAGCCTGGAGGTCTTCGGACTGAAGAACCAGCAATCCTTGGCAACAGCAAACACAGTGCACAGGTGTTCCATCCAAGCAGCTGCAGCGAGGGAGACAAGACTTTCCCGCTGCAAGGAAGATCGGTCAAGCCTCTGAAAAGGCACAGGACCACCATCTCTGTTGTAGAGCCTTGAAGAGTCAGTGGGACAGCAGGATCCACAAGCCAGTCGTCTCGGAGGTGCCTCTGGATGCAGGGTATTGACTCCTTCACTCCAAGGGAGATTCCTTCTTGCTTTGCTAAGGGCAGGCAGAGTTCCCATGACTCTGGAGGATGTAGGGTTGCATAATCTATGCAGAACTTGAATACAAAGTTGCAGTAGGAGCCCATTTACTGGCTACAGTCTTGCATCTGGTTCCAGGAAAGAGCAGCAGCGATTCCAGGTTGCAAAAGCATCTTGCAGAGCAGACTTTCAGATGGTTCCTAAAGTCTTGCAGACTAATCTAGGGCCCCACTTTCAAGGGAGCCTTTAAGTAATCCAGGAAGGGGGTTGGACACTTACTGCAGTGACCCACCTATCAGTGGAGGTCAGGGATATCACCCAGCTGGACTAACCAGTCATATGCTCCCAGGGGCCTCCGCACATCTGATTTCCAAGATGGCAGAATAAAGCGACCACCTCGCAGAGCTCTGTGCACCTTCCTAGGGAAGGAGCTAGACAGAGGGGTAGTCACTCCCCTTTCCTTTGTTTAGTTTTGTGCCAGAGGAGGAACCGGGGCAAACTTGCACTTGTGCAAACCGGTTTGTGCAAAGCAGTCTGGTGGCACTCAGAGGCACACCCACCACTTCCCAGAGACACCTGGTCACACCCCTATCTTACAGGAAATCCTTTATTCTGCCTTCCCCTGCCCAATTTAGGCTCAGCAACAGGAGGCATAAAAGTGTCTGGGGTCAGCAGCGGCACGGACTTGCATGCAGTCCCTACAAAGCTGTATGGGCAGACTTTGGGGGATCCCACAGGGAACCCCTAGAGTACATGGTAGCACTGGAATAGGTGTAGTTGCATGAGTCCAGCATGTTTTAATACCAAAAATGCCTATGTTCGGTGAAGTAATTATAGAGTTGGACAGCTTGTGTTGACCAGTGTCCACTACATAGCTTAAAATGGCTTCCCCGCACTTACAGAGCCCAGGAAATTGAGTATGGGGTTGGTAGGGGGCACCTCTTCTCATGCATGGGTGCCCTCACACTTAGAACCATGAACCCTGCTCTTGGGCTAAAGGGCCTACCCTAGGTGTGACTTACAGGGTCAGAGTGCAATGACCATGATATAAGGCAAATCTTATATCTGGAGAGAAAGGTGCATGTACCATTTCATACAGGCTGCAATGGCAGGCCTGTAGTCAGTTTGCACTCCCCCCCCATGGGTGGCATGATACATGCTGCATCCCAAGAGGCCCCCTGTTGTACCAATGCCCTGGGTACCGAAGCACTATATACTAGGGGCTTACAAGGGTGCACCAGTATGCCAATTGTAGGATGTAAAAGTTACATTATGACTAAATTTAGAGGAGAGAGTACCAACACACTGGGGTCCAGGTTAGCAGGATCCCAGTGTACTACAGTCCAAACCTAATGACAGCAGGCAAAAAGTGGGGGCAACTATGCCAGAAAGATGCTACTTTAGTACAATGGTAGTATCAGTTTTCTACTTTTGATAGATTTGATACATTGGAAATCAGAGCGTGTAATCTTGGGGACTTTAGACTTTCTTTGTTTTGGTCTTAAAGGTTTTATAGCAATTAGCTATCATAGTTTGTTGGAGTTTCTACACTTTGATGTAGACATTTGTATTATTGAACATTAGACATTTGTATTATTTGAACATTATTCTTTTTTATGGCTTATGTCAGGCTATCACGGGTCTTCACTGAGACGTGTCTTTCTGTAGACTCTTTTCACTCATGTGTAAAAGTGCACCACCAGCAACATGGTGCCGACTAGGTGCAGAGGTCAGAGTTGGCATTAGGTTTCTAATGGATTCCTGTGAGAACTTGGTGGACTTAGTGGAAAAGAGATTGCAGTTAAGTACCTGCTGTTTCAGGACACAGGCCTGGGGGGCTTGGGTCAGCACCGATGGGAGAGGTGGCACAGGTCAGCACCAAACACACACCCTCAGTGGCACAGCAGTGGCTGGGTGCAGGGTGCAAACACACCGTCGAGCGCCAGTGCTTTTCAATGAGGAAACCTGGGGGGGGGTTGGGGGTTCACAAAGATGCTGCAGGCTGGGTACAAGGGGTTGTTGGTTCCGGAAAGGTTCACTTGCAGGCCACTTGGGGCCAAGCAAGACTTGGGACTTTCCAAAGCTGGAAAGGAAAGAGAGGCACCTGCTGGATGTTGCTCGACCGTCAGTTGAATTCCCCAAGGCCAGGGGGCTGCAGATGCAAGGGTACCTTTAGGCATTGGGAATCTCAGTTGGAGCCGGTCACGGTCAGGGTGAGCATCTGGATTAAAGCTGCAGGCGTTGTGTTGGCCAGGAGGGGTCAACCCAGGATGGACTCGAAGTCGGAATCACTTGGGGACCTTCCCTGGGCTGGTGGGCCACCTGGACTCGAGCCGTGGGCGTCTGGTGTAGATTGGACATGGCTTGTGAATATGGGCGGTTCTGGAGTCCTTTTGATGATTACTTCTGAACATGGCTGCTGTCCTCAGGAGGTCTTGGTCCTCTGCTGGGCCGGCTGTCCTCTGGGGGCTTGTAGAGGTTGCTGGGCCTGCAGGATGTGTTGCCTTCTTGGAGCAGGGTCCTTTGAAGCTGCAGACAGGGCTGTGGCCAAGTCAGTTGTCTGGAGTCTTCACTGCTAGAGTCGGCATCGCAGTTGTCCTTTCTTTTGAGGTCGGCAGGGATCTGGTGATTGGGGTTCAGGGGGCCCCGTAAATACTAGATTTAGCGGTGTTACAGGGGTCAGAGGCTACACACTTCCTGCGCCCTTTCCCTATGAGAAGGGGGGCACATTCCTAACCCTATTGGTCCCAACCCTCCAAAACAAGCTGGAGGATTCTGCAGGGAGGGGTTGGGTGGTCCGAGCTGCAGTGGTCAATCCTCCCTGTTTTACCTAATTTTCCCGCTGGACCTTCAGCCAAAAGTGGGGCTTGGTCTGGGGGGGCGGGCCTCTTCTCTAGCTGGAATGCCCTGGCACACTGTAATAGGAGGCTTTAGCCTTTGAGGCTCACCTTTAGGTGTTACAGTTCCTGCAAGGGGGTGGTGTGAAACACCTCTACCCAGAGCAGGCTTTGTTTCAGACTCCAGAGAGCACACAGACTTTCACCCCATGGGTTCTGAAACTTGTCTGGTTGTGGCAGGCTGGCACAGACTGGTAAGCCCTGCTCTAAAGGTTTGGGTGAAATATATGGGGCATCTCTAAGATGCCCTCTGTGTGCATTTCACAATAAATTCAACACTTGCATCAGTGTGGGTTCATTGTGCTGAGAAGTTTGATACCATCATGCAGTTGTAGAGTTCGTAATGAGACTCCCAGTCCTTGTACGTAATATGGCCACACTGCACTTACAATGTCTAAAAATGGACTTAGACACTCTAGGGGCATATTGCCCATGAAGCTCTGCCCTCACTTGTGGTATAGTACACCCTTCCTTAGGGTTGTAAGGCCTACTAGAGGGGGACATACCTATTCTACAGGCAGTGGGTTGTGAGCATGGCACCCTGAGAGGCACACAGTCTGCATTGGCAGACTCACCAACACAGTCTGCAGTGGCCGGAGTGTGCATGTGTTTGGTGAGGGGTCCCTTAGGGTGGCACAATACATGCTGCAGCTCTTAGTGACCCTCCCTGTTCACAGAGCCCTTAGTACCACTGGTACTTTTTACAAGGGACCTGTCTCTGTGCCAGGGGTGTGCCAATTGTGGAAACAATGGTAACATTTTGGGAAAGAGCACTGGTGCTGGGGCTAGTTAGCTGGATACTAGCAAACTCAGTGAAGTCAACATCAATCCAGGACAAAAAGTGAGGGGTGGGTAACCATGCCAAGAGGGGCACCTTCCTACAATGGTTTTACCTTGAGGGATATTATTTCTTCTCTGTGAAGATATTTATATCTGTTGTGCATTTGGCTGTTAATGCTTCATCTTGGTACAACTGTTTTGACTACTTTTTGAAGGTAGGCATTACAATTTAATAAGTGTTGTCATAAGACGGAATATAAAAATTGGACAAGTTCTTTTTATTTAATAATCTTCTAAAAAAAATGTTTTTTTTGTACCATTAACTTTTTTTATTTATCTGTAAATATTAAATAACATGCTAGGGTAGTACATGCAGTTTTGGTCTACCTGTAAAAACAAATACTTTTATATTCATTGCCTCATTTGGCAATGCTGCCCTATAGTCATGGGTGGAGTTTTTTTGCTCATATTTTCTTTATCTTTGTGATATCGTTGCTGTGGTCCTTTCCACAATATTGATGAGGTGTTAGTGCATGGGTTTGCATCCCCCTAGGAGAGCAATTAGTTTAATATTCATTCTGATAGTTCACCTCTAACACCAATTGGTCATGTTACCGTGGTTTTTCCTTATTCCATGTTTTTGAATGTTTGACTCCTTATATGTGGTTCCTTCCACGAGTCTTGTGTCATGAAATATGTTAGGGCTGACCTACAATATTATGAATGCCTGGTCTTTTTGATTTTGCTTTAGACCAGTTTTGTTCTAGGGACAGATTTTTTTTATGCTGTCAATCATGGGTGATAACTCCATGCTCTTATAGTTTTTAAAACGTTTTCTTACGGTCGTCCTTACATAGTTATTTTAGTAAAGAGTATGTGTTTCCTCATAGATATTCTTATGAATACATGGTCTATTTCTTTCATACTAGACCAGTTTTCTTCTGGTAGCTTAGGAGTCATAATTGACATTCTAACATGGATGAGATTATCCCATGTTTTCAATGTCTTATTATTTTAATTGCTTGTTATTCCTTCCACAGGTTTTTGTGTCATAGAGAATTTTATTACTATCCTTAATTATTATGATTGTATGTTCTTTTTGTCTTCTACACTGTTTTTATGATACTTCGGGACTTTTCCAAAGGTCTCAGTGTGCAGTCCCTCCTCCAGATTACTATTCTTTGGTATCTGATTCTAAAGTAAGGAATCTGCGGCTAGATGTCTGGATCAGATGGACAGGGTACTTACCTTTGGTAATGCATTATCGGTAGAGACCGCAACTAGCCGCAGATTTCTTAATGACCCTCCCCCACTCTGAACTGAGTCCTCTTTGGTCTCAGAAGATTTTGTTATGGAAATAAACACTTTGAATTAAGAATTCTGTGATTTGATGCAATGGGGTCTTTTGTTCAGAGCACACTGGTTCGATGGGTAGTTTCTGTGTGTGACTCCACGTTTTAAGTGTAGAAACTGACGACGGTGAAAAGGTTATATATACTTCACTGACGTCACACCTGGTGTACGTACTATGGGTAAAAATGTGTTTGATGGCATCTGTCGCTGTAGATACACATGTTGTGCATAGCCCGCCATCTGGTGTTGGGTCGGAGTGTTACAAGTTGTTTTTCTTCGAAGAAGTCTTTCGAGTCACGGGACCGAGGGACTCCTCCTCTTTGTCTCCATTGCGCATGGGCGTCGACTCCATCTTCGATTGTTTTCTTTCCGCCATCGGGTTCGGACGTGTTCCTTTCGCTCCGGGTTTCGGAACGGAAAGTTAGCTCAAAATCGGAAAATTACGTCGGTATTGTTGCGTTCGGGATCGGGTTAGATAGCATCGACACCGAATCGATACGATAACATCTCCGTTGCCCTTCGGGGTAGTTTTCGATCCCCCGTCGGGGCCTGGTCGGCCCGACCGCGTGTGACATCGACGCTGATGGAACGGTCCCCGTTACGATTCTGTCCTAAATGCCACAACAAATACCCATATACAGACCAACATTCGGTCTGTAACCTGTGCCTGTCGCCCGAGCACAGGGAAGAAACTTGTGAGGCCTGTCGTGCGTTCCGGTCCCGAAAAACGCTCCGTGACCGCCGAGCCAGAAGACTGCAAATGGCGTCCACGCCGACAGGACACCGAGATTTCGAGGAACAAGAAGAAGTAGAAGCCTTCTCGATCCATGAATCGGACTCGGACGAATTCGGCGACCATGAAACAGTGAGTAAGACGTCGAAGATAGTACATAGGAAAACTGACAAGGCCCAGGGGACGCCACTGCCATCAGGCCATGGCTCAACCCATAAAATCGGTGACCGACCATCGGCACCGAAGAAGGCCGAAATAGTGCTGAGATCGTCCGACTCGGGTCGAGACACAGGCACCCAGCCATCTCGGGACCGAGATAGTGCTGCCGACAAAGATCGACGCCGAGATAGCGGAGCCAAAGCTGCTCGACGCAGAGACAGCGGCACCGAGGAGGATCGACACCGAGAGGGTTCGACTCCGAAAAAGAGGAAAGTCGCCTCGGAGCCGAAAAAGAGCGTGGACATAGTTTTGGTGCCAAAACGACCCGCAACCGAGCCAACTACCGGTTCCTATTCAGAGGAACAATCACTGTCCTCTCAAATGCGAAAGCATAGATTCGAGGAGGAATTACAATCCACCGAGGTGGACCACACTCAAAAACGGATTTTTATACAGAGTGGAACAGGGAGAATAAGCACCCTTCCCCCTATTAGGAGGAAGAGGAGACTTGAATTCCAACAAGAACAAGCACCACAAACAAAACTGGTGAAGAAGGTAACTCCGACACCCTCTCCTCCACCTGTGGCTCACATTTCACCCGCAAAGACTCCGTCACATTCACCGGCTCACACCACCTTAAGCCAAGGTGACCAGGACCAAGATGCATGGGACTTATACGACGCCCCAGTGTCGGACAACAGTCCAGAGGCGTATCCTACAAAGCCCTCACCACCAGAAGACAGCACAGCATATTCACAAGTGGTGGCTAGAGCAGCAGAGTTCCACAACGTGTCTCTACACTCGGAGCCTGTCGAGGATGACTTCCTCTTCAACACCCTCTCTTCCACACATAGCACCTACCAAAGCCTGCCTATGCTCCCAGGAATGCTAAGGCACGCAAAGGGCATATTCAAAGAGCCTGTCAAGAGTAGAGCAATAACACCGAGGGTGGAAAAGAAATATAAACCACCTCCCACAGACCCAGCTTTCATCCTCACAACTGCCACCAGATTCGGTTGTGGTAGGGGCAGCTCGCAAGAGAGCAAACTCTCACACATCGGGCGATGCACCACCCCCAGATAAGGAGAGCCGCAAGTTCGATGCAGCCGGTAAAAGGGTCGCAGTACAGGCTGCAAACCAGTGGCGCATCGCTAACTCTCAAGCGCTCCTAGCGCGATATGACAGAGCCCACTGGGACGAGATGCAACACCTCATTGAGCATCTACCCACAGAACTACAAAAGAGGGCGAAACAAGTGGTTGAGGAGGGCCAAAACATCTCCAATAACCAGATACGCTCCTCTATGGACGCTGCGGACACAGCGGCAAGAACAATTAACACGGCAGTAACCATACGAAGGCACGCGTGGCTACGAACATCTGGTTTTAAACCAGAGATACAGCAGGCGGTGCTCAATATGCCATTCAATGAGCAACAATTGTTCGGACCTGAAGTGGACACGGCAATTGAGAAGCTAAAAAAGGACACTGACACTGCAAAAGCCATGGGCGCGCTCTACTCCCCGCAGAGCAGAGGCACTTTCAACACCTTCCGCAAGACCACCTTTAAAGGGGGGTTTCGGGGTCAAGCCACACAAGCCAGTACCTCACATTCAACACTGTCCACCTACCAGGGACAGTACCAAAGGGGAGGCTTTCGGGGCCAATACAGAGGAGGAAAATTCCCTAGAAGCAGGGGAAAATTTCAAAGCCCCAAAACACCTACAACCAAACAGTGACTCGCACGTCAGTCATCCCCTCCACACAACACCAGTGGGGGGAAGAATAAGTCAGTATTACCAAGCGTGGGAGAAAATAACAACAGACACTTGGGTCTTAGCAATTATCCAACATGGTTATTGCATAGAATTTCTACAAATCCCTCCAAACATACCACCAAAATCACAGAATATATCAAAACAACATTCGGACCTCCTAGAAATAGAAGTTCAAGCATTACTGCAAAAGAACGCAATAGAACTGGTACCAGATACACAAACAAATACAGGGGTTTACTCACTGTACTTTCTAATACCAAAGAAGGACAAAACACTGAGATCAATCCTAGACCTCAGAACACTAAACACATACATCAAATCAGAACACTTTCACATGGTCACGCTACAGGAAGTGCTACCATTGCTAAAGCAACAAGATTACATGACAACCTTAGATCTCAAAGACGCGTATTTCCACATACCAATACATCCGTCGCACAGAAAATACCTAAGGTTCGTATTCAAAGGAATACATTACCAATTCAAAGTATTGCCGTTCGGTTTAACAACTGCACCAAGAGTCTTCACAAAATGCCTAGCAGTAGTGGCTGCACACATCAGAAGGCAGCAAATACACGTATTCCCGTATCTAGACGACTGGCTAATCGAGACCGACTCACTGACAAGGTGCTCACACCACACAGATCAGGTCATACAAACCCTCTACAAACTCTGTTTCACCATCAGCTATGCGAAATCACACATTCTGCCGTGCAAAGTACAACAATACCTAGGAGCGACAATAGACACAACGAGGGGAATAGCCACTCCAAGTCCACAAAGGGTTCAAAATTTCCAAAAGATTATACAACGCATGTATCCAACACAAAAAATACAGGCGAAGATGATATTACAACTCCTAGGCATGATGTCATCATGCATAGCCATTGTCCCGAACGCAAGACTACACATGAGGCCCTTACAACAGTGCCTAGCATCACAATGGTCACAAGCACAGGGTCGCCTTCTAGATCTGGTGTTAATAGACCGCCTAACATACCTCTCGCTTCTATGGTGGAACAATGTAAATTTAAACAAAGGGCGGCCTTTCCAAGACCCAGTGCCACAATACGTGATAACAGATGCTTCCATGACAGGGTGGGGAGCACATCTCAATCAACACAGCATACAAGGACAATGGGATGTACATCAAAGAAAGCTGCATATAAATCACCTCGAACTACTAGCAGTTTTCCAAGCATTAAAAGCATTCCAACCAATCATAACTCACAAATACATTCTTGTCAAAACGGACAACATGACAACAATGTATTATCTAAACAAACAGGGGGGGACACACTCGACACAGCTGTGCCTTCTGGCACAATAAATATGGCAATGGGCAATTCACAACCACATTCGCCTAATAGCACAGTTTATTCCAGGGATCCAGAATCAACTTGCAGACAATCTCTCTCGAGATCACCAACAGGTCCACGAATGGGAAATTCACCCCCAAATTCTAAACACTTACTTCAAACGTTGGGGAACACCTCAAATAGACTTATTTGCAACAAAGGAGAACGCAAAATGCCAAAACTTTGCATCCAGATACCCACACAGGCAGTCTCAAGGCAATGCCCTATGGATGAACTGGTCAGGGATATTTGCGTACGCTTTCCCCCCTCTCCGCCTCCTTCCATATCTAGTAAACAAATTGAGTCAAAACAAACTCAAACTCATACTGATAGCACCAACATGGGCAAGGCAACCATGGTACACAACACTGCTAGACCTATCAGTAGTACCCCACGTCAAGTTGCCCAACAGGCCAGATCTGTTAACACAACACAAACAACAGATCAGGCATCCAAACCCAGCATCGCTGAATCTAGCAATCTGGCTCCTGAAATCCTAGAATTCGGACACTTAAACCTCACACAAGAATGTATGGAAGTCATAAAGCAAGCTAGAAGACCATCCACTAGACACTGCTATGCAAGCAAATGGAAAAGGTTTGTTTGCTACTGCCATCATAATCAAATTCAACCATTACACGCATCTCCAAAGGATGTAGTGGGTTACTTACTACACTTACAAAAATCGAACCTGGCCTTCTCTTCCATTAAAATACACCTCGCAGCAATATCTGCATACCTGCAGATTACCCATTCAACTTCACTATTTAGGATACCTGTCATTAAAGCGTTTATGGAAGGCCTCAAAAGAATTATACCACCAAGGACACCACCCGTTCCTTCATGGAACCTCAACATCGTCTTAACAAGACTCATGGGTCCACCCTTTGAACCTATGCATTCTTGCGAAATACAATTCCTAACCTGGAAAGTTGCATTTCTCATCGCCATCACATCTCTAAGAAGAGTAAGTGAAATTCAGGCGTTTACAATACAAGAACCTTTTATCCAACTACACAAAAATAAAGTAGTCCTAAGGACCAATCCTAAATTTTTGCCAAAGGTTATTTCACCGTTCCACCTAAATCAAACGGTAGAGCTACCAGTGTTCTTCCCACAGCCAGATTCCATAGCTGAAAGGGCACTACATACATTAGACGTCAAAAGAGCACTAATGTACTACATCGACAGAACTAAAAACATCAGAAAAACGAAACAACTGTTTATTGCATTTCAAAAACCTCACGCAGGAAACCCAATATCGAAACAGGGTATAGCCAGATGGATAGCTAAGTGCATCCAAATCTGCTACCTTAAAGCAAAAAGACAACTGCCCATTACACCAAGGGCACACTCAACCAGAAAGAAAGGCGCTACCATGGCCTTCCTAGGGAATATTCCAATGCACAAAATATGTAAGGCAGCCACATGGTCTACGCCTCACACATTTACCAAGCACTACTGTGTAGACGTGCTATCCGCACAACAAGCCACAGTGGGTCAAGCCGTACTAAGAACCTTATTTCAGACTACTTCCACTCCTACAGGCTGAGCCACCGCTTTTGGGGAGATAACAGCTTACTAGTCTATGCACAACATGTGTATCTACAGCGACAGATGCCATCGAACTGAAAATGTCACTTACCCAGTGTACATCTGTTCGTGGCATCAGTCGCTGAAGATTCACATGTGCCCACCCACCTCCCCGGGAGCCTGTAGCCGTTTGGAAGTTAGCTTCAACTTTGTACATTTGTAAATATATTAAATCTTAAATAGGTACATACTTATTCACTCCATTGCATGGGCACTATTACTAACAAACAACTCCTACCTCACCCTCTGCGGGGAAAACAATCGAAGTTGGAGTCGACGCCCATGCGCAATGGAGACAAAGAGGGGGAGTCCCTCGGTCCCGTGACTCGAAAGACTTCTTCGAAGAAAAACAACTTGTAACACTCCGACCCAACACCAGATGGCGGGCTATGCACAACATGTGAATCTTCAGCGACTGATGCCACGAACAGATGTACACTGGGTAAGTGACATTTTCATTTCCAATCTAGCTCGCGCCTGGGGAAGATTCTAAAGTAAGGAATCTGCTGCTTAATCTTGTCTCTTCCAGATTACAGGTTATCGGAGGTAAGTAACTTGTTTAAGAAGCTAAGGCTCATTTGACAAAATCACACCCCCATTCTGTCTGACAGTAGAACTAGAGGAAAGGGTATCTCTATTCCCAAATTATTCAGGAGGTTGTCTGCCATTTTGAAATCTGCTGAACAGAACGATCAGTCTGAACCCCTTGTTAAAGAGGCAGAAGGTTGCCTTCCCTTGCCACCCCAGCACTTGCATGAAGAGCTGTAGTTTTTGTAAAACTTTATAAGTTTATCAATAGGAACAAAGAAAAGAAAGCACACTGTCTCCAGTCAACTGGCGTGTGATGTAGGTCATTTTAAAGGCAAGCATTACATCATCCAGAGGCGGTACATGCATTAAAGTATAACAACTATAATGAAATAAAGTGAGTATATGCACCTTTGATGGCACATCTGGGAATGAAACACTGCGTGTCACAGTATTAGCCAGACTCCACAGCCGTTATGGAGTATTCTCTCAGCATATATGTTAAAGTGACTGGGAGTCATTGGAGACCAGATAGTCTTGAAGGGGCTGGCAAATGTTTTTGGAGTGGGACATAGGAGGTTGAAGCTCTGCATATAATTTGCTATTAGTGTTACAATACAGAAGACTACGAAGCCAAGATCCCGTTGTTGGCGGGAGTCTACTGCACCAGTGTATTGCAAGTTGGCGCTTCACTAGTAGCAGGGCAGTTGCTGTATATCTTCTAACAGATATGGGAACATCGGCTACATAATCCAGAAATGCCAGTAGTGGATTGGGATCTAATGTGATGTTGATCATCAACAATAGCAGGCTGAAAATGTCTTGTCAGTACTGTGCTAGTTTGGGACATGTCCATGTCATGTGTGTGAAATCGGCATGAGGTGTTTGGCATTCAGGGCAGTTCAGTGAGTACGAGGGATCTATTTTGGCTGTGGCTGCTGGTGAAATGTATACACCCCTCGAATTTGTAGTGAATGAGTTTGTGGCAGTGGTTTATAGAGATCATTCAAGTCTGTGTGCAACCGTTTTCCCCGATTCTCTCAGTGATTGGGCCTTCTGTTTCTGCCTACCAAGCAGCATGCATGTTGGTATCCTGGGTGGGGAGCAAATCTAGACGTGTGATGAAGGCGCTTAATTGAGTAGACTAAGGGTCTGAAAGTTGTCTGGTCAAGAGGGTACGTTGTGATCTGGGCTCCCAGAGCATTTTTAAGACATCTAAGTATAAAGCAATCCATGTGGGTAGCAAAGGCAAATCAAGCACTGAAAAGGCATACCCCTCTGGGAACAGGTCTCCAAAAATGTGTAGGGATAGGCTGGCTAATGTACGCTTGACCAGTTTTTCCTTTGTAATGGGAAGCCATGGCATTAAGCAGTGCTGGGGAGTAAAGGGTGCCAACGTGAAGTAATCAGGTAAATCTGCGCCATGCCCAGTATGTGGTCGATAGTGATGTATATCATTTGGATCCAGTGGATACCCTTCGAAATGAAGAGTATGCTGTGAGGTCAGGTACACTAGATTTCTCTCAGGTATGCTGTACAACAATTGTGCATCCAGGTGGTATCAGTGAAATGCAAAATGGGTCTGTGCAAACAGGTAGTATAATTGAAAATGTGGGATGCATATCGCACCTTGTTCGTAAGGGAGTGTTAATAAGTCCCAGCAAATTCTGGGGCGTTTGTTTGCCCAAATCAGTCACGTGAGTAGACCCCAAGCATGAGGAATAAAGAACTTTACAGGGGTGCTAATAAATATAGGAATCAGGGAAGAGCGACCATTTTTATGATGGCTATACTGCTTGCTGTTGATTGTGGGAGAAGAATACAGCAGTCCACTTGCTCGGATAATTTGTCAAGGGCAGTCCTGTAGTTCAGCTGTATTATCTGTTCTCTACCCCAGTGTATATATACTTCCATGTATTTAACATGATCAATACACCAGTTCAACGGGAACAGTGATTGACCTGGGGTTGTTTCATTTGTAAGTGGAAAATTCTCAGACTTTGACCAGTTAATTTGTAGCCCAGAGTAGATAACAGATCGGGCCACCCCCTACAATACCGGATCAAGGTTTTCCGCTGGGTGCCTTAAAGAACAGCAGTATATCATCTGCATATAGCGATATGAGCAATGGGTCGGGCTTGAACTGTAACCCCTTATGCATATGGTTTTCTTGGAGATACCTCACTAAGGGGTCTATTACAATGCTGAAAAGTAAAGGGTATAAGGGGAACCCCTTACAGTCTGCCCTTGAGATCGGAAAGGCGGGGATAGGCCATGATTAACTCTGGTCTTGGCGGACGGCTCAGAGAATGGGAGTATGATCAGGGAGAGAAATCCAAGGGGGATGCCCAACTTGCAAAATGTTGAAAACCGAAATGGCCTCTCCAAGGATTCAAATGCCTTTTCTGCTTCAAGGAGGGCCATGGCCACCGTTATGTGGGGGTACATTCAATGAAGTGTGGCAAATATTGTACAAAGGTTGATGGTTGTAGAACGGTGTGGAACAAAGCCCAGCTGTGCCGGGGATATAACACTAATCATCAATAAGTTATAGTTGCTCCGCTAGTAGTTTGGCAAGGATTTTACTATCTAAGTTCAATCACGATAGTGGATGGGAGGATCCGCACAGTGTGTCATCCTTATCCAGCTTGGGCATGAGTGATTACCGTTTCTCTCATTGTCAGTGGTAAAACACCTGTCTCCAAGGCCTCGGTATACACTGCCGTCAAGTGTGGTGCTCATGCACATTTATATGCCTTACAGAAGGCACCAGTCAAGCTGTTCAAACCTGGGGCCCTGGAGCCACCCAGAGCCCCTATTGCATGGACAATTTCTTCATATGTAAAGGGTTCGCTCAAAAAACATTGTTGCACATTGGGGAGCCCCACCATTGCCATCTCCAAGATAGTATGTCATATCTGTTATTTCGCCACTCTGTCGGGAGGTGTAAAGCTGCATGTAGTAATTGAGGAACTCTGATGGGATGCCTGTGGTGTCAGCTATGCGTGAGCCATCAGCTGCATACAGTGCTGGTATGTGAAAGGAGGTCCTATAGTGTCTATCAAGTTCAACCAGGATGTGACCCGGTGAATCCCCTTCTCCATAGTGTCCTGCTCGAGTATATTTGCCTAAATAGTATGATTCTCGTTCAGAAAGCTGTTTAAACTCTGCCAGCAGGGGGCACTCCTACTCAAATCAGATTGTGTGCGCTGCTGCACATCCCTGCAGTCCATCACCGGTAGTGCACTTTCCACTCTAGATAAGCTATTGCTTATGTCCCTCCCTACCTCTGCATGTTTTGCTCCGCAGCTCCCCCTTGTATAAGCCTTGAAGGTCTCGCACAGGGTTGCGTTTGAAACAACCAAGCCCTTATTGAGATCGAAGTATTCTGCAATTGCTGGATGGAGTTTGGTCTGAAAGAGCATATCCTGTAGCGCTAGTGTAGGAAGTTGGCTCTGCATATACTATTTCAAAGTAAGAAATAGTGTGCACAGAGTCCACGGGTTCCCCTTAGAGTTAAGATAGTAGCAAAAAGTACAGAATTCTAATGCTCTATTTTGTGGTAGTTTGGTCGAGCAGTAGGCTTATCAGACGGTAGTGTTAAGCATTTGTTGTACACACACAGGCAATAAATGAGGGACACACACTCAAAGACTTACTCCAGGCCAATAGGTTTTTATATTGAAAAATATATTTTCTTAGTTTATTTTAAGAACCACAGGTTCAGGATTTACATTAAACATTTTAAATGTAAGGTACTTCACTTAGATACTTTAGGAACTTTGAATGAAAACAATATCATGTACAGTCTTTGTAAAAATGGCAATAAGCTATTTTCAAAGTGTACACAGTGCAAAAATCAACAGTTCCTGGGGGAGGTAAGTAAAGGTTAGTTTTGAAGGTAAGGAAAACACAAGTCTCAGTCCTGGGGTATAGACAGCCCCCCGTTGGGGGTTCAAGGCAACCCCAAAGTTACCACACCAGCAGCTCAGGGCCGGTCAGGTGCAGAGTTGCCCAAACCACATAGGTGCCTATGGAGAACAGGGGTGCTCCGGTTCCAGTCTGCCAGCAGGTAAGTACCTGCGTCCTTGGGGTGCAGACCAGGGGGGTTTTGTAGAGCACTGGGGGGGGACACAAGTAGGCACATAACACACCCTCAGCGGCACAGTGGCGGCTGGGTGCAGTGTGCAAAGCAGGCATCGGGTTTTGTATAGGTTTCAATGGAGGGACCCGGGGGTGCTTCTCGGGCCAGCCACCACCTGGGCTAGGTAGAGGGTCGCCTGGGGGTCACTCCTGCTTTGAAGTTTGGTTCCTTCAGGTCCTGGGGGCTGCGGGTGCAGTGTTGGTTCCTGGCGTCGGGTCCCTTGTTACAGGCAGTCGCGGTCAGGGGAAGCCTCTAGATTCTCTCTGCAGGTGTTCGCTGTGGGGGCTCAGGGGGGTTGTCTCTGGTTACTCACGGGCTCGCAGTCGCCGGGGAGTCCTTCCTGAGGTGTTGGTTTTCTGCAGGTCGAGCCAGGGGCGTCGGGTGCAGAGTGTAGAGTCTCACGCTTCCGGCGGGAAACGTGAAATCCTTGGAAGTTGCTTCTTTGTTGCAAAGAAGTAGCTGGTTTTGAACAGGGCCGCTGTTCACTGGAGTTTCTTGGTCCTTCAGTCCAGGGTAGTCCTCTGAGGCTTCAGAGGTCGCTGGTCCCTGTCGGATGAGTCGCTGGTTGCAGGTTTTCGAAGTTGGAGACAGGCCTGGGGCCATAGCAGTTGTCGTCTTCCTCCTTCTCTGCAGGCTTGTAGGTCAGCAGTCCTTGTTTCTTCAGGTTGCAGGAATCTGATTTCCTGGGACCTGGGGAGCCCCTAAGTACTGAATTTAGGGGTTTGTTTAGGTCTGGGAGGGCAGTAGCCAATGGCTACTGTCCTTGAGGGTGGCTACACACTCCTTGTGCCTCCTCCCTGAGGGGAGGAGGGCACAGCCCTAATCCTATTGGGGGAAACCTCCAAAACCAAGATGGAAGATTTCTAAAGGCATGGGTCACCTCAGGGCACCTTTGGGCTGCCTTGACTGGTGGATGACTCCCTTGTTTTTCTCATTATCTCCCCTGGACTTGCTGCCAAAAGTGGGGGCTGTGTCCAGGGGGCGGGCATCTCTACTAGCTGGAGTGCCCTGGGGCATTGTAACACGAAGCTTGAGCCTTTGAGGCTCACTGCTAGGTGTTACAGTTCCTGCAGGGGGGAGGTGTTACGCATCTCCACCCAGTACAGGCTTTGTTTCTGGCCTTAGAGAGCACAAAGGCTCTCACCCCAGGGGGTCAGAAACTCATCTCTCAGCAGCAGGCTGGCACAGACTAGTCAGTCCTGCACTGAAGGATTGGGTAAAATACAGGGGGCATCTCTAAGATGCCCTCGGTGTGCATTTTTTAATAAATCCAACACTGGCATCAGTGTGGGTTTATTTTTCTGAGAAGTTTGATACCAAACTTCCCAGTATTCAGTGTAGCCATTATGGAGCTGTGGAGTTCGTTTTTGACAACCTCTCAGATCATATACTTAATATGGCCACGCTGTACTTAAAATATCTAAGAATAGACTTAGACACTGTAGGGGCATATTGCTCATGCAGCTATACCCTCACCTGTGGTATAGTGCACCCTGCCTTAGGGCTGCAAGGCCTGTTAGAGGGGTGACCTACCTATGCCACAGGCAGTATTGTGTGTGCATGGCACCCTGAGGGGGATGCCATGTCGACTTTGCCTTTTTCTCCCCACCAACACACACAATCTGCAATGGCAGTGTGCATGTGTTAGGTGTGGGGTCCCTAAGGGTGGCACAACACATGCTGCAGCCCTTAGGGACCTTCCCTGGTCACAGGGCCCTTGGTACCACTGGTACCTTTTACTGGGGACGTATCTGTGTGCCAGGGGTGTGCCAATTGTGGGAACAATGGTATATTGTAGGTGAAAAAACACTGGTGCTGGGGTCTGGTTACCAGGGTCCCAGCACACTTCTCAGTCAGGTCTGCATCATCAGGCAAAAAGTGGTGGGTAACTGCAACAGGGAGCCATTTCCTTACAGCTAGTATGGAAAATCACCATCTGTGCTCACAAGACAGTGACTGGTATTTTTCAAGTAAGCCTTACCAGCGAGTGGTCCGACAATGTGTGCGGTAGATGTACAATAGGGCCACCCCAAAGGGAGGTGGCAGCGGAAACCATCCAGTAGTCTGTGTGTCCATTTGTTGTGTGAGGCAAATAAAACATGTAGCGGGAGGTGTGTAGATCCTGCACACACCATGGATCTTGCAATCCATAAGTGTTGCAGATATCTCTCAGAACTTGCAGTGAGCAGGGTTTCATGGTAGTGTTTGCAGACGTTGTCTTGCTGTGCTTCTAAAATCATGTTAGTCACCACCTAAAATAATATGATCCGCTGCCATTTGATCAATACGGGCGAGTAGGGCCTGGAAGAATTCAAGGTTGTCTATATTTGGGGCATAGATGCCTGCCAACAGCACTCTGTGGCAAGAGAGTTGCTCTCCCTACATGTACATATCTACCTTGTTTGTCTTCTGCGGTAGAGTGTGGATGAAACTGTAGATTTTTATGCACTAATGTGCATACCCTTCAGGAGTATGAGCTGTAGCTGAAAAAATACTGGTGTGCCCAAGTAGCTGTGAAACTGTCTGGTGTGGCAGTAGCTATGTCTCCTGTAAAAAGGTTATTTGAGCCCTATGTCTGTTTAGGTATGCCAGCACTAAGAGCTGTAGTTAGACCTGCGAAGTGCCAGTGATCAGTAACACTTTCTGGACATGTCTTAAATACTTCTCGTTGTGGGCCCTCATATAAATTGTACTTCTTTTCTACTGTTTTAAGATCTGTTGAAGTGTTAGCTATTTTCCCTTCAATAATAGGGGGCACACGTCACCCATTTGTTAAAGATCTAGGTGCCTTTAGGCCAGGTAGCTGAACTTATCCTGTCCTGTAACTGGGCTTTGGCATATCCAGTTATGACAGTTTGCGAGAAACAACCCTCTTGCCCTGTGCTCTTTACAAGAGTTGTGAAAAATCATTGCCCACCTTCAAATGGCAATTATTTTCTCATTGACACATAACACACTTGACACTTTGGTAGTGCTGCATTCATTCTCGAAGTGCAGACTAATTACACTCCCAAGCATTTCCCCAAATCAGGAAGTTAAAGGGGCTTGTCCCCTTATTGTGAAAAACCCAAGGTAAACGGCTTTGGCAAGTTTGTGTTCATTTTAGTGACATGTCTGCTTGCCAGATGCTTGTAAATTTTGTGGCAGCTGTCGTTAAAAGGCTCTGTTTGTGTCACTGACCACGCACAACAGACATTTACAGTAATCATATCTAAAAGTCTAAAAACCTAACCCTTCTTTGGGTGGAACTGAAAACTGCTGACTGGAGATTTATATGAGGTCTTGTTAAATTTTAGGAAGCCATAGTTTGAAACAGTTTGTTCGATGGCATCTGTCGCTGTAGATACGCATGTTCTGCAATAGCTCGCCATCTGGTGTTGGGCCGGAGTGTTACAAGTTGTTTTTCTTCGAAGAAGTCTTTCGAGTCACGGGACCGATTGACTCCTCCTTTTGTCTCCATTGCGCATGGGCGTCGACTCCATCTTCGATTGTTTTTTTTCCGCCATCGGGTTCGGACGTGTTCCTGTCGCTCCGAGTTTCGGAACGGAAAATTAGCTAATTTCGGAAGATTTTCGTCGGTATTGTTGCGTTCGGGATCGGCGTACTTAGATTCCACACCGCATCGAAGATCGAAGAGCTCCGGTGCCCTTCGGGGTAGTTTTTCGATCCTCCGTCGGGGCCTGGTCGGCCCGACCGCGTGCTGAAGAACGCCGATGGAACGGACCCCGTTCCGTTTCTGCCCCAAATGCCACAATAAATACCCTTACACAGACCAACACTTGGTCTGCAACCTGTGCCTGTCACCTGAGCACAGCGAAGACACCTGCGAGGCCTGTCGTGCGTTCCGGTCCCGAAAAACACTCCGAGACCGTCGAGCCAGAAGACTTCAGATGGCGTCCGCACCGACAGCCCAACGGGAGTTCGAGGAACAGGAAGAAGAAGGTACCTTCTCGATCCAAGACTCAGACTCCGAAGGATTCGACGATACACAAACCGTGAGTAAGACGTCGAAATCCACTCAGAAGAATATTTACAAGGCCCAGGGGACGCCACTGCCACCAGGCCATGGCTCGACCCATAAATTCGGTGACCGCCCGTCGGCACCGAAAAAGGCCCAAACAGTGCCGAGATCGTCCGACTCCGGTCGAGACACCGGCACGCAGCCTTCTCGGGACCGAGAAAGTGCTGGAGACAAGCCTCGACACCGAGATGCCGGTGCCGACACGGCTCGACGCCGAGACAGCGGCACCGAAACAGATCGACGCCGAGAGGTTTCGGCCCCGAAAAAGAAAAGTCACCTCGGAGCCGAAAAAACACGCAGACAGGGTTTCGATGCCGAAACAAACTGCAAGCGACCCAGCTTCAGGCTCTTATACAAAAGAGCACTCGCTAACCTCCCAAATGCAGAAGCATAGGTTTGAGGAAGAGCTGCAAGCAACTGATGTGGACCATACGCAAAAGCGTATCTTCATACAGCAGGGGACAGGAAAAATAAGCACCCTTCCACCCATTAGGAGAAAGAGAAGGTTGGAGTTCCAGACGGAACAGACACCACAACCAAAAGTGGTGAAAAGAGTTACCCCACCACCCTCTCCTCCGCCTGTGATTAACGTCTCACCAGCACAAACTCCATCACACTCCCCAGCTCACACCACCATGAGCCAGGGTGACCAAGATCAGGACGCATGGGACCTATACGACGCCCCAGTGTCAGATAACAGTCCGGAGGCATACCCTACAAAGCCATCTCCACCAGAAGACAGCACCGCGTATTCTCAAGTGGTGGCTAGAGCAGCACAATTTCACAACGTAAGCCTCCACTCAGAACAGGTCGAGGATGATTTCTTATTCAACACACTCTCCTCCACCCACAGCTCCTACCAAAGCCTGCCTATGCTCCCTGGTATGCTCCGGCACGCAAAAGACATCTTTAAGGAGCCGGTCAAAAGTAGGGCAATCACACCAAGGGTGGAAAAAAAGTATAAGGCGCCTCCTACAGACCCGGCTTTCATCACTACACAGCTGCCACCAGACTCTGTCGTTGTAGGAGCAGCTAGGAAAAGGGCCAACTCTCACACATCTGGAGATGCACCACCCCCAGATAAAGAAAGCCGCAAGTTCGATGCAGCTGGTAAAAGAGTCGCAGCACAAGCTGCAAACCAGTGGCGCATCGCGAACTCACAGGCACTACTTGCGCGCTATGACAGAGCCCACTGGGACGAGATGCAACATCTCATTGAACATCTGCCCAAGGACTTACAAAATAGGGCAAAACAAGTGGTTGAGGAGGGACAGACCATTTCCAACAACCAGATCCGCTCCTCCATGGACGCTGCAGATACAGCTGCACGGACAATTAATACATCTGTAACTATCAGAAGGCATGCATGGCTCCGAACGTCTGGATTTAAACCAGAGATTCAACAAGCAGTTCTCAATATGCCTTTTAATGAAAAAGAACTGTTCGGTCCAGAAGTGGACACAGCGATTGAGAAACTCAAAAAAGATACGGACACTGCCAAAGCCATGGGCGCACTCTACTCCCCGCAGAGCAGAGGGAATTACAGCACATTCCGTAAAACGCCCTTTCGAGGGGGGTTTCGAGGTCAAAGCACACAAGCCAGCACCTCACAAGCCACACCGTCCAGTTACCAGGGACAGTATAGAGGAGGTTTTCGGGGACAATATAGAGGAGGGCAATTCCCTAGAAATAGAGGAAGATTTCAAAGCCCCAAAGCCCCTACTACTAAACAGTGACTCACAGGTCACTCACCCCCTCCACACAACACCAGTGGGGGGAAGAATAGGTCATTATTACAAAGCATGGGAGGAAATCACTACAGACACTTGGGTTCTAGCAATTATCCAACATGGTTATTGCATAGAATTTCTACAATTCCCTCCAAACATACCACCAAAAGCACAAAATTTAACAACACACCATTCCAATCTCCTGGAGATAGAAGTGCAGGCACTATTGCAAAAGAATGCAATCGAATTAGTGCCAAACACACAAATAAACACAGGAGTTTACTCACTGTACTTTCTGATACCAAAGAAGGACAAAACACTGAGACCAATCCTAGACCTCAGAGTAGTGAACACTTTCATCAAATCAGACCACTTCCACATGGTCACACTACAAGAAGTATTGCCATTGCTAAAACTACACGACTACATGGCAACTTTAGACCTCAAGGATGCTTATTTCCATATACCAATACACCCATCGCACAGGAAATACCTAAGGTTTGTATTCAAAGGAATACATTACCAATTCAAGGTACTGCCTTTCGGATTAACAACCGCACCAAGAGTCTTTACCAAATGTCTAGCGGTAGTCGCTGCACACATAAGAAGGCAGCAAATACATGTGTTCCCATATTTGGACGACTGGCTAATCAAGGCCCATTCGTTCATACAGTGCTCAAATCACACAAATCAGATCATACAAACCCTCTTCAAACTCGGGTTCACCGTCAACTTTACAAAATCCAACATTCTGCCGCGCAAGGTACAACAATACCTAGGAGCCATAATAGACACATCAAAGGGAGTAGCCACTCCAAGTCCACAAAGAATTCTAAATTTCAACACCATCATACAACGCATGTATCCAACACAAAAGATACAGGCAAAGATGGTATTACAACTCCTAGGCATGATGTCATCATGCATAGCCATTGTCCCAAACGCAAGACTGCACATGAGGCCCTTACAACAATGCCTAGCATCACAGTGGTCTCAAGCACAGGGTCACCTTCTAGATCTGGTGTTAATAGACCGCCAAACTTACCTCTCGCTTCTGTGGTGGAACAACATAAATTTAAACAAGGGGCGGCCTTTCCAAGACCCAGTGCCACAATACGTAATAACAACAGATGCTTCCATGACAGGGTGGGGAGCACACCTCGATCAACACAGCATACAAGGACAATGGAACGTACATCAAACAAAACTGCATATCAATCACCTAGAACTTCTAGCAGTTTTTCAAGCACTAAAAGCTTTCCAACCAATAATAGTTCACAAATACATTCTCGTCAAAACAGACAACATGACAACAATGTATTATCTAAACAAGCAGGGGGGGGACGCACTCCACGCAGTTAAGCCTGCTAGCACAAAAAATTTGGCATTGGGCAATTCACAACCAAATTCGCCTAATTGCACAGTTTATACCAGGGATACAAAATCAACTCGCAGACAATCTCTCTCGAGATCACCAACAGGTCCACGAATGGGAAATTCACCCCCAAATTCTGAACACTTATTTCAAACTCTGGGGAACACCTCACATAGACTTGTTTGCGACAAGGGAGAACGCAAAATGCCAAAACTTCGCATCCAGATACCCACACAAACAATCCCAAGGCAATGCCCTATGGATGAACTGGTCAGGGATATTTGCTTACGCTTTTCCTCCTCTCCCTCTCCTTCCTTACCTGGTAAACAAACTCAGTCAAAGCAAACTCAAACTCATATTGATAGCACCAACTTGGGCAAGGCAACCCTGGTACACAACGCTGCTAGACCTATCAGTGGTACCCTGCATCAAATTGCCCAACAGGCCAGATCTGTTGACACAGCACAACCAAAAGATCAGACACCCAGATCCAGCATCGCTGAATCTAGCAATCTGGCTCCTGAAATCCTAGAATTCGGGCACTTACAACTTACCCAAGAATGTATGGAAGTCATAAAACAAGCAAGAAGGCCATCCACCAGGCACTGCTATGCAAGTAAATGGAAGAGGTTTGTTTGCTACTGCCATATTAATCAAATACAACCATTACACACAACTCCAGAACATGTAGTGGGTTACTTGCTTCACTTACAAAAATCTAACCTAGCTTTCTCTTCCATTAAGATTCACCTTGCAGCAATATCTGCATACCTGCAGACTACCTATTCAACTTCCCTATATAAAATACCAGTCATTAAAGCATTCATGGAGGGCCTTAGGAGAATTATACCACCAAGAACACTACCTGTTCCTTCATGGAACCTAAATGTTGTCCTAACTAGACTTATGGGTCCACCTTTTGAACCCATGCACTCCTGCGACATACAGTTCCTAACCTGGAAGGTGGCATTTCTCATAGCCATTACTTCCCTGAGAAGAGTAAGCGAGATTCAGGCGTTTACTATACAGGAACCTTTTATACAACTACACAAAAATAAAGTCGTCCTAAGGACCAATCCTAAATTTTTGCCAAAGGTTATTTCACCGTTCCATCTAAATCAAACAGTGGAACTTCCAGTGTTCTTTCCACAGCCAGATACCCTAGCTGAAAGGGCACTACATACATTAGATGTCAAAAGAGCATTGATGTATTACATTGACAGAACAAAAAACATCAGAAAGACTAAACAACTCTTTATTGCATTTCAAAAACCTCATGCAGGAAACCCAATTTCAAAACAAGGTATAGCCAGATGGATAGTTAAATGCATCCAAATCTGCTACCTTAAAGCTAAACGACAGCTGCCCATTACACCAAGGGCACACTCAACCAGAAAGAAAGGTGCTACCATGGCCTTTCTAGGAAACATCCCAATGCAAGAAATATGTAAGGCAGCCACATGGTCTACGCCTCACACATTCACCAAGCACTACTGTGTAGACGTGTTATCCGCACAACAAGCCACAGTAGGTCAAGCCGTATTAAGGACATTATTTCAGACTACTTCCACTCCTACAGGCTGATCCACCGCTTTTGGGGAAATAACTGCTTACTAGTCTATGCAGAGCATGCGTATCTACAGCGACAGATGCCATCGAACTGAAAATGTCACTTACCCAGTGTACATCTGTTCGTGGCATCAGTCGCAGTAGATTCGCATGTGCCCACCCGCCTCCCCGGGAGCCTGTAGCAGTTTGGAAGTTACCTTCAATTATTTATATATGTATCATCTCAACCTTAAATAGGTGCATACTTAGTCACTCCATTGCATGGGCACTATTACTACAATTCAACTCCTACCTCACCCTCTGCGGGGAAAAACAATCGAAGATGGAGTCGACGCCCATGCGCAATGGAGACAAAAGGAGGAGTCACTCGGTCCCGTGACTCGAAAGACTTCTTCGAAGAAAAACAACTTGTAACACTCCGGCCCAACACCAGATGGCGAGCTATTGCAGAACATGCGAATCTACTGCGACTGATGCCAGGAACAGATGTACACTGGGTAAGTGACATTTTCATTCTTGGGCTTAGGGAAAAATCTCTAGAATAAGCTGTTTAACTGGAGTGGCTGATCAACAATGTGGTATATAGGTCTCTTAAAGTCAAGCAGTTTTACTTTTAATATGTCTGGCACTCTGAATCAGTAGCTTATTCAGTATGCCCCAATGGGATTTGGTTCTGACATTCCTGAAGTGCGCTCCTTTTGGGCCTCTCCACAATTGTCCTCTCAGGCTTCTAACTTCGAAAACAGCCTTCCTTGTGGCCATTACATCTGCCCATAGGGTGAGTGACCTGCAAGCATTGTAATCTACGCCACCCTACCTTTCCATCTATCCTGACAAAGTGGTGCTTTGCACACGGGCCTCCTTTCTTCCAAAAGTGGTTTCGCCCTTCCATGTAGGCCAATCCATCACCGTACCTACTTTTTAAGCAACCACACACCCTTCTAAGGAAGAGGAGGGATTCAACTGCCTAGCCCCAAAGAAGGTTGCCATTCTACCTTGATCGTACCAGAGAGTTATAGGTAGATTATCAACCCTTTGTTTGTTTGAGTGAGAAGAAAGGTCGGGCAGTGCAGAAGAGAACCATCTCTGTAGGAAGCTGGGTTCTGGTTGCAGTACCTCCCCCCACTTTTTGCCTGGGTTGTTGATGCAACTTTGACAGCAGTACACTGGATTCCTGCTAACCCGGTCCCCAGTGCCAGTTTTCCTTTCCCAAAGCAAAATAGCTGGTCACTTGGCAGCCTTGTGGTCAGGCCCTTTAGCACCTGTGTAAATCCGTAGTAAATGATACCCCTGGTATCTAAGGCATGAGTTCTGAAAGGGGGGGGGGTTACCTATGAGCTGCAGCACAACTTGTGCCACTGTAAGTCACCCAGCACCAAACTCATTCGGACTGCCATTGCAGGCTGCATGACAAAGTGCTCCCTAAAAGTGAAAACACGACCTGACGCACACTTGTGTGCCATGCCCTCTAAACATTGCTTGTAATGTTTGTAAGTCACCCCTACAGCAAGCCTTTCAGCCATGAGGCATAGGACACATTAGATGGCAGGATAATGCACAGCATGTGTATCTGCAGCTACACATGCCACCGAACCATTATATTACAAGTGAGGACATATATGCATGAACAAATATGCCTCTGTTGTGTTTTTGACGATTCTTAAAAATAGTAAGTTTGCAGAGAAGCGATTTTAATTACATGTGCTGGACACTGGTAAATAAGAGTTGCCCAGCTACATGATGGCTTCCTTGAAGATAGGGATATTTGGTATCAAACATCTCGTATTAATAAACAGTCACTGATTTTATGGGCAGATTTATTAATACATGCACCCGGGGGCGGGGGCCCTTAGAGGTGCCCGCCGACAACCTACCAACTGCTGGTGAGCACACTGACCAGTTCTCGCCAGTCTGCCACCAACAGACAATCTGGCCTCCCAAGGTGAGAGCCTTTTCTCTCTGGAGATCAGAAACAAAAGCCTGTTGGACTGGGGCGTGGAACTCCCCTCCGCACGAGATGACCTGCATTCCAAGGCAAGAAGCTTTAAAGAAGCCCACCAGCCTTTGGTATACAGATCTGGCCTCTCATAGGCAGATGCTGACCCCCCTGCCCAGTGCTGATCTGGTACCTGGACAGGCAGGAAAATTAGCCATGCAGGTGGGGGTGTTACATTTCCAGACAGGGGACACCCCTGGGGTGACCAACCTGAAATGGACATGACTTAGGAAATTCTGCCATCTTGTGTGTGGTGGAATTTAGTAACACTAGGCAGGGTGGTGCCCACTCCCCACAGGTATTGTTCATCTAGTGGGTGTAGTATCCCCAGGCATAAGTAGCCCATTGGCTACTAGCCTTCGTTCCTATTAATGCCCCCCTAAATTGAGTATTGGGGACCCTCCAATACCAGATCCTCAATCCTTCAATGGACACAAAATGAGGAGTGGACAAGAAACCTGCTGAACCGAGGAGCATGACTGTCTTGGTGCCAACACTGCCAGCCTGGCCCTCAAGAAGCCTGAAGGATTAACTGACCTGTCCTGCCACTGCAGCCTCCACGAACTGGGGAGAGCTTGCCAGTGCTTTGCAAATCGCCAAGAAAACTCCAGTGGAGCAGAGGAGCTGCTCCCCTGCATCTGCAGGCACCCTAAGCAAGTACAGTGAGAACCAGGACCACCAAAAACCTGATGCTGGGCCCAAGCTGAAGTGGGCAAACTGTGTCATTGTGGTCCCCAGGCCCTCTAGTGATGAAGGCCACCCTGAGTTTGCCCACTGTGGACTTCAAGATGGTGTTTCCAGTCTGTTTCTGCAGATCCAACCTGCAACCACAAGTGAGCAGGAGACAGAAACCTGATGCGTCAGAACACCTCTACATCCATCTGTCCAGACCGAGGAGAAGAGAACCAATGGTGTCCCCCATGTGTCACCCTTGTGGGACCTGAGCCCACTTGTTGGTTTAGTCGGATTGGATGCCCAGTCTACGCCTGCAGACTGTTTCTGCTGGTCCCCCTGCAACAGTGACGAGCTCTAGCACCTGACTCGATGCCAGAAGACACCACTGCACCCGTGCCCCACAGCCTGAGAAGTGGACCGATGGTGTCCCCACGTGCCAGAGGACAACAAGGGTTGAGTCCCCCTGTACTGACCTTTCAGTCCATCCCTGCAGCAACTTTCCACCTGGACCATTCCCCATTAAAGTGAATGGGTCACCCGACACCTTACCACACTTCTGGACCCGGACGCACCAGAGCCTTCTGAGGTCACCTGTTGGTGTGGCCTTGAAGCCCTGCCCCATACTCACCTTAAGTCCTGGAGAACAATCCCGTAGGTCGCTGTGAAGTGCCAGAGTGCAGTACGTGTTTTTCTCCCATAGGATAGCATTACTGCGGCCAAACATTGTACTGTCAACTTTTAAAAACTGTAAACATTCCTATCTTGAAAAGTGCCCACCTGATTCTGTTGATCTTGGTATAACATTTTATATCAAAGTGTGTTCATTTAATAATTTGGTGTTGGATTTTTTTTATATGTGTCACTTACTACTTGAGTGCGTGCCTTACATGCTTAGCACTACCCTCTGGTACGCCTAACTGCTCGACTGCACTACCCAAAAAGAGAATATGTGGGATGTCACCTGTGCCTCTGTGATACCTCGGGGGTTGCTTGGACTCTATGTACAGTGTACCTCATTATTGAGAATATTTTTCGATTTTTACGTTTTTTCCAAATTTCTAATCTGGTCTGTTAGGGCCCTGATTAAGTAAACCTCCTAGTCCTGTTGTGTTAGAAATTTAAAAGGTTACTAGATAGTTAAGCCTTAAAAACTGCTTAGAATTTTTTGTGAGTTCTAATAAATTCCCAACTTATCTAACAAAATGTCCTCACAAAAAAGAGTTGAAGAGTGCAAGCTCACCCCATACCTGCAACTTATCATGAAGCAGCTCAAGGTACTGTGTAAGGCTTACAAAATTGTACCCGGGCTTCGACCAACAAAAGCACAACTCCAGGCGTTGCTTGCTGACTTCAGTAGGGCCCAGGCACTCCAAGAAAACACTGTCAGGAGGATGATCTAATCAATGAAGAGGAGCCTGACAAAAGTGCACCTAAGGAAGGTTCACCTTCCAGTACACCAGAGGGACAGGATAAGAGTAGAAATATCTACTCTAAAACTGTCTGAAGGTCACCCAGGCCCCTGAAGGCCCAGAAAAGTGCTGGAGGATCCAGACAGGGGACTGGACAACCTAGTCAAGAGGCTAGCCCTTGAGGCCAGAATCTTAGCAATAGGAAGAGATAGAATTGCGATGGGTGCGGGACCCATCTCTGGTGGCAGCAACAACTTAAATAGGGAGAAAGCAGTAGCCTTTGACCCTAAAATTCCCAAAATGATTGTTCCCAAATGTGAGGAAGGTGATCATATCACCACATAGTTCTCATTCTCCGAGGGCCTTACAGAATGAAGAAACTCCATAGAAAGTATTTGGGCTCTCTACTCTGGGAGCGGTTTTCATGCACGTGCAGGGATAGACTCCTGAAAAGCTAAATTTAGAACAGATGTTCATATTGTAGCATGCACAGAGCCAAAATGCACTATGTGGCAGGTAAGGGGTGGGTTCGTTGACGTTCTTGAAGTGTAATACTACTGTTTGTTCTTTTGGAGTCCAGCCTGAGTTCAAACTTAAATTGCTTGCTAGAGCTTGAACAGTTTTGTAAAGAAGAAAGATCAAGGATTGCAAACTACATGTTTATGAAGTAGATAGAGGCTGATTCTGATGACAGTCTTAGCTGTAATTAGTGCAAAAGGTGCTTCACTAGGTACCGTACTTGAAGTATGGGCTTACCCTATTATTATGTTTTTTTAAACGTACGATGTTTGTAACAATATCAATGTGTAAAACATGTTGCTTACCCCTTGAAGTCATGGAGTATATTGTGTAGATGAGCATGACATAAGAAGTTTTCCTTCATGAAATCAAATATCCAGCGAGTGCTGTATCTTTTGGTTTATTAAGGTGAACTGTAGAACGGTCTGTCTTTTACAATGGTGTCTTCTGTCAATGTTAATGAGACAAGTGCCAGGCAAATGTATGTATTGTGGCAACTTTACTTTTGATATATGTGACACTCTGTTTCAATGACTTACTCTAAATGCAGTATGTCACAACTCAAAGTAGATACATTTGATTTATCACATAAGTTTTTGTTTTATTTTGTCTGTTCTGATAGATTGCTCTGTTTATATTTAACTGCTTATAGATCATTTCTATTTTCCTACCAGCTTTTTTCCTCACTTGAACCACCTTGTTGCCAATTTGTTATTTTCTTCTTTTGATCAATCTTCCTCTTCTAGGAAAAGAGCAAGGCTTCTGCTCTGGAGCTAGCTACGGTTCTGCTGTCAATGCCAACGCCATCCAGTGTGCAGCAACAGACAAAGAGTCTTCTAGCAAGTTTGCACAGCAGCCGCTCTGCTTATCATAATCACAAGGTAGGTCTTTTTTTTTTTTAATACTGAAGAAAGGGTCAAAAATAGCCATGCTTTATTTACCTCATTCACCAACAACGTGTGGGAGTTTATCAAAGAGCAAAGGTGAAGTATTATTTTAAAAGGTCAAATCTGCAAAGTATTTATTAGCTGAAAATAGCACCGGTTGCACAGTTTTTTGGTCTTAAACTTTTTGTTATTACTCAAGGTATATTTCAAGTACTTCTGACCATACGTATGCTGATAATGTCATCTTCCAAAATCACATTTATTTAGCACTTGAAATCCTTCCTTTTAAATAAAACAAATTGTGAAATTCCCATTTGTCACACAAGAACGTAGACCAGACTCCAGTTCTTTCCTGTTTCTCATTGTTTTCCTTATCTAGGATTTGTTCAGTCTCTCATTTTTGACTTTCTGCATTAAAGTAACAGATTGACTAACTGTTCCATTACGATGTTATTACAATATTATTTTCTTAGTCCTGACATCAGTAAAAAAAAAAAAAAAAAAAACAGTAGAAACAGGTTACTGAGGCTGCTGCATCCAAAGGTTCCGGAAATATGCTCTGTCAGATGTCAGTTATTAAAACAGCATCCACATGGCTACAAAGATTCAGCCCCTACATCTTCCAGAAGAACTCTGACCCTGGTTTATGGCGTAGGTAACATGTTACATTGAAAAGGATTCCTACAATCATAAGAATATACAAACACCCACACATCTAATGAAAAAAACATTTGCAAGCACATAGCTTGTCGTTAGACTCTTGTAAGAATGAGACTGCTGGATTTTGGGCTGCAGCACCACTGGGCATGGCGGACTGAGTCTGATCCCACACCGTGTGGCAGCTGTCAGCCTATCCTTTTTTGCTAAGTAGCAGCACCTCACCAGAACCCAGGAGTAAAGGTGATTTGTGGAAGTCTGTCGCATGACCCCTAAGATTCCTCAGGGAAAATGACAGTTTTCAGCCATGTAAGGACTGTCACAAATGTGTGTGACAGATCCTCATGAGGATACCTGGGGTGCCTGGAGTAGAGCCACAACACTAAGGCCTCCAGTGACTTTGCATCAATGAACCAGAAGGCCATACAAGACGGCAAGGCGAAACTCTGTTGGTAAGCACTGGAGCACTCCAATACAAGGTCTGTTCTGTCCCCAGTCCAATATTCGCAGGAGTCATTCTCAATATCGATCATTATGTTCCACATCTTTGGGTTAGTTGGGGAGAAAAACAAAAATCTGATCTGGACTCTGCCCCTTTCCACTACCCACTTTCTCCAGAGAAGATAGAATAGAGTCACCATGCCCCTCAGTCTGGCTCCTGAAGTACGTTGACCATGGAGCCTATGGCACAACTAGTCTCGGGTCAACCTAAGGTTACAGGCTGTCTGTGACACCGAAGTAGCTCGATGAGTTCTGCAGCCCCATGCTCTGGCTCCCTCTGGCTTGCCTACGGGCTTCAAGGAGCAGAGGGGCCCCTCCCATCTGGGATACCACTGGCAGGTTCCCCCTTGGTGCTAGATGGATCCTCAATCTGCCACTGGGCTTCCTCAGGACCCTACACAGACCGTGGTGTCATGCTCCACGCCTGTCCCAGGAGCCTCAGCGCTGATTTCATTGATGTTGATGAACAAGGTGCTCATTGTGCTTTCTAATTCAGTCGGTGCAGCTACGACTTCAACGAAGGCCACACCTGCTTTTCATCAAAGTGTCACCTCCTTCACTTGACTTACCACCACCTCAAGGAAGAACAAAGATGTTTCATTCCTTATTTGGTATGGATTTGTACATCAATTATGATGCGGTTGATGAAATAGGGCAACAGTACCTTAAAGAAAATTGGTATGATTACCTTCAAGAAGCCAGTGGCCCTGACGCTCCCCCCCCCCCCCCCCCCCAAAAAAAAAAAAGTCAGGACTTACCCAGGCCCTGCCACTGAGAAGAATGCTTGGTATGAAATGGTCATGCATAGGGCAGCCAAAGTTCTTGATCTCCTGCTTTCCACCTTAGAATTTAAAACCTGTGTCTGCAGAAGAGACCTGGTAAATAGACAAATTGCATGACGCCAAAGTACGGCCTCAGGCAACTCTGTATTTTTGTCTCAGACCTCTCCTGAGACCTTAGTGGTTGAGTCATCGACTAGCTGGACTAATTCAAACACTTCCAACTACTCCTCCCAGTAGCCTGTCCAGAATGGGAGCACCCTTTGAAAAGATGGTATTTGTTTCAACCAGTTTGGTTATCATGACTGTCTAGGCCAGTTGACTGCTGGGCCGCTGTTCCATTGGAATTTGGTTGCTGACGTCCTCCCAATTGCACAAGCGTTATTCGGTCATAAATAACCATCAAAGCATAAAATCACAACAGTCCAAAATTACATACATAATAAATAAATATGAAAGGATTTAAGAACCACAATCACTAATAAGATAGATTTTTAAAAAATGAGTGCGTATATACCATGCGGCAGCAAGGAACTTGCTAACCGCGCAAGTTAAAACAGGGAAAGTGACGCTCCTCAATATCCTAAGGGCAACATTGCATTGTCTTATGCCCATATTCCTGCAAACTGGACATATCCATTTTCGCCGAGAAGAGACATAAGCTGGGCAAAAAAACATAAAATGTACTACAGATTCAGAAAGACAATTACAACTAGGACATAAATCAAGTGTTGGTAATAATTGCCAGCTACTGATAAGAGACTTTAACGGTAGACACCCAAATCTAAAACGAGCATACAGGCTCATACCTAATAAATCGGGTATTGAGTCCAAGTAAGATTCAGACTGGGGATACCATTTAAAATCAATAAATCGTGTTGTCAATCGACCATAAGATGTACATAGTATGTAGTTGTTCCTGACGTAGGACCAGTAAACAGATTTCAGCAGTTGTTTCTGGGCCCAAACAAAAATTCCCTAGTCCCAAGATGTAAAACCACTTAGACACATGCTTAAGCCAAGGAATAGAAGCTGCATTAGGTCTATCTAAAATATCAAGAAGAGTCCCTATAAACAGTAAGCTCAGGACTGGTCCATATTCGTACCCAGAAGAGTAAAGGTCTTAAGGCTATCGCATTAGAGATGCGATGAAACTTGCAGTCCAGAAAAACCGGGATCAATGGTGTACTGCAAGGGCATGCAAGAAGAGCTCTTGCGAAATTATTTTCGTCCACAGACAGTTTTAGTATTGGAAGGGCCCCACAACTCGCACTGTAAGTCCCTGCGCCTTTGCCAGATAAATCTTAATAGTTGGAGAAACAGCTTTCACAGTGGTGGTATTATAAAGGCCCAGAATGGCACCTGACCTATGCTGAAGGAGTGAAACACTCTTACCAATCTGGTCCTCCCACTGCAGGTTGTTTGTAATTCTTACTCCCAGGTAATCTATAGAACGTACCTTACTTAAGGGAGCCCCATCTAAGGTGATAGTACATCTCCTAACAAGACCCGTGCTAAGTATCATTAATTTAGTTTTACTGGCAGTAAGTTCCAGGCCATGATCCGCACAAAAAGCGTTAAACCTCTCAACCAGGATCTGAAGACCCATGGGGTTTGTAAAAATCAAAAGAGAATCATCTGCAAATAATAGAATAGGAATGTTTTGCGCATTCAGAGAGGGAGCATCATTTTGACAAGAAGACACAGCGTGCACCACCTCATTAATGAACAAAGTAAAAAGAGTTGACACATCCCTGGCGAAACCCCCTCCAGATGTCTATATGATTGGTTAGCTCTCCCTGGCATCTCACCTGGGCATATGTATTCTTGTGCAACTATTGCAATAAATATACTATATTATCAGGAATACCTATTCTACTCAGAACTTCCCATAACTTTTCTCTAGGGACCAAATCAAAGGCACAAACCCACAAAAACGACATAAGTTTTGCTTTGCCAAGACTACATATTTCCAATATAGGAGGGTCAGCCTAAAAACCTGATCCACGGTACTCATTTTTGGCCGAAAACCCACCTGAACTGGAGATAGTACCTGATGAACATGGATCCAATCCAAAAGCCTATCCAGAAGATGCTTGGTAAAGATATTTTGAAGATTATCAATGAGGCTGATTGATCTATAATTAGCAGGGGAACCCACATCACCCTTTTTATGACTAGGAATTATTTCAGCCCCTTTCCAGGTTTTGGGAATAGGGCTTCTTGCAGCTATGGCATTTGATAACTTATTTATGTACCAGGACCAGATAACTGGCTCAGATTTAAAAAGATCCCCCGATATCTTATTAGGGCCTGGAGCCTTGGCCGATTTTAGGGAGTTATTAGCAACTATAGTTTCCATCATTGAGAAAACAATACAATCTTCAGAACTATCAATAGACATTCTTTGATCAGCAGTCTTGTGACGCAATTCAACCTGAAACGAACAGGTGGAATCCTGTATCGTGGATAAAGCATAAAGCTGAGAAAAGTGTTCCACCCATCTTTCAGGTCGAATATGCGTACGGATGGTGCCATTACCCCCTCTGTGTCTATTGGCCAAAAGCTTCCAGAAGGCCCCATTATCTTGAAGTTTTGTTGCATCCAACATTTTCTGCCAGGTAATATCTTCCCAACTTTTCTTTGCCAATTGCAGGGTTTTATTATACGTAAGTCTAGCAATTCTAATCGCCATCTGTGAATGAGTCATGATTGCTGATCTTAGAGCTAATTTAGCATTAGAGCAATCCTTCTTAAACCATTCCCTGACTTTAAAATAATCAGAGGATTGCCTAGTAGTAGTTTTTCTATAAAGAATATCCTGCAAGTTCCTTTCCATTTGTTCGTGAATGCTCCAAATTGGAATGTCACTAACCTCGTACTCCTCATAGCCAGACATCATATCTAAGAAAGATAGACACACTTTTTTTAATCAAATAAGGACTAGACGTTACGTTTGGCCAGCTAATGTGAGTATGCCTAAGTTTCAAAAGAGGCCTGGGGACCTCGGAGATCCAGATATTCTGCACTCGCCTGAACACATTGCTATGTAAGGTAGGGAGTAGAGGATTATGATCACTCTCATGACGAAGGTCTACCTTCAGGTCTATAGACAGGGACCAAAGCCTGACATCCACTAAGAAGTAATCAATAACACTGGAAAACAACCCTAGCTTAAAAGTGGGTGCAATATTCAAATCAAATTTGAAACAAAGGGAAGTCAACTGTGAGGCAACACATGAACCAACAATGCGCTGAACATTTTCCTTCAATTGAGGGATACCCCAGAATTCCTCCTCAGCTGTCAAATTATTATTAAAACAGTAGGGTTCAAAAGTGCAATTCATGTCCCTTGCAACCACTAGTTTAGTTAACGAGTGCAGGGTATCCATATATTTGGATAACTGAACAAGTGTCTGACTCTGATCCCCGAGAAACACACCTGGCATACACATTAATATACTATAATCATTTTAAAATCCCGGTTAAATGAAAGTTGGACACCCAGTAAATAGGGGGAAGAAAAACTGAATGATCGCACTGTAAATTCTTATTTAACAGGATCATGAGCCCCCCCCCCCCAACCCCCGTTAGCCTGACCAAAACACCCCGATGGTGGCTGGGCCGTAGAAAAATGTCACAAACCCGTCCATAAATATCGGGTCTTCGGCCCAAGTTTCCTGAAATAAGTATATATCCTGCTTATTACTAAAATTAACCCACTCGAGATCTCCCAATTTCTTACCTATCCCGCCAGATTCCAGGACATAATTGAGAGTTCCGAGCGGGATATCTGGGCACCAGGACTATAATGCAGAGCATCCTCTGAATTATCAGTCCCCTCTTGAAAGCTATCCCCAGAAGCTATAATAGGAGTCATTAAAGGTGGAACGATAGGTAGTCATTCCACTTCTGGTGGTGAACGAAGAGGATTACCTAACATGGTCGAAGCACTGCGGTTCCCAAAATTGTGGACCCCACCCACTGGGCCAATACATGGAATTGGTAAGATTGATAAACTGCCCGTGGGCTGATGGAGTTGGAGTCTAATACCGACCCCTTTGGGGTTCCTCAGATGACAAGTGCGTGATTCAAAATCAATAAGGTTATCCACCAACAAACCCCTTGATTAGAAGTAAAATCAGAATCTAATCCTGATTGACTGTCTACCCACCTCAAGAATATCGGCACGGATGACGGAAAGACAATTCCTCTGAATTTGTAACCAATAAGTAACCTTATGTTCGATGGCATGTGTAGCTGCAGATACACATGCTTTGCACATCCCGCCATCTAGTGTTGGGCTCGAGTCCTAAGTTTCTCTAGAACCAGTGGGTAACTTAGGTACCCCAACCATATAAATAGTACCACCTTTACTCCTCAAGCCTCGACCCTCATTCTTGACAACGGATTGATTCACCCCAGCCCGGTATAAACCCTCACCAGTTGTCTTTTGACAAATCAATAGAGGGATTAATTGATCCAGCATGCACCTGAGTCCCAGTAGCTCCCCGAGGACCCTTTGCAAGGTCAGTGAACGGAGTTATGTACCGTTATCCTAGTTCGCAAATATTCCTTCCCTTGGAACCTGAATTATACATCAGTTGTTGCTGACATGGCCGGATAATTATCTGTTCCATTTTCAGACATGCTGCCAAGAGGAACAATAGAAGCCAAACCTAAGGGAGACTTGTCCACTTGAGCACAAATTTCAATTACAGGGGGAACAATGGGTGCCCTTCCTGGGGCAGCATAAACTCACCCACACTAGCCCTCTGACAATTACACACATCCCTCTGACAATTACACACATCCCTCTGTACCCGTCCTCCCAAACATTTGTTCAACACTAATAACACCAGACTCTAAGTCATCCAATTTCTGGAAGATAGAGGCCAGATTAAGTTCCCCGCTTGGTCGTACTTCTCCATCCTGGATCAAAGACGAGTAGGGTGTAGTATTTCCTCCTTTGCGTTCTTCAAAGAGTAAGTGTAAATCGCAAGCTCGTTGCTGACTGATTTCAGTCAAGGGGTTGATTAAACATGGAATGTCAGATTAAAACATGGAATGTCAGATGACACCAAAACCTCAGGACTTGGAGGAAGGCAAGGTGCCTTTCCCCCAATTGGAGGGCACTCAGCAGACTCACCACACAGGGGAATACTCATCATAAGGTGAGATGTTGGTGTCAAAATGTGTGGTGCCATATATAATTCGACCTCTGTAGGCAAATTAGACAACGGAGGCCTTTTCCTAAAAATATCAGGAATCTTTTTAGAGGAAGTGGTACCATGGCATATAGGAGGTGGAATAAAATTACTTCTCAGAATGACTTCCACCTCTTCAAATGAAGTATTTCTTCTAGAGGATTACTACCTTTGTTAGGCTGGCCACTTGTTTTACTGTTAGACCGTTTTTTGGGTTTCTTGGTGCCAGTGGAGGGTACAGGTAGGTCCACAGCCTTCCGTTTCCCCATGCCTGATCAATCTAATGTTAAAATCGAATACAAAACCAAGCAGCTACCTTACCCAGGTATACTTACTTCTCAGGGTTAAGGGATATGCCCAGCCCAGGCTCAGTCAGGCGATGACGGGCCTGGTCTTGGCCTGGGTGTGTCCCGCACTGTGCGCGTTAATCCCTTAATAAGGTGCCAAAGATGCAGGCAATGTTGGAGGTTGTGGTCCCACCCCAGATACCTCGACCAGCAGCAAGTATATTTTCCAAAGCAGCACGTCGCGCACGTTAGAGCCCCTTAATAAGGTGCCAAAGATGCAGGGAATGCTGCTATTTGTTGTCCCACCCCAGACACCTCAACCAGCAGCAAGTGTCTTTTCCAAAGTAGTGCGTCCTCCCATTTGTCCCGGAAGGCCTCTGACCTGTTCTCTCCCAGTCTACACAGGACGGTCAAGACTGTGCTAAATTCACAATGTGGCCTAGTCCCCAAGGGTCCATCAGGCTAGTCTTTGGTTCAGGGTCGCTATTAGTTGCCAAGCCTAGCTGTGGTTGACTGGTTTTTCAGGCAGTGTCCAGTTGTCCTTGGCGGACATGCCCTTTGATAAGATTTGCCTTTTTGAGGACAAGGCGGATTCAGCTCTGAAGTGGTTTAAAGAGAGAATGCTCCCTGGGCTTATCTGCCCTGCCTCGCCAGCTGCATCATCACTATTGATCCTTTCATGGTTTTGACAGAAGCACCTCATACCAGCAGCCACTGCAACCTCAGCAGGGTGTCCATCTGATTTGCGGCAGTGGCACCTACTGACCCCACAGTCAGGGTGAGCAGCCCAGCCAGACCACTGCCCTCTCCCCAAACAAACTCCACTTGGCCTCACATGCCTTTAGTGGGCTGTAGACACCCAGTTGGAGGCTTGATCCAATAGTTCTTGCTGAGCTGGCAGACCACTTGACCAAAAGGGTGCCTGCATCAGAAGAGGGTTGTGGTTGCTACTCCGCTGTTTCCTGCGGGATCCCGTCTGACCAAGGCAAGAAGTGGGCTCAGGTCTCACGAGGTTTAGACAGCCTTGGATTCTCCTTCTTGGTCCAGGACAGACCGGTGCAGGGGTGTCTTGAGGCTTTGAGTTTATCTCCTGGTCACTCACGATTGCAGGGGGGTCTGCAGAAACAGGCTGCAGATGCTGTCTCAAAGTCCACAGTGGTTGAACTCAGGGTGGACTTCTTCTCTGGAGGGCCTGGGGACCATGTTGATACGGTTGGCCCACTTCAGCTTAGGCTAGGTGGCACAGGAGCAGTGGTGATATCCAGTCTCTGGTTCTAGGCAGTCCTAGTCCTCACAGTTCTGTCTTCAGTTCCTGTGGATGCAGGGGAGGAGCTCCCCTATTCCAAGGGAGTTCCTCACGGTGATTTGAGAAGCACTGGCAGCTCTCCCAGTTTCTTGGTTGCTGCAGTGCCAGGAAAGGTCAGTTGCTCTTCGAAAATCGGATGCAGCAGGCAGACCGGCAGGGTTGGCACCAAGTCTGTTGTGCTCCTCGGTTCTTTGGTACGAGCAGGCTTCTTGTCCACTCCTCTTTTTGTGTCCAGCAAAGATCTGAGGATTTGGTATCACGGGGTCCCCTAAATACTCAAATCTGTTAGAGACTTCTAGTTGCAGATTCCTTACCTTAGAATTTCCCCCCAGGCGTCAGACTGGATCCGGAGATTTTTTCTTCGAGCAATACGCTTGTGTGTCGCTAGATGGCGTTGGTCAACTCCGCAGGCGTCGTGGTCGCCGTGATGACGTTGGGAGTAGTACATAGACGCTGCCTTCACGCAGTGATGTCAGTTCTTTTCTTTCCGTGCAAAGCGCTGATCCGAGAGAGCTACCCTTGGCTATTTTTAGGCCGAATTCGACCGTTTTGTCGACTTTTTTGGTGCGAACTTGGAGCGTCGAGGATGTCCCCGAAGACCGGGTTCAGTCCCTGCGAGGACTATCACTGCGTGATGTTGGTGACGGACCCTCATCGTGCCTGTCTGTGGTGCCTCGAGCGCATCCACGACCCGAATTCGTGCTCTGAGTGCCAGGCGATGCATCCGAAGGCTTTGAGGGAGCGGTCCCTAAAGCTGATGGCGGCCCGGCATTCGACTCCGCGTAAGTCCCGATCTCCTTCGGGAGGAAGGTCTTGATCAGTCACAGAGCCGCCACCACTCGTCAGTGAAATCGTCGGGTCACGGTAAGAAAAAGAAGTCATCGAAGAAGTCCCAATCGCTCTCCGGCTTCACCCCGTCGCTTGGCCGACACGGGACGAGCATCAACTAAGTAGGCCTCCGTCCACAGAGCCTACGCCTGGGTCGGCTGTGTGCTTCCCTGAGTATCCTGGAGCCGGAGTGACCCCCACCCAACTCAGTTTTACGAGGCCATGCGCCTCATCTTTGGGCATGCCAACCCCGATACAGCGCCTTTGGGCCCAAGGGGCCTTCAGGTTCTGCACCGGCCGCTACAGTCCCGGCCACCGAGATCGCCTCTGGATCCATGCGCGGATCCGCCCTGACGCCGGTTGCACAGTCGAGATCTTCCCCGGCGCTGGGTCATTTAGCGACGCTCTCAACGTCGCTAGTGCCCACTATCGACGTCGACCCCATTCTCATCCCCGACGACTCGAAGTCGGAGCGGCGTTGGCTGACGCTGCCATCGGCTTCGGTGGGCCCTACTCGCCCAAGGTCGAATTCTGACGCATTTTCCTATGGGTACGAATATGGGGAGGAATTGGAGGGGTCCCTGGAACCTTATGAATACCAGGAAGACACTGGGCACAGGACTTGGGCGAAACCAGTGGTCTTGATAATTCTCCTGATTCTGGCATGCTGTCTCCTCCTACCGTGGCTACAGTGGAGGGAGCTACCTATGGTATGGTGGCTAGTAGGGCGGCTGAGGTCCTTGGCCTTGAGCTTACCTACTGTCGAAGTCAGGTCTAACCTCCTGACGGAGGTGCTTCCGCCTGGGGCTTCCACTTCTGAACCCCTTTTTCCATTTAATGAAGCCCTCACTGATGTTCTTTTGGGTACGTGGTCCAAACCCAACACAGGGACTCCTGTGAACAGGACGATCGCTTGCCACCATCGGCCTGCGCTGAATGACCCGAAGTTCCTGTCCCAACATCCTACGCCTGAGTCTTGTTATCCAGACGGCCTCTTCTTCTGGCGCGTTCCCTTCCGCACCCCCGAATAGGGAATCCAAAAGGCTAGAACAGTTTGGTAAGAAGTTTTCTTCCTCCAGCCTCCCGATGCGGTCCGTGAACACCGCATGCCTTTTGGGCCGTTATTCCCACTCCCTGGGGGATACGGTTGTACAAGTCCTGCCGCAGATACCGGAGGAGGCCCGTGCTATCGTCTCCCAAGCAGTCAAAGTCTGGAGAGACGCGGCAAAGTTCACCATCTGTTGTGGGCTGGATCCGACAGACTCTCTGGGCAGATCGTTGCTACGACAGTGGCCTTGAGGCGCCATGCCTGGTTACGTTCTTGTGGTTTTTCGGGGGATGTCCAACAGTCACTCATGGACATGCCCTTTGATGGCACCCGTCTCTTTGGAGACAAAGCGGATTCGGCCTTGGAAAGGTTCAAGGAGTCCAGGGCTACGTCTCGGTCCCTTGGCCTTTCTGCCGCCCCACGCCCCCCACAGTCTGGTTTTCGTCCCTTTCGTGGCCACGGAAGGGGCGCCCTGTCGCATCCTCAACCCAGCCACCGGGCCATGCACACTGGACAGCCTATGCATGGCCGGGGGCGCAGAATCCCACGTGGTCGTGGGACAGGGAACCAGAGGTCTGTCCAGTCCACCCTTGCCCCAGCAGCAGCCTCCAAGCCTTCTTAGTCCGTCCCCTCACTCCCGCCCAGTAGGAGGCAGAATCCGCCATCATCTGCCCCACTGAGAACATATCACCACGGACAGGTGGGTTTTGCAAATAATTTGGAAGGGCTACACCCTCCCTTTCAAATCTGCACCACCACACATGCCACCATCCTTCCATCCCCTTTCGGAGGATCATTTGGTGCTTCTCCGCCAGGAAGTCGCGGCTCTTGGCCAAGGGAGCTATAGAAAGGGTCCCTGTGCCAGAAGTAGGTTGTGGTTGGTATTCCCACTACTCTCTGATACCGAAGAAGGACAAAGGTTTGCGCCCTATCCTAGATCTTCAGGACCTGAACTACTTCCTCAAGAAGGAGAAGTTCAGAATGCTCACCCTGACTCTGGTTCTGTCTGCTTTAGACCCAGAAGACTGGATAGTAGCGTTGGACTTGCAGGACGCTTATTTCCACATCCCCATCCTGCCTGCCCACAGACGTTACCTACGATTCGTGGCAGGTCACGAGCACTTTCAGTTTACCGTGCTCCCTTTTGGCCTCACCAGTGCCCCTCAGGTGTTCACGAAAGTGATGGCGGCGGTTGTAGCTCATCTGCGCAGGTTAGGGGTCTCAGTCTTCCCCTACCTAGACAACTGACTGTTGATGGCGCCTTCGCCCCAGACAGTGGTTTCGCACCTCCAGACTACGGCGAACCTCCTGCACCATCTGGGGTTCACTATCAACGTGCCGAAGTCATGCCTGACTCCCTCTCAGACGCTCCCTTTCATCGGGGCAGTTCTGGACACCGTGCGGTTTTCGGGCTTATCCTCTCCAAAAGCGAGTCCAAGACATTCAGGCTATGATTCCGATCTTTCAACCTTGGTCTTCGGTGAGACAGACTCTGAGGCTGCTGGGCCTCTTGGCCTCCTGCATCCTGCTAGTAACACATGCCAGGTGGCATATGCAGGCTCTGCGGTGGGACTTGAAGTTCCAGTGGGCGCAGCATCAGGGGAATCTCTCCAACATGGTCCGGATCTTGGAGGGGACTGAGAAAGACCTGCAGGAATGGCTTTCGAATCCCAATTGGGTCAATGGTAGATCCCTCTCCCTTCCCCAACCAGATCTCTCAATAGTGACAGATGCGTTGCTTCTGGGTTGGGGCGGCCACATGGGAGAGGCGGAGATCAGAGGCCTCTGGTTTCCGACGGAGTTGGGACTCCACATAAACATGCTGGAGCTCCGAGCGATCAGACTTGCGTTGAAAGCATTCCTTCCCTCTCTGAAAGGGAAAGTGGTGCAGGTGTTCACGGACAACACTACCGCCATGTGGTACTCCAACAAACAAGGCGGGGTAGGATCCTGGACCCTATGTCAGGAGGCACGAGGCCTCTGGACATGGCTGGAACATCAGGGCATTACACCGCCAGAGCAGACGAACTCAGCCGCCGACGCACTGTCGATCACGAATGGCATCTCCATCCGGAGGTGATGCAAGGTCTCTTTCTTAAGTGGGGAGAGCCTTTGTTAGATATGTTCGCCTCTGCAGAGAACGTGCAATGTCAGCTATTTTGCGCGTTGGAGTTTCCAAGGCGGCACTTGCTCGGAGACGCTTTTTGTCTCGAGTGGAACTCCGGCCTCCTTTACGCCTTCCCGCCTGTCCCTCTTCTGCCCAGAGTTCTCAAGAAGATCAAGAGCGACCGGGCCCAAGTTATCTTGGTGGCTCCGGACTGGGCTCGAAGAGTGTGGTATCCCGAGCTACTGAGCATCTCCATTGATCCTCCACTCAGACTGCCTCCTCGGGCGGATCTTCTGTCGCAGCAGCAGGGGACAGTCCTCCACCCGAACCTGTCCAACCTCCGCCTTCATGAGTGGAGATTGAACAGCAGCAGTTGACGGCATTTGCCCTTCCACCCGAAGTCTGCAATGTTATCTTGGCAGCTCGGCGTCCCTCGACTAAAACTGTATACGCCTGTCGTTGGAATAAATTTGTGGCCTGGTGCACCAAGAAATCTGTTGACCCTCTGCCCCTCTTTCAGAGGTTCTTCTCTTCATTCTTTCCTTAACCCAGCAGGGCTCTGCATTGGGCACCCTTAAGGGGTATCTGTCTGCCATTTCCGCCTTTCTTAGGCTTTCTGATCAGCCCTCACTCTTTAAATCTCCTCTTGTGAGTAGGTTCTTAAAGGGGCTCACCCACTTATTTCCTCCCACTTCCTTCATGCCTCAGTGGGATCTTAATCTTATGCTTACTTTCTTGATGTGCACTCCCTTTGAGCCTATGCTTAATTGTCCCTTACGGCTCCTCACATTCAAAACTGTCTTTCTTATCACCATCACCTCTGCTGAGTGAGCTTCAGGCCCTTTCTTCAAAGCCTCCTTACTTGTCCGTACACCCGGACAAAATGGTGTTACGCAGTAGAGCTTCCTTCCTTCCTAAGGTGGTTACACAGTTTCATGTAGGCCAGCCCATCACTTGGGCCTACCTTCTACACACCCCCACATCCTTCCCATGAGGAGGAGAGACTCCACCGTCTGGACCCAAAAAGAGCGTTGGCGTTCTATCTCAATCGTACTAAAGACTTCTGGGTGGACGATCAACTCTTTGTTGGCTATGTGGGTGCGATGAAAGGGAAAGCGGTGCAGAAACATACCATCTCTCAATGGTTGCTTCTTTGCATCAAAATGTGCTACGCTGTGGCGAAAAAAGCAACCTCCTGAAGGCTTGCGGGCTCGTTCTACCAGGGCCACTGCTGCATCCACTGCGTTAGCAAGTGGAGTTCCTGTCCTGGATATCTGTCAGGCAGCTACGTGGGCATCCCTGCACACATTTGCTAAACATTACTGCCAGGACAGCTACTTTGATCGTTAAGTCCTGCAGGACTTTCTAGTATGATCTTAGTTCGCAGCCCACCACCAAGGATGGCATTGCTTGGGTATCTATTCTAAGGTAAGGAATCTGCAACTAGAAGTCTCTATCAGATGTACAAGTTACTTACCTTTGGTAACGAAATATCTGGTAGAGACATATTCTAGTTGCAGATTCCTTACCGCCCACCCATCCTCCCCGCTTGCGAACTGATTTCTAGGGACAGGGATTTCCCCTTTCAGGTCCTTAGCTCTGGCGCACCAATATCAGTGTTCTTAGCGGCTCTGCGCTCTGGCGTGGGAAGTCGTTAAAAGAAACTGACACTGCGCAAGGGTGGCGTCTATGTACTACTCCCGACGTCATCATGGCGACCACGCCGCCTACTGAGTCAACCGACGCGCAAGGGTATTGCTCGAAGAAAAAAATCTCCGGATCCAGTCTGACGCCTGGGGGAAAATTCTAAGGTAAGGAATCTACAACTAGAATATGTCTCTACCAGATATTTTGTTACCGTAGGTAAGTAACTTGTACTTTAGGGGGTGTTAAGTGGAGTGAAGGGTAGGGGCCAATGAGCTACTTAACTCAGGGGGTCACTACACCCCCTCAATGACCACTTCCTATGGGGAGTGGATATTGTATTGTATTGTAATGGTATTTATATAGCGCTTACTACCCCTGACGAGGCGTTGAAGCGCTTTTCGGTGAGTAGCACGCTACTCTGGAACCCAACAAGAATTAGTGATGGATTAGTATTGGGAAATAATGAGTACAGTTTTAGTAGTATTATGAGTTAATTTGAGCCGCGGATATGAGAGTTTGTTAGTTAGATTGACTGGAGTAATGGAGGGGTGGAGGAGGAAAGAATCCAGAAGTGTTAATTGGGAGTATGTCCTTAATTTACTCAAACCAAAGGCTTGGGATGAGTAAAGGGCGATGGAGGAGGGAAGAGTATGTGGCAGGGTTAGGGAGAGCATAGTAGCAGGGTGAGATAAATGCGGGAGAATTTAGTAGGGTTGTGTGGGAGGTCACGGTAGTAGAGTGAGGTTTGGTGAGTTAGATGTGGAAGCGGAGGAAAGAGCTTAGGCAGAGTTATTTAGGAGATGAAAGTAGTAGAAAGGATTTGGGATGAGTCAGAGTGAGAATGGAGGATAGTTTGATAGACATGACATATGATGGGTAGATAAGTGTGATAAGATGAGAGCAGGCATTCATAGATATCTAGTAAAACAAACCACCCAGGAGCCATGCAATGACACACACATGAATACACACACACACACACACACACACACACACACACACACACACACACGAATATACACACATGAATATACACACACACACGAATATACACACACATATGCACATACACTACATAATTAGAACCATGGGTAAAAATATACTTAGTCAAACAGGTTTAAAGAGTGTGTGTGTATTTTATTGTTTTGACATAGTAGTGATACATATTTTCTAAAGAAACTATATATAATTAGAAATATACACATAATCTGAAAAAAAAAATATTTATCAACATAGGCATATGCAGTTCATAGTTGTTTGAATATGGTGGTTATGAAGGAAAGAGCCAACTCTTGAGTAGTTTTCTGAAGACAAGAAAGTTATCTGTGGCTCTTATGGTTGGGGGTAATGAATTCCATAGTTTGGCTGCTTGAACGGAGAAGGATGTACCACCTATAGTCTTTTTCTTGTATGGTGGTGTTCCAAGGCGGGGTGCAAATCTTGAGCGGAGGTTTCTTTGTTGGATGTATTTGGCTATTTTGTTTCTGATAAAAAGCGGTCCTGTTCCATGTATAGCTTTGTGGGTGATACAAAGCAGCTTGAAAGTGCATCTTCTGGCAACGGGTAACCAGTGCAGTGCTCTCAAGGCAGGGGAGATGTGGGCTCGCGGCTTTACATGTAATAGTAGCCTGGCTGCGGAGTTCTGAACACGTTGTAGTTTTTTCATAATAGATAGAGATGATCCATGGTAGAGGCCATTGGCGTAATCCAGTTTGGATAGTACAAGCCAGATAGTAGGTTGCACCTTGTGTGGAAATCTGAGGTGGTGGAAGATCGTCGTAAAGTCTTCAAGGTGATGAAGCTTGTTCATGCTAATTTGTCCACTTGGGCATTCATAGTTAATTTGGAGTCCATGGTGATTCCTAGGTATTTCACTTCCTTGGATAATTGAGGCGGTGGTCCTAGATCGTCAGGCCAGACGCACAGAGGGCCATAACTTTTCCAGTCACCACATATGAGTATTACTGTTTTGGAGGTATTTAGTTTGAGATGGCTCCAGGTCATCCACTGATCAATGGCTCTGAGGCAACTGCAGGTTTGTGAGTTTTCAATGTTTTTGGGGCGTTCTAATTTAAGTAGTATTTGTGTGTCATCTCCATAGTTGTAGCATGTGAGATGGAAATCATTGATCAGTTCTGGTAAAGATATGTAGATGTTGAAAAGCAAAGGTGAGATGATTGACCCTTGGGGGACCCCTGCTTTTGTGATGTAGGGTTCAGACGAGAAGGGGGCCAATATTAGATGATATTAGATCTTTTTTTGAACATAGGAAGTAATCCAGTCGAGAGCAATCACTTGTATGCTGGCGTTGTGGAGTCTTTGAATTAAGGTGTCATGGTCAACCGTATCAAAGGCAGCTGAGAGGTCCAAGAGAAGTAGTGCAGCAACTCCATTTCGGTCGACCATGTTTTTAAGATCATCCCAGATTGCTACGAGTGCTGATTCAGTGCTTCTTCTTGGACGGAATCCAGTTTGGAAGTCTCAAAGTATAGAATTGTCTTCAATGAATTGTGACATCTGGGTGACTGCTGCTCTTTCTATCAATTTGCTCAGGAATGGTCCATTTGTGATTGGTCTGTAGTTGTTGGGGTCTTGCGGATCCAGGTTTGTTTTCTTTAATAAAGGTCGTATGTATGTATTTATCACCCTGTCCAGAGGACATACAGGATGCCAGAATTTCCCAAGTCTTGCCCACTTCATGCTGGTCACCCTAGGGGTGTTTCCATTCTGGAAATGTAACACACTTCCTGCATAGCTAATTTTCCCACCTGTTTAGGTGCCAGATAGGCCCTGGGCAGAGGAGTCGGCGTCTCCTTTTGAGAGGTCAGATCTGTATACCAAAGGCGGTGGTCTTCTTTGAAGCTCCCTGCCTTGGAATGCAGGTCATCATGTGGGGAGCTCAATCAGGCTTTTGTTTCTGACCTCCAGAGAGTGAAGGCTCTCACACTGGGGGGGTCAGATTGTCATCGTTTGGTGGCAGACTGGCCAGAAAGATTGATGTATTTATAAATCTATCCCTGTAATCAATGAGTGTTTATTAATACGAGATGTTTGATAACAAATATCTCTAGTTTCAGAGAAGCTATTGTGTACTCGGGGAATTTGTATTGACCAATGTCCAGCACATGTATTTAAAGTGGCTTCCCTGCACACTTACTATGTCTATGAATTGACAAAGACCTAGCCGGGCATATTTGCTCATTTATATATGTTTTCACTTGTAATATAATACACCCTGGCTCAGGGCTGAAAGGCCTGCTGTCGGGGTGACTTAAAAACATTACAAGCAGTGTTTAGAGGGCGTGGCACACAACTATGTTGTATTTTCACTTTTAGGGAGCATCTTGTCACACAGCTTCTATAAATTTGATGCTTGGTCTCTTAGAGTGGTGCAAGTTGTGCGGCAGCTCTTAGTGCCCCTCTACAGCACCCATGCCCTAAGTACCAGCAGTACCATGTACTAGGGACTTAGAGAGGTGCTAAAGGGGCCTGGCCACTTGGAGATCAAGTGTCTTGTTTTGGGGAAGGAACACTGGCACTGTAGACCTGGTTAGCAGGAACATGCATTTAGGTCAACGTTGCATTAAAAAAAACAGGCAAAAAGTAGGGGAGTACTGCAACCAGAATCCATCTTCCTACAGTTGTCAGCTTGAGCCTTCTTTTGTCACCATAAAGCAAGAAAGTGAAGCATGCTCTACACTGAAGTGCTATTAGAAGACATCTGGCTGCAGCCATCTGGAACAGTGGCCATACTTTCACAAAGCACTACCTCCTGAACGTTAAAGAATCTGACTCATCAGTGCGTCAAGCAGTTCTGTTCATCCTGTTGCATTCAATTCAGCCTGGTTCTAGTTTGGTGCTGAAGATGAAATTACTTACCTGTCACTCTACCTCTCCAGTATTAGTATATTTCATAGATTGCGACCCTTTCTCCTCCCTGGTCAGAGGCTCACTTTCTTTTAGGAATATCCTTTAAGGTTGCGCTATGAAATCTGCACTTTGATGGCTTTTCATGAGTAGAGAGCTCAGCACTTCCTCATAGTTTTCTGAAATTTGGAATGTTTCAGGTTAAATGGATGTGTTTCTGATCAAACACTGATGCTGGGCCTATCGCTTTTTTAACACTGTTTACTGCTGTTTCACGTTACCAGGGATTCCCAGCCTGATGACTGGAATAATTCAAGCTTGTGAATCTAAGAAAGAAACTTGCGTTGGAGAATTAGATTTAACAGATAAATAACTCATTTTTAAGCTAACCAGGCAGTCTAATTAATGTTTCTTTTCCTTTAGCAGGTGACCTATTAAAATTTCAGGAGTAAGCCACATAAGCGTGGGCAAAACCTTTGTGGACTGTGCCCATAACATCTTTCTCACACAAACAGTCAAACTTCAGAAATAATTGCTGTTGAAAAGTTGGAATGAATATTAGCTGTATTTTGTGTTTAGCTCCACATTTGTGTGCAATCCCCATTTCTGAAGTCATTGCTTTGTCCAATTTTTTCACTTCTCTCACGTTCATGCTTGATTGCACAGTGTTATTAATGTTTGTATTCTCTATTCTGTCTTTTTCCAGGACCAGGCTCTCCTGAGTAATGCAGTACAATGCTTAAATTCCTGCAACAAAGAAGGGAAGGACCTAGATCCGGAAATCTTCCAGAGACTAATTATCACAGCTCGGTCCATTGCGGTCATGCGCCCTAGTAACCTGGTCAGCTTCACAGAGTCTAGGGTTGTATCTACCGACACAGGTTAGGGCGGTTTTGCAATGAAGCACATTCCAAAATGAAGATTGTGATTTATTTTTTATTTTGTTTTAACTTCTAAAATCAAGACTTTTACCAAGATGCTCTTTGCAATTTGTTCCGAGTGGAGTAGGCTTTGTGCTGCTTTGGTGACAGTTGGCATGGAATGCATCTTCAAAACCCCCCTTTCATATTTTTTGATGATAGCAACGGAATGAATGAAGAACTGAATTCTCACACTCACCCCCAGTACAATTATCACACTCTGTGCTTAGAGAAGGCCTTTACCAACATTGTGCTGCAATAGATGGAGTATCTGTATACATTGGCAGACCGTTTATGTAGTATGTGTAGTGTCTTGGAACTGTATGTGCTTAGTTGAATGTGTGATTGTGTAGGAAAGTACCCTCTTTCTTGGTATGGTTACCCCCCATTTTCTGCCTGTTGTGAGTGTGTTTGACTTTGTTCACTGGGATCCTGCTAAAGAGGACCCCAGTAATTTGCTCTCTCCCTTCCAACTTGGACAATTACACTCCACATTTGGCCTAATGGTACCCCCATGTAAGTCCCTAGTATATGGGACCCAGGGCATTAGGATGCCAGGGACTCCCCATGGGCTGCAGCATGTATTACGTCACCCATGGGGAGCCCATGCAAAGTCTATCTGCAGGCCTGACATTGCAGCCTGCGTAAAAGGATGCATGCACCCTTTTCTCTACAGATCACTGCACCAGGTCACTGGAAGTCACCCCTATGGCAGGCCCCCCAGCCCAGAGGGCAGGGTGCAAGTACCTGTGTGTGACGGCACACCTGCACTAGCAGAGGTGACCCTATAAACTCCAGTTCCATTTTCCTGGACTTCCTGAGTGGGGGGCACCATTTTATGCATGTACAGGACATAAGTCACTACCTATGTCCAGCTACATAATGGTAACTCTGAACCTAGGCGTGTTTGGTATCAAACATGTCGGAATCATACCCCAATGCTGTTGCCAGTATTGGAAGTATGATTCCATGCACTCTAGGGGCCTCCTTAGAGGTCCCCGTGCATTGCTCCTGTGTGAAGTTGGCTCTGTATATACTATATCATAATGAGATATAGTGTGGACAGAGTCCAGGGGCTCCCCAAGAGGCTTGACAGAGGCAGCAATAGATAATACTAATTCTCTAATTGTGGTAGTGTGGTCGGGCAGTTAGGCTTAACAGAGTGTAGTGTTAAGCATTTGTTGTACACACACAAGCAGTAGAAGAAACACCCACTCAATGACTTAACGCCAGACCAGTAGGATTTTATATAGAAAAATATATTTTTGTTACTTTATTACTAGAACCTCAAGACTCAGTTCAGAAGTAAATACTTTTGCAGGTAAGTACTTAGCATAGTCATCAATGTAACTTTGTTTCACTTTAGTCAAACAGTTTTTAAGAAAACAGAGAATATCTATTTAAAAAGTGGACACGGTGCATTTTCAGAACTGTTCCTGGGGGAAGAAAATAAAGTACAGCTTTAGAGGTAAGTACACGATTTACAGTTCCAGTCTCCGTGTTATAGGTAGTCCACAGTTGGGGTTTCAAGTCAACCCCAAACACCCACCACCAGCAACACAGGGCAGACCGGGTGCAGTGGTCAAAGCTGAGCAATTTTAACATGGGCTGCTATGGAGACGGGGGGTACTCGGAGTTTGGTCTGCCAGCAGGTAAGTCTCTGTGGCTCAAAAGGCAGACCGGGGGGATAAGAGGAGCACTGGAGGAGCCCCAAGTAGGCACCAATCCCACATCGGCACTACGGCGGCCGGGTGCAGGGTGCAAACAGGACGTCTGGTTTCCAATGAAACACTGAGGGGATCCCAGTGGTCACTCAGGCACTGCAGGCAGTGGGGAGTTGCCAGTGGCTGCTGTCCCTGAGGGTGGCTACACCTTCCTTGTGCTCAATTCCTTTTGGGAGGGGAGAGCATTTCTATCCCTATTGGTCCCTGTCCTCCAAACCAAGATGGAGAATTCTGCAAGGAGTGGTTAACGTTATCTCTGGACACCTTAGGGGTGGTCCTGGCTGAGGTGGTGACTCCTTGTGTTGCCTAATCATCCCTCTGGACCTGCCGCCAGAAGTGGGGCTTTGGCTGGGGGCTGGGCATCTCCACTGGCTGGAGTGGCCTGGGGCATTGTAACACGAAGCCTGAGCCTTTGAGGCTCACTGCTAGGTGTTAAAGTTCCTACAGGAGGGAGGTGTGAAGCACCTCCACCCAGTGCAGGCTTTGTTTCTGGACTCAGAGAGCACAAAGGCTTTCTCCCCTGGGGGTCAGAAACACGTCTGCTAGTGGCAGGCTGGCACAGACCAGTCAGTCCTACTCTAGAGGATTGGGTAAAATACAGAGCATCTCTAAGATGCCCTCTGTGTGCATTTTTTAATAAACCCAACACTGGCATGAGTGTGGGTTAATTATTCTGAGAAGTTTGATACCAAACTTCCCAGTATTCAGGGTAGCCATTAAGGACCTGTGGAGTCCGTTTTGACAGACTCCCAGACCATATACTTAATATGGCCACACTGTACTTACAATGTCTAAGAATGGACTTAGACACTGTAGGGGCATATTGCTCTTGCAGCTTTGCCCTCACCTGTGATATAGTGCACCCTGCCTTAGAGCTGTAAGGCCTGCTAGATGGGTGACTTACCTATGCCACAGGCAGTGTTTTATGTGCACGGCATCCTGAGGGGGAGGCCATGTCGACTTTGCTTTTAATCCCGACCAGCACACACAACCTGCAATTGCGGTATGCATGTGTTAGGTGAGGGGTCATTTAGGGTGGCACAACGCATGCTGCAGCCTTTAGGGACCTTCTCTGGTCACAGGACCCTCAGTACCACTGGTACCTTTTACAAGGGACTTATCTGTATGCCAGAGGTGTGCCAGTTGTGGAAACAATGGTACATTTTTAGGGAAAGAACACTGGTGCTGGGCCTGGTTAGCATGATCCCAGCACTCTCAAGTCAAGTCAGCATCAATATCAGGCAAAAAGTGTGGGGGTACCTGCAACAAGGGCCATTTTCCTACAGCTCCTACCTACCTTATGGTGTTTTCCAGGCAGCCCAAGCTGCTGCCACCCCTCAGACAGGTGTCTGCCCCCCTGTTGCTTGAACAGCTCAAGCCCAGGAAGTCTGAACAAATTATTTCCTTTGGGAGAGGAGGGTAACACCCTCTCCCTTTGGAAATAGGTGTTTAATGGCTTGAGAGGAGTAGCCTTCTCAGGCCACTGGTATGCTTTGAAGGGCACATTTGGTGCCCGCCGTGCATAAACTAGTCTACACTGATTCAGTCCCTGCTCTGGTGCTAAACTAGACAATGGAAAGAGTGACCTCTCCCCTGTCCATCGCCACCCCAGGGGTGGTGCCCAGAGCTGCTCCAGAGGGTCCCTGTGTTCCGCTATCTTGTATCTGAGTTTGGCAGGGACCTCTGGGGGCTTCTGAGTAGCCAGGTCAAGAAGGTGATGTCAGAGCCCCCTCCTGATAGGTGGTCACCTGGCTAAGTGACCAGTCCCCCTTTCAGAGCTATTTAGGGTCTCTCTCTTGAGTGAATCCTCAGATTCGGGTTGCAAGATTCCAGCAGGACTCCTCTGCAACCTCTACGTCGACTTCTAGCTACTGGAACTGCGACTGGACCCTCCAGGATCTGACAATCTGCATCCACGATGAAGACTCTGTTTGCAACATTGCTTCAACGGCTCCTTTCAGCTTCTGCAACATTTCCCCGGCTGTGCATCCTCTGAGGGTGGCAAGTTTTCAATCTGCACGAGAAGGGAGAAGGAGTCTCCTTTGGAGTGAAGGAGTCACTCCCCTGCATCTGCAGGCACAAACTGCAACGACCTGCTGTGTGGATGTCCTCTCACCCTGAGCTGCATGGATCCTGCATCACGGGTGGTGGTCCGGAGTAGTCCTCTTGGTCCCCTCTGCCAGCTTTCCAACTTTGGTGGAGGTAAGCCTTTTGCCTTCCCATGCCGGACAGTACCCCTGTGAATCACTTCTCTTGCAGCTACCAAGGCTTGTTTGCATCTCCTCCAAGGGATCTTCAGGCTCTGGGTAGCCACAGCACGCCTTCCCGCGACACACAGCCCTCTGTATGCTTCTCCAGTAGCATGGGGCTCTTCTCCAGTTGTGCTGCATGGGTTCCTCTGCGAATTCTGGTTTATCGTCCAGTGGGTCTCCTGTGGGGGATTCCTCTTCTTCTTTGGACTCTCTGCCTTGCTGAGGGTCCTCCTAGGACTCCCCCATGGGTTGAGTCTTCTTGGCCTTGCTGGTCCCCAGCAGCTCCACTTTGTGCTTCATCGCGCCTTCTGCCTTTTCCAAGGCTTGTTGGTGGATTTTCCACGCCACTTACTGACTGCAGTCTTCCATCCAGCGTGGGACGTAAACTGCATCCTCCAGGAACTCTTCATCTGCTCCAGGGCTGCGTTCCTGACCATCTCCGTCCCACTGTCCACCAACTCCTGCAACCACAGCTGGGTGGACAGTAGCTCCTGCTCCCCCTGTACTCTCCTTTGACTTCTGGGCTTGGTCCCCTTCTTTCACAGGTCTTCCTCTTCAGAAAGCCACCACTGGTTCTTTACAGTCTTGTCTGGGTGTTGCATTTTCTTCTTTTCCCTCCTTTTGGGTGGTTTGGGGGGAAATCCAGTAACTTACTTCTTTCTTCCTGATTGCTAGGGGGCACTGTGGTACTTAACTTTGTGGTTTCTTAGTACTAGTACCAACTCAGAGTTTTATGAGATCATGCAGCTCATTTTTGGGCAGTCTGACTCCGCTGGAGTGCCCTTGGGGGTCAGAAGCAACCCTCTCCGGTTCTGTGACGGCAGCTTTGACCTTGGCTCTGGGAGGCACTCGTGGATCTGTTCCTGGATCTGAACCAATGTCAGTCGTCCCAGCTCAACCTTGCCTGATGCCTGTTTCGACATCGATGCTCCCCATGCCGCCCGTGACCATGGGTAGTGTCAAACCCATTCTCATTGCTGACACTAAGCCTGTTGTGCGTTACTGACGCAGACTCAGACTTCGGCAGGGGCCTTGCCCCCTATGTTGGATCCTGACCCTTATTCTTATGTTTTGGGATATGGTGAGGAATAGGAGTGGTCACTGGATCCTCTAGAATATCAACCTGAAGATTTGTGGTCGCCATAAACCTGCTCCAAATGACCCAGCGTTCCACTTCCCACAGCGCATTCTCTTCTTCACCCCCATATAGGGAATCCAAGAGGCTGGACCAATTTGGGGAGAAGCGGTTTTCTTCCTCCACCCTGGCACTGTAGTCCGTGAACACCACATACGTTTTGGGCCAGATACCCCTTCTCTATGGGATGTTTTTGCGCAAGTGCTGCCACAGGTCTCGGGGGAGGGCCTGGCTGTATTCTCTCAAGCTGTTGCTGATTGGAGAGATGCAGCAGAGTTCACTGTTGGATGTGGACTGGACATGACCGACTCACTGGGCAGATCAGCCGCATAGACAGTGGCCCTTAAGTGCCATGCCTGGTGGAGGATGTCTTGCTTTTCGAAGGGTGACTAATCTACCCTTCTGGACATGCCCTTTGATGGCACCAGTCTCTTTGGAAACAAAGCAGATTCTGCACTCAAGTGCTTCAAGGATTCTTGTGCTACAGCCAGGACCTTGGGCCTCTCAGCTGCCCCTTGCCCGCTCAGTCTGCATTTCTCCCCTTTTGTGGCTATGGACTGGTAGTCCCACCACATCTGTTCTCCTCCAACCACTGTGCCGCCCATGCTGCCTAACCTCTGTGTGTGCAGCTCATCTGCGCAGGTCAGGGGTTTGTCTTCCCTTACCTCAACGACTGACTGTTGAAGACGGGCTTGGCCCAGGCTGTCGTCTCCCACCGGCATACTTCAATGGACCTCCTGCATTTTCTGGGATTCACTATAAACATGCCTGACTCCCTCTCAGATGCTCCCTTTCATCTGAGCTGTTTTGGACACAGTGCAGTTTCAGGCTTAATCTCCTGAGCATTGAGTCCAAAATAATCAGGCTATGATACTAAGTTATCCTGGGTTTTGGTGAGAGACTCTGAGGCTGCTCAGCCTCATGGCCTTTTTCATCCTGCGAGTTACTCATGCCAGATGGCATATGCGGGCTCTGCAGTGGGACTTGATGTTCCAGTGGGCACAGCATCAGGGGTATGTCTTTGACATGGAACAGATCTCGGAGGGAACTGCACGAGATCTGCAGTGGTGGTTAACAAACCCTGATTGGATAATAGGCAGATCCCTTTCCCTTCCCCAACCAGATCTAACAGTAGTGACAGATGCGTCACTCCTGGGATGGGGCGGCCTCCTGGGAGAGGCAGAGATCAGAGGCATTGATCTCGGTTGGAGTCTGTACTGCACATCAACCTGTTTGAGACCAGGTGATCAGATTAGCATTGAAAGCATTTTGTCCCCATCTCAAAGGAAAGGCAGTGCAGGTGTTCACGGACAACACCACCATCATGTGGTACTGTAACAAGCAGGGTGGGGTCCTGGACCCTTTGTCAAGAGGGTCTGCGCTTCTGGACATGGGTGGAACAGGACATTTCCATGGTGTTTCAACATCTGGGGGGCTCTTTGAATGTCAGAGTAGACAAACTCAGACGACAATGGTTGGTCAGTCACAATTGGTGTCTCCATCCAGAGGTGCATAAGGTCTCTTTCAGCAGTGGGGAGAACCTTGGTTAGATCTTTTCGCCTCCACAGAGAGCGTGCAATGTCAACAGTTCTGTGTGTTGGAGTTTCCAAGGCAGTACTCCCTTGGCAACCGTTTTCGTCTCAAGTGGAGCTCGGGCGTTCTGTACACCCTTCCGCTTATACCACTCCTGCCCAGAGTTCTACCGGGTCCTAGTAATCTTTGTGGCTCTGGACTGGGCACAAAGAGTCTGGGTTAGGAGGCTGACTCAGTTTATGATGTACACCTATAGTGTGGCACCCTAAACTGAGTCCATGCAACCCTTAGTAATAGTAAACAGGTGCCCAGATTGTGCAATCTTTCTAGTGGTAGCTGAGGTGGGCAGCTGAAGCTTACCCAGGAGGTATATAAAGCACTTGCAATACCACAGTAGTAAGACAGTAACTCACTCACAAGAAAGAACCATACAAGTATTGCAAACATAAATGAATCTTTATCACAGCACTACTACTGGACTAACATTGGTATCTCTCCCTTTAGAGATCTAGACACAGTATATACACAAAATAACCAACAGAAATAGCATAAAATATACAGGCCCTATGGGAAGCCAAACCATATACTAAGAAAGTGAAATGTGAAACGGTGAACCCAACCAAGGTAAGTGTGGTAGTTAGCTAGGGGCTGTGGGTAGATAGAAACACCAGAGATGAATATAATAAGTGTCTCCTGCGGCCAGGTGAAAGGTAGTAACCAACCCAGTCATCCTATAGGCTAACACAGGATGTACTGGTTGGAGTTTGTCTCAAGACCCTTCCCAGTGGAACCAGGAGGAAACCAGCAGCCAAAAGGAAGGTTGGAGACTGCCCCCACCCGAAGATACCCAGGAGACAGAATTATCTATACCAGGGGACTAGGATGTAGAGGGGAGAAGGGACTCTTTGACATCAGTGGATCCCTCAGATTGTCCAGCTGCTATCAAGACCTGTGGACCAGGTTGGTGGAACTCTGGAACGGATTCCGGGCCTGGAGGACCTGAAAAGGAAGGAGACAGTGTCCCGCACCCTTAGCGGTGCCCAGGTGGTGCAGATGGCAATGCGCACCCTCCTAGAGTCTGGGTTCCTGCTAGTTGTTGGAGGAAGAAGTCCAGCTGCGGGGTCCAGGAGCTGCCGAAGATCCCAGAAGTCACCTACAAGCTGTCCCTCTACGGTCGCCAGTTTGCACAAGGGTCTGTGACCAGCCAGGTCACCAACAGGCACTGGCAAATGCAAGCAGGGGTTGAAGCGGTATTTGTGGGGTCTTGGGGACCAGCAAGGTCCAGGAGACTCTACCCTTGAGGGTAAGTCGAGGCTGGCCCTCAGCATGCAGGAAGGCCAGCAGACGTTTTTGGAGCCCACAGGCGATGGACACATGGAGGCCTCACCAGCACAACAAAGCAAAAGTCCCACATCGCAGGAGTTGCAGGACAGGGGCTTGTCTTCGAGTTGCAGAATGCTGGAGGCCAGGGCTTCTTGGTGCCTGACTATCTCCTGCAGGAAGAGTCAACAAGCCTTGGCAAGTGCTACAGTCGGTGTGCATACGAATTCCAGTCCAGAGGCAGGAGCAGAGGCCCACAGTCTCCCAAGTTGGCTAGACAACCAGCTGGACCCAGAAGAAGCCACAGACTTACTGTGAAGCAGAGCCTTTAGATGTTCGTGGAACAGCAGACCCTGCCCAGACGGTTGACATTGTCTTGATGTGCCTGCGGATGCAGGAGAGTGACTCCTTCACTCCAAAGGAGATTCCTTTGTGCTCCAGGTGCAGAGTCCTTGTGACCCTGGAGAATGCACAGCTCTGGATGTTGCATAATTCTTGCAGGATCCGGAGAAACAATGTTGCATTGGGAGCCTTCCCACCAGAAGCAGACGTGTTTCGGGTCCAAAGCAGACCAGCAATGGTTCCAGAGGCCAGGAGCAGAAGATGTCTTGCAGAGAGTTCCTTGCAGAGTTGTGCTCAACGAATTTCAGGACCCACCTTCGGAGGAGCCTTAAGTAACCCTAAAGGGGGGTTGGTCACTCTATGGAGTGACCCGTCTATCAGAGTGGGCCAGGGACGTCATCTACCTGCCTAACCAGTCAGATGCTCCCAGGGACCTGTGCACATCTCATTTTCAAGATGGCAGAATCTAGTGGTCACCTGGCAGAGCTCTGTGCAACCACCCTAGGGGAGGTGCTGGACGGGGGGGGGTGGTCACTCCCCTGTCCTTTACGCAGTTTTGTGCCAGAGCGGAAACCAGGGGTTCCTGAACTTGTGTAAACTGGATTATATAAGGAGGGCACCAAATGTGTCTTTCAAAGCAGTCTGGTGGCGATCAGAGGCCACCTCACCCCAGCCCTTTGACACCTAATACAAAGGGAGAGGTGGTCACACCTTTTCCTTGCAGAAAATCCTTTGTTCTGCCTCTCTGGCCTGAGCCAGGTTCGCCAGCAGGAGGGCAGAACAGTGCCTGGGGTCAGCAGCAGGTTGGTCTGGCAACTAGACCCCATAAGGCTGCACAGGCAGAACTGAGGGGTCCTCTAAGGAACCCCTAGAGTACCTGGTGGTATGCAACTAGCACTGAAATCTGTGTAGTTGCATGATTACAACAAGTTTGACACGGAAGATGCCTAGGTTCGGAGAAGCCATTGTGTAGTTGGACCACTCATGTTCACCAGTGTCCACTACATACTGTAAGATGGCTTCCCCGCACTTACAGAGCCAAGGGAATGGAGTCTGGGGTTTGTAGGGGTACTCTGCACATGCTAGGGTACCCTCACACTTACGGGCATGCATCCTGCCGAAGGGCCTTTCCAGAGGGGTGACTTGCAGTGTCTAAGTGTAATGACAAGGATATGAGGCAAGCCTTATATCCATGGTAAAAGGGTGCATGCACCATTTCACGCAGGCTGCAATGGTTGACCTCCAGTCACAGTTTGCATGGGCCCCCATGGGTGGCATAATACATGCTGCAGCCCATTTGGGGGGGAAGGGGGGGACCCCCTGGTGTATCAATGCCGTGAGTATCTAAGTACCATATACTAGGGACTTACATAGATGCACCGGTATGCCAATTCTTGGTGTAAAAAGTGTATCAGCAACCAAATTTAGAGAAGAGAGCAGAGACACTGGGGCCCTGATTGGCAGAATCTCAGTGAGCTACAGTCTAAATACACTGACATCAGGCACAAAATGGGGGTAACTATGCTAGAAAGATGGCGCTTTCCTACATCTGGTATCCTGAGCTATTGAACATGGCTACTGATCCTCCAATCAGACTGCCCCGTCTGGAGGACCTTCTGTTGCAGCAACAGGGAAGAGTTCTGCATCCCAAACTGCCCAGTCTCTTTTTACGTGGAGCTTGAGCAATGGCAGTTGACAGCTTTGGACCTTCCACCCCAAGTCTGGAACGCTAGCTTGGCAGCCAGGCATCCCTCCACCAAAACGGTGAAAGAAATTTGTCATGATATACAGGCAAGTCTATTGATCCATCCCTCCATCCCCTCTCTGAGGGTCTCTTGTTAATACTTTTGTTGGCCAAATAGGGCTCTGCTGTGGGCACTCTTAAAGGTTATTTGTCTGGTCTGCAATCTCTGCTTTCTTATGGCTGCCTGATTAGCCTTCCTTGTTTTAAGTCTCTTATTGTAAATAGGTTCCTTAAAGTCCTTACTCATGTGTTTCTTCCTTCCCCATTCATTATGACCGAATTGGATTAGAATTTGGTTCTGACATTCCTCATGTGCTTTCCTTTCAAGCCTCTCTGCAATTGCCCTGGCAGGCTCCTCACTTTGAAATCAGTCTTCCATGTGGCCATTACATCTGCTTGCAGAGTAAGCTGCACGCATTGTCATCTAAGCCACCCTATCTTTCCATCTTTCCTGAGAAAGTGGTGCTTCGTACACGGGATTCGTTTTTTCTGAAAGTGGTTATGCCCTTCCATGTAGACAAATCCATCACCTTGCTACATTTTACACCCCCCAACATCCTTCTAAGGAAGAGGAGAGACTCCACCTCCTGGATCCAAAAAGAGCGTTGGTGTTATACTTGTGATCGTGCCTAAGAGTTTCGGTGGATGATCACCTTTTTGTTGGTTAGGTGGGTGCAACGAAAGGTCGGGGTTTGCGGAAAAGAACCATCTCCAGATGGGTTGTACTCTGTATTAAAATGTGCTACGCAATGGCTAAGAAGCAACCTCCAGAGGGCTTGCATGCTTATTCTAACAGAGCTAAAGCTGCAACCACTGAGTTAGCACGCAGACTTCGGGTCCTTGACATCTGTCAGGCAGCAAAGTGGGCCCCCACTGCACAAATTTACCAAACACTACTGCCTGGACAGTCAGATCCGTAATGATGGGCATTTTGCTTGTTCGGTCCTGCAGGATTTTCTGGTGTGATCTTGGTTCACAGACCCTCCTCCGGGGATGGTATTACTTGGGTATCTATTCTAAGGTAAGGAATCTGCGGCTAGATGTCTGTATCAGATGGACAAGTTACTTTCCTTTGGTAACGCCTTATCTGGTAGAGTTAATATCTAGTTGCAGATTCCTTTCTAACCCACACATCCTCCCCTACTCTGCAAACTGATTTCTAGGGGCAGGGAATCCCTTTCAGGTCCCTAGTTTTGGTGCACCTGTGTTCATTGTTCTTCATGGCTTTGCGCTTCTGGCATGGAAAGTTGTGAAAAGAAACTGACGTCAGCATGCCAGGGTGGCGCCGACGTAGGACCCATGACTTCATGTCTTGCTCCGATGACCCAACGATAACGGATGTGGAACTGATGGACACCTCTTATCAGGGTGCTGGGGTAGTGCTAGAGAAAAATCTGCGGCTGCAGACTGATGTTTGGGGAAATTCTAAGGTAAGGAATCTGCGTATAAATATTGTCTCTGCCAGATAAGGCATTACTGAAAGTAAGTTGTCCTTTATTGCTGTCCGAAAGCTGGATGCAGAAAGAACTCTGCAGGAGTCTGTCTCCCTCACCCTCCCCCAACCCGTCCAGGTCAGCACCCAGTGCTGCCGCACCATTTGCACTGCCCTAAATCTGGCCTTTGGTGTTGCTAATTAAACAAGAGGTAGGGCTCAGTGAGTGATCTTTTTTTCTCGGGTGTTAGGTTGTCTGAGGGATAAAAATGGGTAGTTAGAGTTATTGATACAATGCAATGTACTTTAATCATCATTGAGCAAGTTTGTATCAGCTGGTGTTACAGTTCCTGTGTTTGATTGCGATAAACATAGTTTGGTGTAAGTGATTCTTAGATGTCTGCAGTTACTCTGATGTTGTGTAGCTGCCTACGGGCTGGACATGGAAAGGGAAATTGGAATGGTGTGGGTTGTACAGTTTTGGACTGTTGGTTAGTTTTTGAATGGAGCGGGCTGGTCATGTCATGTTCAAATGGTTTAACTATAGAGTTGCACATTAACTTCTCTTGTGAATTGTAAATGAATGGTATTAAGTGTTTGAAAGCTGACGGATACACTGCCACATAAAATTGTAACATCTTGGAAATGGTGGTTAGGTAACATTATTTTTGATGTATGAGGTGAGCTGCAGATGTTCTGTAAGGTTAGCGTTAATATCCAGCTGCACTGAACCATTTTATTTTTCTATTCAGAAAGTGCTGAAGATGGTAAGGAAATGCAGAAAACCAGTGAAGAGGGCTGTAGCTTCATAACCCAGTTGGTCGGACATTTCTGGAAATTGCATGCATCCAAACCCAAAAATGCCTTCCTTGCGCCAGCATGCTTGCCAGGTACGTAATTCTCAATACAACACAATGTAAGACTGATTCATTAAAAAGAGGTCTCAAGTCTTTTTCACCTTGATGAAAATTTGCCACAGAAGTAAACAGATTAAATTTCAACATGTAAACCAAAGCCTACCTGCAGTGCAACATGGTACCTTAGAACTTTGCCCTAATTTTTAAATGTTTATTTTTTTAGCTAGTTTAAGTCTTGTTTAGTTGCAAGGTTTTTTTTCTGTTGCCAGTGATTTCTTATTGGCTGCCTAACATTTCTTTCAAGTTTTTTTGTTTTGCTTTCCGCTAGAAGTTTGTCCAGCTACCAGATTCTTAGCGAAATTACCACTATTCTGATAAAGCCTATAAATGTCTTCTCTCAAAGTTGTTTGCCCCAGGATAATCTTTAGCTACACTTGCCCCTGCTCTGTTATATTTTTGGTCATAGGAAAGTCTCTCTCGTCATTTAAAGGGCACTCATAATTACAGTGAAATTATGAAAATGCCACATAGCAATATGAAACTTTGGCAGCTGTCAGCCTGAGCTGATTTCATGCCCAAAACACATAACAAACAGAATTGGTCAGCATAAACTGCTTCAATTAAACACCCCAATACCCTGAAAATTAAACACCCAGGCTACATATGCACCAGAACTGAACAGGGATCAGAATGAGGACTGACACCTACTTCACCAGGCTGTATGAACGGTGACCCTGTTTCTGACCTCCCAGGACAACTCTTTAGCTGGTTGCCCTACATAAAACCGAAGCAGAGCAAAGTTATGGCTGCATAAGCGAGACTGGACAGAGTGGAAGTCATGCTTGCTACTGGTGTAGACTATGAGCAAGACCAGTGGTGAATACAGGCCAGGTTGGTGGAATTAAAGGATAGAAATAAGAGGAATATTTGCACTTCTCCAGGATCCCAGAACTACTGGAAGCCAACAACATGCAGACTTCATTAAAAAGTTTCCTACCAGAACTCTCTGGCCTGATATTTGATCCACTGCTGAAAATTTCAATGTGCACACAGGAGTGCATGTAGGAAAGCATTCCTTTTGATATGGTTAGCCCCTACTTTTTGCCTGGTTTCTGATGTGGTTTTGACTGTTAGTGCACTGGGTCCCTGCTAAACAGGTCCCCAGTGCCATATCTCTTTTCCCAAACCTGCACAGTTGTTTTGCACAATTTGGCAAATTCTTTAGCTACCACTGTAAGTCTGTAGTACATGGGAACCCTGGTACCCAGGGCCTGGGGGTACTAAGGAAGTTTCTGAGGGCTGCAACACCAATTGTGCCACCCTCAGGGACCCTTCACCAAACCCACACAGTGCTGCCACTGAAGACTGTGTGTGGTGGTGCAGGCTAAATTGAAAACGACCTGTCACACACCCCTGTGTGCCAGGCCACCTGTAACTGCATGTGCCAGGTATAAGTCGCCCCTAAGACACATGTAAGGGCATATCTGTATGAACAGGTATGCCTCCGCTATGTCTGTCGACTCTGAGACCTAGTAAGTGTACAGGGAAGCCATTTCAAATGGATGTGCTGGGTACTGGTCATTACAAATTCCCCAGCTACATGATCGCTTCTCTGAATCTTGGGATGCTTGGTGCCAAACATCTCAGAATAAGAAACCCTACCTGACCCCCAGTGATTTAGTTAAAAAAAAAATTGCACACAGCGGGCACCTTAGAAATGTCCTCTGCAAATCTACCAGCTACTAATGTGCTGACTGACTGGTCCTGACCAGTTCAGACACCACAGACTCATTTCTGGCCCCCCCAAGGTGAGAGCCTGTGCCCTCAAGGGCCTGAGACCAAGGCCTGCTCTGGGCAGAGATGTGACCTCCTCTCCCTGGCAGGATGGACATTCCAGGGTGGGAAGCTTCAAAGGTAATGCCACGTTTGTAATATGACCCAGGTCACTCCTGATTTTGAAGCTGACCGACCCCCCTGTCCTGACCCCACTTTTGGTGGCAGCACAAGAGGGAAAATTAAGCAGATTAGGTGTGCCCACTTTTTGCCAGTCCCACCCCTAAGGTGGATGAACTACATTTTCATTTCCTCCGTCTTGTTTGGAAGGAATTAGGCCGTCAGGGTTACGCCCACTTCCCAGCGGAAGTGGTCATAAGGAGGGTGTAGTCCCCCTAAAAGGTGCTCAGCCCATTGGCTACTTCCTGGCACTCCTGGTAACGCCCCTAAATTGAGTATTTTGGTGGCTCCCGTGAACCCAAGAACTCAGATTTAAACAACCTAGGAAGACACAAACAAAGAAGAGTGGCAACTGCAGAAGAGGAAAAGAAGCTGACCTGGACCCAGCCCCTTGGCCTGCCTACTGACCTTGAAGGATCCTGCATAAGATGTCAGCTTGCCCAGCCTTCAATAAAGGCTTGTGTCTCTTGTTGCTCTGCTGCAAGAAATTCCAAAGAAAAGACTCTGCAAATGCTGGAACTCCAGATACCCGACACCAGAAGTGACCACTGCACCCGATGTCCCTGATCCAAGGTGAACCCAACAGACGGTGCCACCGTGGATCCTCAGCTGCCCAGAGACCGGGTCCAGTGTGGTCTTACCCATCTTGGACTCTTTCGAGATGCCTGCAGCCTCTGCATGCAGGCCCCCTTCTCCCACATGCTTGTGGAGAGAGAAGATCTGACAGCTACAGCAAACACTGCACCCGTGACCCAGGACCTTCGCTGAGGTGGGCCACCGGTGCCAACGATGTCCCTGGCTCCTAAGATCTCAAGTCCACCCTGGGTCCACCTCTCCTGAACTCTCCCACTGCATCTACAACCTCAACACACAGGACCTCCGAACCGCGAGTGCTCCTGGATGTGAAAACATGACACCTAAAGACTCCACTGCATCCGTTGCCCCTGGGCACAGGAAAAGAGAACCAAGGGTGCACCTATGTCCCTGAGCACCCCAAGTCTACTACCTACCTGTTTGTTGTCAACAACTGGCTTTCCAGCCAGCGCCTGCAGCCTATGTGCTACGGGACCAAACTCACATAGGGAAACCATTGGGCACCCAATGCCTTACTGCACCCGGCCACCTCCAGTGCCGCCCAGTGTGACCTGTTGGTGTGGTTCTGATCAATGCACCCCCAGCAACACTGGGCAGGCCGGGTGCAGAGGTCAAAGTTGGTGTCAGGCCCTCAGTGGAATCCTGTGGAGACTGGGGGCACTTAGAAAGAAACAGCTTGTAGGTAAGTACCCACGACTACAGGGCACAGACCTGGGGAGGGGTTTAGATCAGCACCGGTGGGAGGGGGGCACAGGTCAGCACCAAACACACACCCTCAGCAGCAGGGTGCAAACACAGCATCAGGCGCCCATTGTTTTCCAGTGGGAGGACCCGGGATCACAAAGAGGCTGCAGGTTTGGTCCAGGCAGTCGGCTGAAGAAGACCAACATCTGGACAGGTAATTCGAGAGCCCACTGAATGTTGCTGGGCCGTCAGTTGGGTTCCCTAAGGCCATGGGGCTGTGGTTACAAGGGTACCTTTAGGTGTCAGGAAATCTTCACCAGAGCTGGTTGCGAGGGGAGGGGGGGGGGTGTTCCTTTGGATTCAGACTTCAGGTGTCGTGTTGGTCTAGAAGGGTCAACCCAGGGTGGACTTGAGGTCGGAATCGCCTCTGGACCTTCTTTGGACCGGTGGCTGTCTGGACTCGGGCTGTGGGCATCTTGTGCATAGTGGGCAGGACTCTTGGATCTGGGAGGGCCTGGAGTCCTTCTTGGAGGGTTCTTTGTGGATAGGTAAGGTGTCTTTGGTAGATCTTGGTCCTTGGGTAGGCAGGCAGTCCTCTGGGGTTTTGTAGAGGTTGCTGGACCTGTAGGATGCGTCACCTTTCTGTTGCAAGAGTCTTGAACCTGTAGACACACCGGTAGGGATGGGGCCCAAGTCAGTTGTCTGCTGTCTTCTCTGCTAGAGCAGCTTCAGTCCTTCTTTCAGGTCACCAGGAAACTGAAGAGCAAAGTTCACGGCTGTGCTTCAGTACTAGATTTAAGGTCGTTTTAGGGGTCAGAGGGCAGTAGACAATGGCTTCTGATCCTGAGGTTGGCTACACCCTTTCTGTGCTCACTCCCTTTGGAGAGGGGGCACATTCCTAACCCTATTGGTTAACACCCTCCAAAACAAGATGAAGGATTCTGCCAGGATGTGTTCACCTCAGCTCTGGCCACCATAGGAGTGGTCCCAGCTGGGGTGGACACTCTTCCTGGTGTTTACTGATTTTCCCACCAGACCTGCTGCTGCAAGCGAGGCCTGGTCTGGGGACGTGCATCTCCACTAAGTTGAGTGCCTGAGCAAAACAAAAGGCAGGAACCTTTGAAGCTCACCTCCAAGTGTTGCTGTTCCTGCAGGGGGAGGTGTGAAACCCAGAGCAGTCATTATCCCTGGCCCCCTGATAGCACAAAGGCTCTTACCCCATGGGGTCATAAACTTGTCTGGTAGCGGCAGGTTGGCATAGACTGGTCAGCCACACACTAAAGAGTCAGGTGAGTTTCAGGGGACATCTCTAAGATGCTCTCTGCGTGCTTTTTTCAATAAATACAACACTGGCATGAGTGTGGGTTTATTGATCTGAAAAGTTGGATACGAAACTTCCCAGCCTTCAGTGAAGCCAATATGGAGCTGTGAAGTTCGTAATGACAGACTCCCAGTCCATATACTTAATATGGCTACACTGCACTTACAGGATCTAAGAATGACTTATACACTGTAGGGGCATATTGCTCATGCAGCTATGCCCTCACCTGTGGTATAGTGCACCCCATCCTAGGACTGTAAGGCCTGCTAGAGGAGGGACTTCCCTATGCCACAGATAGTGGTTTGAGGGCATGGCAGCCAGAGTGGGATGCCATGTGGACTTTACCTTTTTCTCCCCACCAACACGCACAATCTGCAATGGCAGTGTGCATGTGTCTGGTGAGGGGTCCCTTAAGGTGGCACTATTCTTGCTGCAGCCCTTAGAGACCCTCCCTAGCCACAGGGCCCTTTGTACCACTGGTACCTTTTACAGGGGACTTAACTGTGCCAGGGGTGTGCCAGTTGTGGAAGCAATGGCACAGTTTAGGGAGATAAAACAGGTGCTGGTGCCTGGGTAGCGGGATCCCAGCCCACACCCAGTCAAGTTAGCATCAGATATCAGTCAAAAAGTGGCAGGGTAACCATGCCAAAAGGGGCACTCTCCTATATCTGTGTTTGCTGAATATTGTTTTTTTCTCCATAGGATAACATTGGGAGAACTCTGAAAATTGCACTGTCCATTTTTGAAACTTCATGGTATTTATGCTTAGAGAATTGTTCGTTCTCTAAATTGGTGTCAGATTTATTCATTGAGTGTGTCATTTATTGCCTCTGAGTACAACAAATGCTTAGCACTACCCAATAAGTGCTCGCCCACACTACCACAAATAGAGAATTAGTCCTATCTAGTTTTGCCTCTGCAATACCAATGCCTGGGCTCTCTGCACAGTGTACTTCATTTTAGTGCACCATGAAGAGAGTCAGCTTCGTACAATACGCATGCAAAATCCAGTCTGACTGAACACCCCGAGGCAAGTAATAGTCTGTTTCTCGGGTGTCAGCAGGGTAGGCAAATACTTCAAGAAGCGAAGCAAAAAGACAAGGGAACATTGACAGTCTAATCGTCGTTCTGCGGAGCCTGGGCTGACTCATCGCCTCCCTGAGTATCTAGGAGCCAGAGCGACCCCTGCCCAACTCCCGAGAGTTTTACAAGGCCATGGTTTATTTTTGGGCAGCCTAACACCTCTTGAGCACCTCGAAGCCCCTTGGAGTCAGAAGGGGTCCCTTGGGGTCCGCATCAGAACACTGATCAGAACTGGCACAGGTCGTACTAACCAGACCTTCCTCAAAGCTCCTGGCACCATCCGTGCCCATGGGCAGTGCCATCCCCATTGTATTTCCCCAGCTCAGACCTCTGCAGGAGTCTTGCCTTCTAGATCAGACCCTGAGCCCTTTTAGTATGGTTTAGGCCTCGATGTGAATGGTAGGGGGTTGCTGGACCCTTTACATTACTAGCCCGTGTGGGAATGGACTGATGTGAAGACTTAGGTGAGGCCAGCAGACTAGGTACTTCTCCAGTTACTGCCATGCTTTCTCCCCCTACCGTGGCTACAAAGGAGAGAATGTCTTATGGTGTGGTAGTGAGAAGAGTGGCTGAGTTCCTAGAACTTCAACTGCCTTTGGTGGCTGTCGAGGCCAATTTCTTGAAAGAGGTGCTGCAACCAGGAGCTTCTACCTCTGAACCCATGCTCCTGGTTAATGAGGCCCTTGCTGACGCCCTACTGGGTTCCTGGTCCAAACACAGCACAGGGGCTCCAGTGAACAGGACAATTGCCAACCACCAGCGACCCGCACTGGAGGACCCAAGTTTCTTCACACAACACCCCACACCTGAGAGCTTGCTGGCCCAAGCGTCTACCTCCCAGGGCGCGTTCCCTTCTGCTCCCACAGGGAGGGAATTCAAAAGGTTTTACTCATTTGGGAAGATGTTTTTTTCTGCCATCCTTGCAATGAGATCCATGAACACCGCATTCCTTTTGGTCCATTCTTCCCACGTACTTTCACATACCAATACACCCAGCGCATCTGCGTTACTTCAGCTTTGTGGTCAGTGGCAAACACTATCAGTTCATAGTACTCCCCTTGGGAGTCAGTACAGCTTCCAAGGTATCCACAAAATGGCTTGCAGTAGTAGCTACTCATCCAGGGAGACAAAATATACACTTCTTCCCTTATCTGGACGACTGGCTCCTCAAACGTTCTACCCATCAGTTATGCAGCATACACACTCAGGAAACTTTGTATCTTCTACACAAGTTGGGATTCACAGTCAATGTAGCAAAATCCCACCCCTCAACCACAGTGAAATCAGCCATTCTTAGGAGCAATTCTAATTACAGAAAAAGGGTTGGCTTATCCCAATACAGCAAGAATACAGTTGTTCAAGATGCTCCTTCCACACTTCCAACCAGAATTCCAGGTAAGAGTCGGAACAGGTAGACGTTTTCTAGGCATGATGACCTCCTGCATTGCAATAGAACCTCATGAGAGATTGAATATGCGTCTGCAGCAGAAATGTCTAACACAGCAATGTCTTCAGCAGAGGGTCACTGGTGGGATCTAGTGTAGGTCCGCCTCCAAGCATCATGCTCTCTTTTCCATGATGGAACAACAACAATGTGTTCGAGTGGAGGTCTTTTAACAGCTCAGTTTTCCAGGAGACCATCACATCATAAACATTCCTTATGGGTTGGGGCATATCTGTAGGAAAGTGCCTCTTTTGAGATTGTCACCACCCCACCTCTTTTTGCCTAGATTCTGTTGTGATTTTGATTTTAGTGCACTGGGTCCCTGCTCACCAGGTCCCCAGTGCCAGATATCTTTCCCCAAAACTGCACAATTGGCAAGCTCTAGCTACCACTGTAAATCCGTAGTAAATGGTACCCCTGGTACCTAGGGCTGGGGTACTAAGAAGGTCTGAGGGCTGCAGCATCAATTGTGCCACCCTAAGGGACCCCCGTCACCAAACCCACACAGTACTGCAGTTGCAGAATGCTTGTGTTGGTGCAGGCAAAATTGAATACACGACCTGTCACACACTCCTATGGGCCAGGTCCCCTAGCACTGCATATGCCAGGAGTTAGTCACCCCTAAGGCATGGTGCATCTAGGCACTTGTGAGGGCATATATGTGTGAGCTGATGTGCTTCTGTCCTTCGATTCTGAGACATAGTAAGTGCACAGGGAAGCCATTTTAAATGCATGTGCTGGGCACCGGTCATTAGGAGTTCCACAGCTATGTGATACCTTCTCTGAATCCTGGGATGTTTGGTATCGGACATCTCTGAATAATAAACCCTCACTGACCCCAGTGACTGATTTCTTTAAAAAACTACTCACAGGGCACCTTAGAGGTGCCCCCTGAAAAACTACCTAGCCACTGGTGTTTTCACTGACTCATCCAAACCAGTGCAACCACCCTAGACCGAGTTCTTTCCCCTGAGGTGAGAGCCAGCGCTCTTGGAGGCCAGAACAAAGGCCTGCTCAGGGTGGATGTGATAGATAACACCTTGTCCTGAGCATGGTGGGCACTCCAGGGTGGAGAGCATCAAAGGCCTTGCCGTCTTTCAAATGCAACCCAGGTCTCTCCAGATGGTGGAGATGACCAACCCCTCTGTCCTGACCCTACTTTTGGTGGCAGCACAGGTGGAAAAATTAGATTGGGAGGTGTTTCCACTTTGACAGTCCCACCCCTAAGGTGAACGATCTGAAGTAGACACTACTTCTTTAAAGTCCTCCATCTTGTTTGGAAGAAATTAGGCCACTAGTGTTACAGTTAGGCCCACTTCCCAGCGGAAGTGGTCATGGGAAAGGGTGTAGTCATCCTGAAGGTGGTCAGTCCATTGGCTACCACCTGGTACTCGCTGTAATGCACCTAAATTGAGTATTTAGGTGGCACTCCTGAACCCTAGAACTTACATCTTGACTACCTACAAAGGAGGACAAAAGTCGCCCCTGAGGAAGAAGCTGATCTGGTACCAACCCTTTCAGCTTGTCTGCTGACTTCACGGACTGCACAAAAAAGATTACTCCAGTATTGGAACTTTCATAGATTCACATGCTTGAATCATTCCCCGTCGTCGAGATGGGAGTCCCGGTATAATTTTCATAAGTAATGTTAAAACATATTGAAGAGAAAAAAGGCCCTAGGCCTCTTCAATTTGATAGTCTATCAGAGTCATTTTGTAAAAAAGGACCAAACTTGATCCTCCACCAATCAGGCGACAGCACCCTTCAGAACCTCCTGAGAGAAGCTCTAGCACCTCAGATTTTCTACCGCACGTCGTGCTAGGGAGTCTCCTCAGAGCTCTGCTCTGTTTTCACACCTTTATTCAACTCTTTTTCTCAGAGAAACTCAATTATTTTGATTTGTCAGCCTTTCACCAACTATGTCTGACAAGGAGAAGAAAAGTCTCTTTAGAGACTGCAAGACTTGTGGGAAGAAAAGACTTCATTCTGAAGATCCTCATCAAGATTGCATTTACTGCCTCTATCCAGATCATTCAGCCATAGACTGTAAGATTTGCCGTACGTTTTCTTCTAAAACCTTAAAGGATAGAGAAGGCAGATTACTAATATGGCTGCAGAAACTGAAGCATAGGAAAGATCCAGTTTCTGGTTCTGAGAGTGAGGAATCTTCCACTTCCAAGAGATCGACTAAAACGGCAAGATCACGCTCTAGATCTCCCTCACAAACCTCAAGAAAAGCCCTCAAAAAGACTGTTTCAGGGTCTTATAAGGGTCGCAGCCCATCCTCTTCACCAACTAGACTCAAGTAGAGAGGGAAAGAAACATTCTTCCAGTTCTGAGAGGCTCAGGAAATCCTCATCTGTTCCACCATCTGTGCCTTTCAAAAAGCCATCTTTTGTGACTGGAATAAAGTCCTCGTCGATGGATTCCCCGTCGACGGCACCATCGGTGGGCGCATTGCCGACGACTATAGCGACTTCAGGTGTTCCGTCGTCCACGGCTCCATCGGCGACTTCGTCGACGAGTGCGCCACCGTCGACGAGAACTACAACGACGACTTCAGCGTCGACGACCGTATACTCCTCGTCATAGTCGACGACGCTTACGTCAGTGTCAGCCTTACCGTCGACGACGACTTCGTCGACGGTAGAATCGTCGGTGAAGCTTGCGGCTATTAAAATAACAGTGCGACCAGCATCGACGACACCGTCTACGACAGTCAGTTTACACGTCATCGACGACACTGTCGACGAGGAAAAATACCAAAAAAGAACGGAAAAGTTAACGCCAACCCACACTTCACCTAGTAAGGTATCCTCCCTGGTACCAGTACACCTTTTGGAGGGAGAAGAAGATTCGGACGAAGATGGGCCTTTTGGTACAGCACACAGCCCCTCTGAATTAAATGTAAAATATCAGGAAGAGGAGGAATTTGAGGAAGCTTATGATCCCCAGGCTTCTTTGGAGCATCAGCAGCATCAACAGGGAGCGTATATCCCTTCCGACCTGCTTACTGGCCTTAGAGCCATGTTGGTGGATTACAATAGAAGGTTCCCTCCAGAGGGAGAACAATCTCATCCATTGCCCATTTCTGGTCCTTCTACTCCACGTCAAAGACGGACATCTTTGCATCTTACAGATGTGGCTACACCAGACATGACAATTCCCCAGGACACTGACATCTCAGATGGAGATCAAGAAGAAGGAGAACTCATAGATACTCACTCAGAGTGGGACGAGTATATTATTCCTGCTCCATCTTCTCCTTCTCATTCGAAAGTAGAGTCCCCACCTGAAGACATTGGAGGCTTTCATAATCTCTTAGAGAGGGCAGCCAAGCGTTTTGCATTACCGCTACCTACGAAACAAACGGATTGTTTCCTTTATGATTTTAAAGAGCCCTTTCAGAAGTCTGTGCGTTCCATCCCCATGGTGAACTATTTGTGGGAAGAGGGCCTTAAAGTTATGACTAGTCCAGCTACTGTCATAGCAGTTTTACCACGTCTAGACAAGAAATACAAAGCTCCCGATGATGCCCCAGCATGCTTGACAGGCCATCCTCCTCCAGATTCGGTAGTAGCTCAAGCGGCTCAAAGAAGATCAAAGAATCCTTCTGCTCCGATTTCCGCGCCCCCAGATAAGGATGGTAGGAGGCTAGATATTATAGGAAAGAGATTCTCTTCTATGGCCAGCCTAGTTCTGAGAGCTGCCAACTCCTTGGCTATTTTGTCTCGATATGACAGACAGCTTTGGGCAGATATTGCACCCTTTATTACTCAGCTGCCGGAAGACGTAAGATCAGAGGCAAATAAGACGATGCAAGAGGGTCAACGCGCATCGGCAGAGCTGATAGACTGCGCAATGGATATAGCGACCACTGCTTTCAGACAGCTAGCAGGCGCTGCTGTATTAAGAAGACAGGGCTGGCTCAAAGCCACTTCCTTTCATCCAGAAGTCCAGAATAAGATCCTAGACTTACCCTTTGATGGCCAAGCGTTATTTGGGAAACATGTGGACGAAGCCCTACAGTCAATTAAAACAGACACGGACACTGCAAGATCACTAGGAACCCTGCAGTATCGGAAGTCGTCCTTTCGCCCTAGGGGGCGTGGCCAGCCTTCTTACAGAGGAGGGTATCAACAACAGAGATACTCTTCCTACCCATCATCGTCACAACAATATCGGCCATACTATACCCAAAGACAATCGACTCAACCGGCTTATAATAGGCCGGCAGGCCGTGGACGCTCAACCCGTCCTGCTAGGGATGCAGCTCGTAGAACCTGATGTTCTCGAGGCTCCGGCTACGCCCAGTCCGCCTCCTGTCACCCTGGGCGGAAGAGTTTCCTTATTTCTCAGTCACTGGCAAACTATTACGTCAGACAAGTGGGTCCTACAATTAGTAGAACGGGGCCATACTTTAGAATTTGTCCAAAAACCTCCCTCAAATCCTCCCCGCAGGACTCCGTCAAGATACCCTCAACAACTCAGAGAAGAGGTCTACAAGCTCCTTCTCAAGGGAGCTATAGAGAAAGTGCCTCGGAGTCAACAAGGAACAGGATTTTATTCCTGGTTCTTCATAATTCGAAAAAAGTGGAAGGATTGGAGACCGATCCTCGATTTACGGCAACTAAATGTATACCTAAAGAAGCAATCGTTTCGAATGATCAGTCTGCAAGACGTCCTTCTGCGTCTCAATCAAGGAGATTTTATGTCATCACTAGACCTCAAGGACGCATACTTCCACATACCAATCCACCCTGCCCACAGAACATTTTTGAGATTCACCGTAGCCGGGAGCCATTACCAATATTGCGTCCTTCCCTTTGGGCTCAAATCAGCCCCAAGAATATTTACCAAGTGCCTAGCACCGGTGGCAGCCTTTCTCAGAAGAAGAAAGCACCAGGTCTTTCCATACTTAGACGACTGGTTAATAAAGGCAAAGACTTACACGAGAGCACACAAGTCAACAAGAAGGTGCGTTTCCTTGCTGACCAATCTCGGATTCACGATCAACTGGGAGAAGTCCAACCCTCTACCAGGCCGCAATATTACTTTTCTGGGAGCGGAACTGAACACGGACTCCGGCATCGCATGCCCCACGGTAGAGCGACAACAAAGGTTGCTAACCCTAGGGAGTTTCATACGCAAAAGACGAAAGGTTACAGTCCGTCTCTTCAAATCTCTATTGGGCATGATGTCTTCATGCATACCTCTGATCCCTTTGTGTCGACTAAAGATGCGCCCCTTGCAGGAGCAGCTAAACCGTCAATGGCTTCAAGTATCAGGAACTTTCGAAGACCAGATACAAATTACTCCGACAATGGTCAAAACCCTCAAGTGGTGGTCTCTAAAGCATCATCTCTCTATCGGCCTCTCGTTTCTTCAACAACCAGCCCCGTGGACCATAACAACAGATGCCTCACTGGAAGGCTGGGGTGCAGTATTACAGGACCTGAAGATAAGTGGCAAATGGCCAACTCATCTGACATCAAGACATATCAATTGGCTAGAACTCAGGGCAGTGCATCTCGCCTTACAAGCGTTTCTCCCAAGGATCCATGGATCGCGAGTGGTGATAAGAACGGACAACACCATTACGATGCACTATCTCAACAAACAAGGAGGGACGAGATCTCTCATCCTCTCCAGGGAAGCCCAAGCGATCTGGCACTGGGCCTCGCAGCAAGGCGTCACAATATCGGCGGTGCACTTGCCGGGAATAAACAACAAGGCAGCGGATGCACTCAGCAGGCAGAAATCGGACTGCCACGAGTGGAAACTAGACCAGACGGTACTCACCCAGATTTTTTCCCAGTGGGGAACACCAACAGTGGATCTGTTTGCGAAGAAGACCAACGCCAAATGCCAGTTCTTTGCAAGCTGGCATCACCAAAAGGGATCTTGGGGGAATGCGTTTTCGATAGTCTGGTCCGACATCTTTGCTTACGCCTTTCCTCCCATTCCATTGATCCCAAGGGTCCTCACGAAGATGAAAACAGAACCGTGCACTCTCATACTGATAGCCCCGTACTGGCCGCGCCAACATTGGTTCACAGAGCTCCTCATTCTCTCAGTCAAACCTCATATTCCGCTGGAGCCGGTACCTCATCTGCTAACAATGAACAACGGCCAAGTTCGACACCCCGATCCGCAGTCAATGCGGTTAGCGGCATGGCTCCTCACCACAGAGAATTTGCGCATTTGAATATCCCGCAGGACTGCAGAGATATTTTGTCACAGGCCAGAGCGGATAGCACGAACAAGGCGTATCAGTGTAAATGGAAGAGATTCTGTACCTGGTGTCATCAGTGTCAAATCGACCCGTTTCTTTCACCACCAGAAGGGATTTTGCCTTATCTCTTAGAGTTAGCCCGATCTGGCCTGGCACATTCGTCCATTAAAGTTCATGTAGCAGCCATAGCTGCATACAGGCGTTCGGATGACACACCCTCGCTTTTCTCTTCTCGGCTGATTAAAAGGTTTTTAAAAGGATTATTCAGGGTTTACCCTCCTTTCAGACCTCCACCTCCTTCGTGGAACCTGAACATTGTTTTGGCGCAACTGATGAAGCATCCTTTTGAGCCTATCCACCGTGCTTCCCTCAAGCATTTATCGTGGAAGGTCGCCTTATTAATAGCCCTTACATCAGCTAGGCGGGTCAGTGAGGTACAAGCGCTCTCCATCCAAGAGCCATTTCTGCAGCTTAAACAAGATAGACTACTAATGCGCACTAACCCGCATTTTATTCCTAAAGTCCCGTCAGACTTTCACATTAACGAACCTCTGGTTTTCAAGTCTTTTTTCCCTCATCCATCTACTCCAGCGGAGAGAGCATTACATTCTCTAGATGTGAAAAGATGCGTTCAATTTTATTTGGACAGGACAAAAGCTTTTCGGCGCTCTAATCAGCTATTTGTGGCGTACAGTGCCCCTAGGAAGGGGTACCCACTATCCAAGCAGAGTATTTCAAGATGGATCGCCTCTGCTATTCGTTTCTGTCATCTAGCAGCGGGCAAACCTTTGCAGTCATCTGTGCATGCTCACTCGACGAGAAAGGTCTCATCGTCAGCGGCACTATTTGCCGGAGTGCCACTACAAGACATATGTAGGGCAGCAACATGGAAGAGCTGCCATACCTTTACTAAACACTATTGTTTGGAGTCCCTCTCGCACGGAGAGGTAGCACTGGGCCAAGCGGTTCTCAGGAATCTCTTCAGGTGAAGGTGACCTACTTCTCCTACATCCCCCCCATCCTAACAAAGGTATGCACATTAAGAAATGTATCTAAAGATAATACAATACTGGTTTGTTATTCGAATTTCATCATGTATCTTCATAGGAATATTCCTATTTATATTACAAATAAGAAGACATTTATATGGATATGTATATATACATATATATATATATGTGTATATATATATATATACGTGGGTATATATATATATAGATGTGTATATATGTAGATGTACATATAGAGAGACAGATGTCAGTATGATTATATGCTTCGTTAATTTATACATGATGATGTTAAGGTTTTGTGGCATAAGATAACCTGTTTATCAAACGAATTGTCATTTTTCAATGTGCATGGTTATTGCTTGCTACTCTGATTCAAGCATGTGAATCTATGAAAGTTCCAATACTGGAGTAAGAAAACAAGTTACTTACCTGTAACTGTAGTTCTCCAGTATTGGAATCTTTCATAGATTCACATGCGACCCACCCACCTCCCCGGAGAAGCTCACTTCACCTCTTTCTGTCTAGCAGTACATATACTCAGAGTAATATACGCACTTGTGCGTTGAAAATCTGAGGTGCTAGAGCTTCTCTCAGGAGGTTCTGAAGGGTGCTGTCGCCTGATTGGTGGAGGATCAAGTTTGGTCCTTTTTTACAAAATGACTCTGATAGACTATCAAATTGAAGAGGCCTAGGGCCTTTTTTCTCTTCAATATGTTTTAACATTACTTATGAAAATTATACCGGGACTCCCATCTCGACGACGGGGAATGATTCAAGCATGTGAATCTATGAAAGATTCCAATACTGGAGAACTACAGTTATAGGTAAGTAACTTGTTTTCTTCCCCCCTGCAGCTTCAAGAAACCCAGGAAGCCTGCCTTCTAAATAGACTGACTCCTGTGAGCAGCGGACCTGCTGACTGCAAGTACTCCTGGATGGTGAAACCTGACGCCAAAGGACACCCCTACATCTGTCAACTCTGGTCCCTGGAGACAAGGATTAATGGTGTACCTACTTTCCTGAACATCTTAAGCCTTCGACCTACATGCTGGTCGTCCCTGACTGACTTCCTAGCCAGAGCCTGTAGCCTGTCTTCGCAAGGACCAAACTCCCATGGGAAACCATTGGGCACCCAACGCCTTATTGCACCTCCACACCCTGACGCCCATGTGACCTATTGGTGTGGTTCTGATCAGTGCCCAGTACTTACCTTAACTTGCTGAGACTGGCTTCTTAAGTCATTGTTAACCCTGTGATTGCTGAACATTGTTTTTCCTCTGTTAGAGAACATCGAAAGAAGTGTGAACATTGTACTATTTTTAAAATTGTATAGTAGTTAAACTTAAAGAATACTTACCAGATTGCTAAGTTTGTGAGTTAGAAACATATATAAAAAGAATTCTTTTTCTAAATTGGTCTACGATTTATTCTTTGAGTATGTGTCTCATGTATTGCATTTGTGAGTACAACAAATGCTTAGTACTACCGTCTAATAAGCATAACTGCTCACCCACACTAATACAGATAGAGCATTAGTCCTGTCTTCCTTTGCCTCAGCAATACCAATTGGGGATTCACTGGAGACTCTGCACAGTGTACTTCAGTTTAGTGCTCTATATAGACAGCTTCTTGCAAATTCACAACAGTTTATCTGTACAAGTGCATTAGAAATCAGAATACCAGAGGGTTCACATCAGTTACCTGGAGCTCTCAGCAGTGCAACTAGCTCTGAAAGCTTTTCTTCCACACCTAGTGGGAAAAGTTGTTCTGGTTCGCAGAGACAACACCACAACTGTCATGTATCTACAGAAATTGGGGATGGTGGGACTTGATAATCAAAACTCTCAGCTCTCACAGCGAATTAGGAAGTGGGCTCTTCATTGCAAAATGCATCTACTAGCAGAAACCTCCTGGGGCCAGAGAACGACTTTGACAAACTCCTCAGCAGGACATGGCAACAAGTCCACAAGTGGGAACTCCGACCACAAGTCCTCCACCACTAGTTCATGTGGTGGGGTTTTTCACAAATAGACATGTTCGCAGACGCAGAGAATGCCAATTACCCAAACTTCGAATCTAGATTTCCATTCCCACAATCCAAGGGCAATGCACTGTGCTTGAAATGGTCAGTGATATTTGCTTATGCTTTTCCTCCTTTCCAATTCCATTTCTGGTTGGGAGATTAAGAGAAACATTCCTCACCCTCATTTTGGTATCACCAACCTTGGCTCACCAACCATGGTTTACAACAGTTCTGGAACTGTCAGTATTCTCTCACGAGAAACTATCAATCAAGCTGGACCTTATCATACAGAATCATTGAGAAATACGCCATCCAGACTCCAGGACACTCAGCCAAATTCTGGGGACTCAAGGACCAAATTAGGGACCATCTGAATGTATGGCCATTCTCAAAGAGGCCCCCTTATCTACGTGTGCATGCTATGCTGCAAAGTGGAAATTTTTTTTTCACTATTGTCATTCAAAACATATTGAAACGCTTACACCAGAGGTACAAGATATTGTCTGCTACTTGCTACATCTACAAACCTGTGGCCTAGCATTTATGTCTATCAAGCTTCCCCTTGCTGCAGGGGCTGCATATCTACAAAATAGACAGCACATGTCTCTTCAAAAGATCAGCAATCAATGCCTTTATGGAAGGCGTCGAAGGAGTAAATACTTTCAAGTACTGTCCCAGCACGATCATAGAATCTTAACATCGTACTCACTAGGCTTATCAGTCCCCCTTTTGTGCTACTTCATTCATATCCACTCCAATTCCTTTGGAAAGTGGCTTTTATAGTCTCTTACTTCCTTAATAGGTGTTGACGAGCCCCAGGCATTACACTAGAAGAACCTTTCTTTAAGGTGGATAAAGACTAAGTTGTCCTTCATACCAACCCACACTTTTTACCAAAGGTGGTTTCCCATATCCACCTCAGTCATTCGAACTTCCATTTTTTTTTCTCCCCACAACCAGAATCTGTTGCAGAAAGGGCACTCCATACACTAGATGCAGAAAGAGCCTAATTTATTAAGTTGATAGAACAAAGATCTTCAGAAAGATTCAACATTTGTTTGTTGTGTTTTGAAACCAACATAAAGGGAAGACTATCTCCAAATTGGAGGTTGCCAGTTGGATAGTCTGATATATATAAACCTGCTATACCAAAGGAAAAAGAACCTTAACAATCCCTTCAAAAGTGCATTCCATTCACACAACGGGAGGGTCCATGGCCTTCCTAGGGACCATTCTAATAGCTGAAATATTCAAAGTAGCTACTTGTTCTACACCACACACCTTCACAAAACACTACTGTATAGATTTGCCTGCAAAGCAACCATCCACCAGGCAGTACTATGTGCACTCTTATAAGCATCTTCAACACCTGCACAGCATGTGTATCTACAGCCACGCATAACCAAGTAATGCACAAGGTCCCTAAACGGAGAGAGATATAGGGAAAATTACCGTAAGTAAATAATGTATCGCTCTCCTCAACTTAAAACAATCAGTTCCATCCGGGGGGACAGAGACTGAAAGAATAGTTGATTTTTCTTTTCTTCTTTAATAACAATCAAAATTTATTCACAATAATTTTTTTTTTTTCAAACTCATGGATATTCATCACATTCAAAATGAAAGCCCCCGTCCCCTGATCTAATACACCAACATAAACAAACAAGACCATAGACAAATAAGAACATAGACACATTCACTATACACAAACACACATATCTCAGACAAATACAACATAACATCAAATTACATTAAAATACATGATACTGTCCATTTGTATATGCAGCTCGTAACTGATTGAAATCAAAATGAACTTCCAATGAGGATAAGAAAGTTCCTTATAAGAATGAATGTCATAGAAAATCCGTACTAGTGGCGTCAGTTCAGGTCATCACTGGCGCTACTAAATCCAGTAGATGTTACAATATAGTTCATTTCCGGTACGTATCATTCACTTCAATCATTTGCCATCGCACTTGCCTCAAACAGAAAATGTCACTTAGTACACGTTAGTGGAATGTAGTGCTATAGATTCACATGCGTCCACCCTACTCCCCGGGCACCTGTGGGTGTTGCAACAATCTTCCAAGCTTTTTTTACACTGTCTTTGCTTAGATATCCGTCTTTACACAGATTTACAAACCACCTCATCCACACTCACCTCATGGCAGTAAACAATCTAACAATGGAGTTGATGCCCATGTGCATTACCAGCAAAAGTAGGAGTCGCCCAAACCTTGTGACCCGAAAGGTGTCTTTGAAGTAAATCAACTTGCACCCATCCAGACCAAACACTAGATGGTGAAAATATGCACAGCATGTAATTCAACAGCACTGCATGCCACAAACAGATGTCTACTGTGTAAGTAACGTTTTTCTTTCCGGTTCTGTCAATTTTTTGCGGTTGCCAGATCAGTCTTCATTGAAATCACCTGTTGTGATAACATTTTTGAAAGGCTTGCAAGATGTTTCCAATGAAGCCCTTTGTGATGCTTCATTGGGATTTTTATTTAGTTCTTACTACTTTAATGTGTACACCATTTGAGCCAATCAATGCCCAGTTGTCCCTTTGCCTTTCATCTTCTGATGGTAAAAATGGTCGTCTTGATTGCCATAACATGTAGGCATTTGAGCAAGGTTCTGGCTCTTTGTCCTACCACCCTATACCACAGTCTTTCCAGATTAGCTGGTGCTGAGGACAAAACCTTTATTTCTACCAAAACTTGTAACAACATTCTGAGAAGTTTGATACCAAAATTCCCAGTATTCAGTGTAGCCATTATGGAACTGTGGAGTTCATTTTTGACAAACTCCCAGACCATATACTTAATATGGCCACACTGTACTTACAATGTCCAAGAATGGACTTAGACACTGTAGGGGCATATTGCTCATGCTGCTATGCCCTCATATGTGGTATAGTGCACCCTGCCTTAGGGCTGTAAGGCCTGCTAGCAGGGTGACTTACCTATGCCACAGGCAGTATTTTGTGTGCATGGCATCCTGAGGGGGATTCCATATTGACTTTGCCTTTTTCTCCCCACCAACACACACAATCTGCTATGGTAGTGTGCATGTGTTAGGTGAGTGGTCCCTTAGGGTGGCACAACACACACTGCAGCCCTGAAGGACCTTCCCTGGTCACAGGGCCCTTGATACCACTTGTACCTTTTACAATGGACTTATCTGTGTGCCAGGGATGTGCCAATTGTGGAAACAATGGTACATTTTTAGTGAAAGAACACTGGTGCTGGGGCCTGGATAGCAGGGTCCCAGCACACTTCTCAGTCAAGTCAGCATCAATATCAGGCAAAAAGTGGGGGGTAACTGCAATAGGGAGCCATTTTCCTATAATTAGTATTATCTATTATTGCCTCTGTCAAGCATCTAGGGTAACCCCTGGACTCTGTGCACACTATCTCTCACTTTGAGATAGTATACACAGAGTAAATACTTTCAAGTACTGTCCCAGCACGATCATAGAATCTTAACATCGTACTCACTAGGCTTATCAGTCCCCCTTTTGTGCTACTTCATTCATATCCACTCCAATTCCTTTGGAAAGTGGCTTTTATAGTCTCTTACTTCCTTAATAGGTGTTGACGAGCCCCAGGCATTACACTAGAAGAACCTTTCTTTAAGGTGGATAAAGACTAAGTTGTCCTTCATACCAACCCACACTTTTTACCAAAGGTGGTTTCCCATATCCACCTCAGTCATTCGGGTTGGGGTTCAGCTCTGGAGGGTTTCAAGACCTTATTGGCGCAGTTGGCCCACTTAGACTCCGGCTGGGGGGCTCTGATGCAGTGGATTTTTTTGGTGTCAGGTTATCCAGTGTCTGGGGCTCCCACAGTGGTTCTTGGTTGCCTGCAGGGTGCGGGGGAATAGCTCTGTTAATCCACAGCAGATGCTGGTGATTCCTTGAAGTGTTGGCTCTCCTCCCCTTAGGGGAGCGGATGGCATCTCAGATGACTGGGGGAAGCCAGGGCCGCATATCAAAAGGTGTCAGGGATTTTGAAGTTCCTAGCCCTGGAATGCTAAATCACTAGCCAGTCTGCGGGAGGTGGTGTGAACCCCTTCTTCTGGAGCAAGCATTGTTTCTGTCCTCGGAGCGTGGGCTGTCACTTGCAGAGGGTCAGAAACCTGTCTGTGGTGGTAGACTGGACTGTACCAGTCAACCAACACATTAGAGGACCAGTAGGTTTTAGGGGGTACCTCTAAGGTACCCTCTGGGTGCATGTATTAATAAATCCATCACTGCAATCAGTGTGGGTTTATCAATATTGAGGTGTTTGATACCAAATACCATAGGTTTCAGTGAAGCCATTATACAGCTGATTAACTCGTTTTGACCAGTGGCCAATACATACATTAAGATATCTTCCCTGCTCACTTGTAATGTCTAGCAATGGTACTAGACATTAAAGCATTAAAGGAGCATGTTTCCTCATGCAGATATGTCCCAACGTGCTACAGTGCACCATGCCTTAGGGCTCCAAGGCCTCCTGTAGAGGTGACTTATATATAGCCCATGTGGTGTCTTTGGTGTGGCACAATGGAGTGTGCCATGTCATGTTTTCAAACATAGTGTGAACCATGTCATGCGGCCTGCAGTGGTAGTCTGTGTAATTGTGTGTGGGTCCCTTACGGTGGCCTAAGACAGGCTTCATCCCTTACAGACCCTCTTTAGTACCCATGTCCTAGGTACCAAGGGTAACATTTACTTAGGACTTACAGGGGTACTAAAGGCCATGTTGGTTGTGTTACGATTAGACTTTACTTGTTTTAGGGGAAAGAGAACTGTCACTGAGGTCTGCAGCACGCCCTTGTCAGCAGCAGAATGGACAACGGCAACGTGCTCAACGCAGGAACCACAGCCAAGCTCCAGAAGAAACTACAACGTATACAGAACGCCTCCGCACGCCTCATCCTTAACATCCCATGCCGCAACCACATCTAAGCCCACCTCAGACACCTTCACTGGCTTTCCCGTCACCAAGAGGATCACCTTCAAAGTCCTCATCCACACCCACAAAGCTCTTCACAACACGGGCCCGGCCTACCCCAATGAGCGACTCACCTTCCACACTGCCACCCTCCAACTCCGCTCCAACAAGCTTGCCCTCGCCGCCGTCCCTCGCATCCATCGAAGTACAGCTAGCGGCAGATCCTTTTCCCACCTCGCTGCCAAGACCTTGAACACCCTCCCCGCCTACCTACGACAGACCCAGGACCTCCTGACCTTCAGGAAACGCCTCAAGACCTGGTTATTCGAGCAATAGCAGTCCTTCCTTCCTCCTCCCCACCACCCCCTCCCCCCACGCTTTACAAATGTTTGATTGATTGATTAGCAGGCCTCAGTGCACTGTTGGAGTAAAATACCAGCATCTGTTAGTTCTAAAGGGGGCAAACAGTGGGGGGACGCCTGCAGAAAAGTCCAGCTTCCTGCAAATAAGAACATCAAAAGAATACCTACAAATCTTACCAACTACGTAATCACTCGCACAAGGTTTAAATATAAAACTCTCGTACGATTTACTGTCTCCCCATCACCCTATGTCTGTCAGTCTATCCTCTTTCTCCACTCTGACTCATCCCAAACCCATCCTACTACTTTCATCTCCAAAAGAACCCTGCCTAAGCTCTTCCCTCTGTACTGCATCTAGCTCACCCCAAGCCTCAGTTTACTACTATGCTCTCCCAAACAGCCCTACTACATTCTCCCTCATTTATCTCACCTTTGACTCATCCAAAACCTCTCCTGCTACTATGATCTCTCTAACCCATTTTCAGACAATTCCCTCCTCCACCTCTCCTTTACTCATCCCAAGCCTCATACTATTAATATAAACTCCCAATTAACACTTGGATTCTTCACTGCTCTATCCCTCCATTACTCTAGTCAATCGAACTGACACTCACATATATCCGCTGTTCAAATTAACACATACTAATACTGTACTCATATTACCCTGTACTAATTCACCACTAATCCCTCTTGGGTTCCGGAGTAGAGTGCCGATTGCCAAAAATCACTGACACCTCTTCAGGGGTAGTAAGCGCTATATCATTGCAATGACAAGGTCACCAATAACAACAAATATTTTCTCAACACCAGGAGCGTCACCAACTCACAGCAAGAGCCAGCCATCCGCTTTCTCAAGGCGGAGAACCTTCAACGGGCTCCAAGCAGTGAATTCTACTCCCCCTTTTCCATTACCCACTCCAGTAGGGGAAGTAGCTCATTTCCTGACAGTTACAATCTATCACAAATGACGCCTGGGTTTTACACATTGTAACAGATTAGGGTTCATCTCAGATTTAGCAGTCCTCCACCAAATATCCCTTCAAAACCATCCAGTCAACCTCTGCAGATTCTGCACATGTAAGTGAACATGCTTCTGCGCAAGCAAGTGGTGGAGATTATTCTTCCCAAAAAGCGAGGCATGGGGATTGTAGAAGTTTGCTCTTTATATACTATCTCAAAGTGAGAGATAGTGTGCACACAGAGTCCAGGGCTTCCCCTTAGAGGTTGATAGTGGCAAAAATAGATGATACTAATGCTCCATTTGTGGTAGTGTGGTCGAGCAGTAGACTTATCAGAGGGTAGTGTTGAGCATTTGTTATACACATACAGGCAATAAATGAGAACACACACTCAAAAAACTTAACACCAGGCCAATAGGTTCTTATATTGAAAAAAAGTATCTTCTTAATTTATTTTAGAACCGCAAGATTCAGGATTCAAGTAAGTACATAAATTGTAAGGTACTTGCATAGGTAAGTATGGAACTGTGAATCAAAACAGTAATTTACACAGTTTAGCAGAAGATGGCAATACGGTATTTTTAAAGTGGACACTGCAAAATTCAACAGTTCCTGGGGAAGGTAAGAACAGGTTATTTTAGCAGGTAAGTAAAGCACTTATAAATTCAGTCCCCGGGGTATAGGGAGCCCACCTTTGGGGCTTCCAGTCAACCACAAACATGCAGCACCAGCAACACCGGGCCGGTCAGGTGCAGAGGTCAGAGGGACCCAAATAACATAGGCGCCTATGGAGACTAGGGGTGCTCCGGTTCCAGTCTGCTAGCAGGTAAGTACCTGAACCCCTCTGGGAATAGACCAGGGGTGTTTTGTAGAGCACTGGGAAGGGTCCCAAACAGGCACACAAAATACACCCTCAGCGGCACAGGGGTGACTGGGTGCAGTGTGCAAAGGAGGTGTCGGGTTTTTAATAGAAATCAATTAAGTGACCTGGGGGTCTCTCTGGCGATGCAGGCAGGGCACAAGGGGGGCTTCTCTGGTCAGCCACCACCTGGGCTAGGCAGAGGGTTGCCTGGGGGGGTCACTCCAGCACTGAAGTTCGGTTCCTTCTGGTCCTGGGGGCTCTGGGTGCAGGCGTCTGGTCCCTTGTTACAGGCAGTCGCGGTCAGGGGGAGGCTCTGGATTCTCTCTGTAGGTTTCTGTAAGGAAATGCCTCCTTGGCATGGTTACCCCCTGACTTTTTGCCTTTGCTGATGCTATGTTTTGAATTGAAAGTGTGCTGAGGCCTACTAACCAGGCCCCAGCACCAGTGTTCTTTCCCTAACCTGTACTTTTGTATCCACACCCTGGCATCCAGATAAGTCCCTTGTACATGGTACCCCTTGACCAGCCTGTTGCTTTCATTAGCAGGAGGTTACTCCCCAGGGAGCAGCGTTGGAGTGCCATTGAGAGGGAGGCCTTTGCTGTGGTTTGGTCCCTGAAGATGCTGAGACCATACCTCTTTGGTACTCTGTAGTTCAAACTGACCACAGACCTCTCAGATGGCTGATGCAAATGAAAGGTGAAAATCCAAAACTGTTGAGGTGGTCCATCTCCCTTACAGGGAATGGACGTTATAGTGGAACACAGACCTGGGACTGCCCATGCCAATGCAGATGGCCTTTCCAGGTTCTTCCACTTAGAAAATGAAGACTCTCTTGGGAAAAGTTAGTCTCATCCTCTTTCGTTTGGGGGGGGGGGGGGGGGGGTTGTGTAATGAAATGCCTCCTTGGCATGGTTACCCCTGACTTTTTGCCTTTGCTGATGCTATGTTTTGAATTGAAAGTGTGCTGAGGCCTGCTAACCAGGCCCCAGCACCAGTGTTCTTTCCCTAACATGTACTTTTGTATCCACAATTGGCACACCCTGGCATCCAGATAAGTCCCTTGTACATGGTACCCCTGGTACCAAGGGCCCTGATGCCAGGGAAGGTCTCTAAGGGCTGCAGCATGTCTTATGCCACCCTGGAGACCCCTCACTCAGCACAGACACACTTGCCAGCTTGTGTGTGCTGGTGAGAACAAAATGAGTAAGTCGACATGGCACTCCCCTCAGGGTGCCATGCCAGCCTCTCACTGCCTATGGAAGTATAGATAAGTCACCCCTCTAGCAGGCCTTACAGCCCTAAGGCAGGTTGCACTATACCATAGGTGAGGGCACCAGTGCATGAGCACTGTGCCCCTACAGTGTCTAAGCCAAACCTTAGACATTGTAAGTGCAGGGTAGCCATAAGAGTATATGGTCTGGGAGTCTGTCAAACACGAACTCTACAGCACCATAATGGCTTCACTGAAAACTGGGAAGTTTGGTATCAAACTTCTCAGCACAATAAATGCACACTGATGCCAGTATACATTTTATTGTGAAATACACCCCAGAGGGCACCTTAGAGGTGCCCCCTGAAACCTTAACCGACTATCTGTGTAAGATGACTGGTTCCAGCAGCCTGCCACAACCGAGACATGTTGCTGGCCCCATGGGGAGAGTGCCTTTGTCACTCTGAGGCCAGTAACAAAGCCTGCACTGGGTGGAGATGCTAACACCTCCCCCAGGCAGGAGCTGTAACACCTGGCGGTGAGCCTCAAAGGCTCACCCTCTTTGTTCCAGCACCACAGGGCACTCCAGCTAGTGGAGTTGCCTGCCCCCTCCGGCTACGGCCCCACTTTTGGCGGCAAGGCCGGGGGAAATAATGAGAATAACAAGGAGTCGTCACTGGCCAGTCAGGACAGCCCCTAAGGTGTCCTGAGCTGAAGTGACTCTTTTAGAAATCCTCCATCTTGCAGATGGAGGATTACCCCAATAGGGATAGGATTGTGACCCCCTCCCCTTGGCAGGAGGCACAAAGAGGGTGTACCCACCCTCAGGGCTAGTAGCCATTGGCTACTAAACCCCCAGACCTAAACACGCCCTTAAATTTAGTATTTAAGGGCTTCCCTGAACCTAAGAATTTAGATTCCTGCAACTTACAAGAAGAAGAGGGCTGCTGAGCTGAAAGACCCCTGCAGAAGAAGAAAAAAAGACACCAACTGCTTTGGCCCCAGACCTACCGGCCTGTCTCCTGCCTTCTAAAGAAACCTGCTCCAGCGACGCTTTCCCCAGGACCAGCGACCTCTGAATCCTCAGAGGACTGTCCTGCTTCAAGAAAGACAAGAAACTCCCGAGGACAGCGGCCCTGCTCCAAAAAGACTGCAACTTTGTTACAGAGGAGCAGATTTAAAGACCCCTGAAGTCCCCGCAAGAAGCGTGAGACTTACAACACTGCACCCGGCGACCCCGACTCGACTGGTGGAGAAACAACGCTACAGGGAGGACCCTCCGGCGACTCCAAGACAGTGAGTAACCAAAGTTGTCCCCCCTGAGCCCCCACAGCGACGCCTGCAGAGGGAATCCCGAGGCTCACCGTGACTGCCTGACTCTAAAATCCCGACGGCTGGAAAAGACCCTGCACCCGCAGCCCCCAGTACCTGAAGGAACGGAACTTCAGTGCAGGAGTGACCCCCAGGAGGCCCTCTCCCTTGCCTAGGTGGTGGCTACCCCGAGGAGCCCCCCCCTTGCCTGCCTGCACCGCTGAAGAGACCCCTTGGTCTCCCATTGAAACCTACAGAGAACCCGACGCTTGTTTGCACACTGCACCCGGCCGCCCCCGCGCTGCTGAGGGTGTACTTTCTGTGTGGACTTGTGTCCCCCCCGGTGCCCTACAAAACCCCCCTGGTCTGCCCTCCGAAGACACCGAACCGGGGCACCCCCTTCTCTCCATTGAAGCCTATGTGTTTTGCGCACCACTTTGAACTCTGCACCTGACCGGCCCTGAGCTGCTGGTGTGGTAACTTTGGGGTTGCTCTGAACCCCCAACGGTGGGCTACCTTGGACCCCAATCTTAACCCCGTAGGTGGTGAACTTACCTGCAAAACCTAACAATACTTTACCTCCCCCAGGAACTGTGAAAATTGCACTAAGTGTCCACTTTTAAAACAGCTATTGTGTTTTATGTGAAAAGTATATATGCTACTGTAATTATTCAAAGTTCCTAAAGTACTTACCTGCAATACCTTTCAAATGAGATATTACATGTAGAATTTGAACCTGTGGTTCTTAAAATAAACTAAGAAAGGATATTTTTCTATAACAAAACCTATTGGCTGGATTTGTCTCTGAGTGTGTGTTCCTCATTTATTGCCTGTGTGTATGTACAACAAATGCTTAACACTACTCCTTTGATAAGCCTACTGCTCGACCACACTACCACAAAATAGAGCATTAGTATTATCTCTTTTTGCCACTATCGTACCTCTAAGGGGAACCCTTGGACTCTGTGCATGCTATTCCTTACTTTGAAATAGCACATACAGAGCCAACTTCCTACAGTTTCGCTGTAGGGGTCGTCTTGGGCTACTCACGGGGTCGCAGTCCTCCCTGTGGTGTTGGTTCTCTGGATCTCGAGCTGGGGGTGTCTGGTGCAGTGTGTGAAGTCTCACGCTGCCGGCTGGAAGAGTGGGGTCTTTGAAGTTGTAGAAAAGTTGCAAGTTTGTTGCTGGTTGTTGAGCAGAGCCGCTGCTCACAGGAGTTTCTTGGTCCTGGGGTTGAGGGCAGTCCTCTGAGGCTTCAGAGGTTGCTGGTCCCTGTTGGATGCGTCGCTGGTTGCAGGTTTTCGAGGCAGGAGACAGGCTGGTAGGGCTGGGGCCAAAGCAGTTGTCTTCTTCTGTCGTCTCTGCAGGCTTGTAGGTCAGCAGTCCTTTTGCTTAGTTCAGGTTGCAGGAATCTGATATCCTGTGTTCTGGGGTGCCCCTAAATACTATGTATAGGGGCATGTTTAGGTCTGGGAGGGCAGTAGCCAACGGCTACTGTCCTGGAGGGTGGCTCCCTGTGGGGAGGGGGGCACATCCCTAATCCTATTGGGGGAATCCTCCAAACTTAAGATGGAGGATTTCTAAAGGCAGGGGTCACCTCAGCTCAGGGCACCTTAGGGGCTGTCCTGACTGGTGGGTGACTCCTTGTTTTTCTCATTATCTCCTCCAACCTTGCTGCCAAAAGTGGGGGCAGTGGCCAGAGGGGGCGGGCATCTCCACTAACTGGGATGCCCTGTGTTACAGTTCCTGCAGGGGGAGGTGTGAAGCACCTCCACTCAGTGCAGGCTTTGTTCCTGGCCACAGAGTGACAAAGGCACTCTCCCCATGTGGCCAGCAACTAGTCTGGTTGTCGCAGGCTGGCAGAAACTGGTCAGCCCCACACTAGAAGTCGGATTGGTATTCAGGGGCATCTCTAAGATGCCCTCTGGGAGCATGTTACAATAAATTCCACACTGGCATCAGTGTGCATTTATTGTGCTGAGAGGTTTGATACCAAACTTCCCATATTTCAGTGTAGCCATTATGGAACTATGGAGTTCGTATTTGACAAACTCCCAGACCATATACTCTTATGGCTACCCTGCACTTACAATGTCTAAGGTTTTGCTTAGACACTGTAGGGGCATAATGCTGATGCACATATGCCCTCACCTGTGGTATAGTGCACCCTGCCTTAGGGCTGTAAGGCCTGCTAGAGGGGTGACTTACCTATGCCACAGGCAGTGTGAGGTTGGCATGGCACTCTGAGTAATTTTCTCCCCACCAGCACACATAAGCTGTGAGGCAGTGTGCATGTGCTGAGTGCGGGGGGTCCCCAGGGTGGCATAAGACATGTTGCAGCCCTTAGAGATGTTCCCTGGCATCAGGCCCTTGGTACCAGGGGTACCAGTTACAATGGACTTATCTGAGTGCCAGGGCTGTGCCAATTGCGGAAGCAAAGGTACAGTTTAGGGAAAGAACACTGGTGCTGGGGCCTGGTTAGCAGGGTCCCAGGAACACTTTCAGTCATAACTTGCCATCAGCAAAGGCAAAACGTCAGGGGGTAACCATGCGAAGGAGGCATTTCATTACAGGTTCTAGGTCCTTTCCACCGCTCGTTGGTAGGTGTGGATTAGCTACTCTATTCCAAGCTTATGACTATCAGTGGAGGTCCCCTGAGACAGCAGGAATGTCTTCATACCTGTAATCCAAGTTCTTTCTCAGGGGAATCTCAATTAAAGTCATAAGTACCCTTTCCCCCTCCCCCCCCCCCCCCCCCCACCCCCCCGGTGGAAATTACAGAGATGATTATTAAACCGATCTGACTCTGCAACATCTTGGCAAAAAGAACTTGGGCTCTGAGTGTTACAAGTTGTTCTTCTTTGAAGAAGTATTTTCGGAGTCACTGGATCAAATGACTCTTCCTCTTGGTCATACTGCACATGTGCATCGACCCTTTTGTTAGATTGTTTTCTTTCCGCTTTCTGGTTCGGACGTGTTTCCTCTCACTCCGAGATTTCGAATCGGAAACTCTAGATAACTTTCTTTGAACGTCGGTATTGTTTTGATCGCGTTTACATCTATAGTCGAGCCGATAGTACTGTCGAAAACCAATTTTAGCCCTTCTGGGCATGAGCACCCATCTTGGGCCTGTTAGGGCCTACCACGCCGAAGCCCGATGGATCGGACTCCATTTCGATTCTGGTCTCGTTGCCACTGGAAATTTCCAAACACAGACCAACACCTGGTATGTAATCTGTGTCTCTCTCCCGATCACCAAGAAGAGCATTGTGAACCCAAGAAGACGCTACATGACCAGAGAGCCAGGAGACTGGAAATGGTGTCGAAATGTACAGAGTATATCGACACCCTTGAGGAAGAACAGGCATAGATGGCAGTTTCCATTCAGGACACCGACTCTGAAGAAGACTCGGAAGAAGATAGCCAACTCATCACTGCTGGTCAGCACATGAATACGACTGCCCCTATGCCCACTCCCAAAAAGACATTGAAGACCTTGGGTGCACCACTGCCAGAGAGCCATGATTCGACCCGCAAGAAAAATGCTCAGTGACTGACCTTCGGTTCGGCGGCGAAAAAGGCCACACCGATACCGGAACCGAGCAAATCCACCAAAAGCTTAGCTTCCGAACCGAGTCAGCGCCCACACTCTTAGGAGTCTAAACCTCTACGTCGTGCCTCAGAGCTGAAAGAGGCTGTACTTTCAGGCCCAAAAAAACAGCAAACTTCGGAGCCGAAAAAGTATTCTTACACAGAACAACAAGGACTTTAAAGCCACCTAAATCAGAGCTCCAAGCCATATGATGAACAGTCCTCTAAATCATCAAAACCATCAGAATACATTTCTGAGGACACTGACATTCACCCCATTCTGGAAATCATGGATGAAAGCCAGTCAAGGATCCATATCCATAAAGAGACAGACTTAAAGAAAGTTGGCTTTTCAGGAACATCTCAATACTCCTCTACGACTGCAAAACATTTTTAAACGGAAAGAGAAGCAATAACCTCTGCATACTTCGCCCCCACATTCACCACAACTTTCTTTTTTTACCACTACCCACTAGCCCACCACCTTTACCAACTCTCTCACAGACTTATTCTCATGGTGATATGGTTGATCCTTGGGATCTGTATGATACAGATCCCATACCAGCTAATGACCCAGACCTATATCCCTCAAAACCTTCCCCACCAGAGGATACAACTGCATACATGCAGGTCATTTCTAGGACAGCTGCATACCACGGGGTACTCATGCACAGTGAGCCTTTAGAAGAGGATTTCCTTTTTAAAACCTTATCCTCCACGTAGTGCCTCCCAATGCTTCCTGACATGATCAAGCATGCAGATGAGATATTTAAGGAGCTGGTTAAAGCTAGGGTTTTAACACCATGCACAGATAAGAAATATAAGCCTGCACCTACAGATCCTGCTTATATTACACATCCGGTACCTCCAGATTCAGTGGTTGTCAGTGCTGCCAGAAAAAGGGCCAATAGTCAGTCGTCAAGAGATGCCCCTGCCCCTGACAAAGAAAGCAGGAAGTTTTGATGCTGCTGGCAAGAGGGTAGCTACTCAGGCACCTAACCAATGGTGCATTGCAAACTCGCAAGCCTTGCTAGCAAGGTATGAGCGAGCTCACTTGGACGAGGTGCAGGAGCTATTACAACACCTGTCAAAAGAACATCAGAAAAGGGCTCAACAAATTGTTGAGGAAGGTCAGGTGATAAGCAATAACCAGATAAGGTCTGCCTTTGATGCTGCAGATACAGCAGCTAGAGGTGTGAATACTGGTGTAACCATAATCAGACACGCATGGTTACGTTCTTCTGGATTCAAACCAGAAATACAGCAGGCAGTACTGAATATGCCTTTCGATAAGAAACACCGGTTTGGTCTTGAGGTTGACACCACAATGGAAAAACTCAGAAAAGTCTCAGACACTGCTAAAGCAATGGGAGCCCTATACACAACACCTTACAGAGGCTCCTTTCATAAGCAGCAATTTAGAGGAGGATTCAAGCCCCAATCTATGGAGGCTTATACCTCCAACTCTAAACAAGGTCAACAACAACAGTACCAAAGAGGGGGATTTAGAGGCGTTTACAGAGGCCAACTCTTCAGAGTCAGAGACAATTTCCAGACCTCAAAAAATTTCACTACCCCATCAAAACAGTGACTTCATAAGCATGCCACAACTCCACACATCTCCTGTGGGGGGCATACTGCAGCAATTCCACTTCCATTGGCAAAATATCACCACAGACCAATGGGTACTCTCAATTATCCGCAATGGTTATTGCCTAGAATTGATCACCACTCCTCCAAATATTCCTTCCCGTTATCACAGGTTGTCCCCAGAACACAACATTCTATTAAAAGAAGTACAATTGCTACTACTAAAAGAGGCAATAGAATTCGTTCCAAAATCTCAACATGGAACAGGGGTATACTCACTATACCTCCTCATTCCCAAAAAGGATGGCACTCTTAGACCCATTCTAGATCTCGGACCACTAAATCTATATATCTTGTCAGAAAACTTTCACATGGTAACTCTGCAGGACGTCATTCCACTACTACCAAAACTAAGATTACATGACTGCATTAGATCTCAAAGATGCTTATTTCCATATACCCATCCATCCAGCTCATAGAAAATACCCAAGGTTTGTGATAGCGGGAAAACATTATCAGTTCAAAGTGCTGCCATTTGGCATAACTGCTCCAAGGGTATTCACAAAATGTCTAGGAGTAGTAGCAGCTTACCTAAGACAACGCATACGTCTTTCCTTATCTAGACCATTGGCTAATAAAATCAAGCAATTTTATACAATGTCAACAACACACTCAATACACAATAGAAACCCTACATGCATTAGGGTTCACTCTGTTACCAAAAATCAGGTGTGCAACCTTACCTAGGTGCTATTCTCAATACACAAAAAGCCTTAGCCTATCCACATACACAAAGGATACAAGCTTTCCAAAATCTCATACCACAAATGCAGTCAAATCAACAATACACTGTAAGATTTATCATGAAACTATTGGGAATGATGGCATCCTGCGTAGCAGTAGTACTGCATGCAAGACTAAACATGAGAACACTACAACAGTGCCTCTCACAGCAATGGTCTCAAGCACACAGTCAGTTGGAAGATCTAGTGTTAGACTGCCAAATGTACAAGTCCCTTAAATGGTGGAATCTCAGCAATTTAATTAAGGGGCGGTCATTTCAGGACCCTGTGCGTCAGACCACAATAACAGATGCATCAATAATAGGTTGGGGATTTCATCTCAACAACCTAACCATACAAGGGGAATGGGATTCAAAACAGTTAAGTTATCAAATAAACCATTTAAAATTATTAGCTGTATTCCTTGCCCTAAAAGCGTTTCAACCACTTCTCAAACAAAAGACTGTCTTGATAAAAACATACAATATGACAACCATGTATTATCTAAAGAAAAAAGGCGGGACACACATCTTAACTGTCCCTTCGAGCCCAAACAATATAGAAATGGGCAATTCACAATCACATTCATCTAGTAGCAGAATACATTCCAGGAATACACAATCAGCTAGCGGATCTCCTAAGCAGAACACACCAAAAGATACACGAATGGGAGATTCACGCTCAGGTACTCCAACAGTACTTTTAAAAGTGTGAGACACCAGAAATAGACTTATTCGCAACAAGCAAAATGGCAAAACTTTGCATCCAGACACCCCACCCTTTGTCTAAGGTCAGTGCTCTATGGATCAACTGGTCATGGATATTTGCTTACGCTTTTCCCCCCTCTACCACTACTTCCACTTCTGGTCAACAAACTGTGTCAAACCTCTTTCACCATGATACTCTTAGCCCCTGCGTGGGCATGACAACATTGGTACACAACACTCCTAGACCTGTCAGTAGTACCTCACTACAAACTTCCAAACAGACCGGATTTGCTAACACAAAACAAAGGACAAATCAGACATCCCAATCCCAGTGCACTCAACTTAGTGATTTGGCTCCTGAAGTCATAGAATTTGGATACTTACCACTTCCGTTAGAATGTATGGAAGTTCACACAAGCACACAATCCTACAACTAGACAATGCTATGGTAACAAATGGAATCTATTTGTTTATTACTGTCAATCTAAAAATACTGACCCACTTACAGCATCAATACAAGATATTGTATGCTACTTACTTCATTTACAAAAGTCAAATTTAGCTTTCATCTATTAAAATTCATCTTACTGCCATATCACCATATTTGCAGACTATACACCTCACCTCACTCTTTAGAGTTCCAGTTATCAAATCCTTCATGGAAGGACTAAAACGTATTAATCCACATAGAACACCCCCAGTTCCTGCTTGGAATCTCAATATTGTACTCACAACACTAATGGGTCCACCTTTTGAACCCGTACATTCCTGTGAGTTTCAATTTCTAACTTAGAAAGTTGCTTTCCTAGTAGTGATTACTTCATTAAGAAGAGTTAGTGAAATACAAGCATTCACTCTCGGGAACCTTTTTTCCAAGTACACAAACATAAAGTTGTTCTTAAAACTAATCCAAAATTTTGCCAAAGATTGTATTACCTTTTCACATAAACCAAACAGTGGAATTGCCAGTCTTCCTCCCACAGCCAGATTCAACTGCAGAAAGAGCCCTCCACACTCTTGATCGTAAAAGAGCTCTAATGTATTATGTGGATAGAACAAAAGTTTAGAAAAACGAAACAGCTTTTGTTTGCTTTTCAACAACCACATAAAGGTAATCCTATCTCTAAACCAGGATTAGCTAGATGGATTGTTAAATGTATTCAGACATGCTGCATTAAGGCAAAATGGCAACTTTTTATAACACCTAAAGCACATTCCTCTAGGAAAAAAGGTACATCTATGGCATTCTTAGGAAACATACCAATGGCAGACATTTGCAAAGCCGCCACATGGTCTACACCACATACATTTACAAAGCATTACTGTGGATGTACTTTCAAAGCAACAAGCTGTCCTAAAAACATTATTTCAGACAACTCCAACCCCTACAGGCTAGCCACCACATTCTTGGGGAGAGCAACTGCCTTTTAGTCTGTGCATAGCATGTGTACCTGCAGCTACACATGCCTTCAATGGAGATCCCCGTCAGCGAGAACTTGGATTACAGGTAAGAAACCATTCCTTCCTCACCGACCCTCGTGGTGATGTGAACTGGACTCCTCATCCAAAAAGTTCCCAAACTAGAGGAGAAGGGGGGTCGGTTGCAGCCCACATATGAGAGCCGTCATCAGTTGTGGACCCGATCAGGGCTCCTTGGTGTCACCCCCGGTTTGCGGGCCTGGTGGCGAGGTGCACCAGGCTCGCCTACATTCTACGGTACTGCCCTGCCTGGGTACACCCGGTGCCTGAATCTGGCGCACCTGGGGACTTGGTTCTGTCTTCAGGGTGGATGTCTGGGCAGTGAAGACCTGCTGCACGCCCAGGATTTGTCTGGGGAAATAGTGGGTGTGGTTCCAACAACCTTGCTTTTTGCATGGGCCGGGTGCTCCTGCCGTCGGCAGTAGTGAACTGGGCCTCAGTGCTACTTAGGACGGAGCTGGACCTGAGGTATGCCACTTTTAAAAAGACTGTGACCTGCTGGGGCCTCTCCGGGTGGGACCAGGAGTGCTGTGCTCTGGCCCGGTGATGTCAGTGAGATGGTAGCACTGCTGGATTACGCTGAACTCTTTTCCCTGCCTGCAAATAAGTGACTTTTGATCTTTGGGGAGGAGGGGGGCTCCCCACGGGCTGGGGTAAGATTGAAGTGGCCTGCGCTGCTGGTGAGTGCAAGGGGGAACCACTTGTGCTCTGGGACTAGGTCTGGGCCTTGGAGCAGAGTACCACCTATCATCTAACTTACCTGGAGCACTCTTGATGGGATGGTGGTGCCCCGGTGTTCCCCTGAGTGCTTAATGACTCCGCACAGTAAGCCCTGGTGTGAGCACTGAGACTGCGCCCTGTGAGTTATGCCGAGACCCTGCTGGAAGCCCTGGCACCTGCTACCTAAGCATGGGGTTGGCACTGCCCCCCCTCTCCCCGCAACATCCTCTGGCGTGGTGAATCCAGAATGAGGCTGTCTAGCACTCTCTCTGTACATCCTATAAGTGGCCTTGAGGGACTGACCTGCTGTGCTTCTGTTGTCGACGCAGCTCAACCGAAGTCACACCCCTCCGCTGGGGCCGCAATCGGTGTTCTCTGAGCGAGAGATGCCCGGTGTGGGTGCCCCTCTAGGGGTACTCCTGTTGCAGAGGTGGCTAGTTGTGTTCTGGTGGGCATGCGGCTGGCCATGGTTTGATGCTTGGGGATGTGCCACCCTCCTCGCTGAAGCATTCTTTGATGTACCAGTGCAGAAGACTGTGGAAAGAAGGCAACTTCTGCAGATTGCTTGTGCAACCCATTGTGTCCACCTATAGGGGGTCTGACAGGTCAAGCATGCTGCTGGTGTTGGACAGGAAGCCTTAACACTAATACTGAATGTTTCATCCATGATGACATAGGACAAGATAACCCCTGCTGTGGCCAAGCGCAGCACAATGAACAAATACATACAGATTTGGATTGCGTTCCCATAGGTAGGCAGAGCGGCGACAGAGGTTCAGGACATTGCAGCACTGCTTGCGACCATAAAGCAGCCACGTGACATGCTCGATGCCAAGATCGAGGTGGTTGGCTCCAACGTCTCTCTGCTGTTCCAAAATCTTCGGAATGTGGTGAAGAGGATCACTGAGGCGGAAACAAGAGTGTCTAGTGTAGAGGACTCGGTTGTGACACTGCAACAAAAAGTGAATGCCCTCACAGTGGTGACAAAAGAACTGGCAGAGCGGGTCAATGACGCTGAGGGTTGCGTCCACCGCAACAATCTCGGCTTAGTTGATTTCTCAGAGGGATGCAAGGGCTCCTCCATGGACATGTTCCTAACACATGGGATCTGATCAGTATTGCCTGCGGAGTCCCTCTCCATGTTTTGTGGTGGAGAGAGCCCACAGGGCACTGGCTAAAAAAACATTGAGAGGGCAAGGCTTCAACCTGTGATTGCCACAATCCTGAATTACATAGACTGAAGCAATTGTTAAGCAAGCAGAGAAGTCAAAATAAAATCACCTACCTATCTCACCACATCATGATAATCCTGGACTATACTACAATGGTACAGCAGCATCAGTCATTAACGGCCGCTAAACAGCGCCTGCAAGACCGCAAAATACTATATACGCTGCTATACCCAGTACACCTGAGAGTGGTCTACAATTCAAAAACTTGGTTCTTTTATTCTCCTGGGGAAGTTTTCAACTGGACGGATGAATCGTAGCGTTTGAAGCCTCACACCCTGCCTTGAATGGATTAAAATATGTCCCAGGGTTAGAGAGGGAATCGCCCAACAAAGTCCACAGTGAAAAGGCGAGACAGATCCAAATCCTCATAGCATATTATCTGCGAAACGAGGAATCCTAGCATGACTCCAGCTACCTTGCGTGGCCATTACTGATTTACAACTGTTTGCGTTATACTGTACCTCTGATGTGTAGTGTGATATGCACTATGTTTGAGTGCAAAATATGGAGATAGAATTCTGTTTATCTGAAGGGATATAGTTTAGAGGGGAGTGGGGATCCATTGGGAGTGTTCGCTTGGCACCTCCTGTTGGGGCGTTGAGAAGCCACCTCCCACGATAGATACTTCCTGTTCGTTGAAGTATGGGGGTGGGAGGAGTTAGGATTGTTTTATGTTTTTTACTGTTGTAATGCGTGGTGACACTACCCATCCAATTCTGAACCATATGCAGCAGCACAGGTTAAACGTAGAGTGGTCCAGAAATACGCCAAGAGGGTGGGTGCGGATATCTTATTATTGCAGAAGAGACACCTTTGCGGCACTATGGTCCCTTGTCTTGCCAGATATGGCTATGCTCAGATATTCCATTCTGGTTTCACACTGGTGTCCAGAGGCACTGGCATATTGACCAAACCAAGTATCCCCTGCAAATCCTCTAAAAAGTGGATAGACAATCATACCAGATGCACACTGATCATGGGCAGCAATTATTGTGTATCCCTCACACTTGGCATTATTTATGCCCCTCCCTCACTGGGACAGTCCTTCGTAGGTCTTGGGATACAATTGTGGGGGGACCTGCCTGGGGACCTCCCCATAATTGGAGGCTATTGGAACAATGTGGTCAACCCCTAGATAGATCTGTAGAAATGTAGCAGGGGTGGGCAGGTCGAAGCTTAGTTCATTGATATCGGTGTTAGGTATGGTGGATGCACGGCGAGCATATCGTCGTACTGATAGTGGTTACACTTACTACTCCACAGTCCATGGCTCATTCTCTCGTATTGATTATTTCCTATTCCCCGTACACTTATTCACAGGGTGTCTAATGTTGACATTGTAGCCAGAGACTTATCTGAACTCTCCCTCATAGCCCTCAGACTGTACGTGGGGCGCAGGAGGCCTGTGTTTTTTTTTTTGTGGCACCTCTTGCCATGGCAGTTAAAGAACCATGTATTGCAGGGGCATTGCCGCTGCTGATGTACTATCGTTATTCTGCTTCCCAGCTCCTAATCATCAATGATTGGTTGTATGGCTGGTAATGTGATCCACCATATGCTGTCGAGAAATGGGTGATGAGCACCACCTTCCTGCTAGATTGCTTAAATGGAGGGAAGTGGGTTGGGTCCCTGCTACTGGGAACACTGATGGTCCTAGTTGTCTGGAGGCACTCCCTGTGACTGATGGGATGGTGGGGGAAACAGCCTGTGGCAGGACAACATGCTCAAACTGATTGCCCAGCTCAAAGGCTTTCAGAAGTGGGATAGTATTGGAATCTCCACCCTGGCGCAGACCTGAAATCATTCCATGAAATGCAGACTGAATACCAACTGCACCGCAGCCAATTCCATCACTATTTTTCAGCTCTGTCACGCTGTTACTCCATACATTAAGGACATCTTGGCTGTTCCAGAAGTTAATCCACTGAAAGGTAAACTCATGGGGGAGTCTGGGCAATCACAAAATAGTGAAGATTTATCAGTCCCTGGTCATGAATAGTTCAGACACACTGCCTGCGCTCAGAAGCTTGAGAGGCCAATATCATCAATATAACACATACATAATAGGGAAAGATATTCATCAATTACTTCCACGGTTACACTTTAGTGTTCACCGGAAACCACTGTATTTCATTACACAGTATTTATTATAACATTTTTCTCTTATTTCCATTGCCCTTTCTCCCATTGTTCATTTAAACATTTTTATGAACACCTGGTCCCTCACCTCTATTCGGCGTAACATCAAATCACATAACAAAACAAAATACATCTATGTACATCACTTATCACGAATGACACAAACAAAGGTTTCAGGGTATTATGCTTCCTAGTTGTTCTAAACGACTTGCCATTTATAGTTCCAAAAAAAGCAGTCCTCTGCTTTGAGGTAGTAGAATAGGATGTCCACAACAGTTGACAATTACACCATTGCGACGCATTTACATGGTCTCATCATTACTTCTATGCGATTCACAAATTTCCAATTCTCCTCAGAACTTTCGTCAACGTGTTTCAGCCTTCATTACTTCAAAGCCTTTTCAGGACATAGAAAGACATGGATACCTTATGAACTTTTTATGTTCTGTTTGACCCTGGTCATGTTCTGGGAGGTCAAGGTATACGCTTATCTACGAAAGCCATTTCCAGCTTTCACACTTTTTTGGCTTCAGATTAAACCTCGCAAGGTGAGACGTCTTTTCTTAGGCAGCTGCAATGCTTAAAACCGGTGCAACCGTCGCCTTCATTCCCCTGCTACATTTCATGCTGCTTCGCTCGCCATCTAGGTGAATCTCAGCAGGGGAATGAAGACGACAGTTTCACCCGTTTTAAGCATTGCAACTGCCTAAGAAAAGATAAGATTTTGACTATAAACTTATACGGGAACTAAACTTGCTGTCTGATATAGATCTGTCCACTGCCCATGTTACTGGCTCTCACAACATAGGTGTCAACTTTGGCTCTTTGCTTTATTTAATTCCTCAGATATAGGTGATAATGACATCTGCCAATGTTCTCGTGCAAACCTTATAAAGAATATGCATGCCACATATTGACAATTTCTCTGTGCAGATTACAAGTCCATGCAGGTGCTTAATTAAATATGTGTTCCAGGCTCTCCCAAAACGTTGGTTTGCCCACTGTGCAAAACAAAAATATTTTATTAACCTTGGCCTAAAGTAAAAATTACAATAAGTCAACTAAAAAAGATAAAAAGGCTAGGTTGAGGACGGCTAAGCAAATTCAACAACGCCCTGTCCTGTTCCTCAATTTGAATTTAGTGAAAAGCTGAATCCTGAAATATTGAACATGTCGTTCCCCCCCCCCCTCCAACTTCAAATGGTCCATCTTGATCTTATCAAAACGAAAACCATTGTATGCCAAAATGATATCTGGCCAGAACTCTGATGTTTGTAGGAACAAAACAGTGGCATAAACTTCTTTAACAGTTTCAGATTAGAAAACTCTTACCTTCCTTTAGAAGAAAACTTAGGCGGCATCTGCTCTAAGTTTGAGGTCCATTCTGCATCTCAGCATCCCCTCCCTTTTGGTGGTCATTGCTATTATATTTTCTAAGCCTTGATCTCATCTTAATTCATCTTTACACTACTCACCTCTTGTGTTCCTTTCATTGTACTCATAACTTCTAGCTTTTATAGTTTTTGTATGACTATTTTGGTCTTTTATTAATATTTTTTTCTGATTTGTTTGTCTATTGCGATTTCAAGCCAGGTACCTCGTATTGTTACACTCGATGAATAATAAACTAAACAGAAGTAGTGCCTCTCTGTAATAGGACAGTGGTTTCCAGGCCATAGTGGCTGGGCCATTTTAAAAATGGAAAAATTTGCAAAAGCTAACAAGTTTCCGTATTTGGTAATTATTTATAATGCAACACGTCAGCAATCTAGCTTTTGGGCACAGCATTCGGTTAACAAGCACATAAAGTTATAATAAACAAATGTGCTCTTGAACGTTCAATATATCAGAGAGGGGAACAAAATGACACTATGATAGCTGAAACATTCACAAGTGTGTTTAATGAGAGGTGCCAGGATGAGGAAAATGGTAATCAACTCATGCAGTAACAGTCGGGAACATTTTTGGGGAGAATAGTTTGTGAGAAATCAGCATTATGAAGAAGAATGATAGAAGGCAGAGGGATTAAATAAGGTGTTGAGCAAGAATAGATGGAACATGTATACTGGAAAGAGACGAAGGAATGGAGATTCAGTGTTATTGAAAGTATGTACTTATATTTCTTATGTCTACTTCACTACACAATCTGCCATATGTGACCTAATGCATGATTGCACTAATACTTTATCAGTGTTTCACCTCTGTTTGCTCTCCAGTCATCACTTTCCTTTCTGTTTCTAGGACTGACACATGTTGAAGCAACTGTCAATGCTCTAGTTGATATTGTCCATGGATACTGTACTTGTGAGCTGGACTGGATCAACATGGCCTCTAAGATCTATACACAGATGCTACTCTGCCCTGTAAGTGTTATTTTACTCTCCACACAAGGTTGGATTACCATTGTGAAGATTGCATACTGTTTGTTTGTGGATTTGCATGTGATATCCATTCTGGATGATTCCCTTTGACACCTGAACATTTAACAATTGATCAACGTGATTTGGGCTAGGATTTGTTGGTGGGCCTGCACACCTTAAGGTTGCAGTGCGGTTGCAGTATGGCATTGGAGGGGGAGGGGTGTTTGGTAATACATTGTACAAGGTGGGTTTGGGCGAAATATCTATATGGTTCCCTTCATTTGAACTTTGGACTGGCTCACCCCAGGTACAATATAAATATTAATTAATTAGTAGGAGAGGGGCCTAACAACATGCTGTTACTGAGTGTAAGTATCAATTGGTTATTAAAAAAGGTTGTGTGTCAAATAGAGGTCATGAAAATTAACATAAATATGATATCATAGTAAGAGTGACTTCATTTGTCTTACAGGACCCCGCTGTGAGCTTCTCCTGTAAGCAGGCTCTGATAAGAGTACTGAGACCTAGGAATACAAGGCGTCATGTAACTTTGCCCTCTTCTCCTCGGAGCAACACTCCTGTAGGTATGGAACGCCTTGCCTTTCAGTCTCCTGATATTTCTAATTGCTCCTTGAGAAGCATTAGACCTACAAGAAAAATACATTTTGTACTAGAATCAGACAGGTAATGGTGAATTTGGCATGGGCATGGAATGAGGGCCCAGTGTGGAAGTTTGAAGTCAAACTCACCTATCAGGAATGACTTTAAAACAAGGTAGTATGTAAAGAAATTATGACATTCTGAAGTGTGATTATTTCATAGTTTGTTCATGGAATGCTGACCAGTTATGCTGCTTAGGGGGTGCTCCTAGATCTAGCATCCCTTATTTGGATACAGCCAGAACCACACAAAAAAGACTTGTCTTGTGATTCAGCGAGTAGTACACAGAAGAAAACAAGCACTGGCAAACCCGGTAATCTAACCTTGACTTCTTAGAACTTTACCAGTGTGATGGCTCCCTGTGTATTCCAAGAATATTCACTTTACCAGACATCATGAAGTTAAACTTTATTAAGAACACAATGAAGTATTGGAGGCATATGCAACAAAAAAAAGAAAATATGCCACCACTCCTAATGTATTTTACTTAAAGCATTTAAAAAAAGAACAGTATGTACCACTATATCAAACAAAAACTGGTATCATTATGATGTGCATGGATGTACCTTATATTACATTAGATACAAAAATTAACCCAATCCACCCAGCTCATTTTGGAGAAGCACACTTATGCACTATATCAGGATCTGTGCTATAACACTGCTAATAATATTTGTCAGGGAAGAGTAAAGCCCACATTAAAACCTTTTTTTTAAAGATAACCATTCAGACTTACTGACGGCAAAAAACCAAAAGCACATCAAAATGCTTGTCAATGCAAAATGTCCACACTTGCATAAAATCCATCATGAAAATAAGACTACTGCTTCCAGAATCAACAGGTCACACAGGAACTTCCTTTTCTACTTCCCAACAGTGGAAAAGACATACATTCTTGCTTCCCTATCAAACCCTAGTCTCAAGTGCATAGACAAAACACCATCATTCAATATAATCACAATGTGTAAGAAATTGGGTTATTAATTGAGGGGAGTACGTATCCACCTCAAATAAAAACCACAATCCTTGTCGGGGTAATTTACTAAGGTCATTTTATAAACCTGAGCGCAACCCCCTGGTAGCTTATGGTACAGATCAGACAGCCTTAACTTAGAGGTAATTTGTAAAGTATGTATGCAGTACTAAAACATTAATAACCTTGAAATGCAAATCAATATAAATCCGAAAATGAATTGGAACAATAGTGTACAATTAAATAAACATAATGACACATAAATGACAAGAGTTCTACAAGAGGAACCAGAGAGTTTAATTTTAAGTTTTAGGTAGGGAAAGTGCTAATGATAGTCAATGGTTGTGGCATAACAGGACCAAAGTGCAATTTGACGATTGCTGCAATGGAGCTCAGATCAAATACACAAACCTGGTTCATCCTGGTCAAAGGTTCAGGACCTCGGATAGACTCGCAGGGGCCAATAGGAGGCTCTGGGACAGATCCAATAGACACTGCTCAGCTGGGCAGTTGCAGGTAAAGGCCTCTTAAAGCTTGTGCCCTTTTAGCTTTAAGAGGAGGTCAATTTTATGACCCTTGGAGTCCATTCCTTTGTCTGGATACAAGGGGAAGAGCAGGTCCAGCCTTCTAGCCTTTTCTCCTTTCTCAGACAGAAAGACTCGGTCCTATTCTAATCTTCCACAAGTCCAGGAATGTTCTGAAGTGGGTACCTGGAGATGTCACATTTATGCCTGGCATGAGGTAGAGGGTGGGACCATAACCATTGGGATAAAGCTTCCTGGGGCTAAGTATACCTACTTTGGGCGCTTTTAAGATGGTTGAAAGTCTTCAGCCGCACTAAACTTGATCTCTGAGGGCTGTTTGTGTGTGGGGAGTACAGTATGGAAATCCTAGTGCCCTCTCACATCAAACATTAAAATCCAGTACCCCCACAAACTCGGAGACAGACATCTGATAGGGCAAAGCTGAACTTTCAGTAATGAGACCATCGGTACACCCTAATTATTTTGGCATTCTGTGTTCCTCCTTTGAAGTACACCCCTAATGTCTTATTAAAAAATCCAAACAAACCTGTCATTCAAGCAAGATCTGACACTGCAATGCCTAGTGTGATAGGCTGGAAGGATAAAACAAGGGTGCAGGCCTGGGTGTTAGCTACATCTGCTGGTGACAGGGTTGGCATCTGTGAAGGTAATCAAGTCCTTGGGCCCACCATGCATGCCATCCTGTCAAGGCTACAACGAAACCTACCCAGGCCTTTTGTCCCTGTCCCGGAAGCACATTCACTCTGTTTGCGCCCACTGAAATGCTAATTACTCACTGGCAGAAAGAGATCAACATTCAGATTTAGCTCCCAGGACCAGGCAGGGCAAAGGTAATTATTTTTTAATTTGTCTTTCTCAAATATTTATTAATTAAAAATATGGCTTCACCCGTGAATTTGGCTTATCCTAAATATTTTGGAAAGTCCAGAAATTACATTTGTACCTGTTTCAAAGGTAGAGATAAGTTAATAAACGTAATATTGTATCCCATTGCTTTTCTTACGAAACAGCCAACCCTCCTACAGTGAAACTAGCTTTTAGGTGCTAGTTGTTGTAAGATATGTTTACCATTAACTTTTACATGCCCTACTTTTAAATACTATGCACCCTGCCTTAATGGACAGTAAGGCTTAATTTGGGGTGACCTAGCTATTCAAAAGGTGGGTTTTAGTTCTGTCAGAAGTGTTACTTTAACAGGTTGAATGTGCAATTTAAACCTTCACTGCCAGGCTACTAGTGGCAAGTAGTGGCACAATGAGTGCAGCAGCCCGCTGGTGACATTTAACCTACAGGCCCTGGGTACACTGTGAGTACCATATACTAGGGGCTTATAGGTAAGTTTAATATGTCAATCATGAGTATGCCAATTTTACCATGTTGAAAAGAAAATCACAATCACTTTGACTGGTTAGCAGGCATACAGTGGACTGGGTTCTATAGGCTGCAAAAATTGGGCTCAGAAAAATGGCAAAAAACAATCCATGGTGACCTTGCAGAAAGGTCAGATATCCAACATAGTCCAGTTACCAAATGCCTGTCCCCACTGGGCATCTGTGGAAGTTGGCTTTGGTTGTGGAGGGATCCTCGGACAGTGAGAGGATGAACTGTGTGTCATGGGCATTGGAAATTATGTTGAGTTTGTGGGATCTGGCGGTGTTAGCTAGGAGGGTCCTAAACTCCCAGAGTCAAAAGACTTGTTTAACTTCCCCTTTCTAAGCTGTTCTCCATCCAGAAGGATGTTTTATTTTTAGATTGTATTGCACTACTTAAAGGACGCTTTCTTACACCTATGTAGGGCGCTGAAACGCTTGCCTACGTTGGTAGCCCGCTACACTATGCAGTGTGTGTGGTGGGAAAGATGATTTTAATTTGCTTTTATGTGGATAGTGTTTTGATGCCGTGCCTGATGACCTTCGAGATGTGGTTATCATAAGTGACACAGAATGTAGCAATGTGGGGAATGATAAATTGTGAGACAAATGTACAGTTTTATAGTTTTCGGTATGCTGGTAACTTTGAAGAGCTCTACCGGTCTCTTAATGGTATTCCTTATGATTGTATTCTGCTTAGCTGGTTACTGTCCTGGGTTATCCAATCCCAAATGTCTGCATAGTTGTGGTCTTGAGTTGGCATGGCTGGAGTTAGAGAAAAGTGGAGAAATCATTTGGGATGAGCACTATTATTCAGCAGTGTCTGACCGATCACTCCAGTTATTCTCTGTCAGTTTATTTAGTGATGTCTGTTTGTTTTGCTTATACAGTACTGACAGACAACCATCACAGCTTATATGTCTATAGGAACGTAAGAGGTAGAAGTTACAATTTTCTGCTGACTGCTGCATGTTATAGTCTTAGTAATTTTGTGTGACACAACTGTTATATATGCAAGCACGTAACAGTATAATGCCCTAGTGAATCATAGCTTAGCCCTTCCTTCCTTACCTGTCTATCAAACAGTTTGCTGATTGGGTTGTTTCCAGTCTCTTGATTGTAGGCTGAGTATTGCACTTGGGGGTAAAACTGTTGTGTTGGTTCTTTTGCTGGAATGAGGGTGATGCATTTATCCAGGAAATAGCCATATGTTCATCTATCTTTGAAAGTATATCTGCCCCTAATTATTTCTAATGCTGGCTGGTAGTGAGTTCCAGAACGTGGCAACTTGTGCTAAGAAAGCAGTGCTTCCTATTGATGTCTAATGACAAGGTGGTATGATTTGTGCAAGCTTAGAGCACAGTGTTTTTTCCTTGCATTTAGCTTGCAGGTTTAGCAGTCCTTCTCCATGAGAGGTTCTGTGGTAATGCAGAGTGCGTTTAACATTGCCCTTCTACCTGTAGGTAGCCAACAAAGTGATTGCAGGACTGGAGTTGTGTTCTCATGGGTGTAGATGGAGAAGAAGTCTTGCTGCTGCATTTTGGATAAGTTGCATTTTACATATTATGAGTGGCTACACTTAGGTATAAGCTGTTGGCATAGTCAAACTTTGAGATAACAAGTGTGAGGATGGCTTGTAGTTGGTTGGTATACAAGGTAAGGGAAGAAGCAATAGTGTTTTCATTGTGTGGAAGACACTCTTGGTATCCAGGAGATATGGAGATTTTAGGGCTCCCCCTTTCCAGCTTCCTTGTGGAGTTCCTCAAGGATCCCTTCTAGCCCCTTTCTGGTGAACCTATGTGTAGCTCCCTTGGTAAAACTTGTTCCCTCATTTGGCTCCAGTTGTCATTTTATGCCGATGATACCCCGATCATTATTTCCACCATGTATGATAGGGATAGAGTGGCCGCTAGATTTCAGGCATGCATGCAGGAGGTGAGTGTTTGGATGAAGATGAAATGGCTCAAAATGAATGGTGAAAAATCAGAGATAATAGTTTTGGGATGAATATTGTCATCTACAATGAGCAGTGGTGACCAGACAGTTGTGGCACCTTACTGTTCCTGTTTCAGTAGTAAGAAACCTGAGTGTTTGGTTTGATAATCTTCTGTCATTTGACACCAGAGTGAACAGGACGGTGGGCGCATGTTTCTGGCTGATCTGGATCTTGAGGAAAATCCTCATTCTGCTTCGGCAGGAATTCAGTATCGTAGTAGTCCTCGCCCTTATTACATTTCGGTTGGACTACTTTAATGTGTTGTATCTTAATATCAGTCAACTTTACTTGAACAAATTAGAAATGATCCAAAATACAGCACCGCGCTTAGTTCTTGGATTAACCAGACATGTCTCTGGCTCAGATAGGCTGCATCAACTGCACTGGCTTTGTCAGGAAACTGGTGGCTTTCAAAGTCCTCTGCTTGGTGCATAAGGCACTAAATATTTTCAGAGCTCAGGATTTCTTAGGGTGGCTTTGAACTGGTATATGCCCAGTAGTCCTCTGAGATAAGCAGGGATTTTTCTGGTTGGTATCCCTCTGACCAGTACAGTCAGATGGGGTGATCAAACCTTTTCGATGGCAGCAGGGAAATTATGGAACTCTTTCCCGGACACTATTTGTAGAATTGAGGCACACCTGGCGTTTCACAAACAACTGAAAATATGGCTGTTTACTTGGAAGCTAGATTTGCTGGCACTTTATCTTCCTCAGGTGTTTGCTGCCTGTGTTTGCAGCGTTTGCTTAAGCACAATCCAGCTAACCCTTTTTTTTTGTTTTTTTGTTTTTTTTCAGTGCTTAGATACTCTTGGGTCATATGCGCTTTTTAAATGATACAAATACACCTGCAAGTTCTGCTTCTGTAATTGTATTGCGGGGTTTTCCCAAAGTAGACCTCCGTGCCACCACCAAAAATGCAAAAAGCCTAAGCTTCACCTCAAGGCATAGGACCATACATATGGATTCATTGGTCAGGGATATTTGCATTCGCTTTACCACCTCTCTCACTTAGTCCATTCTTGGTTTAGAGGCTTGGGCAAACATCCCTCACATTCAACCTAGTGGCACTTCCCTGGGCCAGACAGCCCTGGTATACACCTCTCCTCAACCTTTTCCTGGTGCCTCACGAGAATCCACCCAGCTTTCAGACCTTCTCACACAGATCCAGGACACGCCCAGACACCCATATCCCAAGCAGCTAAGTCTTGAGGTTCGGCTGCTGCGGTCTTAGAATTTGTCTACCTCAACTTACCTTCAGTGTGTGTGTTAAATCATCCTCAAGGAAGTACTCAGGCCTACAACATGAGTTTGCTTTGCAGCTAAATGGAAAGCATTAGTGTACTACTGCAATCCCAGCTTCATAAACCCGCTCAAGGCAACAGTCAAAGATAGTGCCTGTTACATTCTTCCCTGGCAAACAGCAGCCCTTGCTTACACTTCTATTACACTTCACTTGGCCCTTTTGCTGCCAACCTTCAGACCAAGGAACATACTTCACTTTTCGGAGTCTCAGTCATTAAGGCCTTCATGGTGTAATTCCACCAGGGCGTTGCCTGCCCCTCTAGAATCTCAACAAAGTTCTCACCAGACTTATGGGCCTCCTTTTGAACCACTTCACTCTTAATGTTTTCTGTACCAATCCTGGAAGGTATCCTAAGTAGCCATTCACCTCCCTCAGTTGTGTGAATGTACTTCAGGTTCTAACCCTTCAAGGGCCCTTCTTTCAACATCATGCAGATAGGTTGGTCCTAAGGACAAATTCTAAAACTCTCCTCAAGGTGGTGGTCTCTTCCTACCTCTTTCAAACTATCTAGTTCCAAGAGTTATTTTCCCATCCAGAGTCCATTGCAGAGAAGGCTCTTAGCACAGATGTCAAAAGGACCCTCCTGTGATGCATTGATTGAACAAAATATTTCCTTAAGACACAACAATTCTTTGTCTCTCTCAAATACCATAAAGGCCATGATATCTCTGAAGTGGGATTAGCATGTTGGTTGGTCTAATGTATCCAGACATGTTATGCTAAAGGCAAAGGATTATGCTTTTCCCTCCCAGACTCTTCTCTGCTTGCAAAAAAAGGTAGCTTGTATGGCTTTCTTGGGTAACATACCTATAACTGACATCTGCGAAGCAGCTACCTGGTTTCCTCTGCATACTTTCACCAAGCATTACTGTGGGGATGTCTTAGCATGGCAGCAATCTAATCTTTGCTAAGCTTTACTTTGTACACTTTCATTCAACTCAAATATCCTCTAGCTAGCCTTTGCTTTGCTTAGTGGAGAACTGCTTTGCAGTTTATGCACAGCATGTTTATCTACAGCTACACATGCCACAAACTGAAAATGTTACCCTGTAAGCATCTTTCTGATGGCAACATCTACCTGTGGATTCCTCACCTTTTAATTATCCCCGTGCACCAGTTGAAGGAAACATTTCTTGATAGCCCTCCCATGTCGACAGGGGGTGTTGGTATCACCTTAGATCTGCATGTGGCAGAGCATGACATCACTGGAGCCATAAAGAGTCCCTGTCAGCTTGCTGACATCCGTTAACTTTTTTCTGCGCCTTCAACACTTAATTTGTTTTCCATACTGTCCGATAAGGGGTTGTCAAATTTTCAGCGTTTTTTTCTTATAGGCAGTGCATTTTTTCGAGCAGTGTCACCACCTTGGAAAGGGTGTTTTATCCTTGCAAAGCCTGTGATGGTCAGATGCAGATTATTGACCTGTCTTTAGTGTTTGAAATCAGATCGTGTTGATTCATTCTTCAGTTGCCAGCGGATAAATCTGAAGGCCCTGAAGAAGACAGAGTCCAAGGTTGTTTATGGCCAGAGCAAGGGATGAGCAAAAAGGTTTCGCAAGTCTCGTCCACGATTCAAAGGACCATCTTCTAATTCTTCGATGGTGGTGAAGAACCTTAAGAAGCAAACTCATGAGTCTCGACATAAGTTTCATCTAGTGCCAAATCGCTGAGGTCCGGATCGCCACATCTGAAGTCAGAGGATGATAGTCACCCTATGCTGGCTTCATTTCCGGCTCCGCTCCAATGTCACCTACGGTACTAACACTGCTTCGGACTCCAGATCGTGCAGTACAAGATAGGACGACCTCCATTCCTCAACAAGAGTTAACCAACTTTTCAAGCTCTGGGTAGACATCCCAGTCACTTCTTGAATACCATGTTCAGTATTTTTAATAGTATGGTGGTCCCATCTGGAGAACCTGTGGGCCCCATGGATCCATTAGCTTATTCTTTGGAAGGCTTTGATGCCTTTCCAGCAGGCACCCTGTATGCCATTCATGCTTATGGCACAGATACCCTGGCCGACTCCGGCATCAGTGGAGGTTCTTAAGAACAACACACATCCTTGGCTCTAGCATCGATGGAGGATCTTAGGGAGAACACACCACTTCCTTTGGTTCTTCCTCCCTTAGAGGTTTTCACTGATGGCACCAGCTACCTTTGTGCCAAGCTTCTACTCCAGTGCCTCTTCTGACCTCTCTGGCGCCATTACAAATGTCACCAGCGTCAATATCGACATCATTCACTCCTCCATCCTTTCACTTTTCTCAGGATACTAAGCGCAGACCCAAGAGAGAGGCCCATTGGCTAAAAGAGGAAGGACAATATTTCTTTGGGGATCAAGATTCCCAAGAGGAAGAAGGATAGATTGTGGAGCAGTCTTCAGTGGGCTCAGATTTTGATGTGCTAAAAGACGCAAGTGATTTGGACACATCCCCAGACTGGAAATTGCTGTCTCCAAAGGGTATTCCACCTTCTTAGGTCAGTATGCATCATTCGTTGATCAAAAAAGCTGTGGAAATGTTGGATCTTCCGCTCCCAACCAGATGTTCTAACTGAGGTGCTCTACTCTGTTTCAGCGCCATCTGAGCCTCTGTTAACCTTCAATGGGGCTTTCACAGAGAGAATTTTTGCCATTTTTGCAGAAACCTAATACTGCCATGGCTGTGTTGAGGCAAATTGCTGGACTTTATAAACAGGTTCCTAGTGATCCTTCTTTTTTATCATCACATCCGTCACCAGAGAGTCTTGTGGTCCAAGCCTCATGTCCTTCGAAGTTGACCCCAGGTCCCTTCCCAACTTTTCCAGCTGATAGGGAATCCAAGAAAGTGGAACCAGCCAGCCAAGAAGGTCCGCTCTTCTGGGGGCATGGCTCTTAAATCAACTAATGGTACTTGCATCCTAGGGAGATACATTTATGCCTTCTGGATTCAGCCCATACAGTTGTTTTTAAATTGTTTGAAGATGTACAGATTCATTTCTCAGAATTACTCAATGGACAAGCTGCGTTCTGACAAGTAATACAGTTGGTTCTGGATAGAGCAAATTCTGTGGCAAAGGCAAAGCGTACTTCAATTCCCACCCCTCGATATGCATGTTAAGATCTGATTTTTCTCAACAGTGTCAGAATACTCTTCCTGATATACTCTTTGATGGTTCATGTCAATTCGAAGCTAATGCAGACTCTACTTTAGAGCGTTTCAAAGACACTAAAGTCAGAGCTCATTCCTTGGATCTTCAGTCTCAGCCAAGGGATTATAGACCATTCAAGAGGCTTTTCATTTTGTGGACGCCAACAGGATGGCCAGCAACAACAGCAATAGCTTCAGCAATCTTCTGACCCTCCCTGTCGAAGGTCATTCCCCTCCCTCCTCTTCCTCATCTGCTGATAATGCCGGAAAAGAGCCCTAGTTTTCCATCTGAGAGCGTGCTTTACTAGTGGGAAGATGGTTGTCCCAGTTTCTACATCAGTGGGAGTCCGTAACATGGGATCTTTGGGGGTTCTAAGTATTGTGGAAATGGGGTATGCCATACCATTCCAAAGTTTTCCTCCACCCTTTACATCCCAACCAAATACACTTTCCATAGACCATCATCAGTTCCTTCAATGGGAATTCCAATCTATACTTGAAAAGGGCACAGTATAGTTGGTTCCAGAGTAGGAATGGGGTCAGGGATATTAATCTTATGTCCTAATTCTCAAGAAGGGTGCTCATTTATGTCTAATCCTGGACCTCAGGATTTTGAACTGATTTCTCAAATAGGAAAATAAAAAGAATGTTGAGCCTAGCTCAGGTGCTTTATGTGCTGGAAAAAGACTGGATAGTGTCAATCCACTTGGATGCTTACTTCCACATCCCTATTTTCCAGTCACACAAAGAATCTTCGCTTCAGAATGAAACCCAATGCTATCAGTCCGCAGTCTTCCTGTTTGGCCTCACTTCTGCAACTCTGGTCTTCATGAAGAAGAATGCAGTGGTAGAAGATCATCTTAGATGGTCGGAAACATCAGTATTCCCTTACCTGAATGATTATCCCATCAAAGCCAAATCTCCGGAGTTGGTATTGCATCATTAACAGGTTACAACAAAGCTATTTTTCAAACTGGGCTTTTTCATCAACAAGCCCAAATTTCACCTGAAGCCCTCTTAGCGCACACTCTTTATCAGAGAAGTAGTGGACACAACTGCTAGTCGAGCCTTCTCCCCTCAGAGGATTTAAGACTTTCAGGCTACGATAAAGCTGTTTCAGGATTTACCAATTATTCCAGCCCTGAAGGTCTTAAGTCTGCTAGGTTCCTGTATACTGTTGGTCACACTGGCACTCTGGACAGTGTCTATATGCTGCTTCCTGCCCGGCTTCACCTGCTGGTGCCTCTGTGTCTGATCTCCTCAAGAGCCGGCCTGCTCTGAGACCGAGGCCCGCCTCTGTCCGCAGGCACCCACCTGCGCCTTAACCCTGATGGCCCAGTGGCCATCTGCTTATATCGGTCTCTGTCTTTTCTGCTTTTTCCTCTTTTCGTCTGCTTGCCAGTTTTTCTCCTTACTCTTTTGCACCCTTGTGCGGCATCGTTTCCCATGTTTCCTCGCTGCTTCCCATGCAGCTCCCCGGAAATCCCTTTCCTGCTGACCACCACTCCCTCTCCTTAACTGTGACCGCTGTGGCGGCGGCAGTGGGAGCACCACTGGCGCGCCAAAGGCAAGTCAGTTTGTGCCCATCCACGCCTGGACCGCGCCCAGTGCCACGGGCCCTGGTTCCCACTCCAACCGCCGGTACAACGCCAAAGCTCTGCATACCCTCAGCTGCGGAATATCTTCAGCCTGCCACCTAGCCAACCCAGACAACACTTATGGCCCATTCTCCTGCCTCTTCTGCTTCCGCACCTGCTCACACCAAGCCCAGGACGACACCTCAGGTGCATACTCCTTATAGGAAAGTACCCTCTTTCTTGGCATGATTACCCCCATTTTCTGCCTGTTTCATGGACTTCATGAGTGCAGGGACTCCATTTTACGTGTGTACTGGACATAGATATGATAGAGACTTCTAATTGCAGATTCCTTAATTTAGAATTTTCCCCCTGGCGTCAGACTGGATCAGGAGAATTTTTTTCGGGCAGTACCCTTGCCCATCAGTAGGTGGCGTCAGTCGACTCCGTGCGCATCGTAGTCGCAGTGATGACGTCGGTAGTAGTACATAGATGCCGCCTCAGCGCAGTGACATCAGTTCTTTTCATTACGTGCCACGCGCTGATCCAGAGCGAGCTACCCTGGTCTCTTTTTGACAGAGTTTGACTGTTTTGTCGAGATTTTGTTGAGTTTTTGGGTCGTTGAGATGTGCCCGAAGACCGGTTTCAAGCCATGTCAGGACTGTCACTGCATGATGTCGGGGATGGATCTGCATCGGGTCTGTTTGTGGTGCTTGGAGTGCGACCACAAACCGAAGTCGTGCTCTGAGTCCTGGGCCATGCACCCGAAGGCTATGAGGGAGCAGTCCCTAAATCTCATGGCGACCCAGTGCTAGACTCTGCGTAGGTCCCTTTCTCGCTCGAGGGAAAGGTCTCGAGACAACTCGTGATACCACCACCAGTCGTCTTCCTCGAAGTCTTTGGGCACAGGTAAGAAGTCGTCGAAGCGGTCCTGTCACTTTTCGACTTCACCCCATCGCTCAGCTGATGCGACGCGGGAGGAGCGTCAACGCTCAAGGCCTCCTTCTTCGGAGCCTACTTCTGGGTCCGCTCCACGCTTCCTTGAATTTCGGGAGCTGGAGCGACCTCTGCCCAATTGAAGGAGCTTTATGAGGCCATGCGCCTCATGTTTTGGCAGGCTGACCCAGATACGGCGCCTTCGGGCCCAAGGGGTTCGGTCGGGGGACCTTTGGGTTCTGTGGCTTTGGCTCTGGCCACCGAGGTCCCCTTAGAATCCACTCGCGGATCCACACTGACGCCGATCGTACCAGTGAGACCTTCCCTGTTGCTGGTTGGATTGTCGACGCTCCCGATGTTGGTGGTGCTCACCATCGACGTCAACCTAATCCTCATCCCCGATGACTGAGTCGGAACGGTGTCAGCCGACCGCCGTTCCTGGCTTCGATGGGGCCTATTCACCCCATGTCGGACTTGAACCCTTTTCCTTATTGGTACGAATTCAGGGATGGACTGGAGGGGTTGCTGGACCCTTATGAATACCAGGATGACCCTACTTTGGACTGGGAACAGGAATTGGGTGAGGCCAGTGGCCTGGATACCTCTCCAGACATTGGCATGCTGCCGCCTCCTACTGTGGCTAGGACGGAGGGAGCAACTTATTCTATGGTGGTCAGTAGGGCTGTTGTCCTTGGCCTTTAGCTGCCCACTGTACAGTTCAGGGATAATCTCCTGACGGAGGTGCTTCAGCCAGGGGCTTCCACATCTGAGACCCTTCTGCCATTCAATGAGGCCCTCACCGATGTCCTCTTACGTACTTGGTTCAGACCCAACACAGGGGCTCCTGTGAACAGGACTATCGCACGCCACCATTGGCCCACCTCGAACGACCCTAAATTCGTGTCCCAACACCCCACACCTGAGTCTTGTCATCCAGGCTTCCTCTTTCTCAGGCGCATTCCCTTCTGCATACCTGGATAGGGAATCAAAAAGGCTTCAACAATTTGGGATGATGTTTTCTTCCTCCAGTCTTGCGCTGTGGTCCGTGAACACCACATGCCTTTTGGCCTGCTATACCCCCCTTTCTGTGGGATACGGAAGCGCAAGTTCTGCCCCAGATACTGGAGGAGGCCCGTTCTATTGTCTCCCAAGCTGTCACTGATTGGAGAGATGCGACGAAGTTCACGATCCGATGTGGGCGGGCCACAGCCGACTCTCTGGGCAGATCGGTTGCTACGACGATGGCCTTGAGATGCCATGCCTGGTTGCGTACTTCTGTTTTTTTTCATGGGATGTCCAACAAACTCTTATGGACATGCCCTTTGATGGCTCCCGTCTCTTTGGAGACGAGGCGCAGACTCTGCTTTGGAGAGGTTCAAGGACTCCAGGACTACGGCTTGGTCCCTTGTCCTTTCTGCTACCCTTCATCCCCAACAGTCTGCCTTTTGTGGCCACGGAAGGGGCTCCCTGTCATGTCCCCAGGCACCGTGCCACCCATGAGGTTCAGCCGCTGTATGGCCGGGAACACAGAATTCCACGTGGGCGCTGGACAGGACACCAAAGGTCTGCCCAGTTAGCCCCTGCTGCAGCCTCCAAACCCTCATAGTCCGTCCCCTCACTCCGATCCAGTTGGCGGCAGGATTCACCATCACCTGCCCCACTGGGAATCCATTAATACGGACAGGTGGGTTTTGCAGATAGTTCGAAAGGGCTATTCCCTCCCCTTCGAATCTGCCCATCAGCCATGCCTCCATCAGTCAGCCATCTTCCAGAGGACCATTTGGCACTTCTCTGCCAGGAAGTCGTGGCTCTCTTGGCCAAGCGCATCATAGAGAAGGTCCCTATGCCAGAAGTAGCTCGTGGTTGTTATTCCTACCACTTTCTGGTGCCTACAAAGGCTTAGGTCCTATCCTAGACCTTCGGGACCTCCATTACTTCCTCAAGAAGGAGAAATTCAAAATGCTCACCCTGGCTCAGGTCGTGTCTCCCTTAGACCCAGGATACTGGAAGGTTGTGTTGGACTTGTAAGACGCTTATTTCCACATTCCCATCCTGCCTGCCCACAGACGTTACCGCAATTAGAGTTAGGTCACAAGCGCTATCAGTTTACCGTGCTCCCCTTCGGCCTTACCAGCGCCCCTCGAGTGTTCACAAAAATGATGGTGGTGGTTGCAGCTCATCTGCAGGTTATGGGTCTCAGTCTTCCCCTACCTCGATGACTGGCTGTTGAAGGCTTCGTCCCAGAAAGTAGTCTCCCTCCTTCGGACTACAGTGAGCATCCTGCATACTCTGGGGTTCACTATCAACATGCCAAAGTCATACCTGATTCCCTCTCAGATGCTCCCTTTCATCGGAGCTGTTCTAGACACAGTGCAGTTTCGGTCTTATCCTCCCGAAAAGCGAGTCCAAGATATTCGGGCTATGATTCTGATCTTTCAGCCTCTGTTTTCAGTTTCAGTGAGACTGACTGAGGCTGCTGGGCCTCATGGCCTCCTGCTAGTAACACATGCCAGATGACATATGCGGGCTCTGCAGTGGAACTTGAAGTTCCAGTTGCCCCAGCATTAGGGAAATCTCTCCGACATATTGAACATCTCGGAGGGGACTGCAACAGACCTGCAGTGGGTGGCTTTTGAATCCACATTGGGTCCACGGCAGATCCCTCTACCTTCTGCAGCCAAATCTAGCCATAGTGACGGATGCTTCACTTCTAGGTTGGAGCAGTCACATGGAAGAAGTGGAGATCAGAAGCCTCTGGTCTTCGGCGGAGTCTAGGCTCCATATCAATCTTACAGAGCTCCGGGTGATCAGGCTTGCATTGAAAGCATTTCTTCCCTCTCTCAAAGGGAAAGTAGTGCAAGTGTTCACGGACAACAGTACCGCCATGTGGTACTGCAACAAACAGGGCGGGGTAGGGTCCTGGACCCTTTGTCAGGAGGCACAACACCTCTGGACATGGCTGGAACATCACAGCATTACCCTGGTGGTTCAGCATCTGGTGGGCTCTCTGAACTGCAGAGCAGACTAACTCAGCCGCCGATGCATGGTCGATCACAAATGGAGTCTCCATCCAGAGGTGGCCCAAGGTCTCTTTCAGCGTTGGGAAGAGCATTGGTTGAATCTGTTCACCTCTGCAGAGAACACACAATGTCAGCTGTTTTGCACACTGGAGTTTTCAAGGTGGCACTCACTCGGAGACGCTTTTCGTCTCGAGTGGAAATCCGGCCTCCTTTAAGCCATGCTGCCTATACCACTTCTGCCCAGAGTTCTCAAAAAGATCAGAAATGATCCTGCCCAAATGATCTTGGTGGCTCTGGACTGGGCACGGAGAGTATGGCATCCAGAGCTATTGAGCATGGCCACCAATCCCCACTCAAACTGCCTCTTCGGGCGGATCTTCTGTCACAGCAACGGGGCGGTTCTCCAACTGAACCTGTTCAATCTATGCCTTCATGTGTGGAGATTGAGTGGTGGCAGTTGACGACTTTTGGTCGTCTACTCTGTCTGTGATGTTATCTTGGCAGCCAGGCATCCCTCCACCAAAACTGTATACGCTGGTTGTTGGCATAAAGTTGTGGCATGGTGTTACAACAAATCTGTTGATCCCCTCTCTGCCCCTCTATCCGAGGTTCTTTTGTTCATTCTTTCTTTGCCCCAGCAGAGCTCTGCTTTGGGCACCCTTAAAGGGTGTTTATCGGCCATTTCGGCCTTTCTTAGGCTACCTGATCAGCTCTCACTCCTTAAATCTCCTGTTGTCAGTCGATTCCTTAAATGTCTTACCCATTTATTTACTCCCACTCCATTTATCATGCCTCAGTGGGGCCTCAGTCTTGTCCTTACTTAATGTGAACTCCCTTTCAGCTGATGCACAATTGCCCTTCTTTCTGGCTCCTCACTTTCAAGACTATCTTTCTTGTTGCCATCACTTCTGCTCGGAGAGTGAGTGAGCTTCAAGCTCTTTCTTCAAAGCCCCCATTCTTGTCTGTGAACCTTGACAAAGTGGTGTTGGGCACTAAGGCAGGCTTCCTTCCTAAGGTTGTTATACCTTTTAATGTGGGCCAGTCCATCACCTTGCCTACTTTTTACGCACCCCCACATCCTTCTCACGAGGAGGGGAGACTCCACCGTCTGGACCCAAAAGAGCATTGACGCTCTATCTAAATCGTACTAAAGATTTCCAGGTGGACCATCAACTCTTTGTCTGGTATGTGGGTGTGACGAAAAGGAAAGGCTGTGCAAAAACGTACCATCTCTCGGTGGGTGCTTCTTTGTATCAAAATGTGGTACGCTTTGGCCACGAAGCAGCCTCCTGAGGGCTTGCATGCTCATTCCACCAGAGCAACTGTTCCTTCCACTGCGTTAGCACTCAGATTTCTGTCCTGGATATCTGCCAGGCGGCTACGTGGGGATCCCTGCACACGTTTGCTAAACATTACTGCCTGGACAGTCTGGTCCATCGGTACGGCTACTTTGGTTGTTCGGCCCTGCAGGACTTTCTAGTATGATCTCAGTTCGCAGCCGACCTCTGAGGATGGCATTGCTTGGGTATGTATTCTAAGGTAAGGAATCTGCAATTAAAAGTCTCTATCAGATTTACAAGTTACTTACCTTTGGTACCGAAATATCTGGTAGAGACATATTCTAGTTGCAGATTTCTTACCGAGCCACCTGTCCTCCCCGCTTGCGAGCTGATTTTTAGGGACATGGATTCCCTCTTCAGGTCCTTAGCTCTGGCGCACCAATCTGTGTTCTTAGCGACTCTGTGCTTTGGCATGGAAAGTCGTTAAAAGAAACTGGCGTCACTGCACTGAGGCGGCGTCTATGTACTACTCCCGACGTCATTACGGCGACTACGATATCAACGACGCTTGTGGAGTCGACCGACGCCACCTAATGACTCGCAAGGGTATTGCTCGAAGAAAAATCTTCGGATCCAGTCTGATGCCTGGGGGAGATTTCTAAGGTAAAAAATCTGCAACTAGAATATGTCTCTACCAGATATGTCGTTACTGAAGGTAATTATCTTGCACATCACTACCTATGCCCAGCTACATAATGGTAACTCCGAAAATAGGCATGTTTGGTATGAAACATGTCGGATGTTGCCAGTATTGGAAGTATGATTCTACACCTTTTGGGGGCTACTTAGAGGACCCCTAGCATAGCTCCTAAGAGCCTTCTGGGGTTTTATGGCAATCCAAGTTTCTGCTACCCCTCAGAGAAGGTTTCTTCCCTCCTGCTGCTTGATCAGCTCAAGCCTTGGAACTCAGAACAAATATTCGGAAATAGGTGTTACATGGCTTGGGAGAGGTAGCCTCCCCAAGCCACTGGTATGCTTTGAAGGCCTTATTTGGTGCCCTCTCTGCATAAACCAGTCTACACGAGTTCAGGGATTCCCCAGTCCCTGTTCTGACGCAAAACTGGAACATGGAAAAGGGAGTGACCACTCCCCGGACCATCATCACACCAGGAGTAGTGCCCAGAGCTCCTCCAGAGGGTCCTTGAATCCAAGGTGGGCAGGGGCCTCTGGGAGCATCTGAGTGGCCAGGTCAGGTAGGTGACATCAGGGCCCCCCTCCTGATAGGTATTTACCTGGGTAGGTGACCAATCCCCCTTTCAGCGCTATTTAGAGTCTTCCTCTGTGATGGGTTCTCAGATTGGGCTTGGAAGACTGCAGCAGAACTTCTCTGCAACTATATTTTGACTTATAGACACTGGAACTGCGACTGGACCCTCAAGAAACCGACAATCTGCATTCACCATGAACACTCTTCTTGCAACATTGTTTCCACGGCTCCTTCCAGCTTCTGCATCATTACCCCCGCTGTGCATCCTCTGAGGATGGCAAATCTTCAGTCCTGTTGGTCCTCTCTGCCAGCTGTCCAACTTTGGTGCGCCTACTTAAGAAGATTTTCAAGTGGATCCTAACCAAGACAAGAAGGACAGTCACCCAAAGCTTGTCAGCAGCAAGCTGGACTACGGCAACACACTCCACACCGGTATCACAAAGAAGCTCCAGACAAGACTACACAGAATCCAGAATGCAGCAGCCAGAATCATTCTGGACATCACTTGCCACAGCCCTGTACTTGCTCCCGATCGACAAACGCATCACCTACAAGCTAATGACGCACACTTGTAAGGTACTGCATAACATAGGACCGGCCTACCTCAACCACCGTTTGACCTTCTACACCCCCACTATGCAGCTCCAATCCTGAAACACACCCTCATCCCCAGAATCGGGAAGAGCACAGCTGAAGGCAGATCCTTCTGTTATCCCGCAGCCCTGACATGGAACACACTCCCACTCAACCTCAGTCAGCTCTCGTAGCTGAAGCACCCTAAATACCCCTGAAAGGGGTATTTGTGACCTAGCCAGGTGACCACCTATCAGGAGGGTGCTCGAACGTCACCTGCCTGGCTACTCGGATGCTCCCAGAGGTCCCTGCCAACCTTGGACTCAAGATGGCAGATGCCAGGGACCACTGGAGGAGCTCTGGGCACCACTCCTGGGGTGGTGATGGACATGGTAGTGGTCACTCCTCCTTAACCTGTCCAGTTTTGTGCTAGAGCAGGGATGGGAGGTCCCGGAACCAGAGTAGACTGGTTTATGCACGGAGGGCACCAAATGTGAGCTTCAAAGCATACCAGTGGCTCGGGAGGCTACTCCTCCCAAGCCATGTAACACCTATTTCCAAAGGGATGGATGTTACCCCCCTCTCCCAAAGGAAACCCTTTGGTTCGATGGCATCTGTCGCTGTAGATACGCATGTTTTGCATAGCTCGCCATCTGGTGTTGGGTCGGAATGTTACAAGTTGTTTTTCTTCGAAGAAGTCTTTCGAGTCACGGGACCGAGTGACTCCTCCTTTTGTCTCCATTGCGCATGGGCGTCGACTCCATCTTCGATTGTTTTTTTTCCGCCATCGGGTTCGGACGTGTTCCTGTCGCTCCGAGTTTCGGAACGGAAAAACAGCTAAATTTCGGAAGATTTTCGTCGGTATTGTTGCGTTCGGGATCGGCGTAGTCAGAATCAACACCGCATCGAAGAGCTCCGGAGCCCTTCGGGGTAGTTTTCGATCCCCGTTGGGGCCTGCTCGGCCCGACCGCGTGTAGAAGAACGCCGATGGAATGGACCCCGTTTCGTTTCTGTCCCAAATGCCACAAAAAATACCCCTATTCAGACCAACACTTGGTCTGTAACCTGTGCCTATCACCTGAGCACAGTGAAGACACTTGCGAGGCCTGTCGTGCGTTCCGGTCCCGAAAAACACTCCGAGACTGTCGAGCAAGAAGACTTCAAATGGCGTCCACGCCGACAGCGCACCGAGAGTTCGAGGTACAGGAAGAGGAAGAAACCTTTTCGATACACGAATCGGACTCCGAGGAATTAGACGATCCACGAACCGTGAGTAAGACGTCGAAAAGCACTCATAAGAAGATTGTCAAGGCCCAGGGGACGCCACTGTCACCAGGCCATGGCTCCACCCATAAATTTGGTGACCGACCGTCGGCACCGAAAAAGGCCCAATCAGTGCCGAGACCGTCCGACTCCGGTCGAGACACCGGCACGCAGCCTTCTCCGGACCGAGAAAGTGCTGGAGACATACATCGACACCGAGATAGCGGTGTAGACACGGCTCGACGCCAAGACAGCGGCACCGATGAAGATCGACGCCGAGATGTTTCGACTCCGAAAAAGAAAAAAGCCACCTCAGAGCCGAAAAAAGATGCAGACAGGGTTTCGGTGCCGAAACAACCTGCAACCGACCCAGTTTCAGGCTCTTATACCGAAGAGCAATCAATGACCTCCCAAATGCGAAAGCATAGGTTTGAGGAAGACCTGCAATCCACCGATGTAGACCATACGCAGAAACGTATTTTTATACAGCAGGGGACAGGAAAGATAAGCACCCTTCCCCCTATTAGGAGAAAGAGAAGACTGGAATTTCAAACTGACCAAACACCACAAACAAAAATGGTGAAAAGGGTTACTCCGCCACCCTCTCCTCCACCTATAATTCACGTCTCGCCAGCACAAACTCCATCACATTCCCCGGCTCACACCACCATGAGCCAAGGTGACCAGGATCGGGACGCATGGGACTTATACGACGCCCCTGTGTCAGATAACAGTCCGGAGGCATACCCTACAAAGCCATCACCACCAGAGGACAGTACTGCATATTCTCAGGTGGTGGCTAGAGCAGCACAATTCCACAATGTAAGCCTCCACTCAGAACAGGTCGAGGATGACTTTCTATTCAACACCCTCTCTGCCACCCACAGCTCCTACCAAAGCCTGCCTATGCTCCCTGGTATGCTTCGGCACGCAAAAGACATCTTTAAGGAGCCGGTCAAAAGTAGGGCAATCACACCAAGGGTGGAAAAAAAGTATAAAGCGCCTCCTACAGACCCTATTTTCATAACTTCGCAGCTGCCACCAGATTCTGTCGTTGTAGGAGCAGCTAGGAAAAGGGCCAACTCCCACACATCTGGGGACGCACCACCCCCAGATAAGGAAAGCCGCAAGTTCGATGCAGCTGGAAAGAGAGTCGCAGCACAAGCTGCAAACCAGTGGCGCATCGCTAACTCACAGGCTATGACAGAGCCCATTGGGATGAGATGCAACATCTCATTGAACATCTACCCAAAGACCTACAAAAGAGGGCAAAGCAAGTGGTTGAAGAAGGACAGAACATTTCAAACAACCAGATCCGCTCCTCCATGGACGCAGCAGACACAGCTGCAAGAACAATAAATACATCTGTGACCATCAGAAGGCATGCATGGCTACGAACGTCTGGGTTTAAACCAGAGATTCAGCAGGCAGTTCTCAATATGCCATTCAACGAAAAAGAACTGTTCGGTCCAGAAGTGGACACGGCGATTGAGAAACTTAAAAAGGACACGGACACTGCTAAAGCCATGGGTGCACTCTACTCCCCGCAGAGCAGAGGAAATTACAGCACCTTCCGCAAAACACCCTTTAGAGGGGGGTTTCGGGGTCAGGCCACACAAGCCAGCACCTCACAGGCAACACCATCCAGTTACCAGGGACAGTACAGGGGAGGCTTTCGGGGCCAATATAGAGGAGGGCAATTCCCTAGGAATAGGGGAAAATTTCAAAGCCCCAAAACCCCTACAACTAAGCAGTGACTCACATGTCACTCACCCCCTCCACACAACACCAGTGGGGGGAAGAATAGGTCATTATTACAAAGCATGGGAGGAAATCACTACAGACACTTGGGTTCTAGCAATTATCCAAAATGGTTATTGCATAGAATTTCTACAATTCCCTCCAAACATACCACCAAGAGCACAAAATTTATCAAAACATCATTCCGAGCTCCTGGAGATAGAAGTTCAAGCACTATTGCAAAAGAACGCAATCGAGTTAGTACCAAACACACAAATAAACACAGGAGTTTATTCACTGTACTTCTTAATACCAAAGAAGGACAAAACGCTAAGACCAATCCTAGACCTAAGAATACTAAACACATACATCAAATCAGACCACTTTCACATGGTCACACTACAAGAAGTGTTCCCATTGCTGAAACTACACGACTACATGACAACATTAGACCTCAAAGACGCGTATTTCCATATACCAATACATCCATCGCACAGGAAATACCTAAGGTTTGTATTCAAAGGAATACACTACCAATTCAAGGTACTGCCTTTCGGTTTAACAACCGCACCAAGAGTCTTTACCAAATGTCTAGCAGTAGTCGCTGCACACATCAGAAGGCAGCAAATACATGTATTCCCGTATCTAGACGACTGGCTAATCAAGACCCATTCGTTAATAACGTGCTCACACCACACCACACAAATCAAATCATACAAACCCTCTACAAACTAGGGTTCACAGTCAACTTCGCAAAATCCAACATTCTGCCGCGCAAGGTACAACAATACCTAGGAGCCATAATAAACACAACAATAGGAGTAGCCACTCCAAGTCCACAAAGAATTCAAAATTTCAACAACATCATACAACGCATGTATCCAACACAGAAAATACAAGCAAAGATGATATTACAACTCCTAGGCATGATGTCTTCATGCATAGCCATTGTCCCAAACGCAAGACTGCACATGAGGCCCTTACAACAGTGCCTAGCATCACAGTGGTCACAAGCACAGGGTCACCTTACAGATCTGGTGTTAATAGACCGCCAAACTTACCTCTCGCTTCTATGGTGGAACAATATAAATTTAAACAAAGGGCGGCCTTTCCAAGACCCAGTGCCACAATACGTAATAACGACAGATGCTTCCATGACAGGGTGGGGAGCACACCTCGATCAACACAGCATACAAGGACAATGTAACGTACATCAAACAAAACTGCATATAAATCACCTAGAACTGCTAGCAGTTTTTCAAGCACTAAAGGCTTTTCAACCAATAATAGTTCACAAATACATTCTCGTCAAAACAGACAACATGACAACAATGTATTATCTAAACAAACAAGGGGGGACGCACTCAACGCAATTGAGCCTGCTGGCACAAAAGATATGGCGTTGGGCAATTCACAATCAAATTAGCCTAATACCACAATTTATCCCAGGAATTCAGAATCAACTCGCAGACAATCTCTCTCGAGATCACCAACAGGTCCACGAATGGGAAATTCACCCCCAAATTCTGAACACTTACTTCACGCTCTGGGGAACACCTCAAATAGACTTGTTTGCGACAAAAGAGAACGCAAAATGCCAAAACTTCGCATCCAGATACCCACACAGGCAGTCCCACGGCAATGCCCTATGGATCAACTGGTCAGGGATATTTGCCTACGCTTTTCCTCCTCTCCCTCTCCTTCCTTATCTGGTAAACAAACTCAGTCAAAACAAACTCAAACTCATATTAATAGCACCAACTTGGGCAAGGCAACCCTGGTACACAACGCTGCTAGACCTATCAGTAGTACCCCACATCAAACTGCCCAACAGGCCGGATCTGTTGACACAATACAACCAAACGATCAGACACCCAGATCCAGCATCGCTGAATCTAGCAATCTGGCTCCTGAAATCCTAGAATTCGGACACTTACAACTTACCCAAGAATGTATGGAAGTCATAAAGCAAGCCAGAAGGCCATCCACCAGGCACTGCTATGCCAGTAAATGGAAGAGGTTTGTTTGCTACTGCCATATTAATCAAATCCAACCATTACACGCAACCCCAAAACATGTAGTGGGTTACTTGCTTCACTTACAAAAATCTAACCTAGCTTTCTCTTCCATTAAAATACACCTTGCAGCAATATCTGCATACTTGCAGCCTACCTATTCAACTTCCCTATATAGGATACCAGTCATTAAAGCATTCATGGAGGGCCTTAAAATAATTATTCCACCAAGAACACCACCTGTTCCTTCATGGAACCTAAATGTTGTCTTAACTAGACTTATGGGTCCACCTTTTGAACCCATGCACTCCTGCGAAATACAGTTCCTAACATGGAAGGTTGCATTTCTCATCGCCATTACCTCTCTAAGAAGGGTAAGCGAGATTCAGGCGTTTACAATACAAGAACCTTTTATACAACTACACAAAAATAAGGTCGTCCTAAGGACTAATCCTAAATTTCTACCAAAAGTTATTTCACCGTTCCATCTAAATCAAACAGTGGAACTTCCAGTGTTCTTCCCACAGCCAGATTCCGTAGCTGAGAGGGCACTACATACTTTAGATGTCAAAAGAGCATTAATGTATTACATTGACAGAACAAAGAGCATCAGGAAAACTAAACAGCTATTTATTGCATTCCAAAAACCTCATGCAGGAAACCCAATATCAAAACAAGGTATAGCCAGATGGATAGTTAAATGCATCCAAATCTGCTACCTTAAAGCTAAACGACAACTGCTCATTACACCAAGGGCACACTCAACCAGAAAGAAAGGTGCTACCATGGCCTTTCTAGGAAACATCCCAATGCAAGAAATATGTAAGGCAGCCACATGGTCTACGCCTCACACATTCACCAAGCACTACTGTGTAGACGTGTTATCCGCACAACAAGCCACAGTAGGTCAAGCCGTATTAAGAACATTGTTTCAGACTACTCCCACTCCTACAGGCTGAGCCACCGCTTTGGGGAGATAACTGCTTACTAGTCTATGCAAAACATGCGTATCTACAGCGACAGATGCCATCGAACTGAAAATGTCACTTACCCAGTGTACATCTGTTCATGGCATCAGTCGCTGTAGATTCGCATGTGCCCACCCGCCTCCCCGGGAGCCTGTAGCAGTTCGGAAGGTACCTTCAACTATATATATATCAACTATATATATTATTTTAACCTTAAATAGGTACATACTTAGTCACTCCATTGCATGGGCACTATTACTACAATACAACTCCTACCTCACCCTCTGCGGGGAAAAACAATTGAAGATGGAGTCGACGCCCATGCGCAATGGAGACAAAAGGAGGAGTCACTCGGTCCCGTGACTCGAAAGACTTCTTCGAAGAAAAACAACTTGTAACACTCCGACCCAACACCAGATGGCGAGCTATGCAAAACATGCGAATCTACAGCGACTGATGCCACGAACAGATGTACACTGGGTAAGTGACATTTTCATTCTGCCTTCCTGGGCTTAAGCTGTTCGAGCAGCAGGGGGGCAGAATCCTGTCTGGGTGGTAGCAGCAGCTTGGGCTGCTTGGAAAACCCTGTAAGACTGGTAGGAGCAATGATGGGGATCCTCTAAAGTGCCCCCAGAGTGGAATCATACTTCTAATACTGGCAACAGTATTCAGGTATGATTCTGACATGCTAGATACCTAGGTTCGGAGTTACCATTATGTAGCTGGAAATTAGTGACCTATGTCCAGTACACGCATAAAATGACGTCCCAGCACTCACGAAATCCATGAAAATGGCACTAGAGTTCGTAGAGGCACTTCTGCTAGTGCAAGGTTGCCCTCACACAAAGTTGCTTGCACCCTGTCCTCTGGGATTTTAGGGCCTCATAGGATTGACTTACTGTGGCCTGGTGCAGTGACTTGTAGTGAAAATGGTGCATGCCCCTTTTCACGCAGGCCGCAATGGCAGGCCTACAGAACACTTTCCATTGACTCCCCAAGGGTGGCATAATACATGCTGCAGCCCATGTACCTAGTACCCCAATGTGCTGGATACATGTCTACCATATACTAAGGACTTACATGGGGGCACCAGTATGCTAAATGTGGGGCAAAAATGGTACAAGTTACCAAGTTAAAAGGGAGAGAGGAAAATCACTGGGGTCCTGGTTAGCAGGATCCCAGTGAACACAGTCAAACACACTGACAACAGGCAGAAAATGGGGGTAATGATGCAGAGAAAGAGGCTACTTTGCTACAAGTACCTTTATTTTTGCAACACTGTATCGTTCCTTTCATGTATGATAAGTTACTGTGTGACTATGGTATTTTAAGTGCTTCGCATTCCTAAAAAGGTCGTGACTGCTCACCACAGCTACCACTAGAGAGCCTGGCTGTCTGGACACTATAACACTATCTAATAAGGATATCCTGGACCCAGTGGAAGGTGTAGCATCATAGGTGTCTGCCACACACTCGGACAGCCTCCTACAACAGTTATACCTCCATTCACAACATTCTTTCCTGATACATTGGTGTTTTGAAAACAAGGGCTGCCTAAGTGGTTACTCCCTTCGTGGCAGTCCCTTACCCTTTCCACATTCATTGTTCTCTTTCCAACCAAAGAGCACAAAAAACTTTATTGGTTTTATCCCACAAGAGCTGTCTGTATCTATGTGGACAGGACATGTAATTTTAATCTGGATGACCAGCTGCTTGCGGGGTACAAGTTGGCGCATGGTGGTATTCAAAGGAGAGGAATTGTTAGGTAGATAAAGTATCTACCAGAAAAAGTGTTACCGAATGTAAGTAGCGTGTTCATTTGTGGCATCAAATGCTGTAGATTCACGTGCATCCACCCTTCTCTGTGGAAGCCTTTAGTAGTTGCTCAGTCCCTTCCTTTTCAGACATTGCATGGTCATCTTATTCTGTATCTCAAGGCTCCATCCCAGTCCTCATCCTCCATGGAGAGAAACAGTCCAACAATGGACCCAATTCCCATGTGCATTTCTAGTAATGGGTGAAGTCACCATACCTTGTGACTCTGAGTTCTTCAAAGTAAAAGCAGTTCCACATGCCCAAGCCCAACACTAGAAGGCAGGAGTATACACAGCATGTGAATCTGCAGCACAATGTTCCACAAACAGATGTTTACAGGGTAAGCAACTGGCCCTCTAGAGTATGGGTCAAAAATGACAACCTGCTGCCATAAGACTTTATACCCCAACTGTGACCTTGGTAAGAAACGCCACAGTGCACTAAACAGTTTTCAGATTATATTTTTCAGGCAATATTATATGTATCCTTTATGGAGCAGTACAGCAGGAATCTATACAACCATGTTTTGCAAAAGATTTGAGAGGGCCAAGAAGCTGTTTAGCAGATATCCAATGACACTCCTCTCCCTAGCACTGAAGTAGATGATGTGGCTCTTGTAGAATAAGCCCTGTTATCTTCAGGAGGCTCCTGGTGCGCCATGGCATAGCAGATCTTGATGTAGAAGTTAATCCATATCAATAAAGCCCTCTTGTGTGTACTGCCTTCCCTTTCATTTATCAAATGTACCCCACAAATAGCTGGTCATCCAGACTGAATTTGAGTGTCCTGTTCACGTAGACACCAACAGCTCTTTTGCAATACAGCCAATGAATCCTTTTCTGCACTTTGGTTGGATGGAGAGGATAGAATGTGGGAAGGGTAATGGACTTAACAAATGGAAGGGAGTAACCACTTAAGACAGGAAGATAGCCCTTGTTCTCAACACCAACTTATGTTAAATGTTGTGAAAGGTGGTTTAACACTGAAGGCTTGAAGTTCACTAACTCATCTTGCCGATATTATGGCAATTAGAAAAAAGAAAGTCTAAAGGTGTTGAGACGGAGAGCATATGAGTTAAGTAACAACTAAAGTAAGATTCTACTGTGGATTAATGAAGAGAGTGGGAGGATATTTCGTTGCAAGTCCCTTAATGAATCTCAAAACTATATGCGATTTAATCAAGGAAGGTTGATCTGGCAGACTGGTAAATGCCGAAAGGGCTGATAAGTAACCCTTAGTTGTGCACATTTTCCCAAGATGTGCAGTAAAGGGTCGTACAATTTTAATTTATTTGTGGAATACATTTTAGTTTTTAACATATGGGAAACTGTTCCAACTCATTTAAATATATGATTTTTAAAACTGTATCAACATTTAGGCACTTTATACACTTTCAATTAATAATTATACACGTTATTTTACAAAAGGTATGGAATGAAGTACTCCCACTCATGTTATTTGGAGTACTGCCTAACCATTAGGAAGCAGACTGAACGTGCACAACTCAAAAATAAAACAACTTTTTCAAACTGGAAAAATGAAGCTGTGTGGATACAAACCAACAGTGTCTTTGGATCATGGAGCCCACTTTGAGGTGTCCTTTCTGGCACCTAAGAACACCAAGGAACTCTAAAAATTACATCCCTTTTGGAAGCTGAAGAAGTGAGATCATGCCATGCTCCAGTGTGAGCCATGGTTACCAGAACCTCATGGTACCTTTTTAGGAAATAATTAATCTGTTCTGAATGGTTTGTGAATCTCATATTCTGATTTTACTTAGTCATGGTGGAAGAGAAGAAACCTGACTCAAAAACCTACTGAAGGTGGTACCAAGATGAGACATGAACAAGCTTCAGAATGATCTCATGTGGAACAAGTAACAATGGAAAAACTCCAGATTATAACCTGAATGCTTCACTCCAGAGACTGAACCCCAAGAGCCTGGTACTCATCCTTGATTGGCTGCATGCATGCAAAGCAAGCGTGAGTCGAATTGAAGAGACAGTCGAAGGGAGAGACTAAAGGGATTGTGGTCAACGAGCTACTTGGGGATCCCAAGGGTTACTCCACTATACATCTCCTTCAATTATTTGGACATTAGATCTACATCTAGTGATCCTCCTCTCAGCTGAGCAAAGGCTGTTCCCAAACATCTGGTAGGATCAAATAATTGAGAGCCCATGCAGCAGGTGTCATCTTTTTCCCGTTTGTGCAGCCCGAGGAGGGAATGGTTGAAGGATATTTTCATTAGTGCAAGGTTGTGGCCTGTAATTGAGAATATGGTTCACCAACCAAGTATTTGGCTACATGTGTGGAAAGGTGGGACTTTGGGAGTAAGAGGTATTCATGCTAGTATGGGAACTTTTATTCAAAAAAGTCAATGCAGTTGGGCTGTTAGGCTCTAGAGAAAGAAAATAGATTAGTTATGAAAATAGCTTTATTAGCTGACAGATTTCGTGATGAATTTAAAAACGAATAGGGACTCACTGGGAATAATTAACCCTGGACTCCAGAAAGGATGGTGTATTTCTTGCATTTCGTGGTCCTGAACTGTTTATGGTACTCCCCAGAACCATCTGGAAAAAAATATCCATACTCTATACATGTGGATAAATCTGTAGTATATAGTTTCAAGCAATAGTGTGCTTCTCATATTATGAAAAATAGTTACTAGATTAACTCATTATATTCTGTGGTTGGTGTAGCCTGATCAAATGGCAAATGAAAAAAACAAAAAATGAAACATGTTTAAATGCATATCTGTATGCAGGTACAGCATGAATTAAAAAAATCATCTTTTAAAAACAATGTACGTTTATAATGCCACTTCATTTAGCTCCCCATACCAGTATTCTTTCTGCTGTGTTCCCTGTAATATTAACAAGGGTCTGTCTCTCGAAGCTTGAACAACAAGTGTTAATATTACAAGAAACCGAGCAGAAAGAGGATTAGTACAGGGAAATACAGGACAATGAGATAAGTGATACCAGTGATTCATAGCAAACCAAGAAACTGATATGGATGCCTTCAAAGGGTCCACATCTGTCTAATGACTGCCATCATTCTCAAGGGATAATTCCTGTTGTTGTCTTGTGAGTTCATGCCTTTCCAATTACGGGCCCATGGTTAGGCCAGATTTATTTATACAACATTATGTGTGCCCTGAAGAAGTTTTTAGAACAAAACGCTTTAGCTGTGGCTCTGTCGCTTTTTTTAAAAGAATCTAATAAATATTTATGAATTGAACCATTTTTGCCCTGCCTGTATATGAGGCTTAATGGACTTTCCTTCTAGTGCGCTCCTGATTTCAAATTGTCAAAAAAATATTTCATTATATGCAGACAAACATAACTTTCCTGTACTCAGTTGTGAAACTTGGAAAGATACAAATGGGAAATACTTATATGCAATGCAGGTCTCTTTTGGTCATAATCGAATTTGGGTGTGTGAGTAGGTGAGTCCTAAGTAACTGGTTCAGTCTTAAAAACGACTTTTTAGATGGAACTAACCCCATTCCTAGTAGAAGTTGTAATTATTTTTTGCTGTCAATATGCGTGACCTGATGTGTTTTGACCCAGGAGATAAGGACGATGAAGATGACGAGGATGCTGATGACAAGGTGCAATCTTCTGGTATTTCAAATGGTAATCATGGGCGCACAGAAAGTCAAGAACACAATGAGGTGGATCACGGAGACTTTGAGATGGTGGTGAGTCTCTGCAGAATTATGAATGGTTTGAGTTTGAATCGTGCAGTGGCATCTATTTCCTTAGTGTTCCCCATCTGCCTCCCATTGTTTACTTTATATTATAAGAAGTGTGTACTTTAAGCTTCTTTTATGTTAAGTGCAACACTGCATATGTTTCCCACCATCTATATCTTGGAGGACAGAAGTGATAGTGTCAATAAAATGGTGTTTCTTTGCTGTCATAATACTACTGGTTGAATAACTGGCTGTTCCATCCTGCAGGACTTTCTGGTTTAAATCTGGTTCATAGACCCTGCTCTGGGGAGGAATTGCTTGGGTATGTATTCTAAAGTAAGGAATCTGCGGCTAGAAGTCTCGCTCAGATGAACAAGTTACTTACCTTTGGTAACGCCATATCTGGTAGAGCTTCTGTCTAACTGGGGATTCTTTGCTGACCCTCCCATCTTCCTCAGTCTGAGAACAGGCTTCTACGGACATGGCTATTCCCTTAGTTCCACATACCAGTGGTCAGTGTTCTTTGTAGCTCGATGCTCCTAGCATGCTAAGTTGTAAAAAGAAACTAAGATCAGCGTGCTGGGGTGGTCCCTTTATAGACACTGCACATGTCAATTCCAGCATGGACGAAGTCAGCGACATCAATGTGAGCCGAATGACACCACCTTCTTGTTTGCAGGATTCCTACTCCTGAAACATTTCCAGATCCAGTCTAACGCCTGGGAATAATTCTAAGGTAATGATTCAGCAGCTGGATAGTCTCTTCGAGGTACAAGGTAAGAAACTTGTTCGTTGAGCAACAAAGTCCCAGGGCACATGTTCAGTTAAGGCACTTATCTGCTCTGCAGACCTAATATTCCAAAGGCAGTCTGGAATATCCCATAACCAATTATGGGAAATTGATAGGAAAACTCAAAACCAAAAAGTCATGTAATATATGAGCTTTTTTTTGTAAGATTTAGGACTTTGTGTTGAGAACAGATTTGTGTCAGACCAACCAGCAAACTTTAATTTCCATAAAGTCGCAATTTTTTTTTTTTTTTTTATTCTTCTAGACTGCAGCTCTCTCTCTGTCAAGATTATTAGATCATCCCAAGAAAAGAAAGTAATCATAATCCACAACAGATAACTTTGGCATTAAATTATCATATCATGAGGCCATATGTTTGACATCTAGATGGTATTAACTCCACTCATCTAAGGTCAATTAAGTGGAATGCTCGTTTTTAATCACAGATTAATATTAAGTGAACAAAACTTTATATATGTTTATTTTTCTAAACCATCTATTAACTGTATTAATGATTAGGAAAATCTGTTATACTATATATTTTATTTCATTTCTTCAAATATAACTAGGAGGTGCCACGTACTATTACCAAAAATAGGAACCATCTGAAGCTTTTAGTCAAAAGAAATCATCGGAAAGTATTAAGAAAACTATTAAAAGATTCTGAGATCTAGATTGAGAGACCTTTCAATAAAAAAGTGAAAAGAGGCGGTTTTGGGATGAAATACAGCAGCTATGTAGGCAATCTCAGGATGTGGCCTGGACAAAACTGCACCCCTCTATCAAATCCCGCACATGGAGATTATTTTGAACTTTAGTTGGACTGGACACCAAGTCTGTAAAACCGGCAAACTATTTCTGTGTAGCTCACGAGGAATGAAATAAGCACGTAGATAATCTATATGAGTTCCACTTTATTGGAGCCACCAAGTTATCATAGCCCTGACCTTTGTATCACTAAAGAGAAAATAAAGGTGTTAATAAGAAAATCTTGCTATTTGAGAGCTGCGAGTCCGAATGGGATACCGACTGATGTGGTTAAAGCTGACCTGCTCTTGACTGAATTACTTTCTTTAGATTTTTGGAATCTGGAAATCTCCCTCCCTTCTGGCGCGGGGCTAACATACACCCACTAAATAAAAAGGGTTTAAAGCAGACCCCAAGTAATTTTCTTCTTACTGTTATGTAGAATGCTGAAGGAAGGCTTTTTGCAAGATTTTTATGTAATAGCTTATTACGATGGGTGTCAGACTTTAACCTACCGACCATTAATAACATCATTGCACTGAAATTACATAGTCAGCAAAACCTTAAAATGAAACCACAATATGTACGCTTGTTATATTGATTCATCGGCTTTCAATAGTTAATCAACAAAAACTCTTGGAATAATTGATCAAACTTGGTTACATTTTAAGCTGACAAAAATGTCTTGTCTCCATAAAATAACTACAGCAAATGTAATGAAACAGGGATGTATTTTAACGCAATTACTCTTTTCACTGCATTGCAAACTTATCAAAACACTTAAATGCTCCAGGGGGATTAACCTCCAAACTAGGAGGCAAACCAATACTTAGCATATTCTGATATTAACCCCATCGGCACAATCGCATTTACAGAATTTACAGGAATTTAACATTGAAAATGACTTAAAGAGTATTCCCAGTAAATCAAAGATTATGATCTTTGGGAAAGACCGGAATGATGATAAATGAACAATCGAGGGCCACACTCAGGAAGTAGTACCGTCATACCATTACTTGGACGACCTAATAGTTAACAGACTTAGCTGGATAAGTCATCTTTCCAATCTAAAAACAAAGGCTCAGGAAGTATCACTGTCAAACAATTCATGAGAGTTTACGGAGCAGGGGTCTGTCAATCTCTAAGGGTGCTGGAAACAAAAATAGTATCTACTGTACTGACCATTAGCTCTTCCTGAAACATCCATTAGCAATCTGGACAAAATCTATATAAAACAGCTCAGATCTTTATTGAATCCTAATTCTTCAATTTCTCAGTGCAAATTGCGGTTAGAATTATCTTTGACATCATTAACGGTATATGTTCCATTTTGACTGCTGTAGACCATCAACAGATTGCTCATTTTATCTGTGGACTTTACTCAACTAAGTTGACACCATAACTGCCACTTCTTCCTAAAAAAAAAAAAAAAAAAGTATTTTTTGTTGATCGTCAATAAACACACATACAAAATTGGCCAATTACACTTTTTTCACCTAAAACTAAGTGTTACGGTTTTTTAAATGCACTCAGAATGTAGCTTTTCGGAGTGGGCAAGGGGGATATGGGTTTAGAATACAATGAATAATATTGACTATTCTTTCCTCCTTGTCTGTTGATTATTTCATATTCCCCTCTAGGCTCCCAATGTTGCGGCACTAGTTGAACCCCATATCATAACTACATTTGGTGATTACTTCAAAGTTGCAGTTAATCTAATAATAGGTCTCACAATTCCTTCTTGTGTTTTCAAAGAAGGTCAATCGTGACCATTATTAGTTCGGGTTCTATTTTTATTTGTTATGCTAGACATTACTTATTGTTCATAGTAAAAGCTGTCTACTTTTGCTAGATTTAGTACATTGTACACCAGAAAGTTATTGTCTTGTGAGCCTTCATTCACTGTGTGTGTAATTTCTTAAGGTTCTGTGATATAGCCATTATAGTTGGGGGGCTATTCTATACCTTCGTGTAGACATTTGTTGGTTTATACATGTTCTTCAAACATTGTTTTGAAAAAATATATGGTTTAAAGACATAATGTCACCCTCACAGACACCCTATATCAGTGGTTCCCAAACTTTTGACTTCGTTGGACCCCACCTTTATCATTACTGGAACCTTGGGACCCACAGTGAATCATTATTGGAATCCAGGGACCACCCACTAAGTTATTGGTGAAAGCTGGGCACCCAATCTGTTAGGATTACTTAATTTTCTAAGCAGTCATGGACCCCCCTGAGGAGGCTCTGTGGACTCCCACGGGTCCCGTGAACACAGGTTGGGAAACACTGCCCTATATTATGGCTCTGGGTACCTCCACCCTGACCCCGTATACCACTCCATTTTATTTTTCATCCCTGAGGACCGTGTCCACTTACCTTAAATGGCAGCCCCAACTTTCTGGTCACGTTGCAGCCAGCCAATCACAGCATTCCTTTTGGCACGTTGTAAGGAAATGCCTCCTTGGAATGGTTACCCCCTAACTTTTTGCCTTTGCTGATGCTAAGTTTTGATTGAAAGTGTGCTGGGACCCTGCTAACCAGGCCCGGCACCAGTTTTCTTTCCCTAAACTGTACCTTTGCTCCCAGAATTGGCACAGCCCTGGCACTCATATAAGTCCCTTGTAACTGGTACCCCTGGTACCAAGGGCCCTGATGCCAGGCAAGGTCTCTAAGGGCTGCAGCATGTCTTAAGCCACCTGGGGACTCCTCACTCAGCACATGCACACTGCCTCACAGCTTGTGTGTACTGGTGGGGAGAAAATGACTAAGTAGACATGGCACTCCCCTCATAGTGTCATGCCAACCTCACTCTGCCTGTGGCATAGGTAAGTCACCCCTCTAGCAGGCTTTACAGCTTAAGGCAGGGTGCACAATACCACAGGTGAGGGCATATGTGCATGAGCACTATGCCCCTACAGTGTCTAAGCAAAACCTTAGACATTGTAAGTGCAGGGTAGCCATAAGAGTATATGGTCGGGGAGTTTTGTTACAGCGCCCCATGGCATCCCAGCTAGTGGAGATGCCTGCCCCTCCGGCCACTGCCCCCACTTTTGGGAGCAAGGCTGGAGGAGATAATCTACACTCCCAGACCTAAACACACCCCTAAATTTAGCATTTAGGGGCACCCCAGATCTCAGGAAATCAGGTTCCTGCAACCTGAAGAAACAAGGACTGCTGACCTACATGCCTGCAGAGAAGAGGGAAGACGACAACTGCTTTGGCCCCAGCCCTACCGGCCTGTCTCCTGATTCAAAAACCTGCAACCAGCGAAGCATCCGACAGGGACAAGTGACCTCTGAAGCCTCGGAGGACTACCCTGGACTAAAGGACCAAGAATCTCCAGTGAGCAGCGGCTCTGCTCAAAACCAGAAGCTTCTTTGCAACAAAGAAGCAACTTTGAAAGACTTCACATTTCCTGCCAGAAGCGTGAAACTTCACACTCTGCACCTGAAACCCCTGGCTCGAGATCCAGAGACAAACACCACAGGGAGGACTTCCCGGCCACAGCGAGCCCATGAGTAGCCTGAGACAACCAAACCCCCCCCCCCCCCCCCCCAGCCCCCACAGCGACGCCTGCAGAGAGAATCCAGAGGCTCCCCATGACCGCAACTGCCTGTAACAAGGGACCCGACGCCTGGAACCAGCACTGCACCCGCAGACCCCAGGACCTGAAGGAACCGAACCTCAGCACAGGAGTGACCCCCAGGCGACCCTCTGCCTAGCCCAGGTGGTGGCTGTCCTGGGTCCTTCCATTGATTCCTATCTGAAACCCGATGCTTGCTTTGCACACTGTACCCGGCTGCCCCTGTGCTGCTGAGGGTGTGTTGTGTGTGCCTACTTATATCTCAACCCCCCCGTGCTCCACAAAACCCCCCTGGTCGGCTCCCCGAGGTACTTACCTGCTGGCAGACTGGGAACCAGAACACCCCTGTTCTCCATAGGCGCCTATGTGTTTGACCTCTGCACCTGACCGGCCCTGAGCTGCTGGTGTGGTAACTTTGGGGTTGCCTTGAACCCCCAACGGTGGGCTGCCTATGCCCAGGAACTGAGACTTATAAGTGTTTTACTTACCTCACAAACTAATCTTTCCTTACCTCCCCCAGGAACTGTTGATATTTGCACTGTGTCCACTTTTAAAATAGCTTATTACCATTTTAACAGAGACTGTATATGATATTGCTTTTATTCAAAGTTCCTAACTTACATGTGTTTACTTCAAATCTTGAACCTGTGGTTCTAAAAATAAGCTAAGAAAATATATTTTAAAAAACCTGTTGGCCTGGAGTAAGTCTTTGAGTGTGTGTTCCTCATTTGTTGCCTGTGTGTGCAACAAATGCTTAACACTACCCTCTGATAAGCCTACTGCTCGACCACACTACCACAAAATAGAGCATTAGAATGATCTAATTTTGCAACTATCTTACCTCTAAGGGGAATCCTTGGACTCTGTGCACACTATTTCCTACTTTGAAATAGTATATACAGAGCCATTGTATTCCATGAAGATTTGTCAGTGTCAAAGATATAGGCAAATGCATAAAGAACAGATGATGGACGGAATGCTGAACAATGCAAACATTCTCCCCCAGTCACAAAGATGTGGGTTTAATCCATCGTTTTTTTGCTCATCACGCCAACCCAGTTTGGACCCAGCCATATGCAAATCAGTTTTGACCTTGTTCCTCATGGGAACAGTCCAGCCCGAGATAGATAGATAGATAGATAGATATATATATTTTTATATATATATATATATATGTTCAATGGCATGTGTAGCTGCAGATACACATGCTTTGCACATCCCGCCATCTAGTGTTGGGCTTGGAGTGTTACAAGTTGTTTTTCTTCGAAGAAGTCTTTTCGAGTCACGAGATCGAGGGACTCCTCCCATTTCGGCTCCATTGCGCATGGGCGTCGACTCCATCTTATATTGTTTTCTTTCCGCCATCGGGTTCGGACGTGTTCCTTTTCGCGCCGCACTTCGGTTCGGAAAGTTAGTGAAAAAACTCAGAAAATTCAACGGTATTGTTTGCGTTCGGTATCGGGTTAGCTACAACAGATCGACACCGAATTCGGGAGAGCTCCAGCGACCCTTCAGGGTTTTCGATTCCCCGCCGGGGCCTGGTCGGCCCGACCGCGTGCGTCTTCAAGGCTAATGGAATGGACCCCATTCCGCTTCTGCCCCGAATGTCACAACAAGTATCCTTACACAGATCAGCATCTGGTCTGTAATTTGTGTTTGTCGCCAGAACACAAAGAGGATACCTGTGAGGCCTGTCGAGCATTTCGGTCCAGAAAGACTTTAAGGGACCGAAGAGCAAGAAGATTACAGATGGCGTCGGTGTCAACAGGACTAAAACACATGGAGGAAGAAGAGGAAGCCTTCTCCATCGAGGATTCGGACTCAGAAGAGGTCGATCCTGAACAGACGCAGAAAACTGTGAGTAAGACGTCGACACACAAGACTCGCGTAAAAACCAGTAAAGCCCAGGGGACGCCACCGCCAACAAGCCATGGCTTAACCCGAAAAATAGGTGACCGGGCATCGGCACCGAAAAAGGGCATGCATGTGTCGAAGTCATCCGACTCCGTTCGAGGTACCGGCACAGAGCACACTCGACCCCGAGACACCGGGTCAGAGCAATCTCGGCACCGAGACAGCGGCACCGAACCAAGTCGGCACCAAGAAATCTGTACGCCGAAGAGCAAAAAAGTGTCGTCGGAACCGAAAAAAGCAGCCGAAAAGGTTTTGATACCGAAACATCCGGCCTCGGAACCGAAATCAAGTTCCTACATAGAGGAACAAGGCCTGTCCTCACAAATGAAAACACATAGATTTGGACAGGAACTGGAGACAATGGAGCCAGACTACACCCAAAGAAGGCTCCACATCCAAAAGGAAACGGGGAAGATCAGCACTCTCCCTCCGATTCGAATGAAACGCAAACTTGCCTTCCAGGAGAAAGACAAGCAGCCACAGGCAAAGGTGGCTAAACAAGTAACCCCGCCACCGTCTCCACAACGCTCTCCGCAGCAGCCACAGGCAAAGGTGGCTAAACAAGTAACCCCGCCACCGTCTCCACAACGCTCTCCGCAACCATCACCGGTAGCCACTCCACCAATTATGCAATCCCCAACTCATACAGGGATGAGTCAGGATGATCCAGACGCGTGGGATCTTTATGATGCGCCAGTGTCAGATAACAGTCCCGACTGTTATCCAGCTAGACTGTCACCACCGGAGGACAGTACCGCTTACGCACAGGTGGTGTCAAGAGCAGCGGCGTTTCATAATGTCAGCTTGCATGCTATTTGAAGACTTTTAATGGTCTAATTTTGCATACCCATCTCTGGGGAGAGTATGACATTGGTATCTGGTTCTGAAGTAAGAAATCTGTGGGTAGATGTCTCGATCAGGTAAACAGTTACCTTCAGGAACACAATTTGTAGTAGAGACAGGATGTAGCAGCAGACTTCTTAACCACTCTTCCATCCTCCCTGCTCTGTGAAGTGAATCCTCTTTTGTCTCAAAGATTTCATTATGGAAATTCATATCCTGAATTGAGAACTCAGTGACTATTTGACACAGGGGTGTCTTTTATTTTAGCACACTGATTGATAGGCAGCTTCTATATGTGGCTTCCCATTTTGAGCGCAGAAAAGTAGTTGTTGAAGAAACTGACAGCACTGCATTGGAGAGGATGTTTTCTGGACTCCTTTAACGTCACATCCGGAGGACGTCAATACAGAGTCACGTGACGCCCTCTTTAAATGCGCAGATGTGCTGGGGAAAAAGCTTCCGGATCTAGTCTTGTGCCTGGGAAGGATTCTAAAGTAAGGAATATGTGGCCAGATCCTGCCTCTCCCAGATAATGTGTTATCGAAGGTAAGTAACTTGTTGGTTTTGCCATTGACAAGCGTTGTGCTGGTCAGGCTATTGCATATCCGTGGGCTGTAAATTATACTTGAAGGAGTCATTGTTTTGTGTTCTATCTTGCAAAATGGGATGGCATAGTTATCTTGGAAGCAAATGTGTTTTCACCTCTTTTCTGGGCTCTAGGTTTTCCTAGTTATTTTTGGCAGATAGTGGTTTGTACTGAGATTGACTTCAGTAATGTTTTACGATGATCCATAGAGCTTGCCTGGAATGCAGTTTCCTGTATTATTTGTATAGCTTGAATTAATGTATAGGTATACTGCTCCTTTCCCTTGGGAGGCTTTGTGGAGAGTAGAAAGTGCTTTGAATATTACTCACCTATGTATAGTTAGCCAGTAAAGTTATTGGAGCACGGATTCATGCATTCCCTAGGGTGGAGGTGAAGGAAGAGTCTGGCTGCAGGACTTTGGATTAGTTCTATGTTACATTTACTGAAACTTGGCGTGCAGGATAGCCGTTTGGCTTAGTCAAGCTTGGAGAGTGAATGTGTGGATTGTAGTTTTAGTTGGTATCCAAGGTATGAGAAGATACGTCACAGTGTTCATTATGTAGAAGGTGCTTTCTGTGATCTTTTTGACATTGTGGAATCAAGGATAGGTCTGAATACATTACCACTAACATTTGATCTCTGTGTTGTGCTTTTTGTAGTTGCACACTATCCATACTTTTATGCCACAAAGGCAGTTGTCATGTGTCAACCTGTGGAGGTCCTTTGGGTCATTGATTTTTTGAACTATTTGTATCAGATGTATAGTTGTAACAAGTGAGTTTTAAAGATCTAATGTCTGTTAAAGAGGTTACGTTGATTTTGAGTAAGGGAGATCTGATAAACACCTGAGGGATGCCACAATATTGGAAGTGAGCAACTGATGCTAGGTAGACCAAGCTCTGCTTGTCTTTGAGGTATGAAACAATCCATTTCAGAGCACTTCATATGTTAGAAGTTGGAGTCTGTGTACTAATGTATGCTGGTGGACAGTGTTAAATGTTGCTAATAAGTATAGAAGCTATAGGCTGGTTACTCTGTTCTTGTCCATTGTGAATTTTAGGTCATCCCACATGGGTACAGGGCTGACTCTGTTACTTTACCTGGTCTGAATTCAGATTGGTCAGTCTTTTTTGTCAATACATTTGGAAAACTGAATAAAAACTGCTCTTTCAAATATTTTTTTAAGGAGGGACCATTCGATATTGTTAGTTTGGATGTGTTGTGATTCTTCTTTTGTAATGGTCTAACAAACTAGGCTTTCACCTAGGAAATATCCTATTTCGAGGTACTTGATGAGTATGCGTGTAGCTATCTTCCCTGTGCTGGTGTGAAGAATAACTTTAAAGATGTTTGGAGGTGCGGAGTCTAAAGGTGATCCTGATGGTCTTCTTGTGATGATAGTGTGGAATTCTTTCTCTGAAATAGTACTAAAAGTATTAAGTAGCAGAACACTAATGTTGTCCCTCTTTGTGGTGACTGTCGTGTAGTAGGGAGAGTGTTAACAGTGTTTTCCTTAAGATCATTTGCTGCTTTTTAAATTTTTGACATTAGTAACGTGGAGATTTTGTAACAGAAGGATAGTGATTACGGTGTATCTGTGTTCTCTTCCAGGGGATCCTCATCAATAGTCATAAACATTGAATATTCCCGCCCTTGTGCGGGGACCCCAGAGCATATATAAAATACACACATATTAACATGTGTAAAAAACAGCAATGCAGGCTATAATGTTAAAAACAGGCTAAAATGCTTTATTTCTATAAAGTTTTTTTTTATTTTTTATTTTTTTATATTATAAAGCTACAATAGAGAATAAATATCTACCCAAGCCCCTCAAACTAGGCTTAGGGAAGTAAGCAGCAGCAAACTCTAGAGAAAAAGAGAAAAAACTGCATTGAAAAACAATGAAGCATTCTTAGCCAATAGGCTGCATGCAGGTTAACACAGGAGAACCATAAAAACTTTGGCACCGTGCCTTTAAGACCCTGAGCACCTCCAGTATCCCACCATGCCTCAGGGGTGAAGGAAAGGTGACAGTTGGTTCACAGTTAGGTCAGTTCTTTTTTCCGGCTTCTTCTGAGAGGATCCTGGAGCATTGAGCTCTCAGTTTTTCTGAGTTTTTCTCAGAAAAATTCTTTAAAAAAGCGTTTTTTCATTTTTCACTCGACAAATAATATCTTTGTCTGAGCTAGGAAGGTTTTTTCTGACAGAAAAATGCCTTCTGTTTTTGTCAAATGCCCTGCTTGTGGGAAGAAGGCGGCCCAGTCAGATCCCCACTCTCTGTGCATAGTGTGCCTTCCTCAGAGTCACTGCCCTGACACTTGTAAGTACTGCAAGAACATGTCTAGGAGGACTCTGAAAGACAGAGAGAAGATCCGACTTCATGGGCTTCAGGAGAGGAAAAGAACATCGTCTTCCTCACTTCCCAGACAGCCAGAAGGCCATTCTCAGGAGAGAATGGCCCGGTCGACGTCGACAGGTAGGAAAGTGCCTGTTTCTTCACCGTCGACGTCGTCGCTACCACCGCGGCATAGATCGCCATCGACGGCGACACACCCGACGTCGAAGGGAACGGCGTCGAGGGAACATCAGAGCAGGGGCAGGTCTCCGTCGACGGCAACCCGCCGATCGACGTCGAGCCATCGCCGGCGTGCCCGGTCGCCGCCAAAGGCTGTGCGCCCCCCGACGTCAGGACACACAACGTCGAGATCACCACGACGGCACGAGAAACATCCGCCGTCGACCTCCCATCGCTCCACGTCGAGGCACATGACGGCGAGCAGGTCGAGGTCCAAGGAGCGTCGTTCGACGTCAAGACACTCAACGTCGAGGCACTCAACGTCGAGGCAGGACCAACCGGCTGGGCGCCCTTCGACGTCGAAACAGCCATCGACGCAGGTTTTACCTGTCCCACAGGGAGCAGAACATCGCCCCACGCCAGACAAGGCGCCATCTCCAGTGGTCTCCATACCGAGCGACTCTTCTCGGTCAAGAGCGGCATCATCTGGGCATGTCTCGCCCATCAATTTATCTCCGAGATGGCTGGAGAGCCTCAACAGACCAGCGGCCTCCCCAGATTCGCAGTATTCGCGAATGTACTCACCTACTGCCTCCCTGCCAAGAACGCCATCACCGACAGCCAGGGCAGAACGGGCTCGTTCAGCTCCTCGACAACCAACCGCGAGGCCTAGATGCTCTGCTACAGCGTCTCGCAGCAGATCTCGCTCTCAATGGAGATCCCGGTCGCGGTCAAGGAGAAGATCACCCTCTTGGTCTTCATCAGGTTCTTCTGTCGGGCGTTACTCACCCACCCTTACAGATTCACCACCTGCTAGAGTCTCACCGGTGGATGATATTACCACATTCAACGAGGTGTTGCTAAGAGGGGCGCAGAAACTCAACATAGAGGTTCCAGAACCATCTACCTCCTCATCGATCATCTTTGAGACTCTACAACAGAGATCAGCGTCGAAAAAGTTGCTGCCTCTAGTGCCTGGCTTGCTGCAGCCAACCATGGACACTTTTCTGGCCCCAGCATCGCTTAAGTCTGCCCCGGCTAGGATTCTTAAGAAATACAAGGCTCCAGAACAAGACCCTTTATTCCTTAGAAAGGATCCGCCACCGGACTCGGTGATCATAGCTGCCGCCCGTAAGACCCACTCGGTGGCATCTTCATCCACGGTACCCCCGGATAAAGAGAGCAGGCATCTAGACTCTCTAAGGAGGAAGATATGCGGGACGGCGGCTTCAGCAATGAAGGTCTCCAGTGCGTCTGCGCTCCTGGGCAGGTACGATCGTTCTCTGTGGGATTCCCTCAGTAGATTTTTCAGAAAAATTGCCCAGAGAAGACAGACAAGTTTTCCAGGAGATACTACAAGAAGGATGCCTGGTATCCAACCAGGTTATCAGCGCGGCAGCGGATGGGGCGGATTTGGCCGCTCATGGGTACGCACATGGTATCTGTGCGAGGAGATCTTCCTGGCTGAGGCTCACTGGCTTGAAACAGGAAGCACAAGAACGCATCCTGAATCTCCCATTTGCCGGGAACTCTCTATTCGGTGCCCATGCAGACGAAGAGATGGCCCGCATGAAGACAGAGGTGGATACCTTGAAGGCGGTGGGCCTCGAAAGAGAGAAAGATTTCAGGAGGAGGTACAGGCCGTATGATAGACGCCCTTTCCAGCAGAGGGTTCAAACCCCTCATTGGGCGCAAAGGTCACAGCAGCGACAGGGACGACCTCTTTTTCAACGAAGAAAGACAAGGGAGCGAGGGTCAAGCAGACCTCAACAATCCACTCCAAAAGCACCCACCAAGCAATGAAATCTCGCTTCCCTCGACACTGTACACCACTCCGGTGGGGGGAAGTATTACGGCTTATCTTCACGAGTGGCACTCTATCACAAGAGACAAATGGGTGCTCAATATTGTCGAACATGGCTATTCTCTTCTTTTCAAACAGCCTCCACCACACTTGCCACCAACCAAAGACAATCCATCTCATCTCCGCTTGCTACGCAAGGAGGCTCTCGCCCTCCTAAGAAAGAATGCCATAGAAAAGGTTCCACCGGCACGAAGAGGACCGGGGGTCTACTCCTGTTACTTTCTAGTGGCAAAGAAGGGTCGAGAGGGCGTTTTCAGGCCAATCCTGGATCTACGGCTGCTGAACAAATACATAAGGAAGCAGAAGTTCAGAATGCTAGCGCTTCACCAGATTTTCCCTCAACTGCATCAGGGAGACTGGATGTGCTCCATCGACCTGCAGGATGCATATTTTCACATCCCAATAGCTCCAAAACATCGAAAATTCCTGCGCTTCCGAGTAGCGTTACAGCATTACCAGTTCAGGATTCTACCCTTTGGCCTGAAATCTGCCCCAAGAGTTTTCTCGAAATGTATGGCAGTGGTGGCGGCACATCTCCGAAGACAAAGGATATACATATATCCATACCTAGACGACTGGCTACTAAAGGCTTCTTCTCCGGAGCAGGCGAGAAGCCATCGGGACATTGTACTAGGAGTTTGCGAAGCTCTAGGTCTTCAGGTCAATCACCAGAAGTCAACCTTGACTCCAACGCAGAATCTTCACTACCTAGGAGCTATCATAAACACAGAACTACAAAAAGTGTATCCTTCGGAGGAACGACTATCCTCAATAAACAAGAAGTGCCAGGACCTGTTGAGAGCCAGCGCACCTACGGCACGTCAGGTGACATCACTACTGGGCTCTATGGCATCGTGCATTTTTATTGTCCCAAATGCCAGACTCCACATGAGACCCCTCCAAGAGGCATTGGAGACCAACTGGAGCCAGAGAACAGGTCGCTGGGAGGACACGGTGCGTCTACCGGAGGTAGCACTTCAGTCATTGAGATGGTGGATGCACAGACCTCACCTGTCAGTGGGTGCTCCGTTTCACCAGGTGCTTCCATCCGACACCCTAGTAACGGATGCATCTCTTCAGGGATGGGGGGCTCATCTGGGTCCTTTTCAAGCACAGGGTCTGTGGTCAGACAAGGAAAAGCAGTACCACATCAATCTGCTAGAACTCAGAGCGGTCCATCTCGCTCTCAAGTCCTTCATACCGCTAATTCAGGGGAAAACTCTCTTGATACAGACGGACAATACAACCACGATGTATTACTTGAACAAACAGGGGGGAACGAGGTCCCTACCCCTATCGCGAGAGTCCCAAGCGATATGGCATTGGCTCCTGGCCAGAGGAATGTCAATTACAGCAGTTCACCTGCCAGGTCAGCAGAACGTGGAAGCAGACTTTCTAAGCAGACACCTGGAGGGCGTTCACGATTGGGTCCTGCACGGCGAAGTCGCAGAATACATCTTCGCGCAATGGGGTCGGCCTCAACTGGACCTCTTCGCAGACGAAGTAAACAAGAAATGCCCAGACTTCGCATCCAGGTTCTACCGTCCGGGATCTCGAGGGAATGCCCTGTTGATCGACTGGTCAGGGACATTTCTTTACGCTTTTCCGCCGATTCCCCTCATTCCGGCAGTGATCAGCAAACTTTACAGATCCAGGACCAGAATGATTCTTATAGCGCCGCAATGGCCCCGACAGTTCTGGTACACGGATCTCCTCAACCTGTCGGAAGAACCTCACAGGAGGCTGCCGTGCAGACCGGATCTTCTGAGCAGAATGGAGGGCAGGATTCTACATCCCAACCTACCCTCTCTGAGCTTAACAGCATGGCTCCTGAATTCCTGCAGTATGGGCACCTAGGACTCTCGCAGGAGTGCATGAGCATCTTGAAAGAGTCCAAACGACCTTCCACGCGGCGTTCCTACGCTTTTAAGTGGAAGAGATTCTACATATGGTGCTGTCAGAAAGGTCATAATCCCATACGGGCGCAGGAGGATGTCATACTGTCCTATTTGCTTCATCTAGCGAAGTCCGGTCTGCAGGTATCATCTATTAAGGTACATTTGTCTGCTATTACTGCCTATCGCAAATCACCTTCTCAGGAATCCTTCTTTACAAAACCTGTAGTCAAGGATTTCTTAGAAGGTTTGAAGAAAGTTTTTCCGCCAATTCGGAGGCCTTCTCCTCCATGGGAACTGAACATAGTCCTGGCAAAACTTATGGGCCCTCCTTTCGAGCCTATCCATAAGGCCTCTTTACAACACCTTACGTGGAAGACGGCTTTTCTAGTGGCCATTACTTCGGCGAGGAGGGTCAGTGAAATCCAGGCCTTGTCTGCAAAAGAACCGTACACGGTTTTTCATGACAATAGAGTGGTTCTGCGAACTCACCCATCTTTCCTTCCGAAGGTGGTGTCAGAATTCCATATTAATCAGACCATAACTTTACCAACGTTCTTTCCAAATCCGGAGACTCCGGCAGAGAAAGCATTGCACTCATTAGACTTGAAAAGAGTGCTGAAATTTTATCTGGACAAGACAAAATCGATTAGACACTCTAACCGCTTGTTTGTAAACTATGGTCATTTAAGGACAGGAGAGGCAGCTTCTAAACGAACAATATCAAGATGGATAGTTTCTTGCATTGTTAATACTTACCAGCTAGCTAATAGACAATTGCTAGCGCGGCCTAGAGCGCATTCCACAAGGGGTAAAGCGGCTACTGCTGCTCTCCTTAACAATGTTCCGATATCTGAGATTTGTAAAGCTGCTACATGGAAGTCTGTCCATACGTTTACAAGACATTATTGTTTAGACTCAGATGCAAGAGCGGATGCCCAAGTGGGGCAGGCCTCTCTAAGAAATCTATTTGCGTAAGACATATCTATTCCTGCACTTCTATCGGACAGTCCGCTGGGTTTAGGGATGGGCTTGCTAATCTATTCAATGTTTATGACTATTGATGAGGATCCCCTGGAAGAGAAGGATAAGTTACTTACCTGTAAATCCTAGTTCTCTTCCAGGGGTATCCTCATCAAAGTCATAAACAACCCACCCTCCTCCCCGGACGCACGTGTAGTGCTTTCCTCTTATTTAGTCTCTAAGCACTAACATAACACAACAGAAATGCACTTCTGAGGTCAAAGAAGACTTTTATTGTTATTTTATTCTTCCCCAACCACAATGTTTATGAATGAATGACGAATTAGTAGCTTTCAAGTCCGCGTTAATCAAACAAAATATATCAGTTTGCAATATACACAGCAGGTTATATTTATAAGATATTGAATGCAAAGCAAAACAAATACTTCACCGTGTAGGAACTATTTACAGCTACATCTTTCTAAGGTCTGCAAGCTGATGACCCCTGTCAGCCGCGAGAAAGAGTGTCATCTACCCACACGGGATGCTGGCAGCTGGCGCCAAGCTCCAGCACGAGGTCCGGCAGATTCGAATCTGACCCTCTGCAGCCTGTTACATTCGTTACAAAGGTGTGCCCCCTCCTCTCAGACCTGGGAAACTGAGCAAGCCTTTTGGAGACTGGCCAGGTCTCCAAGACTACTCCTGTTCCCAAGCTCAAGGGAAGAGAAACTACGCCCATGTACTCTCTCTCTTATCAGGTCTAGTCTACTGTGAGAGCAAAACATCTTGGTTCTCTGGTGCAAAAACACAGCTTGGAAAAATACAGAACTCCACGTTAAAGGCAATGGGCAGCTAACCTAAATATCAAATGCAATGTCATGTTAAAGGCAATAGGCAGCTAACCTAAATATCAAATGCAATGTCTAGTGTCATGTCAAAGCCAATAGGCATCTAAGCTGAATACAAAATGCAATATTTAATATCATGTCAAAGTCAATAGGCAGCGGAGCTGAATACAAAATGTAATATATGATATCATGTCAAAGCCAATAGGCAGCTGAGCTGAATACAAAATGCAATGTATAATATCATGTCAAAGCCAATAGGCAGCGGAGCTGAATATCATGTCAAAGCCAATAGGCAGTTAAGCTGAATACAGAAAGTAATGGCTAATGCCATGTCAAAGCCAATAGGCGGCTCAACTGAACAAAACATACCATGTGCTACTGGTGAACATTGAGCAACTAATATGCGCAGTGGTGAAACACAAAGTCATTGGTCAAAACAAACTTTATCAAATGGCAGGACAGCACGTCTCCTAGAAGTGCAGGACAGACTGTGTTTTGAATCAGTTATACAAATTGTCACCGTAAAAAGAACTGACCTAACTGTGAACCAACTGTCACCTTTCCTTCACCCCTGAGGCATGGTGGGATACTGGAGGTGCTCAGGGTCTTAAAGGCACGGTGCCAAAGTTTTTATGGTTCTCCTGTGTTAACCTGCATGCAGCCTATTGGCTAAGAATGCTTCATTGTTTTTCAATGCAGTTTTTTCTCTTTTTCTCTAGAGTTTGCTGCTGCTTACTTCCCTAAGCCTAGTTTGAGGGGCTTGGGTAGATATTTATTCTCTATTGTAGCTTTATAATATTAAAAAAAAAAAAAAAAAACTTCATAGAAATAAAGCATTTTTGCCTGTTTTTAACATTATAGCCTGCATTGCTGTTTTTTTACACATGTTAATGTGTGTATTTTATATATGCTCCGGGGTCCCCGCACAAGGGCGGGAATATTCAGTGTTTATGACTTTGATGAGGATACCCCTGGAAGAGAACTAGGATTTACAGGTAAGTAACTTATCCTTTTGGCACGTTGGATTGCAGAATTGTGCTACAAGGCTATTGGGAGCTTCTACGGGTTGAGCTTCAGGGTTACCTTTTCCTTGTATTTGAAAATCAGTTGGTTTTGCTTGCAGGATTGATAGTGTGTTATGTTATGAAATGTATATGGAGATCGCTTAATATGGTTAAGAGTGCTTATCTTGAGGTTTGTGTCAGCAGGCCTATGTATTTGCATAGCTAGGGATACAAATTGGTATGTGTTTGTGGTTTGATAGACTTGGGCATCAGATAACATGCGTCATGTGTTTGATAACTGTGAAAAGGTTGGTAGATCATTGTTTGGATAGGTTGAAGATGGAGTAGTTTGAGATTTTTGTAAAGATTCTTGGATGTGGTTGTTTCAATTGAATGATTGGCTTGAGGTTGTGTTTGGATCGATTGTAAAGGACAGAAGGGCAGATGTTGTGCTGAAAAGTTGGTGTGGATTAGTGGCTTGCTGTCTAGAGCAGAGGAAACATTGACGAGTGATACTGTTAGGTTAATTTGAGGGCTTAGTTGGCTCATGATGTGGTTAGTAGATGGCTTGGCATGACTTGAATTTTTTATTTTTTTTCCAGTCGGAGTCCATGGTTCTGGATACATCCGAGAGCGTTAATAATGGGAATCCTTCCCCTCTTGAAGCATTGCTGGCTGGAGCTGAAGGATTTCCTCCCATGCTGGACATTCCTCCAGATGCAGATGATGAAACCATGGTTGAACTGGCTATCGCTCTCAGCCTGCAACAGGACCAGCAAGGTAAGGTATCGTAGACAACACTTTGCTTGCAGGTGGAGATATTGTAGCCCACTAGTCTGCAGCAGCTGGAAAAAAGTAATATGAGCACTACTGTATTATTATTGAGTATTTTTATTGCTCTCACCACAATCGGAATAGTCTCACAGGACTCAAATATTAAAACCTAACTATGCGTCTTTTTCCATTGTGTTGATGTTTGGTGGGTGGTAAGCTGAGTTGTGCCAGCTGGGATTTGAACCTTTAATCTGCACATCTTTGGTCAGATAATCACCTCACTGAATTTTCCCTACCAAAATTAAATTCTAGTAGATCATACTTAATCTCTAGCTTTATTCTTTGTTACCAAAATTCATAGTACTGTGTGTGAATCTTGACTGTTTGATTAACCTTTTTTTTTTTTGTTTTTTTTTTTGCAATGGTTACTACTTTGCATAAATTCCTCATGTAATAGTACCACTGTGCTATCCTATTGGATCTGGTAAATTTCGCGTAATTCATCCTTACTATGCTAGGCACACATGCTTCACCATCAAAATTATCTGCAGGTTGCAAAAACCACAGTGGCTACATTGCTGATGCCAGCCCCTTTTCTCTATGTACCCGAGACAGAACGTGGTGTCTCAAAAATTATCAAGCTTTGACGCATTTTCGGCAACAGGTAGATATCTTATGTTAGTGGGTATGTGTTCTTGCTATATTTTTTTTGATAAGTGCCTTTTTTGCAGTGAGCAAGATTAGGTAAATTTCACATACAATTCAGATGGAGTGACTTATCAGCAAGGTCGTCACCACTCACAAAAGGAATGTTTCTGCTGTTTCACTGGCCTACGACAGTAATATCTGTTCCTTTTATTTTGCACGCCACAGATGCCGGTTCCAGATCTCCCTAAGATATCTCGAAATTTATCAATGCAGATGTGAAAACTTTCATGTTGATCCTTCCTTTCATCATATTACCTCCTAAACCATCTGACTTTTTCGTCTTAATATAAGAGGCAAAATGCGGGTCTCAGATCTGCATGCTGTGGGTATGTGGGAAATTGACCTATACCAGAATGCAGGTTTCCGCCATTTGTTTTCCATATGCACCCCATAGCTATTAAAAGGACAAAAATAAAGTTATTTATGGCCATAGAATAGTATGAAAAACAGTTAAAATCTAGGTCTTATTTGTAGGAAGGTCCTCTTTCTGGCATGGTTACCACGACTTTTTGCCCAATGTCAGTGTGTTCATCTTGTACCTGGGAACCTGCTAATCAGGACCCCAGTGATTGTGCTCTTTCTCCTCTAAATTTGGTTGCTTTGGTGGTACTTATACCCCACAATTGGCATATTGGTGTACCCCTGTAAGTCCCTAGTAGATGGTACTTAGGTACCCAGGGAATTGGCACACGAGGGGTCCCCCATGGGCTGCACCATGCATTATGCCACCCATGGGAGCCATATAGTCACTATGGGTCACTACACCAGGTCACTGTAAGTCACCCCTTTGTTAGGCCCTTTTCAGCCCAAAGGGTAGAGTGCAGGTCCCTGTGTGTGTGGGCACCCCTGCATGAGCAGAGGTGCCCACACGAACTCCAGTTCCAATTCCCTGGACTTCGTAAGTGCCGGGAAGCCATTTTAGCTATGTTCTGGCCTGTGGTCCAGCAACATAATGATAACACCAAACCTGGACATGTTTGGTATCAAACATGTCTGAGTCAGACCTAAATACTGATTCCAGTATTGATGGCATGATTCCATGCACTGTGGGAGTTCCTTAGAGGATCCCCCAGTTTTGCTTCGACCAGTCTTCACTGGTTCTTCACTGCACCACAGATAACTTAGTGATGCTAGCCACCTCATCTAATTCTATCCCCCATTGTCCGACCTTACAGGGAATTAGTGTACCTTGATGCCATGGTAACAAATGTTTGACCCTAGCAATTGTTTACTTGCAGTGCCTCTTTCCTTTTAGCCACTCTGTGACACCACTGTTTTTTGGTGCTGCAAACTTGCCAGGACACAATAACACTGCTCTCTCAATTTAATTTTTAAGGTAGGTGTATAAATACTTTTTGAGTTTTAAGCTACCCCTCGCCTCTGAAGAGACTTGTCTGCTAAAATTACTAGCTCTTTATAACCAGTGTGCAAGGTTAATTCCACCCCCAAAAAGCAAAAGGGTTTATACCTTGAAGAGACTGTTGCAAGCACGTCTTTGACGGATCCTAATCAGGCAGGTCTTTGGTGGCTGTGGTCAAAGCACAGCCCCACTGCCTGCAGTATGTACCTAGATGAATCGTAAGGCCGAAAGGGACCGCAAGTCATAGCTTTACATCACAAAGTATCCGAAGACTATAAGGTGTGTGCCCGGTCAAGGTCAAAAGTCCTTGAATAAGTCTGAAAGGAAACATAAGAATTCAAAGCAGGACTCTGCACCTTCTAACCACTGTTGAACTCCAGAGACGATGTGAGGGTGTAAATGTACCTCTCAGTTTTACTCGCAAACATGATCTCCTTTGCAGCCAATTCTGAGCCTTGTCCCAGTGCAACTCAAATTTACAGGCTGTTCAGGACTTCAAAGGAGATGAATTCTGGAAAGCCATACCCTCTATTTTTGGCATTCTGCCAGCTTCTTGTGTTGCACGTTAGGGCCTCAAGAAATCACAAGGACCTTCAAGTTTGGATTTGCTAGTGGGCCCTCCCTCTGTCCAGGTTGGACCCTCTGACCCCGCTTTGGTTGTGCACCAGCTCTGGTGCTGACTTTTGTTCCAACGCCAATACCTATGCCAGACCCTCGAGTATCAACGCTGGTGGTTGAGTCACATCCGATAGTAATTTTAGACTGAGACAAACTTATCTTGACCTCGAGGCAGTGCCACAATTCCCACCCCGCCCCCAAGACATCATCCTTGCTGTTCTCAAATGTATCCTGCCACATTGCCTCTGCCTCCTGTTTGGACACAGATTCATCACCAATATTTGGGTGAACATAAATAAAGCAAAGGCAGTAATGGAAACCTAGAAGCACTTCCCATATGTGCCCAATAGTCAACCAAAGACAAGTGTGGTGGTGCTAAGTGGTCAATGAAGTCCTACTGCTTAAAGACAACTCTGTATGTATCACAAAACATACACAGCATGTAAATATATATTTGAAGCCCACAGCACTCACCAAATGTATGTAAATAGTAATCGTATGTTGTCGAACAATCGATGCTCAATGTATTTTATCTCTAAATAAATGTATTTTTCCAAAATAAATTCACTTGGATAACAATTTCGTAATTTAGTTGTATAAATAGTCCTCCTTGATGTCATTTATATTTCCATTCAATCAAGTCCAAGAAGTAATAGTTCGTAGTCAATTTTTGTAATAGCAACCACACGTATTTATTCTTTACAATGGCAGCCAACACTTGTTTCGTCACACAGTGACTTTTTCAAGGCAGAGAGATCAGAATCAAATTGTCTAAGTAAAACATTTTTTTATTTTTATAGCAGGTTAGATAAATATATCTTCACAAATCTTGCAGTAGTAAGAAATGCAGGTTTTTTGGTTTACAGAGACCATCTGGGAGAGGTGGAGATCTGAGGCATCTGGCCTCAGGCAGAGACTCTTCTTCACATCAACCTACTCGAGCTGCAGGCCATCCGCTTGGCATTGAAAATGTTCCTACCTTCCACCAAAGAGAAACTGGTATTGTTGCTCACAGGCAACGCCACCACCATAGGGTGCAGTAACAAGCAGGGTGTGGTGGGGTCGTGGACCTTGTACCAGGCGGCACTACTCCTCTGGAGGTGGCTGGATCACCATGGGATTTTCTTGATTTCACACTATCTGGTGGGATTTTTGAACACCAGGGTGGACAAGCTCAGCTGCCGATGCCTAGCTGAGGCTGAACGGCATCTGCAGTGGGAGGTGTACAGGGTATCCTCCGTGAAGGGGGAGAACGTTGACTCTATCAATTTGCCGAGGACGTGCAATGTTAGCATTTTTGTGTGTTGGAGTTACCAAGATTCCTATTTCTCGGATACGCATTCTGCCTAGAGTGGAGCTAAAGAGTATTGTACCCCTTTCTGCCACTAACTCTTGTGCCCTGTGTCCCCTATGAATAGGAACAGCAGAGCCCAAATTTTCCTGTGGGTTCGGATTAGGCAAGGAGAGAGTGATATCCGAAACTCCTGGGCATAGGCAGCTGTCCTCTGATTAGGCTGTTGCTTTGGGATGATCTTCTGTCGTACCAGGAGGGCAGGTTCCTGCACCTGAGCCTGCTCAATTCTTATCTCCATGTTTGGAGATTAAGGCCCTAATTAGGTCATTGGCGGTAAAAAAAAACACCTATAGCCGTAGTGACGGACGCCAAAAGACCATCACCGCGGCTACCATCCGTCCACCATACTATGACCATTGCTGGACTTCAGCCACAAGGAGGACTGAAATCCGGCAGTGATCATAGTGGTGGATGGTGGTAAGGTGGCGCTGCTAGACTGCTGCCAGCCGTATCATAACCTGTTATACGGCCTAGCGGTGTTCTGCTGGCGGCAGCAGCTCCCCCTCCCATTCCCTGCCGGAAGACCACCTGGAAGAAGGTAAGTTGGGCTTCCGACGGGAATAGGGGATGTTGTGTGTGGGGTTATGTGCATGAATGTGTGAGTGTGTCCGTAAATGTGTGTGTGTGCGTGTAGTGTTTGTGTGCGTGTATGCCTGTGTGTGGGTGCGTGTAAAAATGGTAATGGGAGTGTGTCTGTATGGCAGTGTGAATGTGTGTACGAATGTGTGCGAGCATGACGATGTATGCGTGTATGCCAGTGTAAGTGAGTGTATGCGTGGTGTGTCTCTACGGGTGTGTGCATGTATTGGGGGGTGAGGGGTTTGGAAGGGGGAGTAGTGTGGTTGGAGTGGGGTGTCTGGGGCGTGTCGGGGGGGGGACAGGTGGTGGGGTGGTTGAGCTGCCTTCGCAGTCACCGGTAGGGCCTACCACTGGTGACAGGGACGTCACACACACAACGCCATGAAAACCATGGTGGTAGGGTGGCTCAAAATGCAGCCGGCGGTACTATAGTGGTCGCTGGACTGGAGATTGACTTCTCCGGCCCGGCGGCTGCTACCGCCATGGCGGTCTGAGTGGAGAAGTGGTGGATTGGGTGCAGTCAACCTGCCATTCTCATAATGTGGCGGTATGTATCGCCAGCCTGTTAGCTGTACTGCCGCCACATTACCGCTCACTGCTGGGGTCATAAAGACCCACATAGCGTGGTGACGGTTGACTGCATTCAACCTCCCTCCTGAAGTTTTTGATGTCATTTTGGCAGCCAGGCTTCCTTCTACTAACTCAATATAGGCCTGCTATTAGGACAGATGTGTGGCTTGATACTGTACTAAGCAGATTGACCCATTTCAAGCCAACCTATCTGGCATATTTCTTTTTTGTGTTGTCTCTAGCCTAGCAAGTACTTGTTTTGAGCATAGTTAAACATTGTTAGCTCTTTTAAAGTTACCTTATTAGCCATCTTTATTTAAATCACCTGTTGTGTTTTTAACTTTTTGAAAGAGTTGCCCCATATGTTTCTGCCTACACCTTTCATCATGCCTCAGAGGAACCTGTACATAGTCCTCACCTTCCTTATGTGTCTTCCCTTTGAACCACTGCACAACTGTCCATTGTGAATTCTCACTCTGAAGGTTTTCCTCATCGTCATAACATTGACAAGACTTGTGACATGTACAAACCCACTGTACTTGTAGGCTGATATTGAGGACCCGAGCCTCCTTCCTCCCAAAAGATGCAACTCCTCTTGACGTTGGGCAAATCCTCACCATTTCTGCCATTCTTCTTTTCATTCCACCCCTCAGAGGAGAGACTCTATCGGCTGGATCTTAAGAGCCATCTGCTTCTACATTATTTTTACACGGAGGGGACCTCTTTTGTGCAATGAGCTCTTTGTTGCTACACACAGGGGGCAGCACAGCAAAAGATTTCCCCAAATGAAAAAGGTGCAGTTGCTCAAATGCAACAGCTTTTCCCCTTGTGTAATTGAGCAGTATCCCCAAGAGTGTGAAGAGTGTGCTTGGCACCTTTGGATTGTTGCAAATTTCCAGAGGGGATGTAAACCTTTGTGAATTCCCAAAATTTGTAACCCTCCAGGAGTGACTGTATTCACACCCTAGTCCATTGAATGCTATGATCCATGACACTGTGCCAAGTTGGTGTGTCCCTACCTCCTTGGATAAGATGTGGGTGGTGTTAGTAGCTGCATTAGTGGTGGTGTTGAATTTCCTTGCAATGATTCATTTTTCTTTAATATAACAGGAAGTAGCAGCAGTGCCCTTGGACTTCAGAGCCTTGGATTATCTGGTCAAGCCCCCAGCTCTTCTTCTTTGGATGCAGGAACACTATCTGATACCACAGCATCAGGTAACTGGTTTTGGTCAAGAGGTCTTTTTGTATTTCTATTTTTTTGTAATGCGATTTGCTGCGTCGATTGACATTCTATGCATATCCCAGCTTCAAGAGGGTTGATGCAGAAAGCGTAACTTGGTGTACTCCTAAAGTGTAACTTGGTTTCTTCTATGTATCTAATTTCAGATCTTTGTTCAACATATGTGTACTTTCTGACTTAACCATGATTAGAAGTATCTGGTTAAACAGATGAAAAGATGGATTCCAAGGGAATAGGACACTCTTAGTTGTGCACTGTAAGGTATCACCTTCAACATGGACTTACTGCAACTACAGTTTTGTGCTCTGACACTTGTCACAACATATTCTATAACCTGGAAGGTAGTCACTTTCATCACATAGTGTGCATGTATCCCTGTTGTTTACGCTCTGGTTTGTGGCATGATGCTTGTTAAAAGCATCATGCCACAAATCATGGCACAATGAGTTGCTAACTGGACACTGTAGATAGTGTCTGGTATGAACTTCGTAGTAGATGTGGGTCTGGGACTACACTGAACCTCCTAATGATGGAATAGAATAGCAAACTAATATCTCGGAGAAGCAACGGATGTAAGTAGACTTATGGTACCAGCTATAAATATAGGGTAATACTGCCAAAGAAGTAACAAGACTTGACCAGATCAAAGCAAAGGTGTCGTAGTATTGTTAAAATGCCAGAAAGCTGCTTTGCGGGTGTTTTTAACGGTACATTTTTTCGCTTAGTTTCTTTCTTCATAGTCTGAGTGCTTGACTTCCTGGGAAGGTGATTGGTAGCCTTCTTTAAACAGGATGTTTTCCATCATAGGAAATCATCATTGAAGTATAAAAAAAAGTCAGCTCCCTTACTGATGGAACAATAGAAGGATAGTTTAATGATTAGTATCCTACAATCCTGCGAAAAGGAACTGAGGATGATTTGTGGATTGACGAGGGGAGGAGGTGGGCAAGTCCGGACTGAGACTCCAGGGTTGATCTGCCATTACCTGTCGATTTCCTGCACTGTTACCTTTTTATGAGTGGTCTGGACCCTTCTGTGAATTAGCAGATATGTGATGCATTGCGCAATACCTTAACTCAATAGAGGACAACAGGAACTGTACACATCTGGAGTTGCAGGATACCCTTTGATCTATCTGTCTTGCAGTCTAGGGTGAGGAAGAAAGCAGGTGCCTCTATTAGAATGTTTGGCAGACCTGTAGTTAATTGGTGAAAAAGGAGGCAGGAGTAGACTGTATTGCGTAGATAGAGGTGTGACACAGCACTAGGCCTGGTGGGGGAAGTAAGCACCTGCCATGCTGGACCTGAGGCCTTTTGACACTAGTTTGGTGGGGCAGATAAGGGGACCCAGCAACACTGCATGACACTAACAGGTGCCCAAAATAGCTTTTCGAATAGGGGCAGGCCTCACGATCACTGAAACACCAGGGGCAGAGCCACTCACAAATCAAGCAATGAATGTGTAATTTGAGAATTGGCCCACATGACCTTTGGATGGGGGTAGAGATGACGAAGTGGGGTTCTGCCCACATCCAACTGCTACTCACCCCTACAAGGTCTTTCACTCCCTCCCCACATTCCCTTGGAAGCCTCAACACATGATATACCCTCTTGGGAGTGTGGCCTGGAGATGTGAGGGCCATGTTAAAGCAGTGGTAAAAAGAAATACCAAAGCATTCTCCCTCTGTGCTTGCTCCCTGATACCAGTGGCCTGTACTGGTGTATGTTGCCTGTCAGAAAGATCCAAGTGGCCCCGGCAATTATGGACAGAGACGTACATTGTTGCTAGCCAAGGTCACTACTCTGGTGGCAGTGAAGAAGTAGCCTGTGTGGCCGGAGTAAGTTTGGAAGCCTAACCTACATTGTGGGACTGCTAGCAGGAGTGGAAGGCTGCACAGCATATACAGTGTTTAGAGTCAGACATTGAATTGGTGAAGGTTTGTCACAGGTCCTGAAGACTTATACTGTATCTGGTGAGCTGGGTGTTTGGACATACTGTACACTGCACTTGTATGGTTCAGAAAGCTCAGACCTGGGAGAATGAAGGGCCTAGCATAGTCAGTCTTAGGTAGTTCATGGAGCTGTATGGCGGCTCCTACATTGGAGGAGATATGGTTTCTCTTTGTTGGATAATCTCTTGTCCTCTAAACATGGCAGCGGACAAGGGGAGTCTGACTCTTAACCAGAAAATTTGACTAATGTGCTAAGCAGTCCCAGGCTGCTGATCACCAGGCTAATAGTCCTCTAACCACCCAATAAGCTTAATATGCAACTTCTTCCACTGATGTTATTTTACATTACATTAAGAACACAAGAGCAACGTTGGTAAGATGATTTTTAGCAGTGTGGTTGACTGTCATTGAGGTTGGATGGTCATTAGTCTGATCTGGCAGATAACTTTCGTAACTTTGTGCTGCAGCTAAGAGCATGGAGGAACTCATAGGAGATGCAGAAAGCGCTGGGCATGCCACAACAGTCTAGATATAGTTTGAATTCCTGTAGGCGTCAAGGCAAAATATCCTGAAAAAATTATTTGAGGACTGGCTGCGCATGCTGCTAAATGATGAGGAAATTCCCTCATTCTTAACAATAGCCCATTAAGCACTGACTCAGCACACCCTCCATGAACCCTACCATGATAAATTATTGCTAAATTCCTCTGCTAAAGGGATAGAGGTGAGTCCTCATGAAGGCACACAAATGAATGTGTAGTGTTTGAGGCCTCACGTAATGCTTTTCACTATTAAGACCGAACATGCACAAAAACAGCAAAATCGGAGGACAAATTCAATAAAGCAAACATGAGTGATAGATTAGGACTACATGTTACTTTTCCCAGCGATTCTGAAGGTGATGAATAGCGCAAACTTTTTATTAGGTCGAGCCTGGACAGCGCTTGCGCTGTAGCTAGCGACCTGTTGTAGACAGTTTGTGAGGTTCAGCTCTACCCAGTCATTGTGATTTGTGTATGCCAGTGTCCTCTAAAACCCTTGCTTGCTACTGGGTAATGTTAATCTGTCCCACCTTTCTTCTTTTTCGTCTCCTACCAGGAGATCGGACCAACTAATATCTAAATACACTGCTCACCATTTTAAGATGTGTTCAGCGGCTACTTTGATCTTTCATCTGGAGCACTGGAGAGGAGTGCTCATCTTTCCGAGCTCTGCTGTAAACAGGGTTTCAAATCTTATCTGGTCACATTTGCTATGTTTTCCAAGACTTTCCTCCCTTTTCCATGCTGCCTTACTTGTTTGTTTGCATAGCGGGCACAATTATTGTTTTACATTGGAGGCTGTGAGCCTTTTAAACAACGTGCCTGCTTTCATTTACACTATCACGGGTTGTTTTCTGCTCATGGCAGCCTGCTCTCCCTGTGTCCTCATTTTATTAGTGTATTACATGCAATTGTCCATCCTTTGTTTCTCTCGTTCCCTCCCATGATGTTTTCAGTTTCAGTTCCTTTTGGTCGTCACGCAGGAGGAGGCAATGCCTTGAGGGGTGGGGGGTCATGCAGGAGCCGGGCTTCACACTGCTCTTCAGTGCATCAGCTTGTTCACTATAGGGGCCGTGTTTGTTTTGTTGGCCATCCTCTCTCCTGATCATTAGTACAGCCATTTGCCGTGCCATCACTTAATCTCCCTGTGCCGTCCCCCATGACACCCTGGCACAACACTGCTTGCCCACCCCCAGTACCTCTCTGAGGTCTCTGCTTGTTTATTTTAAATTTAATATAAATTACCACTTCATTTGCACTGATGTCACTTAATCTCCCTGTGCTGTCTTGTCTCTCCGTCCATCCCTTCACCCTTCCTACAACCCTGCTTGCCTGCGCCCATCCGAGGTCTCTGCTTGATTTTTCTTTTAACATAAATTACTGCATCTGATAGAGACTTCTAGCTGGAGATTCCTTACCTTAGAATTCCCTGGCGTCAGCTTGGAATCCGGAACTTTTGCTGAGCAATACCCTTCCGCACGCCGTTGGGAGGAGTCATTCAGATCCGTGTGGCGTTGTAGGAGCCATTTGTGACGTCACAGTCGCCTACAAAGGCACCACCCAGGGTCTTCTGTGCCGGTTAGTACAGATCCAGAATCGAGCTACCCTCTTTCTTTTTTTGACAGGGCTTTTTTCACCTTTTTGTCGAAGATTTTTTGCTAGTCTGAGTAGGAAGCCATCTAGGAAGACTGGGCACAAGCCATGCGGCGCCTGCCGCCGTGCCGGTGACTGACCCCCATCAGGTATGTCTCTGGTGTCTGGCTCTGAAAGCTTTGTGGGAGTGGTCCATGAAGCTCATGGTGGCCGGCAGTCAACTTCGGTCGGTGTGACTCCTCAGAGGTCCCGGTTGAGGAGGTGTTCACGGGGCTGCTCCAAGAGCCCCAAGTCCTCTTCATCTCACTCAAGATCCTCTGGACACTAGGGGAAGAGGCACAAAAAGAAGTCCAAATGGACTTTGACTTCACCTCACCCGTCAGCTGACAAGGTGAATCTGGAACTCCGATGTTCTGAGCACGGGTCTGTGGAGCCGATGCCAGGGCTGACTTATAGCCTCCCCTTTTTGTGCAAGCTGGAGCAACCCCCGCTCAACTCAAGGAGTTTTATGAAGCTATGCGCCTCTTATTTGAGCGGGCTTCCCCTGCTGGTGCATCTTCGGGCCCTGCGTGGGGTCGGCAGAGGCCTCATCAGGTTCCATGCCAGTGGCTTCAGTGTCAGCGCTGATGGGGTCTCTTGGATCCGATATCGGATCCAGAATGGTGCTGATTCCACAATGTCTGCCTCCTCTGCCGTCGTTCCCGATGTCAACGCACCCTACTCCACCGCCCCCCCACCAGTGGTGCAAGACCCATTGTCATTCTTAACACTAACTCCGGCGCCGACGGCTGCATCAGGGGCCAGGTCATTGCGTTAGTCTTATTAGGATTAACCAGGCATAGTTGAGAAATGGGAGGTGGTCTCAGGACTCCTATAAGTAGGTGTAGGAAGTTGGCTCTGTACACACTATTTCAAAGTAAGATAGTGATAGTAAGTTGTGTGCACAGAGTCCAAGGGTTCCCCTTAGAGGTAAGATAGTGGCAAAATTAGATAATTCTAATGCTCTATTTTGTGGTAGTGTGGTCAAGCAGGAGGCTTATCAGAGGGTAGTGTTAAATATTTGTTGTACACCCAGAGGCAATAAATGAGGAACACGCACTCAGACTTACTCCAGGCCAATAGGTTTTTAGATAGAAAGAATATATTTTCTTAGTTTGTTTTAAGAACCACAAGTTCAAGATTTGAAGTAAATATATAAAATGCAAGGTACTCCACACAGGTAAGTTAGGAACTTTGAATTAGAGCAATAACATATACAGTTTTTGTTAAAATTGCAATAAGCTATTTTAAAAATGGACACAATGCAAAAATCAAAAGTCCCTGGGATGGGGTGGGGGGGAAATTGTGTAAGTAAAGGTTAGTCAGGTAAGTAAAGCGCTTACAAGTCTTAGTTCCTGGGCATAGGCAGCTTACCGGTGGGGGTTCAGGGCAACCCCAGTGTTACCACACCAGCAGGTCAGGTGCAGAGGTCAAAGAAGTGCCCAAAACACACACAGGTACCTATGGAGAACAGGGGTGCTCTGGTTCCAGTCTGCCAGCAGGTAAGTACCCGTGTCCTTGGAGAGCAGACCAGGGGTGTTTTGTAAAGCACTGGGGGGGACACAAGAAGGCACACAAAAGACACCCTCAACGGCACAGGGGCGGCCAGGTGCAGTGTGCAAAGCAGGCGTCGGGTTTTAGATCGGAAACAATGGAGGGACCCGGGGGGGGGGTCACTCTAGCGGTGAAGGCAGGCACAGGGGAGCTTCTCGGGACAGCCACCACCTGGGCTAGGCAGAAGGTCACCTGGGCTAGGCAGAAGGTCACCTGGGGGGTCACTCTTGCACTGAAGTTCGGTTCCTTCAGGTCCTGGGGGGGCTGCACGTGCAGTGCTTGGTCCAGGCATAAGGTCCCTTGTTACAGGCAGTCGCGGTCAGGAGGAGCCTCTGGATTCTCTCTGCAGGCGTCGCTGTGGGAGTCCAGGGGGGTCGTCTTGGGCTACACACGGGGTCGCAGTCGCCGGGAAGTCCTCCCCGTGGTGTTTGTTCTATGGATCTCTAGCCGGGGGTGTCGTGTGCAGAGTGTGAAGTCTCACACTTCTGGCAGGAAGAGTGAGTTGTTTGAAAGTTGCTTCTTTGTTGCAAAGATGTAGCTGTTGTTGAACAGAGCCGCTGCTCACTGGAGTTTCTTGGTCCTGGGGGTCAGGGCTTCAGAGGTCGCTGGTCCCTGTTGGATGCGTCGCTGGTTGCAGGTTTTCGATTCTGGAGACAGGCCGGTAGGGCTGGGGCCAAAGCAGTTGTCGTCCGTCGTCTCTGCAGGCTTGTAGGTCAGCAGTCCTTCTTTATAGTTCAGGTTACAGGAATCTGCCTTCCTGGGATGCCCCTAAATACTAGATTTAGGGGTGTGTTTAGGTCTGGGGGCAGTAGCCAGTGGCTACTGTCCTTGAGGGTGGCTACTCCCTCTTTGTGCCCTTTGTGTCCTGTGGGGAAGGGGGCACATCCCTAATCCTATTGGGGGGGAATCCTCCAAAAGATGGAGGATTTCCTAAGGCAGGAGTCCCCTCAGCTCAGGACACCTTAGGGGCTGACCTGACTGGAGGGTGACACCTCCTTGTTTTTCTCATTATCTCCTCCGAATTTGCCGCCTAAACTGGGGGCTGTGTCCGGGGGAGCGGGCATCTCGACTTGCTGGCGTGCCCTGGGGCGCTGTAACACCAGGCCTGAGCCTTTGAGGCTCACCACCAGGTGTTACAGTTCCTGCAAGAGGTGTGAAGCACCTCCACCCAGTATAGGCTTAGTTCATGGCCACAGAGTGACAAAGGCACTCACCCCATGTGGCTAGAAACCCGTCTGGATGTGGAAGGCTGGCAGAAACTGGTCAGCCTAGCACTAGTAGTTGGACTGGTATACAGGAGGCATCTCTAAGATGCCCTCTGTGTGCATTTCTGAAATTCCACACTGGCATCAGTGTGGAATTATTGTGCTGAGAAGTTCGATACCAAACTTCCCAGTATTCAATGTAGCCATTATGGAACTGTGGAGTTTGTGTTTGACAAACTACCAGACCATATACTCTTTATGACTACCCTGCACTTACAATGTCTAAGAATGCACACCAAGGGGGGGTGCCATGTCGAGGTAGTCTTTTTCTCCCCACCAGCACACACAAGCTGTGAGGCAGTGTGCATGTGCCGAGTGAGGGGTCCCCAGTGTGGCATAATACATGCTGCAGCCCTTAGAGACCTTCCCTGATCACAGGGCCCTTGGTTCCTGGGGTACCATTTACAAGGGAGATATCTGTGTGTCAAGGCTGTGCCAATTGTGGAGACAAGGTACAGTTTAGGGAAAGAACACTGGTGCTGGGGCCTGGTTAGCCGGGTCCCAGCACACTTTCAATCCTAACTAGCAGCAACAAAAGGCAAAAAAATAGGGGGTAACCATGCCATCAGAGACATTTTCTTACAGGTGATTAGTGAACTGCAATTGGGTCAGAGGCAGACTCCTCTCTGTTTCCCAACCAGATCTCACAGTAGTGACAGATGCGTCACTTCTGGGATGGAGCGGCCATCTGGGAGGGTTGGCGATCAGAGGCCTCTGGTGGAATCTGGACTCCATAACAACTTGCTGGAGGTCCGGGCGATACGACTGGCATTGAAAGCATTTCTTCAAACAATCACAGCGGGGGGGCAAAAAGGGGAGTTCGGAGGAAAAAGAGAGAGGCACTCCTGGTCCCGTGTGTAGGTCTCCCAAGTATCGGTAAAACAACAGTAATATACACACGGTTCCAAAACATAAAAAAGGTTCTCTTGAAAAGACGGTATACCAGAAAAAGCAATTTGTTTTAGAGCAAGAGCCCTCACTCACCAGCCGGTGATATATTTCATCATTGGGCCATGCTCCTCGTCAGGCCGGCACTGCAATGCCTGACGGGCCCCTCAAGGGGGCTCTTTGCCGGAGATCTTTTAGAGGATGGTGTTGGCCGGTCAAAACATGCAAAAAAGGAGGAAGGATTGGTAAAGAGAGATGTATAAAAATGTCTAAAGGAAAAAACTGATAATTTATTCAGATGTTAATGCCTTTGACATGGTTAAAAACACTGTATAGGGATATGGTAAAATAATGTTTACAATCCCTCAACAAAGAAGCATACAGTTCGTAAATCTTGTTGAAAAAAAGTAGTACGAAGTGGGGTAACACAGAGTTCTTGTGTCACTCAATCAAAAACAGGAGGTCAACATGTTTCTCGCTATTCATAGTCAAAAAATGATCTTGTGCGATTCTTCAGGACCTAATACGTACCTAATCCTTATAAAAATAAACTCTAGGATAAGAGTAATTTGTGTTCCCTATTTGGGAAAACAAAAGCCCTCCAAAGACTAATAATAGGGCCTCATCGGGAACCGGGGCCAGACTGAGCTTATAGGTGACCCAATATTTTCGACGAGACACCAAGCCATAGTGGTTTGAGAAGCCTGATGTTACCCCGATGAGGCCCTATTATTAGTCTTTGGAGGGCTTTTGTTTTCCCAAATAGGGAACACAAATTACTCTTATCCTAGAGTTTATTTTTATAAGGATTAGGTACGTATTAGGTCCTGAAGAATCGCACAAGATCATTTTTTGACTATGAATAGCGAGAAACATGTTGACCTCCTGTTTTTGATTGAGTGACACAAGAACTCTGTGTTACCCCACTTCGTACTACTTTTTTTTTACTTTTTTTCAACAAGATTTACGAACTGTATGCTTCTTTGTTGAGGGATTGTAAACATTATTTTACCATATCCCTATACAGTGTTTTTAACCATGTCAAAGGCATTAACATCTGAATAAATTATCAGTTTTTTCCTTTAGACATTTTTATACATCTCTCTTTACCAATCCTTCCTCCTTTTTTGCATGTTTTGACCGGCCAACACCATCCTCTAAAAGATCTCCGGCAAAGAGCCCCCTTGAGGGGCCCGTCAGGCATTGCAGTGCCGGCCTGACGAGGAGCATGGCCCAATGATGAAGCATATCACCGGCTGGTGAGTGAGGGCTCTTGCTCTAAAACAAATTGCTTTTTCTGGTATACCGTCTTTTCAAGAGAACCTTTTTTATGTTTTGGAACCGTGTGTATATTACTGTTGTTTTACCGATTGAAAGCATTTCACCTGTTGTGAAAGGGAAGATGGTGCAGGTGTTCACAGACAACACCACTGCAATGTGGTACTGCAACAAGCAGGGCGGTGTGGGGTGATGGACCCTTTGTCAAGAGACCCTGTGTCTCTGGACATGGCTGTAATAGCAGGGCATTACTGTAGTGCTTCAATACCTGGCAGGTTCTCTGAATTCATGGCAGATGAATTCAGCTGTCGATGCCTAGCAGGTTACAAGTGTTGCCTCCATCCGGAGGTGGCACAAGGACTTTTTCAACAGTGGGAAGAGCCTTGGTTAAATCTGTTTGCCTCCGCAGAGAATACGCAATGTCCGCAGTATTGCGCGTTGCAGTTTCCAAGGTTGCAATCGCTTGGCCGCGCTTTTCGTCAGTACTGGAGTTCAGGCCTCCAGTATGTCTTTACGCCTACAACCCTTCTGCCCAGAGTTCTCAAGAAGATCAAGAGTGACAGGGCGCAAATAATCCCGGTGACTCCGAACTGGGCTTGGAAAGTCTGGTATCCTGAGCTTCCAAAAATGAGCATTGATCCTCCAATCAGGCTGCCTCTTCAGGAAGATCTTCTGTCACAGCAGCAGGGGAAGGTTCTCCACCCAAACCTGTCAACTTTGCGCTTTCATGCGTGGAGATTGAGCGGAGACTGTTGACGGCTTTCGACCTTCCTCCCAAAGTCTGTAAAGTTATTGTGGCAGCCAGGCGTCCCTCTGCTAAGACGGCCATTGGAAACGCTTTGTATATTATTGTGCAGAAAGATCTGTTGATCCTCTTTTTGCTTCTCTGAGATCCTTCTCTTTCTTATCCCTCTCCCTTGGGTGCTCTCAGAGGCTATCTTTCTGCCCTGTTGGCGTTCCTTCGGCTGCCCATCAGCCTTCATTATTCAAATCACCAATTGCAAATACATTTCTTAAAGGGCTTTTACATATGTATCCTCCTTTGTCCATGCGTCAGTGGTACTTAAATCTGGTCCTCGCTTTTCTTGTGTGCTCCGTTTGAGCCACTGCACAACAGTCGTCTCCAAGTGCTCACCATCAAGACAGCTTTTTTTAGTGGCAATAACATCTGCCAGGAGGGTGAGTGAGATGCAGGCTCTTTCATCTAAGCCGCCGTATCTCATCATGTTTCCAGACAAGGTGGTACTCCGACCTCGTGCTTCTTGCCTCCCCGAGGTGGTGACCCCATTTCACAGCTCAAGAGAGTTTGCGGTGGTTGACCAACTCTTTGTGGGGTACATGGGAGCAAAGAAGGGTCGGGCAGTGCAGAAACAAAGCATTTCGCGCTGGATCGTTGTACAAAGCTGGCCTGGTGTTGGTGGGTACCTAAGATACTTAAACCTTATACCAGGTCCAGGTATCCCCTATTAGTGTACTGTAGTCCGTGTCTAGAAGCCAGGCTGTAGGAAAGTAGCCTCTTTATAGCATGGTTTCCCCCACTTTTTGGCCTCTTTGTCAGTGTGTCTGTTCACTGGGATCCTGCTAACCTGCTCTCTCCTTTTAACTTGGTTCCTGGAACCTTTCTCACCCCACATTCGGCATACTGGTCCCCCATGTTGTCCCTAGTATATAGTACATAGGTACCCAGGGCATTGGGGGACCACGGGATCCCTATGGGCTGCAGCATGTATTATGCCACCCATAGTGAGCCCATGCAAAGTGTTCTGCAGGCCTGCCATTGCAGCGTGCATGATCGGGTGCATGCACCCTTTCACTACCAGGTCACTATAAGTCACCCATATGACAGGCCCTCCTAGCCTAGAGGGCAGGGTGCAAGTACCTGTGTGTGAGGGCAACCCTGCACTAGCAGAGGTGCCCCCAGAAGCTCTAGGCCCATTTTCCTGGACTTAGTGAGTGTGGGGACGCAATTTTACGCTTATTCTGGACATAGGTCACTACCTATGTCCAGCTACATAATGGTAACTCCGAGCCTGGGCATGTTTGATATCAAACATGTCGGAATCGTACCCCAATACTATTGCAAGTATTGGAAGTATGATTCCATGCACTCTGGGGGCTGCTTAGAGGACCCCCAGCACTGCTAGCGCTAGTCTTACATGGTTTTCCTGGCAGCCCAAGCTGCTGCCACCTCTCAGACAGGTTTCTGCCCTACTGCTGCTTGATATGATCAAGCCCAGTAAGGGACAACAAAGGATTTCCTTTTGGTGAGGGAGGTAACGCCCTCTCTCTTTGGAAATAGGTGTGGCTGGCTTGGGAGGAGTAGCCTCCCCTCCCCAAGCCACTGATATGCTTTGAAGGGCACATTTGGTGCCCTCTTGCCTAAACCAGTCCACACAGGTTCATTGACCCTCAGTCCCCTCTGGCGTGAAACTGGACAATGGAAACGGGAGTGACCACTCCCCTGTCCATCACCACCCCAGGGGTGGTGCTGAGAGCTCCTCCAGAGGGTCCCTGGGTTCTGCGATCTTGTTTCGAAGGTTGGCAGGGAACTCTGGGAACATCTGAGTGGCCAATCAAGGCAGGTGACGTCAGAGCCCCCTCCTGATAAGTGCATACCTGGCTAGGTGACCAATCCTCCTTTCAGGGCTATTTAGGGTCTTTCTCTTGGGTGAGTCCTCAGATTCGGCTTGCAAGACTCCTGCAGGATTCCTCTGCAACCTTCACTTCGCCTTCTGGCCAATGGATTTGCGACTGGACCCTCCAGTAACCAACAATGCTGCAGTCCACAAAGAAGACTCTTCTGCAACTTTGTTTCCACTGCTCTGGCCAGCTTTACAACATTTCCCCGGCTGCTAAGAAGATGGCAACTCCTCAGCCTGCACAAGAAGCATCTCCCTTGGAGTAAAGGATTCACTCCCCTGCATCTGCAGGCACCTGCTGCAGCAATCTCCCCTCATCTTGAACTGGGTGGATCCTGCATCACGAGTGGTGGTCCAGAGTAGTCCTCTTAGTTCTCTCTGCCAGCTTTCCAACTTTGATGGAGGTAAGCCCTTGCCTTCCCACGCAGGACAGTACCCCGTGCACCACATTACATTTCTTGCAGCTGCCATGGCTTGTTTGCATCTCCTCCAAGGGATCTTCAGGCGACCCCCCCCCCCCCCCCCTCAAAAGCCCACCCCTCCCAGCACTCCCTCCTGCGATGCTCAGCTCTCTGCGTGGTTCTCCTGCGGTGTGGAATTCCTTTCTGTATTGCTGCATGCGCTCCTTCAGGAACTCTTCTCCGGCTCCAGGGATGCAGTGCTGACCTTTTCTTCCTCACCGTGGACCAATTCCTGCAAGTACAGCTGGGTTTGTAGTAGCTCCTACTCCTCCTGGACTCCACTGTGACTTTTGGACTTGGTCCCCTCTCTCCACAGGTCCTCCTATCAAGAAATCCACCGATGGTTTCCTTCAGTCTTCTCAGGTGTCTTCTTTTTCATTTCCTAGGGGAAGCCCAAACCATGCACTAAAAAAATGGAATGCGAACACAGGACCCCCATCTAGGTTAAGTGGAATGTGTAGAGGGGAGCTGGGGTTACCCAACAAGACTGCAAGAAACTAGCTGTGGATTCTTGAAGATGAAGACCTGTGGAAGAAGTGGACCAAATCCAGAAGTCACAGAAGAGTCCAGGAGGAGTAGGAGCTACTACCTACCCAGCTGTAGATGCAGGAGTTGGTCGACGATAGAACGAATACGGTCAGGAATGCAGCCCGGGAGCAGATGAAGAGTTCCTGGAGGATGCAGTCAACGTCCCACGCCAGATGGATGATTGCAGTCTGTTAGTGGCGTAGAAAAGTCACCAACAAGCCTTGGCAACTGTAGAAGTCACGTTGAAGTGGAGCTGCCAGAGGACAAGCATGTTCCAGGAGGACTCAACCTATGGGAGGGGAGTACTAGGAGAACCCTCAGCAAGGTAGAGTGTCCCAAGAAGAACCAGCAGTCCCCACAGTAGTCACACTGGACGAGAAACCAGGAGCCACGGAGGAGCCCACGCTGCACCACTGGAGAAGGATCCCATGCCGTAGGAGAAGCACACAGGGCTGTACATCACAGGAAGGAGTGCTGGGACTACACGAAGCCTGAACCTCCTTGGAGGAGATGTAAACAAGCCCTGGCAGCTGCAAGAGATGCGGTGCACGGAGGTACTGTGCTGTGTGGGAAGGCAAAGGCTTACCTCCACCAAAGTTGGATAGCTGGCAGAGAGGACCAAGAGGACTACTCCGGACCACCATCCTTGATGCAGGATCCACGCAGCTCAGGATGAGAAGAGATCCATGCAGCTGGTCGTCGTTGCAGTTGGTGCCTGCGGATCCAGGGAAGTGACTCCTTCATTCCAAGTAAGATTTCTTCTTCCTTCTCATGCAGGCTGAAGACTTGTCACCCTCAGAGGATACACAGTCTGGGAAATGTTGCAGAAGCTGGAAGGATCCCTGGAAACAATGTTGCAAGTAGAGTCTTCGTCGTGGATGCAGATTGTCAGTTCCTGGGGGAGCGGGGGCTCCAGTCGCAGTTCCATTAGCTAAAGTTGAAGTAAAGGTTGCAGAGTAGTCCTGCTGGAATCTTGCAAACTGAATCTGAGGGCCCACACAAAAGAGAGGTCCTAAGTAGCCCTGAAAGGGGGATTAGTCACCTAGCCTGTTGAGCACCTATCAGGAGGGGGCTCTGAAGTCACCTGCCCTACCTAGCCACTGAGATGCTCCGCGGTCCCTGCCAACCTTGGATTCAAGATGGCAGTCCCCAGGGACCCTCTTGATGAGCTCTGGGCACCAACCCTATGCTGGTGATGAACAAGGGAGTGGTCACACCGCTTCCAATTGTCCAGTTTCGCTCCAGAGCAGGGATTGGAGCTTCCTGAACCAGTGTAGAATGGTTTAAGCACAGTGGGCACCAAATGTGCCCTTAAAAGCATACCAGTGGCTTGGGGAGGCTACCCCTCCCATGCCATGTAGCACCTATTTCCAAAGGAGTTACCCCACTCTCCCAAAGGAAATCATTTATTATGCCTTCCTGGGCTTGAGCTGTTCAAGCAGCAGGAGGGCAGATCTAAGGGAATATCATCAGCTTGGGCTGCCTGGAAAATCCTGGAAGACTGGTAGAAGCATTGCCCGGGGTCCTCTAAGGAGCTCCCAGAGTGCATGGAATGATATTTCCAATACTGGCAATAGTATTGGGGGTATGATTCTGACACGCTTGATACCAAACATGCCTAGGTTCGGAGTCACCATTATGTAGCTGGACGTAGGTAGTGACCTATGTCCAGAACAAGCATAAAATGGCGTCCCCGCACTCATGAAGTCCGGAGTTCGTGAGGGCACCTCTGCCAGTGAAGGGGTGCCCTCACACACACAGGTACTTGCACCCTGCCCTATGGCCTAGGATGGCATTCCATAGTGGTGACCTGTTGCAGTGACCTTTGGTGAAAAAGGGTGCATGCACCCTTTCACGCAGGCTGCAATGACAAGCCTGCAGAACACTTTGCATGGGCTCCCCATGGGTGGCACAATACCTACTGCAGCCAACAGGGGGGTCCCCTGGTAGCCAAATGCCCTGGGTACTATATACAGGGGACTTAAATGGGGGCACCAGTATGCCAAATGTGGGGTGAAAATGGTACAAGTTACCAAGTTAGAAGGGAGAGAGCATAATCACACTGGTCCTTGTTAGCACCATCCCAGTGAACACAGTGAAACACTGACAAACTGGCAAAAAGTGGGGGTATCCATGCTAAAAGCAGCTGCTTTTCTACAAGTGCGTAAGCGAAGCATATCTCGTTGGTTTGTGCTCTGTATCAAGATCTGCTGGGCACTAGGCACGAAGCTACCTTCTGAAGGCTTGCAGGCTCATTCCACCAGCGCTTTGACTACTACGTTAGCATGCAGAGTTCTGATCCTGGGCATCTGCCAGACAGCAACGTGGGCATCTCTGCATATGTTTACCAAATACCTGGATTTTTGCATTGTTAGCCCCCACTTTTTGCCTGGTATCTGATGTGATTTTGACTGAAAGTGCCCTAGGTTCCTGCTAGCCAGGTCCCCAGTACCAGATCTCTTGCCCCAAACTTGCACAGTTGTTTCCCCAATTGTCAAAACCTTAGCACCCTCTACATCCCTAGTAAATGGCACCTCTGGCACTTAGGGCATGGGGTTCCAAATAGGGTCCCTAAAGGCTGCAGAACGGCGTGTGCCACCCTAAGGGACTCCTCACCCAGCACAACAGGCTCCCATTGTAGGCTGCGTGTCTTGATGCAAACCTAAGCGAAAACACATGCCTATGTACCATGTCCCCTAACACTGCATGCAGTATATGTAAGTCACCCATCTAGCAGGCCTTACCGCCCTAAGGCAGGGTGCATTACATTACATGTGAGGGCATATCTGCACAAGCAGATCTACCACTGCTATGTATTTGTCGATTCTCAGACATATTAAGTGAACAGGGAAGCCGTTTTAAGTACATGTGCTGGTCACTATTCGTTATGAGTTCCCTAGCTACATGATGGCTTCACTGAAAATGGGTCTGTTTGGTATCACACATCTTGTTTTAAATAAACTCTCACTGAATCCAGTGATGGATTTATTAATATATGTACTCAGAGAGCACCTTAGACGTGTCCCCTGAAAAACTACCAGCTGCTAGTGTGTTAACTGGCAGGTACTCACCAATTCAGCCACCTGAACCTTGTTTCTGTATCATTTATTGCCTCTGTGAGTACTCACAGGTTGCATTGTGCGTAAAGGTGTACAAGTTTGAACTCTTTAGTTACCTGTAAGAAATAATAACGAAGTGTTATTTTTCTAAGTTGGTCTTGGATTTATTCTGTGAGTGTGTCTCATTTAATGCCTCTGAGCACAGTAAATGCTTTGCACTACCCTCTGATAAGCCTAGCTGCTCTCACACACTACCACAAAATAGAGCATTAGTCCTATCTACGTTTGCCTCTGTAGACCAATTGGGGACCCACTGTACTCTGCACGGTCTACTTTCTTTTTTCTTTTTTAGTGCACCATATAGAGAGCCAGCTTCCTACACTGTGAATGAACCATTGCTGCAACTCCATCACACATAATATAATACCTAAATTCTCTAGATGGGCAAGTCTGGGATACACTTCCATTTGAGTACATTTCTCAGTAGTAGCAGCCTTTGTAGAGATCTTTTGCATACGGAAGAGGCTTCAGTGTTTATGGCTTAAATAAAGGTTCTCATGATGGAGATTTAGGATTACATGTAAATTAACTTTACTTCTTTATCATTCTATCATGATTATTAGTCACAAAATTTTAAGCAATGCAATATTCTATTTGTAATTGTATGACTATAAAACAGTTGTCTTTTAATCTGCATTTTTTATTTTTCAAGAGTTTTTCTTAGTGGAAAAAAGTATTTCTGGGATCCACTGAACAGGCAAACAAATGCTGATCAGTTTGATACCCAGATAATACTATAGTTATCTCTTCTGGCACATTGAAGACCAGACCTAGCTGTCACTTGTCAGTGCTATTCCTCACTTACTAGACTGTAGAGCTTCCATTTTGTACAGTTATTCAGTCTTTTTTTTGCTCAGGCAGACCAGAGGTCCACCACTTAACTGTCACAGTCAAAAGAGTTAGCCCTCTGGCATCAAACTTACCAGAGCTGTCCTTTGCTGAACTGTTGTACCCCTTACTGAGTACAGACAACTGATCTGTCTCTCCTTAATGAATGCAGAGCCGTCCTTTCTATAGCAGGTTAGTTCCTTGCTCCGTGCAGACAGTACACCTATCTCTAGCCTGTTAAGGGCCACACAGCTGTCGCTCACCTGGCCATACTCAGCACACAAAACAGTGCTGTCTATTGCTTAGCTGGTTTGTTTCTTTGTCATTGCATACAGTAAACCTGTAACAATGTGTAATTCCTGAGCCTTTTTGATGGGTTTTCACCCCTTGTTACACTGTAAAAAATTTACGTTTTGATTAATGTCTCTGAATTGTATGCATGGGATTCATTGCTATGCGTATTTAGAAATAGCATTATGGTTGAAGAGCTTAGCACTCTTTGGGTATTCAAGTTTGCAAACTGTAGGTCTTCATTGCACTCTCTCTCAAATTCAAAAGTAACTAATGTTGCATATTCCTGTTGTGACTGTAAGGTGCCCTGTTAATAACCGGTTCTGTGATATCAAAACTGTATTGCAATAAGTATAGCTGTATTTTGACTTTTCATATCTTGTTCGAAATGGATAAAGACGGTGTTTTTACTTGTAACAGCTCTACTTATGCTCCTAGCTCCAGCGTCTGATGATGAGGGCAGCACGGCAGCAACAGATGGGTCCACTCTACGGACATCTCCTGCGGATCATGGTGGAAGCGTTGGCTCGGAGAGCGGAGGCAGTGCTGTGGATTCAGTGGCTGGAGAGCACAGTGGTAGGTTTCTCTTTTCCACTGAATAAACTGTGATGCTTTATTAGAACAGTAAAAACTGAACTTTAGAACTTGATTCTGTATTTGCATATTTGGTGTTAACAGTTATGGAACTGCTAAGGTTCGAGACTGCCTGTTCTTTCCTTTTTTTTTTGTAGTCAACTTGACACCATCTGTCACTGTTAATTTGTTTGTACAGCTTGATGCAAACCATTCTCTAGTGCTTTGCTCAATAATTCTTTGTTGGCACAGGTAATTCCTGCATGAGAAAATTTGCTTTTAAGGTGCTAGTGCATGCATAAAGAGTACTTAGTCACTTATGTCTACCAATCCTATGCTGTTGTGCCTCCAAAGGGACTTTTATAATGGATACTTCTTTCCTGTAGATTTCACATCTTTTACTATCCTAGAGATAGCAATCTAGAATGTTTATTTTCCTTTATAGAAATAGCCCCCTTGCAGTGCTATGTGGCACTGCAGCAGGTCTGACAACATCAGTCACCACTGGGATGGAAACTTGCAGGGTTATTCAAGGAAACAGGGGGTTCGGTCAGCAAGCCTCCAGTCTGCAATAACTCTAAGAAACTGCTTAACTTAAGTGTAGGAAAATGGCTCCCTGTTGCAGTTACCTCCCCCTTTTTGCCTGATATTGATGCTGACATGACTGAGAAGTGTGCTGGGACCCTGCTAACCAGGCCCCAGCACCAGTGTTCTTTCACATAAAAATGTACCATTGTTCCACAATTGGCACATCCCTGGCGCACAGGTAAGTCCCTTGTAAAGGGTACCAGTGGTACCAAGGGCCCTGTGACCAAGGAAGGTCCCTAAGGGCTGCAGCATGTGTTGTGCTACCCTAGGGGACCCCTCACCTAACACACACACACTGCCATTGCAGATTGTGTGTTGGTGGGGAGAAAAAGGCAAAGTCGACATGACATCCCCCTCAGGATGCCATGCCCACAAAATACTGCCTGTGGCATAAGTCACCCCTCTAGCAGACTTTACAGCCCTAAGGCAGGGTGCACTATACCACAGGTGAGGGCATAGCTGCATGAGCAATATGCCCCTACAGTGTCTAAGTCTATTCTTAGACATTGTAAGTACAGTGTGGCCATAATAAATAAATGGTCTGGGAGTTTGTCAAACACGAACTCCACAGCTCCATAATGGCTAAACTGAATATTGGGAAGTTTGATACCAAACTTCTCAGAATAATAAACCCACACTGATGACAGTGTTAGATTTATTTAAAAAAATGCACACAGAGGGCATCTTAGAGATGCCCCCTGTATTTTACCCAATCCTTCAGTGCAGGACTGACTGGTCAATGCCAGCTGCCACTGAGACGAGTTTCTGCCCACCTGGGGTGAAAGCCTTTGTGCTCTGTGAGGACAGAAGCAGCCTGCACTGGGTGAAGGTGCTTCTCACCTCCCCCTGCAGGAACTGTAACACCTGGCGGTGAGCCTCAAAGGCTCATGCCTTTTGTTACCACACCCCAGGGAATCCCAGCTAGTGGAGATGCCCGCCCCTCCGGCCACTGCCCCACTTTTGGCAGCAAGGCTGGAGGAGATAATGAGGAAAACAAGGAGTTACCACCCACCAGTCAGGACAGCCACTAAGGGGACCTGAGCTGAGGTGACCCCTGCCTTTAGAAATCCTCCATCTTGATTTTGGAGGATTCCCCCAATAGGAATAGGGATGTGCCCCCCTCCCCTCAGGGAGGAGGCACAAGGAGGGTGTAGCCACCCTTAAGGACAGTAGCCATTGGCTACTGCCCCCCAGACCTAAACACACCCCTAAATTGAGTATTTAGGGGCGACCCTGAACCCAGGAAATCAGATTCCTGCAACCTGAAGCAAGAAGGACTGCTGACCTGAAAGCTCTGCAGATACAATGGAAGACAACTGCTTTGGCCCCAGCCCTTCCGGCCTTTCTCCTGACTCGAAAAACTGCAACAGCGACACATCCACAGGGACCAGTGACCTCTGAAGCCTCAGAGGACTGCCCTGAACCTAAGGACCAAGAAACTCCCGTGAGCAGCAGCTCTGCTCAACAAACAGCAACAATATTGCAACTTTTCTGCAACTTTCAAAGACTTCACCCTTCCAAGACTTCACCCTTCCCGCCAGAAGCATGAGACTTCACCCTGGGCTCGAGCTCCAGAAAACCAACACCACAGGGAGGACTCACAGGCGACTGCGACCTTGTGAGTAGCCTGAGATGACCCCCTTGCACCCCTTCAGCGTCGCATGCAGAGAGAATCCAGAGGCTCCCCCTGACCGCGACTGCCTGTAACAAGGAACCAGACTGTAGGGTAGCAGAGAAGGTAAAGTTGAGAAGCTGACACACGAAGAGCAGGTTTTCCAAGATAGGTATTTGAGGGTCCATGACAGGCAAACACACGACTGAACAATCTGGAGATCAGCCCTGACAATCCTGCCCCAAGAATCTAGAACCCAAAGATAGACTCTACTAGAATAACGGTGTAGAACTTACAACCCTGAAAGTAAACAGTAGTTAAGCATTGATAGCAACAATTGAAGAGAGCAACATATAAGCATTGGTACATACAAACATAAAATGAAGCATGGAACATATGCTACACCGACGCCTGGACCAAGCACTGCACCCGCAGCCCCCAGGACCAGAAGGAACCGAACCCTTGTGCAGGACTGACCCCCAGGCAACCCTCTGCCTAGCCTAGTCGGTGGCTGGCACGAGAAGCCCCCCTGTGCCCTTCCTGCACCGCTAGGGTGACCTCAGGAACCCTCCATTGAACCCTATACAAAACCCGTCGCCGGCTTTGCACACTGCACCGGGCCGCCCCTGTGCGCTGAGGGTGTGTTTTGTGTGCCTACTTGAGATTTATCCTGACAATTATGTCTGATACTTCCAAGAAAGGCCTCTTCAGACACTGCAAAATCAGTGGAAGGGAAAGGCCGCATGTGGATGATCCACATAAAGACTGTCTTTATTGCCTCAACCATTAACACAAGGTAAAGGAGTGTAAAATATGTCCCACTTTTTCCTTTAAAAACTTGAAGGACAGGGAGAGGAGGCTTCTTATGTGGCTCAGAGATCCACTGTAGGAATCTAGCCAAGTATGCAGTGGACACCTATGGTGTTAAACCTTAAACTGGGTCCAAGCAAACCCCTAGTAGTGAGTGTTAGTGTCTAGACAGACAGGGTCCTCTGGAGTAGCTGTGGTGAACAGCCAAGACGTAGCTTGAAGTCATGTCAAGCACTTGCAATACCACAGTAGTCAAATAGTCACATGTGAAAAGGACCCACACTGTGTTGCAAAAATAAAGGTACTGTTTTATAGGCACACCAAACTAAACTACCATAGGTATGCTTCCCTCTGGAAGAATTGACACAACAACTATACACAGGTAAGTAATTAGGAATAGCAAAAAATAGCAAAATCCCTGTATGGGGACCAAACCATATACTAAAAAAAAAAATGGAATGTGCATTGGTGTCCCCCACCAAAGTGTATGGTGTAGTAAGACCATCGCTAGGAGAGTGTGGAACCCCAAAAGTTAAGTATCTAGAAGATCCCCAGTGCCCGGGTGTAGAGAGGTAAGTTACCCGGTTTTCCCATAGGCTATCATGGGGACTTCATGACTGGAAATTGCAGAAGCAGGACGGGACCAGTGTAACCCAAGGGCGGATTCAGAGTGAAAAAAACCTGCATAAGAAGGGCACAGAGTCCAAGCCACCCTGTAGTGTCCAGGTGGGGCAGGACAGAGGCCATTGCTCTCCCTTCTGTAGATGAAAATCCTGGTCAACTGTGATGGATGATCTCCAGCTGCAGGGTCCAAGAGCTGCAGAGCAGTTCTTGAAGTCGCCTATGAGCTGTCCCTCGACGGTCGCCGAATTGCAGATGGTTTAGTGGTTAGGATGGCCAAGCACAAACAAATGCAAGAGGTGTCTGTGGAAGTTTAGCAACGCTGTGGAGGACCAGCAAGGTCCTGGGGACTCGACCCTTGGAGTGGAGTCAGTGCTGACCCTCAGAAGTCAGGTGAGCCATCCGAAGCAGTCAGAGCCCCGACAAGCAACCCTCTGGCAGCAGGCACAGTAAGTTGCAATGAGACCCAGTCAGCACACCTGAAGATGAGTCCCACGTCGCTGGAGCAGCAGAAAGAAGACTGTCTGTGTAGAGGTAGAGGGCAGGGGGCCAGAGCTACTTGGAGCCAGAAGATCCTTCAGAGCAGGAGTCAACAAGCCTTGTTTGCTCAAGAGTCACGGTGTACGGGGATTCTGTCCTGATGGAAAATGCAAGGGCTCCCCGTCTCCCACGTTTGACAGAAGGCAGACCGGACCCAGGGGATCCCTGGGAACCACCACCTGCAGGTTGGAGATGCTTCACAGATCTGGAGGACCGAAGATCCCACCAGACAGATGTCGTTGCCTTAGGTGCCTGCGGATGCAAGGGAGTGGCTCCTTCACTCCAAGGGAAATTCCTTCTCACGTCTTGGTGCAGCTGAAGTGTTACTGACCCCAGAGGATGCACAGCCATGCTAATGTTGTAGATTGCTGACAAGAGCTGTGCAAACAATGTTGCAAAGAGACGTCTTCTCAGGCGTTGCAGTCTTGTTCAATTCCTGTGTTATCCAGCAGCGGATCCAGAGCACAGAAGAGGTCTTTGCAGAGAAGTCCTGATAGAATCTTGCATGACAAATCTGGGGACCCACCCTCAAGGGAGTCCCTAAATAGCCCACAAAAAGGGGTTGGTCACTTGTGGAGTGACCACCAGTCAGGAGGGGACTCTGACGTCAGCTACCTGGCTACCTAGTCAGATTCTCCCAGAGACCTCTGGCCCATCTTGTTTCCAATGTAGCAGAACCAAGCAGTTTTCTGGAGGAGTTCTGGTCACCACCTCCAGGGTGGTGCTTGACAGGGGAGTGAACACTCCCCTTTCCATTATGCATTTTGCACCAGAGCAGGGGCCAGTGGTCCCTGGACTGGTGCAAACCGGATTATGCAAGAAATGCACCAAATGTGCCCTTCAAAGCAAACCAGAGATGTGGGGCAGCTACCCCTCCCAGCCTTGTAAAACCTATTTCCAAATGAGAGGAGGTTGCACCCCTTTCCTACAGGAAATCCTTTGTTCTGCCTTTCCCTGCTTAAGCTGGTCAAGCAGCAGGAGGGCAGAAACCTGTCTGAGAAGTGGCAGCAGTGTGGGCTGCCTATAAAACCCTGAAAGACTGGTAGGAGCAGTACAGGGAGGTCCTCTGAGGAACTCACAGAGTGCATGGAATCCTACAACCAATACTGGCATTAGTATTGGGGTATGATTCCGCAATGTTTGATACCAAACATGCCCAGGTTCGGAGTTACCATTATGTTGCTGGACCTAGATTTTGACCTGTGGCCAGTAAACTGGTAAAATGGCTTCCCCGCGCTAACAAAGTCCATTACATTGGAACAGGAGTTTGTAGGGGCACCTCTGCTCATTTTGGGGTGCCCTCACGCATAGGATCCTGCCTCGTGGGCTAGAAGGACCTACCATAGGGGTGACTTACAGTGACCTGGTGTAGTGACTTGTGGTGAATAGGTGCATGCACCTATTCACACTGGCTGCAGTAACAGAGCTGCAGACTCCCTATGGATGGCATAATACATGCTGCAGCCCATAGGGATCCCCTAGTACTCCAATGCCCTCGGTAACATATACTTTGTACTTAAATGGTTGCACTACTATGCCAAATGTGGGGTGAAAGGTTGCATCAACCATGTTTACAAGGAGAGAGCATAACCACTGCTGTCCTGGTTAGCAGGATCCCAGTGAATACAGTCAAACACACTGACAAACAGGCAAAAAGTGAGGGTAACAATGCTTGAAAGAGGCTACTTTCCTACAGGTCTCTACCTATTTGTTATTTCACTGTTTTCTATTGCTTTCTATGCCAATCCCTGATGTTTAATGTGTATATATTAGTGTGTTTATTCACCTGCTAGTGGGGAATTGCCTATACAGTATTTTAGTACTTGAGTTACCATAATAAAGTACCTGTTCGATGGCATCTGTCGCTGTAGATACGCATGTTTTGCAATAGCTCGCCATCTGGTGTTGGGCCGGAGTGTTACAAGTTGTTTTTCTTCGAAGAAGTCTTTCGAGTCACGGGACCGAGTGACTCCTCCTTTTGTCTCCATTGCGCATGGGCGTCGACTCCATCTTCGATTGTTTTTTTTCCGCCATCGGGTTCGGACGTGTTCCTGTCGCTCCGAGTTTCGGAACGGAAAATTAGCTAATTTCGGAAGATTTTCGTCGGTATTGTTGCGTTCGGGATCGGCGTACTTGGATTCAACACCGCATCGAAGATCGAAGAGCTCCGGTGCCCTTCGGGGTAGTTTTTTCGATCCCCCGTCGGGGCCTGGTCGGCCCGACCGCGTGCTGAAGAACGCCGATGGAACGGACCCCGTTCCGTTTCTGCCCCAAATGCCACAATAAATACCCCTATACAGACCAACACTTGGTCTGTAACCTGTGCCTGTCACCTGAGCACAGTGAAGACACCTGTGAGGCCTGTCGTGCGTTCCGGTCCCGAAAGACACTCCGAGACCGTCGAGCCAGAAGACTTCAGATGGCGTCCGCGCCGACAGCCCACCGAGAGTTCGAGGAGCAGGAAGAGGAAGGTACCTTCTCGAACCAAGAATCGGACTCCGAAGGATTCGACGATACACAAACCGTGAGTAAGACGTCGAAAACCACACAGAGAAAGATTTACAAGGCCCAGGGGACGCCACTGCCATCAGGCCATGGCTCCACCCATAAATTCGGTGACCGACCGTCGGCACCGAAAAAGGCCCAAACAGTGCCGAGATCGTCCGACTCCGGTCGAGACACCGGCACGCAGCCTTCTCGGGACCGAGAAAGTGCTGGAGACAAGCCTCGACACCGGGATGCCGGTGTGGACACGGCTCGACGCCGAGACAGCGGCACCGAAGAAGATCGACGCCGAGAGGTTTCGGCCCCGAAAAAGAAAAAAGTCACCTCGGAGCCGAAAAAACACGCAGACAGGGTTTCGGTGCCGAAACAAACTGCAAGCGACCCAGCTTCAGGCTCTTATACAGAAGAGCACTCGCTAACCTCCCAAATGCAAAAGCATAGGTTTGAGGTAGAGCTACAAGCAACTGATGTGGATCATACGCAAAAGCGTATCTTCATACAGCAGGGGACAGGAAAAATAAGCACCCTTCCCCCCATTAGAAGAAAGAGAAGGTTGGAGTTCCAAACTGAACAGACACCACAACCAAAAGTGGTGAAAAGAGTTACCCCACCACCCTCTCCTCCGCCTGTGATTAACGTCTCACCAGCACGAACTCCATCACACTCCCCAGCTCACACCACCATAAGCCAGGGTGACCAAGATCAAGACGCATGGGACCTATACGACGCCCCAGTGTCAGATAACAGTCCGGAGGCATACCCTACAAAGCCATCTCCACCAGAAGACAGCACCGCGTATTCTCAAGTGGTGGCTAGAGCAGCACAATTTCACAACGTAAGCCTCCACTCAGAACAGGTCGAGGATGATTTTTTATTCAACACACTCTCCTCCACCCACAGCTCATACCAAAGCCTGCCTATGCTCCCTGGTATGCTCCGGCACGCGAAAGAAATCTTTAAGGAGCCGGTCAAAAGTAGGGCAATCACACCAAGGGTGGAAAAAAAGTATAAGGCGCCTCCTACAGACCCGGTTTTCATCACTACACAGCTGCCACCAGACTCTGTCGTTGTAGGAGCAGCTAGGAAAAGGGCCAACTCTCACACATCTGGAGATGCACCACCCCCAGATAAAGAAAGCCGCAAGTTCGATGCAGCTGGTAAGAGTCGCAGCACAAGCTGCAAACCAGTGGCGCATCGCGAACTCCCAGGCACTACTTGCGCGCTATGACAGAGCCCACTGGGACGAGATGCAACATCTCATTGAACATCTGACCAAGGACTTACAAAATAGGGCAAAACAAGTGGTTGAGGAGGGACAGACCATTTCCAACAACCAGATCCGCTCCTCCATGGACGCGGCAGATACAGCTGCACGGACAATTAATACATCTGTAACTATCAGAAGGCATGCATGGCTCCGAACGTCTGGATTTAAACCAGAGATTCAACAAGCAGTTCTCAATATGCCTTTTAATGAAAAAGAACTGTTCGGTCCAGAAGTGGACACAGCGATTGAGAAACTCAAAAAAGATACGGACACTGCCAAAGCCATGGGCGCACTCTACTCCCCGCAAAGCAGAGGGAATTACAGCACATTCCGTAAAACGCCCTTTCGAGGGGGGTTTCGGGGTCAGAGCACACAAGCCACCACCTCACAAGCAACACCGTCCAGTTACCAGGGACAGTATAGAGGAGGTTTTCGGGGACAATATAGAGGAGGGCAATTCCCTAGAAATAGAGGAAGATTTCAGAGCCCCAAAACCCCTACTACTAAACAGTGACTCACATGTCACTCACCCCCTCCACACAACACCAGTGGGGGGAAGAATAAGTCATTATTACAAAGCATGGGAGGAAATCACTACAGACACTTGGGTTCTAGCAATTATCCAACATGGTTATTGCATAGAATTTCTACAATTCCCTCCAAACATACCACCAAAAGCACAAAATTTGACAACACACCATTCCAATCTCCTGGAGATAGAAGTGCAGGCACTATTGCAAAAGAATGCAATCGAATTAGTGCCAAACACACAAATAAACACAGGAGTTTACTCACTGTACTTTCTGATACCAAAGAAGGACAAAACGCTGAGACCAATCCTAGACCTCAGAGTAGTGAACACTTTCATCAAATCAGACCACTTTCACATGGTCACACTACAAGAAGTATTGCCATTGCTAAAACTACACGACTACATGGCAACTTTAGACCTCAAGGATGCTTATTTCCATATACCAATCCACCCACCGCACAGGAAATACCTAAGGTTTGTATTCAAGGGAATACATTACCAATTCAAGGTACTGCCTTTCGGATTAACAACCGCACCAAGTCTTTACCAAATGTCTAGCGGTAGTCGCTGCACACATAAGAAGGCAGCAAATACATGTGTTCCCATATCTAGACGACTGGCTAATCAAGGCCCATTCGGTAATACAGTGCTCAAATCACACAAATCATATCATACAAACCCTTTTCAAACTAGGGTTCACCGTCAATTTCACAAAATCCAAAATTCTGCCGCGCAAGGTACAACAATACCTGGGAGCCATAATAGACACATCAAAAGGGGTAGCCACTCCAAGTCCACAAAGAATTCAAAATTTCAACACCATCATACAATGCATGTATCCAACACAAAGGATACACGCAAAGATGGTACTACAACTCCTAGGCATGATGTCTTCATGCATAGCCATTGTCCCAAACGCAAGACTGCACATGAGGCCCTTACAACAGTGCCTAGCATCACAATGGTCACAAGCACAGGGTCACCTCCTAGATCTGGTGTTAATAGACCGCCAAACTTACCTCTCGCTTCTGTGGTGGAACAACATAAATTTAAACAAAGGGCGGCCTTTCCAAGACCCAGTGCCACAATACGTAATAACAACAGATGCTTCCATGACAGGGTGGGGAGCACACCTCGATCAACACAGCATACAAGGACAATGGAACGTACATCAAACAAGACTGCATATAAATCACCTAGAACTTCTAGCAGTTTTTCAAGCACTAAAAGCTTTCCAACCAATAATAGTTCACAAATACATTCTCGTCAAAACAGACAACATGACAACAATGTATTATCTAAACAAGCAGGGGGGGACGCACTCCACGCAGTTAAGCCTGCTAGCACAAAAGATTTGGCGTTGGGCAATTCACAACCAAATTCGCCTAATAGCACAATTTATACCAGGGATCCAAAATCAACTCGCAGACAATCTCTCTCGAGATCACCAACAGGTCCACGAATGGGAAATTCACCCCTAAATTCTGAACACTTATTTCAAACTCTGGGGAACACCTCAGATAGACTTGTTTGCGACAAGGGAGAACGCAAAATGCCAAAACTTCGCATCCAGATGCCCACACAAACAATCCCAAGGCAATGCCCTATGGATGAACTGGTCACGGATATTTGCTTACGCTTTTCCTCCTCTCCCTCTCCTTCCTTACCTGGTAAACAAACTCAGTCAAAACAAACTCAAACTCATATTAATAGCACCAACTTGGGCAAGGCAACCCTGGTACACAACGCTGCTAGACCTATCAGTAGTACCCTGCATTAAATTGCCCAACAGGCCAGATCTGTTGACACAGCACAACCAAAAGATCAGACACCCAGATCCAGCATCGCTGAATCTAGCAATCTGGCTCCTGAAATCCTAGAATTCGGGCACTTACAACTTACTCAAGAATGTATGGAAGTCATAAAACAAGCCAGAAGGCCATCCACCAGGCACTGCTATGCAAGTAAATGGAAGAGGTTTGTTTGCTACTGCCATATTAATCAAATACAACCATTACACACAACTCCAGAACATGTAGTGGGTTACTTGCTTCACTTACAAAAATCTAACCTGGCTTTCTCTTCCATTAAAATACACCTTGCAGCAATATCTGCATACCTGCAGACTACCTATTCAACTTCCCTATATAAGATACCAGTCATTAAAGCATTCATGGAGGGCCTTAGGAGAATTATACCACCAATAACACCACCTGTTCCTTCATGGAACCTAAATGTTGTCCTAACTAGACTTATGGGTCCACCTTTTGAACCCATGCACTCCTGCGACATACAGTTCCTAACCTGGAAGGTGGCATTTCTCATCGCCATTACTTCCCTAAGAAGAGTAGGCGAGATTCAGGCGTTTACAATACAGGAACCTTTTATACAACTACACAAGAATAAGGTCGTCCTAAGGACCAATCCTAAATTTTTGCCAAAGGTTATTTCACCGTTCCATCTAAATCAAACAGTGGAACTTCCAGTGTTCTTTCCACAGCCAGGTACTGTAGCTGAAAGGGCACTACATACATTAGATGTCAAAAGAGCATTGATGTATTACATTGACAGAACAAAAAACATCAGAAAGACTAAACAACTATTTATTGCATTTCAAAAACCTCATGCAGGAAACCCAATATCAAAACAAGGTATAGCCAGATGGATAGTTAAATGCATCCAAATCTGCTACCTTAAAGCTAAACGACAGCTGCCCATTACACCAAGGGCACACTCAACCAGAATGAAAGGTGCTACCATGGCCTTTCTAGGAAACATCCCAATGCAAGAAATATGTAAGGCAGCCACATGGTCTACGCCTCACACATTCACCAAGCACTACTGTGTAGACGTGTTATCCGCACAACAAACCACAGTAGGTCAAGCCGTATTAAGAACATTATTTCAGACTACTTCCACTCCTACAGGCTGATCCACCGCTTTTGGGGCGATAACTGCTTACTAGTCTATGCAAAACATGCGTATCTACAGCGACAGATGCCATCGAACTGAAAATGTCACTTACCCAGTGTACATCTGTTCGTGGCATCAGTCGCAGTAGATTCGCATGTGCCCACCCGCCTCCCCGGGAGCCTGTAGCAGTTTGGAAGTTACCTTCAATTATTTATATATGTATCATCTCAACCTTAAATAGGTGCATACTTAGTCACTCCATTGCATGGGCACTATTACTACAATTCAACTCCTACCTCACCCTCTGCGGGGAAAAACAATCGAAGATGGAGTCGACGCCCATGCGCAATGGAGACAAAAGGAGGAGTCACTCGGTCCCGTGACTCGAAAGACTTCTTCGAAGAAAAACAACTTGTAACACTCCGGCCCAACACCAGATGGCGAGCTATTGCAAAACATGCGAATCTACTGCGACTGATGCCACGAACAGATGTACACTGGGTAAGTGACATTTTCATTTAGTTTTGTAACACTGTGTGCCTCTCATGTGTGAGTGCTGTGACTACAGTGGTATTGCATACGCTTTACATGTCTCCTAGATAAGTCTTGGCTGCTCCTCCACAGCTACCTCTAGAGAGCCCTGGCTTCCTAGACACCATCTACCTCACTAATAAGGGACATCTGGACCTGGTATAAGCGGATGGCACTGTAGGTGCTTACCACACACCAGGCCAGCTTCCTACATTAGGCATGTATACCTATGTATAATTTCTGCTTCATTGGTCTCTCTCTATTTCTATATCTGCTTGTGTGTTGACCTGGCCCGATGCGTATCTATAAATATATGTATGGACACAGCAATGTCTTTACATCTATATTTGGGCATATGGTTGTCTGGGCATGTATCTCCCAGACCTCGTCATTTAACCATTGTATGTCATTCATATGGCAAATCTTTTGTGTCTTCTGTCGACTGGGTCTGCATCTCTCACAGTTCAGTTACCTCTCCTCAGGATTCCCCCTTGGGTATACCTGGAGATGTATATTCTGTCTTGAGTTACTCTCCCTTTCAGTGTTAAGCTTCCTGCTTTTTGCAGGTTTTGTCTATGCATCCTGGTGGAAGCAATATATATGCATCACTTCTCTTTTTCATATCCTCTAGGGTTACCCCTTGATGGGTGTACCATTATCATCTCAGTGACTTTTGGGGCGCTTTTGCACCTTACTCCTTCAATCCTACTTTGGGACACTTAATGTTATTTCCCTTTTGTTTTTCTCTACCAACAGATTCATTTTCATTTACATGTGCTCTCTCTCATGGGGTTTCATAAAAATTTTTTTATATTCTGTGGGTCGTCCACTGCTCTTATGGTGAGATGAATGCTTCTTCTCACCTTTGTCTTTCTCATGTCTGGTCTACTGCTCCTTTAGTTAGACTGGTTGTTTATTGCAAGACTGTGGTAGGATGTGTTCGCAGACTTTCCCCCTGGATTGTATTGCTTTGGTATCTAATTCTAAGGTAAGGAATCTGTGGCTAGTTGTCTCTATCAGATGAGCAAGTTACATACCATTGGTAACTCCTTACCTGTTAGAGACCCAGGCTAGCCGCAGATTACTTACTGACCCACTCATTCTCCCCATTCTGAAAACTGTTTTCTTACTTCAGTCTCACTTTCCTGCCATTCTATTGCCATGCTTTTCAATTTAGTAGTTGTAAAATCAAATTTATATCTACCTCTCTTGTTGATGCACTGTTACATTGCCAGTTTCTATAGTGGCTCCGCGTTGTTGCGTGGATTCTAGTCACAGAAAGAACTGACCTTACCCCCTTGAGGGAGGGATTATATGAACTCCGTTGATGCCAGATGCAGAGGATGACATTGACGCGGAGTCGCATAACGACCTCTACCGATGCGCAGAGGTACTGCTGACGAATTTGTACTGATCTAGTCTGGTGCCTGGGGAGAATTCAATGGTAAGGAATATGTGGCTAGTTTGTCTCTACCAGATAAAGCATTACCAAAGGTAAGTAACTTGTTCATTATCAGCTCTTCGTTTTCTTTAACACTGAGGATTGGTTACTAGGCCCCGTGTACTTTCAAGTAGGATAGCTACAGTGGTACCTTCTGAAGGGTTCATTTCTCTTTTTTCATATGCTATGACTCTTTTCTTAAACATTTTCAGACCTTCCCTGTTCTGGTTTTACATGCTTTGGTATAGACTTTTCTTTGTGTTGAGCTGTTCTTTTCACATTTTTATTTCTTCCCTTACTTCTGTCAGTTCATCATCTGTTTTCATAGTGATGTATTACTAGTCAATTCTGCTTTGTCTCCTGTATATAATTCTTGTTTTGGAGTCTTTGGAGTTGTTTTACATTTGTTTCACTGACATGCAACACTTACTTCCCTTTGGAAACATTTGCCCCATTTTCAGGGGTGGTACTTTTCTCTGTGTGGATATTCTTTCTGTCAGACTTGAAAATAAGGTCTATCATATGATATTCATATGGATACCGTTTCTCACTTGGAGGTGGTTCTTATTGGATGTATGTTTACCTTTAAACTGATTATTTTCTTACGAATCTAGTAAATTTAGTCAGTTTATTATTTTTATCCATTAGGTCTGTGGGAAAGTTTCCCTTTTTGGTTACCCCTTCACTTTTTTGCCTTATATTGATGCTGACGTGGCTGAGTGTGTGCTGGGATCCTGATAACCAGGCCCCAGCACCAATGTTCTTTCCTAAAACTGTACCATTGTCCCCACAGTTGGCACACCCCTGGCACACAGCTAAGTCCCTTCTAAAAGGTACCAGTGGTACCAAGGGCACTGTGACCAGGGACTGTCCCTAAGGGCTGCAGCATGTATAAGGGATCCCTCACCAGAAACACACTGCCATTGCAGATTCTGTGTGTTGGTGGGGAGAAAAGGATAAAGTCGACATGGCATCCTTCTCAGGGTGCCATTCCCACAACCCACTGCCTGTAGCATAAATCAGTTACACCTCTAGTAGGCCTTGTATCAGTAAGGCAGGGTGCACTACAGGTGAGGGCATAGCTGCATGAGCAATATGCCCTACAGTGTCTAAGTCCATTCTTAGACCCTTTAAGTGCACTGTAGCCATATTAAGTATATGGGCTGGGAGTTTGTCATGACGAACTCCACAGCTTCATGATGGCTCCACTGAAGACTGTGAAGTTTGGTATTGGTGTTGGATTTATTGTACAATGCACATAGAGGGCATCTTAGAAATGCCCCCTGTATTTTACCCAACCCTTTAGTGCAGGACTGAGACGTCTGTGTCTGGCTGCCACTAACGGACAAGATTCAGACCCCATGGGTTGAGATCCTTAATGCTCTCTGGGGGTCACAAAAAAAGCCTGCAGGAACTGTAACACTTGTTGGTGAGCCTGAAAGGCTCAGGCTTCCTGATACATTGCCCCCAGGGTACTTCAGCTAGTGTAGATGCCTGTCCCCCATTCCAAGCCCTACTTTTGGCAGCAACCCTGGTGGCAAAATTAATTAAAACAGGGAGGAGTGATCAATGCAACTGGCACCCCCCCTAAAGTGTCCAGAGCTGATGTGAACCTCTCCCTACAGAATCCTCCTTGTTTTGGAAAGTAGGGACCAGTAGGGTTAGGGTTGTGCTCCCCTCCCCAAAGGTAGTGGGCACAGGAAGGGTGTAGCCACCCTCGGGGACAGTAGCCATTAGCTACTGCCCTCTGACCCCTGTAACGCTCCTAAATCTAGTGTTTAGGGGCTCCCCAGAACCTCACTTACCAGATTTCTAGTGACCTCATGAAGAAGACGAAGGAAGAACGAAGGACTGCTAAACTGACCCAAGCAGTGAAGACTCCAGACGAAAACTGACATGACCCAAGTCCTACCGACCTGTCTGCAGCTTCAAAGACCCCCGGCCCAAGAAGGCAACGCATCCTGCTGGAATGGTGACCACTACAAACCCCCAGAGGACTGCCTGCACAGCAGAGGACCAAGAACTCCCAAGGACAGCGGCCCTGTCCAGAAGAAATCACCAAAAGGACCTCGGAACTACTCCAGATCCGCAAGTCCTGCCCACTCTACGCCCGAGTCCAGGTGGCCCACCAGTCCATAGAATGTCTCCAGGCGATTCCGACCTCAAGTACATCCTGAGTTGACCCCTCCTGGCCACCACAATGACGCCTGAATACAGAGGCTCCCCCAGATCGCGGCCTGATCCAATAAAGATTCCCAACGTCTAAAGAAACCCCTGCACCTGCTGCCCCTGGTCTTGGGGAATCTGTTACATAAATAACACGTAGGCCAGTTGTTGTTTTTTTTTTGTGGCACCTCGCACTCTGCACTTTATTCTGAAATAAATAAATTATTTTGTATAGCATATCGGCTCATACTGTTTTCCTGGACTCACCTGTGGGAGAAAGTGGTTGATTGTGGCAGGTCTCATAGGAGGTAAACCATAATGAATGCGGAAGTTGAACCGCATGAAACAAGCAACCGGACGTGAGGTGCGGCCTTATCTCCAGCATGAAGGAAAGGAGTTTGATTCATGTGAATGCTCTCCGCCTTTGGCCGGAACATGGACCCGGTCACCGGAAAGAACGGTTCACGAGACCAGGTAACGGGGCGAGTTAAAAGTTGGCGATATTCCTCGGAAGGGGGAAGATTGTGGACGGTTAACTTGTTTACGGAATTGCTGGCTTGAGACTTGACTGAGTGTATATGAAAGGGAACGGGGCCATAGCCCAGACTCGGACACTGGGATGAGCAGTATATAGAAATGAAACCAGGGCCACTTTTAATATGATACGGAATAAGTGTTCAGCTAAAGGGAAACTAATATGACCGAATGTTTGAAGGTTAATTAAAGACCAAAAAGATAAGAAGTTGTCAGCCACAATATACAGACATTAACGCAAGTTGCAATTGCCACACTATTCTTGAAACCAAAAAAGTGAAATGAGAGGAATATAGATAGAAAAAAAATCATAATTTAAACACAGAATTGGAAATCGAAGTATGAACAACATTATTCTTGAAACGAAATAAAAGGAAATGAGAGGAATATAAATAAAGAATTCATCATTTAAACACAGTATTGGAAATCGATGTATAAACAAGAGAAGGGCTCAACTGCTGGGAAAGAGGAATGAGCTCCCAGCAGTGACTCGATTAAAGCTTTTAATAGCATGACAAAACAATGACCAAATGAATGGGATATTTAAACAGAGAAAGAAAGAAGTTTTAATGGTACATCTGCTTTATTAGAAGAACAAATCTGAAGTAGAGGCTCGATTCGAAGCCTGAGTAAAGCAGCCAAGTGAATTTAAAAATAATCTGGGGAGCGAAACGAAATAAAGATAAGGGTACACTGGCTCTGTGAAAGGGAACGAACTTCAAGCAGAGATCCATTTGAAAGCCGATAAAGGGTATCAAGTGAATCACCAACTCTCCGAAAAATGAACACAAAGGGCTTGTTTGTTTGAAACTGTTAAAAATAGACTGTGTCCGTTCTAATTGGGTATAGTGGCTGCAAGAAGAGCGAATCTTGAGGAACTTGTCAGAAATGTTTGGCATTGATGGGGTCGGAACTTCGCAGATGACACACATGCAAGAAAATGTGAGAGGAACTGATAACTACTAAAAGACCTTTAAAAAGCTTGCGTGATGGAAATAAATGGTGGGGGAGTGTTACTTTGAAAGCTATATAGAATGCAATTGAATTACAAGAGGATTGAGAATTTTCATTTTGCCAACATTTAATGACATGGATCCTGACCTATTGAAACCATGGCAGACAGACAAGTTGGAATATTCAAACAAACTGATGAATACCCTCGTTATCCATGCTGACAGAAGGCTTGCACAAGCAATGGAAAACATCAAAGAGTTACAAAAAGCATTGGAAAAATACAAGGAAACTCAGGAAGGAACAAAAAGTCTTGAGGAACTTGAAATTGAACTAGACAAGCATGAAAAAGAAGTTCAACAAAATAAACTGAAAAAACTTAATAAGGATGAAGCAGATTATATTGAAGGAAGAGTTTACACATTCGCAAGACTATTTGACTCCATGTACAGTAGACAAGTGATTGATCAGGTCCAAGAGAAATTAGAAATACTTCAGAGCTTTCCACACTGGAAGGTAAGCTTGGGGAACAAGGAATTATCAATGATGTAGAGCAAACTGGGGGTTTTCAGGAGAGATGAGGTTGCTTCATATGTCAACCCTCAGGAAAGGCGGGGATATGACAAAATCAGGAAATCAAATCAACCAAAAAGAACAAGGCGGAGCAGGAAAAGGAAGAGAAAGCGGGGGCATAAAGAGAGAAAATCAGAATTTGATTGTCTTCTATTTAATCTATCCTCAAAAGCCCTCAATTATAAACATATAAATCTTATGAATAGGGGCCTGACATTTTTTCCCAGTATAGGAATGGATTTAGCAACAGCAAGGATTGATTTGTACAAGTGTTACAGAAAATTTTAAATTAAAATAATATTTTGCAAATAAGCCATCTAAAAGTAGGAGCTCAATGGCAATCAAACCTATATCATACTTAACAGTGAAAGACATTGCTCCAATGCAAGATTTATGGGAATTGGAGTGGGAATCCAGCACCATACCCACTTATGATGATGAGACTTGATCGGACTGGCAATTCTGTTTGAAAATGGGAGTGGAAACTGAAAGACACTGGTTGCAAAGTCAAATTCATGTTTTGCCCACAGTTACCACCAGGCAATAAAGTGGATGTGTTCTAGGAATTTATGGCGGATGACCTTAGAGATATAATTAAGAAAAAAAACAAAAAACGCCAGGGTCATGTAAATAATATGACAAAAGATGATTGGTGGGCATTACGAGATTTACAGGAGGATAACAACATCCTGATCATAGCTTCAGATAAAGGGGGAGACATAGTTATAATGGATTGCAGTGGATAAAGCCAAGAAATTAAAAGGCAATTATCAATCACAGAGTTTTGAGAGGGTAAGCTAGGGTCCCACAGGAGAACTTAAGAAGCGATTCCATGAAAAGTTGAACCGCTGACATGAAAGGGGTCTGCTGGAAGATGAGGAACTGATGTATATAAAGAAGAGACGTCCGGTAACAGCAACAATATATGTGCTACCAAAATACATACGAGTATGAATAATCCTATGGGACATCCGATAGACAGTTCCTGTGACTCTTTATTATAGAATGCATCAAGATTCCTAGACATTTTGTTTATTTCCATATGTGGCGGCACTTCCATCGCACATTAGAGATTCCATGGATTTTTTAAAATCGTATCACTGGTATACCATGGAACCAAGAGTATATAATGGCAACAGTTGACTTTGTGTTTGTACACCTCTATAAAGCATGATAGCCTAAAAGCCTGTGCCTGTTTTTTATGGAGCAAAGTTCTGTCTCACTAACAACATCGTAATTTTTCAAGATGAATATTATATCCAAAATAAAGAAACAGCCATGGAAATGTCTTTTCCTACTACTTATGCGAATCTCATGATGGGCCACTGGGAAGCGGAATGTATCTGGACAGAACAAAATGCTGAGATCTTAGATAGTCATTTTATGTGTTTGCTTCATAGACTCGCTCTTTCAAATTTGTGAGGGGGAACATGGTAAATAGGATGTGTTCCTGAACTCATTTAAGCATCATCCACTGGGATCACAATTTACGTATGAGATAATTAAGGAAAAACAAACCGTCCTGGATATTGAGGTTAATATAAAAAATGAAAAAATCTGTGCAGAATTATACCGTAAACCCACCAGCTGTAACAGTATTTTATTTGCAAACACCTTACATCCTAAAGCACTTAAATTAAGTTTACCTTATGGGGAATTTCTGAGAGCAAGAAGAAACTGCTCTGAATTGAGTGACTTTAAAGTACAGGGTGAAGAGATGTTTAAATGATTCAGTAAACAAGGATATCCAATATTTGTATTGGAAATTGCCATGAAAAGAGTTATGGAGAAACATAGGGAAGATTTATTAGTCTAAAAAAAATACAAGAGAGAAGAAAATAGGTCAAGATAATATCATTAGATACATCATGGAACTTAATCGCTCAGACAAAGATCAAAACAGCCCTCAATAAAATTTGGATGATATTAAGGAAAGAAGAGGAGTTAAAGGATCTGGTCACTGAAGATCCAAGAATTACCTACAGAAAAACACCATCCCTTAATGATTTGTTTTTTAAGACCTACCTACACAAGGGAGTAAAAGGGGTAATTGGCTTCAAACTGAGTATAAGTAAATGCCTCCTTGGCATGGTTACCCCCTGGCTTTTTGCCTTTGCTGATGCTAAGTTATGATTTGAAAGTGTGCTGGGACCCTGCTAACCAGGTCCCAGCAGCAGTGTTCGTTCCCTAAACTGTACCTTTGTCTCCACAATTGGCACAACCCTGGCACTCAAGTAAGTCCCTTGTAACTGGTACCCCTGGTACCAAGGGCCCTGATGCCATGGGAAGGTCTCTAAGGGCTGCAGCATGTTTTATGCCACCCTGGGGACCCCTCACTTAGCACATGCACACTGCCTCACAGCTTGTGTGTGCTGGTGGGGAGAAAATGACTAAGTCGACATGGCACTCTCCTCAGAGTGCCATGCCAACCTCACACTGCCTGTGGCATAGGTAAGTCACCCCTTTAGCAAGCCTTACAGCCCTAAGACAGGGTGCACTATACCACAGGTGAGGGCGTATGTGCATGAACACTATGCCCCTACAGTGTCTAAGCAAAACCTTAGACATTGTAAGTGCAGGGAAGCCAAAAGAGTTAATGGTCTGGGAGTCGGTCAAACACGAACTCCACAGCACCATAATGGCTACACTGAAAACTAGGAAGTTTGGTATCAAACTTCTCAGCACAATAAATGCATACTGATGCCAGTGTGCAATTTATTGTGAAATACACCCAGAGGGCATCTTAGAAATGCCCCCTGAAAACATCCCCGACTTCCAGTGTAGGCTGACTAGTTTTTGCCAGCCTGCCACACACCAGAAATGTTGCTGGCCACATGGGGAGAGTGCCTTTGTCACTCTGTGGCCAGGAACAAAGCCTGTACTGGGTGGAGGTGCTTCTCACCTCCCCCTTCAGGAACTGTAACACCTGGCGGTGAGCCTCAAAGGCTCACCCCCTTTTTTTACAGCGCCACAGGGCATCCAAGCTAGTGGTGATGCCCGCCCCTCCGGCCACTGCCCCCACTTTTGGCGGCAAGGCTGGAGGAGATAATGAGAAAAACAAGGAGGAGTCACCCACCAGTCAGAACAACCCCTAAGGTGTCCTGAGCTGAGGTGACCCCTTTCTTTAGAAATCCTCCATCTTGTAGAAGGAGGATCCCCCCAATAGGATTAGGGATGTGCCCCCCTCCCCGCAGGGAGGAGGCACAAAGAGGGTTTGTTCCTGGCCACAGAGTGACAAATGCGCTCCCCCTGTGGTCAGAAACTCATCTGGTTGTGGCAGGCTGGCAGAAACTGGTCAGCCTAGCACTAGCAGTCGGACTGGTATTCAGGTGGCATCTCTAAGATGCCCTCTGGGTGTATTTTACAATAAATCCCACACTGGCATCAGTGTGCATTTATTGTGCTGAGAAGTTTGAAACCAAACTTCCCAGATTTCAGTGTAGCCATTATGAAACTGTGGAGTTCGTGTTGAACAAACTCCCAGACCATATACTCTTTATGGCTACGGGAGCTGGAGGAACTTGGAACCTCAAAAGGTAAGTACCGGGGTGCCCCCCAGCACCCAGGAGAGAAGAGCTAAGTACCTGTTTTTTTCCTCCAACCCACAGGTAAACTTTGCAAGACCGAAGCAAAACTGGAAGAAACCAAAGGTGGATCCTGACAGAAGAGGACCTGCAAATGAAGGGGACCAAGGCCAGTTCGAGTGTCCATTTGTGGTAGGAGCCACTACCAACCCTTCTGGAGTTGCAAAACCAGGTCGACGGTGAAGACAGTCTACTGTGCAACACTGGAGCCGGAGAGGAGTCCCAAAAGTTATGCAGCCGTTGTCCCATGACGGAAGCAGAGTTGCAGTCAGTCAGTGGTGTGGGAAAACTAACAACAAGCCTTGGCAAAGACAAGAGTCTCAGTTCAAGAGTGGCAGAGCTGCAGTGGACCAGGAAGGTCCAGGGGGACTCAACCCAAGGAAGGGAGTCCCATCAGACCCTCAGCAGTGAGGAGAGTAGGAAGAAGAGGAAGCAGCCCCCACAGGAAACTCACAGGCACAGGAGTCGCAGTGAAACCCACTCAGCACACCTGGTTAGAAGTCCCACGTCGTTGGAGCAGCAGGCAGGAGACACTGCTTTGCAGGGAGGAGTGCTGAAGGTGGTGGCTACAGGGAGCATGAAGATCCCTTGGAAGAAGAGCCAACAAGCCTTGGAAGCTGCAAGAGTCACTGTGCACAGGGGTACTGCCCTGCAAGGAGAGACAAGGGCCTACCGTCCCCCAGGACCGAAGGGACCACTCCAGACCACCACCTGTGTTACAGGATCCACAAAGTCTGCAGGCGAGAAGATCCATACAGCCTGACGTCGTTGCAGTTGATGCCTGTGGGTGCAGGAGAGTGACTCCTTAACTCCAAGGGAGATTCCTTCTTGCTTCTTGTGCAGGCTGAAGGCTCATCGGTGTTGGAGGATGCACAGCCAGGCAAATTTTGCAGTCGTTGGAAGGAGCAAGAAAACAATGTTGCAAAGCGGAGTTGAAGATTGTCGGTCCCTGGGGGTTGCAGTTGGAGTCCTAGTGGCCAGAAGATGAAGTAGACAATGCTGAGGAGTCCTGCTGGAATCTTGCACCCCAGAGGGAGACCCTAAATAGTACATAAAGGAGTATTGGTCACCTAGCAGGGAGACCTCCTTTCTGGAGGGGCTGTGATGTCACCTACCCAACCTGGCCACTCTGATCCTCCCAGGGACCTCTGCCCACCTTGGATTCAAGATGGCAGAATCGAGTGGCCACCTGGATGAGCTCTGGGCATCTCCCCTAGGGTGGTGATGGGCAGGGGAGTGGTTACTCCTCTTTCTTTTGTCCAGTTTCGCACCAGGGGAGGCTATCTCTCCTAAGCCATGTAACACCTTATTCCCAAGGAAGAGGGTGTTATCTCCCTCTCCCATAGGAAATCCTTTGTTATGTCTTCTTCTGCTTGAGTTGGTCAAGCAGCAGGAGAGCAGAAACCTGTCTGAGGGGTGGCAGCAACACGGCTGCCCGCAAAACCCAAGAAGACTGGTAGGAGCAATGCTGGGGGGGGCGGTCCTCTAAGGAGCCCCCAGAGTGCATAGAATCGTACAACCAATACTGACAGCAGTATTGGGGTATGATTCAGAAATGTTTGATACCAAACATGCCCAGGTTCGGAGTTATCATTATGTAGCTGGACACATGTAATGACCTGTCTCCAGTACAAGATTAAAATGTCTTCCCCGCACATATGAAGTCCAGTGTAATGGAGCTGGAGTTCATGGGGGCACCTCTGCTCATGCAGTGGTGCCCTCACACACAGGTACATGCACCCTGCCCTCTGGGTTAGGAAGGCCTACCAAAGGGGTGACGTACAGTTACCTGGTGCAGTGACAAGGTGCATGCACTTTTTCATGCAGGCTGCAATGGCAGGCCTGCACACACATTTTGCATGTGCTCCCATGGGTGGCATAATTCATGCTGCAGCCCATGAGGAACCCCTGGTGCCCCAATGTCCTGGGTACCTAAGTACCATATACAAAGGGCTTATATGGGGCATCAGTATGCCAATTGTGCGGTATGCAAAGTCCTAAGCAACCAAATTTAGAGACCGACAGCACAATCAATCAGTTTTTGTAAAGTGCAGCTATTCGTCTGTGAGGGTCTCAAGGCGCGGGAGGGTAGGGGTCTCATCCGAACAGCCACATCTTGAGATTCTTTTTGAAGGTGGTGAGCGATGGGCTTTGTCCGAGGTGCAGGGGGAGGTTGTTCCAGCTCTTTGCTGCGATGTAGGTGAAGGATCGTTCTCCTGGGTTGGTTTTACGAATGCGGGAGATGGTGGCCAGGGACATCTGGGCGGAGCGAAGGGATCTGGAGGCGGGGGTGGAAGGAGATGCAGTGGTTTAGGTAGGGGGGTCACTGGGGTCCTGGTTTGCAAGATCCCAGTGAAGTTGGTGATAACCATGCCAAAAAGAGGGTACTTTCCTACAAGACCATCTCCTTAACAAAAGAGGAAGAAACTAACCCTTCACAGAAGAGTTTCCATCTTCTAAGTGGAAGAACCTGGAAAGGACATTTTCATTGGTATGGTCAGTCCCAAGTCTGTGTTCCACTATAAAGTCCATTCCCTGTAGGAGATGGACCACCTTAACGGTCTAAGGCTTTTCACCTTTCATTTGCATCAGCAATCTGAGAGGTCTGTGGTCAGTTTGAACTAGGAAGTGAGAACCAATCAAGTGGGGGTCTCAGCTTCTTCGGGGACCCACCACTGCTAAGTCTTCCCTCTCAGTGGCACTCCAACGCTGCTCTTGGGGAGTTAACCATCTTATAATAAAAGCAGCAGGGTGGTCAAGACCATTATCATTGATTTGGGACAGGACTACTCCTATCCCATGTTCAGAGGCATCTGTCTGCACTATGAACTGCTTTGTATAATCAGGAGCTTTTAGGACAGGTGCTCAGCACATTGCTTCCTACAGGCTGTGAAAGGCCTTTTAACAGTTGACTGTCCAGTTTACGTTTTTGGGCATCGTTTTGGATGTGAGTTTGGGGAGCTGAAGTCCTCATTATCATCTAGATATGCTTCACTGAAGTCTTCTAACCCAGCAAGGACTTTATTCACCAACCTCTGGAAGGTGACAGGGGCATTTTTCAGACCAAAGGGCAAAACAGTGAACCAATAATGCCCCTCAGGAGTGAAGAATGGAGACCCCTTTGTCTTCTGTATTCAGGCATATCTGTCAGTACCCTGATGTGAGATCAAAAGTACTCAAATATTTGGCTGTGTCCAATCTGTCAATGAGTTCACCTGCTCTTAGAATTGGGTGGGCTTCTGTGTTGGTGACTGGCTTGAGACCCCTATAGTCCACACAGAACCCTTCTCTTTCTTTCAACCCTGGGAATGAGGTTTGGGGACTAGCACGACTGGGCTGTCTCTGGAGCTCTCTGAGGGCTCAAATGACTCCCAATTCTAGCATCTTGGTGACCTCCGCTTTGATGCAGTCCTTGACGTGGTCAGATTGTCTGTATATTTTATTTTTGACAGGTAGACTGTCTCCAGTGTCCATATCATGGGTGCACCAGGTAGTTTTGCCAGGGGTCGAGGAGAAGAGTTCAGCAAACTGGTTGAAGACCTGCCTGCAGTCAGCCTGCTGCTGGTCAGAGAGGGTGTTTGAAAAGACTACTCCTTCAACTGTGCCATCCTTGTGATTGCTGGAGAGATCAGGGACAGGCTCACTCTCACTATTCTCTGTGACCATGAGCAGAGTTATCTCAGCTCAGTCATGGTAGAGTTTCAGGCGGTTTACATGGATTACCCTCTTGGAATTTCTGCAAGTGCCAAATTGCACCTGTAAAGTGACTTCCCCTTTCTTCTCTAGGATGGGGTAGGGTTAACTTGTCTTGGAGGGCTTTATGGGCCACAGGCTTCAGCGCCTGTATCTTTTGCTCAGGTTGTTATACAACCAGTGCAGCCTTTTGGTCAAACCGGAGCTTCTGGAGCTCTTGGCTGGCCTTAAGGTTTATGTTTGCTTTTTTCATGTAGTCTGCCATCCTTGAATGAAAGCCAGCACATAATCCACTATGTCCTGCTTGGGCTCTCTGGGAGGCCTCTCCCATCATTCCTTACAATGCAAAGTGACCCCCTACCAGGATACCTAAATGAAATGTTCAAATGGGGAGAACACACTCCCTTCAGTGGCACATCCCTGTAGGCAAAAATCAGCATGGAAGTAGAACATCCCATCTCCTGAGTTTTTCAGGGACCCCACCACTCATACCTTGGACAGTCAAATCTCTGAACAAGGTCATTGTACGGGGGTGATAAGGGTTTGTGATCTTACAGGTCACACCATAATCAGCTCACATGTGCTTCAGGTATCCAGACATGAAGTTGGTACCTCTGTCTGGCAACACCTCCAGTAAAAATACTCTGGTAAAAATACCAGTGAGGGCCTTAGCCACTACAGGGGCAGACGTACTCCTTAGGTGGGGGTATTGCTTCAGGGTACCTGGTGGCATGATCCACTACAAATCTGTTTCCTGATGCTGTTGGAGGGGCAAGGGGACAAACAATATCGATCTAATCCCTTTCAAAGGAAACCCCAACCACTGGACGTGGTATTAATGGGGCCTTTGGTTGTCCTCATGTCTTGCCACTGGCCTGACAAGGTGGTACAGGAGTTACGAAAGCCCTTTACTTTCTGGAACATGCCTGGCGAGTAGAAGTGGTTGACCAACCGACTCCATGTTTGTCATTCCAAGATGCCCAGCTAAGGGATTGCCATGGGCCAAATTTAGGCTAAACTCTCTGAATTGCCCAGGCACTACCAGTCTCTGGGTGGCACCAGGTTTAAGGTCTCTGGCCTCCGCATACAGGAGCCCCTTCTCCCAAAAGGTCCTGCGCGAACCAGTAGCATTACCTTTTTCCTGTGCAGCCGCCTGCTGCCTCAGGCCTTAGAGAGTGGGATAGGTTTGTTGTCCATGATACAGATCATCCGTAGAGCGCCCTTCCTTGTCCTAGGAGCTCTGCCGTGTAAGGACAAAGGACCATATGTACGAAAGCTTTTTCCCATAGACACAGAATGGGTAAAATCCTTTCGTACATCTGGCCCAAAGTTCTGATGCTCAGTTTCCTCTGGGGATGTTAGGTCTTGTCGCTGATGAGAGAGATCCTGCTCTGTTATCTATTTAGAAGCTGGTCACTCGGTTTTCCTGCACTTTCTCTTGGTAGGTTGGGCCATTGTTCCAGGATCCAACTTTACTTTTTCACCCTCTGCTTTGGCTTGTGCTCTGGTTTTGGCACACACCAGCTCAGGTATACCCAGTATAGATGCATGGGTCTTTCTTTCTACCTCAGCCCATCCGGAGTACTCCAGATCATTCCCTATCAGGCATTGGAAAGGTATAGCAGGAGATTCCACCACCTTCTTTGGTCCAGTAACCCCTCATTATTCTCAGGACACCATTGCCATGGGATGGACCTTAGCCTTATAGTCAGTATTGAGGACTGTTTGTTTCTCCAAGAAGATACTGGTCTGAGGACACCAGTTGCTCAGCCACCTTGATGACACTGGCACCAGTGTCTCTTGATGCTTCAGATTGAATCCCATTTATAAGAGGCTGTTGTCTGTACTTCTCCAGACTACTGGGCCAGACAACCAGGACAGCTACCTCTAACCCACCCTCTGAGGCTAAAGTTGACATGGTCAGGGCCTACTTAGAATCCTGTCTGAAGACTTTACACTGCATTTACTGCAGGTGCACTAGAGGCATTGTTTTGTTAGGACAGTCAAGATCTCCAGTTTGGTGTCCATTGGTTTTGCTGTTATGTCACCAAGCCTTTCCGGGATTCCAATTTTTCCCTTGCTACCCACCCTTGGGCTGAGAATAGTCTTGGGGACCACCCTCCTGTGCAGGTTTTTGGGGGCATTTAGAAGACCCCTTGTTTTTGTCCTTTTTTTGGTTACCCTCTTACCCTTGGGGTGGGGGGGACTTTTTGTTGTTTCCCCAAGCAGTGGAAGTATTGGTTGCCTGTGTTTTGACCCAGTGGTGGTCTGCCTTGTTCCCAATTTCTTCAGAGAAAGTGGACCTACACCTACCAGGTACTGATATAACTTTTCCTGCACAACATTACTCACGAGATGTTCTTTCATTACTAAATTGTGAAGACCTTCATAATCATGCACTCACTGAGAAGTCCACAAAGTCAATCTAGTACTGACTCTGTGTTTTTTTTAGTCTCCCTGAATTTGATTCTATACTCCTCAGAAGTAAACACAAAGCCCTCAATCAGGGTATTGTTTATGATGTCATGGGACCTTGCATCTGATTCATACAGTGACAGGAGTCTATCCCTTCACTTTCCCGAGAACAGTTCCCAAATAAGAGTTCCCCAATGCTGTTTGGCACGTCTTCTGGAAACACAGGCCTTCTCATAGGCTGTGAGCCACTTTGTGATAACACCTTCCTCATATCTGGGGACAATCCCTTTGGGGATTTTAGGGTCACAGTGCTCTACTCTGTCCCTGGTTACTGCCACCCATCATGAGTGCTATGCCCATTTCAGTTATTTCCCTTTCTACAGCTAAGATCCAGTTTTCCAGGTCCACTCTCTTAGCTAATCTCTCTGAGAGCATCTTCTTCAGAGATTCTATCTCTGAACCTTGAGGAACCCGGGTCCTCATCACTAGGGGGATGTGCTCTTGACACTTTGGATAGAGGGTCCACGCTTTCAAATGGTGGAGGGTCCACTTCTTCCTCACGTATACCCTCCTGATCTACAGGGTCAGTTACATCATCCATAGGGTGGACCTGCTCATACTCTGCCAGTAGCTCCTGGAGCTTGGCACTGGTAGGATTTGAACCTGTTTTTATGTTGTACCCTTTACAGAGGTCCTTTACCTGCTTTTGGGAAAGCTAAAGGTAAGGGTTGACATTGAGCTCCTTTACCCTTTCCTCTGAGGTACTCATTACTTTACTAAAGTTGACCTTAACAGTTCTTTTAAGAGTTTGGAAAAACTCCCAGTTCAAAAAATGTAATATAACTAAAGGCAATTTTTTTGATTTACCTGTGTAGTCACCTGTTGACCAAGTGGTATCAGCAGATGTAAAGGTGCATACTCCACCGCTGTTCCACCAATGTAGGAAGCTGTCTCTCTCTATAGTCTATTAACATGAAGTAAACTGTGCAGAGGGTCTAGTTGATCCCCAATTCGTATTGCAGAAGCAGAGGTTGATAGGACTAATGCTCTTTTTTGTGGTAGTGTAGGTGAGCAGTTAGACTTATCAGAGGGTAGTGATAAGCATTTGTTGTACTCAGAGGCAGTAAATGAGACACACACTCAAAAAAAATAAATCCAAGGCTAATTTAGAAAAATAACATTTATTTTTTATATATGTTTCAAACCAAAGAACTTCATAATCAGGTGTAGGGAGCTCGGTTCTGGTTACAGTACTGTCACCACTCCCAATATTGTACCTGTTGTTTAGGTGAGTTCCTGCTAACCAGGTCCCCCCAAAGGCTGTTACTTCCCTAAAACAAGACACCTGGTCACTGGATCCCCAAGTGACCTGCCCATTTAGCACCCTATAAGTCCTTAGTAAATGGTACTCCTGGTACCTAGGGCATTGGTACTGAAGAGTGCCTCTCGGAGCTGCAGCACAACTTGTGCCACTCTGAGGGACCCAACAACAACCTTATGCATACTGCCATTGCAGGCTGCGTGACAAGGTTCTCCCAAAATTGAAAACACAACTTAGCCTCACAGCCTGTGTGCCATGTCTCTTAACACAGCATGCAATATTTAGGTCACCCATCCGGACGGCCATCCAGCCCTAAGGCAGGGTGCATTATATTACATGTGGAGGCATATATGCATTAGCAAATTTGCCCCTAGTATGTCTTTGTCGATTACTAGACCTAATAAGTGTACAGGAAAGCTATTTTAAATGCATGTGCTGGACACTGGTCATTACAAGCTCCCCAGCTACATGATGGCTTCTTTGAACCCTGGGATGTCTGGTATCAAACATCTCCGAATGATAATCTCTCACTGATTCCAGTGATGGATTTAGTAAGAAATGCATACAGGATCACCGCAGAGGTGCCCCCTGAAAACCTAGAAGCTACTAGTGTGTTGACTGACTGGTCCTGACCAGTTCAGCCACCACAGATGCGTTTCTGGACCCCCACAGTGAGAGCCAGTGCTCTCGCTGCTGAGACACAAAAGCCTGCACTGTGCAGAGGTGTACCTCCTCTCCCAGACAGGATGGACATTTCAGGACAGGGAGCATCAAATTCCTTGTCTCCTTTGGAATGTGACCCAGATGTCTCCAGATGGTGGAGATGAGCAACCCCCCTTTCCTGACCCCACCTTTGGCCATAGCACAGGCAAGAAAATTAGTTAAATTAGGGGAAGTGCCCACTTCATGCCAGTCCCACCTCTGTGTGTGAGCTGAGGTGGACACTACTTTTTAAATCCTTCCTTCTTGTTTGGAAGGAGGTAAGCCACTAGAATTAGGATTATGACCACTTACAAGCTCTGTGCAATGTTGTGTTTTCATTTTAGTTTTGCATCAAAACACGCATCTTGTGAAAACAGCACTGTGTGCACTTAGTGAGAGGGTCCCTGAGGGTGGTACAATTCATGCTGCAGCCCTCAGGGACCTTCCTTTAGTACTCTATACCCTAGTTACCAGGAGTACCATTTCCTGGCGAACTACAGTGGTAGCTAAAGGTTTGCCAATTGGAAAAACTGACTCTGCAGTTTTGGGGGGGAAGAGATCTGGCAAAATAGGCACATTCCTACACCTGGCTATAGTGGCTCCAGTGCTACCTCGCATAAATAAAAATTATATATAAGGCTCTAGAGGATTTGCCTGCTTTATTCACAAATCATCCCAAGCCAGATTCCGTGATTTCACAAGCGATGCAGCATTACTCCAATAATCCTTCTGCCTCCATCTCCACGCCACCTGATAGAGGGCAGGTGCTTGGATAATATAGGAAAGAGGTTCTCCCTCATGTCTGCCATCATTGTTCGAGCTGCCAATTCTCTGGGGATCCTGAGTTGCGATCAGCCGATGTGGTCTGATATCAGCCTCGTCGACCTGCTGCCTGAGGACAAGAAAGCAGAAGCAATAAAAAAAAATTGCAGGAGGGGTTGAGCGCACATCCTCTGAAATTATAGATTGTGCAATGGGCATAGCTTCCAAAGGCTTTCGTCAGCTGGCTGGGGCATCTGTTTTGAGACATCTGATACAAACATCTAGTTGCAGTCTCCTTACCTTAAAATTTACCCCAGGTGTAAGTCTGGATACAGCGATTTTTCTCAAGCAGTACTCCTGTATGCTGTTAGGTGGAGTCGATCCCCTCCACATCCGGCGTCGACGTCGTTTTCACCTAATATGATGTCATGAGTATAGGACTGTAGCACCATTCTGGCTTAGTTATCCCCACATTTTGTCTGTTGTCAGTGTATTTCAATTGTAAGTACATTGGGGTCTTGCTAACCAGGACCCCATTGTCAGTGCTCTCTCCTCTAACTTTAATTGTAAGTTAGCCTTTATATCCCACAGTTGCTATACCGGTGCACCCATGTAAATCCCTAGTATATGGTACTTACGTACCCATGGCACTGGTCCACTAGGCGTCCCCCATGGACTGCAGCATATTTTGTGCCACCCAGGGGGACCCATAGAAACTGGAATTATAGTCCTGCCATTGCAGACTGCATTAAATGGTGCGTACACCTTTCACTCCAGACAAGGTTTGACTTATATCAATGGTCACTGCACTCGGACCCCGTAAGTCACCCCTAAGGTAGGACCTTTAGCCATAGGGCAGGGTGCATGTTTCTAAGTGTGAGGTCTCCCCTGCCTGAGCAGAGGTGCCCATACAAACCCAATACTGCATTCCCTGGGCTTTGTAAGTGCAGGGAGTCCATCTTAAGGTATGTAGTGGACACTAGTCAACACAGGTTGTACAACTACATAATGGCTTTCCTGAAAATAGGTATGTTTGGTATCAAACATGTTAGAATTATTCAACTACATCAATTTCAGTGCTAGTTACATGATACCATGTACTCTGGGGATTCCCTAGGGGATCCTCTGTCTGCCTGTCAGACTGCTTTAAAGGGCACATTTGGCCCCTTCTTGCATAAACTGGTTTGCACCAGTGCAGGAACCCCCAGTTCCCTCTCTGGCGTGAAACCACACAATGGACAGGGGAGTGACCACCCCGCTCTCCAGCTCCTCCCCTAGGGAGGTGCACAGTGCTCTCTGCCATGTGGCCACTTGATTCAGCGATCTTGGAAATAAGATGAGCAGAGGCCCCTGGGTTCATCTGACCTGTTAGTCCAGCTGGTTGACGCTCCTGACCCCCTTTGATAGGTGGGACACTGCAATAAGTCTCCAACCTGGGTTACATAAGGGCTTGTCTGAGAGTGGGACCCTAGATTTGTCTACAAGACTTCAAAAACTGTTTACAAATCTCCTCTGCATGGCACTTCTGCAACCTGAACTAGAAGGAAGACTGTAACCAGTAGGAAACTCCTACTGCAACTTTGTCTCCAAGTTCTGCAAAAACGTCTGCAATCCTGTGGCTGTGCATCCTCCAGAGTCACTGGGTTGCTGCCTTCACTTAGGAAAGCAAGAAGGAATCACCCTTGGGTGGCTGCACCAGGTCACTGTAAGTCACACAGTGGCAGTCCCTCCTAGCCCAGAGGGCAGGGTGCAAGTAACTGTGTGTGAGGGCACCCCTGCACTAGCAGATGTGCTCCCAAAAGAACTCCAGTTCCATTTTCATGGGGATGCCATTTTATGCTTGTATTGGACATAGGTTACTACCTGTTTCCAGCTACATAATGGTAACTCCGAACCTAGGCATAGTATCATTCATGTCATAATGATACTCCAATACTATTGCCAGTATTGGAAGTATGATTCCATGCACTCAGGGGGCTCCTTAGAGGATCCCCAGCTTTGCTCCTACCAGCCTTCTGGGGTTTTCCGGGCAGCTCAAGCTGCTACCACCCCTCAGAAAGGTTTCTGCCCTCCTGCTGCTTGAACAGCTCAAGCCCTGCGAGGCAGAACAAAGGATTTCTTTTGGGGGTGGGGGGGTAACACCCTCTTCCTTTGGAAATAGGTGTTACTGCACATGAGAGGGGTAGCCTCGCAAAGCTACTGCTATGCTTTGAAGGGCACATTTAGTGCCCTCCGTGCATAAACCAGTCTACACTGATTCAGGTGCATCCAGTTCTTGCTCTCTCGCAAAATTGGATAATGGAAAGGGGCGTGAGCCCTCCCCTGTCCATTACCACCCCAGGTCTGGGGCCCAGAGCTCCTCCAGAGGGTCCCTGGGTTCTGCCATCTTGAATCCAAGGTGGGCAGGGACCTCTGGGAGCATCTGAGTGGCCAGGACAGGCAGGTGACGTCAGAGCCCCCTCCTGATAGGTGGTCCCCTGGCTAGGTGACTGATCCCACTTTCAAGGCTATTTAGGGTCTCTCTCTTGGGTGGGGTCCTCAGACCCGGCTTGCAAGATTCCAGCAGGACTCCTCTGCAACCTCTACTTTGACTTCTAGCCACTGGACCCTCCAGGAACTGACAATCTGCATCCACGAAGAAGACTCTGCTTGCATGTTTGTTTCCATGGCTCCTTCCAGCTTCTGCAACATTTCCCTGGCTGTGCATCCTCTGAGGGTGGCAAGTCTTAACTCTGCATGAAAAGGAAGAAGGAATCTCCCTTGGATTGATGGAGTCCCTCCCCTGTATTCGCAGGCACTAACCTCAACAACGACCGCCTGCGTGGATCTTCTCTCATCCTGAGGTGCGTGGATCCTGCGTAACGTGGTGGCCCGGAGTAGTCCTCTTTGTCCTCTCTGCCAGCTGTCCAACTTTAGTGGAGGTAAGCCCTTGCCTTCCTGTGCAGGACAGTACCCCCGTGTACTGCGTCTCTTGCAGCTACCAAGGCTTGTTTACATCTTTTCTCAGGGATCTTCCGGCTCTGTGTAGCCCCAGCACTCCTTCCTGCGACCCACAGACCTCAGCATGCTTCTACTGCGGCGTGGGACCCCTCTCCAGTAGTGCTGTGTGGGCTACTCTGTGGCTTCTGGTTCCTCGTTCAGTGGGTCTCCTGTAGTGGGGAGAGGCTTCCTCTTCTTCTCTGGACTCTGCTTTGCTGAGGGTCCCACTAGGACTCCCACCCGTGGGTTGAGTCCTACTGGACCTTTCTGGTCCCCCGGCAGCTCCACTTTTGCTTCATTGTGACTTTTGCCTTTGCCAAGGCTTGTTGGTGGCTTTTCCACGCCACTGACCAACTGCAATCATCCATCCGGCGTGTGACGGCGACTGTATCCTCCAGGAACTCTTCACCTGCTCCAGGGCTGCATTCCTGACCGTCCTCGTCTTACGGTCGACCAACTCCTGCATTCAAAGCTGGGTGGGTAGTAGCTCCGACTCCTTCTGGACTCTTCCGTGACTTCTGGACTTGGTCCCCTTCTTCCACAGGTCTTCCTTTTCAGGAATCCACAGCTGGTTTCTTGCAGTTTGTTTGGGTGTTTCATTTTCTTCATTTTCTTCCTTTTGGGTGGTTTAGGGCAAATCTAGTAATTTACTCCTTTCTTCTTGGTCGCTAGGGGGCACTGTGATGCTTATCTTGGGGTTTCCTAGTACACCCGCTTCCCTCCATACATTCCGCTTACCTAGGTGGGGTCCTGTGTTCGCATACCATTTTTTTAAATACATGGTTTGGGCTCCCCCTAGGGCAACTATTGTCTAACTGCATTTGCACTGTTTTCTATCACGTTCTATGCCTATTTCTGATAACTAGTGTACATATTTAGTGGGTTTACTTACCTCCTAATGCAAGGTTGCCTGTCTGGTGTTTTGGTACTGTTACTGTAATAAAGACCCTTTATTTTTTAGTGTTTTCTTTCATGTGTGTAAGTATTGTGTGACTACAGTGGTATTGCATAAGCTTTGCATGTCTCTTAGATAAGCCTTGGCTGCTCATCCATAGCTACCTCTAGAGAGCCTGGCTTCTAGACACTGCCTACACTCCACTAAGAGGGGATACCTGGACCTGGTATAAGGTGTAAGTACCTTGGGTACTCACCACACACCAGGCCAGCTTCCTAAATTGGTGGTGCAGCGGTGGGATAAGCACTCTTTCTGTTGTGACTGGTTTGCATCCCACCTATGCACATTACCTAGTCAGGCAATTTGGATCCATTGCCTGAGGAATAAGTGCCAGTTTGGGTTGCCTCTGTCGAATATCTTTTTCAGATGGATGCTTCTAACTGTTTAGTCCTCACCTTGTGAGTACCCCAAAGTGCCAGACTGGATCTGGAGATTTTCGGCCTGAGTTCAGCACTATGAGCCTTCACAAAGGATATGGCAATAAGGGCTGCCTATCTCTTCATAGTGACAATACTGGACACTACATTGATGAGAGATGTAATACCTGTGCAGAGGATGCAAGTCACCCATGTCTTGCTCCCAAGTATTTAGGAAGGTGCTTGTTTTCCAGTCTTATGTGTTTTATGACAGCTTTCTGTTGCTTCTAATAACTCCATGGTAATGCATGCCTGCTGGTGTATGAGGGTCCTCCTTTGGTCGCTTTGCAGGTAGTGGTATCAACAAGGCGGAGGTCTGTTGGAATCCTGAGTGATGCCCTGGGGTGCTGCAGTGGAGCTTGCCTGATGTGGAGGAGAAACTGTCAAGGTTGGATGTCCTTCCAAGCCCCTTGAGATGTGACCTAAGTAATGGTGGATTCCTCTCTTCTAAGTGGGAGCCAATTTGGAGGAGCTGGTGATAAAAGGACTTAGGCCTCCATAGAGCAGAAATTACATATAGATTTGCTCTAAATTAAGGCATTTCGCCTAGCACTAACAGCATCTCCCTTCCCTTTGTGGTCAGTCAGTCCAGATCTTGACAGACAGTAGAGGTACAATGTGGTATATCAACAACCATGAGTGAGTTGGGGTCTGAACCTCTCTGCAGGGAGGCTCTGGTTTTGGCTCCACCAATGAGGAATGTGGATGGTGGCAAATCTTGCCAGTCTTTAGTGGCATGCCCTCCTGGAGGTTAAGAGCATGTTCAATGGAGCCTGCCCAATGCAGATATCTTTTCTGCTGTTCCAATTCTGATTGCCTGAGGTTCTGTACCTGCCAGTATCTAACTCAAGGAGCTTTTTTTTGGAGGGGGGGTGAATATTTGAGTCGTGGTAGAATTTTACGGTTGATTACATGTTCCCTACCATACCTTTAATTCCTCATGTCCTGAGGAAGGTCAGCCAAGACCTGACCCAAATCATCTTGGCAGCTCCGAATTTGCTGAGCTGGGTATGGTATGCAGACCTCCTGCCTCGTCCCCTCGGGTATACCACCTTTCCCAGTCGAAAGGGTAGGTCTTCCATCAGAATCTCCAAAACCTGCACCTACATGCATGGAGTTTGCTCGTGGACATTTAAATAATTTTCAGCTGTCTGAAAAGGGAAACATGGTGGATGTCAACTACATGTAGATTTTCTACTAAATCTGTTTACATCAGGAGATGGCCTAGGTTTCACTCATCGAACATCCTTAAATGTGTGCTTTCATAAACTCCAGAAGGATGTGCCCTAGGTGCAGTTAAGTGAGTCCTGGTCCTTTGTCGACCTTCCTCTGCCTCCATGACCAGCTGTTCATTTTAAAATTCCCTATTTTGTTGAGGTTTTTCAAAGCTGTAATCAGTATGTTTCCTCCAACTCCTTTTGTTGTGCCTCACTGGGTCATAAATATGGCTGTAATCGTGTGCATTTGAGCGCTGACATCAGAGGCCTTGAAACTGTGTGCATGCCCTCCTGTTGGGCTGTGACAGTGTCTCCAAGAGTGGGGGGCGTTGGTGCGGTTTGGGGGCGGGTGGGGTTTCAGTGGGGCAAGTGCTTCAGTAAGAACCTGCACAGGAAATAATGGCCTGGAAGTGGGGAATTTACTGCAGCAGCTGAAGTGCATGGCATGGTCAAAGACATGATTTAAATTTAAAAAGAACAAAACATTCTGTAACTATTTTGTTCAGTTTTTGTAACTGCAGAATCAATAACACACACTTTATATGAGAAATAATTTCAAGTTAATACCTACGAGGCCTCAGTTGGTGAATGCAATCACTGCAGATGACTGAGGTGTAAATAGTTACAGATTTGAATCCAGGTAGGAGCAGTGGGGAAAATTAGCTTGTGTATATAGTTCTACAAGGCCCCAGCCTGTAACAGAAAGCACTTTGAATTTGAATATGTAAAGCATTTTATTTTATATCTGTACTACACACAGTATAAGATAGGTTGCTGCAGAATGGATTAGTGAAAGCTACTGGAATTATGTAGCTGGGGAGCACCAAGCTGGCTTGACAAAATTATGCAAGTAAAAAAGGCAAATCATGCTGCATAATGCACCAGTTTCTTATACCACTGCTGCATTATTTTGTACTTTTTACACATGGTAATACTATTTGGGCAAAGATTTTACTTCATTAGTACCAGTTTAACAACCAGATACAGAAATAAGCAAATGAAAGGTGACCAGATAACCTTTGCGAAGGGCCTTCCGTGGGAACACGTCGCCACCTTTTAGTACCTTTTGATCTGTTTCAGTTAGAAACACATTTTTTCTAAAGTCTGTAGACTATGCACCAGATGACGGATTATGTGACAGATCCATAATTTTGTGAAAAAAGCCACAATCACGCAATTCCAGTGGGTTCAGTGTTTAAGGTGAAACAAGTGCTTGCAAGGCATATATTTAGTAATAGGTAATCACACTGGGCATAGTGCAAGCATTTTTAGAAGTATCTATTAACAATACACTTTCTGGAACTCAACACCCCTGTGGCACTTGTCATCATGCAACAAAGTGATTTCATCAGTTAACGCTTATACTGGTTCTCACGCAGCTCTTATATGTGGTGATTAACCAATTGCACACTTTTACATTCCTTTCAGGTAGCAGGCACCTTGATCTCTGTCCCGCCCACAACTTCACAACATATGGGAGCCCCACCCCCTCTCCTTTCACTTTCATCTAGAAGCACTACAAGGTCCACATTAGCCATTAATGGATGGTTGTTTCCTTTTTGTTTAAGAAAAATATGGGAATTGGTATTGAGAATTTACAAAAACACATAGGCATCCCAGTCCCCACAGATCCTGCCCACTTAGACATGCAGATGTCTTTTCAGGTAAGTTAAAGGACGACCAGCAGAATCGCATTCAGAAGGTGAGCCCTCTTCACCCAGACCCCTGTGGCTTCAGAGTAATGGCCCAGGAGAAAGAGGAAAGAGTGAGATCCATGTATAACATCAAAGATATGGCCTACAGAAGAGATGCTATCTAGGGGCTAATTTTCCATAAACAAATGGAGGGATATAGCTCATTCTTGGAGAAATGATATGAGGAAGGGGGGAACATATGGGGACTTTTTTTTAATTAAATGGCCAGCACTACTATTAATGTGGCAGGTGCTGTGGCACTAGGATCAGAGGTTTAAGGGGTCAACTTCACCCCAATTAAGACTGTCTTACTAGCAAAAAGTGCAGTTCAGGCCCATTTTCATTGATAGTTTGAGGGCCCTGGTCACTGTTACAGCACAGAACCAAGGACCCCAGCACCACAGTAGGTGGGCGAGATGTGGGACTTTCTTTCCTTTTTTTTATTACACAAAGGGGCAGACAGCCTACTATGATCCTCAAGCCAGTGAGTAATAGCCCTGTGCAGTGGACAGGACAAAGCCTGTTTTGTAGGGCTATTGTTATCATTGGTGCTGCAGATGCAGAATAATGGCTGTCTTAGTCTCCAAAAGATACATGGGGCCTTGCTAGCAGTAGAGCTGAGAATCTGTCGCTGCAAAGTCAGGGTAACATGTAGGGGATATTTTTTCTGAAAGGGACAGAGTTTGTATCAGGACTGGAGAGATGGCCTGGCACGGAGTGAAATGCAGAGAGTCCCCTGCTACTCAGGGTTGCAGATATCATTAGTACAGAAGGTACAGTTACATTGGGGCCCAGGAGCCTGAGGGTGTAACACCCTAATAATGTGGGCTAGAGCTTTTTTGGTCACTTTATTTTTGTGTGACGTATTTGCTCTTTTATACAACCCACATTTAGTGCAGAGTTTGAGCTACAGAAAAGTACCCCATTATAGGAAGCTGGCTCTCTACATTGTGTTCTAAAATGAAGTACACTATGCCGAGTCCAGTGGATCCCCCAATTGGTATTGCAGAGGCAAAAGTAGATAGGACTAATGCTCTGTTTGTGGTAGGGTGGTAGAGCAGGTAGTCTGATCAGTTAGGCTAAGGTTTTGTTATATTCACAGAGACACAAGAATAAATCCGTGACCAATTTAGAAAAATAACAATTCTTTGTATATCTGTTTCAAACGCAAGAACTTCATAATCAGATAAGTAGACTTCTAAGCCTAAATACTTTGCAGTTTCAAAAATAGACAGTGCAATTTTCGGAGTTCTTGCAATGTCATCCTATGGAAGAAAAACGATGTTTATGAAACACAAGATTAACAACGACTTACGAAGTCAATCTCGGGGAGTTATGGTAAGTATTGGGCACTGATCAGAACGACACCAACAGGTTACACTGGGCAGCACTGGGGTGGCCTGGTGCAGAGATGCAGTAAGACGTTTGGTGCCCAATGGTTTCCAATGGGAGTTTGGTCCTCGTGAAGACAGGGAGCAAGCTCTGGCTAGGAAGCCAGTCCGGGACGACAAACTGGTAGATCGAAAACTTGAGATTTCCAGGAATGTAGGTGCACCATTGCTGCATGGGCGACAGATGCAGGAGTGCCCATTGCAGTCTGGTTTCACTGTCTAGGAGTACTCGGGGTCAGGTGGCCCTGCGTGTTAAGGCTGCTGGCGCCAAGGTGTCCCAGCAGGCAGTCAACCAAGGAGGATTCAAGCTCAGCGGAGCCGGGGGACATTGCTGGCACTGGTGGTCCTTCTCAGTTGGCATCGGGGGTGAAGAACCAGAACCTTATGGGCCTGGCGGCGCAGGGTACGCCTGAAATCTCCTTGGATTCACCTGCCTCAACTAACAGAGACACGGGACACTCTGTCAGGCGTAAAAGATCAGATTTTATTAGCTGCAGCTAGTACAGTTGTCCAAGAAGTACACAAGGTATGTTCTCAGGAGACTGCCACTTTACTTTGTGGCGCACAATCTTATATACCGTATAAAAACCATTTATTAACTACATACACTCCCAGAACACATAGAAAGGAGCCAGTAAGAATAATGTAAAGATAGAACAGAGCCAATAGAAATGTCGGAAAACAAGACAGCACCAATAGAAGGAATTGGAAAACAAAGTATCAAGTGACTTAAGGTTGCCTCCCCTCCAGCTGTGTTTGTCACCCCTCCCTTGAACTAATTCATTAACCGATCCACAACGAAGTTGCATGTGGTGTGATAAGTTTGTGTGCGTTTGGAGGACAGTTGTGAAATGAGAGAATACTAGCAAAGGACAGCGAAGGCCAGACGATAAGATAAGATCGGCGGAGAATAGTGTGAGCCTACAGATAGTTGAAACAAGGATTAGAAAACCAGACAGGGATTAGTGTACTCGGTCAGACCTTAATACCAGCCTTGTAAAGATAGAGGCAGAAGGCTGTTTTGAACACCATGTTGCAGAATAAGCAGAAAAGGCAGAATGGACTTCGTTCGCTGTGCTGCCTGAGTGAAGGCAACATAAAATGGCGGCGGGCCACAAAATGGCGGGTCGATACGATCGTATTAAAAATCGAATTTCCTCAGACCCTCCTTTTGCCAGAACTCAGGCAAGATACACACTCATGTTAATCTGAGTCGATGTCTATGGCCATGAGGTCATCAAGCTGTTGCTGTACCATCATTTTGATATTCTCTGCTCTTTGTGACTTGGGTTTGGGAATACATGCAGTAGCACATAGGTTGCAGATGGCAGGACCGCAGTGCATACAAAGACAACAAGAGAATATAAAGGCTAAAATTACTCCAAAGAATGTCAATACCTTCCAACCCCATTTGGACAGTAATCCCCAAAACCACTCTGAAAAGGACCAATCTCCTTCGTCCTGATGAATCGACTCGGAGATTATGTGTAACTTAGAGATAGCTTGGTATACTGTCGGAGCGTCATTAGGTATGAAAATACAGCAACTTGATCCGATCAATTTGCATACTCCACCACGGTCCGCAAGAACAAAGTCTAAGGCAACACGGTTCTGCAAGGTCATAAGACGATCAGCCTGTAGTTCAGCTGTAATGTTACTTAAAGCTCCTACAGTGATGTCTATGGTGGTTTCTACGACACGAACCAATTGCCTTATGTTTCTGCTGTTGGCCATTGGACCCCAGAAGGGAAGAAATCCTTTGAGGAAATCTCCTCCCTCTTGTCCTGCTGTGTCTTTTGAATCCACAATCCCTCTGCCATATCTATTTTTATGATGGTTCGCAGGAGCGGTGTATGTAGGGGGAAGAAGAAAGGCTATATAACAAGTACCAGAGAAATCAGCTGGCAACCATGTATAAGCCCTATCGTGGCAAACGAAGTATGTACCTTGAGATGGTACTAACGGCAGTGAATTCAGGGCTGAATAAACATATGTATGGGAACATAAACTTTCTCTTTGTCCGGTGTTTGGAGTTCTACCATTTATTTGCAGACAGAAATTTCCTTGTTGGGGTATGACCCGTATCGGAGGAGATTTTCCTTGCTTAACCTTATCATTGAGGCTGGAAATGTAATTAGTTATGTTCCAATTGGTATATGCTTTTCTTTCATCTATGGAAGCTTCACTTTTTTCCATGATTTTAGCCATAGCTACCATTCCCTTTATCAATAAACTATGACTGAAATTTGAACCAACACTATGTGAACTGACAGGTTGTTTAATTTTACTTTGATATGCATTATTGAAAATGACAAAATAAGCCCAAGCGGAACCTTCATAGGAGAATGGAAGAACTAAATATGGCATTCCTTTTTCTACCGTATGTGGTATGAGTCCACACACCCAACAGTCAGTTGTATTGATCACTAACTGATGTTGATGTAACAACTGGACGAAGGAATTGTTAAAGTATTCAGTTCTTCTGATGAGTTCATGCTGGGGAAGAGTGTGAAATAGGTGCGGAGAGATAGTAGAAGAAGATGTAGAGGTAGGAGAAGAGACAACTTTTTGCTGCAGAGTAATAATGATCCAGTTTACAGATGCCCAAAGGAATACACGACAATATAATGACGCATAGAGCAATACTACAACGACTACATATTTCTTTACAATTATTCTTTATATTTTTACTTTCTCTTTTATCTAATGTAGCCTCCATCTTTCTAAGTGGATGCTCACGGCAATCTTCCTCAATCACTGTAGTCACGATTATCTACCGTCCTATGACACTGTGAGGTCCTGCAGGCCTATTGCCACTTACTCAGGTCGTAACTAAGACTCCTACCGTGACCCTGCAACCGGGATAGAGTACTACATAGGAGAGAAATTTACAAGTTCTTTGGTCTAGGTCTCAAATTATAGCGTTCCTGTCCAGAGGCAGTCTGGTTTTGAAACAATGTTCCTGGATTTGTCGTGTTCAAGCGACGATGCGATGGTATTGCTTCTTGAAGGATGTCGTCGTCCTCTTTCTCAGAAAGTGTTCCAATTAGACGCGCATCACTGAATGGTACAAATTGCGGAACTTTCTCACTTTCAGAGTCACTGATGCCTCTACGGACCCACTGATCGAAAGGCAAGGGCAAAGGCACTTTCTTGCAGTGCACGGCATGCACCCAGTTTTTCTTTCCTTCGACTTTAACTGCTGTTCTTGTGGTCAAAAGAACCAGGCGTGGCTCTCTCCATCTGGGCTCCAAATTTCTCTGTCGTTGGAAATTTTTCGTGCAGACCCAGTCACCTGGTCGGATGGAATGACCTGGGTCTGTGGAAGCCTCTGGTAGAGCACTCTGAACCTGTTGATGAAGAACACGCAATTTAGTTGTAAGGTCATGCAAGTAGTCAATCAACATCGGGTATGGCAAGTCTGAGTATTTCTTAGGGCGAGGAACTCCCCATACATTAGCTGGGCGACCAAATATCACTTCGTAAGGGCTAAGCCCCAAACGAGAGTGTACTGCTGTTCTGGTGGACAGAAGAGCCAATGGTAAAGCATCAGGCCAATTAAGTCCTGTGCTAGCTTGCACCTTAGCAATTTTAAGCTTCAAGGTTCCATTGTAGCATTCTACTAAACCAGCCGACTGTGGGTGATTCGCCGCGTGGAACTTCTGTTTTATGCCAAGACCTGCACAAACTTTTTGCATGACTTGACCCACAAATTCGCTCCCATTGTCACTCCAGACAATGCGCGGCAAACCAAACCTAGGGAATAATTCTTTCAAAAGTATTTTGGCAGTTGATAAAGCAGTATTGTCCTTCAGAGGGTAGGCTTCTACCCATCTAGAAAAAGCACATACTACCACCAGAACATATTTGAGGTTGTTGCATCGTTCCATGTGAATATAATCGATCTGCAACACCTCAAATGGATATGTTGGAGGAGCAAAATGACCTGCTGGAGTTGGGGTTCCCTTTCCCGGATTGTACATCAAGCAAACAATACAATGTTTTACTATATTATTTGCACACTTTGGGATCCCCTCATTTTGCCACACTGGAGCCAGAAGTTTACATATTCCTTTTGCACTTAGGTGAGCTGGACCATGTGCCATAGTAACTACAGGTAGTACATAAGCATCTGGTAACAGCCAACGTTGATGTTCTGATAATTCAACCCAACATCCCATCTCATCTAACATTCCTGTACTTTCCTTCCACTTTCTCGACTCATTCTCCGTAGCCTCTCCTTGAATTGATTTCACACTCTCTACTGTATCTTCACACATTCCCTTTTCTCTTACGCAGTTTGCGGGACCTGCAACATACATTCGACTTGTGTTGTCTCTGGCTGTCTTTTTCGCTACCTCATCTGCAAATGCATTTCCTCGACCAACATCGTCCACAATCTTTTTGTGTGCACTACACTTCACGATCGCTATCTGAGTAGGCATTGTAAGTGACTCAAGAAGTTCAGTCACTAATTGACCATGTTGTATCTTAGTACCATGGGAAGTAAAGAATCCTCTTTCCTTCCATAAACGCCCAAAGTTAAACGCTACACCAAAAGCGTATTGGCTATCAGTGTACACGTTTACTCTTTTTCCTTTGGATAACACACACGCTCTAGTTAAGGCTATCAATTCAGCTGCCTGAGCTGAATTATGTCTAATGCGTGCTGTCTCCACAATCGTATGCAAAGTAGTAATAGCGTAGGCTGAAACTGTATCTCCATTCGGGAGCTTGAAACAAGAACCATCTACCCATAGTGTTCCATCTGGATTCACTAATGGCGTGTCTTTTAGGTCAATTCTACCCTTAGTCTCTTCTTCAGTACGGAGAAAACAATCATGCTGTTCAGAGACATCTCTCTCTTCTGGAAGAGGCAACAAAGTAGCTGGATTCAGGGTATTACATCGTTTGATGTGTATGTGACTAGCCAAAAGCGTCAGCTCATATCCGGACAACCGAGCACTCGTAAGATGCTGCGTTTTTGTCCTATTTAGTAAAGTATCCACTGCATGTGGCACCATAACAATGAGAGTATTATCTAGCACTACTCCAGCAGACTGTCGAATAGAAATTGCTGCTGCCGCTGTCGCCTTAAGACAACTAGGCAATGCTTTAGCTACTGGATCTAACGTAGCTGAGAAATATGCGCATGGTCGCTGTTGATCTCCAAAACGCTGCGTTAAGACTGACAATGCACAACCCTCTCTTTCGTGGACATAGAGCGTAAAGGGCTTACTGTAATCAGGAGTACCCAATACAGGAGCAGAACACAAAGCAATACGCAAATCAGTAAAACTCTTCTGACATTCGTCAGTCCACGGAAGAGGCTGAGGCGTATCTTTTAAAGTTAGCGCCAACAGCGGTTTAGCCAATAAAGAGAAACTCGGAATCCACTGTCTACAATAAGAAGTAATGCCCAAAAAGGCACGTACCTCTCTTTGTGTGGATGGCACTGACATTTGTGCAATTGCCTGAATTCGTTCGGGGGTCAATCGTCGTCCCTCCTTTGACAAGAGATGACCCAAATAAGTCACCTCGCGACAGACATATTGTAATTTAGAAGGAGAAACCTTGTGATTCAGATCAAACAAATGACGCAACAGTGCAACGGTCACGTTTTTGCAAATCTCCTCTGAATCAGCTGCAACTAATAAGTCATCCATGTACTGAATGAGAGCGGCACCGGACGGTAAGGAAAAGGCATCAAGATGACATTTTAGAGCTTGACTGTAAATAGAGGGACTTTCACAATAACCTTGAGGTGCGCGTTTAAACCGGAAGCTTCGGCCTCCGAGGGAAAAACCAAAAATATCTCTACTCTCTTCGGCGATGGGAATACTAAAGAAAGCATTCTTTAGATCAATAACTGAAAACCAAGTCGCTGTAGAAGGTATCATCGTCAACAGAGCAGTGATATCTGGGACTACAGGAAACTGCGGTACGACAATCTTGTTTACCTCCCGAAGATCAATTACAAAACGATAAACAGGAGGCTGAGAAGGATCAGTGCGTTTAAGAACCGGAAGAACAGGACTGTTACATGTATTTCCTCTCGTTTCCTCAACCACACCCTTCTGAATCAAATCATGGACAATTTCCAGAAGTGCTTTCTCACCTTCAGTAGAGATTCTGTATTGCGGAATACGTGGCATTTCAGCATTGGGCTTAAGAGTAACAACATAAGGTGGGATCTCAAGACAACCAACGTCATTCGGACCCGTAGCCCAAAGCGTTTCGGGAAGAGAAAGCAATTCAGGTGGGAATTGATCTTTTGATAAGTACATTGGACTAGTCATTTTCTGTCTTAGAGTGAGGTATACACCAGAAGGTGAACAATATATCGTAGCATGCATTCTTTTTAATAGATCTAAACCCAACAGATTTTCACCACAACCATTCGTCAGAAGAAGCGGAGCTTCTAAATCATAAGGGCCTATTGAAACAGGCAAAGGGCAAGAAACTGGATTGCGAACAGGGGCGCCAGAAAATCCTACAGATACATTCGTTAAGCCAGACAAAGGTGCGCCAGGGAGTTTAGAATGAATGATAGAGCTTCTCATGGCACCAGTATCTAAAAGAAATGGCTCTGAAACACCCATTGTAGTGACATTAACATAAGGTCCATTCTGATCCACTGGAATTGACGTAACCCCCTTACTTTGTCCATGGCTGTCCTATTCAAAATGAAGACTTTCATTCCCTCCTTCAATATACTGATCCTCACTGTAATACTGTGTAGACCTAACATTTTGCTGGTCAAAGTAATTTCCGGAATTTGGAGGAACAAAAGAACGCTGCTCTTGGGTTAACACACCTCGACCTCTACCTCTATTTGCTGACTGAAGACCACCACGACCTCGTGAAGCAGATGTTGCTCCATTACGCTGCAACAATGCCGGACAATTGTTCTTAAAATGACCTTCCTCCCTACAATAAGCACATTGATTGGGACCTAGCAAAGGTCTTGGAATGAATGGTTCAGGCTTTTGATACAACCTCAAACTGCGGAGGCTGTTGAAACTGAGGCTGAACATAACGAGGAGGATAAGCCTGTTGCAAGAGAACTTTAGTTTTTAATTCTTTCGTCTTTTTCTCTTGTTTTTCCCTTTCTTCTTTGTCTCTATTTTCATAATATTGTGCAGTAGCCAATATCTGGGCGGAAGAAGAAACTGCCCATGAACTCTCGGAGTCTTTTAGCTTGTGTGATAGTTCAGGAAGCAAGTTATATACGAACTTATCCACAAATAATCGCTGTCCCCCTTCTGTAGCCATATCTTGACCACTGTGATCAATGAATGTCTCCTCGAATCGGGTAAAGAAATCGGAAACACTTTCATCTTTCTTTTGTTTACATGCTGCTAGCTTATCCCAATTAACTCTCAAAGCAGGCATCATTGTTTTCATTAATGTAATAATCCTACCAGGGAGTTCTGAGATCAAAGCGTCGGGCTTTGCACCACCTACTTGACCTCTATCTGCGGCAATAATAGCGTTCCAATCGCCGCCTAATTCTTGAGCGTGATCCTCTCTACGAATTTTAGCCCATATTGTCTGTGGAACTACATTTCCCATCAACATGTCAATATCTGCTAGATTCATAGTACATGCATCAACTGTTTGCGACAACTCTTTATAGTAACCAGCAGGATTTTTGCGTGAATCTGGTAGTGACTGTTTAAGTGCTAAAACTTCAGACCTTTTCCAGGGGACATGTATCCATATGCGCTGAAAATGCGCAGGAATAGCTGGATTAGCACCTGCTGCTGCAACTTCTTCCTTCCATATTGGAGAAACCTCTCTCATGGGATAGTTTTTCAGTGCTGTCCTAACTGAAGGATCAGAATCAGGAAAAGTCTGTGAGAACAATAGGGATCTGGAAGAAATAAGTGTTCTGACAGCGTTTTCAACCTTAGGACCCACAATAAGTCCTTTGTCAAAGTCAGCCTGAACATCTAACAGATCCTGTGGGACCGAACCCAAATTCATATCCTCCCATTCTTTAGCGAGAGTATCGCACATAACTTTAAAAACATATCTCTGCGTAGGTGCATTCCATTGCAGAAAGGTGGACATAATATCAGACATACTATATTGGGGACCCTTCTTGATCCATCTACAAGCAAGTGAGTCCAATTTTTCTCGCTCTTCGGAGTCTGGGAATTGACTACGAGACTGTCTTCGAGAAAAAGCTGGAGACATGTTTAAAGCTTCAAAAAAAGGTGATAAGAGACCAGAGACAGTATCTGCAAATCGCTTACGCATAGATGGAGAATTTGACATAAGGATAGGGGACAAGGTATTAGGTGAATTAACTAAAGGAGCATTAGGAATTGCCAAAGGAGCAGAAGGCAAAGGAGTTAAAGGCAAAGCTGGCATAGGCAATACTTGAGGAGGCAAATGTGGAAAAGCTGGAGCAGGCGGAAGCACAACTGGCGGCTGAACAGGCTGTAACATCGGGGGTGCATTAGCACCTTGTACATAGGGCGAAGGCAATTTCAATAAGTGGGACATTAAGGAATCTTCCTCAAAATCTTTTCTCTTATCAAGGGAACAGGTAGGCAACGTCGGATAGCATTTATCTATTGCCATTCGATGCTGTCTGTCTGAAATTTCCATTGCATTATCTATTTCATCATCTTTGAATTGCTGAGCAGCCTGTATAATCGTCATTCCCTGTGTTTTCCTATCTCGTTTCGCTTGTTTAATTTCTCTCTGTTTGGCTTCCTTACGCCAAAGGCGAAAAGAGTCAAACATTGCCGGCCGGGCTTTTCTTTTAAATAACGTTGCTTCTAAATTATCTAGCACATCAGTTTCGAAACTACCATTTTCTGGCCATTTTAAAACACCATCTTTCTTTGTATATCGGGTCCATGTTTTATTAAAGGCAATAGGACCAACACCATGTTTAGAATAGAGCTCATATGTGGGAGTTCCAACCGAAGGAATCGGACAGGAGTCCTCAAGCTGGGAGTCCCTATTACAACCAAAGCAACAAAGTTTTCCAAACTTAGTCAGACCAGACATCTCACGATTTTTACTGGCTGTTCACAAACATCAAGGGGGTAAAACTTTCAGTTTACACAGCACAAATGCACTTACCCCTCGGCTTTGGCCACTGCAATGGCCAAATCTAAGGACCTAAGGACAAAACAAAGACCAAAATTTGTGGGCGCGACCCACCAAATACTTAACTAAGGATGTCTTCTTACACCAACAGAGGCCCGTCTATCGTCTCGCTTTACCATACATCATCAAAGAAAGGGCCAAGGCAGGGCGGCAGTCAGGGCAGCAGTCGTCAGTAGCCGTCAGGAAGGAGTAACCGCGCTGAAAAAGACCTTCGGACCACTTCGACATACAGGGGTCGCTTGACGTGGCTCGCGATTCCTCCAGAATTTTCTTGCGGGGTTCCTCACGACCTTCAGGCAGAACCGGTACCGCTGAAGCCGCCCCACGTTGGGCGCCAGTTGAAGAACCAGAACCTTATGGGCCTGGCGGCGCAGGGTACGCCTGAAATCTCCTTGGATTCACCTGCCTCAACTAACAGAGACACGGGACACTCTGTCAGGCGTACAAGATCAGATTTTATTAGCTGCAGCTAGTACAGTTGTCCAAGAAGTACACAAGGTATGTTCTCAGGAGACTGCCACTTTACTTTGTGGCGCACAATCTTATATACCGTATAAAAACCATTTATTAACTACATACACTCCCAGAACACATAGAAAGGAGCCAGTAAGAATAATGTAAAGATAGAACAGAGCCAATAGAAATGTCGGAAAACAAGACAGCACCAATAGAAGGAATTGGAAAACAAAGTATCAAGTGACTTAAGGTTGCCTCCCCTCCAGCTGTGTTTGTCACCCCTCCCTTGAACTAATTCATTAACCGATCCACAACGAAGTTGCATGTGGTGTGATAAGTTTGTGTGCGTTTGGAGGACAGTTGTGAAATGAGAGAATACTAGCAAAGGACAGCGAAGGCCAGACGATAAGATAAGATCGGCGGAGAATAGTGTGAGCCTACAGATAGTTGAAACAAGGATTAGAAAACCAGACAGGGATTAGTGTACTCGGTCAGACCTTAATACCAGCCTTGTAAAGATAGAGGCAGAAGGCTGTTTTGAACACCATGTTGCAGAATAAGCAGAAAAGGCAGAATGGACTTCGTTCGCTGTGCTGCCTGAGTGAAGGCAACATAAAATGGCGGCGGGCCACAAAATGGCGGGTCGATACGATCGTATTAAAAATCGAATTTCCTCAGGGGCGACTGGTGCAGTGGTTGCTGTAGGTGTTTTTTTTTTTTTTTCTCTCTCCACCAGGCCGTGGGCAGAGAGAGCCAGTGTGCAGGGTCTGTAGGCGACTTGGATGCGTCCAGGAGGGGTGACACTCGGGTGGACTTGGCTCAAGACAGCTGGGGAGCTCTGCTGGCAAAGTTGGTCGACTTCTCACAGGGTCAAGGTCATCGGGTGCAGAGGTTACTTCAGATGTTGGGTCTACAGGCTGCAGAGTCCTTGTTGGATAATTTGTTGCTGAGCAGGTCAGCTGCTTATGGGAGTCTGTTTTTTTTTTTTGGCAGGCTTCCTGGTTTTCTGGAAGCTGCAGGATGAGCCTTCTTGTGCAGAGTCCTTGAGGTCAGCAGGGAGGCTGGAAGGGTTGATACTGGGTCAGCTGCTTCTTTGACTTCTTCTGCAGGGACAACTCTTCTTTCCCCTTTTTCATGGGTAGTCAGAATCTGAGTTACAGCGTTCAGGGGTGCCACCTCAATATTTAATTTAGCGGTGTTACCGGGTGTGCCAGGTGGTAGCCAATGGGCTGACTACCTTTAGGGTGGGTACACCCTTTCTTTGACCACTTCTGCTGGGAAGTGGGCATAGCCCTAACCCCAATGGCCTGATTCCTTACAAACAAGATGGAGGAATTTAAAAAGTGATGTCCACTTCAGCTCATCCACCTTAGGGGTGGGACTGACATGAAGTAGGAACACCTCCTAATCTGCCTAATTTTTCCTCCTGTGCTGCTGCCACAAGCAGGGTCAGGACAGGGGGGTTGGTCATCTCAGCTATTTGGAGAGACCTGGGTTGCATTTCAAAGGCAGCAAGGCCTTTTAAGCTCCCCGCCCTGGAATGTCTATCCTGCAGTAGACTGGGTGTTATCACCATTGCCCAGAGCAGGTCTTTGTTCTGGGCCTCCCAGCTCGTTGGACCTCACCTCAGGTGGCCAGAACTCGGTCTAGGGTGCCTGCACTGGTTTGGATCAGTCATTGTACACACAGTAGCTGGGTAGGCCTTCAGGGGGAACCTCTAAGATGCCCTCTGTGTGCATTTTTTAATTAATCCATCATTGGGGTCAGTGAGGGTTTATTATTCTGAGATGTTTGATACCAAGCATCCCAGGATTCAGAGAATCCTTTGTGTACCTGGGGAACTTGTAATGTCTAGTGTTCTGTAAATGCATTTAAAATGGCTTCCCTGTGCACTTACTATGTCTCAGAATCGACAGACATAGCAGGGGGTATACCTGGACCTGGCGCACAGGGTGTGACAGATTGTATTTTCAATTGACACTGCACCAACACATGCAGTCTGCAATGACAGCACTGTGTGGGTTTGGTGAGGGCTCCCTGAGTGTGGTACAATTGGTGCTGCATTCCCCAGAGACCTCACTTAGTACCCAAGGTACCAGGGGTACCATTTGCTAGGGACTTACAGTGTTAGCTAAAGAGTTTGTGTAAAACAACTGTGCATTTTTGGGGAAAGAAGTCTGGCACTGGGTACTTGGTTAGCAGTCAAAATCACACCCATAACTTAACTAGTACTCCCAGCCCCTGTGCTCAGCCTTACCATTACCATTCCCCCAAGTTTTGTTCTAAAGTTTTGGTTAGGTTTTGCCGTTGGGTGGCGTCCTGCAGCTCCGAGTGGCATCGTCAGCACCATCGGTGACGTTGCGGTCTTCTAAATAGGCACTACCCCGGCGCACGTACGTTAGTTCTTTTCCTTCTGCGCCGGTTAAATTCAGATCTGGGAAGAACTAGCCTTTTTTCTACAGTTTTGTCAAAGCTTTTTGATTGTCTGAACAATGTCTTCAATAAAGACGGGTATTCAAACCCTGTGGTGCATGTCATTGTACCATGTCGGTTACAGAGCCACACCAGGTGTGTCTCTGGTGCCTTTAAAAGGACCACGATTTGAAATCGTGTTCCGACTGTCGGGCCATGTCTCTGAAGGGCTTGAGAGAGAGGTCTCTCAAGCTTCTAGCGGGTCGGCAGCCGTCTTCGGTTAGAGTGACTCAGAGGAGGTCACGTCCCACTCTAAGAGGAGGTTGCGGCACCGCTCCAGGAGCCCCAAGTCATCTTCCTCGTATTCAAGGACTTCGGGGCATTCAGGTAAGAGGCAGAAGAAGAAGTCCAGGTGGACTTCGACTTCACCACGCCCGTCAGCCAACGAGGCGTCCTGGAAACATCAGCGTACTGAGCTGTCGGCAGAGCAGACTCCGCATCTTCCCCCTTTTCTGAGGACCGGAGCGACCCCCGCTCAAATCAAAGCATTTTACGAGGTTATGCGCCTTGTTTTTGAGCGGGCTGCAGGGGCTCCATCGGATTCGACGTCTGCGGCTTTGGCCCCAGTGCCGTTGGGTACCCCAGGATCTGATAGGGGATCCGGACCAGTGCCGGTTTCTCACAGTCGATCGGTGCCAGGTCTGACATCGACGCTTTCTCCACCACCAGCGTTCACTGGTGGTGGTAGCCCCATTCTAAAGCCAGATGATCCGGAGCCGGAACAACGACGTATGACGCCGATTCAGACTTCTACGGTGCCAATTAGGCCCAGATCATTGCCTGAGGCTCTTTCAGTACAGCCAGGCACAGGAGAGGAGTGGGAGGGGCCTGAGGACCCTTTAGACTATGGATTGGAGCATGAACAGGGCTGGTATGAGGACCTAGGGGAAGCCAGTGGACTGGATACTTCTCCAGGTGCTGCCATGCTCTCTTCCTGCTGTGGCTACAGAGGAGGGTGCATGTTATGCCATGGTGGTGCGTAGGACAGCTGAGGTCTTGGACCTAGACTTGCCACGGTGCCACTCAGGACTAATTTGACTGAGGTGCTTCAGCTGGGGGTTGCTACATCGGAGCAGATGTTGCCCGTCAATGAGGCCCTCACGGATGTCCTTCCAGGAACATGGTCCAAACCCAGCCCAGGGGCTCCTGTGAATAGGACAATCGGCCGCCCCCATAGACCTACTCCAAATGACCCTAGTTTCCTCACCCAACATCCCACCCCAGAGAGCTTGGTGGTCCAAGCCTCCACTTCCGATAGAGAATCCAAGAGGCTGGACCAACTTGGAAAGAAGTTGTTTTCTTCCTCCAGCCTGGCATTGAGGTCAGGAAACCCCTCTTGCCTATTGGGCCGTTTTTCCCATACCTTATGGGATACGGTGGCACAGGTGTTGCCCGAGGTGCCGGAGGGCGTACGGGACACTCTCACCCAGGCTGTCAAGGATGGGAGGGATGCAGGCAAGTTTACTATCAGGTGTGGTTTGGACACAACCGACTCGCTAGGCAGGGCGATTTCTTTGACAGTGGCCCTCCGTCGCCACAACTGACTACGTTCTACTGGCTTTTCAGGGGATGTCCAGTTGAGTTTGATGAATATGCCCTTTGATGGCTCTCGCCTTTTTGGTGAGAAGGCGGACTCTGCGCTTGAGAGGTTCAAGGATTCTCGAGCTATGACCAGATCCTTGGGCCTTTCAGCACCGTCTCGTCAGCAGTCTCTTTCGTCCCTTTCAAGGCTTCAGAAAGGGCACAGCACCACGCCAGCCACAAGTTAGCCACCGTCCTCCGGCTCTACAGCATCCCGTGCGAAGACGAGGTTGTGGTACCGTCAGACCCAGATGGTCTAGCCAGAGGTCGGCCATCACACAGCCCCCCTCTTCCGCAGCGCCCAAGCCCTCCTAGTATGTGTAGGAGGTTGGCTCTGTATATCCTATCTCAAAGTAAGAGATATTGTGCACTGAGTCCAAGGGTTCACCTTAGAGGTAAGATAGTGGCAAAATTAGATAATTCTAATGCTCTATTTTGTGGTAGTGTGGTCGAGCAGTTGGCTTATCAGAGGGTAGTGTTAAGCATCTGTTGTACACACGCAGGCAATAAATGAGGAACACACACTCAAAGACGTATACCAGGCCAATAGTTTTTATATAGAAAAATATATTTGCTTTATTTTTAGAACCACAAGTTCCAGATTTGAAGTAAATACATAAAATGCAAGGTACTCCACACAGGTAAGTTAGGAACATTGAATTAGAGCAATAACATATAAAGTTTTTATTAAAATGGCAATAAGCTATTTTAAAAGTAGACACTGCAAAAATCAACAGTTCCTGGGGGAGGTAAGTATTGGTTAGATTGTGAGGTAAATAAGACACTTACAAGTCTCAGTTCCTGGGCATAGGCAGCCCACTGTTGGGGGTTCAAGGCAACCCCTAAAGTTACCACTCCAGCAGCTCAGGGCTGGTCAGGTGCAGAGATCAAAGAGGTGCCCAAAACACATAGGTGCCTATGGAGAACATTGGTGCTCTTGTTCCAGTCTGCCAGCAGGTAAGTACCTGCGTCCTTGGGGGCAGACCAGGGGGGTTTTGTAGAGCACTGGTGGAGACACACGAAGGCACACAAAACACACCCTCAGCGGCTCAGGGGCAGCCGGGTACAGTGTGCAAAGCAGGCGTCCGGTTTTGTATAGGAAACTATGGAGGGACCTGGGGGGTCACTCTAGCGGTGCAGGCAGGCACAGGTGGGGGGCTTCTCAGGCCAGCCACTACCTGGGCTAGGCAGAGGGTCGTCTGGGGGTCACTCCTGCACTGAGGTTCGGTTCCTTCTGGTCCTGTGGGCTCTGCGTACAGTGCTTGGTCCAGGCGTTGGGTCCCTTGTTACAGGCAGTCGCGGTCAGGGGGAGCCTCTGGATTCTCTCTGCAGGTGTCACTGTGGGAGTCCAGAGGGGTCATCTCTGGCGACTCACAGGGTCGCAGACACTGGGGAGTCCTCCCTGTGGTGTTGGTTCTCTGGATCTTGAACCGGGGGCGTCGGGTGCAGAGTGCGAAGTCTCACGCTTCTGGTGGGAAGAGTGAGGTCTTTGAAGTTGTAGCAAAGTTGCAAGTTTGTTGCTGGTTGTTGAGCAGAGCCGCTGCTCACAGAAGTTTCTTGGTACTGGGATTCAGGGCAGTCCTGAGGCTTCAGAGGTCGCTGGTCCCTGTTGGATGCGTTGCTGGTTGCAGGTTTTCGAGTCAGGAAACAGGCAGGTAGGGCTGGGGCAAAAGGAGTTGTCTTCCGTCGTCTCTGCAGGACTTGTAGGTCAGCAGTCCTTCTGGTTCCAGGTTCCTGAGTTCTGGGATGCCCCTAAATACTAAATTTAGGGGTGTGTTTAGGTCTGGGAGGGCAGTGGCCAATGGCTACTGTCCTGGAGGGTGGATACACCCTCTTTGTGCCTCCTGTCTGAGGGGAGGGGGGCACATCCCTAATCCTATTGAGGGAGTCCTCAAAAACCAAGATGGAGGATTTCTAAAGGCAGGGGTCACCTCAGCTCAGGGCACCTTAGGGGCTGTCCCGACTGGTGGGTGACTTCTACTTGTTTTTCTAATTATCTCCTCCAGCCTTGCTGCTAAAAGGGGGGCAGTGGCAGGATTGGCGGGCATCTCCACTAGCTGGGATGCCCTGTGGTGCTGCAACAAAAGGGGTGAGCCTTTGAGGCTCACCGCCAGGTGTTACAGTTCCTGCAGGGGGAGGTGGGAAGCACCTCCACCCAGTACAGGCTTTGTTCCTGGCCACAGAGTGACAAAGGCACTCTCCTCATGTGGCCAGGAACATGTCTGGTGTGTGGCAGGCTGGCAGAAACTGGTCAGCCTACACTCGAAGTCGGGTAGGTATTCAGGGGGCATCTCTAAGATGCCCTCTAAGTGTATGTTAGAATAAATTGCACACTGACATCAGTGTGCATTTATTGTGCTGAGAAGTTTGATACCAAACTTCCCAGTTTTCAGTGTAGCCATTATGGAACTGTGAAGTTTGTGTTTGACAAACTTCCAGACCATACACTCTTATGGCTACCCTGCACTTACAATGTCTTGGTAAGGTTTTGCTTAGACACTGTAGGGGCATAATACTCATGCATATATGCCCTCCCCTGTGGTGTAGTGCACCCTGCCATAGGGCTGTAAGGCCTGCTAGAGGGGTGACTTACCTATGCCACAGGCAGTGTGAGGTGGGCACAGCACTCTGAGGGGTGTGCCATGTCGACTTAGTCTTTTTCTCCCCACCAGCACACACAAGCTGTGAGGCAGTGTGCATGTGCTGAGTGAGGGGTCCCCAGGGTGGCATAAGACATGATGCAGCCCTTAGAGACCTTCCCTGGCATCAGGGCCCTTGTTACCAGTTACAAGGGACTCACTTGAGTGCCAGGTCTGTGCCAATTGTGGAAGCAAAGGTACAGTTTAGGTGAAGAACACTGGTGCTGGGGCCTGGTTAGCAGGGTCCCAGCACACTTCCAATCATAACTTGGCATCAGCAAAACGCAAAAAGTCAGGGGGTAACCATACCAAGGAGGCATTTCCTTACAGTTATCGCAAGGCAACGCTTTTCATCGTGAGTGGAGCTCAGGCCTCTTGTACGCCTTTCCACCCATACCACTTCTGCTCAGAGTTCTCAAAATCAAGAATGACCGGGCCCAAGTAATCCTAGTGGCTCCGGATTGGGCACGAAGAGTTTGGTATCCAGACCTTCTCAAAATGAACATCAGTCCTTCAATCAGGTTGCCTCTTCGAGAGGATCTTGTCGCAGCAGCAGGGGAAGGTTTTCCACCCAAACCGGTCAACTCGGTGGCTTTATGCATGGAGATTTAACAGCATCAGTTGATGGATTGTGACCTCCCTCCCGAGGTCTGTGATGTCATTCTGGCAGCCAGGCGTATCTCTACTAAGACGGTTTACCCCTGCCATTGGAAACGTTTTGTATCATATTGTACAGAGAGGTCTATTGATCCTCTTTCTTCTTTTCTTTCTAATATCCTTCTGTTCAATCTGTCACTCGCCCAACAGGGTACCCCCCTAGGGACTCTTAAGGGCCATCTTTCTGCCTTATTGGCTTTTCTTCGCTTTCCTGATCAACAGTGTAGGAAGGTGACTCTATATATACTATCTCGAAATGAGAGATAATGTGCACAGAGTCCAGGGGTTCCCCAAAAGGCTTGACATAGGCAATAATAGATAATACTAATGCTCTATTTGTGGTAGTGTGGTCGAGCAGTTAGGCTTATCATAAGGTAGTGTTAAGCATTTGTTGTACACACAAAGGCAATAAATGAGAACACACACTCAAAGAGGAAAATAGAAAATAGAAAAATATTATTTTCTTAATTTATTTTAGAACTACAAGAGTCAAATTACAGGTAAGTACATTAAATGTAACGTACTTTGCATAGGTGTAGATAGGACTTTGAATCAAAACTATAATATACACAGTTTGGCATAAAATGGCAATAAGCTATTTTAAAAGTCGACACTGCAAAATTCAACAGTTCCTCGGGGAGGGCAGTACAGGTTAGTTTTTGAGGTAAGTAAAGCACTTACAAGTTCAGTCTCCAGGTCAGAGGCAGCCTACCATTGGGGGTTAACACCAAGCACCAGCAACAAAGGGCCGGTCAGGTGCAGAGGTTAAAGAAGGGCCCAAATAACATAGGCGCCTATGGAGACAGGGTATGCTCCATTCAGTCTGCTAGCAGCTAAGTACCTGCGTCCTCAGGGAGCAGACTATTGGAGTTTTGTGGAGGGGTCCCAAGAAGGCACACAAAGTACACCCTCAGCGGCACAGGGGCTGCCGTGTGCAGTGGGCAAACAAGGCTTTGGGTTTGTAATTTAACTCAATGGAGGGACCCAGGGGTCACTCAGACGTTGCAGGCAGGGCACAGGAGGTCTTCTCGGGCCAGCCACCAACTGGGAAAGGGTGAGGGCCGCCTGCTGGTCACTGCACCAGTGGTTGGTTCTTCATGGGCCTGGGGGATGCAGGTGCAGTGCTTCTTCCAGGCGTCGAGTTTCTTCATCCCGGGCAGTCGCGGTCAGTGGGATCCTCAGGATTCCCTCTGCAGGCGTCATGGGGTTGCAGAGAGGTTGGCTCAGGGTGGACACGTCGTCTGAGTCACCTGGGGGTCCTCTCTGCAGCGTTGGTTTCTCTGGACATGGGCCCGTCCACTAGCTGGAATGCCCTGGGGAGTTGTAACACCAGGCTTGAGTCTTTGAGGCTCACCGCCAGGTGTTTCTGTTCCTGCAGGGAGAGGTGTGAAGCACCTCCACCCAGGACAGGTTTTGTTCCTGATCAAAGTGCACAAAGGCACTCCCCCTATGTAGCCAGAAATTGGTCTGAAAGTGCCAGTCTACGGGCGCGCGGCTAAGGGCAGGTTCCTGGCTGAACCGAGGAACATTTGAATTCATTCTCCTTGGTTGATGCTAGCGCAGACCCAGGGAGCCCAATCTCTAATATGGGATGGGCGACTGTACTGACCAACTGACTTAGACATATTCTGTCTTCTACCCTGTAAGTGACTAGATGTGCACTTAGTTAATTTTTTGACACATAGGAGAAGTAGTATAACAATCAAAGGCTTTTTTTCGTGGGTCCTGAAGAAGCGTCATAGGATCACCTTGTGACCAACCATAGACGCGAAACATGTTGACCATGTCGGATTAGGTAAACTACCTTCCCTAACTATAGAGTGTAATGGTACATTACCTCCAACGACACTCTCATATTGCTGTTTTTAATCTTGGCCTGAACCCAATTCCTATCATTTTAAAATAATGGCTCAGGTTCAGAGCCAATTTTATTAATCTTGTCTCTTTTTCTACACTCTCCGCTCTTTATTCAGTTTCTTACCCAGACCCTTGCTGTTAGCAATTTTACATTGGTTGAGTGCCACCCAGAATACTGGGTAGCCCGCCAGACATTGCAGCACCAGTCTGGTGAGGAGTAAGCCCGATGATGATACCTGTCACCCAAGTGGGTGCTTGAGGGCCCTCCTGAATTCTCCTGAATTCACTCAGTACTTAGTCGCTACTTCCAATCTCTTTTGGTTGGCTTATCTCTTTCTTTCTAGTGGAACAGTGCTCCTATATTTAAACTACAGGTTCTCTGGACATGGGCCCGTCCACTAGCTGGAATGCCCTGGGGCGTTGTAACACCAGGCTTGAGTCTTTGAGGCTCACCGCCAGGTGTTTCTGTTCCTGCTGGGGGAGGTGTGAAGCACCTCCACCCAGGACAGGTTTTGTTCCTGATCAAAGTGCACAAAGGCACTCCCCCTATGTAGCCAGAAATTGGTCTGAAAGTGCCAGGCTGGCAGAGACCGGTCAGCCTAGCATTAGCATTTGGGCTGGCATGCAGGGGGCATTTCTAAGATGCCCTCTATGTGCATTTCTCAATAAATCCCACACTGATGGATTTATTGTGCTGAGAAGTTTGATACCAAACTTCCCAGTATTCAGGGTAGCCATTATGGAACGGTGGAGTTCATGTTTGACAAACTCCCAGACCATATACTCTTTATGGCTACCCTGCACTTACAATGTCTAAGAATTGGCTTAGACACTGTAGGGGCATAGTGCTCATGCAGCTATGCCCTCACCTGTGGTAAGAGAACCCTGTCTTAGGGCTGTAGGGCCTGCTAGAAGGGTGACTTATAAATTCCACAGGCAGTGGGTTGTGGGCATTGCACCCTGAGGGGAGTACCATGTCGACTTAGTCTTTTTCTCCCTCCATTCCCCCACCCCCAGCACACACAGGCTGTGAGGCAGTGTGCATGTGCTGAGTGAGGGATCCCCAGGGTGGCATAATACATGCTGCAGGCCTTAGAGACTTTTCCTGGCCACAGGGCCCTTGCTACCAAGGGCACCTTTTACCAGGGACTTATCTGTGTGGTAGGGCTGTGCCAGTTGTGGTGACAAAGGTACAGTTTTAGGGAAAGAACACTGGTGCTGGAGCCTGGTTAGCAGGGTCCCAGCACATTTTCCATCAAAGCTGGCATCAACAAAAGGCAAAATGTTAGGGGGTAACCATGCCAACAGTGGCATCTTCCTACAAACAGTCTTTGTTTAAGTCTCCTATTGTACAGAGATTCTTAAAATAGCTTAAAATAGCTTGTATATATGTTTCCACCTATGCCTTTTGTTATGCCCCGGTGGGATCTTAATCTAGTGCTTACTTTTGTAATGTGTGCTCTTTTTGAGCCTTTATATAATTGTCCTCTCTGGCTGCTCACTATCAAAACAGTCTTCTTTTTGACGATTCCATCTGCCAGGAGAGTGAGTGAGTTGCAGGCTTTATCATTGAAACCGCCATATCTCACATATATCCTGATAAGGTAGTCCTCAGAACTCGTGCCTCTTTCCTCCTCAGGCTGGTGACCCCTCTGGGTCAAAATATCACCCTGCCCACATTCTTTGCTCCACCGCATCCCTCTAAAGAAGAGGAGTGTCTCCATCGGCTGGACCCAAAAAGAGCATTATTGTTCAACATTGACAGCACAAAAGAGTTCCGGGTGGACGACCAACTCCTTTGTGGGGTATGTTGGTGCAAAGAAGGGGCAGGCAGCCCAGAAACTAACCATTTTGCGCTGGGTCATTCTCTGCATTAACATTTGCTACGCTTTGGCTGAGAAGCAGCGTACTGAGGGCTTGAGAGCTCACTCCACTAGAGGGATAGCTGGTACCACGGCGTTAGCTCGAGGCATGCTGGTACTAGACATCTGCCAGGCGGCAACGTCTTCTTCCTTGCACACGTTTGTAAGACACTACTACCTGGATAGCCAGGTTAGAAGAGGGGCATTTTGCTCGCTCTGTCCTGCAGGACTTCCTTGTGTGAAGTATATCTTCGCAACCCACCACCAGGAGTTATACCTTGGGTGTCTATTCTTAGGTAAGGAATCTGCAGCTAGAAGTCTCTATCAGACGAACAAGTTACTTACCTAGCATAACGAATTATCTGATAGAGACTCTATCTAGCTGCAGATTCCTTACACCCACCCAAGTCTCCCCACTCTGCAGCTATATATTATGTGTTTCAGATTTTTACCCTTTCTCCAGGGCATGTCTTTTTGCTCAGACAATCAAAAAGAAGGAGAAAAAAAAAAAAGATAAAAGTTGGTTTCTTCCATGACTCTGCGCTTCTGGCGTGGGAAGTTGTGGAAAAGAAATGACGTACGTGCACCTGGGTGGTTCCTATATGGAAAACTGTGACGTCACAGATGGCTCCAACGACGCTGGCAACACCGCGCGGAGTAGGACGACACATGCGGATCCGAGCGATGACACCCGACGGTGCGCGCAGGATACTGCTCAGGCGAAAAATTCCAGATTCCAAGATGACGCCAGGGAATTCTAAGGTAAGGAATCTGCAGCTAGATAGTCTCTACCAGATAATTTGTTGCCGAAGGTAAGTAACTTGTTCATTAGCCCTTTTAATTCCACACCAGCTGGCGCTTATCCTGAGAAAGCTACCCCTCATTCGTTTTTTGACTGGTCTTTTTTCGGCTTTTGTTGAACATTTTTCTGAGAAATTTTCTCCTTGTGTGTCAAAGGATGTCTTCTAGGAACGAAGGATTCAAGCCCTGTGGGGCATGTCATTTTGCGATGTCCATGACGGATTCACACTGCATTTGTTTCTGTTGTTTGGAGCACAACCACAACACGAAGTTGTGCTCTGAGTGCCGGGCCATGAATCTGAAATCTTTGAGGGAGCGGTCCCTGTAGAAAGCTAGCTCTTTACATAGTGGGTTTAAAAGCAGTACACTGCACAAAGAGTCCAGGCAAACCCCCGAGGAATTACAGAGGCACAAATGACATCCCAAATGCTCTCTTCTGTGGTATTGTGGGCGAGCGGTTAGGCATATCAGAGGGTAGTGCTAAGCATGTAAAGCGCGCACACATGCTGTATTTGAGAGACACACTAAGTAAAGACACCCACACCAATTTATAAAAATAAGATTTTTAAAAGTTGACACTTAGTGCAATTGTTGGATGCTGTAATGTTATTCTATAGGGAAAAAACTTGTACTATATTTGGGCACTTCACAGCAGCTTCCTGAAATGTTCTCCGGTACTTACGGCGAGTATGGGGCAGGGTACAAGGCTACACCAACATGTCACCTAGGGAGGCTCTGGGGCATCCAGGTGCAGAGGTGTTATGGTGGGGGTTGTCAAATTCACTTCAATGGAAACTGTCCTGTCAGGAAGTTGCTGCAAGATGGGACTGGAAGGTCAGTCCGTGGGAACCCACTGGGGGCTCGACCGCTGAGGTCCTTGGGCACGTGGTGATACAGTTGTTCCACTTCTCCTCTGGCTGTGGGGCTCGGGTGCAGTGGTGTCTGGTCTGGAGTTGGGGTTACTCTTTGTTGCTGGCATTGACTGGAATTCCAATCTGTCCAAAGCTAGGGATGGGCTGAGCTCCAAAGGGTCTGAGGACCTGCGGGGCACTGTTGATTCCCTCAGGCTCTGGGGCTCAGGTGGAGAGCTGCTTTGAGGTGTTGGGTCGCGGATGTCAGGGACTTGCTGTGGGTCTTGGTGACCTGGTGAAAAGGGGAAACATTGGACCCCGGACTGGAAATTCGACCTCTGCACCTAGCTGCCCCTGTGCCACTGCGGGTGCACACTTGGTACTGATTTGAACCTTGCCTGATGTTGACCAAAAACCTCAGACTGGATTTGTATGTCATGTACTTAGCTGCAAAACTACATTCTTTTTTTGTTTTCCTTTCATAGGTTAACATTTCTGAACTGAAAAATGTCACTAATTGTTATTTTTGAAACTGATAAATATTTATGCTTGCAAATCTATGTACCTGATTACGAAGTTCTTAGGTTTGAAACATATAAAAAATTTTTTAAAAAAGAACATCTAAATTAGTCTTGGATTTATTATTTGTGTGTGTGTGTCTAAATTGTTGCCTCCGAGTACAGCCAATGCGTAGCACTACCCCCTGATAGGCCTAACTGCTCACCCACACTTCCACAAAATAGAACATTAGTCCTATCTACATTTTCCTGTGCAATAACAATTGGTGAGCCACTGGAGACTCTGCACAGCATACGTCATTTTAGAGCACTACATAAAGAGCCAGGTTCCAACAGTCCACACATGTATTATGATGCACCCTGCCTTAAGGTGGTAAGGCCTGCTGTAGGGGCAACTTACAAATATTGCATGTAGTGTTTTAGGAGACGTGGCACACAGGCTGTGCATGATGCCATGTTTTCACTTTTTGAGTGCACCTTGTCATGCAGCCTGCAATGGCTGTCTGGATGAGGTTTTTGAGGGGTCCCCTAGAGTTGCACAAGCTGTGCTGCTGTTCTTAGGGACCATTTTTTGTATTTGGGCCCTAGGTACCAGAGGTACCATTTACTAGGGACTTACAGATGTGCCAAAGGGGACTGGGCGCTTTAAGATCAAGTGAACAAGTGTCTGGTTTTGAGGAAGAAACATTGGCACTGGGGACCTGGTTAGCAGGAACATACTGCACTTCTGTCAGAGTTGAATCAAAAAACAGGCAAAAAGTGGGGGGGGCCTGCAGTCTGAACCTAGCTCCTTATACAAGGTCTCAAGTTAGTTTGTGAGTACAACAATTTTCGTCAACCTGGTCAGCCCATCTCGGTCTTCAAATGTGTGGAAAAACGAACGGGGTACCGCCGTCAGTACACCAGGGTGTGGTGCCACATGTGGCTCTATGCCACCATGTTGGGGAGGAGCTGTTTTTTGAGCCTGAGCTGTGAAGCCATATTTAGGCTCATATAATCTATTTGGTTTTTCTAATCTAGGCTTGTTCTTAGAGGAGATTGAAGATGTGAGGAACTAGCAGGCATAAAACCCATCAGCAAGATTGTTACCTATTGTAACAATTTATTTTATTGGCTATTGTTTTGGTAGCTCATTTGTTTCATTATTGAATTGGTGGAGTACACATTATAGGTAGTAGTGATACAGTAACAGTTGTAGCGTCACCTCCCACTAAATGGGAACTGTAAAACCATTCCTGATACAGTCTGATGCCTGGAGAAAATTTAAAGTTAAGAAATCCTTTGGAAGGTGTATTAGCTTCAAGAAACGTTCTATAAGATGATTGTAATGATTAATAGGAAGCATATACTGTTAAATCAAGTGTGTCTGTTACCCACTGAGTACTGGGCCTCCTACATGTCTAAGTAAAATTTCAGATAATACAGAATCTTCCTGTATTGTATGGAAAATAGTCTATAGGACTGGCTAATATTGCTTGTACGTGCTCATTTAATAGTTTTACTGGAAATTAATGTATTAGTATACCAATACATCAAGAGGGTTGTGATCAGTTGTCTTTCTCCATTCAGTGTCTGGACGGAGCAGTGCTTATGGAGATACCACTGTGGAAGGCCATCCTGCTGGACCCGGCAGTGTCAGCTCCAGCATTGGAGCCATCAGCACTGTAGCTGGGCAACATGAAGGGGATGGCTCTGAGCCAGAGGGGGAAACCGAGACTGAAGGAGATGTTCACACAAGCAATAGGTGAGATTTGGAAAATCTTCTACAGCAAGCAAGCCAGTACAAAGTTATCACTGGAACTTTTTCCCATCTTTTGTTTGAAACTTGTTTAATGAGCATTTTCTGTATCATATGTTCATCAGCACTTAAATGAAGGTAGAGTTCCAACAATGTAATTAAAATATCAGTGTAGTATTGTTGACAAAATCATACATGTTCCAGTCATGCATTAATAGTAAACAAGTTTCAGTTTTCTGTCATGTCACTCTCTTATAATAAACCTAGAGAAAGTTAACCTAGGCTTGAGGGCAAGGGCTGACTGCAAAATATGCATCTAGCTATGCTGATGAAATGAATATTCAGTGTTTTCATGTTTCGTTGGCCTTTACAGCTCAATTGTGTACACTGAAAAGGAAGTCGGGTGAAATTTCGTCTACAGAAGATGCTAATTTAGCCACTTGCCATTAAACCCTCTCCCTTTGAGTGAAGAGCTAGTGTTTACTCCCTGTTTCTTATTGTGTCTAGGAAAGGCTGTCATCTGCTGGCATTTGTACTGCTAACAATACCTCCCACGCTAGAGAAGTGTCTCCACTACCCTTAGCCTAGTGCTTTTCTGCTCTGTAGACCTCGCCCTCCACTGCGGCCAAATAAAATACTTGTCTTATTCATTGTCGTCACTCTTTAACTGCCTCCTAGGTCTGTGCTTTGCATGTCGTGCCAGAAAAGCGTGCTAGGTCAAATACGTTTTTCACTCATTTTCTTATACCAAATTCAGGCCTTCAGTCACAACCTGCATAGCACAACCTGCCTAGCTCTGATCTGTGGATGCCTTCCCTATTCAGTATCTCTTGGAGATATCTGCTTAAAATTAACACCCACAGCAAATTGGCTGATTAAAGCCCTCCTTTTTTAGTACTGGAATGAGGTGGATATGGAATTGCTCATCGTAAATAGCAGATATCTAGTATATCCATCCTCTCCATAAGTAAATCAAAGGGTGATTTTGAAAACTCCACTCCCGCCCCCCTTGAATAATAATGAGCACTCGCGCACCAGTCTGGCTTTGGCACGTCTTCCCACTGTTGGTCTCCGTGAGTCTGGGAAATACCTTCTCCCTATATGGTTATATTGTTGACAATAGGTGGACAGATGAAACACTTCTACTTATTACTTGGACAGCAGTTAGTTCTTGGAACCCTTCCAGCTTCACCTGTCGGAGAGCTTCTTTGTATAATAAAGACAGTCCCGCTTGTACCGGACGTTTTTCCAATTTTAGGGCTGTAAATTAGGATATAATCACTTTCAAAGTTAGCAGTGATTTATAACTTCGAAGCTGCTATCAGGCCAACATCATCTTTCCTGTGCATTGTGCTATATACCTTGAAGTCCCTCTTCTCTCTCACTCTACTCGGATATGTTTTAATATCTCATTAATTGTGTATGAATGGCAGAGTAATCATTTCCCTGTGCTGACCTGTAGAATTCTATTAATGGTGTAATCATTCCCCTTCCGTTGTTTGTTCACTAATTTGTGGAGTCCAGATTGTAGAAGGTGTGTGTTTGCAATTTTATTTTCTATACTAGTTTTCCTTATCTTCTGTGTATGGTGTATTTGTAGCTGTTTCCTCTTCCATTTACAGACTTCACTCCGTGCGCCTGATGCTACTGGAGAGGATGCTGCAGACCTTACCTCAACTGCGTGGTGTGGGAGGAGTTCGCGCTATACCATACATGCAGGTATCAACATATGTTTCAGATCTCACTGTTAAAGGTGTTCAGTCAAGGCTGCTAACGCACTGAGCACAGGCATGGAATCAGTACCCGCTACACTGCATATGCAAGTAACACAAAGCATTGCTGACCCATCTTAGTTGAGGCATGGATGGTATCTTTCCAGTGCCATACATGCATGCTTTTTCATGCACTGGAGTACCAATTTTAGCTACGAAAGTCAGTAGTATCTATACTGTGCAATACATGCAGGTTCGTCAGCAGTAAAATCATGAAATCTGTGCCACTTATGACATTAAGAATAATCTCCATTGATTGGGGTGCTCCGAGAAAATGAATGACATTTAAAACAATCCCCATTGGTTGTGGTACTCTGAGAACATACCCTGAAAATATTTTAAAATTAAAAGAAAATCTTAACTTTTGTTTAGGCTTTCCTGTTTTCAATTTGTTTGTTGGGAATCCTAGTGGGGTTTTTCAGTGTTTTGCAATGTATTAAAAAATTGTAATTCAGTGGTTATAAGTGTTTATCGCTCCATACATAGTCTTGGAGTCCTGCTATCTATGCACGCTGATATCTGATAGACTTCTAGCTGCAGATTCCTTACCTTAGATTTGTTCCAAGGGGTAAGAGTGGATTTGTAAAAATAAATGTCATGAGCAATACACCTGCATGCTAATAGGTGGCATTGTTCGGCTCTGTGTGTGTCCTCTGCATTATCTACACTGGAAGTGACCTGTACGACACAGGTGCCACCAAGGCGCATTGATGTATGTTTTTTTTCTTTCTGTGCCAGCCAGCACCAATCCAGGAAGAGCTACCTATTCAATCCTTTTTTGACTGAACTTTTTTCAGTGTTTTGTCAAAGCTTTTTTTGAGGTTTACCTCCTCGTGGGGCAGAATGTCATCTAGGAAGGTTGTCTTACAGTCCTGCAGGGCCTTTCACTAGTTGATGATGGACCCCCACCTTGTTTGCCCGTGGTGCATCGAGCGCGGCCACGACCTGAAGTCACGCTCAGACTGCTGTGCGATGAACCTGAAGGCTTTAAGGAAGTGCTCCCTCAAGCTCATGGCAGCCTGTCATGTGACTCTGCGCCGTCCCACAATCAGTCACAGAGTCCTAGGTGGTGGTGTCCCATTAAAAAATTTCCCAACACTTGAATAAGTCGAAACACAAGAAGTAGTAGTGAAATAATGCTTTTGCTTCTCTGCATCTGATGGCTGACGAGATGCACAAGTGTCTGTATTCTAGGCCTCGCTCAGATGTTGAGCCAGTGCCTGGGTCAGCTCTGTGCTTCCCAAGTTTCTGGGAGCCGGAGTGACACATGCCCAACTAAAATAATTTTATGACACCATGTGCACTGTATTTGTGTCGCCCAACTCCTCTAGCGTGCTTTTGGGCCCCTGGTGGTGTCAGCAGGGGCCCCTGCTGGTTCTGAAAGGTGACTTCTGGATCTGGACCGACACCAGTCATGCAACCTCGAACTTCCCTAGCGCCGGTCTCGGCGCTTCCGGCGACTCCATCCCCATTTTAACCCCTAACTCCGATATGGAGGGTTGTCGTTTGACATCATATCCTGCGCCATCACAAAAGTTTCTTCCCAGATCAGATCTCTGGGAGTAATGGGAGAGGTCACTGGACGCTGAAGTCCAGCCTTATGAACATGACATGGACTGGGTGAGGCCAGTGGCCTCGATACTTCCACAGATGCAGGCATGCTGCCCCCTACCGTGGCTGCGGACAAGGGATCATCTTTTGCGATGGTAGTGTGGAGGGCTGCGGAGGTCCTCAACTTTCAGTTGCTCTTGGTAGAGGTCAAGACTAATGTCTTGACAGAGGTGCTTTATCTGGGATTCTTCCAAACTGAACCACTCCTCCCATTTAACAAAGTCCTCACAGATGACCTTTTGAGAACCTGGATCAAACCCAAAGCAGGGTCTTCTGTGAGCAGACAATAACCAGTTGCCACCGCCCCACCCGGGGGACAGACGTTTACTCACACAACACCCTTGGCCCTGAGAGTTTGGTGGTCCAGGTTTCCACCTCACGTGTTGGCCCTGGCATTTTCCCCATCGATCCTCCAGACAGGGAATCCAAGAGCCTGGAAACACTTGGAAAGATTTTTTCTTCCAACAGCCTAGCATTGCGGTCTGTGAACACCGCATGCCTTTTCGGCTCTTCTCCCATGGTCTGTGGGATAAGATTGCGCAAGTGCTCCCTACAGACCCAGAGGAGGCCTTGGACTTACTCTCCCAATCGGTAGCAGACAGGAGAGATGCAGAAAAGTTCACAATCAGATGTGGACTTGACACAATCAACTCGCTAGGCAGAGTGATTTCATCAACAGTGGCCCTTAGGCTGCCATGCTTGACTATTTACTAGTGACTTTTCAGGGAATGCTACGGCTTCTTTGATGGACATGTCTTTCAATAGTTCCCGTCTCTTTGGAGACAGTCGGGCTACAGGCCAGTCTTTGTGCTTATCTTCTGCCCACATTATCCCCTGTCTGTTTTTTTCGTCCTTAGTTCTGGTTTCCGCCTACCCACCGTGCTATGCATTCTCCCCAGCCCCTGCTCGCTCAAGGGTGTGGTATGCACAACTCTTGGATCAGGCAGCGAGAGGTCGGGTCAGTCCACCACCCCTCCCGCAGTTGCAGCCTAAAAACCCTCCTTATCTGCCCCCATGCCATCATGGGCACTCAGTGGCAGGATCCATCATAACCTGAATCACTGGTAGTCCATAACAGACAGGGAGGATTTGCAGTTGGTCCAAAAGGGCTACTTCCTCCCCTTCATGACTACTCCTCCCCCACACGCCACCCTCTTTGGACATGCTGATGTAGGATCACATTTCTATTCTCTGCAAGACATTTGCGGCTCTCTTGGCCAAGGGAGCCATAGAGGGGATCCCAATGCCAGAAGTAGGTCATGGTTGCTATTCACTCTATTTTTTGGTTCCAAAGAAGTACAGAAGCCTTTGTTCTATCCAAGAAGTGAGACCCCTCAACTACTTCCTCAAGAAGGAGAAATTCAAAATGCTCACCTCTGCTCTGGTTCTGTCATACCTGGAGCCAGGAGAATGGATTGTAGCGTTGAACTTGCAGGATGCATATTTTCAAATTCCTGTCCTGCCTGCCCACAGATGTTACTTGTGGTTCAAGTCGACCACACGCTTTTCCACTTTGCTGTGCTCCCTTTTGGCCTGACCAGTGCCCTTTGGGTGCTCACCATTGTGATGGCGGTGGTTGCAGCTCATCTGTGGAGATCAGAGGGGTCAGCCTTCCCACATCTCTATAACTGGCTGTTGAGGGTGGACTCGCCCCCTGGGCTGTCATCTCCCACCTCCAGACTAGGGGGAACCTCCTGCACTCTCTGGGATTCACTATAAGCGTGTCAAAGTCACACATGACTCCCTCTGACACTTCCTTTCATCTGAGCTGTTCTGGACATGGTGCAGTTTTTGGTTTATCCTAGTGAGCGGCGAGTCCAGGATATTCAGGCTATGATACTGATGTTTAAGCCTCTCTCCTGGATTTCGGTGAGACAGACTCAGAGGTTGCTGGGAGTTACCCTCCTGCTGGTGATACATGCACTTTGGCATTTGCAGGCTCTAAAGTTTGACCTTAAGTTCCAATGGGCACAGCATCAGGGGAATCTCCCTGACATGGTCCAGATCTAGAAGGGAACTGCAAAAGATCTGCAGTGGCTGCATTTGGGTCAGCAGCAGATCCCTTCCCCAACCTGATTTTGCAGTAGACACAGATGCACCATTCCTGGGATGGGAAATGTAGGAAAGCCACTTCACTGGTATCCTGCTAACCAGGACTCTAGTGGTTGTGCGCTCCTCTAAATTTTGTTGCTTTGGTACCCTTTGCACCCCACAATTGGCATGCTGGTGTACCCCTGTAAGTCCCTAGTATATTGCACTTGGGTACCCAGAACGTTGGTACACCAGGGGTCCAGCATGTAATATCCACCCATGGAACCACATGCAAACTGGCTGCAAGCCTGCCATTGCAGCCTGCGTGAAAAGGTGCATGCACCCTTTCACTGCTGATCACTGCACCAGGTCACTAAGTCACCCCTATTTTAGGCCCTTTAGGAAGATGGCTCTGTATATACTATTTCAAATTAAGAAATAGTGTGCAGAGAGTCCAAGGGTTCCCATTAGAGATAAGATAGTGGCAAAAAGTGATAATTCAACTGCTCTATTTTGTGGTAGTATGGTCGAGTAGTAGGCTTATCAAAGGGTAGTGTGAAGTATTTGTTGTACACACACAGGCAATAAATGAGGAACACACACTCCAAGACAAATTCCAAGCCAATAGGTTTTTATATAGAAAAATATATTTTCTTAGTTTATTTTAAGAACCACAGGTTCAAGGTTTACAAACAATACTTTAAATGAAAGGTATTTCACTCAGTTATTCTAGGAACTTTGAATAATCACTATTAGCATGTACAGTTTTGACACAAATGGCAATAAGCTATTTTAAAAGTGGACACTGCAAAAATCAGCAGTTCCTGGGGGAGGTAAGTAAATGTTAAGTTCACAGGCAAGTAAAACACTTACAGGGTTCAAAGTTGGGTCCAAGGTAGACCACCGTTGGGGGTTCAAGGCAACCCCAAAGTTACCACACCAGCAGCTCTTCAACGATGCAGGCAGGCACGGGTGGGGGCTCCTCGGGTAGCCACCACCTGGGCTAGGCAGAGGGTCGCCTGGGGGTCGCTCCTGCACTGGAGTTTGGTTCCTTCAGGTCCTGGGGGCTGCGGGTGCAGTGTGGTTTCCAGGCGTCGGGTTCCTTGAAGCAGGCAGTCGCGGTCAGGAGGAGCCTCTGGATTTCCTCTGCAGGCGTCGCTGTGGGAGCTCAAGTGGGTCAACTCTGGCTACTCACGGGCTCACAGTCGCCAGGGAGTCCTCCCTGTACTGTTGGTTTTCCGCAGGTCGAGCCGGGGGCGTCGGGTGCAGAGTGGAAAGTCTCGCGCTTCTGGCGGGAAACGTGTGGTCTTTAAAAGTCGCTTCTTTGTTTCAAAAAGTTGCAGTTTCTTGAACTGGGCCGCTGTTCTCGGCAGCTTCTTGGTCCTTTAGATGCAGGGTAGTCCTCTGACACTTCAGACGTTGCTGGACCCTGTTGGCTGCGTCGCTGTTGAAGTTTTCTTCGAAGTAGGGAGACAGGCCGGTGGGGCCGGGGCCAAATCAGTTGTCATCTATGTCTTCACTGCAGGGCTTCAGGTCAGCAGTCCTTCTTCTTTAGGTTGCAGGAATCTATCTTCCTCGGTTCTGGGAGCCCCTAAATACTGAATTTAGGGGTGTGTTTAAGTCTGGGAGGGCAGTAGCCAATGGCTACTGGCCCTGAGGGTGGCTACACCCTCTTTGTGCCTCCTCCCTGTGGGGAGGGGGGCACATCCCTAATTCTATTGGGGGAATCCTCCTTCTACAAGATGGAGGATTTCTAAAAGTAAGAGTCACCTCAGCTCAGGACACCTTAGGGGCTGTCCTGATTGGGGGTGGTGACTCCTTGTTTTTCTCATTATCTCCTCCAGCCTTGCCGCCAAAAGTGGGGGCAGTGGCTGGAGGGGCGGGCATCTCCACTAGCTGGGATGCCCTGTGGCGCTGTAACAAAGGGGGTGAGCCTTGAGGCTCACTGCAAGGTGTTACAGTTCCTGCAGGGGGAGGTGAGAAGCACCTCCACCCAGTACAGGCTTCACTCCTGGCCACAGAGTGACAAAGGCACTCTCCCCATGTGGCCAGCAACATGTCTCGTGTGTGGCAGGCTGGCAAAAACTAGTCAGCCCACACTGGAGTCGGGTATGTTTTCAGGGGGCATCTCTAAGATGCCCTCTGGATGTATTTTTACAATAAAGTGCACACTGGCATCAGTGTGCATTTATTGTGCTGAGAAGTTTGATACCAAACTTCACAGTTTTCAGTGTAGCCATTATGGTGTTGTGGAGTTCGTGTATGACAGACTCCCAGACCATATACTCTTATGGCTACCCTTCACTTACAATGTCTAAGGTTTTGCTTAGACACTGTAAGGGCATAGAGCTCATGCACCTCACCTGTGGTATAGTGCACCCTGCCTTAGGGCTGTAAGGCCTGCTAGAGGGGTGACTTATCTATGCCATAGGCAGTGTGAGGTTGGCATGGCACTCTGAGGGGAGTGCCATGTCGACTTCGTCATTTTCTCCCCACCAGCACACACAAGCTGGCAAGCAGTGTATATGTGCTGAGTGAGGGGTCCCCAGGGTGGCATAAGACATGCTGCAGTCCTTAGAGACCTTTCCTGGCATCAGGGCCCTTGGTACCAGGTGTACCAGTTACAAGGGACTTACCTGAGTGCCAGGGTTGTGCCAATTGTGGAGACAAAGGTACAGTTTAGGGAAAGAACACTGGTGCTGGGGCCTGGTTAGCAGGGTCCCAGCACACTTTCAGATCATAACTTGGCAAAGGCAAAACGTCAAGGGGTAACCATGCCAAGGAGGCATTTCCTTACAGGCCCTCTTAAGCCAGAGGGCAGGGTGCAGGTTCCTGTGTGTGAGGGCACCATTGCCTGAGCAGAGGTGCCCCTACGAGCTCCAGTTCCAATGCACTGGACTTCATAAGTGCACAGAAGCCATTTTATCACTGTACTGGCCAGCTACACAATGGTAACTCCAAACCTAGGCATGATTTGTTTCAAACATGACTGACTCAGACCCCAGTGCTAATGTCAGCACTGGTAGCATGATTTCATGCTCTTTAGAAAACTCCCCAGTATTGCTCCTACCAATCTTCCATGTTTTGTGCGCAGCACACGCTGCTGCAGCCCCCTCACACAGGTTTATGCCCTCCTGCAGCTTTACCAGCTCAAGCAGGGGAAGGCTGACAAAGGATTTACTGTTGGAGAGGGGATGCAACACCCTCTCCATTGGAAAAAGTTGTTACTGGGCTGGGGAGTAGTGGCCTCTCCATGCCACCAAACTGCTTTGAAGGGCAAATTTGGTGTACTTGCAAAATCCGGTTGGCACCAGTCGCCTGGACCCCCGGTCACTGCTATGGCACAAAAACTACAGAAAGAAAAGGGGGGTGACCACTCCCCTGTCCATCATCTCCCCAAGGGTGGGGCCCAGAGCTCCTCCAGGTGGCCACTTGATTCTGCCATCTTGTAAACAAGATGTGCAAACGTCCTTGGGAGCATCTGGTTGGTCAGGACAGGTAACGGACATCAGTGATCCCCTCTGATAGGTGTTCACCCTGCAGAGTGACTAAGCCCCCTGTTAGGGCTATTTAGGGACTCCCTTGCTCGTGGGTCCCCAGATTCGGCTGGCAAGACTCCACCAGGACTCCTCTGCATTGACCTCTTCTGTTCCTAGCCACCTGAACAGCTGCTGAACTTCACAGGAACCAAACAAGCCTGCAACTCCTGAGACAACCTCGCCTTGCAACATTGTTTCTCTGACTCCTTCCAGCAATAACATTAGTTCCATGGCTGTACATTCTCCGGGGTCGGCAAGAATTAAGCTGCATCAAAGACGCAAGAAGGAATCTCCCTTGGAGTGAAAGAGTCACTCCCCTGCATCTGCAGGCACCTAAGGCAACAACGTCTCGCTGCTGGAATCTGATCTCCACATGAACTCTGGATCCTCCAAGACAGGTGGGTGTTCTGAGTGGTCCTCTCTACCCCTGTGCACCGTGACTCTTGCAGCAGCCAAGGCTTGTTGACTCTTGCTCCAAGGGATCTTCAGACTCTAAGTAGCCCTGGCCTCCAGCACTTCATTCTTACAAGGACAGTGTAGCAGGCTTGCTCTGTATATACTATATCAAAGTGAGATATAGTGTACACAGAGTCCAGGGGTTACCCAGAGGCTTAAGAGGCTAAATTAGATAAAAATAATGCTCTCTTCTGTGGTAGTGTGGTCGAGCAGTTAGGCTTATCAGAGGGTAGTGCAAAGCATTTGTTGTTCACACACAGACAATAGAAGCAGCACACACTCAATGACTTAACTCCAGACCAATGGTTTATATATAGCAAAAAAATATTTTCTTAATTTATTTTTAGAACCCCCACGTTTCAAGTTGCAGGTAAGTACCTTAAAAGATTCGTATTTCACACAAGTATAAATAGTACTTTGATTGAAATCGATAAGTAATACAGTTCTTGAAATATTGGCAAAGATCGGTTTTTAAAATGGGCGCAGTTCAATTTTCAGAAACAGTTTCTGGGGTTAAGAAAAGTTAGATCGGCTTACGGGTAAGTACAACACAGTTTCAGTCTCCGGGTTTTTGGAAGTCCACCTGTTAGGGCTCAAGTTAACCCCCAAACTCCCACAACCAGCAACACGGAGCTGGCCAGGTGCAGAGGTCAAAGATTAGCAATTTTAACGTGGGCTCCTATGGAAAAAAGGGGTACTCTGAATCCGGCCTGCCTGCAGGTGAGTACCTGCGGCTCAGCAGGCAAACCAGGGGGAATTGAAGGAGCACTGGAGGAGCCACAAGTAGGCACAAAACGCAAACCATCAGCAGCACAGGGGAGGCTGGATGCAGGATGCAAATAGGACGTTGGGTTTCCAATGCTGGTCTATGAGGGGACCCCGGGGGTCACTCAGAGGCTGCAGGTGAGATCCAGGGGGGTGTCTCGGGCACACCACCGGTCAAACAGGGAGGAGGTCCGCCTACTGAACATGTCTGCACCAGGTGTCGATTTCTCCAAGGCCTGGGGGCTGCGGGCACAGTGTGTCTTAAGCGTCGGATCTCTTCGTCTGGAGCTTTGCAGTCAGAGGGGTCCTCAGGATTCCCTCTGCAGGTGGAGGGGTGAAGAGGTCAACCTAGGAGGAACACTTGCTTGCAATTGCCTGGGGACCCTCTCTTGCTGGGTGGACCACCTGGACGCAGGCCGTGGGCGTCAGGTGCCCAGGGGTCAGGACTCGCGCATCCAGAGTGAGGTGAGAGTCCTAGGTTGTAGGTTTTCTTAAACAGAGCCGATGTCCTTGGGAGTTCTGGTTCTTTTGGGTGCAGGGCAGTCCTCTGGAGTTGGGCATAGGTCGCTGGGCCCGCTGGACGAATCACTGGCCTTTTGCTGGTTCTTTGATGCAGAAGACAGGCTGTTAGGGCTGGAGCCAAAGCAGTTGTCGTCTTCCTTCTTCTCTGCTGGATGTTTCACCTAAGCAGTCCATCTTCTTGTAAATCGCTAGGAATCTGGTGACCTGGGTTCAGGGCAGCCCTTAAACCCTAATTTAGGGGCGTTTTAGGGGTCAGAGGGCAGTAGCCAATGGCTACTGTCCCTGAGGGTGGCTACACCCTCCTTGTGCCCACTCGCTCTGGGAAGAGGGGCGCAAACTTAATTCTATTGGTCCCTGTCCTCCAAATCAAGATGGAGGATTCTTCAGGGAGGGGGTCTCCTCGGCTCTGGACACCTTAAGGGTGGTCCTGGCTGGGGTGGTCACTCCTCCCTGTTTTCTCTAATTTTCCCACCGAACTTGCTAGCTCTCATGACGGCTGAGGTTCAGCCCAGACTCCTCTGTAATGTAGTCTTGTAATCTTTCTTTTCCAAGTCCCCTTGTTAATCCTTGAGAAGACCCGCTAACTTACCTCTGCTCTCCTTGATGCTGGGGGTCACCTAGGTACTCATCTTTTGGGGTCCCGAGTTCTCACAGCTCGCTTCTAACTATTCCACATCCTTGGGTGGGGGACCTAACTTTGCATTCCCCTATTTTAGTATATGGTTTGGCCCCCTTATAGGGCCCTAACTATTTTCTGCTATTTCTTGCCAGTGCTTGTTATTTTCCTATTATATTTCACAATACCTACTGAGTATGTATAATGCAGCTGGGGGACTGCATATAAGTAATCTAGCTCAGTGCTACTGTAATAATGTACCTTTATTTTTGTAACACTTTGTGGTTCCTTTCATGTGTGATACGTTACTGTGACTGTTGTGGGTATTGCAAGTGCTTTACACTACTCCTAAATAAGACTTGGCTGCGCCCCACAACTACCACTAGGGACCCCTGGCTTCCTAGACCCTGTCTCACTAATTAATAAGGTTTGTTTGGACCTGGTATATGGTGTAAACACCATAGGTGTCCACACACCAGGCCGGCTTCCTATATGGTGGCCATTTGGGAGAGGTGGAGATCAGCGGACCCTGGTCTCCAGCAGGATCTAGACAATCCCACTGCTATGTGTTACTTTAACAAACAGGGTGGGGTGGGTTGTGGACCTTATGTCAAGAGGCTCTGCGTCTCTGGGCATGGCTGGGCACATCAGAGCGATTCCCTGGTGGTTCAACACCTGGCAGGTTCTCTGTACACCAGGGTCGACGAATTCCGCTGTAGATGTTTAGCAGATCACAAATGGCATTTCCATCTGGAGGTGGTGCATTGTCTTTTTAGCAGTGGGGAGAGCCTTGGTTTGATCTGTTTGCACCCGCAGAAAATGCAGTGTCAGACATTTTGTACCCTGGAGTTCCAAGACTGCTCCTACTTGGTGACGTTTTTCATCTCGAGTGGAGCTCAGGCCTCCTATATGCCTTTCTGCCCATACCACCTCTGTCTAGAGTTCTCACGAAGATCAAGGAAGACCGGGGCCAAGTAATCCTTGTGGATCTGGATTGGACACTGAGTTTGGTATCCCAAACAGTTGAATATGGCTATCAGTCCTCCGATCATGTTCCTCATTCGGGAGGATTTTCGGTGGTAGCAGCAGAGGAAGGTTCTGCATCCTAACCTATCAACTCTCTGCCATCTTGCATGGAGATTGAGTGGCAACAATTGACAGCTTTTGACCTTCCACCTGCTTTGGACACCTTGAAGGGTTATTTGTTTGCCTTTATGCTACTGCCAGATCATCCCTCACTCTTCAAGCCCCCTTTTGTGAATAGGTTCCATAAAAGTCTAACACATGTTTTTCAGCTGCCCACCTTAGTTATGCCTCAATAGGACCTTAGTTTGACCCTTATTTCTTAATGTGCACTTCCTTTGAGCTGCTTCATTCTTGTCCTCACTTTCAAGTTGACTTTTCTGGTGGCAATTACATTTTCCTGGAGAGTCAGTAAGCTATAGGTACTGTCTTCTCAGACTCCCAGCATCTCCTTTACCCTGACAAACTGATCCTTTGGACTGAAGCATCCTTCTTGCTGAAGGTAGTTACCTCGCTCCACGTAGGCCAGTCCATCAGTTTGCCTACCTCTCACGCTCTGCCTCATCCCTCTAAGAACGAAAAGACTGCAGCCGCCAGACCCAATAAAGAGTATTGTCACTGCCTTGACTGCACAAAACCGTTCTGGGTGAAAGATGTTCGATGGCATATGTTGCTGCAGATACACATGTTGAGCACAGTCCGCTGCCTGGTGTTGGGCTCGGAGTATTACAAGTTGTTTTTCTTCGAAGAAGTCTTTTTTGGTCACGGGACCGAAGGACTCCTCCCTCTTCGGCTCCATTGCGCATGGGCGTCAACTCCATCTTAGATTGTTTTTTTCCGCTGTCGGGTTCGGACGTGTTCCTTTTCGCTCCGTGTTTTGGTTCGGAAAGTTAGTCAGAATCTCGGAAGAAAGCGTCTGTATTGTTCCGTTCGGTATCGGGATAGTTAGGTACATCGACACCGATCATCGGAAGACTTTGGGGTAGCTTCGATCCCCCATCGGGGCCTGGTCGGCCCGACCGCGTGTGACGCCGAAGCCGATGGAACGGACCCCGTTCCGTTTCTGCCCAAAATGTCACAGTAAGTATCCTTATACAGATCAGCACTTGGTCTGTAACTTGTGCTTGTCCCCCGAGCACAAGGAGGATACCTGTGAGGCCTGTCAAGCCTTCCGGTCCAGAAAAACACTCCGGGACCGAAGAGCCAGGCGTCTACAAATGGCGTCCACGCCGACAAAACAACGTTTCGACGACGAAGAGGAAACATTCTCGGTTCCGGACTCAGAATCCGGAGACTCCGACGTCGAACAACAACAACAAACCGTGAGTAAGACGTCGAAAATAAAGACCATCGAAAAAACAAAAGCCCAGGGGACGCCACTGCCAACAGGCCATGGCTCGACCCATAAAACCGGCGACCCGTCGAAGGCGCCGAAAAAGGGCACGCCCATAGCGAAGACACCCGACTCCGGTCGAGGGACCGCCATGGAGCAACCTCGGAGCCGAGATAGCGGCTCCGAGAAGCAAAAACAAGATGCCGGCACCGAAAAACATCGGCACCGAGACACACTGCCGAAAGCCACAAAAATTCAGTCGGTACCGAAGCCGAAAAAAGATTCTCTCTCGGCGCCGAAAAGTTCCACACCTCCTTCCTACACAGAGGAACAAGGAATAAGTGGCCAGATGCACAGATTTGGACAAGAGCTCCAAAGTGTAGAATCAGACTACACACAAAAGAGACTGTACATCCAACAAGACACAGGGAAGATATCAACCCTTCCCCCCAATAATGAGAAAAAGAAGGATCGGATTTCTCAAGGATGACGCACAACCACAAGCCAAAGTGGTTAAAAAAGTCACGCCTCCGCCCTCTCCACCACAACAGGCATCGCCGGCACAAACTCCGCCACAAATGCACTCACCAGCGCAAACTACTATAAGTCAAGATAATCAGGATCAAGACGCTTGGGACTTATACGACACCCCAGTGCCGGACAATGATCCCGATTCCTACCCCACAAAGCCGTCACCGCCAGAGGACAGTACCTCATACTCGCAACTGGTGGCTAGGGCAGCAGAATTCCACAATGTCCAACTGCATTCCGATCCTATAGAGGATGATTTTTTATTTAACACCCTCTCAGCTACACATAGCCAATATCAATGTCTCCCAATGCTACCAGGGATGTTACGGCACGCAAAACAAATTTTTGAAGAGCCCGTAAAATCAAGAGCCATCACCCCAAGGGTGGATAAGAAATATAAACCACCACCCACAGACCCAGTGTTTATTACTTTGCAGTTACCACCTGACTCCGTAGTAGTAGGGGCAGCTCGCAAAAGAGCAAATTCCCATACATCTGGCGACGCCCCACCTCCGGACAAAGAGAGCCGAAAATTTGATGCGGCAGGAAAAAGAGTCGCATCACAGGCAGCCAACCAATGGCGCATCGCAAATTCTCAAGCGCTGCTAGCCCGATATGACCGCGCACACTGGGATGAGATGCAACTTCTCATAGACCATCTTCCCCAGGAATACCAAAAAAGGGCGCAGCAAATAGTGGAAGAGGGACAAACGATCTCGAACAATCAAATCCGCTCTTCAATGGACGCAGCCGATACTGCAGCAAGAACAGTCAACACTGCTGTCACCATAAGGAGACACGCATGGCTCCGCACTTCAGGGTTCAAACCTGAAATCCAGCAGGCTGTCCTTAATATGCCCTTCAACGAAAAACAACTTTTTGGCCTTGAAGTGGACACAGCCATTGAAAAACTTAAAAAGGACACAGACACGGCCAAAGCCATGGGCGCACTCTACTCCCCGCAGAGCAGAGGCTCTTTTAGAAAAACTCCATTTAGAGGGGGGTTTCGTGGCCAACCCACAGACCCCACCAGCCAACAAACAAGAACCACACCCTATCGGGGTTCATTCCAAAGGGGAGGTTTCAGGGGATATAGAGGGGGTCAATTCCCAAGGAGTAGGGGAAAATTCCAAACTCCAAAAACACCTCCACCTAAACAGTGACTTTCAAGTCAGACAACCCCTTCACTCCACACCAGTGGGGGGAAGACTAAGCCAATTCTACCAATCTTGGCAGCAGATTACAACAGACAATTGGGTACTAGCAATAATCCAACATTGCTATTGCATAGAATTCCACAAATTCCCACCAAACATCCCTCCAAAAACACGCAAAATGTCACTACAACATTTAGAACTTTTAGGACTAGAAGTTCAAGCACTACTGCAAAAGGATGCAATAGAATTAGTACCAGTACAACAAAAAAACACAGGAGTTTACTCCCTGTACTTTCTAATTCCAAAAAAAGACAAAACATTAAGACCAATATTAGATCTCAGGACACTAAATACCTACATCATATCGGACCACTTTCACATGGTCACACTACAAGACATCATTCCACTGCTCAAACAGCAAGATTACATGACCACATTAGACCTAAAAGATGCGTACTTTCATATACCGATACATCCTTCTCACAGAAAGTACCTAAGTTTCGTATTCAAAGGAATACATTGCCAATTCAAGGTGTTGCCATTCGGAATAACAACTGCACCAAGAGTATTCACAAAATGTCTAGCAGTAGTAGCAGCACATATCAGGAGACAACAAATACATGTGTTTCCTTACCTAGACGATTGGCTAATCAAGACCAACACAGTAAGAAAGTGCACAAACAACACCACATATGTCATACAAACCCTTCACAAACTGGGTTTCTCCATCAACTATACAAAGTCACACCTCGAACCGTGTCAGACACAACAATATCTAGGGGCAACCATCAACACATCAAAAGGAATTGCCACTCCAAGTCCACAAAGAGTTCAAGCATTCCACAAGGTAATAAGTGCTATGTTTCCAAACCAAAAGATACAAGCAAAATTTGTGCTAAAACTTCTAGGCATGATGTCATCATGCATAGCCATTGTCCCAAATGCAAGACTACACATGCGACCCTTACAACAGTGCCTGGCATCACAATGGTCACAGGCACAGGGTCAACTTCTAGATCTGGTGTTGGTAGACCGCCAAACATACCTCTCGCTTCTATGGTGGAACAGCAACAATTTAAACAAAGGGCGGACATTTCAGGACCCAGTGCCTCAATACGTTATAACAACAGATGCTTCCATGACAGGGTGGGGAGCACACCTCAATCACCACAGCATTCAAGGACAATGGGACGTACACCAAACAAAATCTCATATAAATTACCTAGAACTGTTAGCAGTATTTCTAGCGTTAAAAGCCTTTCAACCCATAATAACACACAAATACATTCTTGTCAAAACAGACAACATGACAACAATGTATTATTTAAACAAACAAGGAGGAACACACTCAACACAATTGTGTCTCCTAACACAAAAAATATGGCAGTGGGCGATTCACAACCACATTCGCCTAATAGCACAATTTATTCCAGGGATCCAAAACCAACTAGCAGACAACCTTTCGCGAGATCACCAACAAGTCCACGAATGGGAAATTCACCCCCAAGTTCTGAACAATTACTTTCAAATTTGGGGAACACCCCAGATAGATTTGTTCGCAACAAAAGAAAACGCAAAATGCCAAAACTTCGCATCCAGGTACCCACACCGCGAATCACAAGGCAATGCTCTATGGATGAGTTGGTCAGGGATATTTGCATACGCTTTTCCCCCTCTCCCTCTCCTTCCATATCTAGTAAACAAATTGAGTCAAAACCAACTCAAACTCATACTGATAGCACCCACATGGGCAAGACAACCTTGGTATACAACTCTACTAGACCTTTCACTAGTACCGCATGTCAAACTACCCAACAGACCAGATCTGTTAACACAACACAAACAACAGATCAGGCATCCAAACCCAGCATCATTGAATCTAGCAATTTGGCTCCTGAAATCCTAGAATTCGGACACTTAGACCTCACACAAGAATGTATGGAGGTCATAAAACAAGCTAGAAAAGCTTCCACTAGACACTGCTATGCATCTAAGTGGAAAAGATTTGTTTGCTACTGCCATACCAATCAAATCCAACCATTGCATGCCTCTACAAAGGACATAGTGGGATACTTACTACATTTGCAAAAAGCAACCCTCGCTTTTTCATCTATAAAAATACACCTCGCAGCAATATCTGCTTACCTACAAACTACTCATTCATCGTCTCTATTTAGAATACCAGTTATTAAAGCATTCATGGAAGGGCTAAAAAGAATTATACCACCAAGAACACCACCAGTTCCTTCATGGAACCTTAACATCGTCTTAACAAGACTCATGGGTCCACCTTTTGAACCCATGCATTCCTGTGAAATGCAATATTTAATGTGGAAAGTCGCATTTCTCATTGCAATCACATCCCTCAGAAGAGTAAGTGAAATACAGGTATTTACCATACAAGAACCATTTATTCAAATACACAAAAATAAAATAGTTCTAAGAACAAATCCAAAATTTCTACCAAAAGTAATCTCACCATTCCATTTAAATCAAACAGTAGAATTACCAGTGTTCTTCCCACAGCCAGATTCCGTGGCTGAAAGGGCACTACATACATTAGACATCAAAAGAGCACTAATGTACTACATTGACAGAACAAAGTTAATCAGGAAAACAAAACAACTGTTCATAGCTTTTCAAAAACCACACATAGGAAATCCAATCTCTAAACAAGGCATTGCTAGATGGATAGTCAGATGTATTCAAACATGCTATCTTAAAGCCAAGAGAGAATTGCCTATTACACCAAAGGCACACTCAACCAGAAAGAAAGGTGCTACAATGGCCTTTCTAGGAAACATTCCTATGAGCGAAATATGTAAGGCTGCAACCTGGTCTACGCCTCATACATTTACTAAACACTACTGTGTAGATGTACTAAATGCACAACAAGCTACAGTGGGCCAAGCTGTACTAAGAACATTATTCCAAACTACTTCAACTCCTACAGGCTAAACCACCGCTTTTAGGGGAGGTAACTGCTTTATAGTCTATGCTCAACATGTGTATCTGCAGCAACATATGCCATCGAACTGAAAATGTCACTTACCCAGTGTACATCTGTTCGTGGCATTAGTCGCTGCAGATTCACATGTGCCCTCCCGCCTCCCCGGGAAGCCTGTAGCCGTTTAGAAGTAAATCTTAAATCTTAAACATTTGTACATTTGTAAATAATTATTATAAACTTTTTATGTACATACGTATTCACTCCATTGCATGGGCACTATTTATAGCAAACAACTCCAGCCTCACCCTCTGCGGGGAAAACAATCTAAGATGGAGTCGACGCCCATGCGCAATGGAGCCGAAGAGGGAGGAGTCCTTCGGTCCCGTGACCAAAAAAGACTTCTTCGAAGAAAAACAACTTGTAATACTCCGAGCCCAACACCAGGCAGCGGACTGTGCTCAACATGTGAATCTGCAGCGACTAATGCCACGAACAGATGTACACTGGGTAAGTGACATTTTCATTACTCTTCGTGGGATATGTCTGTAGGAAAGCTGGCCTGGTGTGTGGTAAACACCTATGGTGTTTACACCTTAGACCAGGTCCAGGCAGCCCATGTTAGTGAACAGTCTAGGAAGCCAGTGTTCTCTAGTGGTAGCTGTGGTGAGCAGCCAAGACATATCTAGGGGAGTGTAAAGCACTTGCCATACCCCCGTAGCTCACATGAAAGGAACCACACAGTGTTGTAAAAATAAAGGGACTTTATCACAGAAACACTGAACTAGAATACTATAGGCAGAGCTCCAACTGGAGGTAAGTATGCACTATATATACACAGTGAGTACTAGGAATTAGCATAGAAAAACAACAAGCATTGGTAAGAAGTAGCAGAAAGTAGTTTGGACTTGATTGAATGAGCCAAACCATATACTAAAATAGTGGAATGCGAAGTTGGGTCCCCCGTCCAAGCATGTGGATTAATTAGTAGGGAGCTGGTAGAATTTGGAACTCCAAGAGGTGAGAAACTAGATGACCCCAACGACCATAAGAGCAGAGTTAAGTTACCTAATCTTCTCATCAGGGCCTCCCCAAGGAGACTTGAAAAAGGAGGTTTCCAAGAACAGGACCATCGCAGTGAAACCCAGCGGTGGATTCTGGATGAAGAGGACCTGCAAAAGAAGGGCAGAGTCCAGTACACGCAGGAGTGTCCAGATGGGGCAAGTGCCTCTGCCCACTCTTCTGTGGGTGAAGATCCGGGTCAATGGTGAAAGATGAAGGTCAGCTATGGAGCCCAGGAGCTGCAGAGGCGTCCCTGAAGTCATGCAGAAGCTGGGTCAGTGGTCAGGAGGAACACCATTAAGCCGTGGCAAGTGCAAATCTTGACAGCAGAGGGTTTGCAGAGCTGAAGAGGATCAGCAAATTCCAGGGAGCTTGACCCTTGGAGGAGAGTCCGGGCTGACCCTCAGCAGTCAGGAGAGCCAGCAGAAGCAATCGTAAACTCTAGAGGCAACCCACTGGCAGCAGGTACAGTAAGTTGCAGTGAGGCCCAGTCAGCACACCTAGAGAGGAGTCCCACGTCGCTGAAGCTGCAGAGAGGAGACTGTCTTCCCAAGGATGAAGTTCTGGAGGCTGGGGATATTTGGAGCCTGTAGATACATTGGAGCAGGAGTCAACAAGCCTTGGTTGCTGCAAGTGTTGCGGTGCACAGGGATTCTATCCTGCAAGGAGAGGCCAGGGCTCACCGTCTCCCAAGTTGGACAGAAGGCAGGGAGGACAAACAGGACCACTCAGAACCACCACCTGTGTCGGAGGATCCATGCAGTTCCAGAGAAGAGCAGACTCCAGCATCCGGACGTCATTGCATTAGGTGAGTGTGGATGCAGGTGAGTGACTCCTTCACTTCAGGGGAGATTCCTTCTTGCTTTTTTGGTGCAGCTGAATTCTTGCCGTCCAAAGAGGACGCAGAGCCGAAATGTTGCAGTTGCTGGAAGGAGCCGGAGAAACAATGTTTCAAGGCGAGGTTGTCTCAGGCGTTGTAGGCTTATTTGGTTCAGCAGTTATGGTGGCCAAGAGCAGAAGAGGTTGATGCAGAGGAGTCCTGGTGTTGTCTTGCACACTGGATCTGGGGACCCACCTTCAAGGGAGTCCCAAAATGGCTCTAACAGGGGGCTTGGTAACTCTGCAGGGTGAACACCTATCAGGGTTTCACTGATGTAAGTTACCTGTCGTGACCACCCAGAAGTGGCCAGGGGCCTCTGCATATTTTGTTTCCAAGATGGCAGAATCAAGTGGTTACCTGGAGGAGCTCTGGGCACCACCCCTGGGGTGGTGATGGACAGGGGAGGGGTCACTCCCCTTTCCTTTGTGTACTTTCATGCCAGAGCAGTGACTGGAGGTCCCTGGACTGGTGCAAACAAGATTATGCAAGGAGGGCACCAAATGTGCCCTTTAAAGCAGTCTGGTGGTGTGGGGAGGCTAGCCCAGCCCAGTAACACCTATTTCATTTCCTCTCCCACAGGAAATTCTTTGTTCTGCATTCCCCTGCTTGAGCTGGTCAAGCCGGAGGGGTGCAGAAATCTGGTGATCCACCTCCAACTGCAGCATAGTGGGCTGCCTGCAAACCGTGGAAGAATGGTTATAGCAATACTGGGGGTTCCTCTAAGGAGCCCCCAGCGTGATGGAATCCTACCACCAATACTGGCATTAGTATTTGGGTATTATTCCGACATGTTTGGTACCAAACATGCCTAGGTTCGGAGTTACTATCATGTAGCTGGACTACGGGTAGTGACCTGTGGTCAGTACACTGGTAAAGTGGCTTCCCCGCACTTACGAAGTCCAGTGCATTGAAACTGGAGTTCATATGGGCATCTTGTCATGCAGGGATGCCCTCACACACTGAAACCTGCACCCTGCCATTTGGGCTGAAAGGGCCTACCATAGGGATGACTTACAGTGACCTGGTGGAGTGTCCAGCAGTGAAAGGGTGTATGCAACTTTTAACCCTGGCTGCAACTGGCAAGACTGCAGACAGAGTTTACATAGGCTCCCATGGATGGCATCTTACATGCTGCAGCCCATTGGGGACCCCTGGTGTACCAATGCCCTGGGTACTTAAGTACCATATACTAGGGACTTACAGGGCTACACCAGTATGTCAATTGTGGGGTGTAAAGGGTACCAAGGCAACCAAATTTAGAGGAGTGGGCACAATCACGGGGGTCCTGGTAACAAGATCCCAGGAAAAAAAGTCTGTGGATCATACCCTGCATTAAAATCTGTTATGCATTGGGCAAGAAGCAACCCCCAGAAGTTTTGCGTGCTTATTCTACAAGGGCAAAGCCTGCGACCACTGCAATAGATCATGGCGTTCCAGGTGGTCCTGGACATCTGCCAGGCAGCAACATGGGCCTCACTTCACGCGTTCACCAAACACTACTAACTTGAGTTTACAGGGGGAAAAAGTGACAATCCCAGAATCTCTTGTGTGGTTCTGTGGGCGAGCACTTGGGCATATCAGAGGGTAGTACTAAGCATTTGTTAACAGTCAAACGATACACACACTCAAGAAGGAACTCAAGACCAATGTTTAGAAAGATAATTACTTTATTTATGTTTCAGCTCCGAAATACTTTCATGAAGAATAAGTACTTTTGCAATTTGTATAGTTTTAGCATAGGAAGTAGCACTTACTCAAATGTGCTTTTATGCTGTAAAGGTTTGAAAGTACTTTTACTGCACAGGGGTCCTTGCAATCAGTTCTGTAGATTGTAGGATACTAGGGATGCAAAGTGGCAAGCAGACCAATACTACGGTTTTACCTACCCTTGGGTGTCTGGTGCAGTGTTGCTAGTGGAGTCTGGTGCCCTGGGCACCGCAGTTGGTGATGAGGATGGGGTGGGGGACCTCGAAAGAGAGCGTGGGGGGGGGGGTTAGGAACCAGTCTTGGAGCTCTCAATGGGGGGCGGAGGGGTTGGTCGGTGGGGGCCCTGGGAGTTAAGAACACCATTGTCATGGACCTGAGCCAGGGTGCTCGGGTGCAGCGGGTCTTTGTCGTCGGGACTTCTGCGTCAAGACATCCAAAGTTCGTTGGGGGACCTGCCAGAAGGGGGACAAAACAGTGCAGCTGGATGACTCCAGATTATGTCCTCTGTGAAGCCGACTTCCTTCGACCGCTGTACTTCTGATGCAATGTTGGAATGTGAATTGGACTTCAAGATTTGGTAGTTGCAAGGGTCTTGGCACCTCAGGTATTGGTGCTGCTTGGCTCCGGTTGATCCTGTTGTCGTCTCTCTTGGGGGGGGAGACGAGACTGGCCTCTTAGAGCATGTTGACCTCCTCCTGAGTGGCTGCTGAGTCAGTGGGCGTGGCAGTCGGCAGGGAGGTGAGCTGGACGTTGTGGTTGGTGCCTGCAGGAAGCAGGTAAGTGGATCCTCCACTCCAAGAGAGATGCTGACGGGCTGGTGAAGTGCTGGAGAACCACCAAGGCTTTTGGAGTCCCCACAGCTGTAGAACAAGTCTGGATATTGCGATTGTCTGATCAGAAGCAGGTAGGTAGGCAGGATTTCACACCAAAAGTGCATCACAGTTCTTGTTACTTCAGCTCTTCTTTATCCTTTTCTTCTTGGGTCAGAAGAACCTGTTCTTCTGGTGTCAGGGGGCCACCTAAATATTCAACCTAGGTGCATTTTCGGAGAGTGTAGAGTAGTAGCCAATTGGCTACTTACCCTTGGGATGACTATACCCTCTATATGACCACATTATGTGGGAAGTGGACCTAACCCTGTCCCAGAATTCCTAGTTCCAAAATCAATATGGTGGAACCCTTCCTTGGGTGTCTACTTTGGGTAGCCCACCATAGGGGTGCGGCTAGCCCAAAGGTGGAACACACCCATTGCCTAACTAATTTTCCCACCTGGCCTGGTGCTAAGTGGGCCTCAGGTCAGGGGTGTGGCAACTCCCAGGTCTAGGGAAGTCTGGGTCGCAAGCCAAAGGCACCAGATTTACTAGCCATAATGCTGGAGTAGATAATCACACCTTCCTCCAGAGCAGGCATTGTTTTTGGTCTCGGAGAGCGCAGGCGGTCATCTCCTGGTGCTCAGAAACATGTCTGTTGTGGCACGCTGGTCAAACCAGTCGGGCAGCACACTAAGATGCTAGTAGGTTTCAGGTAACACCTCTAAGGTGCCATTTAGGTGCATGCCATAATAAATCCAAGGCTAGAATCAGTCTTGATTTATACAGACAGGCTGTTTGATACCAAACACCATAGGCTTCAGTGAAGCCACTAAGTAGACATTGTGCATCCAGTATGTATCTTAAGATGGCTTCCCTGTTCACTTGCAATATCCAGTAATCGAGCTAGACATCTCGGCCCTATCTGCTCATGCAGCTATGTCCTCATATAATATATAATGCAACCTGCATTAGGGCTCTAAGGCCTGCTTTAGGGGTGACATATATATTTAGATGCAGTGAGTGGAACATAGCACACAATGAGACTTACAGAGGTATAGGAGTGTGTGCCAATTGTACACATTTTTACCTGTTTTAGGGAAAGAGCACTGACAGTGGGGACCTGTTTGTTGGGGACCCCAGTGCACCTTGATACCAGTGTGCAAAAAGTAGGGGTGACCATGTCAAAAAGGGGTACTTTCCTACACAACCCGCCCCTCAAACGAAAGGCATTGAAACTAATCTGTCCCAAGAGAGTCTTCATTGTGTAAGCTTAAAAACCGGGAAAGGCCATCTGCATTGGCATGGTCAGTCTGTGTTCCACTGTAAAGTCCATACCCTTTGGGGTGGTAGACCACCTCAGCAGTTTAGGATTGCTCACCCTTCATTTGCATCAGCCACTTGAGAAGCCTGGTACTCACTTCACTGTTCAAAACAACCACAAACAATTATGGTATCCGACCACAGCAAAGGCTTCCCTCTCAATGAAACGCCAACGCTGTTTACTGGGTAGTAATCTCCTACTAGTTAAAGCAAAAGGTTGGTCCTGGCTATCATCACTGCTGTGTAATAGGACCGCTCCTATCTCATGCTGAGGCATCTGTCTGCACATGAACTGTTCTATATAATATGGAGCTTTTAGAATGGATGCTGACCAGAGTGCTTCCTTCAGGGTGTCAAAGGCCTTTTGACAACTTACTGTCCAGTTCACTTTTTTTGGTTGATTCTTGGAGGCGAGTCCAGTGAGGGTTGCCACAATAGTGCCATACCCCTTCACAAACCTCCTGTAGTACCCAGTCAAGCCAAGGAAAGCACTTACTTGGGTCTATGTTTTGGAACCTCTCAGTCCAGAATTGTCTGGATCTTGGATTGTTAAAGTTTGAACTCTGTCTCCACCCAAAAGGTGGCCCAAGTATACAACAGATGGTAGAACCCCTCCTCGAGTGTCCGTTTTGGGTAGCCCACTTTAGCGGTGTGACTAGCCAAAAGATGAACACACCTCATGAGTAACTAATTTCCCACCTGTCCTGGTGCCAAATGGGCCTTTGGGCAAGGAGTGACATAGAGAAGGGGGTGGCATCGCCCAGGTCTGGGGGAAGTCTGGGTTGCATAACAGAGGCTTTGAAGCCCCTGGCTCTGATATGCTAAATCATATCACCTTCCTTTGGCGCAGACTTTTTCTGGCTTCTGATAGCATGGGCTCTCTTAGCCAGATGGTCAGAAACTCGTCTGTTGTTGCAGGCTGGTGGAGACAATAAACCCGCACACTATGGGCTAGTAGGTTTCAGGGGGCACCTCTAAGGTGTTTCTGAATGCATGCCTGGCATCAGGCTGGATTTATTAAGGTGATGTGTTTGATACCAAACACCCTAGGTTTCAGTGAATACACTATGTAGCCAGGTAACTCGTAATGATGAGTCTCCATTACATATCTTAAGATGGCTTCCCTGTTCACTTGTAATATCTAGTAATCAAACTAGACAGTACAGGGGCATATCTGACCCCTCTTCAAGTATAATGCACTCTGCCTTAGGGCTCTAAGGCCTGCTGTAGGGGTTGACTTACATATTCCTAAATGCAGTGGAGGGGTGGGGGGTTGTATGGCGCTCAGTTTGTGTGCCATGTTGGGTTTTCTCTCTTGGCTTGCCCCATGACGCAGAGTCTACGATGGCTGCACTTTTTAAGTGGGTCTCTGAAGGTGGCACAATACATGCTTGCAGCCCTTAGAAACCCTCTTCAGTATCCAGGCCCTAAGTACCAAGGGTGCCATTTTACTAGGGACTTTCAGTGGTATTGAAGTGTACGCCATTTGAATGTAATTAGGCATTTTACTACTTTTAGGGAAAAAGCACTGGTACTGGGGACCTGTTTAGCAGGAACCCATTGCACCTCAGTCAAAAGCCACAGTACCATTGAGCAAAAAGTGGGGGTGACCATGTCTCACTTCCGGTGCTGACAATGCCACCAGAGCCAAATGGCACCACCTACTGGTGTGCAGGGATACTGGTTACAAAACTGATTTCAGATCCAGGTGGGTGTCTGGGCAGTCTTCTAAGATATGCAGTGTGCTACTAGATGGAGTTCCTAACAAATAAGGCATTACTGAAGGTAAGTAACTTGTTAGTCAGTGACACTGCACACTACTGACTGCTTAGATAGGGAAGTCGGTTCCAGTGTGTTGCTTTGTTGACAAGCTTGGATTTGCCATACTGGGTTTTCCAGCATTGTCCAACAATCCCTCCCTGTTGGCCATGCCAATCAGTGGCTCCCATCTCTTCTGGACAAGGTGGACTCAATCCTGGAGTGTTTTAAGGAGACCAAGCAAGAGTGTATATTCTCAGACTGGCACCAACTTTGTGGTATTTCCACTCACAGTTTCTCCCCTTTTGTGGCTTCATAAGTGGGTTTCAGCAGAGGCCACGACAAACTTTGCCTCAGCAAAAGGAGACCTCCCAGGCCTTTTGCAGTAGAGATTGGGATTCCATCTGCCAGTGTCTAGGTCCCCAGCAGCAACAATCTACCCAATCCCCTGCCTCCTCCTTCTTCAGCTGCTGAAAAAACACATTTTAAGTTGCCCTCCGCACCACCCGGTCGCCTAGTAGTAGGCGACCGGGTGGATCACCTTTTACTGCCACAGGTGGCAGAGTATCACATCGGACTAATGGGTAATACAAATTGTTCTAAATGCATGCACTTTCCCCTTTCTCCCCACCCCTTCGAGCATGCCCTTTAAACCATATCTCCTGGTGGATCGCTTGTCCATTCTGCAAGATGAGGTTCAGGCTCTCTTGGACAAGGGAGCAATAGAGAGGATGCCAGTTTCAGATGTCTGGTTGTTCTTCCATTTACTTTTTGGTGCTGAAGGACAATGGAGTCCACTGTCCCATCCTAGGCATTTGCCCTCTGAACTTCCTCAGAAAGGGCAATTTCAAAATGCTCACCCTGTCCCGAGTTTTGGCTACCTTGGATCCAGGAGATGGGATGATTGTGTTGGATCTGCAGGAAGCACACTACCACATCCATGTCCTGCAGTCCCACAGCCGCTACCTGTAGTTTTAGGAAGGCCACAAACACTTTCAGTTTACAGTGCACCTCAGGTGATCTCAAAAGTGACTGTGGTAGTTGCTGCCAATCTGGGTTGCTGGGAATACCAGTCTTCCCATACATCGACAGCTGGCTACTTAAGGCGGGCTCCCCTCAAACAGTCACTCCTTCTCCAGGTGACAGCCGACCTGTTGATATCATTGGATTTCTGGATCAGTGTGCCAGTCACACTTGACTCCTTCAGTGGCTCCCCTTCATCAGAGTCCTGTAATATGGTGCTCTTCACCCCTCCACCCCAATGAATCCAGGACATTAGGTCTACGATTCTGATGTTTCAGCCTGCAGCGTAGGTCTCAGTAAGAGGAATTCTGAGGCTGCCAGGCCTTTGGGCCTCCTGCATCCAGCTTGTGGCCACACCAGGTCGAACATTTATGCTTTACTGTAGCATCTGGAGTCTCAGTGGGCTCAGCCCCGAAGAAATCTGTCATATTCCATCCAGGCATCTGAAGAGACTGCAAAAGACCTGCAGTAGTGACTGTTCAACCACAATTGGACCAGCAGCAGACCCCTCTCCGTAACCCCCCCAGAATTAACAGTTGTGACAGATGCATCATTACTGTGTTGGGGAGATCATCTGGGAGAGGTGGAGATAAAAGGGCTGTGCCCTCCGGCAGTTATATTCCTCCACAATTTGCAAGCTATTCCTTTAGCACTGAAAGGCAGTCCTTCTGTTCATCAAAAGAAAGAGGGTACGGTCCTCACGGACAACTTAGGTGCCATGTGATATTGTAACACATGTTCATGGGCCTTATGCTAGGAAGCTCTTCACCTCTGGAAGTGGCTGAACCCTTGGGTTATCTCCCTAGACACAGATCTTTGAATGCCATGGCAGACAAACTCAGCCAACATTACCTAATGGATTATAAATGGCGATTACACTAAAAACTTCTACGCAAGATAGAAATTGCTCCGCGCTAACTACCCTACTTAACTGCCACTCACTCAGTTGATACAAACACAATACACTTAAGATTCGTAGGGAACTCAACCATCAACATTTCTTCATAAGCTCATAAATTACAGAAATTCTAAACAGTTTAATTGATCCAACCACTTTTTTAACTCCAAATGTTCATAGAGCACAAACAGATTTCACAATGTTACATCAATAATACTTGTTCAGAGTACACAAGAAGTATTTCCCCAGTTGTAAGAAAATGGCTCACTGTTGCAGTTACCCCCCACTCCCCCCCCAAATCCCCCACCACTTTTTGTCTGATACTGACTTGACTGAGAAGTGTGTTGGGACCCTGCTAACCAGGCCCCAGCACCAGTGTTCTTTCACCTAAAATGTACCATGGTTTCCACAATTGGCACACCCCTAGCACACAGATAAGTCCCTTGTAAAAACGTACCAGTGGTACCAAGGGCCCTGTGATCAGGGAAGGTCCCTAAGGGCTGCAGCATAGGTTGTGCCACCCTAAGGGATCCCTCACCTAACACATGCACACTGCCATTGTAGATTGTGCGTGTTGGGAGGAGGAAAAGACAAAGTCGACATGGCACCCCCCTCAGGATGCCATGCCCACAAAATACTGCCTGTGGCATAGGTAAGTCACCCCTCCAGCCGGTCTTACAGCCCTAAGGCAGGGTGCACTATACCACAGGTGAGGGCATATGTGCATGAGCATTATGCCCCTACAGTGTCTAAGCAAAACCTTAGACATTGTAAGTGCAGGGTAGCCATATATGGTCTGGGAGTTTGTCAAAACGAACTCCACAGCGCCATAATGGCTACACTGAATACTGGGAAGTTTGATATCAAACTTCTCAGAATAATAAACCCACACTTATGCCAGTGTTGGTTTTATTAAAAAATGCACACAGAGGGCGTCTTGGAGATGCCCCCTGTATTTAACCCAATCCGTCAGTGCAGGACTGACTGGTCTGTGCCAGCCTGCTGCTGAGAGGCGAGTTTCTGACCCCCTGGGGTGAGAGCCTTTGTGCTCTCTGAGGCAAGAAACAAAGCCTGCATTGGGTGGAGATGCTTAACACCTCCGCCCTGCAGGAACTGTAACACGTAGCAGTGAGCCTCAAAGGCTCAAGCTTCATGTTACAATGCCCCAGGGCACTCCAGCTAGTGGAGATGCGCACCCCCTGGACACGGTCCCCACTTTTGGCGGCAAGTCCAGGGAAGATAATGAGAAAAACAAGGAGTCGTCACCCACCAGTCAATACAGCCCCCAAGGTGCCCTGAGCTGAGGTGACCCCTGCCTTTAGAAATCCTCCATCTTGATTTTTGAGAATTCCCCCAATAGGATAAGGGATGTGCAACCCCCCCACAGGGAGGAGGCACAAAGAGGGTGTAGCCACCCTCAAGGACAGTAGCCATTGGCTACTGCCCTCCCAGACCTAAACACACCCCTAAATTCAGTATTTAGGGGCTCCCCAGAACCTGGGAAACTAGATTCCTGCAACCTGAAGAAACCAGTACTGCTGACCTACAAGCCTGCAGAGAAGGAGGAAGACGACAACTGCTTTGGCCCCAGCCCTACCAGCCTATCTACAACTTCGAAAACCTGCTCCAGCGACACATCCGACAGGGATCAGCGACCTCTGAAGCCTCAAAGGACTCCCCTGGACTAAAGGACCAAGAAACTCCCGTGAACAGCGGCCCTGTTAAAAATCAGCTACTTCTTTGCAACAAAGAAGGAACTTTCAAAGAATGCACGTTTCCTGCCGGAAGCGTGAGACTTCACACTCTGCACCGACGCCCCCGGCACGTGATCCAGAGAACAAACACCTCAGGGAGGGCACTCCGGTGACTGCGAGCCCGTGAGTAACCAGAGACTACCCCCTTGGGCCCCCACAGCAACGCCTGCAGAGAGAATCCAGAGGCTCCCCCTGACCGAGACTGCCTGTAACAAGGTACCCGACGCCTGGAACCAGCACTGCACCCACAGCCCCAATGACCTGAAGGAACCGGGCTTCAGCGCAGGAGTGACCCCCAGGCGACCCTCTGCCTAGCCCAGGTGGTAGCTGTCCCGAGAAGCCCCATGTGCCTGCCTGCACCGCTAGAGTGACCCCCGGGGTCCCACCATTGTTTCCTATCTAAAACCCGACTCCTGCTTTGCACACTGCACCCGGCTGTCCCTGTGCTGCTGAGGGTGTGTTTTGTGTGCCTACTTGTGTCCCCCCAGTGTCCCCCCAGTGCTCTACAAAACCCCCCTGGTCTGCCCCCAAGGACGCAGGTACTTACCTGCTGGCGGACTGCACCCGGAACCCCCTATTCTCCATAGGCGCCTATGTGTTTCGGGCACCTCTTTAACCTCTGCAACTGACCGGCCCTAAGCTACTGGTGTGGTAACTTTGGGATTCCCTTGAACCCCCAACGGTGGGCAGCCTATGCCCCAGAACTGAGACTTGTAAGTGTTTTACTTACCTCCTAATCTAACCTTTACTTACCTCCCCCAGGAACTGTTGATTTTTGCACCGTGTCCACTTTGAAAATAGCTTATTGCCATTTTTACTAAGACTGTATATGATATTGCTTTTATTCAAAGTTCCTAAAGTATCTAAGTGAAGGACCTTGCATTTGAAGTGTTTAATGTAAATCTTGAAATTGTGGTTGTTTAAATAAACTAAGAAAATATATTGTTCTATATAAAAACCTATTGGCCTGGAATTGTCTCTGAGTGTGTGTTCCACATTTATTGCCTGTGTGTGTACAACAAATGCTTAACTCTACTCCTTTGATAAGCCTACTGCTCGACCACACTACCACAAAATAGAGCATTAGAATTATCTCTTTTTGCCACTATCTTACCTCTAAGGGGAACCCTGGCACTCTGTGCACACTATTTCTTACTTTGAAATAGTATGTACAGAGCCAACTTCCTACACCAGTGTTTCCAGCTTTCTTTGAAAAATTGCAATTGTGATTAGATGCTTCAAACCAAGGACTTCCAGCCAACACGTGTTTCGTGGCGATGAATGCCGATTCTTTGGAGCTGACAACAAAAATTTACACAAAACAAAAAGATCATATTTCCAACGATATTGCATATATGATCTTACTCTCACATTAGAACATCTGTAAGAACATAGTATTGTTGTTGAAACCAAAATTTCATTCACAATCCACCCCTAATGGATTAAAACACGACCTTTATTTTACATTTCCCCATCATGTGCTAATAACCATGCTCCCTCCTTAAAGTACAGAAACGGAAATCATTTCATGTCATTTAATTCACCTTTGATTCCACCTTAGAGAGCTTATACTTGGCTTAAGAGACAACCCAAAGGGGTTCAATGTCAAAACTGTGGGTATTGTTTATTTATTGTTGATAAAACTCGAGATTTGCCAAAAAGAGAAGCTTTCGAATGTCCTCCTTTATCAGTGGTAAATACCACATTTTGTATTTGTGATAATTTGTTTATGCATAAGGCAGTATGTTGGATTAAAGAAAATTTGTCTATGATACGGAAACAAGATGAGCAGTCGCCTCTTGGAAAACACTTTAAAGAATGTCATTCAGACAGTAGTTTGTTCAATTTGAAGGTTATAGGCATTGATCATATAAAAATACACCAGAGAGGGAGAGATACAGAACATCAACTTAGATTAAGAGAAACTTGGTGGATAGAAACATTACACTCAGTTGAGACTGGTTTGAATGCTGACAGAACTCCAGAGGACACCTTAAGGAAGGGTGGCAACCCATTTAAGGTGCTTATTGGGAACGTGGATGTGGCTTTATTAGGATAACAAAGGCTATTAGGAGAACAAGTGCTATTGATGTAACATTGGGAAATCTATTTGAACAATTGTTTTTTTTTAAATCATTTGCGCAATCTGAACATTTGGAATTTAACAAATTGCTGGGTCAATTATATTGTTTAAAGTTTCTGTAATTTATGAGCTGATGAAGAAATTTGGACACTGAGGTGGCACAGGGCGTCATCCAGCAAGGAGGACTGTATATCGATCTATTCACCACCACAGAGAATGTAAAGTGTCATGACTTTTGCATTCTGGAGTTCACAAGACTGTCTTCCCCCGCAGACACCTCATGCCAGCAGTGGAGAGTGGGGATTGGGGATCAGGACTTGTGTACAGCTTTTCACCCCTACTCCTGCTGCCCAGGCGCTGGAAATGATCAGGAAAGTCTAGGTCCAAGTCACTGTGGTGGCTTTGAACTAAGCAAGAAGTGTGGATTACCTGGAACGTCTGACCATGAGCACGTCCACTAATTCAGTTGCCTCATCAGGAGGTCCATCTATCACATCAGCAGGGTTAGTCTTGCACTTGAGCCTGCACAACCTCCACCTTTGTAGATTGAGTTGTGACCATTGGCATCCTTTGACTGTCCTTGTTGTTATCCTGTCAACCAGGCATCCATCTATCAAATCTGTTCACTCAGTACTTTGGGAAATGTTATTGCCTGGTGTTCCTCTTGATATAGGACATCAAAATGAAGGTGGTGGATGGAATACCTGAATTTATCCCAGTCGCTGGCAGTCGTTCAGGCGATATCTCAGTCTATTATTTTTCACCCACTATGCACCTTCAGTTTGGCTACAGCCATATGCAAACCTGTCCTGAGCCTGCTAAACAGGTAACAGTTCAGCCTGAACTGCCAGGCCAGGTCTTCCCTGAACCAGAACACAAGCAATCCAGGTCTGGTTCTGCCCTTTTTAGGGATTTCAGTCAGGTGTAGCTTGTTTCTAGTGCCACAGCGAGCACAGGACCACATCTGAGCGTACCTGCCACACTCTCGTCATCAAAAACAAGATGATGTATGGAATGCTTGAATTAATCTCAGCCACTAGCAATCTCTCAGGCTGCATCTTAATTCATCTTTTTTTCATCCGCCATGCTGCCTCATTTTGGAAGCCGCATCATGCAAACAAGTTGTGACTCAGGCCAGTGGGAACAGTCCAGCCAATGCTGCCAGTCAGGTACACCCAGAACACAAGCAACCCAGGGCTGGTTTCACCCTTGTTAAGGATTATCAGCCAGGTTGTGATACGGTGAGAGCAGGACTCACATCTGGACATACCCATTAAACTTAGGGCATCAAAAATAAGGTGATGGATGAAATGCTTAAAGTGATCTCTGTCACTGGCAGTTGCTTTGGGCTGCATCCAAATCCAGCTTTTTTCACCCACCTTCCCACCTAAGTTTAGACCCACTCATATTCCAACGAGTCTTGACCCTGCCCTGAAGGGAACAGGTCAAGTCCTCTCTGAACCAGAACACAAACAACCCAGGTCCCATATTGCCCTTTTTAGGGCTCAACAGTCAGGTAAGACAGTTCCAGTGGTGCGGTGAGCACAGGACACATGTCTGGGTAGGCCATTGGTTAGACTAATTACAAGCATTCCTCCCATCACCTTTTGTATGTTCCTTGTAACACATACCATCCCTGAATGCACAATTATCAGATGTCCTCCCAGTTTGTCTTTATCCCTGCAAAGCCTTGCTGTGGCAACAGTTCACTGTTACCTGTCTGTATTCTTACGTTTACATGATTAGTCATCCCTCTTCAAGTCACCTGTTGTAATGTGTTTTTAGAAGGGCCTGATCCACGTTCCAGCTTACACTATTTGGGATGCTGTAATGTGACCATAATTTGGTGCTCTTACCTGATGTGCACTCCCTGAAAACCAATGCACAGATGTCCTCTGTGCCTACTTACCTTCAAAATAAGCATTCTTCATTGCCATAACATCGGCTAGGCGAGTGAGTGAACTTCAGGCATTGGCATCAAAACCACCTTGTACATCCTTCTTCTTGGCTAAATTGGTAGTCACTGGTTTAGGAGAACCAGAAAACAGCCCACACAAGGCTTTGCCAGCACATTCAGCCAGAGGGAAGGTTGCTTCCATGTGGGGTGACCGTATTTGACATCTGTTAGGTGACGACGTGGGCGTCCCTCCACACGTTCACGAAGCACTACTGCCTAAATAGCCATGTCTGGTAGGATAGGCACTTTTCTCAATTTGTTATACAGGGTTTACTGGTCAGAGACACTCCACAGACTCTCCTCCTGGTGAGTCACTACTTTGGTATTGATTCACAAGTTGAGGTATCTGTGGATAGAAGTTCCAAAGAACAGTTTACCTACTTTTGGTATCACCATTTCTGGTGGCGCGTCTAACCACAAATTCCTCAGCGACCCACCCTCCTCCCCGTACTGTGGAATGGACTCATGTAGTCCACTAAAATAATTCCAACCTGTAAGTCACCATACTGCTATATTCTGATTACAGTGGCTCTGTGTCCGTCGGTGCCTATGAGGAGCACAAATAAAATGACAGCGCCCTGAGCTGGAATAGATAGATGGGCTCCAATGTTGTCTGAGGCGGGATATACCTGATGCGGAGCTGCACAACCCCATCTGTCGACCTGGAAGGGAATTGCTACCAACATTTCTGGATCCACTCTGGTACCTAGGGAAATTCACAAGGCAAGGAATCTGTGATTAGATAGTCTTTACCAGAAGATGCGTTAATTAGCTTGTTCTTCTCCATCCCTGTATTCTTCAGTCTAAACAATCGAACAGAGCGGGAGACTGTGTCAGAACCTTCTAAGAAGCCATGGCTTATTAGGGTGGTTAACACTATCTCCCAGAATTATACAAAGATTATCTAAAGAAACAGGCAGCATTTACATCAAAACCAACCAGTGCTTGAGAAGGGAATCTGCAAATCAGAATGATAGAGTTGAAGGTTGATGGCAAATTCGGTGACTTTCATGGGAGTGGAGGCCCAGGATCAGGAAGCAGTGTTAGTAGATGAACGGCTATGCGTTTGGCTTTTAGAGATAGACTCTCTCTATTGCCTTGAAGAAGGAGAACTAAACTAATTTCTAGAGCAATTTTGCACACAACAGTTAATGGTTTCTGCTACCAGGTCTACCACTCTATTTAGCCAGGGGTGTCAGAGGGGAGTGAGTTTGGATAGATCTCAAATTAGAAAGGATTGATTCAGCTGGCTAAAAGTTATGACAGTTAAGGGATGGGGAAAAAGTGAGAGAAAAACCAGTAGGTTTAAATGAGTTCTTGTGGGTGAAAGAAAGGATAATCTCAAACGTAGAAACTAAATATAAAGACTTATTGAACTTGCAAGAGTTGGAATTGGTAAGTTCTTAAACTATTCTTAAGAACCTCTTTAAAGCAATTTTAGGAATTATGGGTGCATTTTTGGAAGCAGAAGGAAGAGCTAACTCTGATGTCAAGCTTCTTCTTGTTGGCAGAAATGGAGAGGACTTTAGCGGAGTTGCATTCGCTTTTCTGTCAGAACACTTCTTTTTAGATCTCTGCTCTAGACAGCGTGCATACGCTGTCTCGAAAAGAGACCTGTTGCATGTACTTTATTGCCGTCGGCCCGTCCATAGGCTTACAATTTGCCATTTCCATTGTTGCTCCATTATTCGTTCTCCCCATATGTCCATGGCATGCATGCTTCATGCCTCTTCCAGCGTTTAGCACTCCCTGAGAGCAGTGACCAATTACTGCTAAACATGAGCAGTGGCCATTTTAAGGCATTGTTTGGGGACTACTTTATTTCTTTAACAGCGTTTTTCGTGAGCGCTACTGTTTTTACTGGCACCATTCTTTGTTTCCAGCTCGTGCCTCTATATGCCGCCTCCCCTCAGCTTGCCATGCATGTTTGAGTCTAGTTCTAGTGCTCAGGATCCCTACCCTGCTAGGTCAGCACGGCTCGGCTCTGTTACTCATAGCTCATTCAACTTTCTGCTCACGTAACTCCACCCCTTCCATCAAGTCTCTGGGAGGCTTATGAAGGACAGTAAAGCACTGGTAGTTGATTGATTGCAGCCCTAGAGTTCAGAACTAGATCCATGCCTGCTTGAACTCCTCACATATGGTGGAATTGTGCCTCAAGGGATGGCATCCTAATGTGGGCAGTATGGTAAAAGCTTCTATGAGCTAAGTTCTCCTCCTCCCATTTGAGTGAGAAGTGAATTTTGTCTGCAGCTGGTTTTGAATTTGCATCACTACACACGGTAGTGGGGCGCTTCTTGCTCTGACATTCATAGCTCAACACACTAGCTGCCATCAGGGCACTTAATCTTCCCCATAGTGCCACAGAAAGGACTGTAAGTATTACTACGCAAATATACGCCCATAACACACAGGCACTCCCTTAAAAGTAGTAGCAAGCACATTTGAACACAGACACACATTGCACATCCACAACCTCACAAACATATCGCTAAAAACATTCACATTGACGCCAAAAGCTTGGAGCTCAGCTATTAGTGATATCTATTGGACAATGCTCTGTGCTTGATGAGACCATACAACTGCTTTGCTACATGCCTCAGCTTGGGTTGTTTGATAGGTACTAGTTAATGTTACATAGTGCAGACCCAATTTCATTTTGTGGTTTAATAGTTGGGCCATATTAACATTCTACACTGCGTACCCTGACTGGTATTGAGGTGGGTCTCAACACATTGCAAAGAAAAATATGCCTTAGTAGAGAAGTTGGATATTGGATATCTATTGCACTGGACTCTGGACCTCAGATCTGTGAGGGTCCTAATGCTAACAGTAACCACTACTAATCCGCTTCAACCTCAGTTTGAATGCAGAAGTAGCCATTTGCGCTTAAGGTGCTATAGACCCTTCCTTGGTGTGAGGTGGTGTTCACTGTAAGCAGCATTTGGAGCAAACTGCAATTGTGTTCCAGAGAACTGCAATCCCAACATCAAAGAACTCTGACAATTCTGTGTGTGGAAAGAAGCCATAATAAGAGAATGTACTGTTATTATCCAAAGTGCTCAACTAGTTGGTGTCTCCTTTCCTGACATTCTTTGAGTGTGTGTTTTAGGCTGTTTAATGTCCCTTACCTGTACTGTCAACATTCCTCACAAAGGCAGTGAAATTCTTTGCTGAAACTTCTGACTGTATAATCTACAGCAAAGCCATGATACTTTTGTTGTTTTGTCTTTTGAATGGCTTTGCTTCCCTTGGATAGGACCATACTCTGTAACATCTCAGGGTGTTCTTCAACAGTGACTCACACCTTATTCACACCAAATATTTCTTCCTAGGTTGTTCTAATGCTGACGACAGATCTGGATGGGGATGATGAGAAGGATAAAGGAGCCCTTGATAATCTCCTTTCTCAATTGATTGCAGAGCTATCTATGGACAAGAAGGTGAACAGTAATGGGATTGCTGGCAGTGGTGTGCTCTAGATAATGTGACATGTTTTGCTGAAACTTGAGGGGTAACGTTTTTTTAATTTTTGTAGTTATTTTGTGTGTGGTGGATGGTGGGCCAAGTTCTGTATTCAAATTCTTTGCCTATCCCCTCACTAAGAAGGATGGTCTAATAATATGTTATATTTTATGATTTAAAGAGAGTGGGATCCAGACACCTGACTGCTGTTTTATCCTTTTTTGTGTAGGTCATGGTTTGCAATAGTCCCATGATTAAATTCTTGTGTTTTATTCTGTCATCTCATCTCATGGCTACTTTAATGTATTATTATTGCACTTATTTGTCTTAGCAGGATGTTGCAAAAAAGAATGAGCGAACTGCTCTGAATGAGGTGCATCTGGTGGTTATGAGACTTCTCAGCGTTTTTATGTCGAGAACCAAGTCAGGATCCAAATCTTCCACCTGTGAGGTATAGTATGACACATTGCATCTTCTGTGTGATTTTCCAGACTTGCCATGGGCGTCCAGCTTGCTTGGATTTGTCTGTTTACATACACATGTTCCCCTTTCTTAAGTGGGCACATTGCTTCCCCCATAATGGTTAACAAGCACTTAACATAGGCCCATCATATTAACTGTGCTTTGCAAATCTTCCGATATACATGTTGCTGTCTATCCTAGTCTTAATTTGGGAAGAGCACTATCGTGAGAACCACATCTTGGTATTCATGTGTTGACAGGCTTAGCTCTGTGGTGCATAAAGAGCATTGCTTGTGTAATTTACAACTTAAATGTGTTTTGAGATCCAAAATGATACCTATATGTTAGTGAGCTTCTCTCTTCCTCATTCCAGTTGTTAATCCTCTACATTGTTACTGTAAGATTAGTGTTCAGGGTACAGAATTGCTTTACCGCATAATTAACTTTCAATATATTGTCAATTAGATGTGCAGCTGCAAGATATTCGCATTGTCATAGCGCAGCCAAATATTACTTTCACAAAGTCGAATACTAACACAAATGCTCAAAGCAACTGTGTGAATAGTTATACTGCTGTGGAAGCCAACAGTCTTGTTACTTTCAGCTCTGTGATTTTCATTGCAGTCTTCCTCACTAATATCCAGTGCCACTGCAGCTGCGTTGTTGAACTCTGGCGCTGTAGATTACTGCTTGCATGTCCTGAAATCGTTGCTGGATTACTGGAAGGGCCAACAGGGTGATGAGGAGCCAGTGCCAGCCAGTCAGCTACTGAAACCCCACACTACAGCTTCTCCTCCAGACATGAGTCCTTTCTTCCTGCGACAGTATGTTAAGGTGAGCCCAGGTATCTCCAACAAGGCTAACTGCTTTGATGTGCAGCACTCTTTTTCATTCAGTTTAGTTGGTAAATTGTAGTGCAGCACATATATAGCTTCTAAACTTGTTATACATTTCTAGCCTTTTCTGCTATTGTCTATAAGAATCAATCTCTGTATAGTAACGTCATTATATGGGGCCTTACCAACTTCATTGACTGTTTGAACCTTGAATATTAGACATTCAAAACCGTATAAGTCTGTAGAAAGATTTAAGCAAGGTTTTCACTTACGGTTATGTAGCAGAATCACATCTTTAATCTTGGTTAGTGGTTGTCCTATGAATCCAGATTTACTCTTCTCCTCAGGGCCATGCTGCTGATGTCTTTGAAGCCTACACACAGCTGCTGACAGAAATGGTGCTGCGCTTACCTTACCAGATCAAAAAGATTGCTGATACCAACTCCCGCATTCCACCACCTGTCTTTGACCACTCTTGGTTCTATTTCCTCTCTGAGGTAGGTGTTGTCACTGCCATGAAAAATAATTGGTGAGCATTATTGTGTAATGCAACTTGTCTTTAGTGCTAGAATACCCTTAAACTAGTCTGAGGCATGAAATAATGCCTCAGTAGTGGCCTTTTTTAGAAAAGCAATAGAAATTCATTTCAATCTGTATTCCTCGTTTCCGTGTGTGGGCCAGGTATCCTTTTTAATCTTCAGCTGTTAGTTTTCACACAGCAATGGTTCTTTCTACCATCATTAGTTCTGTCCAGGGCTGACAAATTCATCTGTAAAAAGTAGGTATTTCCAGTGGTGGTAGACTGTGTCATATTTTGGTGGAAGTATTGCCAGTGACAGCACTATACTTGCATCGTTCAATTCGGGGATCTGTAACTCTCAGCCTACTAGTGCTATTCTATAGTTTTTAATCTCTTTCATTGATGGCTGTCATCCTAATTAAAGATACTAACCAATCTTATCTGCTTTGACTTTCTAGTACTTGATGATACAACAGACACCTTTTGTACGCCGGCAAGTTCGCAAACTACTGCTCTTTATCTGTGGCTCAAAAGAGAAGTACCGGCAGCTACGAGACCTCCACACCTTGGATTCTCATGTTCGAGGAATCAAGAAACTCTTGGAGGAGCAGGGAATATTTCTGCGTGCTGGTGTGGTGACAGCCAGCTCTGGCTCTGCTTTGCAATATGACACACTCATCAATCTGGTAAGAGGTGATGGAGTTGAAAAGAGAATGAAGGGAAACCAAGACTATCTTTACATTCGATTGGTGTCAGGAAACAGAAATAATGTCCAATACTTTACTGTTTTAATCTGTTGAAGTATGTTGAGTGGGAGAGATGCAAATCTTCAAGTGAAATGTACTCAAATTAGGTTTTTTGTGCATAAATAAGCAAGCACCCACTGAAAGATTAGCAATTATTCTTCCCCCTTATGTCCTGTAAGGAAAGGTTGATTTAAAAAAATTATGTTTACACTTTACCGAAGGTTATTTTGGATTTATGTTAGATTGTATGCTAATGTTTTTCACTGGCTTCAAGTTTTCACCATGGAGGCACATTTTTATGAGCTGGTTTGCAGAAGATGTTTCCTTTACTTAAAACTTGAAAAGGGACAGCACTATTAAGATACCCAGTGTTATAGTATGTTGAAGTTGATTGGAAGGGCCAGGCAAAGATTAGTTAAACAATCTCCAGGTAGACTGATAGATGCCTTTACTAGTAATATAGGTTTTCAAAGTAGCCTGTGCTTGAAAGCCCTGACGTTTATCCAGCACTATGATTAGGCATCTGAATTGGAACTCTTGAAATTGAAGGGTATTCATAGTCCAATGCTTATCATTTGATACTTCTGTCAGGGATTATTCAAGTGAAGCAAATCTATGAAAAGGAATGTTGTGATTCTGTGTAAAAGATTATCTTGTATGAACACTGATGCATTTGTCTATACATATGCTACTTGCCTTTTAAACTCTTATTGAAAATCTGCATCAAGCAACACAATAAGAGTGGTATCTTTGTATCTGCAGTTGATCCATCACAAGGCTTACCTGCTGTATTTGGGAAACTTCATCCAGTGGGTTTATGCCATTTATTTATTTACCAGGTTTGCATAACTATAGGCAAATAGTGTCTAGCAAACCAGTGTATAGCACCTGACATTCAAACCAGCCTCAGCTATGTGTGTTCCTTTTGACTGATTTGTTACACTGTCTATGTTCTCTATTGTTATGGAAGCATTACATGTTCCTTAGCATGTGTTACCTGATGTGCAATGTGGTCTCATCAAGGTTTGTAACAATTACATATAATGAAAAAAGCCTAACATACACTGTGGCCTAGCATGAGTCCCCTGTATTTAAATCATAATACACAAGGCAGTGCCTGCTCCATGTTGCTAGTAGGATTGTTTGACTTGGGGACCAAGTCTTATTTTGGGGTGGGTGTACTGGAATTAGCATCAGGACATGGCAGAAAAGCGTGAAGAAGGTTCCAGATATCTTTTGGACTGAACCTATTTGAGAACATTGCCACATCTGCAACAAGGTTTACTGCTTGTTGCAGGAGAATTCTGGAGAGGATAGAGGTGAGTTATGTCTCCAGTGTATATCCACATGTCTTTTAACTAGGAGGGCTGCAGTATTTTCTGTATAGTGTTAATACGCAGTCACCAAGAGAAATACTTTTGTTACTCCAGTATTGGAACTTTCATAGATCCCCCGTCGTCGAGGTGGGAGCCCCAGGGTACATCAAAACAGCAATATATAAAAGCTACTGCAATGAAAAAAGGCCCAAAGGCTTTCACTTTAGTAGCCTATCTTTATCTCTATGAGCAAAAAGGACCAAAACAAGCCCCAGCCAATCAGGCTTCCCCTCCCTCTAGAGCCCTCCTGAGAAAAGCTCCCTTCCCTCAGATTTTCTACCATACGTCGTGCTAGGGAGTCTCCATTGAGCTCTGCTCAGTCAAATCTCCAGAGAAGCTTATCGCTACTGTTTTTTCTTCATAAAAAAGAGGATTTCTTCAGCAAATAAGGTGTCATCTTCTTACTTTTGTTAAAGGAGCTCTATTTTGACAAAATTCAGCATGTCAGATAAGGCAAAGAAAAGTATTTTCAGAGCCTGTGAGACTTGTGGGAAAAAAATACTTCACTTTGAAGACCCACACAAGGACTGCATTTATTGCCTCTATTCTGACCATGTAGCCAAAGACTGCAAGGTTTGCAGGACCTTTTCCAACAAAACCTTCAAAGACAGAGAGGGTAGGCTACTGATTTGGCTCCAGAACTTGAAATCCAGATCAAACCCAGTGTCTGGTTCTGACAGTGAGGAATCTTCATCCTCCTCAAAGTTACAGAAAAGAGGAAGATCTCAAGCCCATCTTTGAGGATCTACCTAGAAAGGGTCATAAAAAGACCAAACAGGTGTCTTCTAAAGCTGGCAGTCCTTCCATTTCTCCTCACAGGAGTTCTGTTTCATCTAAAAGACACTCTAAAGAACGTTCTGTCTCCTCAGAACGCAGCAAAAGAGCCTTGTCTGAGCTTCCTGCGGTAAAACATGTCTTTAAGAAGCCGTCTGAAAAATCTGTGATATTGTCGACGAGAGCACCGTCGACAGTGGTGTCTAAAGGTGTCTTTACAGCCTCGTTGTTGACTGCGATAACATCTACTGTTTCTACAGCGGCTTCTTCCTCAATGACAATCATTTCGAAGACGTCCTCGTCTACGGCGTTTGTGGTCACTTCGTCCATCGCCTCTCCTCCGACGCTGGTGCTGTTGAGACTGTCTACGATGATACTACCGTTGTCGGCTTCCTCGTCTACGAGATTTTCTCCATAATCAGTGATGTCTCCATCGACGATCCCGTCGGCGCTGCCGTCGACGATGCTGATACCGTCTACGATGCCATCCACGTTGCCGTCTACGATGCCATCCATGTTGCCACCGACGATACCGTCTACGAGAGTTAAAGGACATAGGAAGTCTGATTTCCTTTCACCATTGGTGACATCTCCAAGTAGAGTATCAGCATTGGTACCTACACATCTATTGGAGCAAGAAGATTCAGATGATGAAGGTCCTTTTGGGATTGCTCATAGCCCATCAGAATTGCATGTCAAGTGCCAGGATCTAGAGGAAGACATGCAGCCTGATCCCCACTCATATTATCCACAACCGCACCAGTATCCATATCAGTAGCAGATGGTTTCTTTGCCAGGATCGCTCATAGCTGACTTGCAGCTGATGTTGGATGACTGTAGAAGGCTGTTTCCACCAGCTGGGTCGGAGGTACAGCAACCTTCTATCATGCCCTCTGTGCCACTTCCTTCCACTCCGGTTTATCCAGGGGTCCAGCCATTGCATGTGCCACCACAGACGCCAGCTTCAATCCCTACTCAGGAACTGTCCTCCTCTGATGACAGAGAGGAGGGAGAATTGCCGGATGTCTTAACAGAGTGGGATGATTATCAGATTCCTACTCAGTCCTCACCCTCCCCGGTTCCTGTGGATTCCCCTCCTGGTGACATTGGTGATTTTCACAACTTGCTAGAAAAAGCTGCAAAGAGGTTTGAGCTGCTCTTGCCCACGAAGCAGATGGACTGCTTCTTGTATGATTTCAAGGAACCATTTCAGAAAAGTGTAAAATCCATGCCAATTGTGGACTATATTTGGGATGAGGGCATCACGGTAATGAAGAACCCGGCACAGTCCCCCCTATTCTACCTCGCCTTGACAAAAAATATAAGGCACCTGAAGACTCTCCGGCCTGCCTTACGAGCCACCCCAAACTAGATTCAGTTATTGCCCCGACGGCACTGCGTAGATCCAGGAACCCTTCAGCGCCAATCTCTGCCCCACCGGACAAGGAGGGTAGGAGGCTTGATAATATAGGCAAACATTTTTCTTTGATGGCTTAGCTTATAATAAGAGCTTCTAATTCTTTGGCTATCATAGACCGGTATGATAGACAGCTGAGGGCGGACATTGCGCCCTATCTGGATCAACTGCCAGAAGATTCTAAATTGGAAGCCAAGAAAGTCTTGCAAGAAGGAGAGGTCTTCTGCCGAAGTCATAAACTGTGCTATGGATATCGCCACCACAGCTTTCTGACAGATGGCAGGTGCTGCGGTTCTCAGAAGGCAGGGTTGGCTCCGGGTGACTTCGTTTAGACCCGAATTTCAAAACAAAATTCGGGACCTTCCTTTTGATGGTGAAGCCCTATTCAGGAAGCACATTGATGATGCGCTTCAGTCAATAAAGACACTGCCAGGTCCCTTATCACCCTACAGTTTAAAAGACAACCTTTTCGGGGAGCTTGAGGCTGGGCGTATTCATCGTATAGACCAGGCTTCCAACAGTATAGATACCCCTCTGTCTCTGCTGCATCTCATTCCTTTCTCCCCCAGTTCCAACAGAGAATGCCTCCGCAAGCGGCTTATTCGAGATCTTCACAGAGGACAAGCCGGAAGGCAAGCGAAAGATACAGGCCGTAGGCAATGACTTTCTGCCGTCTCCGGCTACAAACCTTCCTTTGGATGCAAAACTAGAGGGAAGGATTTCCCTTTACTTTCACAATTGGCAAAAGATAACATCAGACAAATGGGTCCTACATATCATTCAATTTGGCCATACTTTGGAATTCCTGCAGTACCTTCCTGCAACACCTCCCCTCCCTCGAAAGGTGAAACACTTGCATCTGCTCAAGCAGGAAGTTGAGTCCATGCTCCTCGAGGGAGCTATAGAAAGGGTTCCACATCAAGACAGAAGAAAGGGTTACTACTCCTGATTCTTCCTAGTTCAAAAGAAGCGGAAAAGATGGCGTCCAATCTTAGACCTCAGGGATCTCAATACTTATCTCAAGAAACAATCATTCCGTATGATCACCCTATCAGACATTCTGTCCCTTCTAAATCCGGGAGATTACATGCCCACCCTCGATTTGTAGGATGCATATTTCCATATCCCTATTCACCCTTCCCACAAAGTACCTCAGATTAGTAGTAGCCGGATACCATTTCCAGTTCAGTCTTACCCTTCGGCCTGAAATCGGCCCCCAGAATCTTTACCAAATGCTTGGCTCCAGTGGCAGCTTTCCTCAGAAGGCAGAACCATCAAGTATTCCCGTATCTGGACAATTGGTTGGTCAAGGTCAGATCCAGGTCTCAGGCGCGGAAGTCCACAAGTGCTTGCATCGAGTTGTTCACGAACCTGGGTTTAACGGTCAACTGCGAAAAGTCAGCATTCCAGCCCTTAAAGAGGAGAACTTTTCTAGGGGCAATACTATACACTTCCATCAACAATGCAGCTCCTACAGAGGACAGACTGAGAAAGCTCATATCCCTCGCGAGGTGCTTACAAAAAAGAAAGTATGTTTCAGTTTGCCTCTTCAAGTCCCTGTCAGGGATGATGTCCTGCATTCCACTGGTACCTTTCTGTCTTCTCAGAATGAGGCCCCTACAGGAGCTGCTAGATCTTCAGTGGACGCAATCCAGGGGGTCTTTCAACGATATCATCAGAATAAGCCCATGATATCACCTCTAGCTTGGTGGACTCAGGAGTCTCACTTAGCGAGGAGAACATTCTTTTCTTCCCCAACAAGCTCCTTGGGTGATAACTACAGTCCTTCTCTCAAGGGATGGGGTGCCTTCCTCCAGCACCTACGAGTCAGGGGCAAATGGAAGCCACATCAGAAGGTCTTTCACATCAATTACCTCGAATTGAAAGCTGTTCGACTTGCGCTTTGCACTTTTCTTCCAAAAATAAAAGGTTCATCAGTACTCAACCGGATGGACAACACTACAACAATGCATTATATCAGCAGGGAGGAACCAGGTCTCTGCTCTTATCAAGAGAATCTCCGTGCTTTTGGGAATGGTCTATCAGCCACAACATAAACCTTTTAGCGGAACATGTCCCAGGCGTACAGAACATCATTGCAGATTCTCTGAGCAGATCCCGATCGTCCAACCACGATTGGGAGTTGGATCAAGGAGTCTTCGATCAAGTCTTCTCCCTATGGGGAAAACCGAACCTGGATATCTTCGCCAACCCTCAGAATGCGAAATGCCGATTCTTCGCAAGTTGTAATTAACATCGGGTCTCTGGGGAGAATGCGTTTTCCATGGAATGGTCAGGAATTTATGCTTACGCTTTTTCTCCCATTCCCCTGATACCAAGAGTTCTGGCGACAATGAACATCGAACGCTGCAAGCTCGTTCTGATTGCTACGGCATGGCCTAGTCAGTTTTGGTACACAGAACTCCTTCACCTCTCACAGAACCGCAGCATCCCTCTACCAGTGATGCCCTCCCTGCTAACAATGAACGAGGGCCAAGTTCTCCACCCGGGTCCGGCTTTGCTTCACTTGAAAGCCTGGATCCTGAACACCATGAGTTTGCGCATCTAGATATACCTTTGGATTGTCGAGCCATCCTCGCCAGGGCTGCAGCTCAGAGTACCAGCAAATGTTATCGTCTGAAGTGGAGGAGATTTTGTTCATGGTGTGCACAAGTTCAGGTGCATCCCTTTTATTCATCGCTGCAGCAGATACTGCCTTAACTTCTCCTCCTGGCCAGATCAGGTTTGGCTATTTCCGCGATTAAGGTCCACTTGGCAGCGATTTCCCGGTATAGGCGTACAGAGAACGTGACATCTTTGTGGTCTGCAAGGGACATGAAGCTGTTTCTTAGGGGCATTTTCAGGTCTTCCCCCCCAGTTCGACCTCCTCCTCCTCCATCATGGCACCTTAATTTGGTCTTATCTCAATTAATTAAACCACCGTTTGAGCCAATTCACAAGGCGGATTTGAAGTTTCTATCCTGGAATGTCTCTCTCCTTCACGCTCTTACCTCAGCCAGAAGAGTGAGCGAGATTCAGGCATTCACTATCCAGGATTCTTTCTTACAATTAAAAAGAGAACAGGTAATTTTACGAACAATCCCGAAATATATTCCTAAGGGACCGTCAGATTTCCATATAAACCAGCCGGTGGTACTGAAGTCATACTTTCCAAATCCATCAACACCAGCGGAGCAAGCTCTGCATTCATTGGACGTTCAGAGGTGCCTGAAGTTTTCTCTTGACAGAACTAAACAGTTCAGACAATTGAACCACCTTTTTGTGGCTTTTAGTGCTCTACGTAGAGGCCGAGCATTATCCAAGCAGGGGATTACAAGTGGATAGCATCCGCGAATAACTATTGTCATACAGCGGCAGGAAAACCCTTGCAGAATCCAGTGCGTGCACATCCAACAAGGAAAATGGCTGCATCCCTGGGGCTTTTTGCAGGAGTGCCCGTTCAGGACATCTGCAGGGCAGCCACGTGGAAATCAACGCATACTTTTGCTAAGCATTACTGTGTAGTAGAATCTCAGCAAGGTGATATGGCGGTAGGACAAGCGGTTTTACGACATCTTTTCCAGTAACGGTGAGCTGTTGTATTTCTTTATTCCTTCTTTACCGCCAGCCCAGTTTGCTTTGTGCACATTGTATAGATTTGTCTCTTCCTTTAAGGTTGTGATATTTCTTATTTTTTCTACTCAAGGTGACATTCTTTTGTCATGTTTATTGCTTATCTAATATTCTATCTTTCCTACATGATCTCTTTCTTCAAGGTTCCTGCTGATATATGTATGTTAAGGAACTTTATGGATATATGTATATAACTACATCTACAGCTATAGATTGATGCTATACATTGTGCTTCATTACTGCTTGCTATTCTGATTTAAGCATGTGAATCTATGAAAGTTCCATTACTGAAGTAAGAAAATAAGTTACTTGCCTGTAACTGTAGTTCTCCAGTATTGGAATCTTTCTAGTACGTCAACTGTTACCGCTCAATCTCCACGCATGAAGGCGGAGGTTGGACAGGTTCGGGTGCAGAAGCGTCGTCCCCTGTAGCTGCGACAGAAGATCCGCCCGAAGAGGCAGTCTGAGTGGAGGATCGATGGACATGCTTAATAGCTTTTGGATACCACTCTCTTCGATCCTGGTCCGGAGACACCAAGATGACTTGGGCCCGGTCGTTCTTGATTTTCTTGAGAACTCTGGGAAGAAGAGGGATAGGCGGGAAGGCATAAAGGAGGCCTGAATTCCACTCGAGACAAAAGTCGTGTCCGAGCGAGTGCCGCCTTGGAAACTCCAACGCGCAAAACAGCTGACATTGTGTGTTCTCTGCAGAGGCGAACAGATCTAACCAAGGCTCTCCCCACTGCTGAAAGAGACCTTGTGCCACATCCGGATGGAGACGCCATTCATGATCGATGGCTGAGTTCGTCTGCTCTGGCGTTGAGGGTACCCGCCAGATGTAATGCCCTGATGTTCCAGCCAGGTCCAGAAGGGTAGTGCCTCCTGACAAAGGGTCGAGGACCCTACTCCGCCCTGTTTGTTGGACCACATGGCGGTAGTATTGTCCGTGAACACCTGCACCACTTTCTCTTTGAGAGAGGGAAGGAATGCTTTCAACGCAAGCAGATTTATATGGAGCCCAATTCCACCAGAGGCCTCTGATCTCTGCCTCTTCCTTGTTGCCGCCCCAACCCAGAAGTGACGCATCTGTCACTATAGAGTGATCTGTTTGGGGAAGGGAGAGGGATCTGCTGTGGACCTAATTCGGATGCGAAAGCCACCACTGCAGGTCTTTCGCAGTCCCCTCCGAGATCTGGACCATGTCTGAGGGATTCCCCTGATGCTGCGCCCACTGGAACTTCAGGTCTCACTGCAGAGCCCGCATATGCCATCTCGCATGTGTCACTAGCAAGATGCAGGAGGCCATGAGGCCCAGCAGCCTCAGTCAGTCTCACTGAAACCCAAGACCGAGGCTGAAAGATTGGAATCATAGCCTGACTGTCTTGGACTCGCTTTTCGGGAGGATAAGCCTGAAACTGCACTGTGTCCAGAACTGCTCTGATGAAAGGAAGCGTCTGAAAGGGAGTCAGGTGTGACTGTAGCCACGGGAGGAGGAGACAGCATGCCAGCGTCAGGAGAAGTATCCAGACCACTGGTTTCGCCCAAATCCTGTGCCTAGTCCATAGCAGGGTCATCCTGGTATTTATAAGGTTCCAGGGACCCCTCCAATTCCTTCCCATATTCGTACCCATAGGAAAAAGGGTCTGAATCCGACTTGGGGTGAATAGGCCCCACCGAAACCGAAGGTGGCGTCAGCCGACGCCGCTCCGACTCCGGGTCGTTGGAGATAAGAATTGGGTCGACGTTGATAGTTGGCACTACCAACTTTGGGAGCGTCGATAATCGATCCGTTGCCAGCGAAGGTCTCGAAGGTGCGACTGGCGCCAGTGTGGATTCGCGCACAGATTTGGAGGTGACCTCGGGGGCCGAAGCAGAACCCAATGGCCCCTCAGCTGAACCCCTTGGGTCTGAAGGCGCGTATCAGGGTCGGCCCGCCCAAAGATGAGTCGCATGGCCTCGTAAAACTCTTTCAGTTGGGCGGGGGTTGCTCTGGCAAACTCGGAAGTGCGGAGTCGACCCGACGCAGGCTCCGAGGACGAAGGCCTAGTGCATGGACGCTCGTCCCGCGTCACGTTGGGCAAGCGACAGGGCGAAGTCGGAGAGCGACGGGACTTCTTCGTCTTCTTCTTCTTACCTTGACCCAAGGATTTAGAGGAAGAGGAGTGGGCATGACTCCGCAACTGATCCCCAGACCTTCCTCTCGAGCGAGACAGGAACCTACGCAGAGTTGAGTGCCGGGTCACCATTACCTTTAGGGACCGCTCCCTCAAAGCGTTCGGGTGCATGGCCCGACACTCGGAACACGACTTCGGGTCGTGGTCGCGCTCGAGGCACCACAGATAAACGCGATGAGAATCCATCACTGACATTGTCCGATGGCAGTCCTCACAAGCCAAAGTAGTACACAAAAAACTTCGACAAAACGGTCAAATTCGGCCAAAAAATTGCTTTGGGTACCTCTTCTACGGATCAGCACGTGGCACGGAAAGAAAAGAACTGACATCGACATAATCACGGCGACCATGACGCCGCCAACACGCAAGGGTATTGCTCGAAGAAAATCTCCGGATCCAGTCTGACGCCTGGGGGAAAATTCTACGTTAAGGAATCTGCAACAAGAAGTCTCTATCAGATAGAGAGTACACATGCTTAAGAGTGACAAAATCGTTTGAAGAGGGGCCTGAACCCTGGAACCTCAGATTAAAAGTCTGAGAATGATTATTTGTCTGAGCCTATCTGACACATTTAAGAGATGTCATGAAATAGGTCACTGTAATTCTCTAGCAAGGCTGCTAATGTATTCTCTACGGCAGCTGTATTCATGGTGCATCAGCCAGCTTTGCTCGTTTTCTTACTTGGACCATTTCTACCCATGTTTAGGAGGTTGGGAGTAGAAAACCCTTTTGCACATTGCACAGGTGCTGCACAAGGAGATGCCCGTTCAGCTACTGCAATTGGAGCTCTACGGATTGAGGTTTCCAGGCTCACAAACGCTGCAGCTCCTCATGGAGTTTACTTTTCAGTGACAGATGGTTTGTGTAGTGTAAATATGTGGGTGCAGCCAGCACGTGCTCCACGCTCCAGAGCAGGCCGTTTAAGACACACACAGTGCAATAACGATTTGCACAGACTCTCACCTGCTCAGAAACAAACAAAATAGACAAGATGCATTGCAGTGGAAATGTTAAAATGTAGTGACCTATGTCCAGTACAAACCCAAATTACGTCCCCGCACTCACAAAGTCCAGGAAAATGGATCTGGAGTTTGTGGAAGCACCTCTGCTAGTGCAGAGGCTGCCCTCACATATTTATATCTGCACCCTGTACTCTGGGCTGAGAGGGCCTACATAGGGGTGACTTATACTGACCTGGTGTAGTGATCTGTAGTGAAAATGGGTGCATAAACCCATTTCACGCAGACTGCACTGGCAGGCCTGCAGAACCCTTTATATGGACTCCCTATGGGTGGCAGACAAACTGCAGCAGCCCGTAAGGATTCCCTGGTATTCCAATGCCCTGGGTACCTAGGTACCATATACTAGGGACTTACATGGGGGACCAGTATGCCAATTGTGGAAAGAAAAAGGTACAGTAACCAATTTAGAAAGGAAAGAGCATAACCACTGTGTAAGGAAATGCCTCCTTGGCATGGTTTCTCCCCTGACTTTTTGCCTTTTGTTGATGCCAGTTATGATTGAAAGGGTGCTGGGACCCTGCTAACCAGGCCCCAGCACCAGTGTTCTTTCCCTAAACTGTACCTTTGCTTTCACAATTGGAACAGTCCTGGCACCCAGATAAGTCCCTTGTAAATGGTACCCCTGGTACCAAGGGCCCTGATGCCAGTGAAGGTCTCGAAGGGCTGCAGCATGTCTTATGCCACCCTGGCTACCCCTCACTCAGCACATGCACACTGCCTCACAGCTTGTGTGTGCTGGTGGGGAGAAAATGACTAAGTCGACATGGCACTCCCATCAGAGTTCCATGCCAACCTCACACTGCCTGTGGCATAGGTAAATCACCCCTCTAGCAGGCCTTACAGCCCTAAGGCAGGGTGCACTATACCACAGGTGAGGGCATATGTGCATGAGCACTATGCCCCCACAGTGTCTAAGCAAAACCTTAGACATTGTAAGTGCAGGGTAGCCATAAAGAGTATATGGTCTGGGAGTTTGTCAGACATGAACTCCACAGTTCCATAATGGCTACACTGAAAACTGGGAAGTTTGGTATCAAACTTCTCAGCACAATAATTGCACACTGATGCCTGTGTGGGATTTATTGTAAAATACACCCAGCGGGCGTCTTAGATATGCCCCCTGAATACCAGGCCGACTCCTAGTGCTAGGCTGACCAGTTTCTGTCAGCCTGCCACAACCAGACGAGTTTCTGGCCACATGGGGAGAGTGCTTTTGTCACTCTGTGGCCAGGAACAAAGCCTGTACCTGGTGGAGGTGCTTCCCACCTCCCCCTAAAGGAACTGTTACACCTGTCAGTGAGCCTCAAAGGCTCATGCCTTTTGTTACAGCACCGCAGGGCATCCCAGCTATTGCCACTTTTGGCAGCAAGGCTGAAGGATATAATGAGAAAAACAAGGAGTCACCCACTAGTCAGGACTGCCCCTAAGGGCCCCTGAGCTGAGGTGACCCCTGCCTTTAGAAATCCTCCATCTTGAGATTGGAGATTGCCCCCAATAGGATTAGGGATGTGCCCCCCTCCGCTCAGGGAGGAGGCATAAGAGGTTGTAGCCACCCTCCAGGACAGTAGCCATTGGCTGCTGCCCTCCTGGCCTACACACACCCATAAATTCAGTATTTAGGGGCGACCCAGAAACCAGGAAATCAGATTCCTGCAACCTACACAAAGGACTGCTGACCTGAAAGCCCTGCAGAGACGACGGAGACGACAACTGACTTGGCCCCAGCCCTACCAGCCTGTCTCCAGACACAAAGAACCTGCACAGGACTGCCCTGAACCCAAAGGACCAAGAAACTCCCAAGAACAGTGGCACTGTTAAAAAAACAGCAACTTTGCAACTTTTTAGCAGCTTCCAAAGAACTCCCTCTTCCCGCCGGAAGCATGAGACTTCACTCTGCACCCGACGCCCCCGGCTCGAGCTTCAGAGAGCCAACGCTGCAGAGAGGACTCCCAGGTGACTGCGACCTCGTGAGTAACCTGAGACGACCCCCCTGCACCCCACAGCGATGCATGCAGAGAGAATCCAGAGGCTCCCCCCTGACTGTGACTGCCTGGGACAAAGAATACGACGCCTGGACCAAGCACTGCACCTGCAGCACTCCGGACCGAAAGGAACTGAACCCCAGTGCAGGAGTGACCATCAGGCGACCCTCTGCCTAGCCCAGTTGGTAGCTTACCCAAGAAGCCCCCCTGTGCCCTGCCTGCACCGCTAGTGTGATCCCCGGGCCCCTCCATTGGTTTCTACAGGAAACCCGATGCCTGCTAAGCACACAGCACCTGACCGCCACTGAGGGTGTGTTTTGTGTGTGTGCCCACTTGTGTCATTCCCACCACACCCAATCCCCCCCCCCCCCCCCCCTGCTCTAAAAAAACAAACAAAAAAAAACTCTGGTCTGCCCTCCAAAGACCTGTTGGCAGACTAGAACCGGAGCACCCCTATTCTCCATATGCACCTATGTGTTTTTGGGCCCTCCTTTGACGTCTGCACCTGCCCGGCCCTGTGTTGCTGGTGCGGTTCCTTTGGTTGCCTTGAACCCCCAACGGTGGGTTGCCTATGCCCAGGAAACTGAGCTTGTAAGTACCTTACTAACCTGAGAAACTAACCAATACTTACCCCCCCCCCCCCAACCCCTCCAGAGGAACTGTTGATTTTTTCAGTGTCCACTTTTAAAATAGCTTATTGTCATTTTAACCTCTACTGTGTGTACTACCGCATTAATTCAAAGTTCCTTACTTACCTATGTGGAGTTCCTTGCATTGTATATATTTTTCTATATAAAACCTATTGGCCTGGAGTTAAGTCTTTGAGTGTGTGTTCCTCATTTATTGCCTGTTTGTGTACAACAAATGCTTAACACTACCCTCTGATAAGCCTACTGCTAGACCACACTACCACAAAATAGATCATTAGTAATATCTAAGTTCGATGGCATATGTTGCTGCAGATACACATGTTTGGCACAGTCCGCTGCCTGGTGTTGGGCTCGGAGTATTACAAGTTGTTTTTCTTCGAAGAAGTCTTTTTGGTCACGGGACCGAAGGACTCCTCCCTCCTCGGCTCCATTGCGCATGGGCGTCGACTCCATCTTAGATTGTTTTTTTCCGCTGTCGGGTTCGGACGTATTCCTTTTCGCTCCGTGTTTCGGTTCGGAAAGTTAGTCAGAATCTCGGAAGAAAGCGTCGGTATTGTTCCGTTCGGTATCGGGATAGTTAGGTACATCGACACCGATCATCGGAAGACTTTGGGGTAGTTTCGATCCCCCATCGGGGCCTGGTCGGCCCGACCGCGTGCGACATCGAAGCCGATGGAACGGACCCCGTTTCGTTTCTGCCCAAAATGTCACAGTAAGTATCCTTATACAGATCAGCACTTGGTCTGTAACTTGTGCTTGTCCCCCGAGCACAAGGAGGATACCTGTGAAGCCTGTCGAGCCTTCCGGTCCAGAAAAACACTCCGGGACCGAAGAGCCAGGCGTCAACAAATGGCGTCCACGTCGACAAAACAACGTTTCGACGAGGAAGAGGAAACATTCTCGGTTCCGGAATCAGAATCCGGAGACTCCGACGTCGAACAACAGCAACAAACTGTGAGTAAGACGTCGAAAAGTAAATCCATCGACAAACCGAAAGCCCAGGGGACGCCACTGCCAACAGGCCATGGCTCGACCCATAAAACAGGCGACCCGTCGAAGGCGCCGAAAAAGGGCACGCCCATAGCGAAGACACCCGACTCCGGTCGAGGGCCCGCCATGGAGCAACCTCGGAGCCGAGAAAGCGGCTCCGAGAGACAAAAACAAGATACCGGCACCGAAAAACATCGGCACCGAGAATCCATGCCGAAAGGAACAAAAATTCTGTCGGTGCCGAAACCGAAAAAAGATTCTCTCTCGGCGCCGAAAAATACCACACCTTCATCCTACTCAGAGGAACAAGGAATGAGTGGCCAAATGCACAAATTTGGACAAGAGCTCCAAAGTGTAGAATCGGACTACACACAAAAGAGACTGTACATCCAGCACGACACAGGGAAGATATCAACCCTTCCCCCAATCATGAGGAAAAGAAGGATCGGACTTCCAAAGGATGACGCACAACCACAAGCCAAAGTGGTTAAAAAAGTCACGCCTCCGCCCTCTCCACCACAGGCATCGCCGGCACAAACACCGCCACAAATGCACTCACCAGCGCAAACTACCATAAGTCATGACGATCAGGATCAAGACGCTTGGGACCTGTATGACACCCCAGTGCCGGACAATGATCCCGAGTCATACCCCACAAAGCCGTCACCGCCAGAGGACAGTACCTCATACTCGCAACTGGTGGCTAGGGCAGCAGAATTCCACAATGTCCAACTGCATTCCGATCCTATAGAGGATGATTTTTTATTTAACACCCTCTCGGCTACACACAGCCAATATCAATGTCTCCCAATGCTACCAGGGATGTTACGGCACGCAAAACAAATTTTTGAAGAGCCCGTAAAATCAAGAGCCATCACCCCAAGGGTGGATAAGAAATACAAACCACCACCCACAGACCCAGTGTTTATTACTTCGCAGTTACCACCTGACTCCGTGGTAGTAGGGGCAGCTCGCAAGAGAGCAAATTCACATACATCTGGCGACGCCCCACCTCCGGACAAAGAAAGCCGAAAATTTGATGCGGCAGGGAAAAGAGTAGCATCACAGGCAGCCAACCAGTGGCGCATCGCAAATTCACAAGCGCTGCTGGCCAGATATGACCGCGCACACTGGGACGAGATGCAACTTCTCGTAGACCATCTTCCCCAGGAATACCAAAAAAGGGCGCAGCAAATAGTGGAAGAGGGACAAACGATCTCAAACAATCAAATCCGCTCTTCACTAGACGCAGCTGATACTGCAGCAAGAACAGTCAACACTGCTGTCACCATAAGGAGACACGCTTGGCTACGCACTTCAGGCTTCAAACCTGAAATCCAGCAGGCTGTCCTTAATATGCCCTTCAACGAGAAACAACTTTTTGGCTCTGAAGTGGATACAGCCATTGAAAAACTTAAAAAGGACACAGACACGGCCAAGGCCATGGGCGCACTCTACTCCCCGCAGAGCAGAGGCTCTTTCAGAAAAACTCCATTTAGAGGGGGGTTTCGTGGCCAACCCACAGACACCACCAGCCAACAAACAAGAACCACACCATATCAGGGTTCCTTCCAAAGGGGAGGTTTCAGGGGATATCGGGGGGGGTCAATTCCCAAGGAGTAGGGGAAGATTCCAGACTCCAAAAACACCTCCACCTAAACAGTGACTTTCAAGTCACGCAACCCCTTCACTCAACACCAGTGGGGGGAAGACTAAGCCAATTCTACCAATCTTGGCAACAGATTACAACAGACAATTGGGTATTAGCAATAATCCAACATGGCTATTGCATAGAATTCCACAAGTTCCCACCAAACATCCCCCCCCAAAACACGCAAAATGTCACCACAACATTTAGAACTTTTAGGACTAGAAGTTCAAGCACTACTGCAAAAGGATGCAATAGAGTTAGTACCAGTACAACAAAAAAACACAGGAGTTTACTCCCTGTACTTTCTAATTCCAAAAAAAGACAAAACATTAAGACCAATATTAGATCTCAGGACACTAAATACCTACATCATATCGGACCATTTTCACATGGTCACACTACAAGACATCATTCCACTGCTCAAACAGCAAGATTACATGACCACATTAGACCTAAAGCATGCGTACTTTCATATACCAATACACCCTTCTCACAGAAAGTACCTACGGTTCGTATTCAAAGGAATACATTACCAATTCAAGGTGTTGCCATTCGGAATAACAACTGCACCAAGAGTGTTCACAAAATGTCTAGCAGTAGTAGCAGCACACATCAGGAGACAACAGATACATGTGTTCCCTTACCTAGACGATTGGCTAATCAAGACCAACACAGTAAAAAAATGCGCAAACGACACCACATTTGTCATACAAACCCTTCACAAACTGGGGTTTTCCATCAACTATACAAAATCACACCTAGAACCGTGTCAAACACAACAATATCTAGGAGCAACCATCAACACATCAAAAGGAATTGCCACTCCAAGTCCACAAAGAGTGCAGGCATTCCACAAGGTAATAAGTGCTATGTTTCCAAACCAAAAGATACAAGCAAAATTTGTGCTAAAACTTCTAGGCATGATGTCATCATGCATAGCCATTGTCCCAAACGCAAGACTACACATGCGACCCTTACAACAGTGTCTAGCATCACAATGGTCACAAGCACAGGGTCAACTTCAAAATCTGGTGTTGGTAGACCGCCAAACATACCTCTCGCTTCTATGGTGGAACAGCAAAAATGTAAACAAAGGGCGGACATTTCAGGACCCAGTGCCTCAATACGTTATAACAACAGATGCTTCCATGACAGGGTGGGGAGCACACCTCAATCACCACAGCATTCAAGGACAATGGGATATACACGAAACAAAATTTCATATCAATTACCTAGAACTGTTAGCAGTATTTCTAGCGTTAAAAGCCTTCCAACCCATAATAACACACAAATACATTCTTGTCAAAACAGACAACATGACAACAATGTATTATTTAAACAAACAAGGAGGAACACACTCAACACAATTGTGCCTCCTAACACAAAAAATTTGGCAGTGGGCGATTCACAACAACATTCGCCTAATAGCACAATTTATTCCAGGAATACAAAACCAACTAGCAGACAACCTTTCGCGAGACCACCAACAAGTCCACGAATGGGAAATTCACCCCCAAGTTCTGAACAAGTACTTTCAAATTTGGGGAACACCCCAGATAGATTTGTTCGCAACAAAAGAAAACTCAAAATGCCAAAACTTCGCATCCAGGTACCCACACCGCGAATCACAAGGCAATGCTCTATGGATGAGTTGGTCAGGGATATTTGCGTACGCTTTTCCCCCTCTCCCTCTCCTTCCATATCTAGTAAACAAGTTGAGTCAAAACCAACTCAAACTCATACTGATAGCACCCACATGGGCAAGACAACCTTGGTATACAACTCTACTAGACCTTTCACTAGTACCGCATGTCAAACTACCCAACAGGCCAGATCTGTTAACACAACACAAACAACAGATCAGGCATCCAAACCCAGCATCATTGAATCTGGCAATTTGGCTCCTGAAATCCTAGAATTCGGACACTTAGACCTCACACAAGAATGCATGGAGGTCATAAAACAAGCTAGAAAACCTTCCACTAGACACTGCTATGCATCTAAGTGGAAAAGATTTGTTTACTACTGCCATGCCAATCAAATACAACCATTACATGCCTCTACTAAAGACATAGTAGGATACTTACTACATTTGCAAAAAGCAAATCTCGCTTTTTCATCTATAAAAATACACCTCGCAGCAATATCTGCTTACCTACAAACTACTCATTCATCGTCTCTATTTAGAATACCAGTTATTAAAGCATTCATGGAAGGGCTAAAAAGAATTATACCACCAAGAACACCACCAGTTCCTTCATGGAATCTTAACATCGTCTTAACAAGACTCATGGGTCCACCTTTCGAACCCATGCATTCCTGTGAAATGCAATATCTAACCTGGAAGGTCGCATTTCTCATTGCAATCACATCCCTCAGAAGAGTAAGTGAAATACAGGCATTTACCATACAGGAACCATTTATTCAAATACACAACAATAAAATAGTTCTAAGAACAAATCCAAAATTTCTGCCAAAAGTAATCTCATCATTCCATTTAAATCAAACAGTAGAATTGCCAGTGTTCTTCCCACAACCAAATTCTGTGGCTGAAAGGGCACTACATACATTAGACATCAAAAGAGCACTAATGTATTACATTGACAGAACAAAGCTAATCAGGAAAACAAAACAACTGTTCATAGCTTTTCAAAAACCACACATAGGAAATCCAATCTCTAAACAAGGCATTGCTAGATGGATAGTCAGATGTATTCAAACATGCTATCTTAAAGCCAAAAGAGAATTGCCTATTACACCAAAGGCACACTCAACCAGAAAGAAAGGTGCTACAATGGCCTTTCTAGGAAACATTCCTATGAGCGAAATATGTAAGGCTGCAACCTGGTCTACGCCTCATACGTTTACTAAACACTACTGTGTAGACGTACTAAATGCACAACAAGCTACAGTGGGCCAAGCTGTACTAAGAACATTATTCCAAACTACTTCAACTCCTACAGGCTAAACCACCGCTTTTAGGGGAGGTAACTGCTTTATAGTCTATGCCAAACATGTGTATCTGCAGCAACATATGCCATTGAACTGAAAATGTCACTTACCCAGTGTACATCTGTTCGTGGCATTAGTCGCTGCAGATTCACATGTACCCTCCCACCTCCCCGGGAAGCCTGTAGCCGTTTAGAAGTAGATCATAAATCTTAAACATCTGAACATTTGTAAATAATTATTAGAAACTCTTAACGTACATACATATTCACTCCATTGCATGGGCACTATTTATACCAAACAACTCCATCCTCACCCTCTGCGGGGAAAACAATCTAAGATGGAGTCGACGCCCATGCGCAATGGAGCCGAGGAGGGAGGAGTCCTTCGGTCCCGTGACCAAAAAGACTTCTTCGAAGAAAAACAACTTGTAATACTCCGAGCCCAACACCAGGCAGCGGACTGTGCCAAACATGTGAATCTGCAGCGACTAATGCCACGAACAGATGTACACTGGGTAAGTGACATTTTCATTTTGCCACTATCAACCTCTAAGGAGAACCCTTGGACTCTGTGCACACTATCTTTCACTTTGAGATAGTATATACAGAGCCAACTTCCTACACACTGGGTTCCTGGATAGCAGAATCCCAGTGGACACAGTCAAACACACGTACAACAGGCAGAAAATGGGGGTAACCATGCCAAGAAAGAGAGGGCACTTTCCGACACAGACTCTGGGCACTCTGTGGTTGATCAGACTGCCTGATATGAATACTGTTAGAAGATTTTAAAGTCACAGGCGGCATCCTTTGATTTTTAGGTTGAACCTCATTCTGTGCTGTTGGTTATTCACTAAAGTTCTTGCTTAGGTTTTGTGTGGCCTAAAAGCTCTGGTGCGAGTTTTAGTATTAGTTCTTTAGCAGGCCTCTGTTTGTCTACTGCAAGATGCACAAGAAGATGAGGGAAAGGAAAATGACAGAAAGATAGCCCTGTAGTTTTTGAACGTCAAACTGGTACTGTCGGACTCTACTTTCCAACCAGTAGAGGGAGTTTAATTTCAGTCAAGTGAAACAGTGCAATGATAGAACCTTCCGTTGCACCTCTTGAGATTCTGGTTGACTGAGGATTTGTTTCCAGCTACGCATTATTTACCTCCTACAGTCACCTACCTTTGCACCAGATGATCAGATCTCCCCTGAGTATTCCTTTTCTCTTTTAACAAGTCTCCAGGCTATCTTTTGTGATATGTTCGTTTCTCCATATCTTGTTTACAAAAGCATTATAAATGCAAGTTACTTTTAACTTTCTTATCAACAGTATTTAAGAGAGAGTTCACAACTCCATCATTGTTGTAAAAATGTAAAAAAAACTTTTGAGACTATTTTGCCACATTTTATACAGAGCTGGAGATGAAGTGAAGAACATTTACAAGGATATCTATCCCCCTGAGACAGACCCTACCACTGTGATGCCCTTCTAAGTTGGCAGAGTTTTTTTTCTACCAGAGGGTACTAAAGAATTCTTTTTGGGGGCTTCCAGATCTGTAAAATGGTCCTTATAGCACCTGCAAATCAACAAAGATGTGGTAGAGGGACAGTCAAGATTTTGAACGGTTTAGACAGTATACTCATTATACTCAGTATATTTCATTGGCATCTTCTGCTGTTGGAAATACAGCACTTGGAGAGATGGGTGCTAAATCCCATTATCTCAAACTAAAAAATTGATGATGACATTTTTCATAGACTTTTAACGGTTTTTAAGTGCGGACAGTCTCCTAAAGAGATGTCAAGTTCTGTCTCCAATACTGATGTCATCCGTGAAAGGATGTGCATGATGTTTATTTTGTTTTATAATCTCACTCACTTTAGAATGGTAAATTTCTAAAGATATGCCCCTTTGAGGCTGAGGGACAGACTGTGTTTACTCGCATAGAGATTCAAAGCATCTTCTTGATTTACCTCTTATAAATGGATGAAAGAGCATGATGACTCTAACTTTCGTGTAACCAGGTACAGCCTTGTCTTTTATTTGTAAGGTTTATCAGAATTCTGTGTTTTTCATAAGCTCTTCAACTTTTGAGTACTCTCCCAGCTGTCTGACTGGATCTGGAAAATCTTCTGCAATACCCTTATGGACTAACAGCTCCATGACGACTTCACTCTGCGCCAGCTGTGACGTGCATAAGCTTATGTAGGTGCCACCCATGCTGACAGCAGTTCCTTTCTTTACGTGCCAACAGACATGGATCTGGAGCCACCCTTTGTCTCATCGCAATGCTCCTACAACAAAATTCTCCCCAAAAAGTGTGCTTGGGAAATGTCACCTCCAGGATCTACAGGGTTTTAACCCTGTGAGGACTGGCGCAATCAAATGTTTTTTTTTCTCTGGCTTCTGGGATCGGACCGGAATTCCGAGGATTGCGGTGACTGTGCCATGATGCACCCCCTAAGCTCTTGAGGACAAGTAGTATTAGGGCCTTCAAGGTACCAGTGGCCTCCTACATCCTGCTTGGCAAGCACACCAGATGCAGGCACTGCAATGGGATCTGAAGTTCCAGTGGACACAAGACCAGGGGGATCTTTCTCATTTTGTAAGATTTCAGAGGAGACTGCAAATGATCTGCAGGGGTGGTTGCCATACCATAATTGGGTCTGCTGCAGACCCATCTGCTTACGCAACATAGGAGCGTACAGTGGTGATGATGCATCACTTCTGGGTAGGCATGGCCCTCAGTGAGAGTTGGAGGTCAGAGACTTCTGGTCTCTGATGGAGGCCTGACTTAATAGCAGCCTTCTGGAGCTTAGAGCCGTCCTCTCGGTGTTAAAAGCCTTCATGCCTTCTATCAAAGGGAAGCCGAGGCAGGTGCTCGTGGACAACACCTTCCCCATGTGGTGCTGCAACAATCAGGGCGGATGGAATCGTGGACCCTTTGCCAGGCGGCTTAGTGCATTGAGACAAGGCTAGACCACCAAGGAATTCTCCTAGTGACCACCTGGTTGGTTCGCTAAACTTCAAAGGGGACAAACTAAACCATTAACATTTTGCAGGTCCCTCTTATGCCTGGAGGTGGTGCTCCATTTAAAAAAAAATAATAATAATTCAAATGGGAAAAGCGCTGGCTCAACCTTTTTGCCACTGTGAGAACACGCAATGTCAGCACTTCCAAGCCTTGGAATTTCTAAGGAGCCTCTTGTATGGAGACACATTCCACGTAGAGTAGAACTCCTGACTCTTGTAGACTTTTCCATCGATACCTCTCCTGCCCAAAGTTCTGAAGAAGTTCAGGACACACCAGGCCCAAATTATCCTATTGGCCCCAGATGACGTGCAAAAAGTATGGTATCCTGATATCATGAGCGTTCCTCCTCTGATCAGACTGCCTCTTCCAGAAGTTCTCCTGTCATAGCAGCAGGGCACTGCACCCGAATCTGTACTACCTACAGCTCCATGCTTGGACGCTGAGTGGCGACACTTAAGTGCTTTCGATCTTCCCTCTAAAGTTGTGAATGTTATCTTGTCAAACAAGTATCGCTCAAGCAAATCTGTATACGCCTGCCACTGGTATAAGTTTGTGGCCTGTTGTGCTGATTTACAGCCACACTCCAGGCCAAACTTTCCCAAATTCTGTTGTTTTTGTTGTCCCTCAACATGCAAGGCCTTGCTTTGGGCACTGTTAAACGATACCTATCTGCTCATTTGGCCTTCTTGTGTTTGCTAGGCCATCCGCCATTATTTAAACCACCTGTTAAGATGCGGTTCCTTAAAGGGTTACAACGTATGTTTCCCCTTACTGTTTATTATGCCCTAATGCAACCATGCCTGCCACATGTGTGCCCCTTTCGAGCCCCTCCACAGTTCTTTCAGGCTTTTTACCTTCAAGAGTCTTTCTTGTCGCTATAACATCAATGCAACGGGTTAGCGAGCTGTAGGCCTTTTCTGTTAACCTGCCGTGCACTACGTTCTACCTGGACATACTGGGTTTTCAGACTCCACCTCCATCCTGCCAAGGTAGTGACTCCCTTTGATATTGCTTAGAATATCTGCCTTCCAATCTTCCCACACCCCTCTTATGAGAGACTTCACTGGTTAGACCTGAAAAGGGCTTCCAGCTTCTACATCAATTGCACCAAAGAACACTGGGTTGCTGATCAGCTCCTTATCACTTTCACTTGTGCAAAGAAAAGGACAATGCTGGCACGTAGGAGTACCCCTAAAGGTTTTTTGGAATCCACTCTAATGCCTAGAAAATAGTTAAAAGGTGAGGAATCTGCAGTTAGTCTGCCAGAAAGATTTTTACTGAAGGTTAGTAACTTATTTGGCTTCGAACTATTGGCTTATCTTATTTTATTTTATTTAACAATTACCTCGTTTTGCTCATCTAAGGAATCTTTTTGCAACCTGAATTTTTCCAAAGTTCTTAGATACTTCTGGGGTAGAACATATGCCTTTTAGAAGACCAGTACTCTTCATCTCAGGCAATAAAGAAGCCAAGGTACAGTTTCCAGCTGGATATGCTCAATGACATTGATGGCTTAAGACACCAGAGGAATTCATCCACTTCCTAGACAATTCTTACATTCTCCCAGATGTAATTTAGCCGCTGGGGCCTTAGAGGCATGTTGCCAGTGCAGAAATTTGTTGGGCATTTCATTGCACTGTTGTTTATACACTTTGTAAACAAGAATAACTCACCCGATGCTTCTTGTTGTATAGAGGAAACCTTTGGCAAGGAGGGTTTCTTGGCCCTGTTGGCTTGAAATTTGTTCCTGCATGTGCGGTCTCTCCAACAAGACTTTCAAGTTTCTGGAATCAGATTACAAACAAGTGGAAATGAAGGTGAAATAAGAATGACAGAGTGAGGAAAAAATGCATTGCTTTCATTGATGTCTGTCCTTCAGAGCATCTTCCCAGCTATTCCCTTGTTGCGCATGTCTTTCATGATGTATGGAACTGGGTGGGGACGGTTGGTGATCTGGGTTGCAAGGGGGACACTTGTGCTGGGTGCCTTAAGTAAAATGTTTGTAGTGGCTGTTTTTTGAGGAACTTCAGTGTCAGGGGCATTAAATAAGCTGTGAAGCAGGCAGAGTAAAAACAAAGCGCAAAGGAATCAAGGTGAAGTTAGTTTTTTCCTAGTTGTTTTTTCACAGTTACTGCACAGAAATAAATCTTCATCTGTTAAACATTTAAGCTCTGCATTGTACCTTGTCTCAGGATACTTTCTTCTCTAGTAAACCTCTCCCTAAGAAATAAACATTGCTGCCAAGTTCCATGGGTTCTCCGTTTGAGCACATGCATAAGCCTGAACTTCACCATCTCTTGTGAAAGGCATTTTTCTGAATAGTAGTCACATTAGACAGGTACAGGAAGGAGTTTGTTTACCTTAAGCTCACATTATCCTTATTTGCTATTCCTTCACTAAGGTATTATTCAAGACTACAAAATGACCTCCTTTGTGTGAAGTCCCAAGCAGACTGAGTCAGATATATATATATATATATATATATATATATATATATATATATATATATATATATATATATATATATATATATATATTTTTTTAAATAGGCTTATCCCTTTCCATGACGTAATTCAACCTTTATTGTGTTCGGTTTGATTGCAATACTGCTGGAACAATCCCCTTATCTGCGTATAAGATTTCTAGCGTGCTGCTCTTGCTACAGCCCAGAACAAGTTTCTAATCATGGATGCGATCCTTTGCTCCTCATCTGGAGAGTTTCCAGCTTGAGCCACAGAGCGTCCTATGCTCCACTGCTTGCCGACAGCCTCAGTCTGCAGTAGCAACTGAAGATAAAAGAAGCTGAGATAAGTGGATAGAGGTGAGTGTACTTGCCAACCCTGTGTTTAGACCCCACCATGCCATCATCAGCCTGTTGTAGGTGTGGCCCTATTTGCATCAAGACTGCATCCATGGCTCCATTTTAGCTTAAAAGTAATTAACACACCCATGAAATACTGTATTAAGAAATCTTCTGCTCAAATACGCTTGTGTGAGATGCACCCATGCAGCTGCCCAAGTAAGGCACCTGATAGAGCTGTGACAGTCATTTTGGATATTAGCCAGAGAAACACATATAGGTGTAAGGCACTTAAAGTACTCTTCCTCTGTTACTATCGCCAACCTGGCTAATTACTTACATTGCAGTCTGACAAGCCTGCTAGTATTTTCAGCACTGTGCTGAGCTGAACAAGACTGTACCATGCTACAGGACTGAACTGCTACACAATCCTAGAACTTCTGCTAGTTGGTGGTGGCATTCATGTGAACCAGTCAGATCACCAGTATTGCAAGGAGGTTATCAAATCTACACGATGGCAGGAGACTGTAGGACAACAGCAGACTGTAGGACATCAAAAGAATAAAAGTCAATAGACGGCAATATAAACTAATAAACCAAGAATGCCAGGCCTAAAGATGACAGATTTCATAACTAAGCCTATCAAATTTCATCAAAATCAAGTGTTTCCAGACTCCCAAATAAGGCTACCAATTCAGTTTGAAACTACTCTTGCACTTGAGCTAAAAGAGAATATAGGCTGCATCTCTGTTGCCTAGTCAGTGTGAAGTCATGTCAGATACATCACAAAGCTACAAAAAGAGTTTAAGTACATCATCATAGCAAAACCTGCGCCTGATGTACTATTTTTAGCGGGAAATGAAGACATGTCACGGGCATTTTACTAGGCAACTCAATGTGGACACCACCTATCTAACTCCTGTCCAACATTCAGTCATAGCTCATCTCAGCTACATCAAGCATCCAGAAGTCGCTAAGCTCAAGAAGGGAGATTTTTGCACTATAGAAAAGAAAACCAACACTACCAGAATTGAGCATCTTGAGTGCTTCTCCTTTACAATATAAGAACTAAAATTTGGAAGCTGCACCAGAGTTCCAAGACCTGGAAAACTGAAATTGAGGAAATGCCAGATTGCATGGTGTATCAGACTAGAACAAAAGATTTTATGTTTGCTTCTTTACAAGCCTACCTCCATAACCTCTTTGTAGGAAAATGCCACTTGGCATGGTAACCCCCTAACCTTTTGCCTTTTGTTGATGCCAGCTTTGAAAGTGTGCTGTGACCCTGCTAACCAGGCCCCAGCACCAGTGTTCTTTCCCTAAAACTGTACCTTTGTCTCCACAATTGGCACAGCCCTGGCACACAGATAAGTCCCTTGTAAGAGGTACCCCTGGTACCATGGGCTCTGTGGCCAGGGAAGGTCTCTAAGGACTGCAGCATGTCTTATGCCACCATGGGGACCCCTCACTCAGCCCATGCACACTGCCTCACAGCTTATGTGCGCTGGTGGGGAGAAAATGACTACAGTCGACATGGCACTCCCCTCAGAGTGCCATGCCAACCTCACACTGCCTGTGGCATAGATAAGTCACCCCTCTAGCAGGCCTTACAGCCCTAAGGCAGGGTGCACTATAACACAGGGGAGGGCATATATGCATGAACACTATGCCCCTACAGTGTCTAAGCAAAACCTTCGACATTGTGAGTGCAGGGTAGCTTTAAAGAGTATATGGTCTGGAAGTTTGTCAAACACAAACTCCACAGTTCCATAATGGCTACACTGAAAACTGGGAAGTTTGGTATCACAATCTGATGCCAGTGTGCAATTTATTGTAACATACACCTAGAGGGTATCTTAGAGATCCCCCCTGAATACCTACCCGACTTCTAGTGTGGGCTGACCAGTTTCTGCCAGCCTGCCACACACCAGACATGTTGCTGGCCACATGGGGAGACAAGAGTGCCTTTGTCACTCTGTGGCCAGGAAAAAAGCCTGTACTGGGTGGAGGTGCTTCTCACCTCCCCCTGCAGGAGCTGTAACACCTGGCAGTGAGCCTCAAAGGCTCACCCCTTTTGTTATAGCGCCCCGGGGCCTCCCAGCTAGTGGGGATGCCCACCCCTCTGGCCACAGCCCCCCCTTTTGTCGGCAAGGCTGGAGGAGATAATGAGAAAAACAAGGTGTCACCCACCAGTCAGGACAGCCCCTAAGGTGTCCTGAGCTGAGGTGACCCCTGCCTTGAGAAATCCTCCATCTTGAGTTTGGAGGATTCCCCCAATAGGAATAAGGATGTGCCCCCCTCCCCACAGGGAGAAGGCACAAAGAGGATGTAGCCACTCTCAAGGACTGTAGCCATTGGCCCCCAGACCTAAACACACCCCTAAACACAGTATTTAGGGGCTCCCCAGATCCCAGGAAATCAGATTCTTGCAACCTGAGGAAACAAGGATTGCTGACCTACAAGTCTGCAGAGCAGGAGGAAGACAACAACTGATTTGGCCCCAGCCCTACCAGCCTGTCTCCAACTTCGAAAACCTGCTCCAGCGACGCATCCGACAGGGACCAGTGACCTCTGAAGCCTCAGAGGACTGCCCTGGACTAAAGGACCAAGAAACTCCCGTGAACAGCGGCCCTGTTCAAAACCAGCTACTTCTTTGCAACAAAGAAGCAACTTTCAAAGACTGCACGATTCCTGCCGGAAGGGCGAGACTACACAGTCTGCACCCGACGCCCCCGGCTCGAGATCCAGAGAACAAACACCTCAGGGAGGACTCCCTGACGACTGCGAGCCCGTGAGTAACCACAGACGAACCCCTTGAGTCCCGACAGCAACACCTGCAGAGAGAATCAAGAGGATCCCCTGACAGCATCTTCCTGTCACAAGGGACCTGACACCTGGAACCAACACTGCACCCGCAGCCTCCAGGACCTGAAGGAACCGAACTTCAGTGCAAGAGCGACCATGCACTCAGATATTAATAGCTCCGTATTGGCCGCGTCAGCATTGGTTCCCAGAACTTCTCCTCCTATCAATCAAGCCTCACGTTCCGCTGGAGCCGTTACCCCAATTGTTAACAATGAACAAAGGGCAGGTTTGGCACCCGGATCCGAAGTCGATGCGTTTATCAGAATGGCTCCTGACCACAGGGAGTTCGCACATTTGAATATCCCACAGGAGTGTAGGGATATTTTGTCAAAAGCCAGAGCGGATAGCACCAATAAATCTTATTATTGTAAATGGAAACGATTCTGTGTCTGGTGTCATCAGCTCAGATTGACCCATTAGTCTCTCCACCAGAGGAAATATTACCGTACCTATTACAGCTAGCTCAAGCTGGCCTGGCACATTCTTCCATTAAAGTTCACCTAGCAGCGATAGCTGCATACAGACGTTCGGATGCTTGACCCTCACTCTACTCCTCTCGTCTGATTAGGAGGTTCTCGAAGGGGCTTTTCAGAGTTTTCCCTCCTTTCAGACCACCACCTCCTTCGTGGATCCTAAATATCGTCTTAGCACAACTGATGAAGCATCCGTTTGAGCCGATCCATCGGGCTTCTCTTAAGTTCCTTTCATGGAAGGTTGCTTTATTGGTAGCTCTCGCATCAGCTAGGCGAGTCAGCGAGGTGCAAGCACTCTCCATTCAAGAGCCATTCCTACCGCTTAAACACGACAGACTGCTAATGCGCACTAACCCGCATTTTATTCCAAAGGTTCCTTTAGACTTTCACATCAATTAACCTTTAGTCTTCAAACTCTTTTTTCCTCATCCATCTACTCCGGCTGGGAGGGCATTACACTCCTTAGACGTTAAAAGATGTGTTCAATTCTATTTGGACAGAACTAAATCTTTTCGACGCTCTAATCAGCTATTCGTAGCATACAGTGCTCCTAGAAAAGGACATCCACTCTCCAAGCAGAGTATTTCCAGATGGATCGCCTCAGCCATTCGCTTCTGCCATCAAGCAGCGGGCAAACCTCTGCACTCACCTGTACATGCTCACTCCACGAGGGCAGTCTCATTGTCAGCGGTGCTGTTCGCCGGAGTTTCACTACAAGACATTTGTAGGGAAGCAACATGGAGGAGCTGTCATACATTCACAAAACACTACTGCTTGGAATCTCTATCTCAGGGAGAGGCAGCAGTGGGTCAAGTGGTTCTCAGGAATCTCTTCAGGTGAAGGTGAGCCATCTCTTCTCCATCCCTCCTTCCTAGAACAGGTATGCACATTGTTTATATCCCTTATATTCGCATACACAGTTAAAAAAAAAAAAAAAAAAAAAATGAAAAAAGAAAGTAAACAAGAGTAAAAGAGAACATTGTGACAGACCGATAAGTGGGCATTTTTAATGATAGTATTACATACATGTTTTCGAATACTTTTGTTCTGTCATTCTGGATATCTACATGTGTGTGTATGTGTGTATATATATATGTTCGATGGCATGTGTAGCTGCAGATACACATGCTGTGCATATCCCGCCATCTAGTGTTGGGCTCGGAGTGTTACTAGTTGTTTTTCTTCGAAGAAGTCTTTTCGAGTCACAAGATCGAAGGACTCCTCCCATTTCGGCTCCATTGCTCATGGGTGTCGACTCCATCTTAGATTGTTTTCTTTCCGCCACCGGGTTCGGATGTGTTCCTCTTCGCTCCATGTTTCGGTTCGGAAAGTTAGTTAAATCTCAGAAAATTTGACTGTATTGTTTGCGTTCGGTATCGGGTTAGTTAACGCAGATCGACACTGATTTCAAGAAGAGCTCCGGTAGCCCTTCGGGGCTTCTACCCCCCGAGGGGGCCTGGTCGGCCCGACCGCATGAGTCTTCAAGGCTCATGGAACGGACCCCATTCCACTTCTGCCCCAAATGCCATAACAAGTATCCATACACAGATCAACACCTGGTCTGTAATTTGTGTTTGTCCCCCGAACACAAAGAGGATACTTGCGAGGCCTGTCGGGCATTTCGGTTGAAGAAAACCCTACGGGACCGGAGAGCAAGAAGGCTTCAAATGGCGTCTGCGCCGTCAGGACACCACGACATCGAGGAAGAAGAGACTTTCTCCATTGCTGACTCGGACGAGCCCGAAACAGAGCAGAATGCCGAAAACCGTGAGTAAAACAGCCCCAGCCAAAACTCACGCAAAAATCATGAAGGCCCAGGGGACGCCACCGCCGGCAGGCCATGGCTTAACCTGTAAAATCAGTAACCGTCCATCGGCACCGAAAAAGGGCACACACGTATCGAAGTCATCCGACTCCGGTCGAGATACCGGCACAGAACATACTCGACACCGAGACCAAGGTTCCGACCAAACTCGACATCGAGATACCGGCACCGAGATAAGTCGGCACCGAGCGATCGGAACACCGAAACCTAAAAAAGAGGCTTTGGAGCCAAAAAAGACTGTAGAAAAGGTTTTGGTACCGAAACATCCAGCTTCGGAGCCGAAAACAAGCTCCTACTCCGAGGAACAAGGCCTTTCAGCAAAATACACAAAGAAGGCTCCATATTCAAAAGGATACAGGGAAAATAAGAACTCTCCCTCCTATAAGGATGAAAAGGAAACTTGCTTTCCAAGACAAAGAAAAACAACCACAAGCAAAAGCAGTAACTCCACCTCACTCTTCGCCACAACCATCGCCACACCACTCATCGCAACTGTCACCAATTGCAACACCCTCTATGATGCAATCTCCAACACACATAGGGATGAGCCAGGATGACCCAGTTGCATGGGATCTCTATGATGCGCCTGTATCAGACAATAGTCCTGACTGCTACCCAGCAAGGCCATCACCACCTGAAGACAGTACGGCCTACACGCAGGTGGTGTCCAGAGCAGCGGCTTTTCACAATGTGGCACTGCACGCTGAACCCATTGAGGATGACTTTTTATTTCATACTTTGTCGTCGACACACAGTCAGTACCAAAGTCTCCTGATGTTACCAGGGATGCTGAAACACGCAAAACAAGTATTTCTAGAACCCGACAAAGAAAGTCGAAAGTTTGATGCAGCAGGAAAGAGAGTTGCAGCACAAGCGGCCAATCAATGGCGCATTGCCAATTCACAAGCTTTATTGTCCAGATATGACAGAGCTCATTTGGAAGAAATGCAGCACTTCATAGAACATCTGCCCAAGGAGTTCTAAAAGCGTGCACAACAAGTGGTGGAAGAGGGCCAAAGTATCTCAAACAACCAGATATGATCGGCAATGGATGCCGCGGACACAGCCGCAAGAATTGTGAATACAGCGGTCACTATTCGGAGACATGCATGGCTACGCACCTCCGGGTTTAAACCAGAGATCCAACAGGCTGTGCTTAATATGCCTTTTAATGGACAGCAGTTGTTTGGGCCGGAGGTGGACACAGCTATAGAAAAGCTGAAGAAGGACACTGATATGGCCAAGGCCATGAGCGCGCTCTACTCCCCACAGAGCAGAGGCACATTTAGGAAGACACAATTTAGAGGGGGGTTTCGGGCCCAAAGCACAGAACCCACAACCTCACAAACCAGACCCACATACCAGGGCCAGTATCAAAGAGGAAGTTTTAGGGGATAATACAGTGGCGGACAGTTCCCTAAAACTAGGGGGAAGTTCCAAAGATCAAAGACCCCTCAAACTAAACTGTGACTTCACTGTCACAAATCCCCAACACATAACAACAGTGGGGGGGAGACTCGCAGATTATTACCAGAATTGGGAGGAAATAACAACAGACTTGTGGGTCCTAGCCATTATCCAGCATGGTTATTGCATAGAATTCCTACAATTACCACCAAATGTGCCTCCAAGAACACACAACATGTCCAAACAGCACTTAGATCTATTACAAATAGAAGTTCAAGCGTTGTTACAAAAAGACGCAATAGAACTTGTACCCAACCATCAAAAAGGAACAGGTGTTTATTCCCTGTATTTTTTAATACCCAAAAAGGACAAAACTCCGAGACCCATCTTAGATCTCAGAACACTAAATCTTTACATCAAATCAGATCACTTTCACATGGTGACACTTCAAGACGTAATCCCCTTGCTCAAACAACAAGACTACATGTCAACTTTAGATCTCAAAGGTGCGTACTTCCATATACCCATACATCCTTCACACAGGAAATACTTAAGGTTTGTAATCCAAGGAGTACATTACCAGTTCAAAGTGTTACCATTCGGGATAAGAACAGCACCAAGGGTATTTACAAAATGCTTTGCAGTAGTAGCGGCACATATCAGAAGACCGCACAAACACGTTTTCCCATATCTGGACGATTGGTTAATCAAAACCAACACTCAAGAACAGTGTTTTCAACACACAAAATATGTAATAGAAACCCTTCACAAACTGGTTTTCTCACTAAACTACAAAAAATCACACCTACAGCTGTGTCAAATACAACAATACTTAGGAGCAACAATCAACACAAAAATAGGGATTGCCACTCCAAGTCCACAAAGGGTACAAGCATTCCAAAATGTAATACAAAGCATGCACCCAAACCAGAAGTATAAGGTAACATTAGTGATGAAACTACTAGGCATGATGTCCTCATGCATAGCCATTGTCCCAAACGCAAGATTACACATGCGGCCCTTGCAACAGTGCCTAGCAACACAATGGACACAAGCACAGGGTCAACTACAAGATCTAGTGTTGATAGACCGCCAAACACACACCTCGCTACAGTGGTGGAATCATGTAAATTTAAATCAAGGGCGGCCTTTCCAGGACCCAGTGCCTCAATACGTGATCACAACAGATGCTTCCATGGCAGGGTGGGGAGCACACCTCAACCAACACAGCATCCAGGGACAATGGGACACTCAGCAGAAACAACTTCACATAAATCAGCTAGAACTACTAGCAGTGTTTCTAGCATTGAAAGCATTTCAACCGCTAATAGCCCACAAACACATTCTTGTCAAAACAGACATGACAACAATGTATTACTTAAACAAACAGGGAGGCACACACTCATCACAACTGTGTCTCTTAGCACAGAAGATTTGGCATTGGGCGATTCACAATCACATACGCCTCATAGCGCAATACATCCCAGGAAACCAAAACCAGATAGCCGACAATCTCAGTCGAGATCACCAACAGATACACAAATGGGAGATTCATCCACAGATACTACAAACCTACTTCCAAAACTGGGGAACACCACAAATAGACCTATTCGCAACAAACGAAAACGCAAAATGCCAAAACTTCGCATCCAGGTACCCACAGCCTCACTCCAAGGGCAATGCGTTATGGATGAGTTGGTGAGTGATTTTCGCCCTCTCCCACTCCTTCCGTATATAGTAAACAAATTGAGTCAAAACAAACTCAAACTAATACTAATAGCACCAACTTGGGCACGACAACCTTGGTACACAACACTACTCGACCTGTCAGTAGTGCCTCAGATCAAACTACCAAACAGACCAGATCTGTTAACTCAACACAAACAGCAGATCAGACACCTGAATCCAGCATCGCTCAATCTAGCGATCTGGCTCCTGAAGTCTTAGAATTCGGACACATAGACCTTACACAAGAATGTATGGAGGTCATCAAACAAGCTAGAAAACCTACTACAAGACATTGCTACGCAAATAAATGGAAACAATTTGTTTATTACTGTCATAATAATCAAATTCAAACATTACACGCTTCCGCTAGAGACATTGTAAGCTACTTTTTACACTTACAAAAATCTAACTTAGCTTTTTCATCCATTAAAATACATCTCACAGCAATTTCAGCTTATCTGCAAATTACACATTCAACTTCACTATTTAGAATCCCAGTCATAAAAGCATTTATGGAGGGTCTAAAAAGGATCATTCCACCAAGAACACCACCAGTTCCTTCGTGGAACCTCAATATTGTATTAACGCGACTCATGGGTCCACCATTCGAACCCATGCACTCTTGTGAAATGCAATACTTAACTTGGAAGGTACCCTTCCTGATAGCTATCACATCTCTCAGAAGAGTAAGTGAAATACAAGCCTTTACCATACAGGAACCCTTTATACAAATACACAAACATAAAGTGGTTCTACGCACAAATCCCAAATTTTTGCCAAAAGTTATATCACCGTTCCACTTAACTCAAACTGGAACTCCCAGTGTTTTTTCCACAACCAGACTCTGTAGCTGAAAGAGCGTTACATACCTTAGACATAAAAAGAGCTCTAATGTACTAAATTGATAGAACCAAACAGTTTCGCAAAACAAAACAATTGTTTGTAGCTTACCAAAAACCTGATTCAGGGAATCCAATATCCAAACAAGGCATTGCCAGATGGATAGTTAAATGTATTCAAACCTGTTATGTTAAAGTTAAAAGAGAACTGCCTATTACACCAAAAGCACACTCCACTAGAAAGAAAGGCGCCACAATGGCCTTTCTAGGAAATATGCCAATGACAGAAATATGTAAGGCAGCCACATGGTCTACGCCTCATACATTCACTAAACATTACTGCGTAGATGTGTTAACAACACAACAAGCCACAGTAGGACAAGCAGTACTAAGAACATTATTTCAAACAACTTCAACTCCTACAGGCTAAACCACCGCTTTTGGGGAGATTACTGCTTTCTAGTCTATGCACAGCATGTGTATCTGCAGCTACACATGCCATTGAACGGAAAATGTCACTTACCCAGTGTACATCTGTTCGTGGCATGAGATGCTGCAGATTCACATGCGCCCTCCCACCTCCCCGGGAGCCTGTAGCCGTTATAAGTTGATTAAAAGTAAACTTGTAAATTTGTAAATATAACACTTTTAGTCCCATTATGTACATACATACTTAATCCATTGCATGGGCACTATTACTATATACACAACTCCTACCTCATCCTCTGCGGGGAAAACAATCTAAGATGGAGTCGACGCCCATGCGCAATGGAGCCGAAATGGGAGGAGTCCTTCGATCTCGTGACTCGAAAAGACTTCTTCGAAGAAAAACAACTAGTAACACTCAGAGCCCAACACTAGATGGCGGGATATGCACAGCATGTGAATCTGCAGCGTCTCATGCCACGAACAGATGTACACTGGGTAAGTGACATTTTCCATATATATATAATATATGTATATGTGTGTGTGTGTATATATATATATATATATATATATATGTATAGATATATGGGTATATGTGTTGAGATATATATATATTCGATGGCATGTGTAGCTGCAGATACACATGCTGTGCATTATCCTGCCATCTAGTGTGGGGCTCGGAGTGTTACAAGTTGTTTTTCTTTGAAGAAGTCTTTTCGAGTCACGAGACCGAGGGACTCCTCCCCTTTCGGCTCCATTGCGCATGGGCGTCAACTCCATCTTAGATTGTTTTTTTTCCGCCATCGGGTTCGGACGTGTTCCTCTTCGCTCCGTATTTCGGTTTGGAAAAGTTAGTTAGCAAACGGAAAATTCGACTGTATTTTTTGCGATCGGTATCGGGTTAGACATAGCACATAGACACCGAAGAAAAGAGCTCCGGCAGCCCTTCGGGGCTTTCACTCCTCGACGGGGCCTAGTCGGCCCGACCGCGTGCATCTTCAAGGCTCATGGAACGGACCCCATTCTGCTTCTGCCCCAAATGCCATGCTAAGTATCCTTATATAGACCAACCTTTGGTCTGTAATCTGTGTTTGTCCCCCGAACACAAAGAGGATACGTGCGAGGCCTGTCGGGCATTTTGGTCCAAGAAGACGCTGCGCGGCCGGAGAGCTCGAAGGCTTCAAGTGGCGTCGACACCGGCCGGACACCCCTATGTCGAAGAGGAGGAGACATTCTCCATCCCAGATTCGGACTCAGACGAGCCCGAGAGTGAGCAGCCGACGAGGCAACAAACCGTGAGTAAACCACCCCCGGCCAAAACTCACTTGAAAATCATGAAGGCCCAGGGGACGCCACCGCCGACAGGCCATGGCTTTACCCGAGAGCACGGTGACCAGGCATCGGCACCGAAAAAGGGCACACAGCAGCCGAAGACATCCGACTCCGGTCGAGATACCGGCTCAGAATATACTCAGCACCGAGATACCGGCTCCGACCAAACTCTGCACGGAGACATCGGCACACCAAAATCAAAAAAAGGTTTCTTCGGAGCCTAAAAAGACTGCTGAGAAGGTTTCGGTGCCGAAATACCCAGCTTCGGAGCAGCAACAAAGCTCCTATACGGACGAACAGGGCCTTTCCTCACAACTACAAGGCCACAAGTTTGGACATGAACTGGAGATGGCAGAGCCAGACCATACACAGAGGAGGCTCCATATACAAAAAGACACAGGGAAAATAAGAACTCTTCCCCCAATTAAAATGAAGCGGAAGCTCGCATTCCATGAAACGGTAATGCAGCCAAAAGCAAAGGTGGCTAAAGAAAAAACACCACCACATTTTTCTCCACAGCCATCGCCACCGCCCTCACCACATCTGTCCCCAATAGCAACACCCCCAATGATGCAGTCACCAACGCACACAGGTATGAGCCTAGATGACCCAGATGCATGGGATCTGTATGATGCACCAGTCTCTGATAATAGTCCGGACTGTCACCCGGCAAGGCCATCACCACCAGAGGACAGTACTGCTTATATGCAGGTGGTTTCCAGGGCAGCTACTTTCCATAACGTAGCATTACGTTCGGAACCTATAGAAGATGATTTTTTATTCAATATCCTGTCATCAACACATAGCCAATACCAAAGCTTGCCAATGTTACCAGGCATGTTAAAACACGCCAAACAGGTGTTTCAAGACCCAGTGAAGTGCAGAGCCATCACACCTAGGGTGGAGAAGAAATATAAACCTCCCCCTACGGACCCCGTTTACATAACGCAACAACTAACTCCTGATTCAGCAGTAGTAGGAGCAGCCCGGAAAAGGGCAAACTCACAAACTTCTGGGGACGCACCACCACCCGACAAAGAAAGTCGGAAATTCGATGCAGCAGGCAAAAGGGGGGCAGCACAGGCAGCCAATCAATGGTGAATTGCCAATTCGCAAGCTCTACTGGCAAGATACGACAGGGCACATTGGGACGAAATGCAACATTTCATTGAACACCTTCCCAAAGAGTTTCAGAATCGTGCCCAACAGGTTGTAGAGGAGGGCCAAAGTATCTCCAACAACCAAATAAGATCGGCTATGGACTCGGCAGACACAGACGCCAGAACAGTAAACACGGCGATCACCATTCGGAGAGACGCATGGCTACGCACCTCCGGATTTAAGCCAGAGATCCAGCAGGCTGTGCTGAATATGCCTTTTAACGGACAACAATTGTTTGGGCCGGAGGTGGATACAGCTAAAGACAAACTAAAGAAAGACACTGACACGGCCAAAGCCATGGGCGCGCTCTACTCCCCACAGAGCAGAGGCACTTTTAGGAAGCCACACTTTAGAGGGGGGTTTCGTGCCCAAGCCACAGAACCTTCCACCTCACAGGCCAGACCCACATACCAGAGCCAATACCAAAGAGGAGGTTTTCGGGGACAATATAGGGGTGGACAGTTCCCTAAACCAAGAGGGAAATTCCAAAGCTCAAAAACCCCACAAACTAAACAGTCACTCCAACGTCACAAACACACAACACCTGTGGGGGCGAGACTCAGATTATTACCAAAATTGGCAAGACATAACTACGGACTCGTGGGTCCTAGCCATTATCCAGCATGGTTATTGCATAGAATTCTGACAATTACCACCAAATGTGCCTCCAAGAGCACACAACATGTCCAAACAACACTTGGATCTATTACAAATAGAAGTCCAAGCGTTGTTACAAAAAGAAGCAATAGAACTAATACCCAACCATCAAAAAGGAAGAGGTGTTTACTCCCTGTATTTCCTAATTAAAAAAAAAAGGACAAAACACTGAGACCCATATTAGACCTCAGAACATTAAATCTTTACATCAAATCAGATCACTTTCACATGGTGACACTTCAAGAAGTGATTCCCTTGCTCAAACAGGACTACATGTCAACATTAAATCTCAAGGATGCTTACTTCCACATACCTATACATCCTTCCCACAGGAAATACTTAAGGTTTATAATCCAAGGCGTGCATTACCAATTTAAAGTGTTACAGTTCGGGATAACAACAGCACCAAGAGTATTCACAAAATGCCTTGCGGTAGTAGCTGCTCATATCAGGAGGCAGCACATGCACATATTCCCTTACTTAGACGATTGGCTAATAAAAACCAGCAATCAACAACAGTGTCTTCTACACACAAAATGTCATAGAAACCCTTCACAAGCTAGGGTTCTCTATAAATTACCAAAAATCACATCTACAACTGTGTCAAATACAACAATACTTAGGAGCAACAATTAACATACAGAAAGGGATTGCCACTCCAAGTCCACAAAGGGTACAAGCATTCCAAAATGTAATACAAAACATGCACTCAAACCAACACTATCAAGTGAGGTTTGTGATGAAACTTCTAGGCATGATGTCTTCATGCATAGCCATTGTCCCAAACGCAAGACTACACATGCGACCCTTACAACAGTGCCTAGCAACACAATGGGCACAAGCACAGGGTCAACTTCAAGATCTAGTGTTGATGGACCGCCAAACACACTCCTCGCTTCAATGGTGGAATCCTATAAATTTAAACCAAGGGCGGCCATTCCAAGACCCTGTGCCTCAATCCGTGATCACAACAGATGCTTTGATGGTAGGGTGGGGAGCACACCTCAACCAGCACAGCATACAGGGACAATGGGACGCTCAACAAAGCCAACTGCATATAAATTATCTAGAACTGCTAGCAGTGTTTCTAGCATTGAAAGCATTTCCACCATTAATAGCCCACAAACACATTCTTGTCAAAACAGACAACATGACGACAATGTATTACCTAAACAGACAGGGAGGGACACACTCATCACATCTGTGTCTCTTAGCACAAAAGATTTGGCATTGGGCGATTCACAATCACATTCGCCTAATAGCACAGTACATCCCAGGAATTCAAAACCAGTTAGCCAACAATCTCAGTCGAGATCATCAAAAAACCCACGAATGGGAAATTCATCCCCAGATGCTACAAACTTACTTTCAAAGCTGGGGAACACCACAAATAGACCTATTTGCAGCAAAAGAAAACGCAAAATGCCAAAGCTTTGCGTCCAGGTATCCACACCCTCACTCCAAGGGCAATACGTTATGGATGAATTGGTCAGGGATATTTGCTTACGCTTTTCCCCCTCTCCCACTCCTTCCGTATCTAGTAAACAAATTGAGTCAAAACAAACTCAAACTAATACTAGTTGCACCAACTTGGGCTCGCCAACCATGGTACACAACACTACTAGATATGTCAGTAGTACCTCATATCAAACTACCAAACAGACCAGATCTGTTAACTCAACACAAACAACAGATCAGACACCCAAATCTAGCAATCTGGCTCCTGAAGTCTTAGAATTTGGACATTTAGACCTTACACAAGAATGTATGGAGGACATTAAGTAAGCTAGGAAACCTACTACAAGACATTGTTACGCAAATAAATGGAAAAGATTTGTTTATTACTGCCATAATTATCAAATTCAACCACTACATGCGTCCGCAAAAAACATTGTAAGCTAATTACACTTACAAAAATCGAAGCTAGCTTTTTCCTCCATTAAAATACATCTCACAGCAATATCTGCCTATCTGCAGATTACACATTCAACATCACTCTTTAGCATCCCAGTCATCAAAGCATTTATGGAGGGTCTAAAGAGAATCATACCCGAGAACACCACCAGTTCCCTCATGGAACCTCAATATTGTATTAACACGACTCATGGGTCCACCATTTGAACCCATGCACTCTTGTGAGATGCAATACTTAACCTGGAAAGTAGCCTTCCTAATTGCTATCACATCTCTTAGAAGAGTAAGTCAAATACACGCATTTACTATACAAGAACCCTTTATACAAATACACAAACATAAAGTGGTTCTACGCACAAATCCCAAATTTTTACCAAAAGTTATATCACCGTTCCACCTAAACCAAACCGTGGAACTCCCAGTCTTTTTTCCACAACCAGACTTGGTAGCCGAAAGAGCATTACATACATTAGACATCAAAAGGGCACTAATGTATTACATTGATAGGACAAAACAATTTCGCAAGACAAAACAATTGTTTGTAGCCTTCCAAAAACCTCATGTATTACATTGATAGGACAAAACAATTTCGCAAGACAAAACAATTGTTTGTAGCCTTCCAAAAACCTCATGCAGGAAATCCAATATCCAAACAAGGCATTGCCAGATGGATAGTGAAATGTATCCAAACTTGCTATGTTAAAGCAAAGAGAGAACTGCCTATTACGCCAAAGGCACACTCCACTAGAAAGAAAGGCGCCACAATGGCCTTTCTAGGAAATATACCTATGACAGAAATCTGTAAGGCAGCCACATGGTCTACGCCTCATACATTCACAAAACATTACTGTGTAGATGTGTTAACAACACAACAAGCCACAGTAGGACAGGCAGTATTACGAACATTATTTCAAACAACTTCAACTCCTACAGGATAAACCACCGCTTTTGGGGAGATAACTGCTTACTAGTCTATGCACAGCATGTGTATCTGCAGCTACACATGCCATTGAATGGAAAATGTCACTTACCCAGTGTACATCTGTTCGTGGCATGAGACGCTGCAGATTTACATGCGCCCTCCCGCCTCCCCGGGAGCCTGTAGGCGTTATAAGTCGATGAAAATTGTATATTATATGTTGATAAAACTTGTACATTTGTAAATATATATCACTTTTAGACACATTCTGTGCATACATACTTACTCAATTGCATGGGCACCTTTACTATATACACAACTCCTACCTCACCCTCTGCGGGATAAACAATCTAAGATGGAGTCGACGCCCATGTGCATTGGAGCCGAAAGGGGAGGAGTCCCTCGGTCTCGTGACTCGAAAAGACTTCTTCGAAGAAAAACAACTTGTAACACTCTGAGCCCAACACTAGATGGCAGGATAATGCACAGCATGTGAATCTGCAGCGTCTCATGCCACAAACAGATGTACACTGGGTAAGTGACATTTTCCATATATGTATATAGATATAGATATATATATATAGATATAGATATAGATATAGGTATAGGTGTGCCTTTATAGTTATATAGATTTATATACAGAAATATAATGATGTTTTATTTATCAAGGTTTTTTTCTATCAAATATGCTATTATAGTACAATGTGCATAGTTACTGCTCTCTACTCTGATTCAGCATGTGAATCTATGAAAGTTCCAATACTGGAGTAAGAAAATAAGTTACTTACCTGTAACTGTAGTTCTCCAGTATTGGAATCTTTCATAGATTCACATGCGACCCACCCATCTCCCCGGAGAAGCTCACTTCACCTCTCTCTCTCTTTTTCCTATCTTGTACGCACTTGTGCTTGGAAAATCTGAGGTGCTGGAGCTTCTCTCAGGAGGATTCTAGAGGGTGCTATCGCCTGATTGGTAGTGACAAAATGACTCTGATAGACTGTTAAATTGAAGAGGCCTAGGGCCTTTCTTTGTTAATATATCTTAACACTGCTTGTGTAAGTTATACCGGGGGCTCCCATCTCGACGAGGGGGAATGATTCAAGCATGTGAATCTATGAAAGATTCCAATACTGGAGAACTACAGTTACAGGTAAGTAACTTATTTTCTTCTACATTGACTGCACAATGGATTTTTGAACAGATAACCGGCTCTTTATTGGGTACGCAGGCAGCAGGAAAGTAATAGTTGTCCAAAAGCGAACCCTGTAGAGGGGGGATCATCTTATGCATTAGGATGTGTTATCCCTTAGCACGAAAAGATCCTTTTGAAGGAATAAAGGCCCAGTCATGTTTTTGTAAAGCACAACTTCTTAGATTGAGAACTGCAATGGGATTGCCATTTTACCTGTTCTGTCCTCCAGGCCTTACTTGTTTAACCATCCCTTCAAGTCCCTTCTCCAGGAGAGCTACTTATTTTTGCAATCAATGAAGAAGTTGAGGAATGTGCAGAGAGAAGTATTCACCTAGATTTGGTGATGCTCTTTCTGGTGGATACTCTAAATACCTGCTTGATTGCTTATCCATCCCACCCTTCCCCACCTTGAAGGAGACATATCATCCTCTAGAAGTATCTTCCACTTATGATTGTAAATAAGGTTCCAAGAAATTCTTAGCACTGCACCTTGCATGATATTGTTCTTGTCCTTTTGCTTCACTGAAAACTTAGATGGGAAACTGATGTTTATGGTCCTGGGTGGACGGTTTATGGCTTTGAGGACATCACGCTGCAATTGCTTTCCGTGTCGATATGGAACCCGCACCACCTCCTGGCATAAAGGTTTCATGAAAGGATTTTAGGTAAAGCCTAGCACTAGGGATAGACAAAAGGTGAGGAATGTAAGGTAGATAACACATCCACCAGAAAGAGTTAATGAACGTAAGTACATTTCTTATGTATGTTTTGAAGGCTTAGGTTTAATTCTCAAGTCTCTGTTCTTGAGTGATGAAGTGCTAGGACACTACATTTTAATGTTTGATTGGTCTGGTCATGCTGTAGAAACTGCCACTCAAAGCTGATTCCATTTCAGATGGAGCATCTGAAAGCCTGTGCAGAGATTGCCTCCCAGCGCACAATCAACTGGCAGAAGTTCTGTGTCAAAGATGATAGTAAGTTTGCTCTGTCATTTGTGTACCCTCCTTTAATGTACTCAGAGCCTTATCTTACTCTCTTTTCTGTAATCCTCTTTGAATGCTTTTGAATACTTTGAGTCACCATTTCTTGCAGCATTTTTTTTCTTGGTATTTGCTTCACTCTTCGATTGATCTCCCTCTAAGTTCACCTTAAAGGCTTTCCAACAGAACACCTACATTGGATATTATCACACATAAAAATGTGAAAAGGACAATAAGCTAGTGTAAAGTGAAATGTATCTTTCTCAATATTAATGGTTAGTTCATCTTTTTAGGTGAAATAAAGTGACAAGATTTTAAAACCAAAACCCTGGTTTGGCATATTCAAATAGGGATGATTGGTGAAACAGAGGTTTTGAACACATTTGTTTAAGGTGTTCCGTACACACATACACACACGCACACACCCATATATATATATGTTCGATGGCATGTGTAGCTGCAGATACACATGCTTTGCACATCCCGCCATCTATTGTTGGGCTCGGAGTGTTACAAGTTGTTTTTCTTCGAAGAAGTCTTTCGAGTCACGAGATCGAGGGACTCCTCCCCTTTCGGCTCCATTGCGCATGGGCGTCGACTCCATCTTAGATTGTTTTTTTTCCGCCATCGGGTTCGGACGTGTTCCTTTTCGCTCCGTGTTTCGGTTCGGAAAGTTAGTTAGAATCTCGGAAAATTTGACGGTATTGTTTGCGTTCGGTATCGGGTTAGTTACTACAGATCGACACCGACTTTTGAAGAGCTCCGGTGGCCCTTCGGGGTTTTTTCGATCCCCCGTCGGGGCCTGGTCGGCCCGGCCACGTGTCTCTTCAAGGCTGATGGAACGGACCCCATTCCGCTTTTGCCCAAAATGTCACAACAAGTATCCCTATACAGATCAGCACCTGGTCTGTAACTTGTGTTTGTCTCCAGAACACAAAGAAGATACTTGTGAAGCCTGTCAAGCGTTTCGGTCGAGGAAGACATTAAGAGACCGAAGAGCCAGAAGACTGCAAATGGCGTCGGCGCCAACAGGACAAAGGCATTTGGAGGAGGAAGAGAAAACCTTCTCCATCCAGGAGTCCGACTCGGACGAACTTGATCCCGAAGAAACGCCTAAAACCGTGAGTAAGACGTCGAAACATAAAACTCACGAGAAGACCACAAAAGCCCTGGGGACGCCACCGCCAACAGGCCATGGCTTAACCCAAAAAATAGGTGACCGATGATCGGCACCGAAAAAGGGCACGCTTGTGTCGAAGTCATCCGACTCCGGTCGAGATACTGGCACACAGCAATCTCGAGCCCGAGACAGCGGCTCAGAGCAAGTTTGGTACCGAGACAGCGGCACCGAAATGGGTCGGCACCGAGAGACCACGACTCCAAAATTAAAGAAAGTGTCGTCGGAGCCGAAAAAGGCTACCGAAAAAGTTTCCATTCCGAAACATCCAGCCTCGGAACCGAAATCAGGTTCCTATACAGAGGAACAGGGATTGTCCTCCCAAATGCAAGGGCATAAGTTCGGAGAAGAACTAGAATCAATGGAGCCAGACTACACTCAAAGGAGGCTCCACATTCAAAAGGACACAGGGAGGATAAGCACTCTTCCTCAAATTAAAATGAAAAGGAGACTTGCCTTTCAAGAAAAGGACAAGCAGCCACAGGCAAAGGTGGCAAGACAGACAACTCCGCCACCATCTCCACCACCATCAATGCACACATCACCGGTAGTCACTCCACCACTGATGCAATCCCCAACGCATACTGCAATGAGTCAGGACGATCCTGACGCATGGGACCTTTATGATGCGCGAGTATCGGATAACAGCCCAGACTGTTACCCAGCGAGACCGTCCCCACCTGAGGACAGTACATCCTACACGCAGGTGGTCTCAAGGGCAGCGGCATTTCATAATGTCACCTTGCATGCAGAACCAATTGAGGATGACTTTTTGTTTAATACACTATCCTACACTCATAGCCAATACCAGAGCTTACCTATGCTACCTGGAATGTTAAAACACTCCAAACAGGTGTTTCAAGAGCCTGTGAAGGGCAGGGCCATAACTCCAAGGGTGGAGAAAAAGTACAAACCACCGCATACAGACCCTGTGTATATCACGCAGCAATTAACACCAGACTCTGTGGTAGTAGGGGCAGCTCGCAAGAGAGCAAACTCTCACACCTCGTGAGACGCACCACCTCCAGACAAGGAGAGTCGCAAATTTGACGCTGCTGGGAAAAGGGTTGCAGCACAAGCAGCAAACCAATGGCGCATTGCCAACTCACAAGCACTTCTGGCAAGATATGATAGGGCTCATTGGGACGAAATGCAGCATTTCATAGAGCACTTACCCAAAGAGTTCCAGAAAAGGGCACAACAAGTGGTGGAGGAAGGACAAAGCATCTCAAATAATCAGATACGGTCAGCAATGGATGCAGCTGATACAGCTGCAAGGACAGTAAATACTGCAGTAACAATAAGGAGACACGTGTGGTTGCTTACGTCAGGATTCAAGCCGGAAATACAACAAGCCGTGCTGAATATGCCTTTTAATGGACAGCAGTTGTTTGGGCCGGAGGTGGACACTGCTATAGAAAAACTTTAAAAAGACACTGATACGGCCAAAGCCATGGGCGCACTCTACTCCCCAGAGAGCAGAGGCACATTTCGCAAAACACAGTTTAGAGGGGGGTTTCGAGGACAAGCAACAGAACCCACAACCTCACAAACAAGGCCCACTTATCAAAGCCGATATCAGCGGGAAGTTTTCGGGGGTAATATAGAGGGGGACAAATCCAAAAGAATAGAGGGAAGTTCCAAAGCCCTAAAACTCCTCAAAACAAACAGTGACTTCCAAGTCACAAATCCCCAACACATAACACCTGTGGGGGAGGGGGGAGACTAAGCAATTCTTACAAACATTGGGAGGAGATAACAACAGACACTTGGGTACTGGCAATTATCCAGCATGGTTATTGCATAGAATTTCTCAGATTCCCTCCAAACGTTCCACCGAAAACACACAATATGTCAAAACAACACATGGATCTTCTAGGACTAGAGGTCCAGGCATTGCTACAAAAAGGAGCAATAGAATTAGTACCAATTCAACAGAAAGGAACAGGAGTTTACTCTCTGTACTTTCTCATACCCAAAATGGACAAAACACTGAGACCTATATTAGATCTCAGAACATTAAATACCTACATCAAATCAGACCACTTTCACATGGTGACATTACAAGACGTAATCCCACTGCTCAAACCACAAGACTACATGACAACACTAGACCTAAAGGATGCATATTTCCATATACCAATACATCCTTTACACAGAAAGTACATAAGATTAGTATTCCAAGGGGTACATTACCAATTCAAGGTGTTGCCATTCAGAATAACAACTGCACCAAGAGTTTTTACAAAATGCCTGGCAGTGGTCGCTGCGCAGATCAGAAGGCAGCAAATACATGTGTTCCCGTACCTAGACGATTGGTTAATCAAAACCAACACACTAGAACGGTGTTCACAACACACAAAGTACGTCATAGAAACCCTACACAAACTAGGTTTCTCAATCAACTACACAAAGTCACACCTTCAGCCGTGTCAGACACAGCAATACTTAGGGGCAACAATCGACACAGCAAAAGCGATTGCCACTCCAGGTCCACAAAGAGTACAAGCATTTCACAATGTAATACAGGTCATGTATCCAAACCAAAGAATACAAGTCAAAATAGTAATGAAACTCCTAGGCATGATGTCCTCATGCATAGCCATTGTCCCAAACGCAAGATTGCACATGCGGCCCTTACAACAGTGCCTAGCATCACAATGGACACAGGCACAGGGTCAACTTCAAGATCTACTGTTGATAGACCGCCAAACATACACCTCGCTTCAATGGTGGAACAATATAAATTTAAACCATGGGCGGCCTTTTCAAGACCCAGTGCCTCAATACGTAATAACTAAAGATGCCTCCATGATAGGGTGGGGAGCACACCTCAATCAACACAGCATTCAGGGACAATGGGACTCTCGGCAAAAACAGTTTCACATAAATCACTTAGAACTATTGGCAGTATTTCTGGCGTTAAAAGCATTTCAACCAGTAATAAGCCACAAACACATTCTTGTCAAAACAGACAACATGACAACAATGTATTACCTAAACAAACAGGGAGGAACGCATTCAACACAGTTGTGTCTTCTGACAGAGAAAATATGGCATTGGGCGATACACAACCACATTCGCCTAATAGCACAGTTCATTCCAGGGATTCAGAATCAATTAGCAGACAATCTCTCTCGGGATCACCAACAGATCCACGAATGGGAGATTCATCCCCAAGTACTACACACTTACTTCCAAAATTGGGGGACACCACAAATAGACCTGTTTGCAACAAAAGAAAACGCAAAATGCCGTAACTTCGCATCCAGGTACCCACAAGATCAGTCTCTGGGCAATGCGTTATGGATGAGTTGGTCAGGGATATTTGCATACGCTTCTCCCCCTCTCCCACTACTTCCATATCTAGTAAACAAGTTGAGTCAAAACAAACTCAAACTCATACTCATAGCACCAACTTGGGCAAGACAACCTTGGTACACAACACTACTAGACCTCTCAGTAGTGCTTCATATCAAACTACCAAACAGACCAGATCTGTTAACTCAACACAATCAACAGATCAGACACCCCAATCCAGCATCGCTGAATCTAGCAATTTGGCTCCTGAAGTCTTAGAGTTCGGACACTTAGACCTTACACGGGAATGTATGGAAGTCATAAAACAAGCTAGAAAACCAACCACTAGACATTGCTATGCAAAGAAGTGGAAAAGGTTTGTTTATTATTGCCATATTAATCAAATACAACCCTTACACGCATCTGCTAAAGACATCGTAAGCTACTTGCTACATTTGCAAAAGTCAAAACTAGCTTTTTCATCCATTAAGATACATCTTACTGCAATTTCAGCTTACCTGCAAATTACCCACTCAACATCACTGTTTAGGATACCAGTCATAAAAGCCGTTATGGAAGGCCTAAAAAGAATTATACCACCAAGAACGCCACCAGTTCCTTCATGGAACCTGAACATTGTCTTAACACGACTCATGGGGCCACCTTTTGAGCCCATGGAGTCATGTGAAATGCAATATTTAACATGGAAAGTTGCGTTTCTAATTGCCATCACATCTCTAAGAAGAGTTAGTGAAATCCAAGCATTTACCATACAAGAACCATTTATTCAAATACACAAGCATAAAGTAGTTGTACGGACAAATCCAATTTTTTCTACCAAAAGTCATATCACCGTTCCACTTGAATCAAACAATAGAACTACCAGTGTTCTTCCCACAGCCAGATTCTGTAGCTGAGAAAGCACTACATGCATTGGACATCAAAAGAGCGTTAATGTACTACATTGACAGAACAAAACAGATTCGGAAAACAAAACCATTATTTGTTGCTTTCCAAAAACCTCATACAGGAAATCCAATTTCCAAACAAGGCATTGCTAGATGGATAGTTAAATGCATTCAAAATTGTTATCTCAAAGCAAAAAGAGAACTGCCTATTACACCAAGGGCACACTCAACTAGAAAGAAAGGTGCTACCATGGCCTTTCTAGGAAACATTCCAATGACTGAAATATGTAAGGCAGCCACATGGTCTACGCCTCATACGTTTACCAAGCACTACTTCGTAGATGTGTTAACAGCACAATAAGCCACAGTAGAACAAGCAGTACTACGAACTTTGTTTCAAACAACTTCAACTCCTACAGGCTGAACCACCGCTTTTGGGGAGATAACTGCTTACTAGTCTATGCACAGCATGTGTATCTGCAGCTACACATGCCATCGAACGGAAAATGTCACTTACCCAGTGTACATCTGTTCGTGGCATGAGATGCTGCAGATTCACATGCGCCCACCCGCCTCCCCGGGAGCCTGTAGCCGTTTCGAAGTTGATCTTGAACATTTGTAAATTTGGAAATATATCACTTTAAACTACATTATGTACATACATGTTTACTCCATTGCATGGGCACTATTACTATAATACACAACTCCTACCTCACCCTCTGCTGGGAAAACAATCTAAGATGGAGTTGACGCCCATGCGCAATGGAGCCGAAAGGGGAGGAGTCCCTCGATCTTGTGACTCGAAAGACTTCTTCGAAGAAAAACAACTTGTAACACTCCGAGCCCAACACTAGATGGCGGGATGTGCAAAGCATGTGAATCTGCAGCGTCTCATGCCACGAACAGATGTACACTGGGTAAGTGACATTTTCCATATATATATATATATATATATATATATATATATATATATATATATATATATATATATATATATACACGCATATGCACAAGTGTGTGTGTATGTGTGTATATATATATGTGTGTGTGTGTATATATATATATATATATATATATATCAAAACAAATCCCTTTCAGGGTTAGAGTGACGCATAAATTATGCAAAAAAGAGAATAGAGAACTCTGGGTAGTTCCCAAGTTTAGGTGGAGAGCAGCTCTAGTAAGGAGCACCCTGCAACACCAGCGACACTCTAGATTTGCTCACCTCAAATGTCTGTTTATCTAGCAAAGTATTTAAGCATTGGATCAGCACAGTGCTATCCACGCCGAGCTAGATAGTGACAAAGTCTTTTGCCATTTATACAGCAAAGTCTTTAAGCGTAGGTTTGACACAGTATCAACCTTGCCGAGCAAATCTAGAGTGTCGCTGGTGTTGCAGGGTGCTCCTTACTAGAGCTGCTCTCCACCTAAACTTGGGAACTACCCAGAGTTCTCTATTCTCTTTTTTGCATAATTTATGCGTCACTCTAACCCTGAAAGGGATTTGTTTTGATTTATACTGGGTGCTCCCTTGTGTCTGGACAAAGCTAAACCTCTCTGATGAGCTCTAATGAGAGCGAAACATGTGTCAGGGGTTGCTTTTACTCATTTCAGGTTGGCTTGGATGGTATTTTATCAGTCCAAAGCTGTAATACTGTGCCTGGAGTGGTAAATGGCTTTTGTCATTTTACAGCTCGGCAAGGTTGATACTGTGTCAAACCTACGCTTAAAGACTTTGCTGTATAAATGGCAAAAGACTTTGTCACTATCTAGCTCGGCGTGGATAGCACTGTGCTGATCCAATGCTTAAATACTTTGCTAGATAAACAGACATTTGAGGTGAGCAAATCTAGAGTGTCGCTGGTGTTGCAGGGTGCTCCTTACTAGAGCTGCTCTCCACCTAAACTTGGGAACTACCCAGAGTTCTCTATTCTCTTTTTTGCATATATATATATATATATATATATATATATATATATATATACACACATACACATGCACACTCTCTGAACAGTTTGTTGATATGGTTACCTACCTTGCATCTTTCTGAGGGACAGATCTAGGAGTAGACTAGTAGCAAAAAAAAGTGGTCGCTATTTTGCGACCAGTGTTTTTTTTTTTTTTTTGGCAAGCAGCATGGAATTTTGCAAGCTGACAGACATACATTCTTGAAGGTCAGCTCACAAAATTCCAGATATGAGGTGGGTCACAGGGAGAAGGTGTTTAGGGATTTCTTGTTCCATTCTATCAAGGACACTTTTCCTAATGAATGTCCTTGTGGAAACTCAATCATGCAAAACTTTCAACACTGTGTGTTCTCGCTGTTGGCGAAAAGATATACATCTGTCGTTCTCTCAAATGTTGGAAGACACCCTGCTTCACTTTAGGGTGTAAATGTCCTTTGTGATCCACTAGATGCCACCTGCTCAGTTTTTTGTGCTGCATTTAGGGACCCTCCTAGGTGGTTCACAATCGGGAAAATGCCTTAGCCCTCCAACAACCTCCATAAATGCATTATCGTTTGACACAGGATCCCGCACCAGCCTGCTTGTTGCAAAACCAAATGATGATGATGGTGTTGTCCGTGAGAGCATACAACAGCCTCCCCTTAAAGGGTGACAAAGGCCTTCAAGCCCTGAGGTAAGGCCTGCAATTTCAGCAAATTGATGTGGAGCTGGCCTTCCACCATAGAACAGAGCCCCCTTGTCATCTCCTTCCCCCAGATGACCGCTCCAGCTCTGCAGGAATACATCTGTCACCACAGTCCGCTCTGGGTGGGGAAGGGAGAAATGCCTGCCGCTTTACCATTGGTGTTGGAGTAGCCACCAGTGGATATCACTGCATATCTTCTGTGACCTGAATGGTGTAGCTCATAATTGTAAGGAAATGCCTCCTTGGCATGGTTACCCCCTGACCTTTTGCCTTTTGTTGCTGCCAGTTATGATTGAAAGTGTGCTGGGACCCTGCTAACCAGGCCCCAGCACCAGTGTTCTTTCCCTAAGCTGTACCTTTGTTCCCACAATTGGCACAGCCTTGACACCCAGATAAGTCCCTTGTAAGTGGTACCCCTGTTACCAAGGGCCCTGATGCCGGGGAAGGTCGCTAAGGGCTGCAGCATGTCTTATGCCACCCTGGGGACCCCTCACTCAGCCCATGCACACTGCCTCACATCTTGTGTGTGCTGGTGGGGAGAAAATGATTAAGTTGAAATGGCACTCCCCTCAGAGTGCCATACCCACCTCACATTGCCTGTGGCATAGGTAAGTCACCCCTCTAGCAGGCCTTACAGCCCTAAGGCAGGGTGCACTATACCACAGGTGAGGGCATATGTGCATGAGCACTATGCCCTTACAGTGTCTAAGCAAAACCTTAGACATTATAACTGCAGGGTAGCCATAAGAGTATATGGTCTGGGAGTTTGTCAAACACAAACTCCACAGGTCCATAATGGCTACACTGAAATCTGGAAGGTTTGGTATCAAACTTCTCAGCACAATAAATGCACACTGATGCCAGTGTGCAATTTATTGTAACATGCACCCAGAGACCAATCCGACTTCTAGTGTGGGGCTGACCAGTTTCTGCCAGCCTGCCACAACCAGACAAGTTGCTGGCCACATGGGGAGAGTGCCTTTGTCACTCTATGGCCAGGAACAAAGCTTGCACTGGGTGGAGGTGCTTCACACCTCCCCCTGCAGGAACTGTAACACCTGGCGGTGAGCCTCAAAGGCTCACTCCCTTTGTATAGCGCCCCATGGCATGCAACCAGCGACACATCCAACATGGACCAGCAACCTCTGAAGCCTCAGAGGACTGCCCTGACCCCCAGGACCAAGAAACTCCTGTGAGCAGCGGCTCTGCTCAACAACAGCAACATCTTTGCAACAAAGAAGCAACTTTTAAAGAACTCCCTGTTCCCGCCGGAAGTGTGAGACTTCACACTTTGCACCCGACCCCCTGGCTCGAGATCCAGAGAACCAACACCACAGGGAGGACTCCCCAGCGACTGCGACCCTGTGAGTAGCCCGAGACGACCCCCCTGGATCCCTACAGCGATGCCTGCAGAGAGAATCCAGAGGCTCCCCCTGACCGCTACTGCCTGTAACAAGGGACCCGACGCCTGGACCAAGCACTGCATCCGCAGCCCCCAGGACCTGACGGAACCGACCTCAGTGCAGGAGTGACCCCCAAGTGACCCTCTGCCCAGCCCAGGTGGTCGCTGGCCCGAGAAGCCCCCCCCTGTGCCTGCCTGCACCGCTAGAGTGACCCCGAGTCCCTTCATTGTTTCCTATACAAAACCCGACACCTGCTTTGCACACTGCACCCGGCCGCCCTTGTGCCACTGAGGGTGTGTTTTGTCTGCCTTTTTGTGCCCCTCCCCAGTGCCCTACAAAACCCCCCTGGTCTGCCCCCGAGGACGCGGGTACTTACCTGCTGGCAGACTGGAAGCGGAGCGCCCCCCCCCCTGTTCTCCATAGGCGCCTATATGGTTTGGGAAACTCTGTGACCTCTGCACCTGACCGGCCCTGAGCTGCTGGTGTGGTAACTTTGTGGTTGCCTTGAACTCCCAACGGTGGGCTGCGTATGCCCAGGAATTGAGACTTGTAAGTGTCGTACTTACCTCACAATCAAACCAATACTTACCTCCCCCAGGAACTGTGGATTTTTGCACTGTGTCCAGTTTTAAAATAGCTTATTGCCATTTTAACAAAAAACTGAATAGGTTACTGCTCTAATTCAATGTTCCTGACTTACCTGTGTGGAGTACCTTGCATTTTATGTATTTACTTCAAATCTTGAACCTGTGGTTCTAAAAATGAATTAAGAAAAGACATTTTTCTATATAAAAACTATTGGCATGGAGTTAAGTCTTTTGAGTGTGTGGTCCTCATTTATTGCCTGTGAGTGTACAACAAATGCTTAACACTACTAACTTCTGATAAGCCTACTGCTCGACCACACTGCCACAAAATGGAGCATTGGAATTATCTAACTTTGCCACTATTTTACCTCTAAGGGGAACCCTTGGACTCTGTGCACACTATCCCTTACTTTGAGATAGTATATACAGAGCCAACTTCCTACAACAATGCTTTGATGATGGGCCCATTGGGCCTTCATATAACTTTGCAGAAACCATATGTGCCACCCTAAGTAGCAGGTGAGGAGGAAGGAAGGGGCTAAGAAGCCTCAGCAGCTTTTATCAGGACCCAGGATTGAGCCTGAAATATTGTTGTCATGGTCCCCATGTCTTTGACTTGAGGCAGAGTGAATGCCCTGAACTCCACGGTGTCCAAGATTACTCCAATGAATGGAAGCCCCTGCAAAGGTGTCAGATGACACTTTGGCTAGTTCATGGTGAATCCCAATGATGTTGATAGGTACACAGCTGTTAAGAGATATTCCATGACTGACTGCGGTGAGCCCACCTTCAGCAGCCAGTTGTTGAGGTATGGGCATACTGGTATCCTGGACCTCCGAAAATAGGCAACACCCATTATCATTACCTTTGTGAACCCCCAAGGGGCACTCACGAAGCTGAAGTGGAGCACAGCACAGTAAAAATCATCTTGTGCTAACTTGAACCGCACATGGTGGCTGTGAAACTGTGGCTATATGAAAATACTGGTCTGGCAGGTCCAAGAACAGCAACCAGTTATATGGGTCCAGAGGAGACTGAATCTGGGACAGCTGGAGCATTTTGAATGTTTTCTAACGCATGAGGGTGCAACGGCCGAAGGTCCAGAATAGGTCTCAGTCCCTGGGCCTCCTTTGGAACAAGGAAATAATGAGCCTGTGACCTAGCAGGCAAGCAGTATTGACTGATCGCAGTGCTTGTCTGACTGAAAAAAAAACATGTGTGCCAAGAGCCTTAATTCTTTTGGATTCTATTTACAGAGGAGTGGTACAAAAGGAGTTACGGTTCACCTTACTTATTGATGCCTGCACAATAAAGCTTTCTTGGTGGCATATTTTGTGAGAAAATCCAGGTCACCAGATGGCAGTCCGAGGTCTGGCCATCTGCCTTTTCAGAGGCAGACGAGAACAAAGCTTTGACTAAGTGACTATGAAAGTATAAATGAGGGCATCATTAAGTGGCAGCATTGCTTTAGAAAGAGTTAACCTAGGCTGTAAATTTTAAATTAGCACATTGTTTTGGTCTCAACAGAGGGTAGTTGTAACTCACGTTCATTTTCTGCCCTCCAGACCACAGCTGCAAATGATGCACCCTTTCATTGGTAGCCCAAGGAGTGAGTGAAGCTCGGTCTCTGGTGATGTGGTAAGCCCACTGGCCTTCCATAAATCATGTATATGGCATCCTCTGTGTAATGAGGGAAAAATAAGCCATCCCAATCATCCTCATCAACAACTTTGAATGTTGCTTCCTCCACTGTAGGATCAGAGTCCAAACCAAAAAGATAGTGTAACCTCTTCTGGTTGGTGCTATGTGGCAGAGGCAGCACCTTAGAGTCCGACTGCAAGACGTGGGTTTCTCTTTTGTGATTTCATAGCCTGATATCAGCCAGACTCAAGCCAAACTCATACAGCTTCATATTGCGGTCTCCGTTTCCTTCTGATGCTTTAGTGCACACCTATCGCACAACTTAAGTTGTGACCTGAGCCCAAACACTGAACGCACACCTTGCCAGGTCTGTTACTGACATTGGTTTCCTATAGTTGTAGTTTTAAACTTGTTTTGGATGGTAACATTATTCCCTAGTACATAGGTTTGAGATAATTTGAAGAGCTGTTGGGAAACCACCAAAGTTAGCTGCAGAGCTCTGGATCTATATGTTCTGCTTTCCTGCTCTTATCTCATGACCGAGCTTACTGAACCTCTCTGGAATGCACTTCTGAGTTTAAAGAAGACATTTATTGTTATTATTACTTCACCACGAGGTTCCTGAGAGTTGAAATTAGTAGATTGGCAGCACACGTTTAAAAGTAGTCGCAGCAATGAAAGCAAAATATATCAAAGTACTTCTCAGTTGCAATGTACACAGCAAATACATGTGATTATATTATAGCATAACTTCAAAGCAAAGCATAAAAGTCAAAATTGCATCACCGTAGGGCCTATTACTGCTTCATCTTTCTGGGGTCTGCAAGTTGATGACTCCGGTCAACTGCGAGAAAGAGATTTTCTACCCAAACGGGAGACAGGCAACTGACGTCTCAGGTCCAGAGTCAGCCTTAAAAGCAAACTAAGTGTGAGAACCGAAGAAACTTGGAGAGTGGCCAATTCTCCCGAGCCTCACTCGTTCTCAGACTGGATTTTGAGAAACAAAAACATCAACACAAAAACATTATAAGCAAATCAGATTTGAATGATGAAAGCAATCACTGTAAAGCAATGGAAGTGGATTAACATATTGATCTCATAACTTTTCACATCAGATACATCTACACAGAAAAGACTGAAACTTATATACTCTGGTTGTGAAAATAACTGATTGAATAGTGTCTCTAAAACAAGTTGATGTAGCATGAGTTCTACTCATGTAAAGGTACACGGTCCACCTGAAAGGTTTGCTGGAATGTAAGCGAAAGTCGGAGTTCCACACGAAAAAACACAGACAGTTAACTGTTAAGGTTACTTAGTTCCAGTGGAAGAATGCAATCAAACAAGTTGAACTTGGACTGAAGGTGCCAGTTGCGCAAAATGGATCCATGGGGTTTGTACTTTACTCAGTCAGGTTCAGGTTGGGGGTTCGGTCCCTCCCTGACCCCACACGCACACACCCGAAGGGAGACCACACAGCACACTCATGGTCAGTGGCAAAACGTGGTAGGATCTGCAAAAGAAAAAAGTATAACTTTTCTTGCAAATAACATTTGTCATCTGAAATGTGCCCTTCCTCTTCCTTTCCTTGTTTTATAATCTTGGGGCCCTTTGTTATGTATTCTGCAGGTTCTGGAGGGTCATTTGGGGATTCAACCCACACCTTAGCACTGAGGTTTTTATCTGCTGTGCCACAGCTTCCCTTTCCTTGCACTGTCAGAGGGGCTGGGGCAGACTCCTTCCTTACCAAACTCCATTCACTGCACTTTTGACAAGTAGGGCCATTCTGTCTCCAATCTGTATGAATGAATCCGATTATTTTCTAGTTATCAGCATAATTTTGATTTCTCCTTGCTAATCTGCAGCAATCACTCCCCCTAAAACCTGATCAATTTGCCATATTTGTCCTGGTATCTCTCCTCTCCCCAACTGTTCTTTGACTGTTTGTGGGACAGATTGCTGTTGTGCGTGCTGCACAGTTTTTATCAAATCTAGGGGAATGTGCATCTCTCTCATCTCTGCCCACCTGTAAGTGGCTTTTTCTCCCAGCTGTCCACAATTCTGGTGCACCCACTTAGCCATCCCCACTAAGTCAGAATTCTGAGTGGACACTTCTCTCTCTGAATTCTTCTCTTTAACATCTGCAAGGGAATTGAACCAGTTAGGTACAAGCCATGTGGAAAACCAAACGGCTAAACCACTGGCAATGAACCAAGAATCAGTGTAAAAATGACACATCTCAAGCAGCTCTTGCTTTAAAGTCTGACACACATTGTACAAATGTGAATCAATAGTCAAACAAACATGCTTTTTATCCTCAGGGGACACGAATTCAAATGGTGCACTCAATTTCACTGGTGACTCTTTTACCTGCACCCTTTCAACATTCTGAAAAGGGGCTTGTGACAACTGTTCATTTAGGGCTGCAGTGACTCTAGCCCTGTCTTGTATGTACCAGATCCAGTGTATGATACTAGCCTCCTGTGCCTGTCCTAAACTGTGAGATTTAGGTGAACTTATCACCCACTGATAACAAGTCAAAAGCTTACTTCAAAGTTCCAGAGGTACTCTTGTCTTCCCCTGTTCCCGATTTACATGTAAATCAGTGTTTCTCTCTTGCACTGCGCAGAAACCTAAAGTCTGAATTATTTCATTTGCCAAATCAAAAGCGCGCAGCTGTCCATGTTTTTTCCTTGTTACCTTATACCACAGTGTTCAGATTTCACTCAGATGAGAGCTATACTGTTTCCAAAAATCAAACAAGCTCATGAATCTCAGTGTCTCTTGCTTAGTGTAAATAGTACGAAACTCTAAAATATTTTGTTTTACTTGTGACAACATCTGTCTATTTTCTGGGTTCCACTGAATTTCCAGTAACTAGTACCTTGTCCAAATTAATTTTTCTTTGCAGAAGCGGTCTGTAAATGACATTCTGAGCTCTGTTCTCAGTGTTATCTGTTAAGAAATGCTCTCCAAAAACTGTGGAGTGTTCTGCTCACACTGAGGCTCAGACTGGCACACAGCTGTTTTAACCCCCTCATTGCTGGAATGGGAAAAGCCAGATTCTTCTGAAACAGCAGTTTTATAGATTTCAGCATTATCTTGCATTAATGTGTTCTGGCTAATTTGCTCACGTAAATTCTTATTTTCATGTTCTAACTTCCTACATCTCTCCTGCATTTTTGTGTAAGCAGATAAAAGTATCCAAACCTTTCTGTCAAGAACAAAAGGAACATCATTTCTTTCAAAAGGCACATTTTCCAAATATGCTTTATCACAGCACTCATCCCAAGACTCACACAATCCTGATAAAGAAGAAAACATATGTTCGATGGCATCTGTCGCTGTAGATACACATGGTCTGCATAGCTCGCCATCTGGTGTTGGGTCGCAGTGTTACAAGTTGTTTTTCTTCGAAGAAGTGTTTTCGAGTCACTGGACCGAGTGGCTCCTCCTTCTGTGCTCATTGCGCATGGGCGTCGACTCCATCTTCGATTGTTTTCTTTCCGCCATCGGGTTCGGACGTGTTCCTGTCGCTCCGAGTTTCGGAACGGAGAGATAGCTGAAAACTGAAGATTTTCGACGGTATCGTTGCGATCCGGTTCGAGATAAACGCAGACGACAACGCATTGAACATCGAAGCGCTTCGGTGCCCTTCGGGGTAGATTTCGGCACACCGTCGGGGCCTAGTCGGCCCGACCGCGTGGAGAACAACGCCGATGGAACGGACCCCGTTTCGATTCTGCCCTGAATGCCACAACAAATATCCCTATACGGACCAACACTCGGTCTGTAACCTGTGCCTGTCACCCGAGCACAGCGAAGAATCCTGTGAGGCCTGTCGGGCGTTCCGGTCCCGAAAAACTCTGCGCGACCGTCGAGCGAGAAGACTGCAGATGGCGTCCACGCCAAAGGAGCATCGACAGTTCGAGACAGAAGAGGAACAGGAGGAATCCTTTTCCATCCAGGATTCAGACTCCGACGAACTCGACAATACAAAAACTGTGAGTAAGACGTCGAGATCAGAAATTAAAAAAGGCAAAAAGGCCCAGGGGACGCCACTGCCAACCGGCCATGGCTCCACCCAACTTCACGGTGACCAACAAGCGGCACCGAAAAAGGCCCATTCAGTGTCGAGATCGTCCGACTCCGGTCGAGACACCGGCACGCAGCCTCCTCGGGACCGAGAGAGTGCTAAACAGAAGCATCGACACCGAGAGTTCGGTGTCGACACGGATCGACGCCGAGACAGTGGCGCCGAAGACCATAGAGGCCAAGATTTTTCGACACAAAAGAAGAGGAAGGTTACCTCGGAGCCGAAAAAAACAAACAACAGGGTTTTCGGAGCCGAAAAAAGCACCAACAGACCCAGTTTCAGGCTCCTATACTGAAGAACTTTCTATGTCTTCACAAATGAAAAGACACAGATTCGAACAAGAACTGCAATCCACTGAAGTGGATCACACGCAAAAGCGTATCTTTATTCAGCAGGGGACAGGGAAGATCAGTACCCTTCCACCTGTCAAAAGAAAGAGAACACTTCAGTTTGTAGCACGAGAGGCTCCTCAGCAACAAACAGCAAAGACGGTAACACCTCCTCCCTCGCCTCCACCTGTAACTCCGGCTTCGCCAACTTACACCCCGTCACATTCGCCAGCTCACACCGCCATGAGCCACGACGACCAAGATCATGACGCGTGGGACTTGTACGATGCACCAGTGTCTGATAACAGCCCAGACACATACCCAACTAGGCCATCACCACCTGAGGACAGCACAGCCTATTCACAAGTGGTGGCTAGAGCAGCTCAGTTCCATAATGTGGAACTACACTCTGAACAAGTAGAGGATGACTTTTTATTTAACACCCTCTCCTCCACCCACAGCTCCTACCAAAGCCTGCCTATGCTCCCAGGCATGCTACGCCATGCAAAGGAGATCTTCAAGGAGCCAGTTAAAAGTAGGGCAGTAACGCCTAGAGTGGACAAAAAGTATAAGGCGCCTCCTACGGACCCTGTATTCATCACCTCTCAGCTGCCACCAGATTCTGTGGTGGTAGGGGCTGCCAGAAAACGGGCAAATTCACACACTTCTGGGGATGCACCTCCCCCAGATAAAGAAAGCAAAAAGTTCGATGCAGCCAGGAAGAGGGTCGCTGTCCAGGCAGCAAACCAGTGGCGCATCGCAAACTCACAAGCGTTGCTAGCGCGATACGACAGAGCCCACTGGGATGAGATGCAGCATCTCATTGAACATCTCCCAAAAGATCTACAAAAAAGAGCAAAACAGGTTGTTGAAGAGGGTCAAAACATTTCCAACAATCAAATACGCTCCTCTATGGATGCAGCAGACACAGCCGCAAGGACCATTAATACGTCGGTTACCATCCGTAGGCACGCATGGCTCAGAACGTCTGGATTCAAGCCAGAAATTCAGCAGGCAGTACTTAACATGCCAGTAAACGAAAAAATGCTGTTCGGTCCGGAGGTCGACACAGCCATAGAAAAGCTCAAAAAGGACACTGACACTGCCAAGGCCATGGGCGCACTCTACTCCCCGCAGAGCAGAGGATCTTATACCACCTTCCGCAAAACACCTTTTAGAGGAGGGTTTCGGGGTCAGGCCACACAAGCCAGTACCTCACAGTCCGCACCGTCCACCTACCAGGGACAGTACAGGGGAGGTTTTCGGGGCCAGTATAGAGGAGGGCAATTCCCTAGGAATAGAGGAAGATTTCAAAGCCCCAAAACCACTACCAACAAGCAGTGACTCACACGTCACTCACCCCCCCCCACACAACACCAGTGGGGGGAAGGATAGGTCAATATTACGAAGCATGGGAGGAAATAACTACAGACACATGGGTTCTAGCAATTATCCAACATGGTTATTGCATAGAATTCCTGCAATTCCCTCCAGACATACCACCAAAATCACAAAATTTATCAAAACACCATTCACAGCTTCTAGAGATAGAAGTTCAAGCACTACTGCAAAAAAATGCAATAGAATTAGTACCAAGCACACAAATAAACACAGGAGTTTATTCACTGTACTTCTTGATACCAAAAAAGGACAAAACACTGAGACCAATTCTAGACCTCAGAGTAGTAAACACATTCATCAAATCAGACCACTTTCACATGGTCACACTACAAGAAGTGTTACCATTGCTCAAAAAACACAACTACATGACAACCCTAGACCTCAAAGACGCATATTTCCATATACCAATACATCAATCACACAGAAAATATCTAAGGTTTGTATTCAAAGGAATACATTACCAATTCAAAGTATTGCCTTTCGGTTTAACAACCGCTCCAAGGGTATTCACAAAATGCCTAGCAGTAGTCGCTGCACACATCAGAAGGCAGCAAATACATGTATTCCCGTATCTAGACGACTGGCTAATCAAAACCAGTTCGCTCACACAATGCTCAAACCACACAAATCAAGTCATACAAACCCTCTACAAACTAGGGTTCGCCGTCAACTTTGCAAAATCCAACGTTCAGCCAAGCAAAGTACAGCAATATCTAGGAGCCATAATAGACACGACAAAAGGAGTAGCAACGCCAACTCCACAAAGAATTCACAATTTCAACAGAGTCATTCAACACATGTCTCCAAATCAAACAATACAAGCAAGAACAATACTACAGCTCCTAGGCATGATGTCCTCATGCATAGCCATTGTCCCAAACGCAAGACTGCACATGAGGCCCTTACAACAGTGCCTAGCCTCACAGTGGTCTCAAGCACAGGGTCACCTTCTAGATCTGGTGTTAATAGACCGCCAAACTTACCTCTCGCTTCTATGGTGGAACAGTATAAATTTAAACAAAGGGCGGCCTTTCCAAGACCCAGTGCCACAGTACGTAATAACAGATGCTTCCATGACAGGGTGGGGAGCACATCTCAATCAACACAACATAAGAGGACAATGGAACATACATCAAACAAAACTGCATATAAATCATCTAGAATTATTAGCAGTTTTTCAAGCACTAAAAGCTTTCCAACCAATCATAACCCACAAATACATCCTTGTCAAAACAGACAACATGACAACGATGTATTATCTAAACAAACAAGGAGGAACACATTCAACGCAGTTAAGCTTATTAGCTCAAAACATATGGAAGTGGGCAATCCACCATCAAATTCGCCTCATAGCACAGTTTATTCCAGGGATCCAGAATCAACTGGCAGACAATCTCTCTCGAGATCACCAGCAAGTCCACGAATGGGAAATCCACCCACAAATTCTGAACACCTACTTCACACTCTGGGGAACACCTCAAATAGACTTATTTGCAACAAAAGAGAACGCAAAATGCCAAAACTTCGCGTCCAGATACCCACACAAGCAATCCCAAGGCAATGCCCTATGGATGAACTGGTCAGGAATATTTGCTTACGCTTTTCCTCCTCTCCCTCTCCTCCCTTATCTAGTAAACAAATTGAGTCAAAACAAACTCAAACTCATTTTAATAGCACCAACGTGGGCAAGACAACCCTGGTACACAACACTGCTAGATTTTTCTGTAGTACCCCACATCAAACTGCCGAACAAACCAGATCTGTTAACGCAACACAACCAACAGATCAGACACCCAGATCCAGCATCGCTGAATCTAGCAATCTGGCTCCTGAAATCCTAGAATTCGGACACTTACAACTTAGCCAAGAGTGTATGGAGGTCATAAAGCAGGCCAGAAGGCCATCCACTAGACACTGCTACGCAAGTAAGTGGAAAAGATTTGTTTGTTACTGCCATCATAATCAGATACAACCACTAGACGCAACTCCAAAACATATAGTAAATTACTTGCTCCATTTACAAAAAGCAAAGCTAGCCTTCGTTTCTATTAAAATACACCTTGCAGCAATATCTGCATACTTGCAGACTACCTATTCAACTTCCTTGTATAGGATACCAGTCATCAAAGCATTCATAGAAGGTCTTAAAAGAATTATACCACCAAGAACACCACCTGTTCCTTCATGGAACCTAAACGTGGTCCTAACAAGACTCATGGGCCCACCTTTCGAACCCATGCACTCTTGCGGAATACAATTCCTAACCTGGAAAGTTGCCTTTCTCATCGCCATTACATCTCTGAGAAGAGTAAGTGAAATTCAAGCGTTCACAACACAGGAACCTTTTATACAAATACATAAAAATAAGGTCGTCCTACGACCTAATCCAAAATTTATACCAAAAGTTATTTCACCGTTCCATCTAAATCAAACGGTAGAACTACCAGTTTTTTTCCCACAGCCAGATTCTGTGGCTGAAAGAGCACTACATACACTAGATGTCAAAAGAGCATTAATGTACTACATTGACAGAACAAAGAACATCAGAAAGACTAAACAGCTATTTATTGCATTCCAAAATCCTCATGCAGGTAACCCAATATCAAAACAAGGTATAGCCAGGTGGATTGTTAAATGCATCCAAATCTGCTACCTTAAAGCAAAAAGACAACTGCCCATTACTCCCAGGGCACATTCAACAAGGAAAAAAGGTGCTTCAATGGCCTTTTTAGGAAACATCCCAATGCATGAAATATGTAAGGCAGCCACATGGTCTACGCCTCACACATTCACCAAACACTACTGTATAGATGTGCTATCCGCACAACAAGCTGCAGTAGGTCAAGCTGTATTAAGAACTCTATTTCAGACAACTTCTACTCCTACAGGCTAAACCACCGCTTATGGGGAAATAACTGCTTACTAGTCTATGCAGACCATGTGTATCTACAGCGACAGATGCCATCGAACTGAAAATGTCACTTACCCAGTGTACATCTGTTCGTGGCATCAGTCGCTGAGATTCACATGGGCCCACCCACCTCCCCGGAAGCCTGTAGCAGTTCAGAAGTTACCTTCAATTTTGTACATTTGTATATATATTATTTAAACCTTTAATAGGTACATACTTACACATTTCATTGCGCGGGCACTATTACTATAGTACAACTCCTACCTCACCCTCTGCGGGGAAAACAATCGAAGATGGAGTCGACGCCCATGCGCAATGAGCACAGAAGGAGGAGCCACTCGGTCCAGTGACTCGAAAACACTTCTTCGAAGAAAAACAACTTGTAACACTCCGACCCAACACCAGATGGCGAGCTATGCAGACCATGTGAATCTCAGCGACTGATGCCACGAACAGATGTACACTGGGTAAGTGACATTTTCATTCTCACAGCACCATAAGGCAGTTTAACTTCACATGCATTTTCAAACATGGTCTGCCGTGCTTCTTTAATTCTCTAAACAACAAAAAAAACAATTAAACTTTTAAATCGTGCACCTCCAAACTCCAGTTTGACTCCCAAAACTGACTTCGCCAAAATGTTCTGCTTTCCTGCTCTTATCTCATAACCGAGCTTACAGAACCTCTCTGGAATGCACTTCTGAGTTTAAAGAAGACATTTATTGTTATTATTACTTCACCACGAGGTTCCTGAGAGACAAAATTCGTAGATTGGCAGCACACGTTTAAAAGTAGTCACAGCAATGAAAGCAAAATATATCAAAGTACTTCTCAGTTGCAATGTACACAGCAAATACATGTGATTATATTTTAGCATAACTTCAAAGCAAAGCATAAAAGTCAAAATTGCATCACCGTAGGGCCTATTACTGCTTCATCTTTCTGGGGTCTGCAAGTTGATGACTCTGGTCAACTGCGAGAAAGAGATTTTCTACACAAACAGGAGACAGGAAACTGACGTCCCTGTTCCTGTCTGAAGTCAAGCAGATTCAATCTAACCCTGCTGTAGTCCAGAGTCATCTTTAAAAGCAAACTCAGTGTGAGAACTGAAGAAACTTGGAGAGTGGCCAATTCTCCCGAGCCTCACTCGTTCTCAGACTGGATTGAGAGGTAAACACAAAATCTACGTGCTCTTATCAGCTAGGGTGAAAAACACAGCTTGGTCTACCTTGTGGAAAAACACAGCCTGGAAAAACACAGCTCATCTGCAATGTCTCAACTGCAATGTCTAACTCCACGTTATAGCCAATAGGCAGCTAACCTAAATACCAAATGTAATGTCTAATGTCATGTCAAAGCCAATAGGCAGCTAAACTGAATACAGAATGTAATGGCTAATGCCATGTCAAAGCCAATAGGCACCTAACCTAAATACAGAATATAATGGCTAACGCCATGTCAAAGCCAATAGGCAGCTAAACTGAACAAAACATATAATGTGCTACTGGTGAACATTGAGCAACTAATATGCGCAGTGGTGAAACAGTCATTGGTCAAACACAATTAATAGCATCACACTATATCAGTAGATGCGGAGAAGAACTAACTTCTGCGCCCAGGGGGACTTTTACATGCAGCTCTACTCTCACTTTATGGGTGGTGTGCAGTCAGGCATGAAGAGGCATAACACAATCGCCATGCAGGGAAAAACACTGGTATGAAAACGCTTCCACATCCATTAAGGCACCTTGTAGGTGAGAGATCTGCTGGTAAATCTATCCGTACATAAATACATGTTATTCACTATTATTTTGTTAGTTTTCGAAGAGGAGCACAATGTTTCCTATTTTTAATAGTTCATTATGCATGAAGCTAAATGGGTGAGAAAATTGAGAGTGAACCCAAAAAGTATCAATTTATAAAACTAAACGAAATTCTGAATTCTGCAAGTGGTCATAAATGTATATTGTTTATAGTTTACCCAGTCAAAATAATGAATAAAAATAGGAAAAAAGGAAAATGAGACAAGATGTGAATCTGTATATTTATATACTGAAGGCTCACCTTACTTGTAGTTTACCGTTTCCTCTCCTGTGTTAATGCAGGTGGAAGAACTTTTGACAGCGATAGTAAACTTTATTCTTTCACAGCTTGTAAATATAAATAAATAGTGGTACTCAGCCATTGTTTGCTGTTGGTGTGGTACTTTGGATAAAAGAGGATAGCATCTATGCAGGTCATGCATTACTGGATTTTACTAGCTCTTTACATTTAAAAAATGTCTGGAATTGATAGGTTCCCCCATTGACATCCAAGCTTACCAATTTGTTTTTTGATAGGTGCTTTTGCAAAATTAACTTGACATGAGCACATTTTGTCACTTTCTGTCCCTAACCATATGCTCAAATAACCCTGAAGTGTCATGGTAGAATTTTTGCTGTAAGTGGCACATTACAAGGCTTATTTGTGTGAATGCTAGGGGATGACCTATGCAATGATGTTTTATCAATATTTCCTACTTATTTGTCCCACTTTCATGGAACTCCACTGGCAACCCGGGCCAGCACAATCCTTCAAAATTACCTGCTTCATCTAGAAATCCATCTTGACTAATACCCCTGCCCATTAAGGAACAAAGTCACATATCCAGTGGCTATAGGCGTACCAACAGTCAGGACATCATGTACTCGAGATGAGGAAGTGCAAAGAAAGTGGGGAAAAAAACAGGGCATCAGACCTTACCTTTGCTTTAGGATTCATTCTAAGGGCAAGGAATCTGCAGGAAGATGTATCCAGTAGAAGTTACTTACCTTTGGTTACATACTTTGGGGGATACATACAGCTTTCAGCAGATTTCTCCCAGACCTTCCTCTGCCCCTGATGAGTTGGTACCATGTATAGTAATATCGCAAGGTATCTAAATATGCTCTTTTTTTGGCAGTCATTGTTTCCTTCTCAGTTTTTCTCCGCATGCGCCTCTAGGCTGCAGAAAGTTTCTGAAACTGAAATCAATGCTCAGACTATTGCGTTTCGTACACCAGTTGCATCATGTCTGCTGGGTGTAGCTATTACTGCAGCCTCATGGTGCCACTTGTGTGCCAGAGAGGTACTGCTGAGAAGAGCTTTTTGAGACCAGTCAGAGCCTGAAGAATATTCTTAAGCAGAAGAATCTGCAAGAAGGTTATGTATCTTGCAGATATGTAGTTATCAAAGGTAATTAACATTTACTAGAGGGTTATGCATGATAACATGACTGTTGGTGTGTGTGCATAGAAATTGATAATTCTTGCATAAGCGAAGGAAAATGATTTATGAGGCCTCCTAATAATTGCACTTTACTGATGGATACTTCTAACCACAGATTCCCGAACTTGTAAATATTCCCCAGGCATCAACTGGAGTGGGAAACTTATAGAGCAGATCTCCTGTGCACCGGCATGTGGCGCCGTGTAGCTCAGATCTGGTGTACGCTCTGGAAGTTACAAGCTCATATAGGCCACCCATATACTCTGACAGCACATTTCTTTCAGCGCATTCAGGAACTCAACTAGACATTCTGCTTGGTCGTGGAGCAGCTTTTAAAAAAAATATTTTACAAGTGTGCTAGGGAAATGTCCACCCCAAAACAACGGGGTTTAATGCTTGTAGGGACTGTCATAAACAGATATCTTATAGAGACTTCTAGCTGGTGATTCCTTACCTTAAATTTATCCCCTGACATCAGACTGGATCCAGAAATGTTTTGTGAGCAGTACTCCTGCGTTCCAGTAGGTGGCATCATTCAGCTCTGTGTGGCATCGTCTGCACTGGAAGTGATGTGCACGGTGCCTTTATAGGTGCCATCCCAGCCTGCTTACGTCAATTAATTTCTTTCCGCACCAATCAGTGCAGATCTGGAGAGATCTACCCCAAGTCATTTTTAGTGACCTTTTTCGATTTTGTCTACGTTTTTATTTTTATTTTAAGATCTTTCTCCTGGTGTGGCAGGGATGTCCAACAGGAAAGCTGGCTTCAAGCTCTGCGGTGCCTGTCACCGACAGAGCTCAGTGACGGACACACATCTTTTCCTTCTGGTGTCTTGTGTGCGACCATAACACAAAGCTCTGCGTCGACTGATGTACCCCAAGGCCTCAAGCTCCTTGCTGCTCGACAAGCGGCGCCACAGTGGTCTCAATCCTGGTTGAGACTAAGAGTCCCGCATTGGTCGGTGAGCCATCGATCTTCGTTGAAGTCGTCCAGCCGTTCGGATAAGTCCCTCAAAAAGAAAGAACTTGAAGTCTTCAACTTCACCACATCTGTTAAAGTCATCCAACAAGACCAGGAAGCATTGTCATTCGAGGACTGGTTCTGTGGTTGGGCCTGCGCTTGGGCCAGCTCCACACCTCTTAGTTTCCAAGAACAGGAGCAACCACCCTAACAACTACACAAATTTTATGTGTCCATACATCTCATATTTGGCCATTCCGTCCCCACTGGTGTGTTGTCTGGCCCCACAGGTTCAAGTGGGGCCGCTACTGTTTCCCCTCACGGCTGGTCCAGCCCAGCGCCAGTTGGGATCCTTGGATCAACAGATGGATCCCTGCATCCTCTACTTCAACTTCTCCAGAGGCCAGAAGTCCAAGTCAAGGTTACAGAGGAGTCCTGCTGGAATCTTGCAAGCCGAATCTGAGGACCCACCCAAGAGAGAGAGACCCTAAAAAGCCCTGAAAGGGGGATTGGTCACCTCACCAGGTAAACACCTATAAGGAGGGTGCTCTGACGTCACCAGCCTGGCCACCCAGATGCTCCCAGAGTTCACTGCCAACCTTAGAAACACGATGGTGGAACCCAGGGATCTCTGGAGGAGCTCTGGTCACCACCCCTGGGGTGGTGATGGACAGGGGAGTGGTCACTCCGGTTTCCATTTGTCCAGTTTCGCACCAGGTCAGGGGCTGTGGGGTCCCTGAACCGACGTGGACTGGTTTATGCATGGAGGGCACCAAATGTGCCCTTCAAAGCATACCATTGGTTTGGGGAGGCTACCCCTCCCAAGCCAGTCACACCTGTTTCCAAAGGGAGAGGGTGTTACCTCCGTCCCACAAAGGAAATCCTTTGTGCAGCCTTCCCAGGCTTGATCAAATCAAGCATCAGGAGGGCAGAAATCCTTCTGAGGGGTGGCAGCAGGTGGGCTGCCCGGCGCAGACCCTGTAAGACTGATGGTTACAATGCTGGGGGTTGTCTAAGGAGCCCCCAGAGTGCATGAAATCATACTTTCAATCCTTGCAACAGTATTGGGGTATGATTCAGACATGTTTGATACCAAACACGCCCAGGATCGGAGTTACCATTATGTAGCTGGAGATAGGTAGTGACCTATGTCCAGTAAACACATAAAATGGCGCTCCCGCACTCAGTCAAGTGAAATTGGGCTGGAGTTTGTGCGGGCACCTCTTGGCTGAGAGGACCTACCTTTGGGGGGGCTGACTTATAGTGATCTGGTGTAGTGACCTGTAGTGAAGATGGATGGATGCATGCATGCACCAGTTTCATGCAGGCTGCAATGACAGGCTTGCATAACCCTTTGCATGGGCTCCCTATGGGTGGCAGAATAACTGCTGCTGCCCATAGGGATCCCCTAGAACCCCACTGCCCTGGGTTCCTAGGTACCATGTACTAGGGACTTACACGGGGGGACCAGTGTGCCAATTGTGGGAAGAAAAAGATACAATTTAGAGGAGAGAGCAAAACTACTGGGGTCCTGGTTACCAGGAACCCAGTAGAAACAATCAAACACAGTCAAACATACTAACAGTCAGAAAATGGGGGTAACCATGCCAAGAAAGAGGGCACTTTCCTATAGAGTCACTCGCCTGCATCTGCAGGCACCTGCTGCAACGACTACCAGCTGTGTGGATCTCCCCTCATCTTGAGCTGTGTGGATCCTGCATCATGGGTGGTGTTTAGAGTAGTCCTCTTGGTCCTCTCTGCTAGCTGTCTAACTTTGATGGAGGTAAGCCCTTGCCTTCCCACGCAGGACCGTACCCCGTGCACAGCATCTCTTGAAGCTGCCAAGGCTTGTTTGCATCTTCTCCCAAGGAATCTTCAGGCGACATGTAGCTCCAGTCCCCAGTACTCCTTCCTCTGACGCACAGCCCTCTGCGTGGTTCTCCTGTGGCGTGGGATCCCTTTCTGTAGTGCTGCGTGGGCTCGTTCTGTGATTTGTGTCCCTGTCCTCTGGAACTCCTGTGGGTGCTGCCTCTGCTACTGTGGACTCTGTGTCGCTGAGGGTCTCCGGTGACTCCCCCTCTTGGATTAAGTTCTCCTGGGCCTTGCTGGTCCCCGGTAGCACCTCTTTTACACAAACGTGAGTTTGCCTTGCCAAGGCTTGTTGATGGAATTCCTGCACAGACACCTGTCTGCAATCTTCACTCCAGCATGGGACACCTGCATCCATCAGGAACTCTTCTCCAGCCCCAGGGCTACTCCTCCTGGAATCCACTGTGACTTTTACACCTGGTCCCCTCTCTCCACAGGTCTTCTTCTCCAGGAATCCACCGCTAGTTTCTTGATGTCTTGTCTGGGTGTCTCTTTTCTTTTCCTTCCTTTTCGGTGGTTTGGGGAAATTGCAGTGGTTTACTCCTGCTTTCCGGGTCGCTGAGGGGTACTGTTACTTACCTCTGTGGTTTTCTGGTTCTCCCAGCTCCCCTCTTCAAATTACACTTACCTAAGTGGGGGTCCTGTGTTCGCATTCCATTTTTTTAGTATATGGTTTAGGCTCCCCCTAGGATCACTTTTGGTTATTGCTATTTGCACTGTTTTCTAACCTTTTCTATGCCTATTACTGTTTACTAGTGTATATATATTTAGTGTATTACATACCTCCTGTTGAAGGGTTCCCCTTCTAGTATTTTGTGGTATTGTGTTCCAAAAATAATGTACCTTTATTTTTGTACAACTGAGTGTTTTCTTTCATGTGTGTAAGTGCTGTGTGACTACAGTGGTATTGCATGAGCTTTGCATGTCTCTTAGATAAGCCTTGGCTGCTCATCCACAGCTACCTTTAGAGAGCCTGGCTTCTAGACACTGCCTACACTTCATTTAGAGGGGATACCTGGACCTGGTATAAAGTGTAAGAACCTTAGGTTACCACCATACGCCATGCCAGCTTCTTACATTGGTGGGACAGCGGTGGGATAAGCACTTGAAATTGCCTTACCACTCTGCCTCTCTGTACTTTCCACAGGAAAGACCTCTTACTAGCTAGGGGTCTACACTTATAGCTAGTTTCAGAAAACAGTCTCTTGGGTTTGGGTAAGAGAAGCTTCTAGGCATAGTCCTTACTCCAAACTTCTGTAAGGGAGACTAGAAGTTAGGGAGATTAGGCACACCCTACACCACTCTTTACACAAATGTCTTCAGGAGATGGCACATCTCAGGCTATGGACTCTCCCTATGAGACCCTCACTTTTCAAGAATTTAGGGAGACGTGCAAAGAAAGGAGTCTGAAGACAGGGAGCAACCCTAACAAGAGTCTGCTTCTAGGCCTTATCCTCCTGGGTGACTAGGACCATGTGGGTGGCCAGGAAGAGTGGGAGGAGGATGTTGACTCTAGCCCCCTAGTGTTAAAAAAGATCTGGAGACTGAGGAAGGTCAGGAAGGTCCCTCAGAGGATCACAGAGTCCCTAGTAAACCCCTTATTTCAGACAGGAGCACTACAGGTAGTGTGAGGGGAAGCCATGTTAGTAGGCCCCCCTTTGTGCCCAGAGGGCTAGTCCAGATGGTTAGCAGAACTAGGGACAGATCCTCCTCTGCCCCTTTGCATGTCACCTCAGTATCTGAGGGGACATACTCCAAAAGAAGATTCCTTAGAGAGGGAACTCAGGAAACTGAGGCTGGAGGAGGCCAAGTTGTTGAAACAGCTAGCCCTAAATAGGGAGGACTTGGCAGTAGAGCAAGAGAGGCAGGCGTTCAGGTTAGCACCTCATGGTGGCAGCGGAAACTTTGGTTTCAGGGAAGCTAGAGTCAGGGAGGACTGTTTGATTCCAGAAACCTGAGTAAAGTTGTTCCCCTCTACAAGGTGGGGGATGACATCCACAAGTGGGTCTCTGCTCTGGAAAGGGTCCCTCAGAGACAGTGAGCTGCTATCCTTTGGCTCACCTTCTCTGACAAGGGAAGGGATATACTCCTTACTGTCAGAGAGGAAAATGCTGATAATTACACTGTGTTGAAGTCTGCTCTTTTAGATGGGTTTGATTTTACCACTGAACAAAACATGATAAAGTTTAGGGAGACCAGGAAAGAGCCCTCCTAAGATAGGGTTGATTTTGTGGATTGCTCTCTGAAGGCTTTGGAAAGCTGGTTACATGGTAGCAAAGTCACTGATTATGAGGGCTTATACAATCTTATTCTGAGACAGCATATACTTAACAATTGTGTGTCTGATTTATTGCACCAGTACTTGGTAGAGTCAGATCTGCCCTCTCCGCAAGAATTGGGAAAGAAGGCAGGCAAATCGGTCAGAACAAGGGTGAGCAGGAATGCTCACACACGGGATGACAAAGACAAGAAAAAGGAAGCAGGTTCATTTCAGGACAAGGGTGGGGCCAAAAACAAATATAAAGAATCTTCACCAGGCCCACAAAATTCCTCTGGGGGTGGGTCCAAAATCTCTGCCTCCTATTCCCATAAAAAGAAACCTTGGTGTTATGTTTGTACAAACAAAGGCCATAGGCCAGGAGACTGCTCCATTCCTAAGAAAAGCACCAATTCACCCACCACTACAACCCCCACCTCTACCACTAGTGCCCCTTGTAACAGCAGTAGTGGTGGGTCAGGTAACAGTATCCAATCCAAGGGTGTAGCTGGGCTCACTTTAGGAAGTGTGTTGGGGGCTGGTTTAGTTAGGGAAACTACTGAGGCCGTTTTAGTCTCAGATGGGACATTGATCTTGCCACCCTTGCTGTCTGTTCCCTTAAAATGAGTAAGTACAGGCAGCTGTCCCTAATAAATTGTGTTCAGGCAGAGACCTACAGGGACACAGGTGCCAGTGTCACTATGGTGACTGAAAAACTGGTGTCCCCTGAGCAACACCTACTTGGTCATCAGTACCAAGTGACTGATGCCCACAAGAATTCTGTGTGCCACACCATGGCAGTTGTTGATTTCAGCTGGTGGGGGGTTACTGCTCCCAGGAAAGTTGTAGTGTCCACAGACCTTCCTGTAGAGTGTTTAGTAGGTAACAAATTGGAGACTTCATCTTGGGCTGATGTAGAGTTGGAGGCCCATGCAACCATGCTCTGCATCCCAGGGCATATTTTTGCTTTAACTAGGGCACGGGGTAAAAAAAAAAAGGAAACTTGGAGCCTGAAATAATGGCCCATGAGGCTCCCAAAGGTAGAAAGGGCACAAAGTTGCCCCTTACCCCACCCTCCAGTGAGGAGTCCCCATTTGAGGAGGAATTAATCCACTTGCTTGGCAGAACCTACACCTGAAGAGTTGAAAGCTGACTCAGCTGAACTTGGTGCATGGGGTCTTGCATGGGAGGAATTCAGTATGGTTCAGAAAACCTGTCCCACACTGGAGGGGTTAAGAGAGCAAGTTGCCCTTCAGGAAACGGAGGATGTCAGTGGCACCTACAAGGTGTATTGGGAAGACAACCACTTACACTCAAAACCAAGGGAACCCAAACCTGGTGCCACCAGGAGGTTGGTAGTACCTCTGCAGTGTAGAGAATTTTTGTTGACCCTTCCCCATGACATATCCCTGGCAGGTCACTTGGGGCAAAGCAAGACTTCGGGCAGACTGTCTGAAGATACAAAGGAGTTTTGTCGCTCCTGTGTAAGCTGCCAAGCCAGTGGTAAGGTGGGTGGCACCCAAAAGGCCCCCTAATTCCACTACCAGTGGTTGGGGTTCCCTTTGAGAGGGTTGAGTGGATATTGTTCGCCCCCTAGACCCGCCCACTGCCTCTGGAAACAGATTTATGCTGGTGGTGGACCATGCCACCAGGTATCCAGAGGCTATACCTCTATGGACCACTACAGCTCCTGTAGTGGCAAAAGCCCTCCTGGGAATTTTCTCCAGAGTGGGCTTCCCAAAAGAGGTGTTATCAGACAGAGGTGTAAACTTTGCCTGCATACCTTACGGCCATGTGGAAGGAATGTAGTGTAACTTGTAAGTTAACCACTTCTTACCTCCCCTACACTAATGGTTTGGTAGAGAGGTTAAATACAACTCTCAAGGGCATGATCATGGTACTCTCTGAAAAACACAGAAGGAGATGGGATGTCCTGCTGCCATGCCTCCTTTTTGCCTACAGGGAGGTTCCTCAGAACTTCTGTTTGGACACCATTAGGGGTCCACTTGCTCTTGTAAGGAAGGGCTGGGAGCAACCCCTCAACCCCCCTATTCAAGATATTGTGGAGTATGTACTTGGTCTCAGATCCAGAGGGCTGAGTACATGAAAAAGGCCACTAAAACCCTTCAGGCCAGCCAAGAACTGCAGAAGCAGTGGCATGACCAGAAGGCTGTCTTAACTGAGTACGAGCCAGGGCAGAAAGTGTTGGTTCTGGAGCCTGTGGCTCCCAGGGCACTCCAAGACAAGTGGAGTGGTCCCCACACTGTCGTAGGGAATAAGGGTGAGGTCACATATTTAGTGGACCTTGGCACTCCCAGAAGCCCCCTCAGGATGCTTCATGTGAACTGCCTTAAGCCCTACTATGACAAGGCTGACATGGCCCTGCTCATGGCCACTTTTGGGGGGGCAGGGAGAAGAGATTGACCCTCTCCCTGACCTCTTCTCCACCACTGCAGGTGATGGCTCAGTGGTTGGGGTTGTCCTAGCAGACTGTCTTTCAGAGTGTCAGAAAGAGGACTGCAGGAACCTCGTGGGGCAGTTTTCAGGACTGTTTTCTCTGACACCTGGTCAGACAACATTTTGTGAACACATTATTGACACAGGAGACAGCTTGCCTATCAAAAGCCAAATTTACAGGCAACCTGACCATGTTAGAGACTGCATCAAGGCAGAAGTGAAACAGATGCTAGACCTAGGAGTCATTGTGCACGCTGATAGCCCCTGGGATAGCACAGTGGTACTGGTCCCAAAACCTCACTTCCAAAATGGTAAAAGGGAGATGAGATTCTGTGTTGATTACAGAAGGTGCAACACTGTCACAAAAACTGATGCCCACCCTATTCCTAGGGCAGATGAGCTCATACATACACTGGCATCTGCCAAGTATCTTAGCACATTTGATCTGACTGCAGGCTTTTGATGATGATGTTAAAGCAAAAACTGCATTCTCAATCATTGGAGGGCCTCATCACTTCAGTTTTGGCCTTTGATTTGAAGAATGCACCTGCCACTTTTCAGATGCTGGTTAATACAGGCCTCCAAGGTTTGGAAGCTTATGCTGCATCTTATCTAGATGATATAGCGGTCTTTAGCTCCACCTGGGATGACCACCTGGTGCACCTCTGGAATGTTTTGGATGCTCTGCAAAAAGCAAGTCTCACTATCATGGCCTATAAGTGTCAGATAGGGTAGGGGAAGGTTGTGTATCTGGGCCACCTGGTAGGTGCAGGCCAGATTCAACCACTGCAGGGAAAGATCCAAACTATTCTAGATTGGACACTCCCTACTATACAGACCCAAGTAAGAGCCGCCTTAGGCCTCACTATGTACTACAGGAGGTTCATTAAGAACCATGGCTCCATTGTAGCCCCTCTTAATGACCTCACCTCTAAAAGATTGGCTAAAAAAGTTTTATGGACATTTAGCTGTCAAAAAGCCTTTGAGGACCTCAAACAGGTTATATGTGCTGCTCCTGTGTTAAAAAGCCCTGACTACTCCAAGACGTTTATAGTTTAGACTAATGCTTCAGAGATAGGTGTTGGGGCAGTTCTTTCACTACTTAACACTGGGGGCCAGAATCAACCAGTTGCTTTCGTAAGCAGAGAGGCGTTGGTCATCTATAGAAATGGAGGCGTTTGCTGTGGTCTGGACCTTGAAGAAGCTGAGGCTGTACCTGTTTGGCACTCACTTCATTGTTCAAAAAGACCACAAGCCCCTTCTATGGCTCAAAAAGATCGAAAGGAGAGAACCTCAAATTGTTGAGGTGGTCCATATCCCTACAGGGAATGGACTATACAGTGGAACATAGACCTGGGAGTAACCACTCCAAAGCAGATGGACTCTCCAGATAGTTCCACTTAGACAACTAAGACTCATCTGGGCAAGGCTAGCCGCCTTGTCCTTTGTTTGGGATGGGGGGATGGGGGGAGGTGTAGGAAAGTGCCCTCATTCCTGGCATGGTTACCCCCATTTTCTGCCTTTTGTCATTGTGTTTGACTGTGGTCAATGGGAGCCTGCTAACCAGGACCCCAGTGATTATGCTCTCTCCTTTCTATCTTGGTAACTGTGCCTTTTTCTTCACACAATTGGCATACTGCACCCCCTCCCCCCATGTAAATCCCTAGTATATGGTACCTAGGTACCCAGGGCATTGGGGTACCAGGAGGTCCCTTTGGGCTGCAGCAGTTTTTCTGCCATCCATAGGGAGCCCTTGCAAAGAGTTCTTCAGCCCTGCTATTGCAGTCTAGGTGAAACTGGTGCATGCACGATAGGTCACTGCAACAGGTCACTGTAAGTCACCCCTATGGTAGGCCCTCTCAGCCCAGAGGGCAGGGTGCAGGTACCTGTGTGTGGGGGCACCCCTGCACTAGCAGAGGTACCCCTCAAACTCCAGCCCCATTTTCCTGGACCTCGTAAGTGCGGGGGCACCATTTTACGTGTGTACTGGACATAGTTCACTACTTATGCCCAACTGCATAATATTGACTCCAAACCTGGGCATGTTTGGTATCAAACATGTCGAAATCATTCCCCAGTACTGTTGCAAGTATTGGAAACATGATTCCTTGCACTCTGGGGGCTCCTTAGAGGACCCCCAGCATTGCTATCACCAGTTTTACAGGGCTTTTCGGGCAGCCCAAGCTGCTGCCACCCCTCAGACAGGTTTCTGCCCTCCTGCTGCTTGATCTGATCAAGCCCAGGAAGGCAGAACAAAGGATTTCCTTTGGGAGAGAGAGGCAACTCCCCCCTCTCCCTTTGGAAATAGGTGTGACTGGCTTGGGAGGGGTTGCGTCCGCAAGCCACTGGTATGCTTTGAAGGGCACATTTGGTGCCCTCCATGCATAAACTAGTCTACGCCAGTTCAGGGACCACCAGTCCTTGCTCTGGTGCGAAACTGGACAATGGAAAGTGGAGTGACCACTCTCTTATCCATCACCACCCCATGGGTGGTGCTCAGAGCTCCTCTAGAGGGTTCCTGTGTTCTGCCATCTTGTTTCCAAGGTTGGCAGGGAACTCTGGGAGCATTTGAGTGGCCAGGTCAGGTAGGTGACGTCAGAGCCCCCTCCTGATAGGTGCTTACCTGGCTATGGTACCAGTCCACCTTTCAGGGCTATTTAGGTTGTCTCTTGAGTGGATGCACAGATTCGGCTTGCAAGATTCCAGCAAGACTCCTCTGCAACCTCTACTTCGACTTCTGGCCTCCAGAACTGTGACTGGAACCTCCAGGACCGGACAAGATGCTTCCAAGAAGAACTCCTCTTCTGCAACATTGTTTGCAGGGCTCCTGCCAGAAACTGCAACATTTCCACTGACTGTGCATCCACTGAGGGTGGCATGTCTTCAGTCTGCACTAGAAGAAAAAAGGAAAATCCCTTGGAGTGAAGGAGTCACTCCCCTGCATCCACAGACACCTGCTGCAATGAAGACAAGCTGCGTGGGACAGCCCTCATCTTGAGCTGCGTGGATCCTGCATCATGGGTGGTGGTCCGGAGTAGTCCTCTTTGTCCTCTCTGCCATCTGTCCAACTTTGGTAGAGGTTAGCCCTTGCCTTCCCATACAGTACAGTAGCCCTGTGCACAGCGTCTCTTGCAGCTGCCAAGGCCTGTCCATCTCCTCCAAGGGTTCTTCAGGTGACTTGTAGCTCCATTCCCCAGCACTCCTTCCTGGGATACACAGCCCTCTGCGTGGTTTGGCGTGGATCCCTTCCTGAAGTCCTGTGGGGGGGTCGCCTTCTGTCTCTCTGTTCAGTGGGACTCCTGTGGGTGCTGTCGCGTCTCCTGTGGACACTGTCGCTCAGGGTCTTGTGTGGCTCCCCATCCTGGGTTCAGTCCTCCTGGGTCTTGATGGTCCCCGGCAGCACCACTTTTACGCTAACTGCGAGTTTGCCTTGCCAAGGCTTTAGTGTAATTTCTGCCCCGACACCAGTCTGCAATCTTCACTCCAGCGTGGGACATCATCTGCATCCATCAGGAACTCTTCTCCGGCTCCGGGCTGCAGTGTTGACTTGTTCTTCCTCACTGTCAACCAACTCCTGCAAGTACAGCTGGGTGGGTAGAAGCTCCTACGCCTCCCGGACTCCACTTTGACTCTTGGACTTGGTCCCCTCTCTCCACAGATCTTCTCCAGGAATCCACCACTGTTTTTTTCCAATCTTATTTGGGTGTCTTCTTTTCCTTCCTTTTGGATTTTTTAGGAAAATTCCAGTGATTTACTACTGCTTTCCTGGTTGCTGGTGGGTACTGTGGTTTTCTAGTTCTCCCAGGCTCCCCTCTACACATTCCACTTACCTAGGTTGGGGTCCTGTGTTTGCCTTCCATTTGTTTAGTATATGGTTTGGGCTCCCCCTAGGGTCACTGTTGGTTATTGCTGTTTGCACTGTTTTCTATCCTTTTCTATGCCTCTTACTGTTTAAGTGCATATATTTAGTGTATTACTTATCTCATATTGCAGGGTTGCTCTTCTAGTATTTTGTGCTATTATGTTCCAGAAACAAAGTACCTTTATTTTTGTAACATTGTGTGGTTCTGTCATGTGTGTAAGTGCTATGTGACTGTAGTGATATTGCATAGGCTTTGCATGGCTCCTAGATGAGCCTTGGCTGCTTATCCCCAACCTCTCTAGAGAATCCTGGCTTTCTAGACACTGTCTACACCTCACTAATGGGGGATACCTGGATGTGGTATAAGGTAATAACACAATAGGTGCTCACCAGGCCAGCTTCCCACACCCTACATGTCATTTTGTTAGGGGCTTGGACTTAGCCTGATGAGAGGTCCCCTGCTGATTGTCCCATATTTCACAGGCGGTGACCAGCTCCTGGTGATCCGGCCTGCTTCCTACTACTCACAGTTTTGTGATGCAGGCTGTTTATGCATCACATGATATTGACTCTCTCCCTCATGTTCCATCTGACAGATTCCAGAAGACTTGATACTTGTGGCAAATTTATTTTCTCTTTCCCCAGTTCTGCTCTGTGCTCTCTTAATTCTTCTTGCATTCTTGGTTGTTTTTTCACATTCATTGTGGGACTCCTTAGAACATATTTTGCCGTCACTGCTGGATGGTAACCGGAACGATCTTGCCCCTTTGATACAAGATTGCCAGCAGGCAGCTAAATTAATCATTCATAATGGTATGTATACCACTGACCTTGTAAGTCTTGCCATGGTCTCTTCAGTGGCACTACACCGCCATGCCTGGTTACGTACCGCCTCCCTATTTTCAGAGACTATTCAAGCCACGTTGATTGATATGCCTTTAGATGGTGCTGATTTATTCAACGCACATGCTGACTCTGCTTTGAGGCATTTATTTGCTACAGTCAGGGTGCAGCAGAAAATTAGCTCCATTCTTCTCTACACTCAGTACTGCCAGTTCCTCCAATTCTGGTTTGTATGTGTGACATTTGTCTTTGCCTTTTTACCTTTCTAGTAGATGAGCCACGCTTGCTCAGTGCCCATGAGGGTTTTCTTTCTGGTGCCTGTTCTCCCAATGATCGCACCCAGCTGGTTGTTCCTGCCTTCTGCAGGAGTTATTCTTTCTAATACTGTCAATGACAGGTTATTATTTTTTTACCCTCTCTGGGGCTCATATTGCCTTGGGACCTTATGGGGGTTTTCATGCCTACCGCTTCAAGGCTACTTTTAGTGCTGTTTTGATAGAATTGTACGGGTGCACTTCTGCTTTCTTCCCTGTTCTACAATCGGTGGTGCAGAAGTGGTAGCTTTCCACTTCAGACTTGTCGATGACAGCTTTTGAACTGTTTATTTCTTTTTTGTTTCCGAAGTCATAACTATACACAGGTCTTACATTTTTCTTTACTCTGAAGAAGGGCTTGGGCTCAAGAGTTGATACCTTCATGGCATGTACCTTACTCTAGGTGGAGTATATTTTGTATGCTCGGTGAGCATATATATGTATATATGCAAGGCTGGGATTGCCCACCTCGTGAACTATTAGTCCTTCATTTGAGGGTACAGAGTTCCCCCCTCTGTAAAGTTGTTTTTTTGTTTTTTGTTTTTCTTATTTTTTTTTTTTTTCTTAATAACTTCTGAGATTTAGTATCCCTTATAGGGACGTTTTGTATAGGCAGCTCCAGGGGAGTCTCAGTATATTATTAACATTCTAATAAGGGAGTGTATTTAAATACTCCTCTTATTAATCATACTTTATTATGTAGAAGTGTCTCTGTAGGAAAGTAGCATCTTTCTGACATGATAACCCTCGCTTTTTGTCTGGTGTCATTGTGTTTAGACTGTAGTGCACTGGGATCCTGCTAATCAGGATCCCAGTGTTACTGCTCTCTCTCCTCTAAATTTGGTTGCTTGTGAACTTTTTCACCCCACAATTGGCATACTGGTGCAGCCATGTAAGTCCCTAGTATATGGTACTTAGGTACCCAATACACTAGGGGACTCCCATAGGCTGCAGCATGTATTGTGCCACCCATGAGAGCACATGCAAACTGTGTCTGCAGGCCTACCGTTGCACCCTGCATGAAATGGTGCATGCACCTTTAACTTTCGATATAAGGCTTTGCTTATTTCCTGGTCAGTGCACTTAGACACTGTAAGTCACTGCTCTTGTAGGCCTTTCAGCCCAAGGGCAGAGTACATGTCCCTAAGAGTGAGGGTACCCCTGCATAAGCATGGTACACCATACAACCCCCAAACTCCATTCTGTGGGCTTTGTAAGTGCAGCAAAGCCATCCTAAGGTATGTACTGAACACTGGTCAACACGAGTGGTACAACTGCTTAATGGCTCCTCCAAACCCAGGCATGCTTGGCATCAAACCTGGTGAAATCATGGATCTACACAGATTCCAGTGGTAGTTGCATGATCCAATGTACTCTGGGGGTTCCTTAAAGGATCCCCTAGTTCTGTCTGTGCAGCCTTACAGAGTCTGGCTGCCAGCCCACACTGCTGCCGTCCCCAGACACTGCTCTGCCCTCCTGCTGGTGCGCCTGGCACAGTCAGGGGAAGGTAGAACAAAGGATATCCTGCAAGGAAGAGGTGTGACCACCTCTCCCACTGAAATATGTGTCTCTGGGCTGGGGTTTGGTGGCCTCTGAGCGCCACCAGGCTGCTTTGAAGGGCACATTTGGTGCCCTCCTTGCATAATCTGCTTTGCACAAGTTCAGAAACCCCTGTTTTCCATTCTGATGTGAAACCACACAAAGGGCAGGGGAGTGATCACCCCCTGTCCAGCTCCTCCCCTGTGGAGGTGCACCGAGCTCTGCCAAGGTGGCCACTTGATTCTGCCATCTGAGAAACAAGGTAGGCAGAGGCCCCTGGGAGCATCTGACTGGTTGGGCCAAGTTGATGACGTCCCCGACCCCTCTCTAATAGGTGCGTCAGTGCAGAGAGTGGCCAAATCCCCTTTTAGTGTTACTTAAGGGATCGCCCAAGGGTGGGTCCTCAGATTCATCGAGCAAGACTCTACACCAGGAACTCTCTGCAACACTCTTCTGCTCCTGGCCTCCGGAACAGCTGCTGGTCTGCTTTGGAACTGAAACAAGACTCTATCCCGATGGGAGGGCTCCCACTGCAACATTGCTTCTCCAGCTCCTGCAAGATTTCTGCATCATCGGTGGCTGTCCACTCTCCAGGGTCACAAGGACTTGGTTTGCATTCAGGAAGCAAGAAGGAATCTCCCTTGGAGTGAAGGCGTCACTCCCTTGCATCTGCAGGCACCTTAAGAAAACGGTGACTGGCTGGTGGATCCTACTGTCCCACGGGCATGAAAAGGCTCTGCAACACAGATGGTGCTTCTGTGGTCCTTTTCAGGTCCCTCTAGTTTTCTGGTCCACTGGGGAGACACTGGGCCCCTGCGGCAGCCACTGGAACAGACATCTCTGTACCATCACTGTTGCTCTTACAAAGGCATGTTTGCTCTTCCTCCAAGAAGCCCTAGCCTCCAGCACCCTGCAACTTCAAAATCAGCTTCAACTCTGCAGCTCCTGCGACATGGGAATCCAGTTTTGTTGAGCTGTTGAGGCTTCTGTGTGACCCCCTGTGCCTACTGCCAGTGGGTCACTTGTGGGAGCGCCACGACTCTGGCAGATTTGCCTTCGTGCTGAAGGCCTGCCCTGACTCTTTCCCAAGGATTGAGTCACCAGGACCTTGTTGGTCCTCAAAAATCTACAACTTACCTTGCAACTACTGTTTGCTCTTGCCAAGGCTTGTTGGTGGCCCTGCAGGTGACTGACCCTCCTGCACTCTGGCGACCGATGTGGGACAGCTCGTGGGCAACTCCAAGGATAGCCCGCATCCTCCTGGACTCTGCAGTGGGACACCGTCCAGCAGGAGCTTCACCTCCAAGAGGGTGGCCATTGCCTACCTGCACTGCCTGGACACCTCTGAGCGGTTTGGACACTGTCCCCTTTTTTTCTCAGGTTCCTCTCGTCCGGAATCCACCTTTGGGTTCCACTAACCTAGTCCATGGGTCGCGACAGCAGCTGGACAACCAAGGCTTCCATTTACTTTAACAAGGGTTTCCGATGTCACTTCACCCCTATGCACCTGGGCTTCCTGGTCTAGGTACTCCAGTCTCTGGGTGTCCACGGATGGGGGCACTCTACACCCTTCCTTGTGCCCACTAGTTTCCTTGTGGTCTACTGGGAAGTGTCCTGAATCCATAAAAATCCAACTGTGACAGTTCTGTGTTAGCCAGTGGGACACCCGGCTCGATAGCAACTCTGCACCAGGGCACCTGTGGGAATACAGTTAGTAACCTCTGCTATTTTCTTACTCCATACATGCATTTTTATGCAATTTCTGATTGTTTATAAGTGAATATTTTGTGTGACGATATCTCGAGGTGGAGATATACCAAAGTTAGGATAGTGTTTAATGTTTTAATAAACCTTTATTTTTGCAACACCTGCTGTGGTTCTTTGTGGTACAATTACTGACTGGCTATTGTGGTATTGCAAGTGCTTTACACTCCTCCTATATAAGCTTTAGCTGCTCGCCACAGCTGCACCAAGACACACAGCCTGCAATGGTGGCAGCCTGCCATGTGCTTGTTGACACAATTCGTGCTGCAACCCTTAGGGATCTTCATTAGCACCTCATGGCTAGGTACCAGTACCATTTAATAGGGAATTACACAGGGTGCTAAAGGATTTGCCAGTTGGGTAAACAAATGTACAGTTTAGGGAAAGAAATCTGGCACTGGGGACCTGGTTAGCAGGAACCCAGTGCACTTTCATTCAAAATCGCATCCTATACCAGGCATAAGGTGGTGGATTATCATGTCAAAAAGAGGCACTTTTCTACAAAAATCATATCCAGAATTGAGAATTCAGTGTCTATTTGACTCAATGGTGTCTTTTATTTTAGCACACTTTTTCAATAGGCAGTTTCTAAATGTGGCTCCACGTTTTGAGCGCAAAAAAATAGTCATTGGAAAAACTGATGGCGCATTGGAGAGGAGGTTATATGGACTCTGTAGATGTCACATCCGGTGGTTGACGTCAGTAGAGTCGCGTGCTCAGACTTTCTGGGGGGGAAACTGTTTCTAGATCCAGTTTCGCACCTGGGATGATTCTATAGTAAGGAATCTATGGTTAAATCCTGTCTCTACCTGGTAATGTGTTACTGAAGGTAAGTACCTTGTTCCTCTGAAGCATCATGCTCCCATCTTCGTGCCTTAAGAGCGTTTTTTGGCTCTGCAGTGTAAGGCAGTGCACTTATCATTTTTGTGGCTCATGTAAGCTCCAAATCCTCTTGGAACTTGAACAATAATTGAGTGGAGGCGGCTGCAGTTTTCATCCCAGCACTGCTTTTTTCATCTCTGCCTACTCCCCCAGAATGTTTGCATAACTGTACAGTTCCAAATAGTATGCAGTATTTCATCTCTTCTGTTCCACATCATAAGCGTTTTAGAGTACCTCCCAATCCTATTTACCCCTTCTGACTTCACCACTTCTATCCCTTTTTTCACCTGTTTGTGTTCTTGGTCTATATGAATGACGGTCTCCTAAGAAATCTAAAACCAAAAAAAGAGGCCCTTCGAAAATGCAGTTGCAATTCTTAAATCTTTGAAGTTAGCAGTTTCTGGTTCTGCACTATTTTTGTTTGTTTTACACAGTAGTATATAGTGTATGTCTCATTTTATTAGAAATTGGCATGAACTTTGGATTCACCCTTTCAAAGTGTGCTAAACTCCCCACATCACGCAGGATTTGTGTTGACTGTAGGACAATTGTGTCCTTTCGAACTTATTTTGTTAGGGTTTTCAGGCAGTTTTACATTTATTTGCTTTTGTATTTCATAGGGTTGTTTGTCAAGTTTTTGTGATTTTAAATGTAATTTATGACGCGGGATGCATCATACTATGTGCTGTGGGATGCTAAATAGGTGAAGGTCATTGGTGTAGAGTGGTGTGGTCAGAGATGTTTGCTGTATCTTCTTGCTGATGTGTGTATTTTCAAGAATTCAGATTTGTCCTGTTGATGACAGAGGACACAGTGGGTTTGTGTGTAATACATTCTGACTGATTTGTCTTTTCCTCTACAGCCGTGCTGTATTTCCTATTGCAGGTCAGCTTTCTTGTGGACGAGGGTGTGTCACCTGTGCTGCTTCAGCTTCTCTCTTGTGCCTTGTGTGGAAGCAGAGTCCTATCAGCAGTAGCAGCATCTAGCGCAACCTCTTCATCCACTGCCGGATCTGGTACAGGACAGCCTACCACCCAGAGCAAATCCTCCACTAAAAAAAGCAAGAAGGAAGAGAAGGAGAAAGAGAAAGACGGTGTGTGAGACAGAAAAATACTTTGTTTGCCAGAGTATTTTCGAAAAGACCATCCACCTAGTGTTTGTTCTGCATTTTAAAGATAACTGCTGAATTCCAAGAATATTTACAAGGTTGTCTTCTGCTGATATTGGTGTTCACCATGCATCTGCACTGGGGATTTTTCTCTCCTGATGTATTCTAGGGGCACAGAGTGGTTAATTTTTCCTCGACTTTTTCTCATCGTTTTTTGGTAAGGGTGCCAAGAGAACTGGCCAAGGTCATTTACTTTATTTCAGACAGATATGATGAGGCTTTGGCAGGAGCTCTGTAATTATCGTGGCCCCTGTAAGTTGTAACACAATGGTTTTGGCAGTTTGGAGATGTTCTACTTATTACACAGTATGTACAAGAGATTGGATGAGAAAAGGTCCTGTTGTACTTCCCAGAGGTTTGTTGCACAGATATGTCTTGGAGAGGACCTGTTGGCAATCAAAACTCAGTTTTTGGTCCTCCCTCCCCACCCCCAAATTTGCTCTCACTTCAGTAATGGTCTTAAGTGAGGTACAGCAGGTCGTGATGGATGTGTAATGTTTGAAATAAAAGTGAATTGTTTCTCATTTATATCCCTTGCTTAGTAATTTGGGATTTGAATATATGCAAAGACTTCCGCAGTGTGTGGGGAAAACAAGCTCTTCTTTCTAAATGTGTTTAGATCGTGAACAGGGACGGGAGGATGAGCTGGCGATCTTTTTTAGAGTGGTTTTCATGCAAGTACATTTTTAGGCAAGATCTCTGGAACCTGGAGGAGAGCTGTCTTAGTGTCTGCACATGGCTTGGTAATGTCTGTGTGAGGTGGAATAAATGTTCTGTGTTGGATACTTTTAATTTTGCTTTCCGTCCCTAGGTGAGGCCTCGGGCAGTCAGGAGGAGCAGCTCTGCACTGCACTAGTTAACCAGCTGAACAAATTTGCTGACAAAGAGACACTGATCCAGTTTTTGCGCTGCTTTCTGCTTGAATCAAATGCTTCCTCTGTGCGCTGGCAGGCTCACTGTCTGGCCCTGAATATCTACAGGTGAGAGAAACCGCTTGACACTGCACATCCTTAAGTGAAAATACATCCTTATGTATTGACAGATGATGATGTAGGGAACTGTATTTCTTGAGATCAAAAGATTATTTAAATTATAGTACTCCATATTGTTGTAGTATTGGATTATTTCCTCAACATATGTCTGGATCTTTCAATTCTTCGACATCTTGTGCACTGAAGTTCAATCACTCAAAATTCAGATAATGCACTTTTAGAGAATATGAAAAACATTCCTGCTACTTGCCTAACTCTTCAAAATACTGTGACTAAGGTTTTGGACCAAATAGTCCACAAACTCCTCAAACCGATTTTCCCAGATCTGACATGGTAAAAACCAATTTAGTCCATTGTGTGTGTGTGTGTGTATATGTGTGCTGGTCAAACATTTACAGTCAGTATCCAAACTACGGAACTTTTCAGCATTAAGTACTTTTTAGGTCCTGATTGTTAAAAACAGAAAAAAAAAAAAATGCTGTAAAGATGTAGAAGATGGTTAAATGTAGCATAAAGACTAACATGAAATTATCAGACAATGTGCAATTATGGTCAAATTTCTGTAATAATTTCTACTAAAGTTGCTCAAGATTCCTCTTAACTCCTTTTTTATTAGTGCACTGCTAGACACTGCTAACTGCATTGAAGGTTAGTGCACATGACATTGTATGTCTACAGGTGAGGTGCTGTATGTCACTGTTATCTGTAGGTTTAACTGGATAAAAAGTGGCATGCTGCTGCATGAGTCAGTGGGCCGATGCAGGACAGGATGCAGCATATCACATAGATTTCAGCATTCATTATCCCCTTTCTTCAGAATTATGACTTTTTCCTCACCAGTTGTGGGGCTCTTTTCACTAACACACGGATGTCCCATCAGTCTGTAGAAGGGGAATTTAAAGCCTGGATAAACTTGTAACTGTGCTGCATGTCACAACCCGTTCGAGAGGGCCACAGGGAAAACAGGGTAGGCTACCTGGATCCGAAAGTGGTGGTTGTATTTGGGTGAAGAGATAAGAATCCAATAGTCAACCTACAGTCATAATACCCAATATCTAACTCAGTGATTGTCCTTTATGTAAAAGAAAGTACTTTAATCTCACTATAAAACTGAATACTGCTTAATTCAATTTGATTAGTGAATTCATGATGGTGCCCCAAGCCCTGTACAATCCCATCTCTCAGCAGGCAGTAAGACTTACAGGCACTTTGCAGATCTTCATCTCCTCCAGAAGAAAGTGCAGACTTCAGGTGATGTTCTTTCACTTCTGGCAAGACTGGCTGTCGGGTAGTTATCAGACCTGGTCGCACACCAGTCTTTGAGTTCTCAGTGGAGCACTCCCTTCCTTGGTCATGAAGAACATTGAACTGGAATGAAGTGGGGTGGTTTGAATCCCACTTTTATACACATTTTAAAGATAAGGAATGTTGAGTCAGTGGCTAATGCTTCCAGACCTGTTTTCGTGGTCTCTCTTTCAAATGTTTCCTCCAAGCGGCATCCAGACGCAGCCAATCTGTAAAGTGAGGCTTCTCCCAGCAGCTATCATTGATGATGTCTCCAAGCAAGAAGTAACCAAAATGTGGGTACATTGAAATGTGAGTTATCTGCACCAGATTGTCATGAGCCTTCCTTAAGCAGTAATCGGAAACAGACAAAAGGACAGGGCCTGGCCTATATAATTCCTTGCCTTGAGCAACAGAGCTGCAATCCCACCATTCACCCCTAACATCATCCAGATGGCACTGTTCAGAAAAAACTAAACTGCACCCCCTTTCTAACAAATTATTTGTGGAATTTCTAAAGACAGCCCTGTCTTAATTTGCCACTTTGGTGTCTGAATCGCCACCTTCCAACCAGAAGAACACAGCCAATACACTTCCATTGTCTGGTTAAGCTGTTATTTTCCATTGTGCACCAGGCTCAGTCAGGGGCATCCAAAATGGATCTTAACTGATTCAGTACTCTGGTCCAGATACAGTCCTACTACCACATACGTTCGCTCACTATACACAAACTGCACACAAGATGTCAGCACAAAGTTCTACGTCTTACATAAGAACAGAACTTTACATGAGCGGTCAACAGCCCACACACTCACTGACATAGAAAAAGGTGTGTGGTTCTATTGCAAATCATAAAACATGGCACAAAGTGTTAGACCTGGGATAGGGAAATTAGTCCATTGCCGCTCATGAGGGCAGGCTTGGTTAATCACTCTAGGTTACAAGACAGGTCTTGGACTTCGCATTGTCTAGGACATGGCCTAGGCCTCAGCGCTCATGCTAGATGAGCATGACGCCAGGGTTGCATAAACGTCTGGATACCAGATTGACGTGCATTGAGCACTCAGGTCAGGGATACATGCTTCCTAATCAAGCAGGGGACATTTTAGTCCCAATTGTGTGTATGTAATTTGTATTCTGTCAGTTGTGTGGCATTCCCTGTCACCAGGTATGAGGCAGTGAATGTTCTACACTACCTTGTCATAAGAACCTTTGATTGATTATGACTCTTAAAATAAAAGAGGTATTTTTACATTATGCATTTTTTCCTATTTCAGGAACTCGAACAAGGGTCAGCAGGAACTGTTGCTTGATCTCATGTGGTCAATCTGGCCAGAACTACCAGCCTATGGTCGCAAGGCTGCCCAGTTTGTAGATCTCTTAGGTTACTTTTCACTGAAAACCCCTCAAACCGAAAAAAAGGTAAAGATAATGAGTTAAATAAGGGCAACATTGCATTTTATTCTCCACTACTCTTGTTTTTCTGCCCTATGGTGTTTAATTAGTGGGGAGGAGGAAGTAAGTGCAATTTTTTTTTTCAAAATAGCTCTCTACCAGCACTGCATAACGCAAAGGTTGCTTACTACAAACCTGGTCTGGGTTTGATTCCAGCTTGTGACTTTCTTTCAACACCTTAGTCCTGCTGTCTTTTTCTCACTCTTGCAAGTTCTTTTTCATCTAGACTTTCATCATTTAACACTAATTCTTTATTTATTTTCCTCCTCTTTTCTCTGCCTTATTTTCACTATGTCAAACTCTGCTGATGAAAAATAGTTCCCTTTCTTGAGAAATGACTGGTGTTACCCATCACCTTTAAGCAAGAGCTGTGCTTTGATTCTATTTTCGTTATGTGCCACTCACATCAGAGAGTGCAAAAAAGTTAAACATGTCTGGATCCTTGTGAGATTGAGTTGAACCTAAATCTGACATTATCTCCCATTTATGAACGTACATTCATTTGTCAGAGTTAGTCAGTCCTAAAAACAGTTACCTGAGTTCCTGGCTTACTCTACTGCATTGCTGTTCCTTGAATATTTGGATCTTATGGTACCATTTCTTTGTGGGATCGCAGTAATTTGAAAATTTGTAGCATTGTATCTCCCACTGGGTACAGCACACTGGTGTCCTGTAATTGTGTGTACTAGTCTTGTGCATCACATATGTGTCTTGGCAATGGATCTCACTAGTGTCTCTCTGTGTCATAATATTAGTTTTAAAGATTATGTACTGGAGTATCATTGTGTTATTTGGTTTTGTTGTTCAGTGGTGTATGCTTTGCTGTTAGTGCATATAAATGACCGAATTTAATGTCGAATTGAGGAAACTTTCACCGTTCCTCTTGTCAACATGCATTGCATCCTGTCCTTAAATATTTTTCCTTTGGTAGGAAATAGAATTGTTCCAGAACTGGCAAGTAGAAAATGATGTGGCTTCTGTCTTTCAGTGGAATGTGCACCATTTTTTCTTTCTGAGACGAATGTCACATTTATTTATCGACTTTCAGTGGAACGTTTGTGGTGTCATGTGGCAGAGGCCTGAGCTAGGCAGTACCAGGGTTGTTCGTCCATTTCCTCTCATGCGAGAGAGACACTTGGTGGCCTAGGGTTGTGTGGAGGTAAAAATTAGTAATGACAATATAGGTGTTTAGGATATGAAGGCAGAATGAGATACGGAATGTGATAGTTGGATGGTGCTCGTAATGTTCTTTGGCAGACAACAAGCCAAGTGACTTGTTGCAAGGGTATTTGTGTCATAGCCTTGGTCAACATAGTGCACTGCTTCTTCTTTTTGGGGAGATGTTCCTGGAGTACTTAGAGTTCAGAATTAACATTGATTTGTTTCAGGCAGCTGTTGCAAGGTTTGCAGTTGTTGGCCCTTGATGGGAAAATGAATGTATTTGCTTTTGTTTAAGGGTGGGGGCTAGCACTTCCTCGTTTACACACTATGGCGTGGGGTTAGACTGCATCTGGTAGCCTGTTGCAGTGGAGTTTGATCTTTGTAGTCTGTAATCCTTAGCATGACAAGGAGTGCATGGCATTGGATGGTCTGTGGCAGTGGATTACTATATGAGGGCGCCAGCAACATGGGTTGGACAAAGCCCCTTTGGGTGATAATGGGGTGACCTGTAAAAGGGGAAGGTTTGGTGTCACCTTTGCCAGGAGGATGATGATCTTTGTTCTGACTGTAGGAGGCTGGCTCCATTTATGGTGCACACCTATGGTGTGGCACCCTATACTGAGTCCAGGCAACCCTTATTGATAGTGTTTTGGTGCCTAGATAACAACTGTCTAGGCATAGCTGTTGAGAGCGGCTCAGGGTTATCAAGGAAGGGTGTAGAACATTGACAATACCACAAATGTCAATCAGTGATGTTCACACAAGAAAGGAACTCATCAAGTGTTAAGAAATAAAGTATTCTTTATTATAACACTAGTGCTGTCCTAGCATTGGCATATCTCCGCTTGGAGATATCTACACAGAGAAAATATACTTAGAAACAGACAGGAAAAGCATAGAAATAGATGGAGCCTATGTGGAGGCCAAACCATATACTAAGAAAGTGATATAAGAATGGAGTTGTCTAACCAAGGTAAGTGTGTTAGGATCTTAGGGAGTACAAAATCACCCAGGGTAAGTAATAGAAATCCAGCAGGGGCCTGTGTGCAGAGGTGTTCTCTTGGTGGGTGTCCCACAGGCTAAAACAGGACTATCACAGTTGGAATTTTCTGGATTCAGGACCCTTACCAGAGGACCCTGAGGAAATCAGTTGGCACAAGAAAGGTTCAGTAGTGCCCCCACCTGTGAATACCTAGGAAAGTAGAGTACCTACACCAGGGAGCCCAGGTGCACAGGGATGAAGTGACATCGGAAACCTTTTTAGGAGTCAATGGGAGCCGTGTTTGTCCAGCTGCTGTTGCAACCCATGTACCAGGTTGGTGGAACCCAAAGGCGGATTTCGGACACGAAGAACCTGAAAAAGAAGGGGACAGTGTCTAGACCATTTGGAGATGTTCAGGCCGTGCGGTAGGCAAAGCTCACCCTTCTTATGGAGAAGTTCCTGCAGGTCGGTGAAAGAAAAAGTACAGCTGTGGAGTCCAGGTGATACAGGAAGATCCTTGGAGTCACCCACAAGCTGCCCCACGTCAGTTGCTGGATTGCAGAGGGGCATTGGTCAGCAGAACTACCAACAAGTATTGCCAAAAGCAGGAAGAAGCTGCAGGGAAGTTTCAGGATTTTGGGGACCAGCAAGGTCCAAATGACTCGACCCTTAGAGGGGAGTCAGGACTGGCCCTCAGCAAGCAAGAGAGCCAGCAGCAATCGTTGGAGCCCCCAGGAGAACCCAATGGCAGCAGGCACAGGGAGTCGCAGGGTGACCTCAGCAGCACAACAAAGAAGTCACAACCTCACCAGAGGATTTTCAGGGCGAATTTCTGTTCTTGGTGTTGCAGAGTGCTGGGGCTTCTTTGGGTTTGAAGTCTTCTGGAGGAAGAGCCAACAGGCATTGATAATAGCAACAGACGCGGTTCTGTCCCAGTGGCTACAGCAAGGACACGTTCTCTCAAGTGGAATAGAAGACAAGTTGGACCTGGAGAGGGCCACCTGTGTAGCAGAGCCTTTCGATGTTCAAGGAACAGCAGGATCCACTAGCCGGTTGTTGTCATTGAGGTACTGTGGATGCAGGGGAGTGACCCCTTCCCTCCAAGGGAGATTCCTTTTAGATTCCCAATGCAAAACAGAGTCCTTGTGACCCTGGAGTATACACAACCACGGATGGTGAATTCTTGCAGAAGCTGGAGAAACAATGTTGTAGTAGGAGCCCTCCCTACTGGATACAGTCTTGTTTCAGTTCCTAATGCAAACCAGCAGCATTTCAGGAGGCCAGGTTGCAGATGCTTTCTTGCAGATAGTTCCTTGCAGAAAGTTCTTTGAAGAGTCTTACTCGACAACTCTGGGCACTCACCTTCAGGGGAAGGCCTTAAGTAACCCTTAAAGGGGTTGGGCACTACCTGCAGTGCGCCCCCACCCACCCTCCCCCCAATCAGAGGAGGTCAGGCATGTCATCCACCTGGCCTAACCAGTCAGAGTTTTCCATGGGCCTCGGCACATCTTATTTCCAAGATGACAGTCAAGTGGCCACCTGGCCAAGCTTTGTGCACCTCCCTAGGTGAGGAACTGGACAAGGAGTATTCACTCCCTTGTCCTTTGTGTAGTGTTGCGCCAGAGTGGGAACCAGGGGTTCCTGCACTGGTGCAAACTGGTTTACGCAAGCAGGTCACCAAATGTACCCTTCAAGGCAGTCTGGTGGTGTGAGAGGCCACTCCATCCCTGCCTAGACACCTAGATCGAAAGGAGAGGAGGTCACACCTCCTTCTTACAGGAAACCCATTGTTCTGCCTTCCCCTGCTTGAGTTAGGCTGAGCAGCAGGAGGGCAGAACTGTGTATGGGGTCGGCAGCAGCAGGAGCTGGCATGCATAGCCTGCAAGGTTGTACAGGCAGATCTGAGGGATACTCTAGAGAACCCCCAGAGTGCATGGTATCATGCAACTAATACAGGAATCAGTGTAGTTGCATGATTCCAACATGCTTGATACCAAACATGCCTAGGTTTGGTGAAGCCATTATGTAGTTGGCCAACTCATATTGACCAGTGTGCATTACATTCCTGAAATGGCTTCCCTGTGTATGAAAGTAGCGTCTTTATGACAGTTACCCCCTCACCTTTTGCCTGGTGTCAGTGTGTTTATACTGTAGTACAGTGGGATCCTGGTAATCAGGACCCCCCAGGTTCTGTTCGTTCTCCTCTAAACTTGGTTGCTGGTAAACTTTTACACCCCACAATTAGCATACTTGTGCACCTATGCAAGTCCCTTTTATATGGTACTTAGGTACGTGGGGCATTGGTACCCTAGTGGTCCCCCTTGGGCTGCAGCATGAATTATGCCACCAATGGGAGCCCACGCAAACTGTGTCTGCAGGCCTGCCATTGTAGCCTGCCTGAAATGGTGCATGCACCTTTTCACCTCAGATATACGGCTTGGTTCATATTGTGGCCTCTGCACCTGGACACTGTAAGTCACACCTCTGGTAGGCCCTTCAGCCCAAGGGCAGGGTGCAGGTTCCTAAGTGTGAGGGTACTTCTTCATGAGCAGGGTTCCCCTACAAACACCAGACTCCATTCCCTGGGATTTGTAAGTGCAGGGAAGCCATCCTAAGGTATGTAGTGGGCACTGGTTAACACATGTGGTCCAGCTACATAATGGCTTCTCCACACCTAGGCATGTCTAGTATCAAACATGTTGGAATGAAACAACTACACAGATTCCAGTGCTAGTTGCATGATCTCATGTACTTAGGTGGTTCCTTAGAGCAGTGGTACTCAAACTTTTGACTTCTGTGGTCCTCCACTTTATCATTATTGGGACCCGGGGACCTCCACTGAATCATTATTGGAATCCAGGGACCACCCACTGAGTCATTACTGAAAGCTGGGGACATAATCTGTTAATATTATTTAATTTGATAAGCAGTTCTGGGCCCTCTGAGAAGGCTTCGGGGTCTCCCATGGGGTCCCAGACCACAGGTTGGGAACTACTGCCTTAGAGGATCCCCTAGTTCTGCCTGTGCAGCTTTATTGGGATCTGACTACCAGCTCACGCTGCTCCTGACCCCAGACACTGTTCTGCCCTCCTGCTGATGAGCCTAACTCAAGCAGGGGAAGGCAGAATAAAGGATTTCCTGCAAGAGAGAGCTGTGATCACTTCTCCCTTTGAAATAGATGTCTGTGAGCTGGGGTGGAGTGGCCTCTGAGAGCCATCAGACTGCTTTGAAAGACACATAATCTGGTTTATGCCAGTTCAGGAACCCCCAGTTCCTGCTCTGGTGTGAAACCTCACAAACGAAAGGGGAGTGACCACACAAAGGACAGGGGAGGGACCACCCCCCTGTCCAGCTCCTCCCCTACGGAGGAGCACAGAGCTCTGCCAGGTGGCTGGTTGATTATGCCTTCTTGGAAACAAGATAGGCAGAGGCCCCTGGGAGCATCTGACTGGTTAAGCCAGGTAAATTACGTCCCTGACCCCCTCTGATCATTGGATCACTTCAAAGTGACCAGCCCCCTTTTAGGGTTAATTAAGGGCTCCCCCAAGCGTGGGTCCTCAGATTCGTCGAGCAAGACTCTACACCAGGAACTCTCTGCAAGAATCGTCTACTCCTGGCCTCCGGAACCACTGCTAGTCTGCTTTGGTACTGAAACAAGACTGATCCCGTTGGGAGGGCTTCCACTGCAACATCCGTGGCTGTGCATCTGCCAGGGTCACATGGACTCTTCCTGCTTCCAAGAAGGAATCTCCCTTGGAGTGAAGGAGTCACTCTCCTGAATCCGCAGGCACTTCAAGATGACATTGACCGGCTGCTGGATCCTGCTGTCCCATGGACAACGAAAAGGTTCTACTGACAGGTGATGGTTCTGTGATCCTCTTTGGGTCCCCCCGTCCCCCCCCCCTCCCCCAGCACTCTGGAACTCCAATGTCGGCTTCAACTCTGCAGCTTCTGCAATGTGGGCCTCATGTTTTGTTGTGCCGTTGAGGCCTCCCAGCAGCTCCCTGTGCCTGCTGCCAGTGGGTCCCTCCTGGGGGCTGCTCCGACTGGCTGGCTTTCTTTTCTGTTGAAGGCCTGCCCTGACTCCCCTGCAATGGTTGAGACACTAGGACTTTGTTGGTCCCCAAAAACCTTCAGTCGTCCTCGAAACAAGTGTTTGCGTTTGCCAAGGCTTGTTGCTGGTTCTGCTGGCCACTGACCCTGCTGCCATCTGGTGACCTCCGTGGGACAGCTAGTTGGTGACTCCAGGAATCTCCTGCATCCCTTGGACTCCGCAGCTGGGCTTCTTCCTTCACTGTCCTGCGGGAACTTCACCTCCAAGAGGGTGAGCATTGTTTACATGCATCGCCTGGACATCTGAGTGGTCTGGACACTGCCCCCTTCTTTTTCAAGCCCTTCATGTCTGGAATCCACTCTTGTGTTCCACCGACCTGGTCCACGAGTCACGAAAGCAGCTGAACAATCAAGGCTTCCATCGATCCAGCCAAGGTTTCCGACTGCACTTCACCCCCTTTGCACCTGGGCTTCCTGGTGTAGGTACTCTGGTCTTCTGGGTGTCAACGGGTGGGGGTACTATCCAACCTTCTTTGTGCCAACTGCTTTCCTTGGGGTCTAGTGGGAAGGGTCCTGGATCCATAAAAATCCAACCGCAATGGTCTTGTTAGCCTGGTGTGGTTATTTCTTGTGTAACAGCTACTGATTGTGGTATTGCAAGTGCTTTACCCTCCTCCTGGATAAGCCTTAGCTGCTCACCACAGCTACACCTATAGAGCTTTTGCTATCTGGACATCTAAATACTATCATTAAGGGTTGCCTGGACTCAGTGTAGAGTGCCACACCTTAGATTTACACCATAAACTGAGCTAGCTTCCTACACCCCACACTTACAAAGCCTATGAGATAGAGTCTGGGGTTTGTAGGGGCATATCTGCTCATGCAGGGGTGCTCTCACACTCAAGACTGTACACCCTGCCCTTGGACTGAAGGGCCTACAATAGGGGTGACTTACAGTGTCCAAGTGCAGTGACCGCAATATAAAACAAACCTTATATCTAAAGTGAAAGGTGCATGCACCATTTAATGCATGCTGCAATGGCAGGCCTGCAAACAGTTTGCATGGGGTTCAGTGGGTGGCTTAATTCATGCTGCAGCCCATGGGAGACCCCTGGTGTACCAAGTGCCCTGGGTACCTAAGTACCAAATACTACAGACTTAAATGGGTGCACCAGTGTGCCAACTGTGGGGTGTAAAATTTACCATGCAACCAAATTTAGAGAAGAGAGCACTGACACACTGGGGTCCTGATTACCAGGATCCCAGTGTATTTGTATAAACACACTGACACCAGGCAAAACTAGGGGTAACTATGCTAGAAAGATGCTGCTTTTCTAGACTGACATTTCCTTTTTTTCAGTTTAAGGAATATTCGCAAAAGGCTGTGGAGATTCTGCGCACTCAAAATCATAGCCTGACGAAACACCCAAATTCCAATATCTACAAGTGAGTATGATATCTTCAAAACTTTGTCTACCTGTTTAGTTTGATTTGTTGGTTACTCTGAGGGTGACTTTTGCTGCCTCAAAGTCAACATGTTGTTATTCTCTCTAATCCTGGGAGCACTGTAACCATTCTTGTTAAACTATAATGGAATATTCTTGTATATGTAAATCTACAAACCCCTGTCTTCTAATCCTGAAAGCACTATAAAGGCACTGGTAAAGCTATGTGCTACTAGTTTATCATATATGGAACAGCAATACCGTCTCATAGTACATGTAGAGTTGCATTGCCCTATGCTGTGACAAGTGAAGGTATGATGCCATGTATAGGCTTCCCTTGACCCAGGTCCCTGTTTTGGTACACACCTTATACTGATAACATGAAGCTATGAGGACCTGTGTTACGGGCATAAAATGAGTACACATAGTGATATAAGGTCCAGCAGTCGTGCCAAAAGAGATGCATGAATTTCTATTGGCACCTAAAGAGCTACTGCACTTTCTTATACTTTAAGCATTGAACTATTTTGGGCTGTCTTCATTTGTTTGCCTACATTTAGAACCTTATTGGATAGAGACTTCTAGTTTCAGATTCCTTACCTATTGAATTTCTCCAGGCATGTTTTCTGAGCAGTACCCCGTGCGCTGTTAGGTGGTGTAGATCGGCTCCGCGTCTCGTCTGCGCCAGATATGAAATTGCAGGTCCTATATAGGCACCACCCCGGGACACTGATGTCAGTGCTTTTCTTTCCATGGCAACCAGTTCTGATCCAAAGAGAGGTACCCCTCAGTCAATCTTTGACTGGTCTTTTTCAACTTTTTGTCAAACGTTTTTGGTTTGTATAACTCTTGGGGCTTCGAGGATGTTCTCTAAAAAGACCGGGTTCAAGCTCTGCTGGTCCGGTCATCGGGCAATGTCTGTGATGGATCTGCACCTTGTGTGCCTTTGGTGTCTGGAGTACGACCATGACCCAAAGTCGTGCTCCGAGTACCAGGCCATGAATCCAAAGGCTTTGGGGGAGTGGTACCTAAAGCTGATGGCTGCCCAGTGCTCAGCTCCGCGTAAGTCCAGATCTTGGTAGAGTGGAAGGTCTCTAAATTGTCGTGGAGCTCCCCCATCTTCTTCGTCCCACTCCAAGTTCTCGGGACGTTCGGGTAAGTCGAGGCATAAGGAGTTGAAGCGTTCTTCGACTTTTCTCGTCTGTTGCCTGACAAGACAAGGGAGAGGCAGCGTGGTCGATCGAGGCTTCCATCTGCAGAACCTGAGTCTGGGTCGACTTTGCGCTTCCCTGAGTTTCCTGGAGCTGGAGCGACCCCTGCCCAACTTAGAGTTTTATGCAGCCATGCGCTTTATCTTTGGGCAGCCCGACTTTGCTGGCGCATTTTCTGGCCCCGTGGAGTCGGAAAGGGCCCCTTCTGGCTCCACACCAGCATCTTCAGCTACAAGGATCTGAATAATTTCGACCATCCCTGGCGCCGGTTCCGAAGTTGACGCTCCTGGTGCCAAACCATGCCAGTGGGCGGCGAGCCATTTGGGCATCGTACAACGCTGGCACGGGCCTTGTCCCCTATGTCCGATCCAGCATGTGGGATACGGTTGCGCAAGTGCTGTCTAAGATACCAGAAGAGGCCTGAGCTGTACTTTCCCAAGCAGTTGCTGATCGGAGAGATGCAGAAAAGTTCTTGATCCGATGTGGACTGGACTCAACTGACTTACTGGGCAGAATAGTTGCATCGACAGTAACCCTTAGAGGCCATAACTGTTTGAGGACATCTAGCTTTTTGGGGGATGTTCAAGCTAACCCTTTGGACATGCCCTTTGATGGTACCTGCCTCCTTGGAGAGAGGCACACTCTGCGCTCATGTATTCTCATACTATGGCCAGGTCCTTCGGCCCTCAGTGGCCCCCTCACCCACCTCCATCTGCTTTTTGCCCCTTTCGTGGCTTAGAAGAAGGGTTGGGCAGTGCAAGAGCGGACCATCTCCCGAACGGTCGTAGTCCGTATTAAAATCTGCTATGTACTGGCCAAAAAGCAACCACCTAAAGGTTTGCATGGTCATTCTACTAGAGCAACAGCTTCGACCACTGCCTTAGGACACGGAGGCTTAGTCCTTTTGTCAGACTGCAACGTGGGCATCCTTGCACACGTTCACCAAACACTACTGCCTGGACAGTCCGGTCCATAGAGGTGTGTTCTTTGCCCATTTGGTCCTGCAGGACTTGCTGGGCTGATCTTGGTTCGCAGACCCACCGCCAGGGATGGTGTTGCTTGGATATCTATTAAAAAAGTAATGAATCTGCAACTAGAAGTCTCTATCAGATGAACAAGTTACTTACCTTACTGACTTACCCATCCTTCCCAAACTGCAAACTGGTTTTTAGGGACATGGACTCCCCTTTTAGGGCCTTAGTTTTGACACAGCAATGGTAAGTGTCCTTCATGGCTCTGCGCTTCTGTCATGGAAAGTCATGAAAAAAACTGACATCAGTGAGGCAGTGTGGTGCCTATGTAGGACCTGCAACATCATATCTGGTGTGGACGACGACGGACGTGGAGCAGATCGATGACACCTTGAGGTGCGCAGTGGCACTGAGCTAGAAAAATCTCCGGTTCAAAGCTGACCACTGGGAAAATTCAAACTGTAAGGAATCTGCAACTAGAATATGTCTCTAACAGATAAGGCTTTACCAAAGGTAAGTATCTTGTTCTTTGTTATGTGAATACACTTTCAGTGGAGAACATGTTTGTCTTTGGAACAAACCTGGGTAACCACATCAGAGTGAGAGTCGGATTGTTGAAAAATGCACTGGTCACCTGCCTGCAGTTCTCAGTTGCACTCATGACCGAATTGAATGTTCTTTGTAGGAAGATGGCTCTGTATATAGTATATCAAAATGAGATATAGTGTGCACAGAGTCCAGGGGTTCCCCCCAAGAGGCTTGACAGAGGCAATAATAGATAATACTAATGTCCCATTTGTGGTAGTGTGGTCGAGCAGTTAGGCTTATCAGAGGGTAGTGTTAAGCATTTGTTGTACACACACAAGCAATAACTGAAATCACACACTCAATTACAACTCCAGGCCAATAGGTTTTCTATATAGAAAAATATTATTTTGTTTATTTTTAGAACCACAGGATTCATTTAGCAGGTAAGTAAATTAGATGAAAGGTACTTTGCATAGTAATAGTTAGGACTTTGAATAAAATCAATATTGTACACAGTTTTCATTAAAATGGCAAAAAGCTATTTTTAAAGTGGACACTGCAATTTTCAACAGTTCCTGGGGGAGGTAAGTACAGTACAGTTTCTGAGATAAGTACCACACTTACAGGTTCAGTCTCCGGGGCATGGGGAGCCCACCATTGGGAGTTCAAGGCAACCCCAAACACCCAGCACCAGCAACACAGGGCTGGTCAGGTGCAGAGGTCATACAGGAGCCAAAATAACATGGGCGCCTATGGAGACCGGGGGAACTCTGGTTCCTATTTGCTTGCAGGTAAGTACCCGTGTTGTTGGAAGGCAGACCAGGGGGGTTGAGTGAGTACTGGAGGGGCCTAAAATAGGCACAAAAACCACACTCTCAGTGGCACAAGGGCGGCCAGGTGCAATGTCCCAACAGGGTGTCAGTTTCTCAATAGAACTCTATGGAGGGACCTGGGGGTCACTTGGGCGCTGCAGGCAGGGCACACAGGGGTCCTCTCGGGCAAGCCACCGGCTGGGCAAGGGTGAGGGCTGACTGCTGGTCGTTGCTGCACCAGTGGTTGGTTTCTCACGGGCCTGGGGGCTGCGGGTGCAGTGCTTCTCCAGGCATCAGATATCTTCATCCCGGGCAGTCGCGGTCAGGGGGGGTCCTCGGGATTCCCTCTGCAGGCATTGTCGTGGGAGTGCAGAGAGGTCAGCCCAGGGTGGACACGTTGTCGGGGTCGCCTGGGTGTCCTCTCTGGATAGTTAGTTTCTCTAGACACAGGCTGGGGGTGTCAGGTGCAGAGTAGTAGGGACTCACGCTTCAGGAGTGAGGTGAGAGTCCGTTTAAAGATGGATGTTTCTTCTTGTTGGGCATAGCTGCTGACCACTGGGGGTTCTTGGTCCTCTGTGTTGCGGGCATCCCCCTGGAGGCTTTTCAGGGGTTGCCGGTCCTGTAGAACGCGTCACTTTTTGGTTACAGGGTCTTTGAAGCAGGAGACAGGCCGGTAGGGCTGGGGCCAAGTAATTTGTCGTCTCCTTCTCTTCTCTGCGGGATTTTCAGCTCAGCAGTCCTTTTTTGAGGTCGTCAGGAATCTGAAGAGCTGGGTTCAGGGTTGCTCCTAAATACAAAATTATGGGTTGTGTTAAGGTCAGAGGGCAGTAGCCAATGGCTACTGTCCCTGAGGGTGGCTACACCCTCCTTGTGCCCTCTCCCTCCGGGGAGTGGGGCACATCTCTATCCTTATTGGTCCAAATCCTCCAAAACAAGGAGGATTTCTCAAGGAGGGGCTCAGTTCTGCTCTGGTCACCGTATGGGTGGACCTGGCTGAGGGGGTGGTGATTCTTTGTTTTTCTCATTATCCCTCCGGACTTGCTGCCAAAAGTGGGGGCTCGCCCCAGGGGGGTGGGCATATCCACTAGATGGAGTGCCCTGGGACATTGTAACACCAGGCTTGAGCATTTGAGGTTCACCACCAGGTGTAACAGTTGCTGCAGGGCGGAGGTGCAAGGCACCTTTCCCCAGCACAGGCTTTGTTTCTGACCCCAGAGTGCACCAAGGCACTCACCCCATGTGGTCAGAAACTTGTTTGGAAGTGGAAGGCTGGCACAGACCGGTCAGCCTTGCACTAGTAGTTGGGCTAACCTACAGTGTGCATTTTTCAATAAATCCCACACTTTCATCAGTGTGGGTTTATTGTGCTGAGAAGTTTGATTTCACCATCACAGACATACTGGTGTTTTGTTTGGGGGGGAGGGTTGGCATCACAGGCATCCAGGTGTTTGGGGAAGGGGGTGGCAGTGGTGGCGGCTGAAGAATATGACATCTGACCGTTTCGTGCTACAGATTGTACAAAGGGGTTTCTCCCTCCCCTTTATGGCTACTGTGCCACTCACTTACGAACGGTTGATGGAAGGCCATCTTTCCTTACTCCACCAAGAAGGGCTGACTCTCCTGGCTGAGGAAGCTGTAGAGAACGGGGGCCTACATCGGATGTATGGTGGGTTGCTATTCCTGCTACATTCTGGTGCCCAAAAAGAACGGATGCTTTTGACCTGGCAGACTGGATGGTGAACTTCAGGCTACGGTAAACCTTGCACTTGCTGGGGTTTGCTATCAATGTGCCAAATTCACACCCGACTCCCTCTCAGATGTTCCCTTTCATTGGAGCTGTTCTAGACACAGTCCAGTTTTGGGCTTATCCTCCTGAATGACGAATCCAGGATATTCAGGCTATGATTCTGATGCTTCAGCCTCTATCCTGGATTTTGGTGGGGCCGACTGAGGCTGCTGGGTCTCATAGCCTCCTGCCTCCTGCTAGTGAAGCATGCCCACTGGCATACGCAGGCTCTTAAATGGGACTTGAATTTCCAGTGGGTGCAGCATCTTATGTTGCAGCAACAGGATAGGGCCCTGCACCCTATCACGCTTTTTTACTTTGGATATTAAGCAGCAACAGTTGACAGCTTTGGCCTTCCTCCCAAAGTCTGTGATGTTATTCTGGCAGCCAGGCGTCCCTCCACCAAAACGGTATAAGCCTGCTGCTGGGAAAACATTGTGGGATGGTGTATATTGAGAAATAGTGATCCTCTTTGTGCTCCTTCTTCTCAGATCTTGTTATTTTTTCTATCTTTGGTCCAATAGGGCTCTGCCATGAGCACAGTTAAGGGCTGTCTTATATCCGTTTCTGCTTTTTTGAGGTTGCAGGGCCAACCTTTCTTATTTAAGTCATCTGTTGTGACGCAATTTCTAAACAATTTGCAACACATTTTCCCCCAGACCAGTCATCATGCCTCAGAGGGATTTGAACCTGGTCCTCCCTTTCCTGATGTGTGTGCCTTTTGAGCTGTTTCCCAACTGTCCTTTGCGATCATTGACCATCAAGAATAATTTTCTGGTGGCCATTACCTCAAGCTGGAGGGTCAGCAAGTTGCAGGCACACTTAGTACATCCTCCATATACTACTTTCTACCCTGACAATCTGGTTCTCCAGGCAAGTGCCTCCTTCCTTTCAAAGGTAGCCATTCCTTTTCATGTTGACCAGACCATCACCCTGCATACCTTTTTTTTTTACCCTGCCTCATCCTTCTAAGGAAGAGGAGAGACTCCACCATCTGGGCCCAAAAAGACTGTTCTACCTTGACTGCACAAAAGAATTCAAGGTTTACCAACTCTTCAAGGGTACATGAGTGGAAGAAAGGAAAGGCTGTTCAAAAACTAACCATCTCCCGATAAATAGTGTTCTGCTTAAAGATTTGCTATGAGTTGGCCAAAAAGCCTGAGGGCTTCCCTGCTCATCCTACCACAGCTAAATCTGTGATCACTGCGTTAGCTCGCGTAGTTCCAATCTCTGACATCTGTCAGGCTACAACATATGCATCCTTGCACGGGTTTACTAACTACTCCTCAATGCACAGTCAGGTCTACAGGGATGGGCATTTTGCCCATTCGGTCCTGCAGGACTTTCTGGTTTAAGTTGGGTTCACAGGCCCACCTCCTGTGGAGGCTTTGCTTGGTAATCTATTCTAAGGTAAGGAATGTGCTGTTAGAAGTCTCTGTCAGATGAATAAGTTACTTACCTTAGGTAACATCGTATGTGGTAGAGACTGTCTAATGCAGATTCCTTACCCACCCTCCCATTCTCCCTGCTCTGCGCCTGATTATAGGATGAGGGCTTCCCCTTGAAAGGGGCTCTAGAAACTTACACCAGTGGCCAGTCTTAATCATGGCTATGCACTCCTGTCATGGAAAGCCCCAAAAATGAACTTTCCTTATTGCACCAAGGTAGTGCTTATATAGGTGTATCACGTACGTCATTTCCGGTGTGGACGACGAGACAGAGTCTAACAACGCCACCAACTGGTGCACCAATTTTTGGATCTGTATGTCACCTGGGGATGATTCTAAGGTAAGGAATCTGTGGCTAGTTTGTCTCTACCAGATAAGGCGTTACCAAAGGTAAGTAACTTGTTCTAAGTTATCAGCCAGAATATTGCTTAATAATGCTGGCCAAGTGGTAAATATAGTGATCGATAATTGAAAAATAAAGGCCTCTTACCCACTCTCTCTAAGAAACTACGTGTCTAATTGTATCTTACAAATATGTCCTCTGAAAACCCTTGCTCTGTGAACACACAATAAACTAAAATACAATTAAAATCAAACATAAAGTGAATAATATGCACAGGCACATGGGTTTCAATTTTGTTATCTTGTAGCTTCAGTTTAAAATTAAACCTGAAAACATTGGTGCCATAAACTTCCCTGCATGCCAAACTAGGAACTTAATCAAAAGTGACACATAATGCGATTCATGCAAGGGTGATCATGCTTATCTTGAACTGTTAGACCTTAACCAGAGCGGAGGAGATTTTTCTCAACTAAGGGAATTGAGGGGATTACTCCCTACTGTCAAACTCTGAGACAATAGCAAATAGCAGCAGTAATCTGCACAGTAGAAAATTACCCATCTCTAAATCCACATGTCAAGTAGCCATCGATTTTCTGACGAGTTACAAAAACCGTTGTGTATGATGCAAGAATTGAGGTGGGCTTACATAGCTTGGAACCCCCAAGTAGTTGTCTCCCTCTTCCATGACAGTGGACCTGTATTGTATACTGACTCGGAAGCACCGCTGCTCAGTAAATACTGAAGATGTGTTTAGAGACAAAGAAAGCCCCATGCACCCTCTCCATAATCAAATAGAGCCAGCCTGTTACCAACACCCTTGTTGGAACTAGAAAAATATCCTGGTTTAGGTAGTCCCAAAAGTGCTGCAAGGAGTAGACACTACTCAATTTGTGCCTCAGTGTTTTCCCTCTGCTGGTAAGCATGCTAGTGTTATGCTTACAGATTTATCTAGATTTGTACGCAAGTTAGCCTGTGTACATGTCTACATTGTAGCTGAAATGCCCTAAATTGTGCTGCGGCCATCTTGGTACATGTGAAATCAAACCAGCTAGCGACATATATTGATGAATTGACTTTTAATTCAAGATGATGATTCCTCTTGTATATTAGAACTTATAAAAAGCAATCGTGTGGTGTAGGAAATTATTTTCCTACCAAACTAACCCACTTTTATATCACAGAAGTAGAGCGCTTACTGGGTATGATAATTAACAAATATCCATCTTCATGCTATTTCAAACCAGCAATCCCATTAACCTGTGAGTTAGTGCCAGGGGATATCTTCATTCAAACCAACCAAATGTGTTCTAAGATGTTACACATCGCTGATCATTTTCAGCAGTGCTGTTTTGTGTTGGGAGCTCCAAGCATTAAGCTGAAGTTTGTCAATACTCAACCAGTGAATATCATCAGTGGTGTAACAGAGGCCCCTGCAGCCCCCGTTGTGCAGGTGTGGGCCCCTGAGATCCAGTGGGCTCACTCAGCACAGTACACTGTGCATGGGCAGCTGGCTCTAGATTGGGTCCGGGGTCCCCCTCCCAGGGACTTTGCAGGTGGGCCCCCTCATGTTCCTTTATGCCACTGATTATCGTTCTCAAAGTGGTGAGCATCTATATAACGGTTTGGGAGTTTTGTGGATGCACAAGAGCATCTCATCATGCTTATTTGCTGACTTACCCTAGTCTTAACCTTTCTCATGGTCATGCCATGTCGTGTAAGGCACAAGGACATGTGATGAGATAAATCATACCCCCTCTGTCTTACAGGTGGTGTGAGCTCTTAAATGCCAAGGGGTCTCCATCCGCAGAGCCACCTCCTTTGTAGCTGAAGTAAATCTACAAACACTCCACCCTGCACATGAAAAATGCCCCATTACCAGACTGGCGGTCCACAATGTCGTAATAGTCCCTGATTTGTTGACCTGTATGGACTACTTAGTCTCTCAAACATCAGCTTTTTATATGAAAACATTGGCTGTGCAAAATGTAATTCATTTGTATTCAGGATTCTCCAGTGTCTAATTCTGATTTTCTCAATCTGCTTGATAGTCGTATTAGCAGTTGTGACACAAATCAGTTTCTCGTTCTCATTTCTATGTTTATCTTCTAACTGGGATTGTCTGTTATTATTGTGTGCCATCTTCCTTGCTTTGCGCACTGTGTACAGGGTATCGTTCATTGAATCTCCCTCAGACAATGTCTGAGCTTCATGATTGTGGCCTCCCATTGATTTTCAAAGTGTGGTGCAAACGGAGGGACTGTTCCACTAGCATGTTCCTTTCAAGCGCCCTAGGATGGAAGCTACTCAACAACAAAAGGCTGTTCCTGTCAGGAGGCTAGTGAGATACACATGTAGAAAAGGTGCCATTTTTTTGGTGGTGTTTGTAGGAAAGTGCCCCTTTTTTTTACATGGTCACCCACACTTTTTGCCTGGTATGCAGTTTTGACAGAAGTGCATGGGGGTTCCTGCTAACCAGGTTCTTAGTTCCAGACCTCTTTCCCTAAATCTGTGAAATTGTTCCCCAGTTGGCAATACCTTTATCACCCCTGTAAGTCCATTGTAAATGTACCCCTGGTACCTAGGGCATGGGTACTAAGGAGGGAGTCCTAAAGGCTGCAGCTTGTATTGTGCCACCGTAAGGGACCTTTCACCAACCTCATGCAGATTGCCATTGTAGGCTGCGTGACGTGATGCAAGCAAAATTGAAAAACACGACATGGCACACATCCTGTGTGCTATGCCTGCAAACACTACATGCAGCATGTGTAAGTCACCCCTAAAGCAGGCCTTAAAGCCCTAAGGCAGGGTGTCTTATACTACATGTGAGGCCGTACCTGCATGAGCAGATATGCCCCTGTGATGTCTAAATCAATTCTTAGACATTACACATGAATAGGAAAGCCATCTTAAGGTAGTGTTTCCCAAACTTTTTCGACCCATGGCTCCCTTGACCTATTAACAGTGGCCCGTGGCTCCCCATTATGTTACTTTTTTACCAGGATGGTGGGATGTAAGCCCGGCCTCAGGAGTACTTCATTTTGTTTCACTGGAAATAATTAGGATGAAGCTGATGAAGAGATTACAATAGTAGAATATGAGGCAAAGGCAATTTCAAGCAAGAGACTTACAAAATAAAGCTATTTTTGCTTAAAAAACAGGAACACCCCCCTCCTCCTCCTGAACCAGATCTATTGGCATGCATCGTTTGGGGAACGTGAACAGCTGGCCCTTGGCCCCCAGTTCAACAAGCCTACTGACCGCAAAATGCAGAAAGACAACATTCCAAAAATGGCTTTGGGGTTTTTCGATAATCAGCCTCCACTAGGTGTCACAGTAAAAACAGAGAGGGGGTCAGTATCACCTCTGTGATCAGAGCACACCACAAACATTCTGACAATCCTTCTCCATCTCTTCATTAACCTCCTTTGTCTGATATCAAAACATCACTTCATGTTAGGTGAGTCGTAATCACCAAGTGCTTACCACACTCGCCTCTCCGTGCACCAGGCATTGTATGTATGTATACTGGACATTTGTTTGTACTGTCATGTCTCTATTGAACAGAGAACATTCATCACCTGATATAGCCTGCTCCCTAAATGTTCCCACCAGCATCTTAATTGCTTATGTACTGTCTAACTGTTAATATTTCCAGCATTTCTTGTGCCTTTTTTGTTGCAATAGTTCCAATAAAGAACTAAAAGTTACAAATAATCTTGGAAAACGATCGATCTGAGTAGCAACAATGATGTGATCTCATGAAATAAAGGTACCTGGTACTTTTCACCTTTTACTCTAGTGAAATCAGTCATATGGCAGACGCCAGAATCAAATCATTGGAACAATTACGGTCCTTAAAGCCTCCTTCAAACCTACTCAGCTCCTAGACTACCTAAAGGCGCTGAGGTGTTTACCATATTACTACCAATATAGAATGAGGTAAAACGACTTCCTATAGCGCATTCAGGTTGAATATTTTTATTACTAAAATCAGCTACTGAAATTCGGTGGCATAGCTATCCGGCGTGCAGCGGGTGCAGGAACCACAGGGTGTGAGGAACCCCCTCACTGGTAACAGTTTATTTCATTTCTGTCATCTTTTTACGAGACCCTTTTTAGGGGTTCCTCCGGGTTTTCTTTTCCCTGCTAGATAGTGTTGTTCTCCGAAGCAGTTGAGAAAGGGAAACTCAGAGACGCAGTGAAAGGCTGAATGCCAGAGACTGAAGTTGCCTGTTCGTGTTGAAGGTGGAGGAGAGATAAAAATGTACAGCAGACATGGAGAGTGCAGAAAGAGAAGAGAGAAATGGGCTACTGAGACGAAAGAAAGGGGGACCATAAGAAATGAGGAGAAGAGCACAAGAGTGAAATGGAGAACAGAGAAGAAAGGGGGTAAACAAAAATGAAAACATTGGCCATGAGAAGTCATTACGACGAAAGTGAGAGAAAGGAGATAACAAGAAGCATAATGGCAGAGGGGGCCATGAAAGCGGGTAAGATAAGAATGGGAAAGAGAAAAAAGAAGATGGCAGTAAGAGCAAAAGAGTAAAGACAAGATATAAATAGAAGAAAGGAATGCAGGGCATGGACTCGGCTACAGCATTGGCTCCCAAACTGTGTGCGGCGCCCCTGGCTAGTTTTGACGGTGCACTGGGAACCACTGTCTTAAGGTATGGCCTGGGCACTGGTCAAAATTAGTTTTCGAGCTACATAATGGCTTCACTGAAACATATGGTGTTTGGTATCAAACATCTCATGTTAATAAACCCACACTGAGTCCAGTGATGGATGTATTAATGCTTGCACCCGGGGGGTACCTTAGAGGTACCCCCAGAAATATACTAGTCCTCTAGTGAGCTGGCTGACTGTTACAATACAGCCTGCCACTACCAACAGGTTTTTGACCCCCCTGCAAGTGAGAGCCCTCACTCTTAGGCCAGAAACAATTCCTACTCTGGAGAAAAGTATTCACATCTCCCCCAGCAGGGTGGCTAGTGATTTAGCATACCAAGGCCAGGGACTTCAATGTCCCTTCCATCTTTGATATGTGACCTCAGCATCCCCCAGACCTACAGGGTGCCACCCTCTGCCCTCAGGCCTATTTTGCATCAGGATAGGCAGAAAATTCAGTGAGCCAGGAGGCGTGGAGTAAACCCAGGTCAGACACACCCCTAAAGTGAGCTGGCTGATGTGCACCACTGTAGGAAAATACCACCATCCTGATGATTGCAGAATTAGGAACTCTGGGACAGGGCCACTTATAGGGGGTGTAGCTTGTCCCAGGGGTAAGTAGCCCATTGGCTACTACCCTGCAGTCCCCATAACACCCCTAAGTCTAGTATTTAGTTAAGCCCCTAGCACCAGGAAAGCAGGTTCTTCTGCCTGGCGAAAAAAGAACAAAGGGCCTATGATGCAAGAACTGAGGAGCAGCAACTGACTTGGCACCAACCCTGCCAGCCTGTCTTCTGTCCCCCACAATTGCACGAACCCAGCTCATCAAGGAAGTGGTGTCACCTCCAAAAGCTGTGGAGGAGTGACCCACGACTTCAACTAGCCAGCAACATCTTCTTTGGAGCAGAAGTGCTGCCTCCCTACATGTTTACACGCACCAAATGGACCAAACGGGAGCCTCTGCCAGAGCCACCCTGCTGAACAAAGCCTCACTGCACACAAGACTTTGAGCCAGAGTTGCTGTGAACCGACAGTGCCTCTGTGGCACAGAGACCCTTAAGAGCTGAGCTTCATCTTGGGTTTAGCCAGACTGCCCCCTCCCTAAACTGCCCTCTTCTGCCTCCCTCCCCACACTCCCTTGTCCCCGCCTGCAGCCTGCCTCTGCAGAAAAGAAGGAACCGTGAGAGCCTCTAAACATTGTGACCCAATGCCTGAAAGCACCACTGCACCCATGCCCTACAGCCTGAGGAGAAGTGGACCAACAGTGCCCATAGGGTCCTGAGACCTTCCAGAGCTGTACCCCCCTGTCCACGCCTGCAGCCTGTTTTCCCTGGCTACCACTAACCGCGAGTGCCTCCCACAATGCAACTCCAATGGAGAAATCACCACTGCAGCTGAGCCCCCCCAGCCCGAGTTACAGTAGGACAGCAGTGTCCCTATATGCCCAGCTATCTAAAGGACTGAGTCCCCCTGCGGGTTCATCCAGATTAGGCCACCAGTATCTACTTGCAACCTCTGTCACAGAACAATTTTTCCATTCAAATCAACTGTCAAGTCTAGAAGAACAGTCCTGTAAGTTGTAGCCAAGTGCCCGAATGCAGTATCTGTTTCCTTCCCGTAGGATAACATTGGGGTACCTGAGCTGAAAAGTACTTCTGAACCGGGACACCCCAGTGCCTCCCGAAGAGACCTATTGGTGCTGCCTTGGACCTTGCCCCATGCTTACCCTAACTCCAGAAGACTGGTCCTGTAAGTCGCTGTTAAGTACCCGTATGCAGTACAGCTCCACAAATTGCACTATGAACTTTTGAAACGTATAAAACATGGAATCTAAAAAAAAAAAGAAAATTACTTCACAAACCTTTTATATATCGTAAAACACTGATGAGGAAGTGCAGGGCAATGTAGCCCATAGGCTGCCCTAGTAATGAAGAAAAAGGTGACTTTGCCTTTAAGAGCAGCCAGTCCTCCAGTATCCCATCATGCCTAGAGAGAGGCAGTTACCTCAGTTCTTTTGTTCCGGCTCCTGTTGACAGGACCCTGGAGCATTGAGCTCGACCTATTTAGGTTTTTTCTTAAAAAATACAGCTTAAATTTCGAAAATAACTGCTACCTTTGACGTCTTTTGAGTTTCTCTCTACATTTTTGTCATTTTCTGACTGGGCTTATGGCTTTTTTTACCACAAAAATGCCTTCTGTATTTGACAAATAACCAAAATGTAGCAGGAAAAAGGCCAAAACAGACCCCCATGAGGTCTGCATCAGCTGCCTGCTGTCTTCTCATATACCTGCCTCCTGTAGCATCTGTAAGACATTTTCCAGGCGCACCCTGCGTGACAGGGAGAAGATTCGCCTTCAAGGGAAAGATGAGAGACGACGCCAGGAAACCAGTGGGATCTCTGAGCGAGGGGAAGGTCAGTCTTCCACCAGGGCCCTTACCTCAGCCTCCAGTGGTCGTGGGAGGTCTGAGAGGCGTTCTTCTACCAGAAACCGCTTTAGGTCCCGGTCGAGGAGATCGCTGTCAAGGAGGGCAACGTCAAGGAGATCGACGTTGAGAGGAGGTACGGCACCAACATGCTCGACGTTGAAGTCTGGCTCGACGTCGCATAAGCTTTGCCGTTTGACGTCGACACTGCACGATGGCGAAGACTCGACATCGAGAAGCAGATCGACGTCATTGGAATCGACGTCGAGACGAAAATGCAGACCGCGTGTTTCGACGTCGAGGTCCCGCTCAAAGTCGACATCAAGACGTCGGAGAAAATCGCCGTCGGGGAGGCTATCGACGCCGAGGAGGCAGAGAAGGATTATAGTCATCGGAATCGCACCATTCTCCTTCCATATTGCCTATTTCTTTGTTGCCTTCTCCTCAGGCCTCTCCTCCAGCAACACCATTGCAGCAGTCTGACCTGATTCTTCTGGCACCACTTCCAGTGCCTCAAGATCCTATCGGTGTCCCAGCTCCTAGCTGGCGCTCTACATCGCACCATTGGTCTCGACATGGCCATCAGTCATCAGGCCTTTCAAGGTCACAACACTCTCACAGTAGATCTAGCCATAGATGAATATCACGTGACCATCAGAGAGGTTCGTCGTCTTCTACAAGAGATTACTCCCCTACTTTATCGGATACACCTCCACCTCGGTCTTCACCCGTGGTTATCATCAACACATATCATGAAGTTCTGGTCAGAGGTGCGACAAAACTTAACATTCCGATGGCTACCCCTACACCTACTACTTTGATTATATTAAAGACTCTCCAACAGCGTGTAGCTACCAGACCTTTTCTACCTCTGGTACCTGGCCTTTTAGAGCCTGCTATGGAAGTCTTCCTTAGGCCGGCCACAACCAAACCTGCTCCCACCAGACTACAGAAAAGGTATCGTCCTCCAGAGCAAGACCCTTTGTTTCTACTTTCTGACCCTCCTCCTGATTCGGTGGTCAGACTGGCTGCTCGCAAATCCCATGCAACATCTCCGTCTTCCACCTCTCCTCCGGACAAAGAGAGTAAGAAGGTAGATTCAACAGGCTGCAAAGTCTGTAGTTCGGCCGCAACCTCCATGAAGACGGCAAGTGCAACAGCCCTTTTGGGCAGATATGACAGCTCCTTGTGGGATTCCCTTCTCCAGTTTGCAGAGCATCTTCCGAGAGATCATAGGGAGGATTTTATGTAGAATAGTCCAAGAGGGTGCTATGGTCTCGAATCAGATCATCAGTGCAGCTGTGGATTCTTCATTGCTCTCCGCGCATACATATTGCCACGGATTGACACTACGGAGACATTCATGGCTGAGGCTTACTTCACTGAAACCGGATGCTCAGCAGCGTATTCTGAGTCTGCCATTTTCAGGCTCCACTCTATTCGGCTCCCATGCCGATGATGAGATGGCAAGGATGAAGGCTGAGGTGGACACTTTAAAGGCAGTCGGTCTTGAAAAACCCAAAGAGCAAAGAAAGCCCTTCCGACCTTTCCAGCGTTGCTATCCCACTCAGAGGGTTCAAACCCCTCATTGGGTCCCTGCACGATCTCACCAACAATATCAATGATCTTACCAACCTCAGTGAAAAACACAGAAATGGCGTTCGACCCAGCAGTCCAATCGGGGTTCTCAACAACCTTCAGCCTCAGAACCCTGAAAATCTTCCCCCAACTTCGTTACCCACTAAGGTGGGGGGGAAGTATCACCAATTGTTTGGCAGAGTGGCAAAAAATTACAACAGACGCTTGGGATCTTAAACATTGTACAGAATGGATATTGTCTCAGGTTTTCCACTCTGCCCACAAACATTCCGCCGAAATCCACCACTTCTCATCTCGGCCTTCTAAATGTGGAGGTTTCCGTCCTCCTAGAAAAGAAAGCAGTGGAAACCATTCCCCTCAACCAGCGGGAGAAGGGCATTTACTCCCTAGTATTTTCTCATCCCAAAGAAGGACAAGAGAGTTTAGACCCATTCTAGATCTCAAAACTGCCAACAAATTGGTCCGAAAGGAAAAGTTTAGGATGCTATCCTTACACCAGATATACCCTCAGATTCAACAAGGGTACTGGCTTTGTTCTGTAGACCTTCACGATGCTTACTTTCACATCCCTATCGTGAAAAAGCATCGGACATGCCTGAGGTTTGTGGTGGGTCAAGATCACTTCCAATACACCGTCCTACTATTCGGTCTCAAGTCAGCACCCAGAACCTATTCCAAATGCATGGCTGTGGTGGCAGCACATCTCCAAAGATATCGGATCTACATCTGTCCATACCTGGACGACTGGCTAATCAAAGCATCCACCCGGGCAGAAGCCCAACTCCATTTCCAGTGGACCTGCGACCTCCTCTATCGGCTAGGCCTTCATGTCAATTTTCAAAAGTCGATGACACTTCCTGTCCAGAAGTTACACTATTTAGGAGCTACCATAGACACACTACAGGCAAAAGTGTGTCCTACGGAGGAACAACGCTTATCCATTCTCCAGAAGTGTCAGGCACTCCAAACTATGCGTCACCTAACAGTGCGCACAGTCTCTTCCCTTCTCAGCTCCATGGCCTCCTGCATCTTTCTGACACCCAACGCTCGCCTCCACATGCGACCTCTTCAGGAGTGTCTGGAGGACCAATGGAGTCAACTATCAGGGAACTGGGAAAATCGGATTCGTCTGTCCACCCATGCAACCAGATCTCTCGCTTGGTGGTGTTCTCCAGACAATCTCCTAAAGGGGATACCTTTTCGTCCACAGTCTCCAGCACAGACTATTGTGACAGATGCTTCTCTCCTCGGATGGGGAGCTAATATGGGTCACCTACAAGCACAAGGTCTCTGGTCTCCCAAGGAGTCTTCATACCACATCAATCTCCGTGAGCTCTGTGCGGTGCACCTAGCTCTCAAGGCCTTTCTCCCGTCATTCACCACTGACAACTTGCTTGTACAGACGGACAATATACCACCATGTACTATCTGAACAAGCAGGGGGGCACCAGATCCATAGTCTTGTCTCAAGAGTCCCAGACAATATGGCACTGGCTCCTAGCCAGGAAGTTGAACATAGTGGCGACCCACCTTCCAGGGGCTCAGAATGTACAAGCGGATGCCCTCAATAGAGTTCTCGAAGAGAACCACGAGTGGGTGCTCAACGAAGATGTCGTCCAAGATATCTTCCGTTGGTGGGGCACACCTTCTATCGACCTCTTCGCCACAGAGGAAAACAGAAAATGCTGCGCCTTTGTCCCCAGGTTTTACCACCCAGAATCGCTGGGGAATGCTCTGGATAGACTGGTCCAACAAATTTCTCTACGCCTTTTCACCAATTCCACTGATCCCAGCAGTCCTCCTCAAACTCTCAATGACTTCAGCCACATTGATCCTCATTGCACCAGACTGGCCGAGACAGTGGTGGTTCCCAGACCTTTACCGGTGACTCCGTCCACATCTCAGTCTACCATACAGACCGGACCTCCTGACGAAGTTCGGAGGGCAGGTGAGACACCCCAATCTCTTCTCCTTGAATTTGGCAGCATGGCTCCTGAGTTAGTCCAGTACGGACACCTAAATCTTCCACAGGATTGTATGGAAATCCTAAAGGAGGCGAAGCGGCCATCTACCAGTAAAGCATATTCCTTCAGATGGAAGAGATTCTGCATCTGGTGTTCTTCTAAGGGGATAGACCCTACATCTTACCAGGAAGATGTCATTCTTCCACACTTGTTACATTTGGCTCAGTCTGGTCTGCAACTCCCTTCCATAAAGATCCATTTGGCAGCTTTGACTACATACAGCGAAAGTCCTTTGCAAACCTCTTTCTTTAGGATGCCAGTCATCAAAGATTTCCTAGAGGGGTTAAAGAAGGTCTTTCCTCCAGTTAGGCGTCCTTCCCCACCATGGGAACATAATGTGGTCCTTTCGAGGCTCATGCAAACTCCATCTGAGCCCATTCACAAGGCATCTCTCCAACATCTAACTTGGAAAACTGCTTTCCTTGTGGCAATCACATCAACACGAAGGGTTAACGAGATTCAGGCCCTCTGTACCCACGAACCTTACATAGTATTTCACTCCTCCAAGGTAGTACTTCGTACACATACTAAATTCCTACCCAAGGTTATATCTGATTTTCACGTCAACCAGTCGATTTCCTTACCAACTTTCTTTCAAAACCCATCTACTCCAGCAGAGAGAGCTCTCCATTCTCTAGATGTAAAGAGGGTGTTAAAATTTTACTTAGATAAGACCAATTCTCTTCGAAGATCTTCACAATTGTTCGTTAATTATAGTCCGGTTCGTACCGGTCTGGCTAGTCTCCTCCAAACAGACACTATCAAGATGGATTGTCTCCTGTATTCTATCTTGCCACCAACTAGCTAACAAGACACTAGCTCGCAGACCAAAAGCGCATTCTACCAGAGGCAAGTCGGCAGCAACTGCTTTAATGAGGAATGTTCCCTTAGCAGACATTTGTAGAGCTGCGACTTGGAGGTCTGTTCACACCTTTACAAAGCATCATTGTCTTGACTCTGATGCCAGGGCAGATGCTCAAGTAGGACAGGCTTCTCTCAGGAACCTCTTTGCTTGAAAATGTATTTCATGAGTGTCCTGTCCACTCCTCTGCGGTTTTTGGGATGAGCTTCCTATTCTATTCACAGCTTATGACTATACATGGAAATCCCTTACTAGAGAAGGAATAGTTTCTTACCTGTAACTGCAGTTCTTTCGTAGGGGTGTTTCCATGATAATCATAAGCTGCCCTACCGCCTCCCCAGTGGAGTAGACAGATTACTAACTCAAGTTACTCATAATTCTCAGATAGGACTTCCTGCAAAAATAACTGAGGTAACTGCCTCTCTCTAGGCATGATGGGATACTGGAGGACTGGCTGCTCTTAAAGGCACAGTCACCTTTTTCTTCATTACTATGGCAGCCTATGGGCTACATTGCCCTGCACTTCCTCATCAGTGTTTTACAATATATAAAAGGTTTGTGAAGGAATTTTTCTGCAACATTTGCCTTTCATTCAGGCATTTAAATGCAGATATCTCAAATTTGGCCTTTTTAAAGATAGACTGGATAAAGAATGTTGGACACTGAAGCCTTTCCCCTAGGCTGCATATAAACATTAAGTGACTAGGCAGGCCTTTCTGAAGTAAGGAGAACATTGACACTTAAGAAGTTATATTGGAAAAAGTGCTCCGGGGTCCCCGCAGACGGGCGGGGAATGTTCACAGGTTATGAATATCATGGAAATACCCCTACAAGAGAACTGGAGTTACAGGTAAGAAACTATTCCTTCTCCTCGAACCTAAGGACATATATCCAAGCCAGACTAGGGGCAGATGTACTCCCCATCGATGTGCCATGGATCTGTATTGAGTGCTATTATATTTAAAACAATTCTTAGTGTTTTCCTAGCTAGAGACGGGATAAACTCATGGGGCGCTGGGTAATACCACTTCATCCCATTGATCAAATCCTCTGTAACCCTCAAAGTCTCTTTTTGTGGAATATTAGTCTATAAATCCTAAAAAAGGAGTATTTCAGAATTCCAATCAAATGATAGCGTGTATCAGATTTAATTCTTCACATGATGTACACGGTGGTTGCAAAATTACGAGTGGTTCCAAAATGGTCCTATCCTGACACTACAGGGAGTGCAGAATTATTAGGCAAGTTGTATTTTTGAGGATTAATTTTATTATTGAACAACAACCATGTTCTCAATGAACCCAAAAAACTCATTAATATCAAAGCTGAATATTTTTGGAAGTAGTTTTTAGTTTGTTTTTAGTTTTAGCTATGTTAGGGGGATATCTGTGTGTGCAGGTGACTATTACTGTGCATAATTATTAGGCAACTTAACAAAAAACAAATATATACCCATTTCAATTATTTATTATTACCAGTGAAACCAATATAACATCTCAACATTCACAAATATACATTTCTGACATTCAAAAACAAAACAAAAACAAATCAGTGACCAATATAGCCACCTTTCTTTGCAAGGACACTCAAAAGCCTGCCTTCCATGGATTCTGTCAGTGTTTTGATCTGTTCACCATCAACATTGCGTGCAGCAGCAACCACAGCCTCCCAGCCACTGTTCAGAGAGGTGTACTGTTTTCCCTCCTTGTAAATCTCACATTTGATGATGGACCACAGGTTCTCAATGGGGTTCAGATCAGGTGAACAAGGAGGCCATGTCATTAGATTTCCTTCTTTTATACCCTTTCTTGCCAGCCACGCTGTGGAGTACTTGGACGCGTGTGATGGAGCATTGCCCTGCATGAAAATCATGTTTTTCTTGAAGGATGCAGACTTCTTCCTGTACCACTGCTTGAAGAAGGTGTCTTCCAGGAACTGGCAGTAGGACTGGGAGTTGAGCTTGACTCCATCCTCAACCCGAAAAGACCCCACAAGCTCATCTTTGATGATACCAGCCCAAACCAGTAGTCCACCTCCACCTTGCTGGCGTCTGAGTCGGACTGGAGCTCTCTGCCCTTTACCAATCCAGCCACGGGCCCATCCATCTGGCCCATCAAGACTCACTCTCATTTCATCAGTCCATAAAACCTTTGAAAAATCAGTCTTGAGATATTTCTTGGCCCAGTCTTGACGTTTCAGCTTGTGTGTCTTGTTCAGTGGTGGTCGTCTTTCAGCCTTTCTTACCTTGGCCATGTCTCTGAGTATTGCACACCTTGTGCTTTTGGGCACTCCAGTGATGTTGCAGCTCTGAAATATGGCCAAACTGGTGGCAAGTGGCATCGTGGCAGCTGCACGCTTTTCTCAGTTCATGGGCAGTTATTTTGCGCCTTGGTTTTTCCACACGCTTCTTGCGACCCTGTTGACTATTTTGAATGAAACGCTTGATTGTTCGATGATCACGCTTCAGAAGCTTTGCAATTTTAAGAGTGCTGCATCCCTCTGCAAGATATCTCACTATTTTTGACTTTTCTGAGCCTGTCAAGTCCTTCTTTTGACCCATTTTGCCAAAGGAAAGGAAGTTGCCTAATAATTATGCACACCTGATATAGGGTGTTGATGTCATTAGACCACACCCCTTCTCATTACAGAGATGCACATCACCTAATATGCTTAATTGGTAGTAGGCTTTCGAGCCTATACAGCTTGGAGTAAGACAACAGGCATAAAGAGGATGATGTGGTCAAAATACTAATTTGCCTAATAATTCTGCACTCCCTGTATATAACAACCAGGTGTAGAGGTCGTCCCTTCGTGTATTTTCTGCATTGTGTAAAAATGCGGGACCTTTGGATTACTCTGGATCAAAAAGTTGGCTTCGTTTTCTGTGAACCAACCATTCATGTGACCAGTGTCTACTTCTTTCGGATTTCTTTTTGGATCTTGTGGGTGGGGTCTCTGTGGAGTCTCTCGCAATCCCTAGTATCCCCAATAGTCTTAAACATTGTGTTGTAGTTGGTGGTGTTCCAGATGACAGTAGCACTGACTTTATCTGCTGGCTTGATAGTTATATCTGTGTCTGACCTAAATTGTTGCAGTGCTTCTCTTTCTACTCTAGTAAAATTGTGGTACCTGTCATGTTGGTCAGTTTGTAGTGATTTCATGCCGTGTGTGCCTGTTCAAAGGCATTAACTTCACATGGAATCCGTTGAGCAAGGGGTAGAAAGGTAGACTTGTTACAGAGGTCTGTACCATGTACCTCTTCCCTAGGCTCATCTCCGTTAGCTAAAAACTTTAAATCTCATCTTTCTGAAAAATTCTGAAATGTTGCTTTTTTATTTATCTACTCTTTTAGGACAAAACCTACTCCTTTCTCTAGGACCTTCTTTTGGGTAGTAGTCAATTCACAGTAAGATAGGTTCTGTTGGCTCCTTTTCGGGTATCAGATATGTAAGACTACACATCTCGGTGGACAACATTCTTCAAATATATAATGTAGTACGTTGGAAACTGTCACTCTGTTTTTCCCACAAGGGAGTCTTAAAAATAGTAAAAACCTAAATCCCACCACACACACTGTCAGGGTCCCACCCAAGACCAAAATGTTTGTTTAATCCAAATAATCCCAGAAGACTTCTTATCAATCAGAAAATAGATATTGAGGTATTTTGACAGAATATTTGCTCTTCAGATCTTTTGTTCATCTTTTTTGTCACCTTTGAAGGAAGCAATTCAGGTAAAATCTTCAACAAATGCTCACAACGGAAATCTCCTGTGTTTCATGTTGCCATAAACTATCTGGTGTTAGATCTCCAGATGGGATCCATTTAACCTACAACAAAGTAAGGCTAATTTTGCTCAACTTTATATTATACTATATTTTAATACAGCTTTGTTCAGTAAACCACATAGCATTTACGGACAAACACTTTTGCCCTGTTGCTAGTAGTCATTTTGCGATTAGAAAGAATATTTTTGGAAACACGTTTACATAGTACTTAGCTATCTCCCCTTCTTACATTTTCTTAACTGCTTAGTAATTTTTACTATTTGTTGGAGATTTGTGAAAGCTGGTCCTTGGATAATGATTGTAACATTTAATGTGATTCTTGTACTCCCAAGTCCTAAGCTGTCTCCTGGTACCAGCAAACCACCTACAGCTAGTCTCATAGTGATCTGTGTCACTTATTTCAAGTACCTCAAAAAAGGAAACTGATGTGTGTACAGATGTATAACGGATGTTGGGTGCATAGCTGCAGCTGTGTTTGAAATGTGCAGTGTCGGCTGTGCACAACGTGGAGTACAAGAGTCACTAAAATGCTTTTTAGTGTATGGTTCTAGAGACTGTATTTAACTAAGCCTGTAGAGTGTACCATCATGTGTTATTCAAGCATTGTCAACTTTAAGGCTCTGGGTAACCCATTTCTGTGGCTACCGGGGCAGAATACTCATGTACTTGTAGAACTAGAATGCTCTGAGAACTGTTTGTGCTTGTCAAGTTCAAATCCCCAGCCTTATTATAACTCATATTAATTCTGTCTACAGCACCCTTTCAGGTTTGGTGGAGTTTGATGGCTACTTCTTGGAGAGTGATCCCTGCCTGGTTTGCAATAACCCAGAGGTGCCACTGAGCGTAAGTCCCTGAACAACTTTGCTGCAAATACAGATGGCCCCATTGTTGCTTACTGCACCAAGGTTAAACAGCGTGATCTGCTTGTGTTTTACCTAATTGAGACCACTACACACAGAAATCCACAAGTAGTCCTTGTTGGTGTCTGGGGAAGTCCTTGGTAGCACTCCAGTATACTTGACACTTGACTGATGTTGCATGCAGTATGTTCTTACTTTAACCAATAACAAAAGTAAAGGGTCCTTGTCCACAAAATCTGCCATGTGGTTCGCATGTGCAGCTCTGATACTTGGTATCAGAGTGTGTGCAGATTGGTCAAGGTGGGGCAAAGTTATTTGGGGTGATCTGAAAGTACATTTTCACAACACCCAAAATAATGTTTTCTGTCCGCAACAGAAAAATATGCTAAAAACACAAAACCTGGAGAGTAGATAGAACTTTATGCAGCAAATACCCTTTTGTGGTTGATGTCAATCTGTGTAATAGGTTTTGAAATATTTGTATATCAGGTGGACCGTTTACAAACCAATTGTGAGTTGGCAAATCAACCAAAGGGGCTGGGCAGCTGTTTTTCCTGCCCAACATTAGATTTTTCTAACAGTTACTGTAGGAAGCTGGCCTGGAGTGTGGTGGGTATCTATGATACTCGCACATTATACCAAGTCCTGGTATCTCCTCTTAGTAAAGTGTAGGCAGTGTCTAGAAGCCAGGCTTTCTAGATGTAGCTGTGGATGAGCAGCCAAGAATTCTCTAGGAGACATCCAAAGCTTATGCAATACCACTGTAGTCACACAGCACTTACATACATGAAAGAAAACAGTAAGTTGTCCATAAATAAAGGTACTTTATTTTTGGAACAAATCACCACAAAATACTAGACAGGTAACCCACCCTTAGGAGGTAAGTAATACACTAAATATATATACACTAATAATCAAAAGCAGACATAGAAAAGGTTAAAAAACAGTGCAAATAGCAATAACCAATAGTGACCCTAGTGGGAGCACAAACCATATACTAAAAAAGTAGAATGTAAATAAGGTACCCCTACCTAGGTAAATAAACTGTCTAGAAGGGAGCTTGGAAGTACTAGAAAACCACAGAGATAAGTAACACACTACACCTCAGCGACCAGGAATGCAGGAGTAAAACACTGGATTTTTCCCAAACCACCTAAAAGGAGGAAAAGAAGAAAAAGACAACCAGAGAAGACTGCAAGAAAACCAGTGGTAAATTCCTGAAGAAAGAAGACCTGTGGAGAGAGGGGACCAAGTCCAAGAGTCACAGTGGAGTCCAGGCGGAGTAGGAGCTAATACCCACCCAACTGTGGATGCAGGAGTTGGTTGACGGTACTGAAGAACAGGGCAGCACTGCAGCCCTGGAGCTGGAGAAGATTGATACAGAAGATGTCCCACGCTGAATGGAAGATTGCAGACGTGTGTCTGTGCAGGATTTCCACCAACAAACCTTGGCAAAGGCAAACTGGCGGTTAGTGGGAAAGAGGTTCTGCCAGGGACCAGCAAGACACAGGAGGACTCAGCCCAGGAGGGGGGAGAGTCACAGGGGACCCTCAGCATCGCAGAGAGTCCACAGGAGCAGAGGCAGCACCCACAGGAGTCCCACAGGATGGGGGACACAGGAGTCTCAGAAGAAGCCCACGCAGCACTACAAAAGAGGATCCCACGCCACAGGAGAACCACGCAGGAGGCTGTGCATTGCAGGATGGAGTGTTGAGGGCTGGAGCTACACGTTGCCTGAAGATCCCTTGGAGGAGATGCTAACAAGCCTTGGTAGCTGCAAAAGACGTGGTGCACGGGGGTACTGTCCTGTATGGGAAGGCAAAGGCTAACTTCCACCAAAGTTGGATGGCTGGCAGAGAGGACCATGAGGATCTCTCCAGACCACCACCCATGATGCGGGATCCACGCAGCCGGTCGCCGCTTGTGGTAGGTGCCTACGGTTGCGGGGGGTGTGACTCCTTCACTCCAAAGGAGATTCCTCCTTCTTCTTGTGCAGGCTGAAGAATTGCAGTCTTCTGAGGATACACAGCCAGGGAAATGTTGCAAAGCTGGCAGGAGACATGGAAACAAAGTTGTAGAAGAGTCTTCTTCATTGTAGCAGTGTTTGTCTGTTCCTGTTGGGTCCAGTTCCAGTGGCCCGAAGTCGAAGCAGAGGTTGCAGAAGAGTCCAGCTGGAATCTTGTAAGCCACATCTGAGGACCCACCCAAGGGAGAAACCCTAAATAGCCCTGAAATGGGGGCTCAGTCACCTAACTAGGTAAGCACCTATCAGGAGGGGGCTCTGACGACACCTTCCTGGCCACTCAGAAGCTCCCAGAGTTCCCTGTCAACCTTGGAAACAAGATGGCAGAACCCAGGGACCCTTGATGGGCAGGGGAGTGGTCACTTCCCTTTCCGTTAACCAGTTTCGTGCAGGGACTGGCGGGTGGGGAGGGGCGACTGGTTTATGCACAGAGGGCACCAGATGTGCCCTTCAAAACAAACCAGTGGCTTGGCGGAGGCTAGCTACCCCTCCCAAGCCACTCAAACCTATTACCAAAGGGAGAGGGTGTTACCTCCCTCTCCCAAAGGAAATCTTTTGTTGTGCCTTCGTGGGCTTGATCAGAACTAGCAGGAGAAGGGCAGAAACCTGTCTGAGGGGTGGCAGTAGCTGAGCTGCCTGGAAAACCCTGTAAGACTGACGGTAGCCATGCTTGGGTCCTCTAAGCAGCCGCTCAGAGTGCATGGAATCATACTTATAATACTTGCAACAGTATTGGGGTATGATTCTGACATGCTTGCTACCAAACATGCCCAGGTTCGGAGTTACCATTATGTAGCTGGACATCGGTAGTTACCAATGTCCAGTACATGCGTAAAATGGCGTCGCTGCACTCACAAAGTCCAGGAAAATGGACCTGGAGTTTGTGGGGTCACCTCTGCTAGTGCAGGGGTGCCCTCACACACAGGTACCTGCACCCTGCCCTCTGGGCTGAGAGGGCCTCCTATAGAGATGACTTAGTGACCTGGTGTAGTGACCTGTAGTGAAATGGCAGGCCTGCAGAACCCTTTGCATGGGTGGCAGAATGACTGCTGCAGCCCATAGGGATCCCCTGGAACCGCAATGCCCTGAGTACCTAGGTACCATATACTAGGGACTTATATGAGGGCGACCAATATGCCAATTGTAGGACCAAAAAGATGCAGTTTAGAGTAGAGAGCAAAACTACTGGGGTCCTGGTCAGCAGGAACCCAGTAGATAGACACAGTCAAATGTACTGACAACTGGCAGAAGATGGGGGTAACCATGCCAAGAAAGAGGGTACTTTCCAAAAGTTACACATTAGTTTGAGAAGCACTGCATCATGAATTTTTCATGATAATCTGGCCATAATTAAATGATGCAAAAGATGTGAAAAATATTTACATTGGCACATGTGTTTCTAAAACCAAAATAAAACTTTCTGACTGAAAAAAATTACACGACAAAAAAGTACTTCCCTTTTTGTTTAATGATGTGGTGCTGGTGCACAGCGCATAGCATCCAGCTCTTGATCACAAGAACTGGTTGCATAGTGTAGCAGAAGTTGATATTTTTAAGGAGGAGCCCAATGTGTGCTGCAGAACGGTATGTGCATCAGGATCAACTTAGATGAAAAACATCCCTGAGCCGCCATCTGGCACGACCATGGGTGCACACAGTGAGTTCTATGGGCCAGTGCAGTTGGTGTACAATTTGGCCGCATGGCACATCCATTTTCCATGCCTTATTTATTTTGCACAAAGTCACACTGTGCACTAATCTCACTACATTCAGCCAAAGGTCGTGCATAGCAGCTTCTAGGGACACAAGGACTTCAACATTTGACATTGGTTAAATCGTTGGGGGGGGTGTTTATATAATGATGTTGGGTAGGGTTGTTGGAGAAAGAAAGCTAAATAAGTGTGGTATTGAAAGGCAATGAAGAGTAATGATGAAGCAGCACAAAAGAAGATAGTTATGAGCCTTATTATAATGTGTGCTTCTTTCTTGCAGAATATCAAGCTGTCATCAATTAAGGTGGATACCCGCTACACCACCACACAGCAAGTGGTGAAGCTGATAGGAAGCCACACTATCAGCAAAGTGACAGTGAAAATTGGTGACCTAAAGCGAACAAAAATGGTGCGGAGCATTAACCTGTACTACAATAACAGGACAGTACAGGCAATTGTGGAATTGAAAAACAAGTAAGTGCTCCAAGGGTAGATGAGAAAGATTGAAAAGCCTGCAGCTCAAGCTACGTAATGTCAATGCAGTAGTGCAATAGTACCTATTGCTGTACAGCCAAGTGTGGGTCAGCGATATTCCTCATGTTTGGTGATGTTCTTTGAGAAATATGTAGGAGTCGATGCTTACGAGATGTATGACTGGTTATAAATTACATTAGGAACAATTAATCAGAGAGATGTTAGTGTTCAGCAGAGTTGGAGTTATAGTGGATATATGATGCTTCGTAGATGGTTGTGCAGGTGTATACTATAGAGTAGAAATGTGTATGACTGAGCAAAGATTGTTGTTATGCTATATAATGGTACAGAGATGCTTCAAGAGATTATGGTACTATGTCAAATGTGGTAGTTTGTGTAATGAGGCAAAGATTAATGTGGAGATGTATAGTTGAGCAGAGTGGTCTATAATGAGGATTGGGGGGCTTCAGAGAGCATATGACATAGCATTGCAAAATGTAGCGGAAATGGTTCCGAGCACGTATGGTTGGGCGGGGTGATAGTGTCAGGTGAGGACAGATTGGTTATGGAAATCTATAAGGGGGCAACACTGTTGTGAAAGTGTAGTATGGCGCAGTGAAAGGGGTCGCACATAGATATTATGCATGCATGGATTAGACGGTGCATGATAAATCATTATTTTTTGTAAGAGTTGTGAAATGAAGAGTAACTGTGGAGGGCGCATACTGTGGAGTACCTTGAGTATGTGCTTGTTGTAGACGCGTTTTTTATTGTGCATGGAAGTGTGTGGAATGTTTTGTCATTTTGTTTTGGGCAAGAACCATTTAATAAATGTGGTTGAAGTGCTAAGTTGTACTATACTTGTCTGAGTACATTTGGATTTTAGGTTGGGTGCCTGCTTTATGTGAAGGTGCAGGATTGGAAGCATAATGCTTTATTTTGTTACATATCAAGTAGATATTTAGTGTAGGATTGGGAAGGGTATGGTGTAAAGTGCTGACATGGGAAGTTTGGGAAGCAATGCGTTTTATTGCTTCCACACAAAGCAGCTGGTGGAATACCCTTCTGCTCATGATAAACCTCCCAACTTAATCCAAGCAATTTGAATAAATGTAAATTCCTTCTTTCAAATGTAAATGTTCTAATACGTCACACTTGTAGTGCAGACAAACGGCATGACTGGAAAGTATAATTCATATGATGGATTGTGGGATTGAATAGGAGGTGATTATTGGTGTTGGATGCGGTAGCTTGTAAGGCACTGAGTTAAATAAGGGGTAGTATATAAGGTGCCATTTTGGTAACAGTATGGCCCATAGGGTATTTAGCTAGCTAGGAATGCTATGTGAGTTGTATAACAAGGCTGTAGGTTTACCTAAAAGTGAGATCCATATTTTCTGAAGTTCATCACCAGCACTGTTTAGTCACTTCCATTCCAAAAATTGCTGTTATCTTCTTCCTTTAGACCTGCACGCTGGCACAAGGCCAAGAAGGTCCAGCTTACACCAGGGCAGAGCGAAGTGAAGATTGACCTACCTCTGCCGATCGTTGCTTCAAATCTAATGATTGAATTTGCTGACTTCTATGAGAACTATCAGGCATCTACAGAAACACTTCAGTGTCCCCGCTGCAGTGCATCAGTGCCTGCTAACCCTGGTGTGTGTGGAAACTGCGGTGAAAATGTATACCAGTGTCATAAATGCAGGTCGGTGGCTGACACTTAACCTGAAAGCCTTCTACTAATCTCTTAATGTGTATGATTGTCACTGTATCAATTTCAGGAATGTACAAGGCCCTTTTATTGGTTATCACAACTCTAGACATATTGAAATATTGCTCCTGTGTTGTAATGTACATTTAAAAAGCGAAAGTATTTTCGTGTATAATTTAACATTTATTACCAGTTAAACTCCTGTGGTGAAATTAGCGTACAAGTGAGGTTGACCCTAAGTGGATGTCTCTACTCATCTGCATAGACAAATGCCAGAAGTGTAGTGACATCACACACAGTGAATAAGGTGTGTTAGCATATTGTGGGGTAGGTATATTTATTGCACTGGGAAAAACTGATGCATTTTTTAGGGATCTAGCAATGTTATACTCCCTTTCTAAACAGTCAAATATGTTTGTGGTATGCTGGAATTTGAGTTCACACATTTATAAAACAATATTTTTTCAAGAATATTTTTTTTATGAGGCATTTATTATATTCCCTTGAAAATAAGTAGTAGGTTGTATGTATTTGTTTGCTGCATCATCTTTGCATGTGTTTTGCATTTGGGAAACTATTAACAATTTGCCTATTATGACCTGTGGTCCTTGCGTCGATTATCCTCACAATATATCTTTCAAATGTATATGTTTACCCATAGGTTCCCCATCTTTAGAATCCTCCCAGGATCCTGACTGGATTTTGGAACTGGAACTCTTGCAATAGGGCCTACATGCTGATACTTGGCGTCATTAACTTTAAATTGGCTCTGTCCTGCCCCGTACTTGACAACAACCTGACAACAGTTTATTTTTCTGTATCCTATGACATGGAACCAGAACTCCACCCCTAATGTTTTAAACATTTTCCCGGTCAGATTGCTAACAAAACATTTAAATTCAGGCAATATAGGCCAGATGTAACTTCTGAAAATTACAGGCTTGAAGCCATGCCACACTTACTGGAAGCAGATGTCAGCCAGCCCCCCCACACAATTTTTCTGTTTTGTCTGGGGACTAAACCTTTCTCTAGGTGTTGCAGCAAATGCTGCCTAGTGCACTCAAAGGGAGATCAGGGAGTGGGAGACCACCTTTACGAGGCCACACTTGAGAAGCAAGATGGGTCCTTCTTCAGGTGGCCTTTGGTAGGTAGTTCGAAAGATAAAACAAAGAAAATAAACAAGAAAACATAAGCAGTGTCCGTTCAGGGAGAGGTCGTGTTGGTGGCATTCACAGAACCAGACTCTTTCCTCTCACTTTTTGAAGCCCAATCTGAATCTCGGAGCATTATACTCCAAGTATCCAGGGCCATCATTGAATTTAGAGCAAGTGGTGCCCTTTAAGGAAGTCATGCTGCAGATTTTGAACTTCTGATCAATATTCCTACCTGCAGATTCCTCACCTCCTGGAATTTTCAAGGTGCTAGACTGGATCGGGAAACTACTCTTCCAAGAGCTTTTAGCTGCTTCGGCCATGAATGCATCCCAACTCAGACATAACATGTTTGTCAGGTATTTTCATTCTTCACCCTTCAGTGCAGATTTGGAGGTCCGCTCACAACAATTTCAATATTTACCTATGTTTTCCAAAATTAGGATTTCATATTTTCGGCCAGTACTTCAAGGATGTGGTCATTGAAGACTACAGAGTTTAAACTGTGTTGTGTGTGTCACAAACAGATGTCTTTCACAGCCCCATATGATGGCTGTTTGTTCGCTTGGGCCCAAACACAATTCCAAGTCCTGTAACAAGTGCTCAGAGATGCACTCGAATGTGATCAGAACGTTTGTGGCCAAACTTGATGTGGCTGAGCAGAGGAAGTAAGGCAGATGCCATCACAGTTTGCCCTCATAGTGCACAAAACACATAAATGCTGTTTGTTAGAAAAGGAGTCTCAAGTTGGCAGTCGGTTTGCACCCTGGCCAAGTAGGGATAAGGGACACACTCGCTCAGATAACCCCTGCTCACCCCCTTGGTAGCTTGGCACGAGCAGTCAGGCTTATCTCAGAAGCAATGTGTAAAGCATTTGCACATAACACACAGTAATAAAGTGAAAACACTACAAAAGGACACCACACAAGGTTTAGAAAAATAGCCAATATTTATCTGTGTAAAACAAGACCAAAATGAGAAAAATCCTACATACATTGATAAAGATATGAATTTTGTAAGGTTTAACGTAAAAATACGGTTCTGTGAAGTCGATACCTCCACCTGAGGCTATCACGGCGTCATGATCAACAAAACCAACAGTTCAGGCTGGCCGCAGCATCGTGGGCCAGCTACGGTGTCAGGAAGACCCGCAAACAGTACTTTTGGATTTGCAGGGCATCGTGATCCTCGCAGTGATCTCGGGAGAGCGGCATCACTGGTGTCGCTTTGTTGGTTCCGGAGTCTGCGCAGGAGTCGTTGGGCCCTTGAGGTTCACACGCGTTGCGGATCGAACTCCGGGCTGATGAAGTCAGATGCACTGGCGTGGATAGCATTGGGCTGCGGTGAAAAGCAGGACAATGCAACATGCGGTTCCCACAGGTCACGGTGCAGGCCAGTAGCTTCGTTGGTTGCGGCTTAGTGGTTTTTCCTCTTAAACAGCACAAAACACACAGTTCCCAGTGTTGCAGGTCAGGAAACTAACGTCTTTGGTGTCCCTGAGACTTCCAACAGGAGGCAAGCTCTACCTAAAGCCCTTGGAGAACTGTCTCAAGTAGGAAAAACAGCAAAGTTCACCCCTTGCACTCTTTTCAGGCAGTAGCAGCAACTGCAGACCAGTCCAGCAAAGCAACACAGCAAAGGGACAGTACTCCTCCTTCAGATCTTCAGCTCTTCTCCTGGGCAGAGGTTCCTCATGATTCCAGAAAGATTCTAAAAGTCTGGGGTTTTGGGTATTCTTATACCTGTTCTGCCTTTGAAGTTGGCAAACTTCAAAGCAAAGTCTCAACTGTTTGTAAGATCCTTCCTTGTCCAGGCCAGGCCCCCAGACACACACCAGGGGGTCGGAGACTACATTGTATGAGGGCAGGCACAGTCCTTTCAGGTGTGAATGACAACTCCTCCCTCCCCTCTAGCTCAGATGGCTCATCAGTATATGCAGGCTACACCCCACCCCCTTTGTGTCACTGTCTAGAGAGGTGCAAAAGCCCAACTGTCAAACTGACCCAGACAGACAATCCAGAAACAGGCAGAATCACAGAATGGTTTAAGCAAGAAAATGCCTATTTTCTAAAAGTGGCATTTTCAAACAGACAATTTAAAAACCAACTTAACAAAAAGATGTGTTTTTAAACTGTGAGTTCAGAGACCCTAAACTCTAGATTTTTAACTGCTCTCAATGGGAATCTGCGCTTTAAGGCTATTTAAAGGCAGCCCCCATGTTAACCTATGAGACTTGCACAGTGAAAAACGAATTTGGCAGTATTTCACTGTTAGAACATATAAAACACACTAGTATATGTCCTACCTTAAACCTACACTGCACCCTGCCCCTGAGGCTACCTACGGCCTAACTTAGGGGTGCCTGACATGTAGTAAAAGGGAAGGTTTAGGCCTGGCAAGTGGGTACACTTGCCAAGTCGAATTGGCAGTTTAAAACTGCAGTGGCAGTTCTGAGCCAAGTTTACAGGGTTATTAATCTGGGTGGCACAACCGGTGCTGCAGGCCCACTAGTAGCATTTGATGTAGAGGTCCTGGGCACCTCTGGTGCACTTTACTAGGGACTACAGTAAATGAAATATGCTAATCACGGATAAACCAATCAGCAGTACAATTTACACACAGAGCATATGCACTTTAGCACTGTTTTAGCAGTGTTAAAGTGCCCAGAGTCCTTAAGCCAACAAAAACTGGTCAGAAAAATTAGGAGGAAGGAGGAAAAAAGATTGGGGATGACCCTGCAAAAAAGGGCCAGGTGCAACACTGCTCCTGTCTAGAAACTCCCCCTCTTAGAGGAGGCCATGTAGTCAATATGCTTGGAAGCTGAACCCAGTTTTTGCTTTGGAGCTGATGCCTTATCTGTGTCCTGTACACTCTAAGATCGGTGGGTCAATATTATCTCAGCAGCAAGATGTAACTTGAAAGGAGGACATTTTCATCTTCAGACTTTCATCACTGCCCCACTTCCCTCTATCACACCTTATGACCCCCCCCCCCCCAGGAAACTTCTGGGACTCCAGGTGCACCTCAGCCAGTGAGCCATCTTCTATAATTCTGACCTTTATCCAGATTTGGGGACTGTCAATGGCCTTGACACTTTTCCCGACTCTTCCCTAGACATGCTTCATCTTCCTCAACCTCATCTGGCTATGTAATGGACTGTTTTAGTGTTTTAGTGTAAACATGTGTGACCAGTGGGGAGTTGGACCCAGCATTCCCTGTCCCAAAGTTGCCTATGTCCTACCCTTTCCGGAGGTCCCGTCTCATTTACCCAAGTTCTTATGTTGGTTTCACCAGGTCATACCCTGACCCTGTCCACAGAGAGAGGGAGATTGTTTGGTTTTTTTTGTTTGTTTTTTTTTTTGTTTGTTTTTTAATCCTTGGGGTGAAAAGTTGAAAATGATGACTCCTGGCAAGGAACTTGTTTAACATAGTGTAAGAATGCAATTATGGTCCTGCCAGATGCAATGAATCATTATGGGATAGACCACACTGTTTAATCAGTAAAAACTAATGTTCAAGAATTAGGATTTTCACATTGATTCTCCATTGTGAATCAGTGAATTGAGGAAGATTAATGTGCTTGTGGATGGGAAAACAAGATAACTGATGATTCACATAATGAGGCCTTGATCAAGTAGATTATTCCCCAAAACATATGTTGGCTGTTTTTATGACTGAATCAAAATCCACTTAAGAATTAATGAAATGATGGAAATCCAAGCTTTTTAACTTGGAATTACAATTAAGACATCTCCAGAATACTTTGAAATGTGAAATTGTCTTTACTACTAGATAACTTAAAATAATCTTCATTGCTTTAACTTTGATTTACTATAGCTATAATATCTAGTTATATCTGATAGACTTCTAGTTGCAGATTCCTTACCTTTTGAATTCCCCCAGGCATCAGACTGGATCCAGAGACTTTTCTTTGAGCAGTACCTCTGCACACCTTCAAGTGGCGTTGGTCGACTCTGTGGGTGTCGGTGGCGTTGTTTGCCATGATGATGTCACGGTCATATATAGTCGCCACCCCGGCACGCTGATGTCACCGACCGGTTTTAAGTCCTGCGACTCCTGTCACCGAATGATGTTGGGGACGGATCTGCAAATCATGTGTCTTTGGAGCCTGGAGTGCAATTACGACCCAAAGTCGTGCGCTGAGTGTCGAGCCATGAACCCGAAAGCTTTGAGGGAGCGGTCCCTAAAGCTAATGGCCCGACACTTTACCCTGCAGCGCTCACCATCTCGTTCGAGAGTAAGGTCTCGAGACTGGCCGCGGAGTCACCACCATTCTTCGTCTTTGAAGTCATCAGGACATTAGGGTTATAAGAAAAAGAAGTCCAAGAAGGAATAAGTTCTTCGACTTCACCCCATCGCTCAGACGATGTGGCAAGGGAAGAGCGTCAACGCTCTAGGCCTCTGTCCTCGGAGCCTCCATCTGGGTCTTCCCCTCGCTTCCCCGACTTCCCAAGAGCTGGAGCCACCCCTGCCCAGCTAAGAGTTTTATGAGGTAATGCGCCTCTTTTTTGGGCAGACCAACCCACCTTTGGCGCCCTTTGGCACAGGTGAGTCGGTGAGGGCCCCCTCAGGTTCGAAGTAGTCTGCTTTGGCCACGGCTCTGGAAAGCTCCTGCGGATCCAATGTCTGATCCACCCCGACGCCAGTCATGCCACAACGACCTTCTCCGGCGTCGGGTCAGACATATACTCTCCCGACGTCGGTTGGGCCCACAATTGATGTCGATCCTATTATCTTACCTGACGACCTGGAGCCGGAACGACGTTGCTCTATGCCGATTCCGTTTTTCTATGGGCTCTCCTGGGCCCAGGGTTGATCCAGACCCTTATGCTTATGCCCCTACCGTGGCTACGGAGGAAGGCTCAACATACTCCATGGTGGTGAGAAGGGCAGCTGAGGTCTTGGACCTTAAGCCACCTTCTGTGGAGGTTAGGCCTAACATCCTAACCGATGTGCTTCAGCTGGGGTCTTCCACATCAGAACCCCTTCTCCCCTTTGAGGCACTGACGTATGTCCTTTTGGGTACTTGGTCCAGACCCAGCCCAGGGGCTCCTGTGAATAGGACGACTGCCAGACACCATCGGCCTTCGCCAACAGACCTGAAATTGCTCACCCAACACCCACGTCTGACAGCCTTGTGATCCAGTCTTCTTCATCCTCCTCTAGCGCATTCCCTGCCCCACCCCCGGATAGGGAGTCAAAAAGACTAGATAATTTGGGGAAGAAAATGTTTCTCCTGCCATTCTTGCGCTGCGATCGGTGAACACCCCATGCCTTTTGGGCTGCTATTTCCATACACTCTGGGATACAGTCGCGCCTGTGCTGCCTACACGTCCAGAGGAGACCCAGACTGTCCTTTCGCAAGCGCTTGCAGATGGGAGAGATGCAGCCAAGTTAATCATCCGCTGTGGACTGGATATGACCGACTCTCTAGGCAGATCGGTTTCATCGACGGTGGCACTAAGACGTCACTCCTGGCTGAGACCATCTGGCTTCTCGGGGATGTCCAGCAAACGTTGATGGACATGCCCTTTGATGGCACCCGTCTCTTATGAGACAAGGTGGACTTGGCGACAAGGCGGACTCGGTGCTCGAGCTTTTTTTAGGATTCCCTAGCTACGGCCTGGTCCCTTGGCATCGCACCTGCCCCTAGACCCCACCATTCCACCTCTCACCCCTTTTGTAGCATTGGAAGGGGCACCCAGCTGTGTACTTTTCCACGAGCCATCAACCTGTGCAAGCTGTACAGCCCCAGCCTGGACGCGGAATCGCACGATCTCGAGGATCAGGGAGCCATTGGGTCGCCCAGTCCACCCCCACCCCCTCCTCATCGATCTCCAAACCTTCCTAGTCCTCAGAACACCTGGAACCAATTTGAGGCAGGATTTGTCATCAGCTGGCCCACTGGAGATCCATTACCATGGACAGGTGGGTCCTCCAGATTGTTCGGAAGGGCTACTCCCTTCCTTTCGAGTCCTCTCCTCCAGCCATGCCACCTTCATTTGACCACATATCGGAGGATCACATAGCACTTCTCCGCAAGGAAGTCAAAGCTGTTTTGGCCAAAGGAGCTATAGAGAGGGTCCCTGCGTCAGAAGTAGATTGTGGTTGTTAATTCAGCTACTTTCTGGTGCCAAAGAAAGACAAGGGCCTACGTCCTATCTTAGATCTTCGGTCCCTCAATCTCTTCCTCAAAAAGGAGAAGTTCAGGATGCTGACATTGGCGCAGGTCTTATCTGCCCTGGACCCGGGAGACAGGATGGGTTCGTTGGACTTGCAGGACACATAATTCCACATCCCGTCTTGCCGGCCCACAGATGTTACCTAAGATTCGTGGTAGGCCACGAGCACTTTCAGTTCACCGTGCTCCCCTTTGGCCTTACCTGCGCCCCTCCTTTATTCACAAAGGTGATGGTAGTGGTTGCAGCTCATCTGTGGAGGTTAGGGGTCCCAGTCTACCCTTACCTCGACTACTGGCTGTTGAAGGCGGTTACGCCCCAGAAAGTCGTCTCCCACCTCCAGACTACTGCAAACCTCTTGCATTCGCTGGGATTCACCATAAACATGCCGAAGTCACACCTGACTCCTTCTCAGACGCTCCCTTTCATAGGAGCTGTTCTGGACACAGTGCAGTTTTCGGCTTATCCTTCCAAAAAGCGAGCACAGGATATTCGGGCTATGATACCGATGTTTCAGCCTTTGTCCTGACTTTAGTGTGAATCACTGAGGCTGCTGGGCCTCGTGGCCTCCTGCATCCTGCTGGTTCAAAAGGCCAGATGGCATATGCGGGCTCTGCAGTGGGACCTGAAGTTCCAGTGGGCGCAGCATCAGAGGAGACTCTCCGACAAAGTCCAGATCTCAGAAGTGTGGGAAGTTGGCTCTGTTGATACTATCTCAAAGTGAGAGATAGTGTGCATAGAGTCCAAGGTTTCCCCTTAGAGGTTGAGAGTGGCAAAATTAGATAATACTAATGCTCTATTTTGTGGTAGTGTGGTCAAGCAGTAGGCTTATGTAAGGAAATGCCTCCTTAGCATGGTTACCCCCTGACTTTTTGCCTTTTGTTGATGCCAGTTGTGATTGAAAGTGTGCTGGGACCCTGTTAACAAGGCCCCAGCACCAGTGTTCTTTTCCTAAACTGTACCTTTGTTCCCACAATTGGCACAGCCCTGGCACACAGATAAGTCTCTTGTAACTGGTTCCCCTGGTACCAAGGGTCCTGTTGTCAGGAAAGGTCTCTATGGGCTGCAGCATGTCTTATTCCACCCTGGGGACCTCTCACTCAGCACATGCACACTGCTTCACAGCTTGTGTGTGCTGGTGGGGAGAAAATGACTAAGTCGACATGGCACTCCCCTCAGAGTGCCATGCCCACCTCACACTGCCTGTGGCATAGGTAAGTCACCCCTCTAGCAGGCCTAACAGCCCTAAGGCAGGGTGCACTGTACCACAGGTGAGGGCATATGTGCATGAGCACTATGCCCCTACAGTGTCTAGACCAAATCGTAGACATTGTAAGTGCAGGGTAGCCATAAAGAGTATAATATGGTCTGGGAGTTTGTCAATTACGAACTCCACAGTTCCATAATGGCTCCACTGAATACTGGGAAGTTTCGTATCAAACTTCTCAGCACAATAAATGCACACTGATGCCAGTGTGGGATTTATTGAGAAATGCACACAGAGGGCATCTTAGAGATGCCTCCTGTATACCAGTCCAACTACTAGTGCTAGGCTGACCAGTTTCTGCCCTGTCTCCAGACTCAAAGAACCTGCACAGCGACGCATCCAGTGGGACCAATGACCTCTGAGGACTGACCTGCACCTAAAGGACCCAGAAACCCCTGAGGACAGCGGCTCTGTCCAAAACTACAACCAATAAATCATCTTGAAAAGGACTCCCACCTCACTCCAGAAGCATGAGTCCCCACCACTCTGCACCCAACACCCATGTCCAGAGAAACCAACGACCCAGAGAGGATGCCCAGGCGACTGACGACGTGTCCAACTTGGGCTAACCTCTCTGCACCCCCACAACGACTCCTGCAGAGGGAATCCCGAGGATCCCCCCGACCGCGACTGCCCAGAAAGAAGAAACCAGACGCTTAGAAGAAGCACTGCACTCGCAGCCCCCAGGCCCATGAAGAACCAACAACCGGTGGAGCAGTTACCAACAGACAGCCCTCATCCTTGCCCAGTCAGTGGCTGGCCCGAGAAGCCCCCATGTGCCCTGCCTGCAACGTCTGAGTGACCCCCGGGTCCCTCCATTGATTTCAATTACAAACCCGACAAAGCCCCCCCCGTGCTGCTGAGGGTGTGCTTTGTGTGCCTACTTGGGGACCCCCCCTCCTCTCTACCCCCCATCTCCCAGTGCTCTACTAAATCCCCCTTGGTCTGCTCCCCAAGGACGCAGGTACTTAACTGCCAGTAGACTAGAACCGGAGCACCCCCTGTCTCCATAGGCGCCTATGTTATTTGGACCCCTCTTTGACCTCTGCACCTGACCGGCCCTGTGCTGCTGGTGCTGGGTTTTTGGGGTTGACTTAAACCCCCAAAGGTGGGCTCCCTGTGCCCATGAGACTGTACTTACCTCCCCCAGAAACTGTTGAATTGTGTACCGTGCCCACTTTTAAAATAGCTTATTGCCATTTTACGCCAAACTCTGTACATTACGGTTTCGATTCAGAGACTTATCCATACCTATGTAAAGTACCTTACATTTAATGTACTTACTTGAAATTTGAATCTTGTGGTTCTAAAATAAATTAAGAAAACAATATTTTTCTATATAAAAACCTATTGGCCTGGAGTTAAGTCATTGAGTGTGTGTTCTCACTTATTGCTTGTGTGTGTACAGCAAATGCTTAACACTACCCTCTGATAAGCCTAACTGCTCGACCACACTACCACAAATAGAGCATTAGTATTATCTATTATTGCCTCTGTCAAGCCTTTTGGGGGGAATCCCTGGACTCTGTGCACACTATATCTCACTTTGGGATAGTATATACAGAGCCAGCTTCCTACACAAACACTACAAGGTCAAGTTAATACTTATTGCACCTTGGTGGGCAAGGCATAAATCTGTACTCAGTTGGTACTCAGAACTAATACAAATGCCGCAGGGCAAACTTAACAAATTACCAAGGCGGCAGGACCTGCTGCCTATGCAAGAGGGGAGAGTGATCCAACCAGAACCAGTCTCGCTAAAATTGGCAGCATGGCTCCTGAAGAGTTTTGGTAGCCTGACTTGTCAGAAAAAACAATGGCAGTTCTAAGAGAGGCGAGAGGGCCAACAACTAGAAAATAATATTTGGCAGAGTGGGAAAGATACTCCTGGTGGTGCCAAAAATTGGTCCTGTTGCAGCAAAACCCTAAGGACACTACAGTCCTAAAATCTCCTAGACTGCAAACTCCCTTATGCACCATTAAAGGTTCATCTAACAGCAAATGTGCTTACACGAGAGGACATATAGGAAGAAGCTTTTTCAGTACACCAGTCTTAAAACACTTGCTAGAGGGAGTTGTGAGAATAGCACCACCCAGACAGGAGCCAGGACCTACTTGGAACCTTTATCTTCTATTACCACAGTGTAGGAATCTGTCTGTCTGTGTAGTGTACCTATTTAAGGGGACACTATGCAGATAGTCCAGGACAACCCATCTTGGCTGTAGGAAAGTGCCACTTTTTGATATGGTTAAACACACCCCCCACACCCTCCATTCCTCTCCCCCCTCTCCACCCCCTCTCACACACACACACACACCCCTACCTTTTGCCTGGTATCTGATGTAATTTCGACTGAAAGTGCACTGGATTCCTGATGGCCAGGTCCCAAGTTCCAGATCTCTTCCCTCAAAGCTGCAGAGTAGTTTCCCCAGTTGGCAAAACCTTTAGCGCCCTCTCTAAGTCCCTAGTAAATTGTACCCCTGGCACCTAGGGCATGGGGTACCAAATAGGGTCCCTAAGGGCTTCAGCACAAATTGTACTACCCTAAAGGACCTCTCATCAAGCACATGGCAGGCTGCCATTGCAGGCAGTTTTGGTGCATACAGAAGTGAAAACACGACATGGCACATAACCAGCGTGCCATGTACCCTAACAATGTATGTAATATATGGAAGTCACCCCTTTAGCAGCCCTTGCAGCCCTATGGCAGGGTGCATTATATTACATGTGAGAGCATAGCTGCATGAGCAGATATACCCCCGCCATGTCTGTCAATTCTCAAATCTAATAAGTGACCAGGGAGGCCGTTTCAAATTCATGTGCTGGACACTGGTTAATACTAGTTCCCCCAGCGACGTGATGGCTTCACTGAAGATAGGGATGTTTGGTATCAAATATCTTGTATTGGTGAAACCACACTGATGCCAGTATGGTATTCACAAATACATATACCTAGAGGTCACCTTACGGGTGCCCCTGAAAACCTCCCAGCTACTAGTGTGTTAGCTGACTGGTCCTGCCCAGTTCAGCCACCATAGCCACGTTTCTGACGTGAGAGCCAGCGCCCTAGAGTCCAAAGACAACACCTTCACTGGGCGGGGGTGTTGACACCTCCTCCAGGAAAGATGGAAGTGTCCAGGGTGGGAAGCTTCAAAGGCCTAACCGCCTTTGTAATGCGACCCAGGTCTTTCCAAATGTCAAAGGTGACTAACCCTCCTGTCCCTACCCCACTTCTGGTGACAAGATAAGCGGGAATATTAGGCAGAGTAGGTGTGCCCACTTCATGCCAGTCCTGTCCCTAAGGTGGGTGAGCTGAAGTGGACACTGTTTTAAACTAAGGTCGGGGTTATGCCCACTTCCCCGACAGAAGTGGTCATGGAAGGGGTGTAGTCACCATAAAGGTGGGCAACCCATTGGCTGCCACATTGCACTCCCTGTAACACCCCTAAATTGAGTATTTAGGTGGCACCCCTAAACTCAAATCCCTGCTGACCTGAAGAAGGACACTCCAGAGAGACAAAAGGCAATAACAGAAGATCCTTGACGAACTCAGCGCCAACACTGCCAGCCTGCCGGTGGACTTTGACAATTTGCGAGAAAGACGCCTCGTCCTCCAGCTTCTGAAACTTCCAAAAGCCCAGCAAGACTACCAGCCTTCACCACAGCACAGAGAACTCCTGTGGACTAGTGGAGGTGTAACTGTAGGAAAATGGCTCCCTGTTGCAGTTACCCCCCACTTTTTGCCTGAAATTGATGCTGACTTGACTGAGAAGTGTACTGGGACCCTGCTAACCAGGCCCCAGCACCAGTGTTCTTTCACTAAAAGTGCACCATTGTTTCCACAGTTGGCACACAGATAAGTCTCTTGTAAAAGGTACCAGTGGTACCAAGGGCCCTGTGACCAGGGAAGGTCTCTAAGGGCTGCAGGTTTAGGCACCCCTCACCTAACACATGCACACTGCCATTGCAGATTGTGTGTGTTGGTGGGGAGAAAAGGGCAAAGTCGACATGGCATCCCCCTCAGGGTGCTGTGCACACAAAATACTGCCTGTGGCATAGGTAAGTCACCCCTCTAGCAAGCAGGCCTTACAGCCCTAAGGCAGGGTGCACTATACCACAGGTGAGGGCATAGCTGCATGAGCAATATGCCCCTACAGTGTCTAAGTCAATTCTTAGACATTGTAAGTACAGTGTGGCCATATTAAGCATGCGGTCTTGGCGTTTGTCAAAAACGAGCTCCACAGCTCCATAATGACAACTTCTTAGAATAATAAACCCACACTGATGCCAGTGTTGGATTTATAAAAATAATAAAATGCACACAGAGGGCATCTTAGAGCTGCCCCCTGTATTTTACCCAATCCTTCAGTGCAGGACTGACTGGCCTGTGCCAGCCTGCTGCTGAGAGACGAGTTTGACGCCTTGGGGTGAGGGCCTTTGTGCCCTCTGAGGCCAGAAAGAAAGCCGGCTCTGGGTGGAGGTGCCTAACACCTCCCACTGCAGGAACTGTAACACCTAGCAGTGAGCTTCAAAGGCTCAGACTTCGTGTTACAATGCCCCAGGGCACTCCAGCTAGTGGAGATGCCTGCCCCTGGACACAGACCCCACTTTTGACAGCAAGTCCAGAGGAGATAATGAGAAAAACAAGGAGGAGTCACCCACCAGTCAGGCCAGCCCCTAAGGTGCCCTGAGCTGAGGTGATCCCTACCTTTAGAAATCCTCCATCTTGGTTTTGGAGGATTCCCCCAATAGGATTAGGGATATGGCCCCCCTCCCCTCAGGGAGGAGGCACAAAGAGGGTGTAGCCACCCTCCAGGACAGTAGCCATTGGCTACTGCCCTCCTGACCTAAACACACCCCTAAATTCTGTATTTAGGGGCAACCCAGGAAATCAGATTCCTGCACCCTGAACTAAAGAAGAAGGACTGCTGACCTACAAGCCTGCAGAAACGACGGACAACAACTGCTTTGGCCCCAGCCCTACCAGCCTGTCTCCCGAGTCGAAAACCTGCAACCAGTGACGCATCCAACAGGGAACAGTGACCTCTGAAGCCTCAGAGGTCTGCCCTGACCCCCAGGACCAAGAAACTCCCATGAGCAGCAGCTCTGCTCAACAGCCTTCATAAAAACTTGCAACTGGTTTTCAACTTCAAAGACCTCACTCTTCCCGCCGGAAGCGTGAGACTTCACAATCTGCACCCGACACCCCCGGCTCGAGATCCAGAGAACAAACACCACAGGGAGGACTCCCTGACGACTGCAACCCCGTGAGTAGCCAGAGATAGACCCCCCCCCCCCCCCCCCGGACACCCACAGCGACACCTGCAGAGAGAATCCAGAGGCTCCCCCTGACCGCGACTGCCTGTAACAAGGGACCCGACGCCTGGACCAAGCACTGCACCCGCAGCCCCCAGGACCTGAAGGAACCGAACCTCAGTGCAGGAGTGACCCCAGGCGACCCTCTGCCTAGCCCAGGTGGTGGCTGGTCTGAGCCCCCCCTTCCTCCCCCCCTCCCCCTGCCCAGTGCTTGCCTGCACTGCAAGAGTGACCCCCAGGTCCCTCCATTGAAACCAATACAAAACCCGACGCCTGCTTTGCACACTGCACCTGCCCGCCGCTGACAGTGTGTTTTGTGTGCCTACTTGTGTACCCCACCCCACACAGTGCTCTACAAAACCGCCCTGGTCTGCCCCCCGAGGACGCGGGTCCTTACCTGCTGGCAGTCTGGAACCGGAGCATAGGCTGTTCTCCATAGGTGCCTGTGTGTTTTGGGCACCTCCTTGACCTCTGCACCTGACTGGCCCGAGCTACTGCTGTGGTAACTTTGGGGTTGCCCTGAACCCCCAACGGTGGGCTGCCTATGCCCAGGAACTGAGACTTGTAAGTGTATTACTTACCTCACAATCTAACCAATACTTACCTCCCCCATGAACTGTTGTGTCTACTTTTAAAATAGATTATTGCCATTTTAACAAAAACTGTATATGTTATTGCTCTAATTCAAAGTTCCTAACTTACCTGTGTGGAGTACCGTGCATTTTATGTGTGTACTTCAAATCTTGAACTTGTGGTTCTAACAATAAATTAAGAAAATATACTTTTCAATATAAAAACCTATTGGCCTGGAGTAAGTCTGAGTGTGTGTTCCTCATTTATTGCCTGTGTGTGTGTACAACAAATGTTTAACACTACCCTCTGATAAGCCTACTGCTCGACCACACTACCACAAAATAGAGCATTAGAATTGTCTAATTTTGCCACTATATTACCTCTAAGGAGAACCCTTGGACTCTGCACACTAATTCTTACTTTGAAATAGTATATACAGAGCCAACTTCCTACAGCTACCCTGCATCCTTATAGACACCCAAGAACCCCTGAAGATGACTACAGACTGCCACCACCAGCGCTGGAGAGTACCAGTGCAATGAGCCTCCCAACCCGTGTTTATGTGAATCATCACATCAACACGGGGTCCTCCAGTAGCAAACTCAACCATGGGTCCCCAGCTCCTCCAGCAGCAAACTCAACCATGGGTTTTCCTACTGCGACCCTCACAAAGGCACCCCTTAACCACGATCACTGCCTTTGACTGTAAACCAGACGGTCCACTGGATCTCCGCCCCAATACACCATGACCTGAAAAGAAGAGGGCCCCTAGTGTCACTGCATCCTCCAGGCTTGTGAGCCTTAAGCCCACTTCTTGGTCCGGCCAGACCGGTCCCCCAGTCCACACCTGCAGCCTGTTCTGTGGCCCCCCCCTCCACCGCGACCACCACCAGTGATGGACACTCGATGTTCCAAGAAGCCCCTGCACCAGGACGCCCTGGACCAAGGAGAGGAGGACCATTGGTGTCCCTATGTCCCGGAGCATCGCAAGACCTGAGCAAACTTGGTGGTTCACCCAAACAGGACTTCCAGTCCTAGTCTGCAGCCTCTTTTCACAGGGACCATTCCCCATACGAGCGCATTCGGCACCTGACACTGTTTTGCGCCTGGCTGCCCCTATACCGCAGAGGGTAAACTGTGAATGCTGCCTTGGACCTTGCCCACTACTCCCCTTAAAACCAGGAGATAGATCTTGGAAGTCGCTGTACACTACCTGGTTGCTGACTGTTTTCCTCCCATAGGTTAACATTGAAGAATTCAAAAACTGCACTGTCCATTTTTGCAAGTGAAAAGTATTTATGCCCTAAAACGTGTTTACCTTGTTTCAAAGTATATATAAAAATAAGTGTTATTTTTCTAAATTGGTCTGGAATTTATTCTTTGAGTGTCTCTCATTTATTGCCTCTGAGAGTACAACAAATGCTTAGAACGACCCTCTGATAAGGGTAAATGCTCACCCACATTACCACAAATTACAGCATGTGCCCTATCTACTTTTGCTGTACAAACCAATTGGGGTCCCCTGGACTGTGCGCACGGTGTACCTTTTAGTACACCATGTAGCGAGCCAGCTTCCTACATTGGCTGACGGGGATTAAAATAACCCTAAGAGCTCGCTTTTGTGGTAGTGTGGGCGAGCAGTTAGGCTTATTAGAGGACAGTGCTTAGCATTTATTGCACACTCACAGCCCCTAACCGAGACACACATTCAGTAATAAAATCCAGCACCAATTTATCAAAATAGCACTTATCTTTATATAAATTTAGATACCAAGATCAGAATCAGGTAAGAACTGTTCGAGAGATGCATTGTGTCAACTTTTGAAATGTATAAAAATGTAATTTCTCGAGCAATATTGTTCTCCTATGGGGGGAAAAACATGCATTGCATTCAAGCTCTTGTTAGCGACTTACAGGACTGTTTTTCAGGAGTTCAAGTGAGTATGGGGCAAGGGCACATCAACCAGTCACCTCGGTGGGGGAGGCTCCGGAGCATCGGGTTTCCCATTCACTTCAAAGGAGATAGGTCCGGTTGGAAAGAGGCTGCAAGCAAGGGGGTTGGGCTGTTAACAGTCTGGGTGTACACACAGGGGCTTGAGATGCTCGGGCACTTAGGGACACCATTGATCTATTTCTCCTTGCGATGGGGGGCTCGGGTATGGTGTAGTCTTTTGCTGTCTGGTTTGTGTGCTGGAGTCATTCGTGGTTGGAGAAGGGCCTACATAAAGAGGCTGCAGGCAGCTACTGGAAGTCCAGTCTGGCCAGACCAAAGGATGGGATCAGCTCTTGTTGGTCTCAGGACCCCGCGGGCACCGCTACCTCCCTTGGACTCGGCTGTGGGGCGTGGGTGCAGAGGCATTTTGAGGTGTCAGTCGGTCCGGGACTCACTCTGTCTTGGGTTTTGCAAAAGGGGACAAACAGGTCACCTGGGCCGCACTTGTTTTATGTTTCACTGCCCGTAAAGTCCCTCTGTGTAGGTGCCTGGACTGGACAGGACACAGCAAACCTTGGCTGCTGCAAAGGATCCGGTACCCCTGAGTGTTGGTGCTGTGCGGCTCCTGTCGGTCCAGGTGTCTCCACACTTGGAGGGAGGCTGGATCTGACCTGCAGGAGCACAGGGGCCTGTTCTTGGGCGTCTGCTGCGTTGGTAGTCCCGATAAGAGCAGGACTGTGAACTGGATCTTGATTCTTTGATTCTTGCAGCTGCAGGGGAGTAGCTCCTCTACTCCAAAGGAGATTCTCTGATGAATGGCAAAGCATTAGCAGCCCTCCTTGTTTCTTGGAGTCTGCACAGCTGCGGGACGAGTCTGTTGTTTCAAAGATTGTCAGGGGAAGCAGGCAGGCTGGGAGGTTTGGCGCCAAGTCAGTCATTGCTCTTCTGTTCGTGGGTCAGCACCCTTCTTTGTCCATTCCTTATCTTTGTCAGTCGAAATTTGAAGGCCTGGTATCAGGGGGTCCCCTAAATACTCAATTTATGAGTGTTAAGGGAAGTAGCAAATGGGCTACTTACCCCTGGGGTCTTTCTTTAGGGAGTGGGCATCGCTCTGTTCCAGAACTCCTTATTCCACTACACACACAAAGTGGCGGAATTCCTAAGTTCATGGTCATTTAAGGGTGGTCACCATAGAGGTGTGCCCAACCTGGCAGTGCAACACGCCTCCTGCATAGCTAATTGTCACACCTGTGCTGGTGCCAAACCGGTGTCACTGCATGGGGTTGCCTCTCCCAGGTCTAGGGGAATCTGGGTGTTGCATACTACAGACAGCAGGGACTTTGAAGTCCCTGGCCTTGGTATGCAAATTTACTAGACATCCTTTTTGCTGAGGTGATACCACCTTCTGCATAGCAGGCATTGTTTCTGACCTTGGAGAGCAGAGGCTCTCACCTCTAGGGGGTCAGAAACTCATCTGTGGTGGCTGGCTTGTCGCTAATAGTCAGCCAGCACACCAGAGGACTAGTAGGTTTAATTTGGGGAGTACCTCTATAGTGCCCTCTGGGTACATGTCATAATGAATCCAGTACTGGCATCAGTATAGATTTATTAAGACAAGGTGTTTAATACCAAACACTACCATTTTCTGTGCAGCCATCATGTAGTTGGGTCATTTTTTGCTGACCGGTGTCCAGTACATGGTTTAAGATGGCTACATGGTCACTTGCAATGTCTAGCAATAGAACTAGACCTCACAGGGGCACATCTGCTCATGCAGAATATGTTTTCACATGTATTATAAGGCACCCAGCCTTAGGGCTCTTAAGGCCACCTGTGGGGGTGACTTACATATAATTCTTGTAGTGACTTTGGCATGGACAAAGAATGTGCCATGTTGTGGTTTCAGTCAGGGTTTGCATCCTGCCCGCAGTCTGCAATGGCAGGCTGTGTGAAATTTGTCTATAGGTCCTGTAGGGTGGCATAAGATATGCGGCAGCCCTTAGGGACCCTTTTTAGAACCCATGCCCGAGGTAGAAGGGGTTCCATTTACTAGGGTTTTACAGGGGTGCTATAGTCCTGTGGCAATTGTGAAACAATCAGACACTTTATTTTAAGGAAAGATACCCGACACTGGGACCTGCAAAAAGCCCAGTTTCTTACATGCAACTAATTAGGAAACATTTTGAACCTCTACACAATGCTCCACTGAAGATGCTTATGCTGAAAACAGCCTTTCTGGTGGCAATGACATCACTCCACAGAGTAAGCAAGCTACAGGCACTTAGAATCCAAGAACCATATCTGCAATTACACAATTACCGAGTATTCATGAGAACAGATCCCCATTTCCTTCCCAAGGTCATTTCACGATTATATATACATCAGACTACTCAAATTACAAGTTTTTTCCAAGAACTAAAAAATCAAGTAGAAAAAGTGTTGCACAGGCTAGACGCAAGAAAATGAATCGTGTACTACATGTAAAGAACAAAAAAAACAGAGCAAAACAACTATTTGTTTCCTTTGCTGACAACAATCTGGGTAAACAAGTTACAAAGTGTACAATTGCTAAATGTATTTCACAAACAATTCAAATATGCCATGCAAATGCAGGTCTGCAGTTAAGCTCTAAACCAAAAGCGTCTTCAACAACGAAAAAGGAGCAACCACTGCCTTTTTAGCAAATATACCCTTACAGGACATTTGCATGGCAGCTACTTGGTCATCAGTCCAAACGTTAACAAAACTTTATTGCATTGACGTTCAAATGAACATGGGGGACAAAACGTGCTTCAAAATCTATTTACTAATTTAAGGCTGTATGAAGCTGGCGTTTTAAGTAGTGGGCCAAAGAAAGGGCACGCCATGCAAAAAGTCCAGATGATCCCTATTTGGTTTTGCAGGGGTTACTTTAATAATCCCAAGTGCTCAGTTTGTGGTAGTGTGGTTGAGCAATTTAGGCTTATCAGAGGAGAGTGTTAAGCATTGATTGCACTCACAGTCAATAAATGGTACACACACTCAAGAAAGCAATCTGAGTCCAATTTATTAAAACATACATTTCAATATAATTTTAGACATCAAGATGATCAGAATCAGGCAAGTACTTTCTGAGTTATTGATGTTAGAAGAAAGCATTAAAAATACACAAATGACAGTATTTGAGGCATGCTCCTTGAGCATGGTAATGGTTTCTTATGGAAGTAAAGACATTCACTGCATAAGGGTACTTGTAGACAGTTCGGGGATGCCCACTGGAACTTAAGGTGCTAGGGGGCAGTGGTCCACAGAACCACCAGCAGTTTGGGTTTACCTTACCTGCCCTGGCTTGTCTGGGTGCAGAGGTGCTGGTCGGGTTGGGAGCCTCCAGTGCTACACTGGGAAGGAATAGGCACCTGTGAACACAGGCTGCAAGGGGGGGGGGGGGGGGGCATGGACTTGTGGAGAAGTCCGGGGAACCCCAAAGGGGGCTCAGCTCATGGGGTTCTTTGGAGTAAGGGGGCACAGTCAGTTGGTGTGAACCCAGACTTTGGGGCTTGGGTACAGAGGTGTTTGTCCATCTGATCACTTGCATTGGGAGCTCTCACACTTCTTGAGTTTGACCTTCAAAGGGGAAATAAAACATAACATTGGGGCCACTGTAGTGTGGCCTCGTCTGCTCTTATGTCCCACGTTTTGCTGGTCGGTTTTGGCGGTTGGGGTGTCCGGACTGGATTCTCATCAAGCCTTGGTTGATGCAAGTGCTCTGGTACCCAGGATATTGGTGCATGGGGGCACCTAAAGGTTCTTGCATCTCAAAACTCAGCTGAGACGGGGCTGACCTTGTAGAGCCACAGAAATCTCCTGCTGGTGTGATGCTCCCTTGGTGGGCCCGATGACCCGCAAAACAATGTACCAGACAAATGCGATTGGTACCTGCAGTTGCAGAGGGATTGCTCCTCCACCCCAAGGGAGATGCTAGCTGGTGGGTGAAGAGCTGGACTGTCCTCCAGGGGTCTGGGAGGATGCACAGCTTTTGGATGAGTTGGGTCGGTGCATTTGTCAAGGTACTAGCAGCAGGACAGTGCTTGGCGCCAAGTCCACTGTAAGTCCTCAGTTCTCATGGCCACAGCTCTTCTTTGTCCTTCTGTTCCCAGGTAGACAGATCTGAATCTCTGGTGTTGGTGGAACCCCTAAATACAGCATTTAGGGGTATGTAGGATAGTAGCCAATGGGCTACTTAGCCCTGGGATGACTACACCCCCTATATGACCACTTTCTGTGGGAAGTGGGCATAACCCTGACCCAGAATTCCTAGTTTATCCAAAAAGAAGATGGTGAAACCCTTCCTCGACTGTCCATTTTAGGTGCCACCCATAGGGGTGGGCCTGGCCTGTAACTGTGACGTGCCTTCTGTATACCTAATTTTCCCACGTGCTCCGATTCCAAGGCAGGGGGTGGCATTCTCCATGCCTGGGGGAAGCCAGGGTCTCATATCAAAAGATGGCAGAGGCTTTGAAACCTCTGGCCCAGATATGCTAAATTGCCGAAGAAGGTGATAACACCTTCTCCCTTGCACGCTTTGTTTCTGGCCTCTGAGAACGCAGGCTGTACCTTGTAGGTGAGGGTGGGGGGCGGGTGGGTCAGAAACTCATCTGTGGAGCAGGCTACACTACACCAGTCAGCCAACACACTACAAGGCTGGTTTGTTTTCACTGGGCACCTAAAGTGTCATCTGCGTACACGTCCGAATAAGTCTGATAGTGACATCACTATGTATTTATTAAGAAAAGGTGTTTGATACCACACACCAGTATCTTCAGTGAAGCCATCCTGTAGCTGGGTTACTCGAGATGGCCAGCTTTCTGAACACTTGAGGTGACTGGCAGTGGAACTAGGCATTACAGAGGTAAACCTGCTCATGTAGTTGTGCGCTCACATGCCATATAATGCACCTTGCCTTAGGACTCTAAGGCCTGCTGTAGGGGTGACCTACATATAATACCTGTAGTTAGTGGGCATTGCACACAGGGAGTGTGCAGTGTGGTGTTTTCGCAATAGTTTGGTCCATTTCACGCATTATGCAATGGCTTTCTGCATGCAGTTTGTGTGGGTCCCTTAGGGTGGCATAATGCATGCTACAACCCTTAGGGATCCCCTTTAACGCCCATGCCCTGGGTACCAGCCATACAATTTACTAGGGACTTAAAGGGGTACCAAAGTCCTTGCCAACTGTGGTACAATTGAACATTTGTTGTAGGGGAAAGAGCACCGGCACTGGGCCATGGTTAGCAGGGACCCAGTGTACTACCAGTCCAAATCAGTATCAGTGAGAAAAAAGTGGGGGTAACCATGTAAAAAAGTGGCACTTTCCTGTGAAGCCCATCTTCATCCCAACCTCCACAAGTTTAAAAAAGAATGCTACAAAAGCAATGCACAACATGTGAGCCAGAAAAGATTCACACTGCAGAACAAAATGGTTTCTTAAATGTAGGAGTAGATTTGCAGCTTGAAAAAAACTCTGAAGTCACAAGCAACTCACCCCCTCCCCAAGAAGATTGAATGGGGGAAAAAAAGAATATGAAGATGGCGACCACGACTGGGAGCGTCCGGAGAGGGTATTTGACATCAGAGGAGGCAGGATAGGGCACTAAATGGTGGAATAGGCTATGCCCAGCAGACCAAAAAAAAAAAAAAAGAGGACTACTACTGCTACTGGGAAGAATTCCGGGCCGAACTACTAGATGCAGAATAATGTACAGCATGCGAATCCAGAAAATTCTTCAAGCTGCAAAACTACTACTACAGGTAATAAACCGTTTTGTTTCTAGTCATGAATGGTATGAGGCTGGCTGGAGTTAAACAGGATTTCATGGACAGTGAGTCATGCAGCACGGCCCTTCAATGTGAAAGCAGAACAAACTCAGCAGGCAAAGCCTTGCCCGAACACCAGTGGGGTGGTTAGAGAAATATTCATCCAATTGGGTACGCCTTGTGGGACCCAGGAAAATGCTCCAGATTTCCACCAGAAGGTCTCTAGTGATTAAATTTGCTTTGGTGGGACTTAGGCATTCTTAATGCCTTTCAGTCACTGCCTCTAATGCTGTGGCTCCTATGGAATGTCATGCATGACCAATCAAAGGTCATTTTGATGACCCAAGATTGCCCTTTGAGGATCTGGTAAACTGAACCTATGACCCTGTGCTTTTGCCCTCCTTTTGGTTTCCTCTTTGGGCAAAGCTTCTGTCCAAGCAATTATGCAGGGTATTCCATCTCAACTGCCACAATATACACCTTCAACTGTGGAATTTGAGAGGCACCAGTTGAGTGGCTTTAACTTTGTTGTGGAAGTGGTGCTCGTCGCTTTCTAAACATACATGGTTTAAGTATCTGTCCGACCCCACAAGGCGTGTCTCTGGTGTTTAGGTTTGGGCCACGTCTCTGTCATGTGAGATGTGGGCCCTGGTGGACCTGAAGGCGATTCAGGAACATTAAGCCAGGTCCTGTAAGACTCACTCCTTCTTGAAGACTAGGGTGACATGTCTTTGTTATGGTCCAAGTCTTCAGGTAAGTCTTATTCTAAAAAGAAACGCGAGACGTCCAAGCAGGAGTCATCCCAGCCTAATCACTCTCCAGATGAAAAGTTGAGTACGTCAAGGTGCGCCTTGGTCTCGCTTCTGGTCCCTTCTTGAGGAGTTGACTTCACAGCTGATCCTAATCTAGGGGTAGTTGACGATACCACACCAGATTGAGGAATTTGAGGAGGTCAAGCTTTGCATCTTTAGCACCCTACCTGCTCCCACTGGCATGCCTTCCTGCCAAATGGATCCACGCAGACTAGATGTCTTTACTAGAGTAGGGTTGCTGCTGACATATCTGTCCTTTGGGCAGTGTGTGTCTTCTCAACATGCTTCAGTTTCAGCTCTGTCTTTGGAGCTGAATCCACACCTGGCACCACAGTCCCTGTTTATGCATGATGCTGGAGGAGGACTCTGATCCCATTATAGTCTTGTCTTGTCTGACTTGCCACTGACTCAGTCTCCACCTTGGCCAAAGTGTCATTCCAGCACAATTCTGACGTGCTCAGCTCAGGTACACTCTGTGTTAAAATAGTGTCATTTCCCTGGAGCCCCCCTCCAGTGCACCAGCAAATGTGTGGGTCAGACTCTTACCAAAGTCAACCAGCTTTTGGTTGTGATGGTGACTGTGGGGCGAATGTTCTGCACAACATGATAATGACAATCTTTATCTAGATGTACAAAAAGCCAATGGGATTGACACTACCCCGACACAGGGTTAGGTTCTCTCTCTCTCTGGCCCTTCCACAGAAGAATCAGTCTCATTTGGAGTAGTGATCAGATAGTCAAAGTCCCAGATTTGCAGTTACCTGCTGTTGAGGTACAAAACATATCCCCACTGAAGTTTTACAACCCCGTCAGACCTCATAGGAGCCTTTACTGCCTCTCAATAGAGCCCTGACAGACACCCTTATGGGCACTTGAGCTAAACCCTGATCCTGCCCACTGGTGAACAGACAGGAGGCTGGTCATCACAGACTCACTTCGGGTGACCCTGCCTTTCTGATGTAGCACTTTACTTCTGAGAGCCTGGTAGTGCAGGCATCTACTAGCATGGTTAATACAAAATCTTTCCTAGGACCCTGCGTACCCAAACAGAGCATCAAAAAGAAATAAGTCCTTAGAAAAGAGGATGTTCTCTTCAGCTAGCCTCACTCTGTCAGTCAGTACCACATGTTTGCTGGGAAGGTCCTCCCTCGTGCTATAGGAGATGATCGCTGAGATCTTGCCAGCAATTTCAGACGAATTCTGCACTTACCATTCAAGGTGACCAGGATGCAGGCAAGTTCATCATACAGTTTGGTCTGCACAGGACCGAATGTTTAGGCAGAGTGGTAGGCACTAGTGTGGTGCTTTGACACCATGCTTCGTTGAGATCCACATGCTTTGAAGTCTCACTCATGGATATGCCTTTTGGCTGGTTTTGCATTCCTAGCAAGAAGCCCAACTCTGACCTTGAGCACCTAAAAAAATAAATAAAATGGAGCCACCAGGTGGCCTCTCCACACCCACAAAGCAGTATCCCCAACAACTTCCTCCTTTGAGGCATCACTAGGGGTTTGCCTACAGGCACCATCAACTTTCCACCACCCCAAGAGCAGGCACCCCAGTCCTCTCAGGTGTAGGCGATCTGACAGGCAATGACTAGGCATGCAAGGACAGCAAACCTCCTAGCCCCTCTGGCAGCAGACTTCGTCACTTTAGTTTGCCCATAGAGACACATGACCATCTTGTGGGTGCCAATATCAGTCATTTTCTCCATGGGTGGTAAACCATAGCATCCAGTAGGTGTGTTCTGCAGATAGTCCAGTGGGGCTAAGCCATGCCTTTCCTGTCCATGCCACCATATCTTCACCTACATCAAAGCAGGTTTTGGAGGACTGTTTGTCCATTTTGCTGCAGGAAGGCTGTGCTCTTTTGGAGAAAGAATCCATTAAGAAAGTCCCAGCCTCGGACATTGACACTGGGGATTACTGTCCTAGTGCCAAAGAAGGCTGAGGCCTTCATCCTATTTTATTTTAGATTTAAATGTGTTTTTAATTGGTTTTTGAATTGTCAGCATAACAAATATACCCAGGGAAAATAAACATTCAATCATCTCCCCCTCTTTCATTCCTCTCCCTTTATCTTAACACCCTCCCCTTTCTGCCATCCCCCTCAGCCTCCACCCACTTCACTCTTAGGATCGCATTCCCAGTATCTAACTTACTTAAGCAGTTATGATATTTGTTTGTGTAGTAATTGTTTAGCTTACATTCACCCAGCATCCTCAGGCCCTAAACAGCCAGGAGCTTGAAAATTCTTTGTAGTCTTTGCTGAAAAAGTTGAATTGACTCAATTTTTTTGTAGTGTCTTTTTCTTCACCTCGAGCTGCTTTGGACAACTTCTTCATTCCCAACACCCACCACAGCTTTTCAAACCATTTTTATCTTAGGGGGGCATTTGCTCCTCCCCCCCCCCCCCCCCCCCCCACACACACACACACACATTAAAAGAATGGTTTGCTTGGCAGCTAAGAAAGGTACTGGAAGGCAAGGTTCTGGTCTTCTGTTCGATAAAGTTTAGATGGAGCATGCACGTCTCCAGCACAGGTTAGTTAATATTTTTCAAAAGGAGTCTGCGTTCTGGTGGTAGCCTTTTTGATTACGGGTTTGAGCAACCAGTGGTGGAGTTGAAGATAATGGTCTTGTATGCTAAAACTGATCTCCTTGATCCAGGTGTTGGCCTGAATGTGTTGAGCTATTGGTTCCAGCGTTAGGGCAAAGAGAAGTAGTGATAGCGGGCACCCCATCTCTCGTACCTCTACATACATTCACCCATGAGGAATATAACCTGTTGATCCTAGTTCCAGCTTTGTTGCTTGTTTATCCAGCAGTAACCAGTTCTCACTAATTCCCAACTCCCGCTATGTATCAGTCATGAAATCACAATCCTCCCTGTCAAATACTTGTTCAGCATCTAGGGTGAGCAGGATCGTGTTTAGCTCCAGTGGCAGCTATGAGTCTAATTTAAATGTTTGTGGAGGGGGAATTCCTTTGCAATGGAGTTCCCTTCATGCCACATTCTGGTCTACTCGCCTGATTTAGAATTGAGTGGACCTGATTTAGAATTGAGTGGACCATAGGTTAGATAACGGCGGGACTAATCAATCTCCACTGTGGTCAAATCCTTCAGTGGTCTGATGGTGAAAGAGTTGCTGAAGGTTTGGCTATATGTTTGCCTACCTAATTTAGATGGGCAGACATATGTAGGAAGCTGGTTTGGTGTGTGGGGAGGACATATGGTGTTACCACCTGATACCAAGTCCTGGTATCCCCTATTAGTGAGCTGTAGACAGTGTCTAGGATGCCAGGGCTCTCTAGGGGTAGCTGTGGATGAGCAGCCAAGACTTAACTAGGAGACTTGCAAAGCTTATGCAATACAACTGTAGTAACACAGCACTTACACACATGAAAGAACCACTCAGTGTTACAAAAATAAAGGTATATTTTTTTATAGTAGCACACATATTAAAATAGTCCACTAGAAGGTGAATAAACAATAGAAAACTGTAAAATAGCACAATAAAATGGAGACTCTAGGGGGTGAACAAACCATATATTAAGTAAGTGGAATGTGAAAGCCAGTCCCCCACCTAAGGAAGTGCAATCTGTAGAGGGGAGCTGGAGGCACTAGGAACCCAAAAAGGTCAGTACCAGGGTGCCCCCCCCCAACTACCAGGAGAGAAGAGGTAAGTAACTGTTTTTTCCCAAGCCCACAGGTAAAATTTGAAAAAGGACTGTGCAAGACCCAAGCAAGACTGGAAGAAACCAAAGTTGAATCCTGACAGAAGAGAACCTGCATATGAAGGGGACCAAGTCCGGTTCGAGTTGGAATGTCCGGTTGGGGGTAGAGCCACTACCCATCCTTCTGGAGATGCAGGACCAGTTTGACAGTGAAGACCAAGTCAGCTGTGCAGCGCTGGACCCAGAGAGGAGTCCCAGAAGTGATGCAGCCGATGTCCCACAACAGAAGAAAAGTTGCAGTCAGTCAGTGGTGTGGAAGAACCACCAACAAGCCTTGGCAAAGGCAAGAGTTGCAGATGAAGAGGTGCAGAGCTGCCGTGGACCAGGAAGTTCCAGGAGGACTGAGAGAAACACTTCAGACCACCACATGTGTTGCAGGAGCCACACAGGTTTGCAGGAGAGAAGATCCATGCAACAAGGCGCCATAGCAGTTGCTGTCTGTGGATGCAGGAGAGTGACTCCTTCACTCCAAGGGAGATTCCTTCTTGATTTCTGTGCAGGCTGAAGACTCGTCACCCTCAAAGGATGCTCAGCTAGGGGAATGTTGCCGTTGATGGAAGGAGCCAGAGAAACAATGTTGCAAAGCGGAGTCGTTGGTGGAGTTGCAAATTTTCAGTTCCTGGAGGGTTCAGTTGGGGTCCCGGTGCCCAGAAGATGAAGTAAATGATGCAGAGGAGTCCTGCTGGAATCTTTGACATCAAATCTGAAGACCCACCCTGGAGGGAGACCCTAAATAGCACAGGAAGGCGGATTGGTCACCTAGCAGGGTGACCACGTATTAGGAGGGGGCTTTCACATCACCTGCCTTACCTGGCAACTCAGATGCTCCGAGGGGCCTCTGCCCACCTTGGATTCTAGGTTGCAGAATCAAGTGGCCATCTGGAGGTGCTCTGGGCACCACCCCTTGGGTGGTGATGGACAGGGGAGTTGTCACTCCCCTTTCCATCGCCCAGTTTTGCATCAGAGCAAGGTTTCTAGACTGGTGCAAACTAGTTTATGCAAAGAGGGCACTAAATGTGCCTTTCAAAACATACTTGTGTCTTGGGGAGGCTATGCCTCCCAAGCCATGTAAAACATATTTCCAAAGGGAGAGGGAGCCAACACCAATGAAAATCCTTTGTTCTGCCTTCCTCTTCTTGATGAGGCTAAGTAGCAGGAGGGCAGAAACCTGTCTGTGGGGTGACAGCAATGCAGGCTGCCCGGGAAACCCAAAAGAACTGGTAGGAGCAATGCTGGGGGGTCCTCTAAGGAGTCCCCAGAGTGCATGGAATCATACAACCAATACTGGCACCAGTATTGTGGTATGATTTAGACATGTTTGATACCAAACATGCTCAGGTTCGGAGTTACCATTATGTAGCTGGACACCGGTAGTAACGTGTGTCTAGTAAACAGGTGAAGTGGCTTCCCCACACTTAGTAAGTCCAGGAAAATAGAGCTGTAGTCTGTAGGGGCACCTCTGCTCATGCGGGGTTCCCTCATACACAGGTACTTGCACCCTGCCCTCTGGGCTAGGAGGGCCTGCCATAGGGGTGACTTACAGTGACCTGTAGTGATAGGGTCCATGCACCTTTTCACGCAGACTGCAATGGCAGGCCTGCAGACACATTTTGCATGGGCTCCCTTGGGTGTCATAATACATGCTGCAGCCCATGAGGAACCCCTGGGTCCCCAATGTTCTGTGTACCAAGGTACCATATACTAGGTATATGCACCAGTATGCCAATTGTGGTGTGTACTAAGTCAGGAACAACCAAATTTAGAGGGAAAGAGCACAGTCACTGGTGCCCTGGTTAGCAGGTTCCCAGTGAACACAGTCAAGGCACACTGACAGCAGGTAAAAAGTGGGGGTAACCATGCCAAAAAGAGCATACTTTCCTACAACAAACAGCCAATTTTCAATGCTTGTCACCGCCACCTTAGGGGTGCCCCTGAAAACCTAGCTGGTCCTTACCTGTTCAGCCACCTTAGCCACGTTTCTGACCCCCTAAGGTGAGAGCCAGTCCCTTCTGAGTCCAAAGACAAAAGCTTGCACTGTGGGGGGTGTTGACACCTCCTCCATGAAAGATCGACATTCCATAGGAGATGTGCCCACTTCATGCCAGTTCCACTCTCAGGTGGACTAACTGAAGTGAACACCACTTTTTAAATTCCTCCATCTTGGTTTGTAACAAATTAGGGCACTAGGGTTAGGGTTATTCCCGCATCCCAACAGAAGTGGTCATAGAAAGGGTGTAGTCACCCTGAAGGTGGGCAACCCATTGGCTGACACCAGGCACTCCATGTAACACCCCTAAATTGAGTATTTAAGTTTCACCCCTGAACCTCAGAACTCAGAACCTGACCACCTAGGAAGGAAAGAACAGAGAAGAGACTCACCCGCATAAGAGTAGAAGCAGCAGCAGTTGACCTGGTACCAACCCCACTAAGCCTGTCTGCACTCCTTGACAGACTCTGCACAAGAAGAAGCCTTTTCCTGCAGCTGAACCTCCGGAAGCCTGGGAGGACTGCCTGCCTTTGAAAAACATTCATTACTCCCATGAGGAACAGACTTGCTCTCCAACCATCTCTAAGGAAAGGACTCTACAGCCTCTGGAACTGCAAAGTCCCATAGCCCAAAGTTTTCACTGCACCAGCAGTCACTGGCCCAAGGGGTAGTAGACCTCCAGTGCCAGCAAGGTCCACCAGCTGTTCAGAGTCCATCGTGCTTTCACCCCTCCTGACTCCCTAAAGTCACCTGCAGCCTTTGCACGCAGGCCCCCTCTCACGCAGCCTCTAAAGAGAGAGAAACCAGACACCTAAAACAACCACTGCACCTGTTGCTGCTGGCCAGAGTTGAAGTAGACACCTGGTGTCAACAATGTCCACTAGCTCTCCTGAGCCAGAGTCCACTGTGGTTTCACCCCTCCTGGATTCCATGATTATGCCTTCAGCCTCAGACCACAGGACCCCCCAACCGCCAGTGGTCCTGGACAAGGAAATCTGACAAAGGACAGCCCTTCCATCACCCCTGGGCTCTGATGAAGGGGACCAAAGGTGCACCTACATCCCTAAGCCCCTCATGTTTGCAACTCACCTGTTGGTTGTCCCTGACTGCCCCCCCCCCCCCCCCCCCCCCCAGCCAGAGCCTGCAGCCTTAATTCATGGGGACCAATCCCAATTGAAATACATTCGGCACCCAATGCCGTACTGCGCCTCTGCACAGGGCTGCCCCAGTTTTGCCCGGAGTGAGCTGTTGGTATGGCATATGAGTCGAAACAACGCATGCTGGAACCACGCATGCCTAAACAACGCAATTTTTCATTGTAAGGGCGTTCCTGGTAAAGGCATACATGAACGGCATGCCTGGTTCCAGCATGCGACTCCACCCACCCCTAAAACAAATTTGCCCCAAACCCCCACCCCTAAAAATAATTCTACCACTACCCCAAACCCAACCCCTAAAAAGTAAACTACACCTGCCCCTAAAACTACTGCGACCCTCCATCTTCCTAAAAGTAAAAATACCCGACCCCCACTCCTACCCCTAAAACTACCCTGACCCTAAAAACTAAAAATACTCCAACTCCCGCCCCTAAAACTACTGCGACCCACCCACCAGCCCCTAAAACCACAGCAACCCCTAAAACCTAAACTACCCGACCCCAGCCCTAAAAACAAAAAATACAGTGACACTCTCACCCCGCCCCTAAAACTACTGTGACCTCCCACCCCCCTAAAACCTAAACTACCCCAACCCCCCACCTCAGCCCCTACAACTACACGACCCCCCCCCCCCAGCTCCTAAAACTATTGTGACCCACCCCAGCCCCTAAAACTAATGCACCTCCCACCCCCTAAAACCTAAACTACCCCAACCCTGGCCCTAAACTATCCCGACCCCCCCCACCCTAACCCTAAAAACTAAAAATAACCCGCCCCACCACAAAACTACATCAATTTAAAAAAAAAAAAAAAAAATCCACACACACACACGCTCCCCTAGCTCTAAAACTGCCCCAGCCCCACTTACCTGATCGCGTCCTCCGACATTGCGTTGTTCGGCACATGCATGGTTAAGGCACAGAACAACAAAGTTGTGTTAAACGAAAGCTTTGTTCTGCTTTTGTTGTTCACGACTTCGTCTTGGTGGGGGATGTTTCCCGTTGGTGTGGTCTTGACCCTTGCCCAGTACTCACCTTAAGTCTACAAGATTGGTCCTGTGAGTCATTATAAAGAAGAAGTTACTTAACTTTGGGTAATGCGTTATCTGGAAGAGACTCTATCTAGCTGCAGATTCCTTACCTTTGATTTTCCCAGGCGTGAGGCTGGAGCAGAAATCTTTTGCTGGGCAATACCCATTGCCCGCGCCGTGAGGTGCCTCTATTTGGCTCTGCGTGACGTAGTTGGCATCGAAAGCAACATCAGTCACCTCTATCAGCACCACCCAGGTGCGCAGGAGTCAGTTACTTTATTCACAACTTTTCACACAAGAAGTGCAGAGCCATGATAAGAACTGGCGCATATGTGTGTCTTCAAACTAGGGCTCTGAAAAAGAAATCACCCTGCCCTTAGCTAAACAAGTCTGCGGGAAGGCATGGGTGGGTGTAAAGATTCTGCAGCTAAATAGTCGCTACCAAATAATACGTTACCGAAGGTAGGTAACTTGTTCATCTGATGGACTTCTAGCTGCAGATTCCTTAACTTTGATTAGATACCTTAGCCATATCCTCCCGGCGGTGGGCTGCAGACAATGTTTTTTTAGACTAGAAAGTCCTGCAGGACCGAACGGGCAAAATAGCCATCTATGATACGTAGGTACCCATGGCATTAGGGTTCCAGGGGATCCCCATGGGCTGCAACAGTTATTCTGCCACCCATAGGGAGCCCATGCAAAGGGTTCAGCAGGCCTGCCATTGCAGTCTGCGTGAACTGGGTGCACGCACCCTGTTTCACTATAGGTCACCTTAAGTCACCCCTATGGGTAGGCCCCCTCAGCCCAGGGTGCAGGTACCTGTGTGTGAGGGCACCCCCGCACTAGCAGAGGTGCCCCCACGAACTCCAGGCCCATTTTACTGGACTTTGTGAGAGCGGGGTCGCAATTTTAAATATTTACTGGACATGGGTCACTACCTATGTCCAGCTACATAATGGTAACTCCGAACCTGGGCATGTTTGGTATCAAACATGTTGGAATCATACCCCAATACTACTGCAAGTATTGGAAGTATGATTCAATGCACTCTGGGGGCTCTTTACAGGACCCCCAGCATTGGTACCACCAGTCTCACAGGGTTTCTCGGGCAACCCAGCTGTGTGCCATCCCTCAGACTGGTTTCTGCCCTCCAGCTGCTTGATCTGGTCAAGCCCAGGAAGGCAGAACAAAGGATTTCCTTTGGGACAGGGAGGTAACACCCTCTCCCTTTGGAAAGAGGTGTGACTGACTTGGGAGGGGTAGCCTCCCTACGCCACTGGTTTGCTTTGAAGGGCACATTTGGTGCTCTCTGTGCATGAACCAGCCCACACTGGTTGAGGGACTCACAGTCACTTCCCTTGTGCGAAACTGGACAATGGAAAGAGGATTGACCACTCCCCTGTCCATCACCACCCCAGGGGTGGTGCCCAGAGCTCCTCCAGAGGGTTTCTGGGTTCTGCCATCTTGATTCTAAGGTTGGCAGGGAACTCTGGGAGCATCTGGGTGGCCAAGCAGGTGACGTCAGAGCCCCCTCCTGATAGGTGCTTACCTGGTTAGGTAACCAATCCCCCTTTCAGGGCTTTTTAAGGGTCTCTCTCTTGGGTGGGTCATCAGATTTGGCTTGCAAGATTCCTGCAGTACTCATCTGCAACCTTGACTTTTACTTCTGGACTCCGGAACCGCGACTGGACCATCCAGGAACCTACAAGCTGCTGATCCACAAGGAACACTCTTTGTACATTGTATCCAGAGTTCCTGCCAGCTGCGCAACAGTTTCCTCGCTGTGCATCCTCGGAAGACCGCAACTCTTCATCCTGCACAAGAAGAAAAAGGAATCTCCCTTTGAGTGAAGGAGTCACTTCCCTGCAACCGCAGGCACCTACAACAAGGAACAACCGGCTGTGTGGATCCTCTCTCCTGCTGAGCTGCGTGGATCCTGCATCACGGGTGGTGGTCAGTAGTAGTAGTCTTGGTCCTCTCTGCCAGCTGTCCAACTTTGCTGGAGGTAAGCCTTTGCCTTACCACGTAGATCAGTACCCCTGTGCAGTCTCTTGCAGCTCCCAAGGCTTGTTTGCGTCTCCTCCAAGGGATCTTCATGCAACGTGCAGCTCCAGTCCCCAGCACTCCTTCCTGCAAATCCCAGCCTCCTGCGTGGTTCTCTTTTGTAGTGCTGCGTGGGCTTTTTCTGTGTCTTCTGTGTCCCCATCCCGTGGGACTCCTGTGGGTGCTGCCTCTGCTCCTGGGGACTGGGTCCCCTGTGACTCCCCTTCCACCCCCCCCCTCTCCCTCCACCACCCCCCCAAGGCCTTAGTGGTCCCCGACAGCACATCTTTTCCACTAACCACAAGTTTGCCTTTACCAAGGCTTGTTGGTGGAAATCCTGCACCGACGCCCGTCTCCAGTCTTCCTTCCGGCATGGAACATCTTCTGCATCCATTTGGAACTCTTCACCTGCTCCTGGGCTGCAGTACAGACCTGTTCTTCAGAACCGTCAACCAACTCCTGCATCCACAACTTGGTTGGTAGTACCTCCTGGACTCCACTGTGACTCTTGAACTTGGTCTCCTCTCTCCACAAGTCTTCTTTCTTCAGTACTCCACCACTTCTTTCTTACAGTTTCCCTGGGCGTCTTCTCTTTCTTCACTTCCTCTTTTTGGGTGGTTTGGCAAAAATCCAGCGTTTTACTCCTGCATTCATAGTCACTGGGAAGTACTGTGGTACTTTACCTTTGTGGTGTTCTAATACCCGTAGCTCCTCTCTACACATTTTACTTACCTAGGTGGGGGTACCTTGTTCACATTCCATTTTTTAGTATATGGTTTGTGCTCCGCTTAGGGTCACTATTGGTTATTACTTTTGCACTGTTTTCTAACCTTTTGTATGCCTATTTCCGATTGATAGTGTATATATTTAGTGTATTAGTTACCTCCTAAGGTGGGTCACCTGTCTAGTGATTTGTGATTTGTTGCAAAAACAAAGTACCTTTATTTTTGTACAACTGAGTGTTTCCTTTCATGTGTGTAAGTGTTGTGCCACTACAGTGGTATTGCATGAATTTTGAATGTCTCCTAGATAAGCCTTTGGCTGCTCATACACCACTACCTCTAGAGAGCCTGGCTTCTAGACACTGCCTAGACTTCACTAAGAGGGGATACCTGGACCTGGTATAAGGTGTAAGTACCTTGGGTACTCACTGCACACCAGGCCAGCTTCCTAAATTGGTGGTGCAGCGGTGGGATAAGCACTTTGGAATTGCCTTACAACTCTGTCACTTAGTACTTTTCAGAGGAAAGACCACTTACTAGCTAGGGCTATACACCTAATATCAGGACATACTCTCTAGGGTTTGGGGTAAAAGAGGGGTCTAGGCATGGCCCTTGGCCAAACTTCTGTTAGAGAGACAAGAAGTTGGGGAAATTAACACACCCTACACCAAACTAACCTAGCACCTCTCAGAACATGGGTTCTCACTATGAGGACCTTACCTTTCAGAAGCTGAGGGACGTGTGTAAGAGTGCGAAACTGAAGACAGGTAAGAACCCTAGGAAGAGTATACTCTTGGGACTTCTCCAGGATGACCAGGATCAGGCTGGTAGCCAGGAGGAGAGGAATCAAGAGATAAGCTCTAACCCACCAGTGTTAGAAAGAGAAGATTTAGACACTGAGGAGGATCAAGAGGTTCCCTCAGAGGATCGTAGGGTCTCTGGTAAGCCCCTAGTGTAGCTGGGAGCACTACAGGTAGTGCCAGATGTGGCCATGTTAGTAGGCCCACCTTTGTTCCCAGGGGACTAGTTCAGAGGGTTACCAAACCTAGGGACAAATCCTCATCCTGCCACTCATGTCACCTCTGTATAAGAGTGGACAAACTACTCTGCGCCAGAAGATGACTCCTTAGATAGGGAACTTAGGAAACTGAGGCTGGAGGAGGCCAAGCTGAGGCTGCAACAGCTAGCCCTAGACAGGGAGGCCTTGGCAGTGGGGAGAGAAGCAGGGATTGGGGTTAGCACCCCATGGTGGCAGCAGCTTTGGTTTCAGGGAATATAGGGTGAGGGAGGACTCTTTGATTCCAGAACTCTTAGCAAGGTTGTTCCCCATGCAAGATTGGGGGGGGGGGGGGGGGAGGGGTGACATCCATAAGTGGTTCTCTGCTCTGGAAAGGGCCTGTAAGATTCAGAGGGTCCCCCAGAGACAGTGGGCTGCTTCCTTTGGCTCTCCGTCTCTGACAAGGGTAGGGATAGATTTGCTCATATCAGAGAGGAGGATGCTGAAAATTACTCAGTTTTAAAGTCTGCACAGTTTGTTCTTTCTGCTTAACAGTACAGATTTAAGTTCTGGGAGACCGTGAAAGAGTCCTCCCAGGATTGGGTTGATTTTGTGGACTGCTCTGTGAAAGCGTTGGAAGGCTGGTTACATGGTATCAAATCAGTGACTATAAAGGCTTGTATAATCTGATTTTGAGAGAGCATATACTGAACAACTGTGTCGGATTTGTTGCACCAGTGCTTGGTAGACTCAGATCTGACCTCTCCCCAAGAATTGGGAAAGAAAGCAGACAAGTGGGTCAGAACAAGGGTGAGCAGAAAGGCTCTCACTGGGGTTGACAAGAAAAAGGAAGCAGGTAAGTCTCAAGGGTGGAGACAAAACTAAAACTAAAGAGTCTTCAACAGTCCCAGAAAACTCCTCTGGGGGTGGGTCCAAATCTTCTTCCTCTCTCCATAACAAAAATCTTTGGTGCTATGTCTGTAGGCACAAGGACCATAGGGCAGGAGACAACACCTGCCCTAGGAAAAGCACCAAGCCACCCACAACTACTGCCCCCACCTCTACCACTAGTGACCCTAGTAACAGTAGTGGTAGGTCAGGCAGTAATAGCCATTCCAATGGTGTAGCTGGGCTCACTTTAGGAAGTGTGGTGGCGGCTGGCTTAGTTTGGGAAACTACTGAGGTTGTTTTTGTCTCAGATGGGGGTGTTGATTATGCCACCCCTGCTGCCTGTTCCCTTAATATCGGTAACTACAGGCAGCTGCCCTTGATAAATGGTGTTCAGGCAAAGGCCTACAGGGACACAGGTGCCAGTGTCACTATGGTGACTGAAAAACTGGTGTCCCCTGAGCAACATGTACTTGGTCACCAGTACCAAGTGAATGACGCGCCACCCCAATGACAGTTGTTAATCTCAGCTGGGGGGGCTGGGGGCGGGGTAGTGTCCACAGACTTACCTGTAGTGTCTCTTGGGGAATGACTTGGAGACTTCAGCTTGGGCTGAGTTGGAGGCCTATGCAGCAAGGCCGAGCTCCCAGGGCTGAGGCCAAAAAGAAAAAGGAATCTTGGAGCCTGGAACAATGGCCCAAGAGGCTCCTAAAGCCAAGGGTAGGAAAGGCAAACAGTTGCCCCCTACCCCACCCACCAGTGAGGATTCACCCTGTGAGGAGGCGGAGGAATCCGCTCCCATTGGCAGAACCTACACCTGAAGAGTTGAAAGCTGATACATCTGAACTTGAAGGTGCAAGGTGGCCTGCCAGGGAGAATTTCAATAGGGTACAACATACCTGTCCCACACTGGAAGGGTTAAGACAGCAAGCTGCCCTACAAGAAGCAGGGGATGTCAGTGGCACCTACAAGGTGTACTGGGAGGACAATCTCCTATACTCAGAAGCAAGGTAACCCCAAACCTGGTGCCTCCAAGAGGGTGGTAGTACCTCTGCAGTAAAGAGTTTTTTTTTGTTTTGTTTTTTAAACTGGCACATGACATATCCCTGGCAGGTCACTTGGGCGTAAAGCAAGACTTGGGGCAGGCTTGACTCACACTTTCACTGGCTCCACATGTCTGAGGATACCAAGGAGTTTTGTCGCTCCTTTGTCACCTGCCAAGGCAGTGGCAAGACAGGTAGAGGCCCAAAGGCCCCCTAATTCCACTACCAGTGGTTGGGGTTCCCTTTGAGAGGGTTGGGTGGATATTGTTGGCCCCCTAGACCTGCCCACTGCCTCTGGAAACAGGTTTATATTGGTGGTAGTGGACCATTCCACCAGGTATCCAGAGGCTATACCTCTAAGGACCACTACAGCTCCTGCAGTGGCAAAGGCCCTCCATGGAATCTTCTCCAGGGTGGGCTTTCCAAACGAGGTGGTATCAGACAGAGGAACAAACTTCATGTCTGCATACCTCCAAGCCATGGCAGGTGTACACCGTTTTTATGGAGGAACGCCTGGCTACCAAGATAACGTTACAGACTTTGAGAGGAAGGTCTAAAGATGTGAACTGTCGCCGCTCAATTGCCACACATGAAGCTGCAGAGTTGACAGGTTTGGGTGGAGAACCCTCCCCTGCTGCTGCGACAGAAGATTCTCCCGAAGGGGCAGTCTGATCGGAGGATCGATGCTCATGTTCAGAAGCTCAGGATACCAGAGTCTCCGTGCCTAGTTGGGAGCCACAAGGATTACTTGGGACCAGTCATTCTTGATCTTAATCTGGGCAGGAATGGTATGGGCAGAAAGGCATACAGGAGGCCTGTGCTTCACTTGTGATGAAAAACTCAGGCCTCCTTTACACCTTTCTGCCAATATCATTTCTGCCTAGAGTTCTCAAGAAGATCAAGAATGAACGGGCCAAAGTCATTCTTGTGGATCCAGACTGGGCAAGAAGAGTATGGACTTGCGAGCTCCTGAGCATGGCCATAAAGACTCTGATCAGACTGCCCTTCAGGAGGATCTTCCGTTGCATCAGCAGTGGATGGTTCTCCACCCAAACCTGTCCAGTCTCTGCCTTCTTGTGTGGAGATTGAGCGGCGGCAGTTGACAGCTTTTGACCTTCCGCCCAAAGTCTGCAATGTTATCTTGGCTGCCAGGTGTTCCTCCCCCCAAAAAGTATACGCGTGTCAATAGAACAAATTTGTGGCATGGTGCACAGACAAGTCTGTTGATCCCCTCTCTGCCCCTCTTTATAAGTTTATTTTGTTGTTCTTTCTCAAGCCCAGCAGGGCTCTGCTCTGGTCACCCTCAAGGATTGTCTGCCATCTCTGCTTTCCTCTGCTTGCCTGACCAACCCTCCTTGCTTAAATCTCCTGTTGTGGGACGATTTCTTAAGGGTCTTACCCATCTCTTTCCTCCTTCTCCATTCATAATGCCCCAGTCAGATTTGAACTTGGTTCTCACTTATCTGATGTGCCCTTCCTTTGAGCCACTTTACAATTGTCCACTTCATCTTCTTACTCTGAAAACATCCTTCTTTGTGACTATCACCTCTGTCCACAGATTGAGTGAGTTGCAGGCTCTTTCTTCTAAGCCACCTTTCTTTTCGATGGACTCTGGTAAGGTGGTGCTTCGTAGTAGAGCTTCTTTTCTTCCTAAAGTGGTCACGCCCTTTCATGTAGGCTAATTCATCACCTTGCCTACTTTTTACGCATTCCCACTTTCCTCTATAGAGGAGAGACTCCACCGCCTGGACCCTAAAAGAGCAGTGGCATTCTACCTCAATTGTACTTGAGAGTGCCGGGTGGATAATCAACTTTTTGTGTGCTATGTAGGCACAAAGAAAGGTCGGGAAGTGTAGAAAAGAGCCATCTCGAGATGTGTTGTTCTCTCCATTAAAATGTGCTACGCTTTGGCTAAGAAGCAACCCCCTAAGAGTTTACATGCTCACTGAACCAGGGCAACAGCTGCCACCACTGCATTAGCAAGCGGAGTTCCAGTCCTGAATATCTGTGGACAGTCAGGTCCAGAGGGACGGCTACTCTGGCCATTTGGTCCTGCAGTACTTCCTAAAATATTCTTGGTTCGTGGGCCCATCTCTGGGGATGGTATTGCTAGGGTATCTATTTTAAGGTAAGGAATCTGCAACTAGAAGTCTCTAACAAATGAACAAGTTACTTACCTTCGGTAATGAGTTATCTGGTAGAGACATATTCTATGTGCAGATTACTTTTCAACCCTCCCATCCTCCCCAATCTGCAAACTGATTTCTAGGGACAGGAACTTTCCCTTTCAGGGTCCTAGTTCTGGCACACCGGTATCATTGTTCTTCATTGCTCCACACTTCTGACTTTGAAAGTCCTAAAAACAAACTGATGTCAGTGCGCCGGGGTGGCGCTTATGTACAACCCGCGACGTCCTATCCGGCGACCACGGCGGGCACGGAGTCTACCAACGACACCTGATGGCAGGCAAGGGCACTGCTCAGAGAAAAATCTCCAGATCCAGACTGACGCCTGGGGAAAATGTTAAGGTAAGGAATCTGCAGGTAGAATAGGTTTCTTCCAGATAAATTGTTACCAAAGGTAATTAACTTGTTTTACACGTTTCAAAAGTTGAATTTCTGGAGGGGTAATGTTACCCATATACTACATTCAGGCACCTAACAACGACTTATAGGGCTGTCCTTCTGGACTTGAGGGGAGTATGGTGCAAGGTCCAAGGCCATACCAACATGTTACCTCAGGGCGCCCTGGGGCATCAGGGTCCAGAGGTGTATTAGGGTGTCAGGTGTCCCATTCATGTCAATGGAGAGAGGTCCGGTTAGAAAGTGGCCGCAAGCACGGACTGGGAGAAGGGGCAGTCCAGGGGAGCCCACAGGGGGGGCCCAGGTCTCACAATGCTCGGCGATGTGGGGACACCTTTGGTCCTCTTCTACTCAGGCTGGGGCAGCCGGGTTCAGAAGTGTCTTGAGGCATTAGTTTTTTGTCACTGGAGGGACTCTTGGTAGAGTGGGGCCTGCACAAAGAGGCAGTGGGCTGCATCGGGAAGTCTACTGGTGGCAAACCGAAGGTGAGCTTCAGATCTGGAGAGTCTGGGGACCACTCTGGGCTGTTGGCCCACTTCAGCTCGGGGCTAGGGGGCACGGTTGTGGTGGTGCTGTCTGTTTGGTTTTGGTTGCCCGGAGTCCTTGTAAATCTTTTTTAGTGCCTGCAGGGTGCTGGAAAGCAGATCCGGTACTCCATAGGAGATCCGGGTTACTTTTCAAAGTTCTGGTGGTCTTCCCAGGCTTTTGGAGGCAGAACAGATGCAGGACGAGTTGTTTTTGGTGCAGTTGTTGAGGGCAGCAGGCAGGCTGGCGGGGTTGGGGCAAAGTCCCTTGTTGCTCCTCAATTCTTGCTTTTCGCAGCTCTTCTGGTCCTTCTTCTGTATTCCAGTGAATCTGAAATCCTGGTGTCAAGGGTCCCCTAAACACTCAATTTAGGGGCATTCAGGGGAGTGGAGGATGGTAGCCAATGGGCTGATTACTCCAGGAGTCCCTCCACCCCCTAGATGACCACTTACTTTGGGGAGTGGGCATCACCCTGTCCGAGTTCCTAATTCTCCCACACACAAGATTGTGGAACTCCTGACTTCATGTTTACATCAGACTGATCACCCTAGAGGTGTTTCCAGAGTGGCAGTGCAACACGCCTCCTGCATAGTTAATTTTTCCACTTGTCCTGGTGTCAAATGGGCCTCAGAGCAGGGGGTTGCCTCTCCCAGGTGTGGCGGAAGCAGGGGTCTCATGCCAAAAGCTGCAGGGACTTAGAAGGAGGGCAGATCATATACGAAGAAAGTGGTATAAGAATGGAGGAGCCCAACCAAGTTAAGTGTGTTAGGATCCCAGGGGCTGCGGGAGTAGGATATTACCTGAGGTTAGTACTAGAAATCCCACAGGAGCCCGGGTGCAGAGCTCTTTTCGAGCTGGGTGTCCCATAGACTAACACTGGACTGTTTCAGTTGGATTTTTATGGGCTCGGGATCCATCCCAGTGGACCAGAGGAAACCAGTTAGCACAAGGAAGGTTGGAAAGTGCCAACACTCATGATTACCCAGAAGACTGGGGTACCTTGCCAGGGAGCCCAGGTGCGTACGGGTGATAGAACGTCGGAAACCCTTGAAGTCAATGGAGGCCTTGATTATCTAGCTGCTGTCGTGACCCATGGACCAGGTCGGTGAACCCAAGGGTGGATTCTGGACATGAAGAACCCGAAAAAGAAGGGGACACTCTGAGATGTCCAGGCGGTGCAGATAAAAAATGCACACCCTTTTGGAGGTGAAGTTCTGCAGGACAGTGAAGTAAGAAGTCCGGCTGTAGGGTCCAGGGGGATGCAGAAGATCCTTGGAGTCACCCACGAGCTGTCCCATGTCATTCACCAAATTGAAGGTGGGTCAGTGGCCAGCAGGCCCACCAACAAGCCTTGGCAAATGCAAATAGCTGATGGAATGAAGATTGCAGCTTTTTGAGGACCAGCAAGGTCCTAGTGACTCGACTCTTGGAACAGAGTTGGGGCAGGTCTTCAGCAGGAAGGAAAGCCAGCCGGAGTCGGCGAAACGCCCACGAGTGACCCACTGGCAGCAGGCACATGGAGTCGCAGAGAGGCCTCACAGCACAATGAAACAGGAGTCCTGCATCTCAGAAGTTGCAGAGTGGAAGCTGATCTTGGAGTTGCAGAGTGCTGGAGGCTGGGGCTTCTTGGAGCTTGAAGGTCTTCTTGGAGGAAGAGCCAACAAGCCTTGGCAAGAGAAACAGTCACAGTGCACAGTTCCATTCCTGTGGCTACAGCAAGGGTCCACTGTCTTCCAAGTTGGTCAGAAGACAGGTTGGTTCCGGAGAGGACCACAGAACCACGACCTGTTGCTTTTTGGATGCAGGCAGAGTCCTTGTGACCCTGAAGGATGCACAGCCACGAATGTTGCAGAAAGTTTGCTGGAGTTGGAGAAAAAATATTGCAGTGAGAGCCCTCCCAACTGGATAGAGTCTTGCTTCAGTTCCAAAAGCAGACCAGCAGCGGTTCTAGAGGCCAGGAGCAGAAGATGTCTTGCAGGGTTTTCCTTGAAGAGTCTTGCTTGACAAATCTGAGGACCCATCCTCAGGGGAGCCCTTAGTCACTCTCTGTAGTGAGCGACCCATTAGAGGGAGTCATGGATGTCATCTACCGGACCTAACCAGTTAGATGCTGCTGGAGCCTCTGCCCACCTTGATTCTAAGATGGCAGAATCAACTGGCCACCTGGCAGAGCTCTGTGCATCTCCCTGGTTGGGGAGCTGGACAGTGGTGGTCACTCCCCTGTGATTGTGATTGTGGGGGGGGGGGGGGGTTCCTGAACTGGTGCAAACCAAATTATGCAACAAGGGCTCCAAATTTGCCCTTCAAAGCAGTCTGGTGGCGCCCAGAGGCCACCCTAGCCCATCCAAGAGACACCTATTATCAAAGGGAGAGGTGGTCACACATTTTTGTTGTAGGAAATCCTTTGTTCTGCCTTCCCCTGCTTGAGTTAAGCTCATTAGCAGGAGGGCAAAACAGTGTCTGGGGTCGGTAGCAGCGTGGGCTGGCAGCCAGGCCTCATAAGGCTACACAGGCAGAACTGTGGAATCCTCTAAGGAACCCTCAGAGTACCTGGGATCATGCAGCTAACACTGGAATTGGTGTAGTTTCATGCTTCGAACTTGTTTGATTCAAAACATGCTTAGGCTTGGAGAAGCCATTATGTAGTTGGACCACTCGTGTTGAACAGTGTCCACTACTTACCTTAAGCTGGCTTCCCGCACTTATAAAGCCTAGGGAATGGAGTCTAGCGTTTGTAGGGGGTACCCTTCTCATGCAGAGCATCCCTCATACTTAGAGACATGGACCCTACCCTTGGGTTGAAGGGCCTACCAGAGCGGTGACTTGCAGTGTCCAAGTGCAGTGACTGGGATATAAAGTGAGCCTTATGTCGGAAGTGAAAGGTGCATGCACCATTTCACACAGGCTGCAATGGCAGGTCTGCAGACAGTTTGCATGGGCTCCCGTGGGTGGCATAATACATGCTGCAGCCCGTCAGAGACCCCTGGTGTATCAATGTCCTGGGTACCAAAGTACCATATACTAGGGACTTGAATGGGTGCACCAGTATGCCATTTGTGTGGTGTAAAAGTTTACCAGCAACCAAATTTAGAGGAGAGCACATACACTGGGATCCTGATTAGCAGGTCTAAACACACTGACACCAGGCGAAAGGTGAGTGTAACCATGCCTGAAAGATGCTACTTTTTACACCTTGTTTTATAGGAGAGAGCACTGGAATTGAGGTCTGTTTAGAAGACCTCAGTGCACTGTCAATCGAAAACCAGCATCTAGTAGTTCTAAAAGGGTGAAAAAGTGTGAGGGGGGAGGGGTCATCTGCAAAGAAGCCCAGTTTCCTACACTGACAAAGTGATACGTCGCACTAGGGCCTCCTTTCTGTCACGAGTGGCTATGGCCTTTCATCTAGGCCAATTGATCACCTTGTCTAATTTTTATGCACCCCCATATCCTTCTAAGAAAGAGGAGAGAGTGGCCTGAACCCAAAAAGTGTGTTTGCGTTCTACCTTGAGTGTACAAAAGAGTTCTGGGTGGGTGACCAACTCCTTTTAGGTTATATGGGTGCGAAGAAAGCTTGGGCAGTGCAGAAGCGGACTATCTCCAGATGTGTTGTACTCTGCATTAAGATATGCATTGCACTGGCCAAAAAGCAACCAACTGAGGGTTTGGTGTGCGCATTCTACCTGAGCTAAAGCTGGGACCACTGTGTTAGCACGCAAAATTCCAGTCTTTGACAACTGTTAGGCAGCAACGTGGGCATCTCTGCACACGTTTACCAAACACTACTGCCATGGACAATCAAGTCTGTAAGGACGGGCACTTTGCAGACCTTTCTAGTACGAACTTGGTTCACAGACCCACCTCTGGGGATGGTATTGCCTGGATGCCTATTCAAAGGTAAGGAATCTGCAACTAGAAATCTCTATCAAATTAACAAGTTACTTACCCTCAGTAACGCCTTATCTGGTGGAGACAATATCTAGTTGCAGATTACTTAATAACCCACTCATCCTCCCCGCAGAATTATTTCTGGGGCAGTGACTCCCCTTGCAGGGCCTTAGTTTTGATACAAAAGTAGTCAGTTTCTTTATGGCTCTACACGTCTGCCGTGGAAAGTCATGAAAAAAACTTAAAGTGCGCTGGAGTGGTGCCCAGATAGGAAACACACTGCCATATCTGGTGTGGACGTTGTGGACGACAGACGTGGAACAAATCAATGCCATCTATTGGCTCGTAGGGTACTGCTCACAAACAATTTCCAGATCTAGTCTGACACTTGGTGAAATTCAAAGGCAAGGAATCCTCAACTAGATATTGTCTCTATCAGATAAGGCATTACCGAAGGTAAGTAATTTGTCCGTCACTTTGTCTTTGATGCTGATTGGGAAAACTGTATGGTGTTTTTTACCTACTTGAATAAGTTGCCTGTCTTTGTGATGACTTTATCACATTTATCACATATCCAATGAAGGTGACACTCCGGAATGCACATTATACTCGGTGTTACACTTTTGACTTGGCTTTAAACACATTATTTTCTTATTTGATGCTTCTTTGCTCACTCTGTCAACTGCAGTTGTTTTTTGGTATCATTTTATATCTTTTGGAATGCTGTGTGATTCTTATGTGTATTAAAGAACATTAATTGTAAAATTGTAATAAAAAACACAGAATTTTAAAGTGAATTACGTATGTGATGCCAGATAGTGTTGTAACAAAAGATTAACTACGTATTGGATAGAAACTTACAAGAAAGCCGAGGCTGATGATTTCGTCATGCAGGGGAACATCATGTGGCCTTAAACTGAATATGGATCAGTATCTAGAAAATGTATGAAAAACCTGTATGTTGTAGGTATATTGGCTTCCCTGGTACAAGTTTCTATCAAGACCTAGTGGTGTTATGTCGTACAGCTTGCATGGGTCCCATGACAGTTTTGAGTAGCCCAGAACGCCCCCACTGTTAAGATCCAAAGTGAAAGCAACGATAGCCAAAGTGGGATTGCTGAAAATGAAGGAAATCTTTCAAGCTTCTTGAATGGGAATTTAGATTTCCCTAAAAAGCACTGTTCCCTACCACCAGCCTCTGTCGCATCTTGGGGATTTATACATATTCTGCACCCTTTACAAGTAGACGTCTGCGGGAACAGAACTCTCCCTGGTGATCCAGTCACACATTTTTATTTGTTCTTGCCTTTTTTAGGTCCATTAACTACGATGAGAAAGACCCCTTTCTGTGCAATGCCTGTGGTTTCTGCAAATATGCCAGGTTCGACTTCATGCTGTATGCAAAGCCCTGCTGTGCCGTGGATCCCATTGAGAATGAGGATGATCGCAAGAAGGTCAGTCTGGTCTCAAATCATTTGGCATACTTTCAAGAACAAAGCAAGGTACTGATTAGTCACTTCCTCCTGTGTCTCGATGTGATAGGGGGCCATTTTGGATAATTTTGAGCATCATCAGGGCTCTTCCATATTGGATTCTGAAAAAATAGGGGCGCCTTTGACAGAAGAGGTAGGCTACTGCATCATAGTTCAGCTGCTCAATCTTGTTAATTCTTCATTTACAGGCAGTCACGAATATTAATACACTTCTGGACAAGGCTGATCGTGTGTACCATCAATTGATGGGGCACAGACCCCAGCTGGAGAACCTTCTGTACAAGGTGAATGAGGCAGCTCCCGAGAAGCCTCAGGTACGTGAAGCTTAGTGCATGTTTTGATGCATACCCTCAGTGTGACTGCGCCTTGGTGTAGGAAGCTGGCCTGGTGTGTAGTGGGTACCTATGATACTTGCACCTTATACCAGGTCCAGGTATCCCCTCTCAGTGAAGTGCTGGCAGTGTCTAGAAGCCAAGCTCTCTAGAGGTAGCTGTGGATGAGCAGCCACGGCTTATCTAGAAGACATGCAAAGCTCATGCAATACCACTACAGTCACACAGTGCTCACACACAAGAAAGAGAACACTTGGTTGTACAAAAATAAAGGTACTTTATTTTTGGAACACAGTATCAGAAAATATTAGCGAGGCAACCCTCCAATAGGCAGTAAGTAAATACACTATATATATATATATATATATATATATATATATATATATACACACATATATATACAGGGAGTGCAGAATTATTAGGCAAGTTGTATTTTTGAGGATTAATTTTATTATTGAACAACAACCATGTTCTCAATGAACCCAAAAAACTCATTAATATCAAAACTGAATATTTTTGGAAGTAGTTTTTAGTTTGTTTTTAGTTTTAGCTATGTTAGGGGGATATCTGTGTGTGCAGGTGACTATCACTGTGCATAATTATTAGGCAACTTAACAAAAAAAAATATATACTCATTTCAATTATTTATCATTACCAGTGAAACCAATATAACATCTCAACATTCACAAATATACATTTCTGACATTCAAAAACAAAACAAAAACAAATCAGTGACCAATATAGCCACCTTTCTTTGCAAGGACACTCAAAAGCCTGCCATCCATGGATTCTGTCAGTGTTTTGATCTGTTCACCATCAACATTGCGTGCAGCAGCAACCACAGCCTCCCAGACACTGTTCAGAGAGGTGTACTGTTTTCCCTCCTTGTAAATCTCACATTTGATGATGGACCACAGGTTCTCAATGGGGTTCAGATCAGGTGAACTAGGAGGCCATGTCATTAGATTTCCTTCTTTTATACCCTTTCTTGCCAGCCACGCTGTGGAGTACTTGGACGCGTGTGATGGAGCATTGTCCTGCATGAAAATCATGTTTTTCTTGAAGGATGCAGACTTCTTCCTGTACCACTGCTTGAAGAAGGTGTCTTCCAGGAACTGGCAGTAGGACTGGGAGTTGAGCTTGACTCCATCCTCAACCCGAAAAGGCACCACAAGCTCATCTTTGATGATACCAGCCCAAACCAGTACTCCACCTCCACCTTGCTGGCGTCTGAGTCGGACTGGAGCTCTCTGCTCTTTACCAATCCAGCCACGGGCCCATCCATCTGGCCCATCAAGACTCACTCTCATTTCATCAGTCCATAAAACCTTAGAAAAATCAGTCTTGAGATATTTCTTGGCCCAGTCTTGACGTTTCAGCTTGTGTGTCTTGTTCAGTGGTGGTCGTCTTTCAGCCTTTCTTACCTTGGCCATGTCTCTGAGTATTGCACACCTTGTGCTTTTGGGCACTCCAGTGATGTTGCAGCTCTGAAATATGGCCAAACTGGTGGCAAGTGGCATCGTGGCAGCTGCACGCTTGACTTTTCTCAGTTCATGGGCAGTTATTTTGCGCCTTGGTTTTTCCACACGCTTCTTGCGACCCTGTTGACTATTTTGAATGAAACGCTTGATTGTTCGATGATCACGCTTCAGAAGCTTTGCAATTTTAAGAGTGCTGCATCCCTCTGCAAGATATCTCACTATTTTTGACTTTTCTGAGCCTGTCAAGTCCTTCTTTTGACCCATTTTGCCAAAGGAAAGGAAGTTGCCTAATAATTATGCACACCTGATATAGGGTGTTGATGTCATTAGACCACACCCCTTCTCATTACAGAGATGCACATCACCTAATATGCTTAATTGGTAGTAGGCTTTCGAGCCTATACAGCTTGGAGTAAGACAACATGCATAAAGAGGATGATGTGGTCAAAATACTCATTTGCCTAATAATTCTGCACTCCCTGTATATATATATATACATATATATATGTTCGATGGCATGTGTAGCTTCAGATACACATGCTGTGCATTATCCTGCCATCTAGTGTTGAGCTCGGAGTGTTACAAATTGTTTTTCTTCGAAGAAGTCTTGCACCTTATTCCAGGTATCCCCTCTCAGTGAAGTGCTGGCAGTGTCTAGAAGCCAAGCTCTCTAGAGGTAGCTGTGGATGAGCAGGCACGGCTTATCTAGAAGACATGCAAAGCTCATGCAATACCACTACAGTCACACAGTGCTCACACACAAGAAAGAGAACACTTGGTTGTACAAAAATAAAGGTACTTTATTTTTGGAACACAGTATCAGAAAATACTAGCGAGGCAACCCTCCAATAGGCAGTAAGTAAATACACTATATATATATATATATAGTTCGATGGCATGTGTAGCTGCAGATACACATGCTGTGCATTATCCTGCCATCTAGTGTTGGGCTCGGAGTGTTACAAATTGTTTTTCTTCGAAGAAGTCTTTTCGAGTCATGAGACCGAGGGACTCCTCCCTTTCGGCTCCATTGCGCATGGGCGTCGACTCCATCTTAGATTGTTTTCTTTCCGCCATCGGGTTCGGACGTGTTCCTCTTCGCTCCGTATTTCGAATCGGGAAAGTTAGCTATTTATCGGAAAATTCAACGGTATTGTTTGCGCTCGGTTACCGGTCTAGTGTTAGTTCATTGATAGAGAAAAAGCGCTCCAGCGGCCCTTCGGGGCTTCTACTCTTCAACGGGGCCTGGTCGGCCCAACCGCATCCATCGTCGAACCTCATGGACCGGACCCACGCAAAGTATCCCTATTCAGACCAGCACTTGGTCTGTAATCTGTGTCTATCACTGGAACACAGGGAGGATCCTTGCGAGGCCTGTCGGGCATTTCGATTGAAGAAGACCCTATGCGATCGAAGAGCCAGAAGACTCCAGATGGTGTCGACACCAACCGAACAGATCGACGTCGAGGAAGAGGAGAGATTCACCATTCAAGATTCGGACTCTGACGACTCCGAAAGTGAGCAGCCGAAGACACAGCAACAAACTGTGAGTAAATCAGCCCCGGCCAAGACTCACTCGAAAATTATAAAGGCCAAGGGGATGCCATCGCCAACAGGCCATGGCTTAACCCGAAAACACGGTGACCAAACATCGGCACCGAAAAAGGCCTCCCAGAAGCCGAAGACATCCGACTCCGGTCGAGATACCGGCTCCGAACCATCTCGGCACCGAGAGTTCGACACCCCCAAAATAAAAAAGGTTTCCTCGGAGCCGAAAAAGAGCGTACCGAAACCTTCGGTGTCGAAACATACAGCCACGGAGCCGAAAGCAGGCTCCTATACAGAATAGCACGGCCTTTCCAGCCAAATGCAAGGGCACAGATTTGAGCAGGAACTAGGCATGGGAGAGCCAGACCAGACTCAGAGGAGGCTGCACATACAGAAAGACACTGGGAAAATTCAAACTCTTCCTCCAATAAGAATGAAACGAAAGCTAGCATTCCAGGAGTCGGAAATGCAGCCAAAGGCAAAGGTGGCAAGAGACCAGACACCACCAAGGGTTTTGCCACAGCCTTCACCATTGCATTCGCCACACCTGTCCCCGGTAGCAACACCCCCAATGCAGTCACCAACACACATGTGGATGACACAAGACGACCCGGATGCATGGGACTTATATGATGCACCGGTCTCAGACAATAGTCCCGATTGCTAAGGCCGTCACCACCAGAGGACAGCACTGCATATATGCAGGTGGTATCAAGGGCAGCTACTTTCCATAATGTAGCAATACATGCGGAGCCCATAGAAGACAACTTCTTATTTAACACCTTGGCATCCACTCACAGCTCTTACCAAAGTTTGCCAATGCTCCCAGGCATGCTAAAACACGCCAAACAGGTGTTCCAGGACCCAGTGAAAGGCAGAGCCATCACGCCTAGGGTGGAGAAGAAATATAAACCTCCCCCAACGGACCCTGTGTTTATAACACAGCAACTAACACCAGATTCGGTGGTTGTGGGAGCAGCCAGAAAGAGGGCAAACTCCCAATCATCAGGAGACGCACCACCGCCTGACAAGGAAAGTCGGAAATTTGATGCAGCAGGCAAACGGGTGGTGGCACAGGCAGCCAATCAATGGCGGATTGCCAATTCTCAGGCTCTACTGGCTCGCTACGACAGGGCACACTGGGACGAGATGCAACATATAATTCAGCACTTGCCCAAGGAACACCAAAAACGTGCCCAACAGGTTGTTGAGGAAGGACAAACAATTTCAAACAACCAAATAAGGTCTGCGATGGACTCGGCAGACACAGCAGCACGGACAGTAAACACTGCGGTAACCATTCGTGGGCACGCATGGTTACGGAGCTCAGGTTTTAAACCAGCAATCCAACAGGCTGTGCTAAATATGCAGTTCAACCAAGAACAATTGTTTGGGCCGGAGGTGGATACGGCAATCGAAAAACTCAAAAAGGACACGGACACAGCCAAAGCCATGGGCGTGCTCTACTCCCCACAGAACAGAGGCACTTTTAGAAAGCCGCAATTTAGAGGGGAGTTACGTTCCGAAACCACAGAGGCTTCCACCTCACAAGTCAGACCCACATGTCAGGGCCAGTACCAAAGAGGAGGTTTTCGAGAAACATACAGGGGTGGGCAATTCGCAAAGGCAAGGGGGAAATTCCAGAGCCCAAAAACCCCTCAAGCCAAACAGTGACTTCAATGTCACAGACCCCCACCACTCAACACCAGTGGGGGTGAGACTTACCACATACTACCAAACCTGGGAAAACATAACTACGGACGCGTGGGTCCTAGCCATTATCCAACATGGTTACTGCATAGAATTCCTACAATTGCCACCAGATGTGCCTCCAAGAGCACACAATATGTCCAAACAACACTTAGACCTATTACAACTAGAAGTCCAAGGATTGTTACAAAAACAAGCAATAGAACTAGTACCCAACCATCAAAAAGGAACAGGTGTCTACTCCCTGTATTTCCTAATTTCAAAGAAGGACAAAACGCTGAGACCCATATTAGACCTCAGAACACTGAATCTTTATATAAAATCAGATCACTTTCACAACACTTCAAGACGTGATTTCCCTTGCTCAAAAAACAGGACTACATGTCAACATTAGATCTCAAGGATGCATATTTCCACATACCTATACACCCTTCCCACAGGAAATATTTAAGGTTTGTAATCCAAGGCGTGCATTACCAATTCAAAGTGTTACCATTCGGGATAACAACAGCACCAAGGGTATTCTCAAAATGCCTTGCAGTAGTAGCTGCTCACATCAGGAGACGGCATGTGCACGTATTCCCTTACTTGGACGATTTGTTAATAAAAACCAGCACTCAGCAACAGTGTCTTCTTCACACACAATACGTGATAGAAACTCTACACAAACTAGAGTTCTCTATAAATTACCAAAAATCACATCTACAACCATCCCAAATACAACAATACTTGGGAGCAACACTCAATACACAAAAAGCGATTGCCACTCCAAATCCACAAAGGGTACAGGCGTTCCGCAATACAATACTAAACGTACAGGCAAACCAACACTTCCAAGTGAAGTTTGTAATGAAATTTCTAGGCATGATGTCTTCATGCATAGCCATTGTCCCAAACGCAAGACTACACATGCGGCCCTTACAACAGTGCCTAGCAACACAATGGACACAAGCACAAGGTCAACTCCAAGATCTATTGTTGATAGACCGCCAAACACACCTCTCGCTTCAATGGTGGAACCCTATAAATTTAAACCAAGGGCGGCCATTCCAAGACCCAGTGCCTCAATACGTGATCACAACAGATGCTTCCATGATGGGGTGGGGAGCACACCTCAACCAGCACCGTATACAGGGACAATGGAACATTCCACAAACACAACTGCACATAAATCACTTGGAACTGTTGGCAGTGTTTCTAGCATTGAAAGCATTTCAACCCCTGATAGCCCACAAACACATTCTTGTCAAAACAGACAACATGAGTCTCTAGCACAAAAAAATTGGCATTGGGCAATTCACAATCACATTTGCCTAATAGCACAATACATCCCAGGTATTCAAAACCAGTTGGCCGACAATCTCAGTCGAGCTCACCAACAAACACACGAATGGGAAATTCATCCCCAGATCCTACAAACTTACTTTCTACGCTGGGGAACACCAGCAATAGACCTATTCGCAACAAAAGAAAATGCAAAATGCCAAGACTTTGTGTCCAGGTATCCACACCCTCTGTCCAAGGGCAATGCGTTATGGAGGAGTTGGTCAGGGATATTTGCTTACACTTTTCCCCCTCTCCCACTCCTTCCTTATCTGGTAAACAAATTGAGTCAAAACAGACTCAAACTAATACTCAGCACCAACCTGGGCTCGCCAACCGTGGTACACAACACTGCTGGACCTGTCAGTAGTACCTCATATCAAACTACCAATCAGACCAGATCTGCTAACTCAACACAAACAACAGATCAGACACCCGAATCCAGCATCCCTCAGTCTAGCAGTCTGGCTCCTGAAGTCTTAGAATTTGGACATTTAGACCTTAGACAAGAATGTATGGAGGTCATTAAACAAGCTAGGAAACTTACTACAAGACATTGTTATGCAAACAAATGGATGAGATTTGTTTATTACTGCCATAATAATCAAATCCAGCCACTACACTTACAAACATCTAAACGAGAATTCTCTTCCAGGGGATCCTCATCAATAGTCATAAACATTGAATATTCCCGCCCCCGTGCGGGGACCCCGGAGCATATATATATAAAATACATACATATTATCATGTGTAAAACAGCAATGCAGGCTATAATCATAAATAGGCTAAAATGCTTTATTTCTATGCAAGTTTTTTTTTTTTTTTTTTTTTTTTTTAATATTATAAAATCACAATAGATCATAAATATCTACCTAAGCCCCAAAAACTGGACTTAGGGAAGTAAACAGCAGTAAATATCAGAGAAAATTAGAAAAAACCACATTGAAAAACAATGAAGCATTCTTAGCCAATAGGCTGCATGCAGGTTAACACAGGAGAACCATAAAAACTTTGGCACCGTGCCTTTAAGACCCTGAGCACCTCCAGTATCCCACCATGCCTCAGGGGTGAAGGGAAGGTGACAGTTGGTTCACAGTTAGGTCAGTTCTTTTTTTCCGGCTTCTTCTGAGAGGATCCTGGAGCATTGAGCTCTCAGTTTTTCTGAGTTTTTCTTCAGAAAAATCCTTAAAAAATAGTGTTTTTCCTGTTTACTCGACAGATAACATCTTTTGTCTGAGTTTGGAAGTCTTTTTGACAGAAAATGCCATCTCTTTTTGTAAAATGTCCTTCTTGTGGGAAGAAGAAAGCCCAGTCAGACCCACACTCTCTGTGTATTGTCTGCCTGCCACAGAGTCACTGTCCTGACACCTGCAAGTATTGTAAGAACATGTCAAGGAGGACTCTCAAAGACAGAGAGAAGATCAGGCTACATGGGCTTCAGGAGAGGAAAAAGTCAACATCCTCTTCACTTCCCAGACCTACAACAGAAGGAATGGCCCGATCGACGTCGACAGGTAGGATTGTGCCTGTTTGTTCTCCATCGACGTCATCAGCACCACCGTCTCACCGGCATAGATCGCCGTCGACGGTGACCAGACCGACGTCGAAGGACAAAGCGTCGAAGCATGGACACAGGGGTACATCTCCGTCGACGGCAGGCCGCCGTTCGGCGTCGAGTCATCTCCGGCGCTCCCGTTCGCCGTCGAGAACGTCTCACCCCTTGGCGTCGAAGGACACGACACGACACCAAAAACACCACGACGGCATGAACATCCGCCGTCGACCACTCGCCAGTCAACGTCGAGACACACGGCGGCGAGTAGGTCCAGGTCCCGCGATCGACGTCGAGAACAGACCAGCCATCGCAACCTTCGACGTCGAGGATACAATCGACGTCGACACAACCTTCTGCTGTGTCACAGGCAGTAGAGCCAGCGGACAAAGCTCCCTCACCGGTGGTCTCTATAAGGAGTGCATCATCCCATTCCAGAGCGGGCTCATCGGGGCATGTTTCTCCCATCACTCTATCACCCAGATGGTTAGAGAGCCTGAATAGACCGGCAGCATCCCCGGATTCCCAATACTCTAGGATGTATTCTCCTACTGCCTCATTACCGAGAACGCCATCGCCTACAGCTAGAGCAGGACGGGCTCGTTCTGCTTCTCGTCAGCCGACCACAAGACCTGCACACTCTGCTACAGCCTCTCGGAGCAGGTCCCGTTCCCGAAGGAGAACCAGGTCGCGAACACCACGCAGAAGATCACCTTCTTGGTCTTCTTCAGGATCGTCTGTTGGGCGCTACTCCCCCACACTGACAGATTCTCCACCTGCTAGGATTTCCCCGGTGGATGATATCACCACTTTTAATGAGGTTCTTCTAAGGGGAGCGCAGAAGCTAAATATTGAGGTACCGGAACCGGCCACCTCATCCTCAGTTATCTTTGAGACCCTACAACACAGATCAGTCTCGAGAAAACTGCTGCCACTAGTACCGGGTTTGCTGCAACCTACTATGGACACTTTTCTGTCTCCAGCCACTCTCAAGTCTGCCCCGGCTAGGATTCAAAAGAAATACAAAGCTCCGGAGCAAGATCCTTTATTCCTGCGGAAGGATCCGCCACCGGACTCTGTGATCTTAGCCGCAGCCAGAAAAACACACTCTGTGGCATCATCTTCCACAGTCCCCCCGGATAAGGAGAGCAGACACCTAGACTCCCTGGGGAGAAAGATGTGCGGTATGGCGGCATCTGCTATGAAGGTCTCCAGCGCCTCAGCACTTCTGGGCAGATATGACCGCTCTCTGTGGGACTCACTCCACAGATTTACAGAAAAGTTGCCCAGGGAAGATAGACAGGACTTCCAGGAAATCTTGCAGGAAGGGGGCCTAGTATCTAACCAGGTCATCAGTGCGGCGGCGGACGGGGCGGATTTGGCTGCGCATGGGTATGCGCACGGAATCTGCGCTAGGAGGTCTTCCTGGCTACGGCTCACGGGTCTGAAACAGGAAGCACAGCAACGCATTTTAAACCTCCCATTCAGCGGCAATTCGTTGTTCGGTACCCACGCGGATGAAGAGATGGCCCGAATGAAAACGGAAGTGGACACGATGAGGGCAGTGGGCCTGGAACGTAAGAAAGACTTCAGGCGGAGGTACAGGCCGTACGACAGACGACCATTCCAGCAGAGGGTTCAAACCCCTCACTGGTCTCAGAGGCCACAACAACGACAGGGACGTCCCCTGTTTCAGGCACGTAGACCCACAAGAGACCGAGGGTCAAGTAGACCTCAACAGTCTACAGCAAAGACACCAACAAAGCAATGAGGCATTGCTTCCCTCAACACTGTGCACCACTCCGGTGGGGGGAAGTGTTACGCATCATCTTCACGAGTGGCACTCCATCACAAAAGACAAATGGGTGCTCAATATTGTCGAACATGGCTATTCTCTCCTTTTCAAAAAACCTCCTCCACACTTGCCGCCAGCAAGAGGTTTTCCTTCTCATCTCAGCCTGCTACGCAAGGAAGTTCTCTCACTCCTACAAAAGAAAGCTGTAGAAAAGGTTCCTCCGGCACAAAAAGGAAAAGGGGTGTACTCCCGTTACTTTCTGGTGGCGAAAAAAGGTCAACAGGGCCTCTTCAGGCCAATTCTGGACTTACGGCTCCTGAACAAGTACATAAGAAAACAGAAGTTCAGGATGCTAGCCCTTCACCAGATTGTCCCGCAACTGCATCAGGGAGACTGGATGTGCTCCATCGACCTACAGGATGCATATTTTCACATCCCAATAGCATCCAAACATCGGAAATTTTTACGTTTCCAGATAGCGTCACAGCACTACCAATTCAGAGTCCTTCCATTCGGCCTGAAGTCTGCACCCGAGTCTTTTCAAAATGTGTAGCAGTGGTAGCGGCACATCTTCGAAGACAAAAAATATTCGTCTACCCCTACCTGGACGACTGGCTAGTGAAGGCCTCCTCTCCGGATCAGGCGAGAAAACATCGAGACATCGTACTAAGAACTTTCGAGTCTCTAGGTCTTCAAATCAACCACAACAAGTCAACCTTGATTCCAACACAAAACCTCCACTACCTGGGAGCGGTACTAAACACAGAGCTCCAAAGAGTGTATCCTTCGGAGGAACGACTTTTATCAATCCACAGGAAGTGTCAACAACTATTAACAGCCGATGCACCTACTGCTCGTCAGGTGACATCTCTTCTGGGCTCCATGGCTTCATGCATCTTCATTGTCCCGAATGCCAGGCTACGCATGAGGCCCCTTCAGGAGGCATTAGAGAACAATTGGAGCCAAAAGACTGGTCACTGGGAGGACAGAGTTCGACTACCAGCAGTGGCTTTTCAATCACTACAATGGTGGATGCACAGACCTCACCTGTCGATAGGTTCTCCGTTTCACCAGACAATTCCAGCCGACACTCTGGTAACGGATGCGTCTCTTCAGGGTTGGGGTGCTCATCTGGGTTCCTTCCAAGCTCAGGGTTTGTGGTCCGACAAGGAAAAGAACTATCACATAAATCTACTGGAGCTCAGAGCAGTCCATCTGGCTCTCAAATCTTTCTCTCCATTGGTTCACGGGAAATCTCTCCTAATTCAGACAGACAATACAACCACAATGTATTATCTGAACAAACAGGGGGGAACAAGATCACTACCTCTGTCTCGAGAATCCCAAACGATATGGCATTGGCTCCTGGCCAGGGGAATGTCTATCACAGCGGTACACCTGCCAGGTCAGCAAAACGTAGAGGCAGATTTCCTGAGCAGACATCTAGAAGACGCGCACGACTGGGTCCTACACGACGAAGTCGTCGAGGACATCTTCGGTCAATGGGGTCGACCCCAGTTGGATCTTTTTGCAGACGAAACAAACAAGAAATGCCCAGACTTCGCATCCAGGTTCTGCCGTCCGGGATCTCAAGGGAATGCCCTGTTGATCGACTGGTCAGGGACATTTCTCTACGCCTTTCCACCGATTCCCCTCATACCGGCAGTAATCAACAAATTTTACAACTCCAGAACCAGAATGATTCTGATAGCGCCACAATGGCCCGCCAATTCTGGTACACGGACCTACTCAACTTATCGGAAAAACCTCACAGGAGGTTGCCGTGCAGACCGGATCTCCTGAGCAGAATGGAAGGCAGAATCCTACATCCCAACCTTACCTCTCTGAGCTTGACAGCATGGCTCCTGAATTCCTACAGTATGGGCACCTAGGGCTCTCACAGGAGTGCATGAACATCTTGAAAGAGTCAAAACGACCTTCCACGCGGCGTTCGTACGCTTTTAAGTGGAAGAGATTTTACATCTGGTGCTCTCAACAAGGTATAAATCCCATACGAGCTCAGGAGGACGTCATTCTGTCCTATTTGCTTCATCTGGCGAAGTCTGGTCTGCAGGTATCATCTATTAAGGTTCATTTGTCTGCAATTACAGCGTATCGTAAGTCGCCTTCTCAGGAATCCTTCTTTACGATACCTGTAGTCAAGGATTTTTTAGAAGGCTTGAAAAAGGTTTTTCCTCCCATTCGGAGACCTTCTCCTCCATGGGAACTGAATGTAGTCCTGTCAAAGCTTATGGGCCCTCCCTTTGAACCTATCCACAAGGCCTCTTTACAGCACCTTACGTGGAAGACGGCTTTTTTGGTGGCCATTACTTCAGCGAGGAGGGTCAGCGAAATTCAGGCTCTGTCTTGCAGAGAACCGTACACGGTTTTTCACGATAATAGAGTGGTTCTGCGAACTCACCCATCTTTCCTTCTGAAGGTGGTGTCAGAATTCCATATCAATCAGACTATATCTTTACCGACTTTCTTTCCCAATCCGGAGACTCCGGCTGAGAAAGCATTGCATTCTTTAGACTTGAAAAGAGTGCTGAAATTCTATTTGGACAAAACAAAACCGATTAGACATTCTAACCATTTGTTTCTAAATTATGGTCATTTAAGAACAGGAGAGGCAGCGTCTAAACGAACGATATCAAGATGGATTGTGTCTTGTATTGTTAACTCTTACCAACTGGCTAATAAGCGATTACTGGCTAGGCCAAAAGCGCATTCCACAAGGGGAAAAGCGGCTACTGCTGCCCTCCTTAACAATGTACCAATTTCCGAGATTTGTAAGGCTGCTACATGGAAGTCTGTGCATACCTTTACTAAGCATTACTGTTTAGACTCGGATGCAAGAGCGGATGCCCAGGTGGGGCAGGCCTCTCTTAGAAATCTATTTGCATGAATATATGTTCTTTCCTGCACTTCTTTCAGACAGTCCGCAGAGTTTAGGGATGGGCTTGCTAATCTATTCAATGTTTATGACTATTGATGAGGATCCCCTGGAAGAGAAGGATTAGTTACTTACCTGTAAATCCTAGTTCTCTTCCAGGGGTATCCTCATCAAAGTCATAAACAACCCACCCTCCTCCCCGGACTCAAGTCTCCTAGAAGTGCAGGACAGATTATCTTTCTGATCAGTTACACAGATTGTCACCGTAAAAAAGTACTGACCTAACTGTGAACCAACTGTCACCTTCCCTTCACCCCTGAGGCATGGTGGGATACTGGAGGTGCTCAGGGTCTTAAAGGCACGGTGCCAAAGTTTTTATGGTTCTCCTGTGTTAACCTGCATGCAGCCTATTGCCTAAGAATGCTTAATTGTTTTTCAATGTGGTTTTTTCTAATTTTCTCTGATATTTACTGCTGTTTACTTCCCTAAGTCCAGTTTTTGGGGCTTAGGTAGATATTTATGATCTATTGTGATTTTATAATATTAAAAAAAAAAAAAAAAAAAAAAAAAAAAAAAAAAAACTTGCATAGAAATAAAGCATTTTAGCCTATTTGTGATTATAGCCTGCATTGCTGTTTTACACATGATAATATGTATGTATTTTATATATATATGCTCCGGGGTCCCCGCACGGGGGCGGGAATATTCAATGTTTATGACTTTGATGAGGATACCCCTGGAAGAGAACTAGGATTTACAGGTAAGTAACTAATCCTTCTCTTCTTTTAAAATACATCTCACAGCAATATCTGCCTATCTGCAGATTACACATTCAACATCACTTTTTAGAATCCCAGTCTTCAAGGCATTTATGGAGGGATTAAAAAGAATCCTACCACAGAGAAAACCACCAGTCCCCTCGTGGAACCACAGTATTGTGTTAACCCAGCTCATGGGACCACCATTTGAACCCATGCACTCTTGTGAAATGCAATACTTAACTTGGAAAGTAGCCTTCCTGATAGCTATCACATCTCTTAGAAGAGTAAGTGAAATACAAGCATTTACTATACAAGAACCCTTTATACAAATACATAAACATAAAGTGGTTCTCCGTACAAATCCCAAATTGTTACCAAAAGTTATATCACCATTCCACCTAAACCAGACAGTGGAACTCCCAGTCTTTTTTCCACAACCAGACTCAGTAGCCGAAAGAGCCTTACATACGTTAGACATTAAAAGAGCACTAATGTATTACATTGATAGAACAAAACAGTTTCGCAAAACAATTGTTTGTAGCCTTCCGAAAAGCTCATGCAGGAAATCCAATATCCAAACAAGGCATTGCCAGATGGATAGTGAAATGTATTCAAACCTGCTATATCAAAGCAAAAAGAGATCTACCTATTACACCAAAGGCGCATTCCACTAGGAAAAAGGGCGCACCACAATGGCTTTTCTAGGAAATATACCTATGACAGAGATCTGTAAGGCAGCCACATGGTCTACGCCTCCTACATTCACAAAACATTACTGTTTAGATGTGTTAACAACACAACAAGCCACAGTAGGACAGGCTGTATTATGAGCATTATTTCAGACAACTTCAACTCCTACAGGCTAAGTCACTGCTTTTGGGGAGTTTACTGCTTACTAGTCTATGCACAGCATGTGTATCTGCAGCTACACATGCCATCAAGCGGAAAATGTCACTTACCCAGTGTACATCTGTTCGTGGCATGAGACGCTGCAGATTCACATGCGCCCTCCCACCTCCCCAGGCGCCTGTAGCTGTTATAAGTTGAATGAAAACTGTAAACTTGTAAATTTGTAAATAAATACTTTTTTAAGACACATTATGTACATACATACTTACTCCATTGCATGGGCACAATTACTATATTCACAACTCCTGCCTCACCCTCTGCGGGGAAAACAATCTAAGATGGAGTTGACGCCCATGCGCAATGGAGCCGAAAGGGAGGAGTCCCTCGGTCTCATGACTCGAAAAGACTTCTTCGAAGAAAAACAACTTGTAACACTCCGAGCCCAACACTAGATGGCAGGATAATGCACAGCATGTGAATCTGCAGCGTCTCATGCCACGAACAGATGTACACTGGGTAAGTGACATTTTCCATATATATCATATCCTTTCCAACAGCTTTCCTTCCGGAAAATACAAGTATCCCAAATCCACAGAAAAGGAAAACAGCCAGGGCCACAGTCGTGTTATGAAGCAATAGAAGTGATTTATTCGTGTGACAACACCCAACGCGTTTCGGAAAGCTCAGTTTCCTTGAGCACGGGTTAACAAAATGACATTCCTCCGCCATATTTAAAACACAGTGCTCACTTATTTTCACCACCATAGACAAAGGACTATGCGTAACAAACTTCCTTTTTATGATGGAACAGGATCGACCATCTTGGAGTGTATTGTATTCTATTACTACAATACAATTTCAACCTTCACAGCTAAACATTAATACTCCCCTTAGGGATTCTTCAATTTTACATATTAATTTCCAACATTAATTTATAAGTGCTCTTAATTCATTTCCCTTTACCCCAGTGGGTTTTCAATAGTCTCTCATTCCCTAAATTAACCATTATTATCATTCCTACCCGCTGTGAACTCATGTCTAACTCCTGCTCTATAAGAGAACTTACTTTTAACCACCCAAGTGGGCATTCTTAAAAGATACAGTAGCTTTTTTGTTCTTCTAGTCACATGGCATGACAGTTGGTTGACCAATATTACAGAGTCCATCCTTTTATCCCAATTCAAAAAAAATGTGCACCCCACCTGTGAATAAAAAACAGAAGTTAAAAATGTTTTAAAATTTCTTTAAAAACTCCACATTAGATCCGAATCAGCGTGCTCGTCTGTACCTATATATCAGAACTAACATGCAATACTAAACTATCCTGATAATCTCATTTATGTCAAATGGACTGCCTACTCTTCGTCTTAATTCAGTCCAACAGGGTGTAGAGTGTTGAGGCTAATGATCAGTCTTGATTCTGATTTTCTCACCTCTAATGTTCTGTTACCACCCCCCTCCTTGAATGGAATCCTGTCCAAAACCACAAATCCCAGCTTTTTACTATTCTGTTCATGACACATTTTATAATGTCTAGCTACTGGGTAGGTTTTATCATCATTCGTTAATTGCTGTCATCTTTTTTAATAACAAATGATTTCAATATTCCCGGAAACATAATCTACTTTCAGTTCACACTATACTTACATGCCTGGCAATTTCCACAGGTAAAAAAACAATAATAGCTTTACTGGTCTCAATTTCAGGTGGCAAGCATTGACTCAGTGAATCTTTCAGTGACTTACTGCGCCTAAATGTGAATCTAGGATATTCATCCAATAATTTGGCCATAGTTTCATCTGTATGTAAGACCGGCCAAAACATATGAAATATATTTTTCACTTCTCCTATTTCATTGAGAAAGGTTGTAATCAATCTTAGATTTACCTTTTACCTCATCAATCTTTTTAACCAACAACAGCTCATCTCTTTTGGCTTGATGCACTTTTACCACTGCTTTTCTAATAGTTGACACAGAATAACCTCTTTCTTTAAATCTTTGTGTCATAATTTCAATCTCTTTACTGAAAGCCATATCTGAACTACAATTTCTCCTGGCTCGCAGTAATTCACCATTAGGGATACTTTGTATTACATTTTGTGGGTGATTACTTCTTGCAGGAAGCAAGCTGTTTCCTCCCATTTTCTTTCTATACAGAACACTCCATTTTACAATTCTCAATATAAATCTTCACATCCAGAAATTCAATAATTTTTGGATGGATCTTCCCCGTTAATTTCATATTGAGGGAATTGTCATTAAGGGTGGTCATAAATTGTAAAGCAGACTCAAAATTACCTTTCCAAATACAGAAAATATATTTGATGTACCTAACCCAAAGGACCACGTGTTCTTCGAACTCAACAATGTTCCCGACAACGTGTTCCTCCCACCTGCCGAGGTATAAACCACCATAAATGGGGACAGAACAGGTGCCCATCGCAGTCTCTTTGGTCTGATGATATATTGTCTTAATAAAAATTAAAAAAATGTTGGTGAGACAGGCATAAATCATGTCAAGTAACATTTCCGTACGAAGCAAGAATGACAAGGCCCGGGCTCTCAAATGTCTAATAGCCATAATTCCACAATCATGGGGTATACAGCTATAGAGATTATTGACATCAAGGGTCATCAGGAGAAAATCCTCCTCCAGGCTAACTCCATGAATTATTATTAAAAAATCCTGTGTCTCTGATATATGAAGGCATTGTCTCCACAAAAGGACGCAGAAAAAAAACTCACATACTCAGAAGTATTTTCAACTTAACTGCCTATAGACGAAACAATAGGTCTCCCTGTGGCATTTGTTTTGTCTTTATGCAGTTTAGGCAAGAAGTAAATAGCTGGTAATTTAGGGAATTCCAATCTCAAAAATTGACATTCCTCCCATTCAATTGGTTCCTTGTCTCTCCATTCAAGTTTCTCAAAGTATCTTAACTTGGCCTGTATCACTTCATCCCTAATTGAGATTTTATAGCTTTTATTGTCTTAGGCCTTCTTGCAAATACATTTCTCTTGACATCACAACCACATTACCTCTCTTATCAGATTTCTTAATCACAGTGGTTTTATTCTTTTGCAGGGATTTGATAGCTTCTCTATGTTGAGGTTGGAGAGTATTATATTGAGCCCTCTTCATATACCTAAATTTTCTCATTTTCTTAAAAATGCCTTTCTCAAAAACATTAGTGGCGTCATTATTTTTAGGAGGCAAAAAAATTGATTTAGGTTTAAACCCACTCGGCCAGCCCACCTCAATATCTATTCCCATAGCTATTAAATTTAGAACAGGGTCGGAAATTACATCTACCTCCTCATCCAACTCACAGATCGTATGTAACATTTCAATATCCCCTATCTGTAGGTTTGACTGTATGATCTGATTTTGCCTCTGTACTTTTTCTGAATTGCTGGTAAACCACTTCTTCAATTTAAATTTTCTACTGAAATAAAACAAATCAATACAACTCTGAGTATAATCAAACTGTGCCATTGGACAAATGGATAACCCTAAGGAGAGTACCTCAACTTCTGAATCAGTTAGCCGATTCCGGAGAGATTCACCATAGTCTGTTTATCCATCATTTTGTTGTCAACTGGCCCCTTGTTAGAACTGTCACTGGGCCTTCCTTTAAGTCTCTTCTCCCACTGCTTGTGTTTGCACCTCTTCCTCTACGATTTTCTGTTCCTCTTCTTCTTTGCCCTGTTAGTCTCCCCTGGGCTATGAGGTCAAATTCCTTCAAAATGGTGTCTCTACCCATATCCGATTGTATAGATGCATCACTTTCATTGTCATCACTTTGTCTCAAATCCTTCCTAGAATCTTGATCTGCCACTTCCTTTGTTGTAACCACTGGATCAGTATCTTGTTTCGGAATTCTCCCTATATCCGTTCCTCTTGTTGGTTTCTCCTTGATATGGTTGTATTTCTTGCCAAATGTAAGGACCTGTCCCTTCTCATAGTCAATTTGATCCCTTAGGAACTTAAGTTGTTTTTTCAATTTCAGTACTTCTTCTTCCTTGTTCAGCTTACTATCAATTCTCTCCATTTCTTTATCAAATTCTTCCAATGTGCATTTCTCCTTCAAATCATTGGTAACTTTGTTGATCTCTATCCTTAATCTGTCCTACTCATGCCATGCATATTTGATCAATATTTTCAACATGTTGATACAACATTGATGATTATTCGCCTCCAATTCAGCTATCATTTCTGGATCGGGATTCTCAGAAGTAGGTATTACAAAAATTCTCAAACCTCTTGGGATTCTCCCAAAATCGCCAATTTATGTATTTTTGTAATGTAACCGCTGACCACCATTTGGACTGTTCTCTTTTCGAGTGTTTCAATAACATATCCCATAATTCTCTTTTGGCTTTACTGTTCTTATTAGTATAGTTTTTTAATTTACTCATATTCTCTCATGAGAGGTGAGGTTCTTAAACAGCTCATCAGCTGCTTCACGCCGCTTCGAATCTCTCGCTGTTCTTGCTTTTATTGGACTTTCCATCAACTCACAATTACTTTGAGTAAGGATCCATATTACGAGCCCCACCACCAATTCGCTCCTTTATAATTATACCTGTGCTCTCCGCTTCCCCAATATTGTCTTGTATCACCCCACTTGCAAGGAAGGCACTTACGCGCTTGCGGATGCTCCTGGGCTTTGAATCTGTTCTCCGACCGGTCCACTCCCCTTGCGTTCGGCTCACAGTGGCGTGTCCAAAAATCCTCTCCGCCTCATTTCTGATATATCGGTATAGATGTTCATGCTGATTCAGATCGAATGTGGAGTTTTTAAAGACATTTTAATACATTTTTTACTGATATTTATTATTCACAGGTGGGGTGCACATTTTTTAATTAGGATAAAAGTCTGGACTCCGAAATATTGGTTAAACTACTTTCATGCAATGGGACTAGAAGAGCAAAAGAGCTATTGTATCCTTTAAGAATGCCCTCTTGGGCGTTTAAAAGTATAGAGCAGGAGTTAGACATGAGTTGTCAGCAGGTAAGAATGATAATGGTTAATTTAGGGAACAAAAGATCAAAATCCCACTGGGGTAAAGAGAAATGATTTAAGAACACTTATAAATGCTGGAAATGAATATGTAAATTTGAAGAATCCTTAAGGGGAGTATCAATGTACAGCTGTGAAGGTTGAAATTGTATTGTAGTAATAGAATACAATACACTCTAAGATGGCCGGTCCACTTCCATCAAAATAAAGAAGTTTGTTAATCATAGTCCTTTGTCTATGGTGGTGACAATAAGTGAGCATTGTGTTTTAAATATGGTGGAGGAATGTTCTGTTCTGTTTACCCTTGATCAAGGAAACTGAGCTTTCTAAAACATGTTGGGTGTTGCCTCAGGAATAAATCACTTCTATTGCCTCATAACAATACTGGGGCCTTGGCTGTTTTTCTTTTTCTGTGGATTTGGGATACTTGTATTTTCTGGAAGGAAAGCTGTTGGATATGGTATACTGGGGTTTGCGACCCTGCCAAGACCTGCTGTGACTTAAAGCGAAATAAAGACTTGAGATATATATACACATACACACATATTTTAAACTGACCATGCATATTTTTCTCAGCAGTTATTTTACTGCACCTATTAGTGATATTATCAATGATGTAATAGAAGATTTCATGAGTGATGTAATATCTGGGGTAATTATTGGTGCTTGGCGAGGGCACGTGTTATATGTAATTACCTTAGGGCACAAGTTATAGTTACTGAAAATAACTCGGCTTAGTGGTCTAGAATCTGCTGGCAAATTGTTGTCATTGAATATTGCAGGGTTGGCAGCAAAACTTGGTATTCCTGAATGGGCAAGGTTTATCGATCTGTATGCTGTGTGTTTTTCAGGAGACCTGGGCAGTCCAACCTCTGCACTGTTTTGCAGATTTTAGCAAAGAGGCTGTTTCCCGTGGGAGGGGGTCGCACATCAGGAAGGCTAACTATTTGGGACCATACAAGCCTTCCCTGTAAGGCAAGGGAACTACTGAAAACCTCCCAGGATAGTCGGTGTGTTTGGTTGAGAATTGCATCCTATGTGATATATCTTTACATTGTGTATCTAAGGCCTGGTGGAGCTAATAAAGAATCCTCTGCTATGGAAGTTTGCCCCATGGAGCGTTTTGAAGGTTGTGGGTGTGGACTTTAATTGTCAGTATGAACCTTTAGATAATGGCGCTGTCCCATTGACCTTAGATCTGGACAATGTCTGGTCGATACCTTTGCTGACACTGCCACCAATTAAGAGATGATCTAGCTAAGCTCTGCAGATGAAAACCTTTACAATGAAGTATGGGCTATTAGCATGCAATATGTGAACGAGGTCTGATAAAGAAGGAATATAATTTCAAACGAACCCCAGGCACTAGTTTGATGACATTTTAGTGGATATTAGGATATGGCCATTATTAGTTGACATGGTTGTTATTGTACACCAGGATAGTGATCATAATGATCTGAGTCTTGAAGTGACCTACAGGTTTTGGGAAGGGAGGGTTGTGTAAATGGCCTGTTAGCTTCTGGTCTGCCTTCAATCAGTAATAAGCGCAGAGTGAAATGACCCACCTTGCTAGGCTCACCGGAAATGCTATGGGGTATTTATGCTCCGGTCACTGTTAGTTTAGATGCCCCTCTAAAAGAAGAGGGGGCCCTTAACCAGCAGATTTGTGGAGAATGGATTTGTTCAATTCACAATAATCTATTCATTGGGTTAAACGCCTTTTTCTATGTGGATGTACGCAGATCCATAGGTGGGAGGGCTCCCCAATCATGGTATAATAAAGCCGGTAGGTGTGCAAGGCCAACTTTAATCTCTGCAATCAAAGTACAGGACAGCGGTGAAATCAAAGCTCATAGGGCATTGTATAAAAAGTCAGTTTCAGTAGCCAAAAAAGAAAGGGAAGTGATCCGGTGGAAGAAGATGCTTGCTGCCACTAGGAATGGAGCTTTACGTGGGTTTTGTAATTTGGTTTCAACAGGGTATAGAGAAGATGTCAGTCAACTGGGGACTAATGTTTTGGCAACAGATAGGTTGGCCCATTTTTCCTCATTAAATACGGTTAGGGAGAAGGTACTTTCTCTTCTCCTGAGCCCATCCCCTGGTATGTTAACTCAATGGTAGCGGGGTCTGGCATTTGTAACAGCATGGATCGCTCTCCTATTACTGATTATGAAGTAAGAGCTGCCATTACTAAAATAGGACCTAATAAAGCACCTGGCCTGGATAAAGGTCCTGGGGACCTCTATTTAAGCGAGCCGGATGTCTGGGCCCCATATGTTTTGATTATATTTAATAATAATCTAGCTGGTGCACCAATCCCTCCCTCCTGGGCAGAGGCTGAGATTATCCCCAACTATAAAAAGGGCTCTCCAAATGGTCTGCAGAACTATAGGCCAATTAGTTTAATTGATTGTTCCCAAAAACTATTTAGTTCTATTCTACTTGATTGACTGCAGATGTGGATCGAGGAAAATTGCATCTTGACCGATCTCCAGGCGGGATTTAGGGATGGTGCCAGTACCATCGATCGGGTTTTTAGACTCCAGTTAATTTACTGGAAATCAGGGGTTTTGGGATGTGGTTGTTTATATTTTGCTTTCATTGATCTACAATCTGTGTTTGATTTGGTCCCCTGGTTCTGGGTTGTGTTGCTAGATCAAACCCTAAGCTTGTCGGGGTCCCCTTGGACCCGGTCTGTGTCTTTGATTGTTTGGGTCTGACCCTGACCGAGAATCTTGACTGAAATGCCCATATTGAAAAATATAGGCAGAAACTGGTCTAGTGCACGGGGCGATTGTGGGAGCGCATTTCGATTCTTCTTTTCACATAGTAGCTCCTCTGTAAATTTATAGATCACAGGCTTTGAGGAGCGCCCTTTATGGGGCTGAATTCTGCAGGCACCCCAGACTATCGGTTGCCAAGAATGGTTTTCTACGTCAGCTACTGGGCCTTCCTACTGGTACCCCTCTGCTCCCGCTTAGACTAGAACTAGGCCTGTTAAAGAGGAGGAGGGGGTTAGGCCCCCCCCCCTTTTATTGGCGAAGACTGTGGTCCAATGAAGATCTGTATTCCCGTTGTGAAGGCCTAAAAGAGGTGCTAGGCCTTCCTGGGTCAAACTACTTGCCCTGGCTTAGCTATGTTGAACATTTTCCCTTAAAGGTAGGATGTGTGGGCTTGTGGTTGAATCCGGAGTCTCCTCTTTGTATTGGGAGAAGTTTCTGTTTAAGAAGAGATATTGGGAGTATACTAGGGGCAGATCCTTGTACACTCTTCATGTGTTCACTTGACCCTTTCCTTTTTACAGTTTAAGAATGTTTTGTGTGGAACCATTCCTGGATGAGATTCAGCCGCCCCTCGCAAGGAAATAGTACCTGCAGTTTAGGCATAGCATGTTATCTATTGCAGCCTTTACTTGTCATTGAATGCCCAAGAAGGAATCTTTATTTTTCTTCTGTCGCTTTCGAAGCAGCTAAGGAGACAGAAGAGCATATTTTGTTTTTCTGCCCGGCATATGCAAAGAGCAGGAAGAAGTGGATTGTTCCTTTATGCCATTTATTGGGGTTAAGAGAACACAATATTGTTTTAAGAACCTTAAAAGATTATGTTAAGTATTTCCTGGTTTTTGGTGTCTCCCGTTTCTTGTTGGTGATTTGGAAAATTAGACAACGTGCACATCCTTAATTGCTGTTTTCTTAGTTATGCATGGATGCAGGAATGTGTTCCCAGTGCGATTTTTGATAGGGGGTGCTAATTTGTGGCTTTTTACCAGTTTTTAGTATGTTATGTGTCTTCCTATGTAGCGTGTTTGAATATATGATATATTTTTGGGATTAGATATAAGTTCTACCTAGAGGGGCTTCCCCTTTGATGTTAGGGTTGAAGTACAGGGTGAAACTGATTTGGGTATTGTTTTTGTTTTACCCAATTAATGTATTTTAACAGTTGTAATCAAATGACACTTTATCGGGATCATTTTTTGTACGCTGCTGTTTGTATTATTAGAGAGAATGTAGCATGGCTGTTTCAAATTTTTAGGTTCTGTTTATTGAATTGCCCTCTTGTCTTCGGACAGATATGTAAATATTATGAGATTCACCTCTCAAGTCGTATGTATTTCCATGTGCTGTTTTATTTATGCTCTGCCTATATGATCTCTGTTGCTCGAAATAAGGTTTTTATGATTATGAAGTTACTTTAACTATAACAGCTGAATTTCTATGGTTTTGTACATGTAAATACGAACCTAACTATAACGTCCCTGTAACCTTTTTTTTTTTTAGGGAATGTCTAAGATTTTGTTCTTATTCTATTTCCGAACTATAGTGTCTCTGAAAGCTTTGGTTTGTCAGTGAATGAATATGACACACGCTGTGACGTCCAAAAAGTGTTTTTTGAAGAACAAACTGGATTAACTGGCTGCCTGAGTGAGCGCTTTATTCCTGTGACTGTTGATATATTTATTTAAACTAGCCTTATCCTATGAAGAGCTCAGACCCCCAAAACTGCTTGACAGTATTCCTGTACTGCACAGCAACATGCTTTCTCTTTTTAGCGTCCTCTATGCCAACTGCACCCACTTAGTACTATGCGGTATGTAGAGCATCCGTTGCTCATCAGCACGTCCCAGTCGGTGCACAATTAGTTTTTCTTCGTGCCTCAGCACATGGCATGCACTGGGTGAGTGACCACATGCCCTCATTCCACAGTGACCCCTTTGATCAGTTCTTTTGTTGTCATCCTGAGCTCTGCGTGTTACTGTGCTCATGTTTACACAAGCAAAAAGTTGACTGAAATGAAGTATCCCTATGAATAGCCCTGTGTGGTTGGCTCCAGTGTTTAGGTAAATTATAGCTGCTCTTTCTTAAACGCTGATTTGTAAACTGTTCTGTTACTTTCATAGGACGACAGCAGTAATGCTGGTGGAATCAGCTCTGCATCTGCCAGTGTAAACCGATACATCCTTCAGCTGGCCCAGGAGTACTGCGGGGACTGCAAGACCTCTTTCGACGAGCTGTCCAAGATAATTCAGGTAAATACACCGGCATATCGGACTTAGAGCTGTGTAGGATCACTCTCACAATCTAAGTACAGATCAGACACATAGCTGCCTTTGGTCACTGACTAAATCCAAAGCTGAGATGATTCAGAGCCTAGTTCGGCCACTAATGAAGTCCGTAAATAAGCAGGACATTTGTAGTTTCTCACAACACAGTTCCAAGCATGCATCAGTCAGTGTCTCATTATGTCGGTGTCTAAAAATCAAGCAGAAGGCTGGAATTTAACTCCGCCCCAGAGTGATTGCCATTGTCCACCGCAGGATATAAGGTTCTTTGACTTAAGAATTCTCCCTGCCCCTCAAGACTGAATCGGGTACTTTTTCTAGTAATTGCTTCTGCACTCTAGTAGGTGGCACAATTCTGATCTGTGGCAGCCTCACACCACCTCTGGAAGTGTTGACAGTGAGTCATATATAGGTGCCATCCCTTTGAGATCAAATTAACTTTTGTTTGTATTTCACCCACTCCATAATTGCTTTTTCCGGAACTTTTGCTAGAGAAAAGTCTTCTCCCGAAGACCACATGCTTGAGAGACTGCAGTGATTGCAAGAAGCAGAAGTCTGTTACAGAATCATAAGACATCTGCTTGTCGTGTGATCTCTAGTGCCTAAGCACACATCAAAGTCCTGCATAAATGCTCTGTGATGGCTTTAAATGCCATTAGACAGAGGGAGGTGGAACTGGGCAAGAAAGACAAAGTTGAGGGACAAATCTTGCCATAAATGCAAACGTCCAAGTGGGAAGCCCCCACCCCACGCACTCTTCAGGGAGAAGCCACACAGTTGGCACTCGAAGGACACAACTCCGTCCAAGACTCATCTGACCTTTAGCCTATATCGAAGCTTGCCGTGTTTTTCCCAGGCTGTAATTGCCTGTACAGCACACAGAGGCCTTCAGGGAGGCCATGCTGTAGTTTCTCTGGATGATGCCAGCTTCCTTTGAAGGGGGTCAATGTTCTCCCCACGTTATACTGATGCTGGCCTATATTTGGATTATTAGTTAGACTTCTAGCTGCAGATTTCTTACTTTTGAATTCTCCCCAGGCTTCAGACTGGATATGATAGATTTTCATGAGCAGTATGCCTGTGCGCCGTTAGGTGACTTCAATTGGCTCCGTTGTTGGCATCATCTGCATTAGTTATGATGTTGCTTTTCCTATATATGCGCCATTCCGGCGTGCTGACATCAATTCCTTTCTTTCCTCACCAGCAAGCACTGATCCAAAGAGAGCTAGCCCTCAATTTTTGACTGGCTTTTTTTATTTATTTATTTTTACTTTTTGTCGAGTGTTTTGCAAGTGTTTTACTCCTGGTGCATCGAGGATGTTCTCCAGAGGGACCGGTGTCAGGCCCTGTGGATCTAGTCATCTGGCGATGTCTGTGACGGACTTACGCCTCATGTGTCTTTGGTTCCTGGAGCACGATCACGACCCAAAGTCATTCTTTGAGTGCCAGGCCATGCATTCAAAGGCTTTGTGGGAGTGGCTCCTGAAGCTGATGGAGGCCCAACGCTCGACTCTGTATAAGTCGAGAGCGCGGTTGGGAGAAAGTCCCCAGGATTGGTCACAGTCCTCCATCATCATCGTCATCCAAGTCCTCAGGGCGATTGGGTAAGTTCAGGCATAAGAAGAAGTCGAAGTGTTCTTAGACTACCCCTTGTTGGCCAACTAGATGAGGGAGCGTCAACACTCTTGGCCTTGTTCTGTAGAACCTGGGCCAACTCTGCACCTCCCTGAGTTTCTGGGAGCCAGAGCGACCCCTGCCCAACTCAGAGTGTCTTACACGGCCATGCGCCCCATTCCTGGGCACCCCGACACCACTGGAGCACCTTCTGTCCCCTTGGAGTCAGAAGTGGGCCCTTTGGGATCTGTACTGGCTGCTTCTGTCCTAAGAGCACCCACGGATCCAGCCCTGTAACCGGACCGGCGTCGGTCACAACTCCCCGTCCTCGGAGGGCAGACCAGGGTTTTTTTTAGAGCACTTGGGGGGGGGGGGGGGGGGCACAAGTAGGCACACAAAACACACCCTCAGCGGCACAGGGCAGCCGGGTGCAGTGTGCAAAGCAGGCATCTGGTTTTGTATAAGAATCAGTGGAGGGACCCAGGGGTCACTCTAGCAGTGCAGGCAGGGCACAGGGGGTGGCTTCTCAGGCCAGCCACCGACTGGCTAGGCAGAGGGTTGCCTGAGGGTCACTCCTGCACTGAGGTTCGGTTCTACCTGGTCCTGGGGGCTGCGGGTGCAGTGCTTCGTCCAGGCGTCGGGTTACTTGTTACAGGCAGTCGCGGTCATGGGAGCCTCTGGATTCTCTCTGCATGAGTCGCTGTAGGGGTTCAGGGGGGTCGTCTCGGGTTACTCACGAGGTCGCAGTCGCCTGGGAGTCCACCCTGTAGTGTTGGTTCTCTGGAGCTCGAGCCGGGGGCGTCGGTTGCAGAGTGTGAAGTCTCACGCTTCCGGCGGGAAGAGTGAAGTCTTTAAAAGTTGCAAGAAAGTTGCAAAGTTTTTGCTGGATTTGAACAGAGCCGCTATTCACAGGACTTTCTTGGTCCTTTGGTTCAGGGCAGTCCTCTGAGGCTTCAGAGGTTGCTGGTCCCTGTCGGATGCGTCGCTGTTGCAGTTTTCTTCGAGTGAGGAGACAGGCCGGTAGGGCTGGGGCCAAAGCAGTTGTCGTCTCTACAGGGCTTTCAGGTCAGCAGCCTTCTTCTTAGTTCAGGTTGCAGGAATCTGATTTCCTGGGTTCTGGGGTGCCCCTAAATACTAAATTTAGTGGTGTGTTTAGGTCTGGGGGGCAGTAGCCAATGGCTACTGTCCTGGAGGGTGGCTACACCCTATTTGTGCCTCCTCCCTGAGGGGAGGGGCACATCCCTAATCCTATTGGGGGAATCCTCCAAAACCAAGATGGAGGATTTCTAAAGGCAGGGGTCACCTCAGCTCAGGGCACCTTAGGGGCTGTCCTGACTGGTGGGTGACTCCTCCTTGTTTTTCTCATTATCTCCTCTGGACTTGCTGTCAAAAGTGGGGGCTTTGTCCAGAGGGGCAGGCATCTCCACTAGCTGGGATGCCCTGGGGTGCTGCAACAAAAGGGATGAGGCTTTGAGGCTCACCGCCAGGTGTTACAGTTCCTGTAGGGGGAGGTGAGAAGCACCTCCACCCAGTGCAGGCTTTTTCTGTCCTCAGAGCACTAAGGCTCCCACCCCAGGGGGGCAGAAACTCGTCTCAGTGGCAAGCTGGCACTGACCAGTCAGTTCTGCACTGAAGGATTGGGTAAATTACAGGGGGCATCTTCTAAGATGCCCTCTATGTGCATTTTGTAATAAATCCAACACTGGCATCAGTGTGGGTTTATTATTCTGAGAAGTTTGATACATGCAGCTATGCCCTCACCTGTGGTATAGTGCACCCTCCCTTAGGGCTGTAAGGCCTGCTAGAGGGGTGACTTACCTATGCCACAGGCAGTATTTTGTGTGCATGGCATCCTGAGGGGGATGCCATGTCGACTTTGCCGTTCTCCCCACCAACACACACAATCTGCAATGGCAGTGTGCCTCTGTTATGTGAGGGGTCCCTTAGGGTGGCACAACACATGCTGCAGCCCTTAGGGACCTTCCCTGGTCACAGGGCCCTTGGTACCACTGGTATCTTTTACAAAGGACTTATCTGTGTGCCAGGGGTGTGCCAATTGTGGAAACAATGGTACATTTTTAGTAAAAGAACACTGGTGCTGGGGCCTGGTTAGCAGGGTCCCAGCACACTTCAGTCAAGTCAGCATCAATATCAGGCAAAAAGTGGGGGGTAACTGCAACAGGGAGCCATTTTCCTACACCCCCTTACTGGGCTATTTAGGGTCTCCTCCTTGGGTGGGTCCTCAAATTCGATGTGCAAGATTCCAGCAGGACTCCACTGTATTGTTTACTTCATCTTTTGGCCACTGGGACTGCAACTGAACCCTCCAGGAACTGACAATCTGCAACTACAGCGATGACTCTGCCCTGCAACATTGTTTCCCCGGCTCTTTCCAGCAACTGCAATATTTCCCCAGCTGTGGATCTTCTGAGGGTGACAAATCTTCAGCCTGCACTTGAAGTAAGAAGGAATCTCCCTTGGAGTGAGTGTCACTCCCTTGCATCTACAGGCACCAACTGCAGCGACGACCGGCTGCGTGGATTTTCTCTCCTCTGGAGCTGCGTGGATCCTGCATCACAGGTGTGGTCTTGAGTGGTCCCCTTGGTCCTCTGTACCAGCTGTCCAACTTGGGAGACAGTAAGCCCTTGCCTCTCCTTGCAGGACAGTACCCCTGTGCACCGCGACTCTTGCAGCTACCACAGCTTTTGTTCCTCCTCCAAGGGAATTTCAGGCTCCATGTAGCCCTGGCCCCCAGCACTCCTTGCTGCAAAGCAGTCACCTTTATTTTTGTAACACTATGTGGTTCTGTCATGTGTGATAGTGCTGTTTGGCCATAGTAGTAATGCATAAGCTTTGCATGTCTCCTAGATAAGTCTTGGCTGCTCATCCATGGCTACCTCTAGAGAGCTCAGGCTTCCTAGACATTGCCTACTCTTCACTAATTGGGGATACCTGGACCTGGTATAAGGTGATAACACCATAGGTGCTCACCACACACCAGGCCAGCTTCCTGCACCTAGTTCTTCCAGCTCCCCTCTCACTACTCCATATCCTTGGGCGGGGGACTTCACTTCGCAATCCACTATCTTAGTGTATGGTTTGGTCCTCCCCTAGGGCTCTAACTATTGCTTGTTGTTTCTTGTGCCACTTACTAATTATTATTGTGTGTGTATGTCTCTTCTCAAAAAGGGGAAGTTCAAGATGCTCAGCCTGACTGAGCCTCGATCTGCCCTGGACCCAGGCGACTGGATGTTAGCACTGGACTTTCAGGACTCTTATTTCCATATTCCCGTCCTGCCTGCCCACAGATGTTACTTGCTGTTCACGGTAGGCAGCGAGCACTTTCAGTTCACCATGCTCCTCTTTGGCCTTACTAGCGCCCCTTGGGTGTTCACGAAGGCGATGGTGGTGGTTATAGGTCGTCTATGAAGATCTGGGGTTTCAGTCTTCCCCTATCTTGATGAATGGCTGCTGAAGGAGGACTCGCCCCAGGCTGTCTCCCACCTCCAGACTACAGCGGACCTCCTGCATTCGCTGGGGTTCACTATAAACTTGCCAAAGTCAGACCTGGCTCCCTCTCAGACGCTCCCTTTCATCTACACTGTTCAGGATACAGTGCTGTTTCGTTTCGGGCTTATCCTCCCAAGTGTCAAGTCCAGGATATTCATTCAGGCTATGATACTGATATTTCTGCTTCTATCCTGGATTTTGTTGAGAATGTCTGAGGCAGCTGGGCCTCATGGCACCCTGCATCCTGCTGGTAATAAATGCCAGATAGTTGATGCAGGCTCTGCTTTGGACCTAAAGTTCCAGTGGGTGCTGTATCATGGGAATCACACCGACAAGGCAAAGATCTCGGCGGGAACTGTGAAAGTTCTGCAGTGGAGGTTAAGAAATCGTGATTGGGGTCAGAGGCAGATCCCTCTCCCTTCCGCAACCAGATCTGACAGTGCTGACAGATGACTCACTCCGGGGATGGAGGTGGCCATCTGGGAGAGGTGGCGTTCAGAGGCATCTGGTCTCTGGCAGAACCCAGGCTTCGTGCGATCCGACTAGCATTGAAACCATTTCTTCCCTCTGTCAAGGGAAATAAAGTGCAGGTGTTCAGGAACAACACCACTGCCAAGTGGTACTGCATCAGGCATGGCCAGGTGGGGTTGTAAACTCTTTGTGAAGAGGCTGTGCGCCTCTGGACGTGGCTTAACATACCGCTGATGTTTCAACATCTGGTGGGATCTCTGAACAACAGAGCAGACAAACTCAACTAACAATACCTAGCAGATCACGAATGCCATCTCTGTCCAGGGATGGTGGAAGGTCTCTTTCAGCAGTGGGGAGACCCTTGATTAGATCTGTTTGCTTCCACAGAGAATGCACAATGTCAGCAGTTTTGCGCGTTGGAGTTTCTAAGGCAGCAATCATTCAGAAACGCTTTTCATCTGGAGTGGAACTCAGGCAGCCTCTATGCCTTTCTGCCCAGAGTGCTCAAGAAGATCAAGAAAGACCAGGCCTGAGTAAGGCACAGAGAATCTGGTATCCTGAGCTGCTGCACATGTCCATCATTCCTCCGATCAGACTGCCCCTTCAGGAGAAACTTCTGTTGCAGCAGCAGATGAGGTTTCTGCGCCCGAACGTGTCCATTCTCCGCCTTCTGGTGTGGATATTGAGTGGCAACAGTTGCCAGCTTTTAACTTTCCTCTCCAAATCTGTACATAATCTTGGCAACCAGGTGTGCCTCCATCAAAATGGTATACTCCTGTCGGAATAAATGTGTGGCATGCTGTGCAGAAAAACAGATTGATCCCTTTTCTCCCCCGTTCCTCAAGTTCTGCTTTTCAGCCCAGCATAGCTCTGCTCTGGTCACTCATAATGGCCGTCTCTCTATCGCTGTTTTTTTTGTTTTTTGTTGGGTACCCGACTAGCCACCCCTCTTCAAGTCTTAAAAGGTTTGGTTCATCTTTTTTTCTCCTTCACCATTTATCATGCCTCTGTGGGACCTTAATTTTGTTTTAACTTTTTTAAATGTGTGCTCCCTTCGAGCCCCTTCATTAATGGTCCCTCCAAGCGCCTTGTGATCAAAGAAGCCTTCCTCATGGCCATTACATCTGCCTGAAGATTGAGTGAGCTTCAGGCTTTATCAGCCAAGCCTCCATACCTCTCCATCCATCCTGAAAAACTGGTGCCTCCTTTCTCCTGAAAGTGGTCACTCTGTTTCACAAAGGTCAGTCAGTCGCATTGCTTTTTTTTTTTTTACGCTCCTCCACATCCCTGTAAAGAAGAGATGCAATACCACCGTCTGGACCCAAACAGAGCATTGATGTTCTACCTTGACTGCACAAAAGTTTTGAGTGGATGACCAACTCTTCATGGGGTATGTCAGAGCGAAGAAAGGATGGGCCATGCAGAAGTGGACCATCTCCAAGTGGATCTGCTATGCAATGGCCAAAAGGCAGCCCCCTTAAGGCTTGTAAGCTCCTTCCTCCAAAGCTAAAGTTGAGACGACAGCATTAGCACCCAGAGTTCCCGTCATGGTCATCTATCAGGCAGCAAAGTGGGCCTCTTTGCACATATTCACAAAACACTACTGCCTGGACAGTCAGGTCTATAGGGATGGGCTCTTTGCCCATTTGGTTCTGCACGACTTCCTTGTGACATTGGTCCACAAACCCACCTCCGGGCATAATATTGCTTGGGTATCTATTCTAAGGTAAGCAATCTGCTGCTAGACGTCTCTCCCAGATGAACAAGTTTCTTACCTTCAGTAATGCTTTAACTGGTTGAGAATGTCTAGTTTCAGATTCCTTACTGTCCCACCCATCCTTCCCACTCGTCAAACGGATTTCTTTGAACAGGGCTGTTCCCTTTCAGTGCCCTAGTTTTCCACACCATTGGTCAATGTTCTTCATGGCTCTGCGCTTCTGGCATCAAAAGTAATAAAAAGAATCTGACGTCCGCTCACCTGGGTGGTGCCTATATGGGTGCCATGGATGTCACTTATGGCCTGAACAGCACCACCTACCGGTGTGCAGGTTTACTGCTCACAAACATTCTTACGGATGTAGTCTAACACCTTGGGAAAATTCTGATGTAAGGAATCTGCTCCCACATATATCTCTACCAGATAATGCATTACCGAAGGTAAGTAACTTGTTGATCAAGCCACCAGGGACATTCATTTTACCCGCTCAGTGGTTGAAGACCACTTCTCAGACTCTGAACCTTTTTGGGAGGGTCTATTTTGGTATCCCTTCAGGAGGTCAGGAATCTGAAATAAAAAGTAACCGAATTAGAGGACTTGGCTGTGGGCATTCTTGTGAGACTCCGACAGGTTGGTCAGGCATGAGGGCAACAGGTGAGGATAGTTATTCAGATACTTGCAGTCCATGGTACCTTGCCTGTGTCAGTAAGACCATGTGAGCTTTATAGTGACATACGTCAGTCATGACTTCAGGGTCATTGATAAATGTGAGAATGTGTAAACATAAAACTAGGATAAAAGGAATTTGTTCCCCAAGCTACTGTGTGAATACCTGCTCACATATTTACCCACTGTTTGATTGAGACTTGAGGTGAAAGTGCCCACTTCCATGGGACCTTGGTGGTCGTTCAGTGGGAATTTTGGTTAACCAGATCCTGATCCTTGTGTGGCAGAGCCGTTTGAAAGCCCTGAGAGAAACTCAGCACAAACAGCTCTAAAGATCTTATGCTAGATCTGCCAACTGCTTCTATTTTGTCTGCGCAACTTGTTCATGTATTGGCATAGACAGCATGTTCGTCTGGAGAGCAGTGGTGCAGTAAAAAGTGTGCCTTGGTCATTCTAGGCTTTTGATGCAAAGGAAGGAATAAAAGACAGAGGTGTGGGTATTAAGTAAGAATGCCTGATACAGCAGGATTCAGGTATCGAGTGACATCTTACACCAAAAGCAACAAATTTGTTGTCAAAACTTGCATTCAAGATGCCAGAAAGAAGATCCTTATGAAATACTCTGTTAATGAATTGCAGGAAAGGCTGTTGTTTACAAGTTTAAATGCCCAAGATTAAGATAATCCTTGTTCCCCAAACCTAGCAGGTTAGACCAGAAAGCTTGTCATGCTCTGGCCAGAGCTGGAACATGTGCTGCTGCTCCAGTTTGTTGTATTTTCAAAGATGCAGATCTTCTATTACCTAATGCAGTATTGAGAGCACATAAGACATTTATAATCTGTGGAAAACTGAAGAACTAATGTTATCTGTAAGTAATACTTCCATACTGACTGCAGCTTACACTTCAGCTGTTTTTTTTTTTTTTGTTTGTTTGTTTTTTTAAGTGTAACTATTCATCTTAACTAATATGTAGAACCCCTGGGCTGGAGCCATAGGCTAAATTAGTCTGTTTGTTTCATTACAGAAAGTGTTTGCATCCAGGAAGGAGTTACTGGAATATGATCTTCAGCAGAGGGAAGCAGCAACAAAGTCTTCTCGCACCACTGTGCAGCCCACGTTCACAGCCAGTCAGTACAGAGCACTTTCTGTGTTGGGTTGCGGTCATACTTCGTCCACTAAGTGCTATGGATGTGCTTCTGCTGTTACTGAGCACTGTATCACATTACTGAGAGCTTTGGCCACCAACTCTACTATCCGCCACATCCTAGTTTCTCAAGGCCTCATCCGTGAGCTTTTTGACTACAATCTACGTCGTGGATCAGCCGGAATGCGAGAGGAAGTCAGGCAGCTTATGTGTCTCCTTACTAGGTAAGTTAATGTAAGAACATTTGTATGAGACCAACCAGGATCATTGGAAAAGTATTTGTGTGAAATCAAGTTGTCTAAAGTTAGAAATTGCAGACCAGCTCTAGATAAATTGTACATGAATGAGGCCAGGATGTGTCTGTTCCCTACAGTCTCAGCATGGTTTAAAAATTGTAGTTTTATAGAAGACATTGTTTCCTATCACATCGATTTTTCTTATTTTTGGAGTTGTTAGAAGAATGACGAATTGTGGAGTTTAGCTCCATGTCCCTGTCAGAAGGCACAGGAAGAAAGGAACTGACATCAGTGTTGAAGAGCACGTGGCACCATCTAACAGCACATAGCACTGATGAAAATGTTCGGGATTGAATCTGATGCCCGGGTAATACTGTAATGGTGAAGGATTGGTAGTTAGAGTATCCAGCAGAAAGGATGTTACCAAAGATAAATTACATGTCATTTTCTGCACATACTGGTGTACTATTCCAGGTGGTGCTATAAGATTTTAGCAGAAAATTGCACAGCCACTGGATTTGCTAGCAACACATTCCATATGGTGTCACATGATGACACATCTAATTTCCACATACTCATGGATATGAGGTGCAAATGATACAACAAAACTTGCTAAACAACAAAACTATTTAATCAAATGAGTGGAGGTGGGGGGTGCTTTAGGGAATCCGCAGTAGCCGATAACCTATTCTTCCAATAAATGAAACGCTCCAGCAGATTACTTATTTCACCCATTTTCAGAGCATTCGTTTTCAGGGAGGATTAAGGATACATCAGTATACATTAAACCAAGAAAGACTAGAGTACTTCCTTACTAAAGTGAGCTGGTTTTCTTCTATTAAGCTCAATATATTGTGTGCTGAGGAAATTCAGGTAAGACCAAGTATCTGTTTCATAGATCTGAACTTTGACACTTCACAGGAAAGTTGATGCCACTATACCTCTAACAGGTTGAATACGGAAGCCTTCAGATGATAGTTTATTGGTCAGTTCATAACCATGTACAACCATCAAAGAGATCGGTCTGGCAGTTGTTGGCTTCTTTAATCTCATGGGAAAATTACTTGCTTTTGAATAGTTTGATTCCTAACAGTGTAGTGACTCATGGCTCTTTGGGATGTGGAAAGAACAGCTGAGTTAGGGTTGGGCTAATGAAACTGATGCTATGTTCAAGAGAAAGAAAGACTTAACTCATATTTTGAGCACATGCTGATGAAGGTAGGTGAGGCAAAAATGGTATGTAACTCATTGACTCTCCTGGTCGTTGCTTGCAAAATGCTAGAAATGTACGTAAACAGGAGAGCAGGGTTTACATTTTATATGAGTGGCCCATCTGAAATTAATCTATTTGGAAAGCCCCAAGAAGTAAAATGAGAGGATCAGAGGAAACTTATTTTGCCATCCCTTTGAAACTCTAGGAACGGCATGCAACTTAAATTTGGAGCATTTATTATGTGATCAAAACATTCAGAAATTTGTGGTAAACAGCCAATTAGTAACTAAACGTTTAGGCGCTACTACCAGCCTTTAACACTATGTGCCTCCGCTGAGACAAGCTCATAAACTTAGTAGAGAAGCATTGGTTATTAAAGTCATGTGTAGCGAAAGGTCTGAAAGAATCCTGTTCTGTTTTAAGCTGTTCTAAGGACACTTCCAGATTAGTAGTTTGGCCTTAGGACACTTTTTCTTCATCCTTCAACTCCTTATAATACAGATTTTTATTGCATGCATTGTGCTCATTGTAGTGGCCGCATCCTTCACCAAGTCTCAGGCACTAGAACAGAGCATTATGGACATCAAACTCAGAAGGTACATACCTGAGTTTGCTGACTGCATTGAATGTTTGAGGAACTGAGTTTTCACTTGCTGAATATAGTCTATCTTCTCCTTTGGAGGAAGTGCACAAACCATTTTTGTCGCAGATTCAGTTGATGAACTTGAAGATTTTGCATCAGAGAGATAGGAGACTTGCTCTTGGTGGGTGAGATACCCAGATTTCGCAAATTCATTCTTTGGTTTAGAGGCACTTTTTCATTATAATAACGCACCTTTGAATAAAACGTTTTGCAAAATATAGGATTGTATCACTCAACTATTGCAAAGTATCTAATTCAGCTATGCCAGTGTAGTTCATGTAGGTATTCTCTTAGTGCATGGCCCTTCCAACACTGTGAAACTGTGCCACAGTGTTCTGAAAATAGAGTAGGTGTTAGGAATCCAATATCATTTCAAGGAATACAAAGTTGTCTAGTACAATATTTGCTAGTCTTGGTCTCATCAACAAAATTGAATTCAAACTCCTTTCTGACAGTGCCACCAGATTGAGAGTCAAAAAAACTAGATGCCATAGGATAGAAAGCTTTCACTTCAGGAAACTTCACACTTAGTGGCAGATTGTTTGCCAGGACTTAGGCAAGCTCCCTTCTCACACAGAATGGGATTGGATGCATTGATTAAAACTTGCCAAAATGTTTTGATGCCATGTGAACTATATCTGATAGAGACTTCTAGCTGCAGATTCCTTACCTTATAATTGCCTGGCGTTGGCTTGGAATCTGGAATTTTTTGTAGAGCACTACCCTTCCCATGCCGTTCAGTGGTGTAATTCGGGTCCACAAGCCGTCGTCTGAACAGTCTGCGACGTCACGGTCGCATATAAAGGCATCACCCTGGTGCACGTAAGTGAGTTCTTATCCTTCCGTGCCAGTTAAGTGCAGGTCCGGATTTGAGGTAAACTCTGCCTTTCTGTTGAAGCTTTTTCAAGTCTGTGCGGGGATGACATTGAGGAAGATGGGGTTCAAGCCATATGGTGCATACCATCGTGATGGACCACATCAGATATGTCTCTGGATCGAAGTTGTGTTCCTGCTGCCGGGCCATAGCCCGAAAGCTTTGAGAGCCGTCTCTGATGCTCAAGGCGGCCTGGCAGTTGACTTTGGTTGGCGTGACTCGTAGGAGGTCAAGTCTCGATCGAGGAGGTGGTTGCGGGACCTCTCCAGAAGCCCCAAGTCCTCTTCTTCACACTTGAGGTCCTCCGGACACTCGGGGAAGAGGCACAAAAAATAGTAGTAGTCCAAGCAGACTAGGCGTCTCGGGGACATTGACCGGGATCCAAGGCCAGGCCCTGGACTGGATCGCCTCTTTCCTCGCAAACCGTTCCCAAAGAGTTTACCTCCCTCCGTTTCGCTCAGAACCCACCGAGATCATCTGCGGCGTACCTCAAGGCTCATCACTCAGCCCGACACTCTTCAATGTCTACATGAGCCCCCTCGCCAACATCGTACGCAAGCACGACATCATCATCACCTCCTACCCGATGACACCTAACTTATACTCTCCCTCACCAAGGACCCCGCCAGCGCCAAGAACAACCTACAAGAAGGTATGAAGGACGTCGCAGATTGGATGAGGCTCAGCCGCCTAAAGCTGAACTCTGAATAAACGGAAGTCCTCATCCTCGGCAACACCCCGTCCGCCTGGGACGACTCCTGGTGGCCCACGGCCCTCGGCACCGCACCGACCCCCACAGACCACGCCCGCAACCTCGGTTTCATCTTGGACCCTCTTCTCACCATGACCAAGCAAGTCAACGCCGTGTCCTCCGCCTGCTTCCTCACCCTCCGCATGCTCCGCAAGATCTTCCGCTGGATCCCCGCCGACACCAGAAAAACCGTGACCCACGCCCTCGTCACGAGCCGCCTGGACTACGGCAACACCCTCTACGCCGGGACCACAGCCAAACTCCAAAATCACCTGCAACGCATTCAAAACGCCTCGGCCCGCCTCATCCTCGACGTACCCCGCAACAGCCACATCTCCGCACACCTGAGACACCTGCATTGGCTCCCAGTCAGCAAAAGGATCACCTTCCACCTTCTCACCCACGCACACAAAGCCCTCCACAACAAGGGACCGGAATACCTCAACAGACGCCTCAGCTTCTACGTCCCCACCCGCCTCCTCCACTCCTCTGGCCTCGCACTCGCTGCCGTCCCTCGCATCCGCCGCTCCACGGCGGGTGGGAGATCTTTCTCCTTCCTGGCGGCCAAGACCTGGAACTCCCTCCCCACCAGCCTCAGGACCACTCCGCTTTCTGGAGACTCCTAAAGACCTGGATGTTCGAGCAGCGGTAACCCCCCCCTCCTGCCCCCCCCCCCCTTTTCCCTAGCGCCTTGAGACCCGCACGGGTGAGTAGCGCGCTTTATAAATGTTAATGATTTGATTTGATTTGATTCCAGGCCCAGTTCCGTGGGATCGATGGCAAGGCCAACTTCGAGCCCCCCAACCCCCTTTCTGGGAGCTAGCGCGACCCCCGCTCAACTGAAAGAGTTTTATGACACCTTACACCTCGTATTAGAGCAGACAGCTCCCGTTGGTGCGCCTTTGGTCCCCACAGGGTTGGCACGGGCCCCCTCTGATTGCACGCCGGTGCCTTTGGCCTCAGTGCCATTGGAGACTCTGATCTAGTACCAAATTCGGAACGACGCCGAGGGCACACAGACTGCCTCCTCCAGAGTTGTTCCCGATGTCAGCGCTCCCCACTCTGCTGGCACCCACCAGTGGTGCGAGCCCCATCCTCATTGTAGATGATCTGGAGCCGGAACAACGTCGTACGACAGGGTCCAGGTCAGCGCCTGAGGCTTATTTGAATCAGCCTGGTGCAGATGAGGAATGGGAGAGGTCTCAGGACCTTTTAGAATATGGTTTGGAGCATATGGACTGATATGATGAACTAGGGAAAGCCAGTGGACTGGATACTTCTCCAGATAGTAGCATGATCTCACCTCCTACTGTGGCTGTGGAGGAGTGCGCTTGATATGCTATGGTGGAGCCTAGGGAAGCTGAGATCTTGGACCTAGATTTGCCTACGGTGCCAGTCAGGACTAACCTCCTGACTGAGGTGCTTCAGCCGGGGGTTTCCACATCGAAACCAATGTAACCCTTTACGAAGCTCTCACTGATGTTCTGCTGGGGAGATGGTCCAAACCCAGCACAGGGGCTCCTGTAAATGGGACAATCAGCCGCCGCTATAGACCAGCTCCTAATGATCCTAGTTTCCTCACCCTACATCCCACCCCGGAGAACTTGGTGGTCCAGGCCTCCACTTCCCATGGTACCTTCCCTTCCGCTCTTCCGGATAGGGAATCCAAGAGGCTGGATCAGCTTGGTAAGAAAATGTATTCTTCCTCCACCTTGGCTTTGAGGTCTGTAAACACCTCATGCCTATTGGGTCATTTTTCCCATGCTTTATGGGATATGGTGGCATAGGTGCTACCCAGGTCCCAGAGGGTGGGCAGGACTCTCTCTCACAAGTTGTTAAAGATGGGGGAGATGCAGCAAAGTTTACAATATGGTGTGGTTTGGACATGGCTGACCTTCTGGGTAGGACGATTTCTTCGACGGTGGCCCTTAATCGCCACGCCTGGCACCGTACGTCTGGCTTTTCGGGGGATGTCCTGGTAAACCTTTTGGACCTGCCCTTCAATTTCTCACACCTATTTGGAGAGAAGGCAGACTAGGCGCTTGAGCGGTTCAAGGAGTCTCTGGCTACGGCCACATCTTTTGGGCTTTTAGCGCCCGCTTGCCAGCAGTCTGCCTTTTGCACCTTTCGAGGCTTTGGAAAGGGTGTGGTGCCACGCCACCACAAATCAGCCACTGTCCTATGTCAACTCAACATCCAGTGTGAGGACGAGGTCTTAGTACCTTCTGACCCAGAGGGTCTAGCCAGAGGCCGGCCACCACCCAGCTCCCCTCCTCCATATCACTCAAATCATCCTAGTATGATTCTGTAAAATCAGCAGATTTGTAGAGTGCGATCAGTCACTGGCTAGGGTCTCAAGGAACTGGGGGGCAGCAATAGAACAGTTGTCGAGGATTAGTTGGGGATCAGTTGAAGAGCCATGTTTTGAGGTCTTTCCGGAATTGCAATATGGTGGGAGATCTTTTGAGGTAGCTGGGGAGGAGGGAGTTCCAGGTCTTGGCGGCGAGGTGTGAGAAGGGTCTTCCTGTTGCTGTGGTGTACTGGATGTGTGGGATGGCGGCGAGGGCGCGGTCGGCGGAGTTGTTTGGTGGGCATGTAGAAGTGGAGTCTACTGTTAAGGTATTCTGGTCCGTTGTGAAGGGCTTTGTAGGCGTGCATGAGAAGCTTGAATGTTATTCTCTTGTTTATTGGACACGAGTGCAGGTCTCTCAGTAGGGCGGAGGTATGGCTGTGTCTGGGGGCGTTCTTGATGAGGCGGGGGGAGGCGTTCTGGATGCGTTGCAGTCTTTTCCGTACCTTGGCGTGGTTCAGGTGTGGTGCGTTGCCGTAGTCTACGCGGCTGCTTACTGGGGCCTGGGTGACTGTTCTTCTGGATTCTGTTGTGATCCATTTGAAGATTTTCCAGGGCATGTGAATGGTGTGGAAGCAGGCGGAGGAGACTGCGCTGACTTGACGGTTCATTGAGAGTGCGGAGTCCAGGATGAGGCTTCAAAGGGCAGTGGGCCACCACGAGTCGTCCCAGGCGGAGGGGTTGTTGCCAATGAAGGAAACTTCTGCAAGATCACTCGCGCCCAGTTGGAGGGAGGATTCAATTTCATCCCCCTCACTGGCAGTCCATAACATCAGAAAAATGGATCTTGCAGATCATACAGAAGGGCTATTCCCTCCCATTCCAGTCTTTTCCCTCCCTCTATGCCTCCATCAAAAAGAAAAACTGATGGAGGATCAATTAGTCTTGCTCTGTGAGGAAGTTGCAGCTTTCTTGGCCAAGGGAGCCAGAAGTAGGCAGTGGTTGTTATTCCTGCTACTTTCTGATCCACAAAAAGAGCAAGGGTCTTCGCCCTATTCTGGATTTGCGGGACATCAATCTCAAAAAAGGAGAATTCAAGATGCTCACTCTTGCT